>NC_135879.1:92537888-93745388 GCF_964194155.1 Cetorhinus maximus | reverse complement strand
TTACTTTGGGACTTGAGCTATTCTTACATGCACTGTGAAAAATTCCGCTGAAAACACACATAGTTGGCTAAATCCAGAATTAAAATCTTATTATGTTTACTCTAAAATAGTAACAGTGTAAACTTTGACCCAGACTTGTTCCAAAGTAGATAATACAGTATTTACTAATAACACGGTGGCATAAGTGACAGATGATGATGCTGAGCTGGAGTCTTTCCAATATCAGCACAGATTTCCAGTGAATGACTATCAGATTAAAAATAAAACAGCTAATAAAATTGCTCCATTGAAATGTAGATAAATGTGAATGTAAACAGAGCAACTTCAAAGGCGAGCTGATGAGTGGAATTCAGTCACTCTAACTATATTGGGTGAAGCTTTTTTTTATTCACTCATGGGGTGTGAGCTTCATTGGCTGGGCCAGCATTTATTGCCCATCACTAGTTGCCCTTGAGAAGGTGGTAGTGAACTGCCTTCTTGAACCACTGCAACCCTTGTGATGTAGGTACACCCACAGTTCTGTTAGGAAGAGAATTCCAGGATTTTGACCCAGTGACAGTGAAGGAACGGTGATATATTTCCAAGTCAGGATGGTGAGTTACTTGGAGGGGATCTTTCAGGTGGTGGTGTTCCCATCTACCTGCTGCCCTTGTCCTTCTAGATGGTAGTGGTCATGGGTTTGGAAGGTGCTGTCGAAGGAGCCTTGGTGAGTTCCTGCAGTGCATCTTGTAGATGGTACACACTGCTGCTACTGTGCGTTGGCGGTGGAGGGAGTGAATGTTAGTGGATGTGGTGCAAATCAAGCGGGCTGCTTTGTCCTGGATGGTGTCAAGCTTCTTGAGTGTTGTTGGAGCTGCACTCATCCAGGCAAGTGGGGAGTATTCCATCACACGCCTGACATGTGCCTTGTAGATGGTGGACAGGCTTTGAGGAATCAGGAGGTGGGTTGCTCGTCGCAGGATTCCTAGCCTCTGACCTGCTCCTGTAGTCACAGTATTCAAATGGCTAGTGCAGTTCAGTTTCTGGTCAATAGTAACCCCCCTGGATGTCGATGGTGGAGGATTCAGTTATGGTAATGCCATTGAACATCAAGGGACAATGGTTGGATTCTCTCTTGTTGGAGATGGTCATTGCCTGACATTTGTGTGGCACGAAAGTTACTTGCTACTTGTCAGCCCAGGCCTGGATGTTGGCCAGGTCTTGCTGCATTTGGGCATGGACTGCTTTAGTATGTGAGGAGTCGTGAATGGTGCTGAACATGGCGCAATCATCAGTGAACATCCCCACTTCTGACCTTATTATGGAAGGAAGGTCAACGATGAAGCAGCTGAAGATGGTTGGGCCGAGGACACTACCCTGAGGAACTCCTTCAGTGATGTCCTGGAGCTGAGATGACTGACCTCCAACAACCACAACCATCTTCCTTTGTGCTAGGTATGACTCCAACCAGCGGAGAGTTTCCCCCCTGATTCCCATTGAGTCCAGTTTTGCACGGGCTCCTAGCAAATTCGGCCTTGATGTCAAGGGCAGTCACTCTTACCTCACTTCGGGAGTTTGGCTCTTTTGTCCATTTTTGAACCAAGGCTGTAATGAGGTCAGAACCTGAGTAGCCCTGGATGTCAGTGAGCAGGTTATTGCTAAGCAAGTGCCATTTGATAGCACCGTTGATGACCCCTTCCATTACATTGCTGATGATGAAGTGTAGACTGATGGGGCAGTAATTGGCTGAGTTGAATTTGTCCTGCTTTTTGTGTACAGGCCATAACTGGCAATTTCCCATTTAGCTGGGTGGATGCCAGTGTTGTAGCTGTACTGGAACTGCTTGGCTAGGGGCACGGCAAGTCCTGGAGCACAAGTCTTCAGTACTATTGCCGGAATATTGTCAGGGCCCATAGCCTTTGCACTATCCAGTGCCTTCAGCCATTTCTTGATATCATGTGCAGTGAATCACATTGGCTGAAGACTGACATCTGTGATGCTGGGGACCTCTGGAGGAGGCCAAGATGGATCATCCACTCGGCACTCCTGGCTAAATATTGTAGCAAATGCTTCAGCCTTATCTTTTGCACTAATGTGCTGGGCTCCTCCATCATTGAAAATGGGATATTTGTGGAGCATCCTTATTCAGTGAGTTGTTTAATTGTTCACCACCATTCACGACTGGATGTGGCAGGACTGCAGAGCTTAGGTCAGATTCGTTGGTTGTGGGGTCGCTTAGCTGTGTCTATCTCTTGCTGCTTATGCTGTTCAGCACGCAAATAGTCCTGTGTTATAGCTTCACCAGGTTGGCGCCTCATTTTTAGGTATGCCTGGTGCTGGTCCTGGCATGCCCTCCTGCACTCTTGATTGAACCAAGGTTGATCCCCTGGATTGATGGTAATGGTAGAGTGAGGGATATGCTGGGCTATGAGGTACAGATTATGTTAGAATACAGTTCTGCCACTGCTGATGGCCCACAGTGCCTCATGGATGCCCAGTCTTGAGTTGCTCGATCTGTTCAAAATCTATCTCATTTAGCACGGTGGTAGTGCCACACCACACGATGGAGGGTTTCCTCAATGTGAAGGTGGGACTTCTTCTTCGCAATGACTGTGCGGTGGTCACTCCTACCAATACTGTCATGGACAAATGCATCTGTGGCAGGCAGGTTGGTGAGGATGAGGTTGAGTATATTTTTCCTTCTTGTTGGTTCCCTCACCACCTGCTGCAGACCCAGTCTAGCAATTATGTCCTTTAGGACTCAGCCAGCTCAGTCAGTAGTGGTGCTACCGAGCCACTCTTGATGATGGACATTGAAGTCCCCACCTAGAGTACATTCTGCGCCCTTGCCACCCTCAGTGCTTCCTCCAAGTTGTGTTCAACATGGAGGAGCACTGATTCATCAGCTGAGGGAGGGCAATGCATGGTAATCAGCAGGAGGTTTCCTTGCCCATGTTTGACCTGATGCCATAAGACTTCATGGGGTCTGGAGTCAATATTTAGGACTCCCAGGGCAACTCCCTCCCGACTGTATACCACTGTGCTGCCACCTCTGCTGAGCCTGTCCTGCTAGTGGGACAGAACAAACCCAAAGATGGTGTCTGGGACATTATCTGTAAGGCATGATTCTATGAGGGTGACTATATCAGGCTGTTGCTTGACTAGTCTGTGAGACAGCTCTCCCAATTTTGGCACTAGCCCCCAGGCATTAGTAAGGAGGAACTTGCAGGGTCGACAGGGCTGAGTTTGCCGTTGTCGTTTCTGGTGCCTAGGTCAATGCTGGGTGGTCCGTCCTGTTTCATTCCTTTTTTGTGACTTTGTAGTGGTTTGATGCAACTGAGTGGCTTGCTAGGCCATTTCAGAGTCAACTACATTGCTGTGGGTCTGGAACCATGTGCCGGCCAGACCAGGTAAGGACAGCAGATTTCCTTCCCTAAAGGGCATTAGTCAACTAGATGGGTTTTACAACAATCGACAATGGTTTCATGGTCATCATCAGACTTTTAATTCCAGATTTCTACTGAATTCAAAATCCACCATCTTGAACCCGATTCGAACCTGGGTCCCCAGAGCATTACCCTGGGTCTCTGAATTACTAGACTAGCGACAATATCACTCTGCCATCACCTCCCCTGATGTTCCAATGCATGTTAGACAAGCAAACCGTGAATGGGGTCATCAACAGTGCAGTAAATAAAGGATTCCAGCTGAAATGTTATGGCCAGAATTTTTCCGTCGGCGAGTTGGGGGCGGGGCCCGCTCGCCGACGCAAAAATGATGATGAAAATGATGACGTTGGGAGGAACCCCCGATGTCATCCCGCCCCATTTAAATATTCAGGAAGGCAGGCAGACAGCGAAATCAGCTGTCCGCCCGCCGACCTGTCAATGGCCAATTGAGGCCATTGACAGGATAATTAAGCCAATTAAAGGCCCTGCCTGTCCAACCTTAAGGCTGGCGGGCAGGCCAGGAGCCCCAGCGGGCTTCTGAAAAAACATGAAACCTCATCCACTGGTGGGATGAGGTTTCATGTCTGTTTTAAAAAACTTTAATAAACTTTATGTGATATTTATTAACATGTCCCATCTCATGTGACATTGTCACATGAGGGGGACATGTTAATAATTTTTTTATTTTTCTATTATTTAAGTTTATAAAGCTTTCAGTGCTCTCCCTGAGACAGCACTTAGTCTCAGGGAGATGTGCGCTCTTTCGTGCACATGCGTTAAAGAGCACACTTTGACAGTTGGGGAATCCCTCCCCCCCGCACAGGAAGCGCGCGCTTCCCGTCGGGCAGCCCGCTGGGCGGGACTTAATTGGCCCACCCATTCCAAATGGCGGCGGGACCCGTTTCAGCAGTGGCGATCGGCTGCCCGCCCACCACTGAGCCAGTGGGGCCCGCCCGCCCATCAAGGGCAAAATTCTGCCCTATTTTTTCCCTCTCAATCACTAACTTGCTGTGCACTTTCAGCATTTCCTGTTTCTGTTTTACAGCAGAGTCATTTGATGGCAGTGCTGAAGGAATTGGATATGTGGCTGCTCTAATAATGAGTGTCGTAGCACCACAAAACGGGAAGGTTGAGTTAAAAGAACATTTGGAGGCTGGCATGATCTTTACAGATGTTCACAATAACCTTTGTATCTTCTCTGCCAGGCTTCAGTATGGTTTTCCAAAATTTTCAACACCACTAGAAACAATGAAAAGACTTCTCAATTATAATTAAATTTTCTGCAGAAGTTCTGTACAGTATATATTTTTTCCCATTTAAACTTTGGAGTTACAAGTCACATTTGGTATTGTGAGGGCTTACATACGATTACTCATAATTTAGAATTATAGCCTTGATGAACACCATCCTGTTATGTGTGTATTTGCAAAACATAGTGTGGCTACTCAAAGCAGTTTGTACACACAGACACACATGCTGTGCAGTCCTACAGTTGGCTTAGAGTCGAACATAGTGAATATTTTAACTTCTGTAGCACAATCTTTGATCAGCTGTAATTAACATTAGCATGCACTCATGTGGTTCCTTACATGGTTTGGGAGGGCGTGGTTGGTGTGGTCAGAGTTTAAACTAAATTGACAGGGGGATGGGCACCAGCATATAGAAGTAGAAAAGAGGAATGAGGTGCATAAATTGAGAGTATTGGATAGTGCCAGGGAAGGGAATAGTTCTGTTTCAGATGCGAGCAGACTAAGAAGGACTATGAGGAATACAAAGGCAGGTTTGCAATGAATGTATGTAAACGCAGGAGCTGTGGTGAATAAGGTTGATGAGCATTAAGTATAAACAGCCGTGAGGAAACATGACATAGTGGCAGTAATGGAAATGTGACTTAAAAATGGCGAGGACTGGGCATTTAATATTCAAGGATCTAAAGTGTTCAGATAATATAGGGAAGGACGAAAGGGAGGTGGGGTGGCAGTGCTGATTAAGGAAGGCATTGTCGAATTGGAAAAAGTGACTATCCTTGAGGAGGCGAGAATAGAATCTACTTGGTTACGTTGAGAAGCAGAAAGGGTATGATCATGCCACAGGTGGGTATTCTTTAGTCCTCCAAATAATGAGAGAAATAAAAAAGCAAATGTGCAGGGAAATCATAGAGATGTGTAAGAACTGGTGATACTGGGGGACTTTAATTATTGCAATTTCAATTGGAATAATGTTAGAGTAAAAGGTAAGGAGGGGGAAGAATTTCCGAAATGTGTTCAGGAGAACTTCCATGATTTGCAGGTTGTTGGTCCAACTAGAAAGGAGGTATTGCTGGACTTGGTTGGGGATTTAGATGGTCAAGTGGACTAAGTTTCTGTGGGGCTACTTAGGTAAAAGTGATCAACATATCATAAGGTTTAGGTTAGTAATGCAGAAGAACAAGAAGAAATAATGCATCTAAAGTACAATGTCTAGCCAATTCAATTCACTCCACGTGATATCAAGAAAAGGCTGAAGGGACTGGATACTGCAAAGGCAATGGGCCCTGACAATATTCCGTCAATAGTACTGAAGACTTGTGCTCCAGAATTTGCCGTGCCCCTAGCCAAGCTGCTATAATACAGCTGCAACACTGGCATCTACCCGGCTATGTGGAAAATTGCCCAGGAATGTCCTGTACAGAAAAAGCAGGACAAATCCATCCCAGCCAATTACTGCCCCATCAGTCTACTCTTCATCATCAGTAAAGTAATGGAAGGGGTCATCAACAGTGCTATCATGCAGCACTTGCTTAGCAATAACCTGCTCACTAATGCCCAGTTTGGGTTCCACCCGAGCCACTCATCTTCTGATCTCATTACAGCCTTAGTTCAAAAATGGACAAAAGAGCTGAACTCCCGAGATGAGGTGAGAGTGACTGCCCTTGACATCAGGGCTGCATTTGACTGGGTGTGGCATCAGGGAGCCCTAGCAAAACTGGAATCAATGGGAATCAGAGGGAAACCTCTTCGCTGGTTGGAGTCATACCTAGCACAAAGGAAGATGGTTGTGGCTGTTGGAGGTCAGTCATCTCAGCTCCAGGACATCACTACAGTAGTTCCTCAGGGTAATGTCCTCGGCCCAACCATCTTCAGCTGCTTCATCAATGACCTTCCTTCCATCATAAGGTCAGAAGTGGGGATGTTCACTGATGATTGCACAATGTTCAACACCATTCACTACTCCTCAGATACTGAAGCAGCCCATGTCCAAATGCAGCAAGACCTGGACAATATCCATGCTTGGGCTGACAAGTGGCAAGTAACATTCGTGCCACACAAATGTCAGGCAATGACCATCTCCAACGAGAGAGAATCCAACCATCGCCGCTTGATGTTCAATGCCATTACCATCACTGAATCCCCCACTATCAACATCCTGGGGGTTACCATTGACCATAAACTGAACTGGACTAGCCACATAAATACTGTGGCTACAAGAGCAGGTCAGAGGCTAGGAATCGTGTGACGAGTAACTCACCTCCTGACTCTCCAAAGCCTGTCCACCATCTACAAGGCACATGTCAGGAGTGTGATGGAATACTCCCTACTTGCCTGGATAAGTGCAGTTCCCACAAAACTCAAGAAGCTTGACACCATCCAGAATAAAGCAGCCCACATGATTGGCACCACATCCACTAACATTCACTCCCTCCACCACTGAAGCACAGTAGCAGCAGTGTGTGCCATCTACAAGATGCACTGCAGGAATTCACCAAGGCTCCTTTGACAGCACCTTCCAAACCCACGATCACTACCATCTAGAAGGACAAGGGCAGCAGATAGAAGAGAACACCACCACCTGGAAGTTCCCCTCCAAGTCACTCACCATCCTGACTTGGAAATATATCATCGTTCCTTCACTGTCATTGGGTCAGTGTCACTGTCACTGTCCCTTCCTAACAGCACTGTGGGTGTACCTACACCACATGGACTGCAGCGGTTCAAGAAGGCAGCTCACCACCACCTTCTCAAGGGCAACTAGGGATGGGCAATAAATGCTGGCCCAGCCAGCAAAGCTCACATCTCGAGAATGAATAAAAGAAATAAATAAATACATTGGAAGAGGGCTAATTTGAATTGGGTGAGAAGGGATTTAGCCAGAATAAAATGCAACCAAAGACTGACAGGATAAAATGTAATGGAACAATGGGTGATCTTTAAGGATGAAATTTAGGAGAACCAAAACCAGGACTCCTTGGGTGACGAGGTAGATAGAAAACACAAGGAATAGGAGCAGGAGTAGACCAGATGGCCCATTGAGCCTGTTCTGCCATTCAATACGATCATGGCTGATCTTGGGCTTCAACTCCATTTTCCCACCCGCTCCCCATATCCCCTAATTCCCTGAGAGACCAAAAATCTGTCTATCCCAGCCTTAAATGTATTTACTAATGGAGCATCCACGACCTTCTGGGGTAGAGAATTCCAATGATTCACAACCCTTTCAATGAAGCAATTTCTCCTCATCTCAGTCCTAAGTGATCGACCCCTTATCCTGACAATGTACCCCGTGTTTTAGAATCCCCGGTCAGTGGAAACAACCTTTCAGCATCCAGCCTATCGAGCCCCTTCAGAAGTTTGAGGTTTCAATGAGATCGGCCCTTATTCTTCTAAACTCCAGAGAATATAGGCCCAATTTACTCAGCCTCTCAACATAGGACAACCCTCTCATCCCAAGGACCAATTTAGTGAACCTATGCTGTATTGCCTCCAATGCAGATATTAGTACGCAATGATAGTAGAAGAGAATGTGAGGAAACAGAAAAAGAGGATGAATGATGTAGCTCAAGTGAATTCTTCAAGCGATAACCAGGTCAAATATGATAGGTTAGGAGGGGAAGTGAAGAGGAAAATAAGACTGATGAAGAGAGAGAATGAAAATAGAATGGCAGTCAACATAAAAAGGAACCCAAAACCCTTCCAAATCTTCAAAAAAACATCTAGTGGTATTGTCACTGAACTAATAATCCAGAGGCCCAGGGTAATGCTCTGGGGACCTGGGTTCAAATCCCGCCACTGCAGATGGTGTAATTTGAATTCAATGAACCTCTGGAATTAAAAGTCTAATGATGACCATGAAACCACTGTCAATTGTTGTAAAAACCCACCTGGTTCACTAATGTATTTTAGGGAAAGGAAATCTGCCATCCTCACCTGGCCTGGCCTACATGTGTCTCCAGATCCACAGCAATGTGTTTGACTCTTAAACACCCTCTAAAATTGCCTAGCAAGTCACTCAGTTGTAGCAAACTGGTAAAAGATCTCAAAGGAAGGAAACTGGATGGACCACCCAGCATCGACCTAGGCACCGGAAACGACAACGGCAAACTCAGCCCTGTCGATCCAGCAAAGTCCTCCTTACTACCATCTGGGGGCTAGTGCCAAAATTGGGAGGGCAACAGCCTGACATAGTCATCCTCACAGAATCATATGTTAGAGACAATGTCACAGACACCACCATCACCATCCTTGGGTATGTCCTTCCCACCGGCAGGATGACCCAGCAGAGGTGGCGGCAAAGCGAAAGACAGTTGGGAGGCAGATGCCCTGGGAGTCCTCAATATCAACTCCTGACCCCATGAAGTTTCATGGCATCAAACCTCCTGCTGATTACCATGTATTGCCTCACCTCAGCTGATGAATCAGTGCTCCTCCCTGTTGAACACCACTTGGAGGGAGCACTGAGGGGGGCAAGGGCGCAGAACGTACTCTGGGTGGAGGACATCAAATAGCACCACTACTGACCGAGCTGGTCAAGTCCTAAAGGACATAGCTGCTAGACTGAGTCTGTGGCAGGTAGTAAGTAAACCAACAAGAGCGAAAAGCATACTTGACCTCATCCTTACCAACCTGCCTGCCGCAGATGTATCTGTCTATAACAGTATTTGTAGGAGTGACCACCGCATAGTCCTTGTGGAGACATAGTCCCGTCTTCACATTTTGGGCATCCTCCATCATGTTGTGTGGCACTACCACCATGCTAAATAGGATAAACTTCGAACAGATCTAGCAACTCAAGACCAGGCAACCATAAGGCACTGTGGGCCATCAGCAGCAGCAGAATTGCACTCAGCCACAATATGTAACCTCATGGCCTGGCATATTCTCCACTCTACCATTACCACCAAGCCAGGTGATCAACCCTGGTTCAATGAAGAGTGCAGGAGGGCATGTCAGGAGCAGCACCAGGCGTATCTAAAAATGAGGTGTCGGCCAGGTGAAACTACAACACAGGACTACTTGCACGCCCAAAAGCATAAGCAGCAAGTGATAGACAGAGCTAAGTGATTTCACAATCAACGGATCCGATCTAAACTCTGCAGTCCTGCCATATGCAGTGGTGAATGGTGGTGGACAATTAAACAACACACTGGAGCAGGAGGCTCCACAAATAACCCCATCCTCAATGATGGGGAACCCAGCATGTCAGTGAAAAAGATAAGGCTGAAGTATTTGCTATAATCTTCAGTCAGAAATGCCGAGTGGATTATCCATCTCGGCCTCCTCCGGAGGTCCCCAGCATCACAGATGCCAGTCTTCAGCCAATTCGATTCACTCCGCATGATATCAAGAAACGGCTCAAGGCATTGGATACAGCAAAGGCTATGGGCTCTGCCAATATTCCGGCAATAGTACTGAAGACTTGT
Organism: Cetorhinus maximus; assembly: GCF_964194155.1. NCBI lineage: Eukaryota > Metazoa > Chordata > Chondrichthyes > Lamniformes > Cetorhinidae > Cetorhinus > Cetorhinus maximus. The sequence continues at coordinate 93,735,284 of NC_135879.1, read as the reverse complement.
GCTCCAGAATTTGCCGCGACCTAGCCAAGCTGTTTCAGTATAGCTACAACACTGGCATCTACCTGGCAATGTGGAAAATTGCCCAGGTATGTCCTGTACACAAAAAGCAGGACAAATCCAACCCGGCCAATTACCGCCCCATCAGTCTACTCTTCATCATCAGTAAAGTAATGGAAGGGGTCATCAACAGTGCTATCATGCAGCACTTGCTTAGCATTAACCTGCTCACTGACGCTCAGTTTGGGTTCCACCAGGGCCACTCAGCTTCTGACCTCAATGCAGCCTTGATTCAAACATGGACAAAAGAGCTGAAGTCCAGAGGTGAGGTGAGAGTGGCTGCCCTTGACATCAAAGCTGCATTTGACTGAGTGTGGCATCAAGGAGCCCTAATAAAACTGGAATCAATGGAAATCAGGGGGAAAACTCTCCGCTGGTTGGAGTCATACCTAGCATAAAGGAAGATGGTTGTGGTTGTTGGAGGTCAGTCATCTCAGCTCCAGGAGTTCATCACAGCAGGAGTTCTTCAGGGGAGTGTTCTAGAGCCCACCATCTTCAACTGCTTCAGCAATGACCTTCCTTCCATCATAAGGCCCGAAGTGGGAATGTCTGCTGATGATTGCACAATGTTCAGCACCATTCATGACTCCTCAGATACCGAAGCAGTCCATGTCCAAATGCAGTAAGACCTGGACAATATCCAGGCTTGGGCTGACAAGTGGCAAGTAACATTCGTGCCACGCAGTGCCAGACAATGACCATCTCCAACAAGAGAGAATCCAACCATCGCTCCTTGTCATTCAATGACATTACCATCACTGAATCCCCAACTATCAACATTCTGGGTGTTACCATTGACCATAAACAGAACTGGACTAGCCACATAGGTACTATGGCTACAAGATCAGGTCAGGGGCTAGGAATCCTACGGTGAGTAAATCACCTCCTGACTCTCCAAAGTCTGTCCACAAGCTACAGGGCACAAGTCAGGAGTGTGATGGAATACACTCCACTTGCCTGGACGAGTGCAGCCCCAAAATGCTCAAGAAGCTTGACACCATCCAGGGCAAAGCAGCCTAGGCAGCGAAGCCCACATCCCTTGAATGAATTAAAAAATGCAGGTAATAAATATGGAGCAGGTTCTATTAAGGACAATTAAGGAGACAAATGCTTAGAGGCCTACGGCAAGATTAGAAATGCAGATGGTAGAGGTAATGGATGAAGTGAAAACTGAGAGGTGCTGGAAAGGCTGGCTCTGCTTCGAGTGGATACGTCACCTGGTCTGGATGTCCTGCATATCAGGTTGCTAAAGGAAGTGGGCTAGAGATGGCAGAAGGGCTTATCATAATCTTCCAATCTTCCCTTGATGCAGGGGGAGGTGCCAGAGGATTGGAGGGTGACAAATGTGACACCCTTATTGAAGAAAGCCTGCAAGGACAATCCTAGCAATTATGGCCAGTTGGACATCAGTAGTGGGGATGGTTTTAGAAAAAATAATCAAGGAAAAAAAGTAACAGACACTTGGAGAGGTTTGAGTTGATTAAGGATAGCCAGTTTGGAATTGTTAAAGGCAGTTTGAGTTTGACTAAACTAATTGAATGTTTTGATCAAGTAACAGAGAAGGTTGATGATAGGAAAGCAATGGATGATATCTACATGGATTTTAAGAAAGCATTTGACAAGTTACCATATAAAAAGCTGGTTAACAAAATTGTAGCTCAGAATAGGAGGGTCAGTGTAAACTTAATTTTAAAGAACGGCTTAAGGACAGAAAATAACGAGCTGTGGTAAATGGTTATTTTTCAAACTGGAGGTTCGTGAACAATAGTGCTCCCCAAGGGTCAGTGTTGAGGACTTTTTTGATATATATAAATGACTTGGATCTTGGAATACAGAGTAAAATTTCAAATTTTGAATTCAGACTTGAAGGAGCGGCAGACAATGAGGATGTTACTAATAGACAACAACAGGACAAAAGCAACAGCCTGGGAGAATGTGCAGACAAGTGACAGATGGTATTTAATAAAGAGAAGTGTGAGGTGATGCATTTTGGCAGAAGTGGTGCAGGGAGGTAATCTAGTCTTAATGGAACAGTTCTAAAGATAATGCAGGGACAGAAGAACTTGAGGGTGCATCTGCATAGATCTTTGAAGGTGTATTGAGAGAGTGGTTCGCAAAGATTACAGGATCTTGGGCATCATAAATAGAGGTATTGAGTACAAAAGCAGGAAAGCTATGCTGAACCTTATAAATCTCTGGTTAGGCCACAACAAGAGTTGTGCATCTAGTTTAGTCACCACACTTTAGGAAGGATGTGAGGGTCCTTGAGAGGTTGCAGAGCAGACTTAATGATTACAGTGATAGGATATTTTAACTACAAGGTTAAGTTGGAGAAGCTGTGGTTGTTCTCCTTGGAACAAAGGAGATTGAGGGGAGATTTTATAGAGGTGTACAAGATTATGACAGATTTAGATAAGGTAGACAAGGAAAAACTGTTCCCATTAGCTTATAGTACAAGGACTAGGGGACACAGATATAAAGTTTTGGGCAAGAGATGCAGGGGCAATGTGCAATTGACAGCAGAGATCAGAGAGCCAGAGTTGTCAATCAAGCAATGTTTTATCTGGGACTCAGGTGTTTCAACAGATGAATTGAATCCTGGGCTCTCAACCATGCCTCACTATGTATTCTTGGCTGAGAGCCCAGACATCCATCGGAGTATTAAAATACCTGAGCCCCAGAGAAAACATTGCTTGATTGGCAGCTCTGGCTTTTTGATCCCTGCTGTCAATTGCACAATGTTTACTTACACAAGGTTAAGAGCTTTCAAGTGCTTACAATTTCAGCTATTGAAACTTTAAAGGGTCTGCATGATTGACATTTTTATTGCCCTGTCGTAAAATGATTTTCTTTTAATATAGGGGAAAGTTATCAATGAATGAGAGCTTTTTTTTTACACATACTATTGTCACTATAGGGTTCATTGGTCCTATACAGTGGGTGAATGGGTATAGCTTGGCATAAAGGGTTATAGGAAGTGGGTGGGGGGCATAGCTTGGCATGATGGCATGAGGGGCCATTGGCGGTGTCTGGGGGGCATAGATTGGTATGGGGGCATGAGAGTCAGTAAGGGGTGAGTGGGAGGTCTAGCTTGGCATGGGGGAAATGAGGGAGGCCATAGGTGTGGGTAGGGGGCATGAGGTGGAATGGATGGGGCATAAGGAGTGCATGGGGGCTGAGGGGGTGTGAGGAGTGAGGGCTGGAGGCCCCTTTCTGTTTTTATTTTAATTGGGTTGAAGTCTCACAGCACTGAGGCAGGCCTTTTATACAGCCTGCCTCAGCACCCCCAAACCTTTTCCTGGGTCAGCTGGTCCAACTGCAGCTTGCACCTGACTACTCTACAATGAAAATCCTGTCCTTGTGGGCACTTTCTCCAAAGGCGGGCAGGCCGAACTGGGAATTTTTCCAATTCCTGCTACCCGCCTCAAGGAAGAAAATCCAGACCTATGCCTCTATGATGTAAGGCATTTCCTCATCTGGGTTGGAGGAAAGGGTGAGGTGGGGAAGTTGATTTCCTATCTACCAACTATCTTGCATGTGGCTAGAATTCCAAACTGTTGATTCAAGTAGTTAGTTCTGTTACATGAATAGCTTCCATGGTTTAATTGACCATTATTGACTTAGACATTTCAAATGATTTTTTGGAATGTCTTTACTCATAGGATAAAACTCTATTCTGTTGGGAAGTAATATAGTTTGCTCTTGCGAAAAGTGGATACAGGGTCTCTGCCTTGGAGTCTCTTGGTTATTGTAGGATTATCAAGTTCATCTAAACTGAAGAATTGACACCATCTATTGCTCTGTTACATTCAGGAGATGTATACAATAGGATGCTGTTCTTCGTTGGTAGGTATTAAAAGTTTCAATGTTCATCTGTACTGTCCTGGAAACCTATTCAAAGTGCAAACTGAGTGAACGCATGTCACCATCAAGCTAAAAAATGTAACATTGTTATCCTACAAACATTTTTTCTAAGAATACTATCATTAAAAATATAGATTTATTTTTCTCAGATGCAATATTTCTGTTTCATTTATGCCAGGCATGTTTACAAACTTGCCCATTCCCAGGACATGATGCAGTGCAGTCCATCTTAAGTTCTGCAAAAACAGAATAGCATGTGATGTGTCTAGTAAGCCAAATACAATAAGAAAATTTATTCCTCTGGATTTTTAATGTACCTATAGCAATATTTCAAATTACGTAACTTAAAAACAAGTAAAGGATTTTGATAGGAATTCAGATGCCACCTTAGCTGTTTACCGATACAACCAGTGAGACCTTGTATTGTTTTAAAGACACAGCTGCTGTATGCCAAGTGGATGAACGGTCCTATTTGTCCTATTAAATCTGGGCACATAAAGATGCTTAAAAATAGATTTTCACATATGCTATTGGAACCTCACTCCTTTTTCTATGACACTGATGAAATATACAGCATGGGAATATTACAATTTGGATGTTAGTAATTTTTCATAAGATGTTTCAACAGCTGAAAGTGATTTTGTTCAAACTCTGCATAATGAGTCCAATGATCTGCAACTGGTATTTTTAGCTGCTTCAGAGTAGTTCATTTGTTCCAGCATCCATCTCTGTCAAGTAGGTTTCACCATCTGCAGTTTCCACAGCAGCATATCTAATAATCCCTAATAACTGGATTTTGTTTGATGGGAGGGAAACAATGTATTCTGATATTTCACTATTTTTATGACCTTTGGTCTGGAGATTCCAGGTCTTTATCAGCTGCATCAGAGTGAGGAGCTAAAATCTTCTTGTTCTATTTTACATGAATGGTTATAAAAATAACATTTTTATTAATATAGTGAATTATCAGGTTGAAACATCTCAAAGTACTTCACAGATTAGTTAATCTTGATTTGCAGTGACCATGGTTGAACGTACTGAGTTGCTAAAATAGTGTTGTCCAATGACAGCATGATTTCAGAATAGATTCAACTGCAAAAATTAACAAAAAAAGACTTGCATTTATATAGTTCTTTTCATGACCACCTGACATCTCAAAGCACTTTACAACCTATGAAATACTTTTGAAGTGTAGTAACTGTTGTAATGTTGGAAGTGCAGCAGCCAAGTCATGCACAGCAAACTCCCACAAATGCCAATATGATAATAACCAGATAATCTGTGTTTTTGATGTTGATTAAAGGATAAATATTGACCAGGACACCAAGGATAACTCCCCTTCTCTTCTTCGAAATAGTGCCATGGCATCTTTTACATTCACCCAAGTTGGTAGAGGGGCCATCGGTTTAATGTCAGCTCCCACTGTGTAGCACTCTCCCAGTACTGGAGCGCTAGCCTTGATTTTTGTGATCCAGCCCTGGAGTGGGACTTGAACCCAGAATCTTGTGAGGCGGGAATGCTAACAACTGAGCCATGACTGACATAATTGTAAAAGATTAGTATGTGAAAAACAAGTTTAGAAGATGGGAAAGAATTAAAATATATTTAAATTATAGGGGGATGTTTGATGCAGTTAAGCACTGTCTTCCCATACTGAGGCTAGACTGAAGGTTTGATTTTATTTTCTAGTCAGTGTGGCAATAAAACATTGTCCTAACATAATAACTCTGCTCATTCCAATGCCTATCTGGAATATCGTACAATTTAAGCTTCAGAACCTCCTAATTGCTTGGATTCTAGATTGGTTACTGTCAGGCTGAATGGCCAAGCAGAAAAGCTTATGATGATTAGCTTGTTCTTATTTGTGCTACTGGAAAAAACAGCTCCCTGTTTACACCCTTAATTAATTACCAAGTTTTCTACTGACTTTGAAACTGCTGCCAGTGAAAAACCAGCAACATAAATATGTTTTAAATAAGAATATGGGCTTCGATCTTAAACCTCGTGCACCAGAAGGCATGCTAATGCTGTCCTAACCAAACCCTCCCAAAACACAAATGGTGAAGCTTTAAATTCATATTCAAGAAATGGAAAATGGTTAAACCTGGAAAGTGTAGCCAGTTAATCTTGCTTCAATTATGGGTAAACTTCTGGAGGCTGATTTTCTTCTTCAATTTACCTGAGCAATGCTCCATTTCAACTCTGTTTAACTTGCAGTCTGGTTTTGGGGCAGGTTGTGGAGGGAGAGGGAAAATCAACCCTTTGGAGTCAATGGGCAGAAATTTTTGCTCGGCGGGTGGGCGCGCGCCCGACCCACTCGAGCGTGAAATGACACACGTTGACGTTGGCCGAGCGTGCCGACATCAATGCGCAGTTGAGCGATAGTTCAGTCAGCGGGTGTGCACTGGAACTGGCTGCGCGCCCGCCGACAATTAAAAGGCCAGTTATGGCCATTAAGTAATCAATTAACGTAAATTTTTTGCAGCCCGTCCAACCTAACGGCTGGCGGGCAGGCGAAAAGGCCAAGCAGCCTTTGCATATTTTTGGAAACCTCATCCACAGGCAGGGTGAGGTTTCTAAAAGCAAATAAAAACTTTAATATTTCATTAATAACATGAAAAGGTCGCACAAGGGGACATGTTTTATTAAATTTTTATTTTCTTTATTATTTTAAAAAATATCTCTTCATTTCCCTGAGGCACCGACCTGCCTCAGGGAGATTATGCAGCGCTCACTCACGCATGGCCTGCTCGCACTACCCCACCCCGTCCCCCCACACAGGCAGCGCTGAGCACTACCATTCATGTTGCACACTGGGCGGGCCTTAATTCGCTTCCCAACCACTCCCGCTCAACCCTGCTGAGTCCGCCCGCCAAGGGCAAAATTCTGCCCCATGGGAAACGTTTTCAGCTGCCGATGGGAGGCAAACACAGAGGCGGGTGGGTGCAAAAATATGTGCTGCTGGCTGACATGCCAGTTTCCTGGCACCATTCTGCCCCAGGGTCATTTTCATGGAGATGGGATTGGCATTAGGAGATCGACTGCAACAGGTTGCCAATTATGCTTGTTAAAGCCTATAACGCCCATTGTCAGAAGCCAACTGGAATTTTCCGGTCAATGTCTGGGTCCGCAGAGGCATTGGGGAAGCTGCCTGAAAATCACAGCCAGGTGACAGTTCCCCACACAGTGTAGCCTTCTGACTCCCATTTGAGCCTATAGTTAGGGTCCATAAGCCTGCAGGGAAAATCCTGCCCCATGTTGCAGGATAAAACTCATGAACATTAGCAAATGGCAGGGACTAATCTGCAGTAAACAGCATGAATTTGCAAGGCACAGTTCATGCTTGAATAATTAAGTTGAATTTTATGAGTGTCTGGAGGAAGGATTTTATAGAATCATAGAATGGGTACAGCACAGAAGGAAGCCATTTAGCCTGCCTTGTTCCTGCTGTCTCTCTGCAAGAGCAATTAACATAGTGCCACTCCCCTGCCTTTTCCCTGTAGTCCTGCAAATCTTTCCTTTTCAGATAATGTTCCAGTTTTCTTTTGAATGCCATGATTGAATCTGCCTCCACCACACTCTCAGGCAGTGCATTCCAGATCCTAACCACTCGCTGCATAAAAAAGGTTTTCCTCATGCCGCCATTGCTTCTTTTGCTAATTACATTAAATCTGTGCCCTAGTATCTGCCTATCTATTTTGCTTAGTTTCCTCCTGATTTGGAATACCCCTATCAAATTTCCTCTCGACTTTCTCCAAAGACAACAGGCCCAACTTCTACAATCTAGCAACGTAACTGAAGTTCCTCGTGCGTGGAATCTTTCTTGTGGATCTTTTCTGCATCCTTCCTAATGCTTTCATATCCTAAAGTGTGGTGCCCAGAACTGAACACAATAGTCCAGTTGATGCTGAGCCAGTATTTTATACAGATTTATCATAACTTCCTTGTTTTTCTACTCTGTGCCCCTATTAATAAAGCCCAGAATACTTTATGCTTTATTAACTGCTCTCTCAACCTGTCCTGCCACCTTCAATGGCTTACATACAGAGTTGGTCCAAGCCAAATGGAATGCCTGAGGTGGCGGCTGTGGCTAAGGGTGATGCGTCCCACAAGGCGTCGAAGCAGTCACTGACTAAAGTCACCAAGAAGCAGCCCAAGAAGTGGAGGAAATCTCGCAAGCAGAGCTATTCCACTTACATATACAGGGTGCTGACCCAGGTCCACCCTTCCAAGGCCATGAGTGTCATGAACTACTTTGTTGTTGACATTTTCACATGCATCGCCTCCAAGGCTTCATATCTCATTCACTACAACTAGCGCCACACCAGCTCGGCCAGAGAGATCCAGAGCGCCGTCCGCCTCATGCTGCCAGGGGAACTGGCCAAACATGCTGTCTCTGAAGGCACAAAAGCGGTCACCAAATACAGCAACTCCGTTTAGGCCGATCATTCTAAAGATTATAAAAAAAACACACCCAGCTCCCCAACTCCTGTATCCCCTTTAGAATTGTACCCTTTATTTTATAATGTCTTTCCATGTTCTTCCTAACAAAATAAATCACTCCACATTTCTCTACATTACATTTCATGTGCCATTTGTCCACCCATTTACTAATCAGTCTATGTCCTTTTGAAGTTCTCTATTATCCTCCACACTGTTCACAATGCTTCCAAGTTTCATATCATCTGCAAATTTTGAAATTGTGCCCTGTATACCAAGGCCTAGGTCATTAATACATATCAGGAAGAGCAAGGGTCCTAGCACCAACAGTGGGAACTCCACTACAAACCTTCCTCCAGTCTGAAAAACATCCATTAATCACTACTGTCTGTTTCCTATCATTCAGCCAATTTCGTATCCTGTCACTACTCCCCCTTTTATTCCATCAGTTATAACTGTGCTCGCAAGTCTTTTGCTTGGCATGTCTTTTGGAAGTCCATGTGCATCACATCAACAACATTAGCTTCATCAACTCTCTCCGTTACCTCATCAAAAATCTCCAGCAAGTTAGTTAAACGTGATTTTCTCTTAACAAATCCATGCTGGCTTTCCTTAATTAACTCATACTTGCCCAAGTGACTAATGATTTTGTCCTGAATTAATACTTCTGGAAGCTTCCCCGCCCCAGAGATTAAACTGACTGGCCTGTAGTTGCTGGGATAGCTTTACACCCTTTCTTTGAACAAGGGTGTAACGTTTACAATTCTCCAATCCTCTGGCACCATCTGTGTCCAAGGAAGAGTTGAAAATAATGGCCAGTGCCTCTGTAATTTCCACCCTCAGTATCCTTGGATGCATTGCACCTGGTCCTGGTGCCTTATCAACTTTAAGTACAGACAACTTATTCAATACCTCCTCCTGATCAATAGTAATCAATAAATACACTTTATTATCCATTCTCTCAATCTGTCCTTTCACCTTCAATGATTTGTTGCATGTATACACCTGGGTCCCTCTGCTCCTGTACCCCCTCTAGAATTGTGCCCCTTATTTTATTGTCTGTTCATGTAATAGCTATCAAAATGAATCACTTCGCACTTCCTTCATCTGCTACTTTTCTGCCCATTTCACCAACCTGTCTATGTCTTTTTGAAGTTGTGACTATCATCCCATAGTTCATAATATTTCTAAGTTTTGTGTCATCCACAATTTTTGAAATTGTGCCTTGTACACTAAAGTCTAGGTCATTGATATACATCAGGAAGAGCAGGAATCCTAACACTGACTCCTGGGGATCTCCACTATAAACCTTCCTTACGGACAGGGCAGGGATGGGAGGATGGCTTCTCCCCTTTTTCACCTCTCAACAGACTGTAAATAGATATGTTTTGAGGAGCAAGAGTGTTTTAACCCCTTGAGTGCTGACTCTCAAAGACAAACAAAAGACAGTTTTCTTGTAAGTTTAAAAAAAGGAAGAATAAATGTTTATTTCTCAACATCTAAATATATTTGCAACAGCACCCACACACACACACAAACACACACGCACAAACACAAGAAAAGGTGTTTACAAAAGAGGTAGCATGGGCATAGGCTTTTAAAATGTCCAAAAATTCTCTTGAGATGGAAGCTCGAAATGTTGCAGACCCAATGATTCTCTTTTGGTTTATTGAAGAAATGGAGGTTGGAAGATTCTGGCAATGGATTCTCAGTGACTTACTGTTTACAGAAGCAGATTTGCAGCTTTACTCTAGTTGAGGTGCAGTCAAATCCCTGTAGTGAAGATCTGGTTTGGCTCTTCAAGTCAGTAAGTAAAAGGCTAGCCCTAATTCTCCACCTGCTAGTGGATTTTAGGCAGGATCTTTCCTTTGCTGGGACGGTCCCTGACTACTTGAGAATTGACACACACAAGTGTTTGAGTTTCAGAAATTTGCAACCTTCTTGTGACAGAATGGGTTTCTCCTTGCATCCATTCTGTGGAATTCTATTCCACAGCCAAGAGATTTGCGGGGCCATTGTGAAGTAGCTCCTGCAGGTGTTTGGATAAAAGCAGACATTAAATCCACAGGAAAAATCTGTTGAATTTTAATGGCTTCTCAATGGAATGACTCAAAAGGTTGTTTGCATTTTAATATCCTGTTCAGGCAAGCAGGCTAACTTCCAACCTTGTGTAGTTCCAGGCATAGTTGCAGACTAGGTCACCTGACCTCTCAACTCCATTTTGTTCCATAGCAGATTGTCCATTATCTATTTTGTTTTAAAAGTACAGTATCAATTTTCCATAAATCCATGAGTATAACTATATGGGCATGACAGTCTGAAAAACAACTGTTCACCACTAGTCTCTGTTTCCTGTCACTGAGCCAAATTCATATCTATGCTGTTACGGTCCCTTTTATTCTATAAGCACTAACTTTTCTCATAAGTCTGTTATGCGACAATTTGTCAAATTTTTTGTGGGAGTCCATGTACACCACCTCAACAGCATTACCCTCGTCAACCCATCCTGTTACCTCATCAAAAGCTCCAGCAAGTTAGTTAAGCATTGTTTCATAGATGTATTGAATTTTCAGGAAGATATAATCATTTTCATAATGTTATTGGAATTTATTGTAAAGTAGAGTATTAGTGGGGGTCTGTGTCTATGGGTCTGTGTGTGTGTGTGTGTGTGTGTGTATGTGTGACTTAATTGAATTCAAGGCAGCTGGTCTGAAAGCCTTGATGTATCAGAAGATAAGCTAGGTTTGAAATGTTAAGTAGGTAAACATGGGGTAAGTTTTAGAATGTCAGGTATAAAGGAGCATTTGCATTTTTAAATAAACCAGACTTTCTTGAATTCAAAAGAGAGGGGTGAAATGTTTTGCCTAGCCAGGAGAAGTTAAGAAACGGGACAGAATTTTGCCCTTGTTGGGCGGGCTCGGTGGGGGCGGACGGGAAGCCAACTGCTGCCTGTGAACAGGGTTGATTTCATGCTGGCGGGCCAATTAAGGCCTGCCCAGCGTGAAACGCATGCTGTGACGCTCAGCGCTGCCTGTGCAAGGGGCAGGGGAAGGGTGAGCGGGGTGAGTGGGGAACTTCGCGTACGCACACGGGTACGTGCTGGAAAAGCTCCCTGAGGCACAGGGCTGCCTCAGGGAGATGAAGAGCTCTGAAAAACAAAAATAAAGAATCTTTAAATATTAAAAAAATGTCCCCTCATGTGACTCTGTCACACAAGCAGAGACATGTTATGAATGAGATGTAAAATTTTTTTTTTTAATTTGCTGTGGGAAGCCTCATCCCATCTATGGGTGAGGTTTCCTAAAACATGCAAAGGCCATTTGGATTTTTTGCCTGCCCGCCAACTGAACTATCATGTGACTACACGTTGACATCAGGATGCTCGCCTGACGTCATTGAGCATCATTTCACCTTTGAGCAGGTCGGGCACACGCTCGCACGACGAGGTGAAAATTCTCCCCGCTGTGTTTATTTTTCCCGAAGATTACTGGTAAAATTGGTACTATGATAGATTTTTTTATTATTAGAGAGGTAAAGACATAGTGAAACAATGAGATTTTGCATTCAAAGGGGAAAATATGTTGAAAGGAGAGAAGGCTGTATGTAAGGACAGGCATTCTAAGATCTAACAAGTGTGAAAAGCCTCCAGCATCTAAGGCCAGAATCTTCGGGTCGGCGTGTGGGGGTGGACCCCACTTGCCGCCATGTAAAATGATGCACGGTGACGTCGGGCGTGCATCCCGACATCACCGTGCATCATTCTGATTTTTAGTTCAGTGGGCACACGCCAGAGTTGGCTGCCCGCTGAACTGTCAAAGGCCTATTGAGGCCATTTAAATATTAATTTAAATAATTAACAGAGCTGCCCGTCCAACCTTAAGGTTAGCGGGCAGACGAAGAGCCCAGGTGGCCTTCGCACTTATCATGAAACCTCATGCACGGGTTGGATGAGGTTTCATGAAGGTTTTTAAACTTTAATAAAATTTTTAAATATAATTCGTAGACATGTCTCAGCTCATGTGACACTGTTGCATGAGGGGACATGTCTTAAAATTTTTTTTTCTTTATTTAAATTTTTCAAAATCAAACTAATCTCCCTGAGGCAGCTCTGTGCACGTGTGCGAAAGAGCACAGGCCCTGGCTCTCTCTCCTCCCCCCCGCCCCTACAGGGAGTGCTCAGCACTTCTGGGTGCGCGTCAAGCTGGGTGGGCCTTAATTGGCCAGCCCATGTGAAATGGCGGTGCGCAGCCGATCACGGGCGGCGATTGGCTGCGCACCCACCTGTGCTCACTCCCGTTCAGCCCCCTCGACGGGGAGAAAATTCTCCCCTAAGCTTCAAGCTGCTGTACACAAGGAACCAAAGCAGAGGAAACTCACTTTGAATTTGACCGTCCAGGGTTTGTGCTTTCCCTGAGTTTGTTAAAACCTGTGTCTTACTGTTGCCTTAATGCAAGTGTAATTGGGAGTTAGGTTAACTAGGGGATTTACAAGTTATCACAGTAGTAATTTGTAGATCTCTGTATGTAACTAAAATCACTTCTTCTATTAATAAAGATTTAATTTAGTTTTGTAAGAAGCCTATAAGGCTCCATGGCCTTATTACTACTGAATTCAAGGCACGCACCTTGAAGTACATACAGATTGCAAAACAGTTGTGACAATTGTTTCAAGTTTCCCTTTGTGATTTAAGCAGCTCAACATTTACCATCGGCTGTGCCATAACATGAATATATAGCTAAACAAGTCATTTTTCATATAATATATTGAATAGACCAAGTTGATGTATTGTGTACAGTTGGGGGCACCCTATTACAGCAAGAATATTACAGATATGGGAAGAATACAGTGAAGATTCAAGGAATTATACCAGAAAATATGAGTCATAATTTTGAAGAAAATATCAAGGAATTGGGGCTTTTTCACTGGAACAGAAAAGGCTAAGGGCAAATCTAATTTGAACAAGTATGAAATGCTTTAAGAGTGTAAATACTGAAAAAATGCTTCCATTGGTTGCATAATTGGTTTATTATGGTTAAATTTCAAATCCTCAACTTCAATTCCCTGCATGTCATGCTTTCCTCTGCTTGAACTTCTTCCAACCTTTTATTTCCTCCTGTACCCTTTGGTCCTCTGACTCTAGTCTTTACTGTCTTTCCACTGCTGGGGAAGAGCCTTCTGCCATCTTGACTCCGCTCTCTGAAGCTCTCTCCCTAAATTCCTCTATCTCTCATCTTCTGTCTCCACTGTGGAAAACTTTCTCAAAACCCATGTCTTAGACCAAGCAGTTTGATAACCCTTCCTAAGATCTCCCTGTAGGATTTGGTGCACATATCCTTATTTTCTTTTAGCTCTGAAGAATAGTCACATGGATTCGAAATGTTAACTCTGTTCCTCTATCCATAGACGCTGCCAGATCTGCTGAGTTTTTCCAGCATTTTCTGTTTTTATTTCATATTTCCAGCATCCACAGTATTTTGATTTTACCCTTATTTTTTCCTTCTTTCACATCCCACTATTAAGTGCCTTACGACTTTTTTTATTTAAAGGTAGCATTTAGACATTGCTAAATTCAGGATTCTTACTAGAAGAAAGTTGGAGGAAGTTAGAAGAATTATTTTTCTCCTGAAGATGATAATTAGAATATTGCATGTTTTGCCATAACTGGCCATTGATGTAGAAACTATAATAGAATTTGAATGTGCAATACAATAAGTATTTGCAAAGGAAGAATATAAGAAGATATGGAAATACAATTTAACTTACATTTAATTAGCATCTTTAACATAGAAAAACATCCCCAGGAGCTTCACACCAGTGTAGTAAGAAAGAAAAGACAAGGAAATGGGATTGGACAGCTCCAATTGAAGACAATCACCGGCACAGATCTAATAGGCCAAATGACTTCTCTCTTGTGCTATAATTTATATGACTCAATGCACATTTTAATTTAAGGCTGAGAGAATAATACATCAATATTGAAAATAAAATTAGCTAGATGGATTACCTAAGGAAAAACTGGTGTAATACTAGGCCACACAGACTAGGTTGTCTTTAGTTTGATTCCCAGTCTGTGCTTAGTTAGCTGATCTACATAGTAAATGCCCTCAGGCTGAAGGAAGTGAAGAATTGTTCAGGATTTCCACTTCGATTGCTCTGGATATTAGGCGAGAAAATGTTTTGGCTGTGAAGATGCCTTCCATCGTTGAATAGCCTTGCTGCCCAAAATAGTGCATGATGAACAACCACATGGATTTGACACTAGAGTAACTGACATCTTTGGACAGTACCCAGTAAGACCATTGCCTTCTGGAGGGTGGTGGTGGTCATGTTTGGGGAGGGTCGGGGGAGTGGTTATGGGACAGAAAGTAGCCTCCCCCATCAAACGCCTCACATTGCTCTCTGCTGCTGTCCTGGATTCCATTGTTCATGAGGCCACAAGTTGGGGGTTATATGTCAAGGAATGATTAGCTGTCTGATTTCTTAGTAGCTTCTGTTAGGTGAGAGTTATGATAAATTGTGCCTACTTGAAAGGATGAAAATTATTGGACCATTTAAAAAGCAATGATAGTTGTAAATTAGTTTTTGTTTTTGGAGGTTTTCCTAATTAATCTGTTAGGATAGAAAGGAGGAGAAGTTCAAACAATCACAAACAAGATTTCTCTGGTAACACTTCATTTTATAGTTGTTCGGAAGGGCTTTTACCTGACAGCTCATATTAGCAACTAACTGGTTCTGACAGAATTATGAAACAGTTTAAAAATAATGGGAACGTTGCTTGCAGCTCATATTCATTTATAATGACTGGAGACACCAGTATTGAATTCAGATAATTAGCTCATTAAAATCTACAAAGTACCTAGGGTTACATAGGATGTGCGGCACAGAAGCAGGCCATTCATCTCAACCAATCCATGCCAGTGTTTATACTCCTTTCAAGCCTCCTCCCATCTTTTCCCATTTAAATCTACCATCATATCTGTAGTAGAAGGATCTGGTACATACAGGGTTAATGTGGGACTGACTACAGTACCACCCACACAGTGATGTAAGAAGGCACATGACCCAAACCTAGGGTCAATGTGGTGTTGGCCAGAGATGTGATAAGACCTCAGATAGAGATAAATGCAAACTTGTACCCTTTACTGTATATCTGTATGTGGTTACAAGTAGTTAATAAAGACTTGCTGTTAACGTACAGAAGACAATGAAGACTTCGTTAATAGACATATTCTGCAACCAACAGCATCCCAACATGGTGGCAGCTCCAGGGTCAAAAACCCTCAACCTCACAGAAATGGAAGATTAAGAAAAAGGACATCTCCAATGGATTCTGAACAGAAAGAAGCTCACAACTGAAGATACACATGCTGAGAAAAGTAGCCAGAAATTCTCCAAAGAGAAGAGCTTAGAAACTAAAAAGCAGAAGTTTACTGCAGCAGAAGACTCCATATAATCTCCCTTCCAAGTCCAGCTTCAGCAAGTGGAATTCATAGCCTGCAAGGGTGAGTGACATTCTTTTACTTTCCAGGCTGCAGCCAGTCGTGAGAAGCCCCTTTTACTAATACAGTTAGAAGCGCTATATGAATGAACCCTGTCATTAATCCTGATTCCCTGACTCCAAGCTTCCAAGTTGAACAAAAAAACCAAGTTAATAATTAATTTACTCAACTCTTGGGAACCTCTCAATTCCTTAAACAGCAAGTCTGTGGTTCTTTTAAATGTCTTGTTACTTGCAATGCTACATTGCTGATTAAATTAAGTCAGCAGACTGCCGACCCATGAGCCACTGTTAAGAATTCTTCTTCCTGAAGTGTGTCACCACCATTTTGCATAGCCCACCAAAACTGGCTAGCACAGGAAATCTATTGTTCTGCAGTGAACAACGACACCATCTTGGAAGCCTGTAAGCTCTTAAAGCTTTACCCACACTTCTAAATGCTTCAATGATGATCACAATTCCACACTTCCAACTGCACTGGGATGTACCCAAGGCCCAGACCAGACAGAAAATTTGACTTTTTGGAGATAAATATTTTTATAGGACAGCATTTCTCCAGACTTCTGCAAAAACTCTGCAGACCTGCAAGCTAGAGACTATCTTACCCTAGACAAGGCAATTCAGTTAGTTAGATTGTCTGAGCTACATGAACAAGACAGGAGTATACTAAGGGGAGAGAATACAATATGGGGCAGAAGCCAACCCTCAGTCCAGCTTATCAGATCACAAAGATGCAGGGACAATCCAAGTCAGGAGAAGCAATTCCTGGACCACCCAGCAGAGTGACCTTGCTAGTGCTGTGGTACAAAGCGCCCTCACAGGGGAGAACAGTGTCCTGCAAGGACAGCCCAATGTTTCCACTGCAACAGACAAGACCACTTGAGTAAAGTGTGCAAGTCAAAACCCCAGCACCACACAGATATCCCAAAGGTAATCCACAAGGTAAAGACCGAAAACCCAGAAGACACACAGCCATGTTCTTGGATGAAATCAAAAGTGGGGTTCTTCGTTTTGGAATGCTGACATCCTGGTAAATGGTTATCTGACAAATATTAAATTAGATTCAGGTGCCAGCACGACAGTCCTGTCTGACAAGGAGCCTGGCTCAAAGACCTCTGTCTTCGAACAGCAGACACTCCAATTTATGATGCAGGGGGTGCCTGATTCCCAGTTATTGACATGATCCTGGAACCACTGAGATATAGCAGAAAACAAATCTTTGAGCTGATGTACATCATCCGTGCCCAGTGTTTGGCTCTCCTGAGTAGGGATGGGTGTGTAGCCTGGCATCTCATCCAGATGACAGAAGATGTCAAGTCTACCACTGTCTTTAGCCAGTCAGAACAGCACAGTCCTGAGTGCGCAAACACTATAGAGTATTCAGACTCAGATTTTACCTTCGATCTCTCTTGTCCCTGTGTGGAGCAGGTTTGTCCATTATCATTCCAGGTCCTGGAAAGTCCCCAGTGGTCAGACCAACCTACCCCCCATGACATTACCATGGCACTTCTGGTGAAAGTGGTGCTAGAGAATGATCAGCAGACAGTAGAGGTGGTCAACATATCAACCACTGTACACATGCTACAACTTCCAACCTGCAAGCCACATCCACAAGTGACACTGCAACCTGGTAGCAGTCTATCATAGAAACATAGAAACTAGGAGCAGGAGTAGGCTAATCGGCCCTTCGAGCTTGCTCCGCCATTCAATATGATCATGGCTGATCCTCTATTTCAACACCATATTCCCACTTTCTCTCCATACCCCTTGATGCCCCTAATATCCAAAATATTATATCCCTAATATCCTCCCCGACCGCACTAGCAAACACCCCCCCGAGGACATTGGTCCCGGTCCTGCCTAGATGCAATCCATCATGTTTGTACTGGTCCCACCTTCCTCAGAAGTGGTCCCAATGGGGAACCTGAATCCCTCCCCTCTATACCATTTCTTCAGCCAAGTATTCATCTGATATATCCTGTTATTTCTACTCTCGCTAGCATGTGGAACAGGTAGGAATCCTGAGATTACTACACTTGAAGTGCTACTTTTTAATTTACATCCTAACTCCCTATATTCAGCTTGTAGGACTTCACTCCTTTTTTTACCTATGTCGTTGGCACCAATGTGTACCACGACCATTGGCTGTTCGCTCTCCCCCTTCAGAATGTCCTGTAGCCACTCTGAGACATCCTTGACCCTGGCAACAGGGAGGCAACATACCATCCTGGGGTCTCTTTTGCGTCTGCAGAAATGCCTGTCTGCTCCCCTTACTATTGAATCCCCCCCTAAAACTGTGCCACTCTTCTTCCCCCATCTCTTGTGCAGCAGACCCACCCGTGGTGCCATGGACTTGGCTGCTGCTGCTTTCTCTTGTGAAGTTGTCTCCCCCAACAGTATCCAAAACAGTATATCTGTTAGGGAGGGGACGACCACAGGGGACTCCTGCACTACCTGCCTTCCTCTACTCTGCCTATCACCATCGCCAACAAAAAGCAGAGGTGAGCATGCCACTCAGCCTTCTGCTAGCCACCAGAATGCTGTTCCTCAGCTTCAGAGGGCTTCCAGATGGCCCAGAGAGAAAAAGAAAAAGCAACGCCAAGGGAACAAATATCATCTTCGCCCACCCCACAAGAAACGATCGAAAGGACCAGCAACTATGCATTGACATAAGAGTCAGACTGACCATGTGTGGTTCAACATAAAGCAATGGAAGAAAAGAATGAAGCCATACTCAAATGCCAGTCCAACCCCCAAACCAACAACAAGGACCAGAACCACCAGAGCCTACTGCTTTCCCGACAGAATGGCGAAAGAGATGTGGAAAGTGTATAAGGCTTCCAGACACCCTGAACCTCTAACTTCGAGGACTTCAAGGGGGAAATGGGTTACTGAGAATATTGGCATTACAGTATTAACATTAACAACAATGTTAGAATAACGTTAAGGTTGTAACTATAAGGCTAATGCACAAGACTTATAACAAGGTAAGACTTGAAGCAAACTAAAGTAACTCTGGGCCCCGCTTGCTGACGCATAAAATGATGCGCGGTGACATTGGGTGATTGTCCTGACGTCACCGCGCGTCATTCCAATCTTCATTTCAGTGGGCACGCGCTGGAGTCGGCTGCACGCCCACCAAACTGTCAAAGGCTTATTAAGGCCATTAATCAACTAATTGAAGTACTTGTCAGGGCTGCCCGTCCAACCTTAAGGTTGGCAGGCAGGCGAAGAACCCAGGCGGCCTTC
This sequence comes from Cetorhinus maximus, assembly GCF_964194155.1. Classification (NCBI taxonomy): domain Eukaryota; kingdom Metazoa; phylum Chordata; class Chondrichthyes; order Lamniformes; family Cetorhinidae; genus Cetorhinus; species Cetorhinus maximus. Next base: position 93,716,176 of record NC_135879.1, on the reverse strand, counting down.
GCATTTTTCATGGAACCTCATCCATGGGTGGGATGAGGTTTCACGAAGGGTTTTTAAATTAAATACACTGTTTCATATAAATTCACAAACATGTCCCAGCTTATGTGACAATGTCACATGAAGGGATATGTCTGAATAATTTAATTTTTTTATTTCTCACATCTTAATGACTTTTCTTAATCCCCCTGAGGCAACTCCGTGCCTCAGCGAGATTTCTGCTCTCCTTCACGAGCATGCTTCCAGGAGTGTATCACGCTGGGCGGACCTTAACTGGCCCACCCACGTAAAATGGCGGTGCGCAGCCGATTGCAGGTGGCGATTGGCTGCGCACCCGCCCGTGCCCACTCCCGCCCAGCCCGCCCGACGGGGAGAAAATTCTCACCTCTATATCCATGGGATAAAGACTTGATGGGGAGGGAAGGTGTAGTAGAAGGGTCTGGTACATATAGGGTTGATGTGGTTTTGAGTATACTCCTCACACAGTGTAAGAAGGCATATGACTTAGACCTGGGGGCAGTGTGGTGTTGGCCAGAGATGTGATAATACCTAGGATGGAGATAGCACCAAGTCAGTACCATCTACTGTGTAGTTGTATCTAGTTACATGTAGTTAATAACAACTTACTGTTAACATACATAACATATGAAGCCTTTTTTAACAAACAGGTTCTGCAACCAATACCATTCCAACAATAACCCTCTCCCTCATATGCTTGTCTAGTTTCCCCTTAAATGCATCTGTACTATTCACTTCAAACACTCCCTGTGAAGGCGAGTTCTACATTCTTACCACATGAATTCTACATTAACCAAAACATAAAAGTTCACACTGAACTATAAAAGGAGGAATATTCTACAAGATTGAATCTGCAAATATACTATTAGATTTAATGTGCATTTTTGTTGCAGTCAATGGCCTGAGGAATGACATTCCTATTGACTGCTCCAGGAATTTTCCAGTCTGGAAGAGAGCACTATGAATAGATACAGGCATTGGTATGGCTCCTTCCATCAGATAAAAATTTACATATTTAGAAAGTAGTAATTCCTACTCTTTTCATATTTAAATTGAGTTTAAATGGGTTTGTAAAATGCTCAGGGCTCCTTAAATAGGTTTAGCATTGTACACAAGGTGCTAACTGGAGTGTTGTGAAAATTGTTGTCCAGGAAGTTTCTTTCACTCTATTTGTTTCAGTGTGAGATTGGACCTTTATTCATGATTTACACTCCAGTTTAGTGTCACTGCAAAGTTGAAAGCACTTTGAACTGACTCTAAACTTGCAGTGTAAATACAGTCTGAGAGTTAATGATGAGATAAAAGGGTGAGGCTATGTAGCCCTGAGTGAAAGATAAAACAGTGACTGTGAATGCTGCAGGGCTTTCTAATTAAATAGAAAATTAAATAAAGCTGACACTGGTCATAGCTCTGTTACTCATTTCACTGAAAACCCTGATTAAATGATCTTGCTCTCCACATCTTTGAAAATTAGTGTGTACTTGCAAATTAAAGCCTGCTGCAAATTATAAGGTGCTACTGAAAGCATGTTTGCTTTGGGAGATGGTGTCAACCCAGCATTTAATTAAAAGTTAAGTAGCACTTCAAGGCCAATTACCTGGCAGACTCACAGGTTATAAGTGTTGAAACAGAGCAGGCAACACTTTAATTTTCAGTAACTTTCCTATTTTTTTGAATCACCCTTTCATTATTGGCCTTACTTAATTCCTACATGCAAGAAGGCAGACTTGCAGCCTGCTCTCAGTTTGCCTGCCACCACTTTCAGCTGTTTTATTTGTTACTGACTCATATTAATACAGCTCTCGTTGTGTAAACAGAGACTACAATCACTTTCTATTTATTTGAGTACTACTGACTGCTGAGGCGCAAGTCTTTTGTACTGATGGTGATGGAGTCTCCATTGAATCGATGGATGAGTCTCAGTTGTTATGAGCATGTTGATAGGAGACTGTAGCAATCACCCAAGGCCCAGCAGCAATGTAAACACACATTTTATTAGTCTTTCATTTTTGCAATCGAATTAACATTGTTCCACTTCTGTTAAATGCATCGGTTCAATGTGTCAACATGTTTGCGTTGTGATGTTAAATTGCATCAATAGGCAAAAATTCATGATGATTTAGACCAACCCAGTACCTGCTCACGGACTTTGGCTTCAATTTTAAATTGTAAGAATTACTTATGTTTCTTCACCTTCTCATTTGGACTCATTACGGACCAATTTGGGAAATTGTGAATGTTGAGATGATGTTGGTTGCAGAATGTGTTTCTTAAATAAGTCTTCATAGTATCCAGTATGTTCACAGCAAGTCTTTATTAACTGCACGTAACTATGTACAACTGTACACGAAAGGATACACATATGGAGCTATCTCCATCCTAGTTCTTATCATGTCTCTGGTCAACACCACACTGAGCCTAGGTCATGTGCCTTCTTACATCACCCTGTGAGCGGTACTGTACTCAGTCCCACATGAACCATGAATGTACCAGACCCTTCTACTAATCCTCCCCCCAAGTCTTTATCCCATGGATATAGAGTTACTTTAGTTTGCTTCAAGTCTTGCATTGTTATAAGTCTTATGCATTTACCTTATTATTACAAACTTAATGCTATTCCAACATTATTGCTATTACAGTATTAGCATTAACAATATTCTCATTACCCCATCTCCCCCTTCAAGTTCTTGTAGTTAGAGGTTCAGTTGGTCTGGAGGCATTATAACCCTTCCACATCTCGTTCACCATTCTGTCGGGAGAACAGGTTCTGTTGGTTCTGATTCTTGTTGTTGGCTTGGGGGTTGGACTGGCATTTGGGTATGCTTTCATTCTTTTCTTCCATTGCCTTATGTTGAACCACGTCTGGTTGGTTCAACTGTTGTATCAATGCATAGTTGCTGTTACTCTCGATCGTTTCTTGCAAGATGGACAAAGATGGTGCTACTTTTTCTTTTTCCATGTGGGCCATTTGGAAGCCCTCTGAAGCTGAGGAAGAGCATTCCTGTTGTGAGAGGAAGATTGATTGGTATGTTCACCTCTGTGTTTTGTTGTTGATGGTGAGGGACAGTAACCTGATGTGTAATATATCTTTAAGATAAATGTTGTAATGTAAGATCACATGATCTTGATACCCAATAGCAGGGTAGCACAGGCTACCTCTGTAGTCAGTAGTCTTGAGTTAGAGTCTGAAGAGTAAAGACAGAGTTTTGAGTTGTAAGCACACAAGTGTAGCTGCTGAGTTCCTTTTGTAAATTAACAGATTGTGTTTCTTCTAAGAATGATCCACTGATCTTCTCTGTCTTTGTAACAACTCGGTCACCCTGAAACAAGCGTGCAACCTGGATCCTTTAGCCCCAACAAATCAGGGCATCAGATCCAACAGATTTCTACCTGGTTACATCATCTGTTGTGCTTGTGGCAGGTTGACTGGAAATTGCAGTATGTGCACAGTGGTTGATATGTCGCCCAACTGTACCATCATCGCAGTTGGAGTAGAGGCTTCTCAGACAGATACCACTTCTACAGATGTGCCATGGTAATGTCATGGGTGGTAGGTTGGTCTGATCACTGGGGATCTTCCGGAACCTGGAACGATAATGGACAAACCTGCTCCACACAGAGAGAAGAGAAATCAAAGGTGAAATCCAAATCTGAATACTCTTTAGTGCTTGAGCACTCAGGACTGTGCTGTTCTGACTAGCTCATGACAGTGGTGGGCTTTACATTCCCTGCTGTCTGGAGGAGATCCAGGCCTACACAGGCATCCCTGCTGAAGAGAGAGAGAAAGGCTGATTATGGATGACATACTTCAGCAGAAAGATTTGTTTTCTGCCATTGTTGTATTCTCTTCACTGGTCGGTTTTTCCTTGGAAGAGTATAATTTCTCTATGCTATCTTATATGCTCACATTCTGTAATTGCGCCTCTCCCAGTTGTTTTTGAAGGAGCTCACACTCTTTATTGAGAAACTCTACCTTTTCTTGCCATTCTATGTTCTGGATTTTCATCTCTTCGTGTATCTCTTTGGGGATGTAATGTTTTTCTAAGATTCCTTCCAAATGTGCAACTGTTTCCTTCGGTGCTGCAGCCTCTTTCTACTACCTCTCAGCTTCCTCCCAGGATAGGGAACATTCCTGAATCTTCTCTGAAAACTGGTTCATCAGTTCTTCCAGAGTGGCATTAAGTTCATTTTGTTTCACTTTGTAATGTTCCTGAGGGGACAAACCCGAACCAGAGAGACCTTTGTAGTGTATGAAAGTCCTTCGTCCAGTTTTCCTTTCTGGTGCAAAGCTCAAGTACTTGACCTTGATTTTTCTTATAATTTACTAGACTCCCATTGGCCTGAATAATACACTCAGGCGAGGGGGCAGCCTTCCGACTTTCGGGCCCCATAAAGCGCAAAATGATCCAATTGAGATCGGAGGGAGGGTTTGAGGCCTACAGGCGGTGAGCAACCCATCCAATCAGTGGTAGAGGGCAAGAGGTTCAGTTCCTAGGTTATTGACCGTGACCTGGAATGAGGCCACAGCCTGTAATATAAAGGGCCCCCTGGCATGGGGCAGTGTCGGAGGACCCAGCAAATGTCAGAACTCAGCAGAAATTTCCAGGCCTTTCAGGTAAGAGTGCATATTTGTGATATCTGATGTGTCCAAAGTTTTCCACTGAGCAGAGGTGGCATTCTTTTAGATCACAAACAAGTTTTTCACATCTTTGCATGGAGGAGTTGTCTAGTTGTTGCATGTTTCCCTCCAGGGATGTTAGAGCCATTGGAATGAGGGGAGAGGCAGGGGAGAAGGGCCAAACCAGCCTTTCAATTTAATGATGGCTCCCTGAGACCCCTCCTCCATGCAGTCTCTAACCGATGTGATCAGCTCATGCCATCCGGCGAGAAGAGGAGAAACCCGTCCAAAACACGTGCTACTTGGGAGGAGGTAGCTGCTGAGGTTAGCAGCGTAGGGCTGGTGAGGCACATCTGGTCTCAGTGCCAGAAGAGACTCAATGACCTCACGAGTGCGGCCAGCGTGAGTGCCTCCTCAGGATGTGTTCTCTTGTGGCAGGGTACCATCGTAAATGCAGGAGGCATGTGAGGTTGGCTGGAGCTCCAAGGCAGCATGATGCAACAAAGACATTATTATCAGTGTCGATGTCAGGGTGCACTTATCGCTTTGGTCCTGCTGGAGGGTGGGGTATTGGCAGCCTGTGCAGATGAGGAAGGTACACAGCACTAAGGCTGCCAAGCACTCTGCTGATAATGCGCTGGTGGCATGCCATCAAATAAGCAAACAGTGCTAGTGTCTCCAGTGCCTTCAGCCGTTTCTTGATATCACGTGGAGTGAATCAAATTGCCTGAAGACTGGAATCTGTGATGCTGGGGACCTCTGAGCTTGTCAAATGTCAAATGCTGCTGGGCTTTGTGACTTAGCGTAGATGGTTTGTGGAAAGCTTGTGATGACCACTGACCCCCTTACTTCTGTCTCTCTGTCACAGGTGAAGCCTCTTCTGCAGACGCTGGTTGTCACTCCCCTCCGAGGATGAGAAAGAACCCTCGGAGGGTGCAACATTCTCCATCACATTCTTTCTCTGTCCCAAGTGCAGGTAACGGCACCTTGGCAGAGATTTGTGTGTCAGAATGAAGGCATGCATAGTCCAGTGAGGGCCCTTCACAGTCGCACTTGCAGCTGCTGGAGTGTGTGGTGGAGCAGGCCCCAAGCAGCTGGAGGAGTGCCTGGGTGATCCAGAGACTGAGCCCGTGTCGGATGATGAGCCTCTGGAGTTGTCTGTGAGGCAGCAGATGCTGGATGTACAGTGCGAGGTCCATGGAGATTTGATAGATATACCAGAGGGTTGATTGCATGCTCTGATCTGGACTCTGGAGGTGTCCTTCCAGGTCATGTGCACTATGATCATCTACTCTTTGGAGTGCCAAGGTTCCTCCAAGGACTAGCGACTGTCCTGGAGGGGCAAACTGAACGAATTGCAGACACAATCGTTGGTATGTGCTCTGACCTGCACATCAGGGGCCCAGAGCCAGGGTGATTGGAGGGACTGGGAGCATGGGCACCGAGCCAGCTCCTGGGACCTCACAGGAAGACAGGGTGGACCAATGATTCTAGTGGCACAGAATGAGCACCAACTGCCGCCATCTGGAAGCACCTCTCAGGGCACTGCTGATGAAGGCAACATCTCCTCCGTCCATCTGCCATTGATGTGGTCCTCATCCAGTGCTGTGGTGACAGAAGTTCCTCCAGCCTCTCAGCAGGAGTCTTCTAATGTGGCAGGCCGCTCAAGGGCTCACTCGCACAGATGGCACCCGTCAAAGTCATTTAGGGCAAGGGAGGTAGCAGTGCAGCTGCAAGCGAGGGGGGAGCACTGTGTCAGAGCATTCAGAAACACGTAAAATAAACTCCACAGTAGTCAACAAGTGGGTCACATGTGAATATTAAGTCTCATAATAAATTTGTAAATAAACCTAGACCTCATTGTCCCTTATGCCGAGGTTTTTATAAGATGATGTGGCTGTGGAACTTGTTTCAGGAGACAGACGATAAGCTTTAATATTTTGGTGCAGGGCAGAATGCTCTGAGTGTCTATATTTGGACAGGGTAAGTTTGCTGACAGAATGGTCACATGAGTCATATTGCACATGGGAAAAGGCTTGGACACATGGCATGTATGCATCTCTGATGCCGGGACTTTTGAAACCTCTGCCTTATCAAGGCATCCCTGATGTCACAGCCATCCATACGATCACGTCCAGGACCTTCCACCTGAATGTCACCCACATCCCCTCACCTCATCCTTGCCCTTATCCTCTGATGAATAGCCCCTACCTGCTGTGCCCTCATCCTCAAGGACATTCCGGCTCTGAATAGCGAGGTTATGGTGGGTATAGCACACCACAACCCTCAGGACACATGAAGGAGTTAACTGCAATGCCCCTCCTGATCTGTCAAGGCACTTGAACCTCATTTTCAATAGACCGAGGGTCTGCTCGATGATAGCCCTGGAGTGGGCTGTCATTGTATCTCCTCTCTGTGGCATCTCCCCTCACTGGCATCATGAGCCAGCTCTTCAATAGGTAACCTGAGTCACCTATAATCCAGGGCACCAGGGCTGCTGAATACGTCTGGCACCTGTGAGTTTCGCTGAATGTAGGAGTCGTGGCTGCTATCCGGGCACCTGGCGCATACCTACATGATCTGTTGATGATGATCACAGACCAGCTGGAAGTTCAACGAGTGGGAGCTCTTCCTGTTAATAAAGATGAAGGGCTGTCCAGCAGGAGCCTTTATGGCGATGTGCGTACAGTTAATAGCTCCCTGTACACTGGGGAAACCTGCAATCGCCGCAAACCCTCTGGCTTTATCCAGTTGATCCTGCCCGCCCTTTGAAACGTAGCATTATTGAAGACCTTGATGCCGTGGTGTGCAGCCAGCTGCGTTATGCCACTGAGGTCTCCACATGCTGCCTGGAAGGACCCTGTCACAAAGAAATTGAGTGTGACGGTGACCTTTAGAGCTACAGGCATTGGGTAACCCCCAGCACAGTTGGTGGTGATCTTCCTTGCCGGCATGTCACAGAGTGATGTGACTGTGGCTCTTGAGAGCCTGAGCCTCCTCTTGCATTGTGTGTCAGACATCTGCAGATAGCTCAGTCTCTGCCTATATACGCGAGGGGCTGCATAAGTCCTTCTACACCACTGCTGAGGATGAATGAAGGCTTCATCACCCTCTGGGTCTGGTGCAGCTCTGGCCCCTTCATGCACCACCAGTGCATCCTGGACATCCCGATCTACCCTTCTTCCCCCCCTACTCTACTCTCCTTCTCCTCCTCATCCTCCTTTCCTCCTCATTGGAGGTTGTGTCTCCCACAGAGACTACAATGCCTATTTTTTTTGGCTAGTTTAAAGCTGAGGGTGATGGATAAGGTCTAAATCGACCACCCAGCAGGAGGAAAGAGGCCTCTAATTAAGTTAAGTTTTAAATGGAAACTCTGCTCCTAGCATGAGGCACTTCCAGCAGTAACAGAGCTCTGAACTCAGCTGAACCTTTTAAACACGTCTTAACAAGCTGCCTCATATAAAAAATGGGAATCCCTCATAGAGTCAAACAGACTCTGCAAGTGTTTTATTGCAGACACTATGTATTATTCCAGTCAATTGCCTCATTAATGAGCTTAAGTACCTACATTAATTAAATTTGAATAATGCGGGCGGGCTCCTGATTTTTAACCCCACCCACCAGCTGTATTATCCGGAACTGATGTGATGTTGTTGGCAACGTGACCCGACATCATCACGCCCGATAATACATCGGCGTAGGTTGGGAATGCTCCCGATTCTGGTGCGTATTATTAAGCTCATTGAGTTTATTCTGCTGTTCTGCCATTCTGCTGCTCAAGCTATTCTTTATTCCATCGTGTTGCCGAAGGGTAATGGGCTGTTTTTGAATCTGATCTTCAAGGATAATTAGCTGCTCTTTCAACTGTTTACTTTCCTGTTCAGCTCTTGTCTTCTCATTACTGTGTATCAGTGTATATCTTTGTCATTGCAGATAGCTCCAAAGCAGCTTTTCCTGAAGTAGCATTTTTTAACTGCTTGTGTTATTCCAGGGATTCGTATTGGTTCGTCAAAAAGTCTTCCAAGGCAATAACCCCTGAGTGCTCTTCTTGTCTGCTATCATGCCTGGCTGTACTTCAGGCTGAGTTCTTCCAACTCTTCTTTGATGCTAACATTTTCTGATTGAATTTCTGCATTTTCTTGCTCTGTCTGAAGCAGGGCTTTTTCCTTGTCATTCACTACCATCTGCTGTACAGTTCTGGAATTGTGTCCACATCTTCAAGAAGGAAATCATTTGGGATTTCTGCCTCGGGCTTCCCATAAAGATATATCGCTGGGGCTTCTGGAGAATTCTGTACTCTCTGGCGCCCTTGTGTGGTTTATTCATGTGCTATCTTTTGCTCTTGCTTTGCTTTGCTGGGGATTTTTATGCCTCTATTTAAGCTCCAAACTCCCCTCAGCTTGAAGATTAAAATATTCATCAAAGGCTGTTAACAGTTCCTCGAGGCTGGTTGCAGATTCATCAATGTATTGCATCAGTACAACGTGATTAACAAGATCACCAAACCGGGAATAAAAGACAATAATCTGATCTTCCTCTGATTTTTTTGACTGAGACCTGATGTGCTCAAGTAATATGAAAAGTTGCTTCTTAAAGATGTCAAATGTCCTGCCGGATTTGGCCCTGGGGTTGTTCCAAACAGATCTGGAAAGTTGGATTTTTGAACCATGTTAAAGATTTTTTAAAGTGTGGTTATATCTTTAAGAGTTTACAGGCTTTCAAAATGGCATCACCGTTCACTGCAGAACAATGGATTTCCCACGCTAGCTGGTTTTGGCAGGCTGCGCAAAATGGTAGTGGCGCACTTCAGGAGGAAGAATTCTCAACTGCTGCGTGGGTCAACTGGATGTCAACTTGATTTAATCAGCAATGTAGCGTTGTGAATAATGAGGTATTCAAATGAACTGCAGGCTTGCTGTTTAAAGATTCGGACAGTCGTGAGGTACCCGAGAAGCTGAATAATTTAATTAATCTTCTTTCTTCCCTTTTCAGCTCGGAGCCCACGTGTTGAGACTTTGAGCTGGGGGATCAGGATTAGCGATGGGTTACATGCAAACCGTGCTTCAGACTGAATTCATAAAAGGGACTGGCTGCAGCCTGGAAAGTAAAAGAATGTAGCTCAACCTTGCAGGCTATTAACTCTGCTTGCTGAAGCTGGACTTCCAAGGGAGATTGTATGGAGTCTTCTGCTGCAGTAAAACTTCTGCCTTTAGCTTCCGGGCTCCTCACTCTGGAGCTTATTCTGGTCAATTTTCTAAGCGCCTGTAGCATCAGTTGGGAGCTTCTTTCAGTTCCGAATCCATTGAAGGTATCCTTTTACTTAACCTTTCTGTGTGGTTGAGGGCTTTTGATCTGGAACTACCATTATGTCATAGTGGTATTGGCTACAGAACCTGTCTGTTAAAGAAGCCTTCGTAGCCTTCTGTATATTAACAGCAAGTCTTTATTAACTACTTGTAACTATATACAACTATAAAGGGTGCAGGTATCTCTATCTTTATGCTAGGGTCTTCTGTCATCTCTGGCCAACACTGCACTGAGCCTCGGTCTAGGCCATGTGCCCTCTTACATCACCATGTGGGTGGTACTGTACTCAGTCCCACATTAACCCCATTTGTACCAGACTCTTCTACTGCAGAGAATACTGAATTATCTGAAGAAGAGATTGGATGGCCACTCTCTGAATCGGCCTTAAACAGACCCACAGGAGAGAAAAGCAAGAGATAATATAAGAAATGGAGAGCTGTACAAGTTGTGAATTCTGTTAATGCATTCTCACAACCAATATGTAAATATGTCACTCATTTGAGGGCAGCATTACAGAAGGGAATTGCTGTCCATGGTAAAATTCCCTACTGGGCTTATGTAAGAATAACTTGTTGGATGGCGTAGCAGAGATTTTTTTTGTTTGACTGAAAACTGGTTGATGTTCTGCCTCCTCTGTATTCGAAATATATTGATACTGAATTCAGCTAATCTACAATGAGTCTGAATCTAATATGATAAAAGCCAGGTATTGCTGCAGTCAAGGATCCTGTAAATCTTACTCCCCATCATCTGTAATCAAAAATGACTGGAATAGTCTTGGTAATGGCCTTTAGGCTTTGCCTAGGTTAAGTATTTTTCTAAATGGATGTTTCATTAATCAGAGCAACACAGGAGCTCATAATCCCTTTTGCGCAGGCTATCATTTTGCTGTATACACTATCCAATTAAATTGAAGAGAAGACAGTTTTAACATTGCAAGCATATCATTAGTGCCTAACCAGGAATTGTGGGATAGGTTCCCAGTTGCTGTATTTATAGTGAATCTATAAAACATTGTCAGATTGTCAGGTCTTTTAAAAAATGCTTTTTTATTATCTTTACTGGACTTTTCAATAGCTCTTCTTGGGCCAGAATTTTACACTCGTCGGCGGGCGCGCGCTTGGCCTGAATGAGCGTAAAATGATGTGTGATGATGTCGGGCGAGCGTCCCAGCCTCATCGCGCGATATTTCGATCGGCGGGCGCGCGTGGAAGTTGGCAGTATACCAGCTGACAGTTAAAAGGCTTATTAAGGCCATTAAAGTCCCAATTAAATGTTATTTCTCGCTGCCCATCCAACTTTAAGGTTGGCGGACAGGCGAAAAGGCCAAGCAGCCTTTGCACTTTTTAGGAAACCTTATCCATGGGCAGTTTAAAAATAAAATAAAAATGTTAACATTTCAGTAAGAACATGTCTCTGCTCGTGTGACGGTCACATGAGGGGACTTTTTTTTAACCATTTTATAATTCTTTATTTTTCATTTTTTATATCTTCAGCTCCTTGAGGCAGCTCTGTGTGTCGGCTTCTGGACCGACCCCGCCCACCCCTGCTGAGCCTGCCCAACGAAGGCAAAATTCTGCCCTTGGTGTCAGTAAGATTGCACTGCAAAGCTGAAAGCAGCTCCTATAGCTATGAACAGCTTACCCGTAGTTGCAGGCCCTGCTGGAACTTTTCATTCTTTCAGAGCCCTCTTTGAGTTGATTTATCTCTGATTGTTTTATCCCACAACCCAGAAGCCAGCCCCACATTGGCCTCAAACAAACTTCTAAACAGCAGGCAGGTTTACTGCTCCCTCCACTAATTTCATTCTCTGTGTGTGTTTCTCCGTGACCTTAAGAATCTTTTTGTCATAGCATTAGTTCCAAAAGCAAGACAGGAGTGAGTGCCTTTGCATGCCCATACCAGGTGAAAGCAGCTGTGCTTTCTATGCAGCATTTGACACTGAAATCAGGATAACTCTTCCAAGGTTTTCCTCACCCTCAACCCTAGAAATGAGAACATAATAAAGATCAGTTGTATTTTTAAAGAATAATTATACTTATGCAGTGTTGTTACTAGGATTTCAGCAAACCAAAATGGTGCAGGCATGACATTTTTGTGCTACATTCACATGAACACTGGAAATTATCCAGCAGGATAATGATGCAGTACAAGTAAAGATTTTGTCCTCCAAATTTAGGTTTTGTCTGGAGGCAATGTGGTAAAGTGGAATGCTATGTACCTTTAAGAGAATGTAGTTAGTTGACCATGTGACTGTATTGACCAATCACTACACAGTGCGGGCTTCTTGGGTAACTGTAAGTCTAAAGCTGGAGGTGATTGAAGAAGCACATGTGGTGTTAGTGCTCTGCTCTTAGTTCCAATAAACCACCAGTATTTGTTCAGTTAATCGGTCTCTCTGCCTATATTGTTTCAAGCACCAACTAATGTGTTAATATCAAGGGTGCAGCTAGCGTTCGCTGGACAAAGCAAACCTGATAACCAAAAACATAAAACTGGCGACGAGGATAAACTGGATCAATTGACGGCAATCAAGAAAGCCGTGGTAAACCAGCTATGTTACTTCACCACCACCTTGAAAGCTGTTTGAAAGTGCAGTCGCTTATTTCATCGAGTATGCTGTGGTTTGGGCATCTTGAACCATTCGATCCTATTTCTGGTGACCGGTCTCATTACGTCGAATGCCTAGCGTTTTTCTTTACCGCCAATGACATTGCAGGGGGAGGACAAGAAGAGGGCAATTCTTTTGTCCTCATGTGGGAGCAAAATGTATGGGCTGATCCACAACCTCACGTCACTTAACACCCCCGATACGAAGACTTTCAACGAGTTAGTAAATATTGTAAAAAACTGCCTGAAGCCAAAGCCCTCAGTCACTATGCAGTGTTTTAAATTCAATTCGAGGAATAGGCTTCCAGGAGAGACAATCGCTGGCTATGTAGCTGCTCTAAAGGAATTAACAGAATATTGTGAGTTCGGCACTTCAATTAATGACATGTTGAGAGACCGATTGATATGCAGAATCAGGGACGATGCTATTCAAAAGTGATTGCTATCTGAAACTAATCTAGACTTCAGTAAGGCATTAGAATTGAAAATAGCCATGGTGAGCGCTGTTAGAGACTTAGAGGCAATAAAAGTTACACCAAATGGCGCTGTCCATCTTGTAGGGCGGAAAGGGCCGGTAACAAAAGGCGCAAAAACATCAGACTCCACAGAAAGGCAAGAACGCCCACTATGTGCAGACCATCGAAGAACAACTACTACAGTGAAAACCCACAACATTAATGAGAGAAATGCATTCAGGCAGCCTGCAGGCGATCGACAGTTCAGAAATATCGAATGCTTTTTCTGCCACCGCAATGGTCACATAATGTGGCACTGTCGAGATAAACTGAGACAGCGTTTAAAACAAAGGTAGAAATCACAAAATCTGACTCGTTGAAGAGCTAGTGGAAGCAGAATCTGACATCTATTCATTATACAACCTGAAGGTGGGTAGAACTGAGCCAATCCAGGTAGTCATTAGAGTCAATGAATAACCCATCAAGATGGAGGTCGATACTGGGGCATCAATGTCTGTCATAGGAGAACATATGTTCAGACAATTCAATAAAGGAGTCCGTTCTTTAAGTTTGGAAGAATCACACACTAAATTAAAAGCATATATGGGTGAAGAAATAAGAGTGTAAGGGACTTGTCAAGTCCTGGTGCAGTCAGGGGATCAGTCTACAAATTTATCCCTTATGGTCGTAGCTGGGGCCGGCCCCAGTCTAATTGGTTGCAACTGACTCAAAAAGATTAAATTGCAATGGGCCGAGATTTTTAAATCAGAACGAGAAACTTACAGGAATTGTTACAAAAGTACACTTCCATTTTCAATGACGAGCTAGGAAGGATTCATGGGCTACAAGTCAAAATCCACATGGACTCTGACGCAACCCCCAGATTTATCAGAGCCAGACCAGTCCCTTATGCTCTACAGGACAAGGTCGAGACCGAGATAAAGAGGCTGAAAAAGTCATTCAGCTCCTGACCTCATTACAGCCTTCATCCAAGCATGGACCAAAGAGCTGATCTCAAGAGGTGAGGTGAGAGTGACTGCCATTGACATCAAGTCAGCAATTGACAGAGTGTGGCATCAAGGAGCCCTAGCAAAACTGAAGCCATTGGGAATTGGGGGGAAAACTTTCCGCTGGTTAAAGTCATACCAAGCACAAAGGAAGATGGTTACGGTTGTTGGAGGTCAGTCATCTCAGCCCTGGGATATTGCTGTAGGTGTTCCTCCGGGTAGTGTCCTAGGCCCAACCACCTTCGGCTGCTTCATCAATAACCTTCCCTACATCATAAGGTCAGAATTGGGGATGTTCGCTGATGATTGCACAATATTCAGCATCATTTGCGGCTGATACTGAAGCAGTCCATGTCCAAATACAGCAAAATCTGGGTTGATAAGTGGCAAGTAACATTTGTGCCACACAAGTGCCAGACAATGACCATTTCCAACAAGAGAGATTCTAACCATCTCCCCCTGACATTCAATGGCATTACCATCACTGAACCCCCCACTATCAACATCCTGGGGGTTACCATTGACCAGAAACTGAACTGGACTATCCATATAAATACTCTGGTTACGAAGGAGGTCCAAGGCTAGGAATTTTGCAGAGAGTAACTCACCTCCTGACTCCCCAAAGCGTGTCCACCATCTACAAGGCACAAGTCAGGTGTGTGATGGAATACTCTCCATTTTCCTGGTACAGCTCCAACAACACTCACAATCCTGGAACTCCCTCCCTAACAGCAGTGTGGGGTGTTTCTACAGCACATGGACTACTGCAGTTCAAGAAGGCCACTCACCATCACCTTCTCAAGGGCAATTAGGGGCGGGCAATAAATGCTAGCCGGCGATGCTCACATCCCATGAATGAATAAAAAAAACTTCAGGTAATCCCCATGCAACACTACGTGGAGGGAGCCTTGTCATCACTGGTCTCTTCTCCTTTTTCCACTTCTTTGCCCCTGGGAACTGAATGTTCCTCAGCTGCAGAAAAGTAGAAGTTGTTCCTAATGAACCTCATAAATGGTTCGTTGAGGTAAAATATTAATACTTTAGTAATTACATTTTTTTTGAACTGCAGGCTGTGTTCTCTGGGAGGGTAAAGGCAAATATTATAAATTTACACAATGTTATGGAATTTTGTCATGTAAGTTATTACAGAATATCAATGAATGCTACAGAGATAGAAAGGATTTCTGCCTCAGGCAATCATATTTTACTTATTAACATGGCTTGAGTTCTTATCTAGTTTACATTTGATGCTATTGAGACAAATCACTGTAAGATACATGTTTGTAAACAAAGGAAATTGTAGCTGTGATACATGGCAGAAAGATATGAATATCTTGTCGATGGTTTTCAAGTGGCGTTATCGTGAAGTCACATCCGCAATAACTGGTGTACAAACAAGGGTGACATCCTCACTGTTCATGCCAGGCACCAGGAATAGTTTTAATCTCAATGATGATGCAAATATAACCTAAGGTGAAAATGGGAAACAGCATTATTGTGGGGTTCCTGCTGACACAGCATCTGTTGCAGCGCAGACTAGCCCCGGTGTGGAACTCCTGAGGTTTGAGGTGAAGAACAGCTGTTCTGGAAGTAGAAGCTGCTTCAAAGCTCCCAAATATGTTGCATTTCATTTCATGGTACATAGGAGCATTAGAGTGGTGAGATGTGAGCTACAATGCCAGCAATGCTGCCCTGTGTTCGTTTTAAGTGGTGGAGAGAGGAAAATGAGATAAAATGGGGGGAAATATTATCATTGCTGCAGTTGCTCCTGCTAACTGGCTTAAGAGAAGTCTCGAGGCCTTGGAGAAAAGTAGCTACAGTGCAGATTGAAGTAAATATGGAGGAATGTAAGATACTGCACTTAAATAATCACCAGTGTACACACTCTGAATGATATTGAACTAGGTGCAAGTAACACTGAAATAAATTGTGGGGTGTTTGTGGACTTGCCACTTAACTTGTCCAACCACAACCAAGCTAGAGCCCTGATTTTAATCTTAACCACGCATTTTACACTCCATTGAGCTGAACGGTGTCTAGCCTGAACACCTCTCATTCCCACCGTGCACCTTGGACTAAAATGAGTGACAATAGAGGAAAGTTACATTTAGATGAAATGTAAAGGGTTACAATGGTTAAAGTGTTATATAAAAAAAATCACAACATTTTCAGAGAATAGGTATCCCCAACACTGATGGGGGAGGAAATTAATAAGAGCCTGGTGAAAACGAAGAGAAGAGGAACCACAAGCATGGACTTGAGTCTGCACACAAGTAACAAAGCTGCCCAACTTCTGAGGCCTTTAAAAGAACCAAAATCACTTACCTTTACATCCTTGGGTCTTCTAAAGGCTGCCCTGCCTGTATTCGCCTTCCTGCCTAGATTCCATGGATATGCTGTGAACTTGTTGTTCGGAGTGCCCTTGGACTACAAAATGGAGCAGGATCCCACCATCCTGAAGCTGAAGCTCACACCTACTTCAAATGAAAGCTTCAAGCGCTTCTCCTGGGAGCATTACAATTGATCGGTTTTTAGGTACTTCTGCAGTAGCGGCAGATTGCATCAACCTGGCATTGTGCTGTGGTTTGAATCTCACCTTCTTCCAGCAGAGGCTCCTTTTCTTCCCACACTGCTCTCTGGAGAGAGCTACCACAAACCACAGTGCTCATTATCCAAATCCAAAAATCCCATGTTTCTCAACTACTTCAAGTTCTTCAGATTGTTGGAATTGTTTTGGTAACCCTACATTCCAAGCTGTATTTAGCACATGGCAATCTATGAAATCCAATTATAGCATATCTGCTGCTGTGTCTGTGAGTGAACTGTCTGCTAACTGAAACAAACATGTTTTGACCCATGCATTTATGTCGGGTCATAAGTCAAACAGAGAGAATAAAGGTAAAGAAATTTTAAGAAACTGTCACATGAGCTGGGTCATGTCCATTAATTTTATTTAAAAATTTTCCAACATTTTAAAAGTGTTCATGAAACCTCATCCCGCCTGTTGATGAAGTTACATGAAAAATGCGAAGGCCGCCTGGGCTCTTCGCCTGCCACCAACCTTCAGGTTGGATGGGCAGCTCAACTAATTGCTTTATTGGCTTTTTAAATGGCCTTAACAGGCCTTTGACAGTTGTGCAGGCGTACAGCCGACTTGGCTGAAAATCTAAATGGCGCGTGGTGATGTCAGCACGCACGCCTGATGTCACCACGCGTCATTTTACGCCTCAGTGAGCGGGCCCCGCCCCCTCTCACCGAGCCAAAGATTCTACCCAATATGTTTATCAGCATTGTTTTGGCAATCACAGTTATACCAGAATCAACACCCACTATGTACATTATATAGAGTAAAGAATATTGGGATAATTAGGGTGGATTATTACGTAAGGTATCATGATATACCGCCATATACTATAGAAATAGAGAATAGTATAAGCAGCACCACTTTAGAGAGATGCAGAGTAGAGGCCTCCTCAGTAGTGTACATCCAATATATGAGACAGAAAAAGCAAAGTGTAGGTTTAATGCAACAGCCAATTGTACAATGGAAGCTTTTTGGGCTAAGAGGGAACCAACTTACGTTGCATACCTGGGTACAGGGAGGTATTGCCTTACCACATCACAACAAGAATACCAATATGGGAACAATCAATTCTGTGCTATAGCCAACCCTGTGGCATGTCTATACCAACAGGTACCAGCCAGGGAGGGAAAGGTAGAACTGGTGGAAATCTACAAGAGGGAAATAGTTAATGTGAAGGCAGAGGAAAGCATAAAAGAAAATCTGACAAAGTATTTAAGCCAGTTCTCCTATGTAATCCCACTGTTATCTGAACACCTTACAGTAGAATCAACCCTGAGAGATAGGATTAACTGTCAAGTGGAAAGGCATGGACTAGACAGGGATGCTCAGCATGGATTTGTTAAAGGAGGGTCTTGCCTCACAAATTTGATTGAGTTCTTTGAGGAAGTGACAAGAAGGGTTGATGAAGGTAGTACAGTGGATGTTGTGTACATGGATTTTAGCAAGGCCCACATGGCAGATTGGTCAGCAAAGTAAAAGCCCATGGGATTCAGGGTAATGTGGCAAACTGGATAAAAGGTTGGCTTTGTAACAGGAAACAAAGGGTAATGGTCAATGGATGCCCTTATGAATGGAAAGTTGTCTCAAATGGTGTTCCACAGGGCTCGGTGTTGGGGCCCTTGCTATTTGTGTTATATATTAACGATTTGGATGTGAATGTGGGTGGCACGACTGGGAAATTTGCAGATGACACAAAGATTGGCCAAGTGGTGGATAGTGTAGAGGATAGCCATAATCTCCAAAACGATATAGGTGGGTTGGTGGAGTGGGCATTAAAGTCGCAGATGGATTTTAACATAGAGAAGTGTGAGGTCATACATTTATGGAGGTCAAACGGTTACAGGGATTACAAAATAAATGGGAATATACTAAGAGGGGTAGATGAAGTGAGAGATCTTGGTGTACAAGTATACAGGCCTCTGAAGGCAGCAGTTCAAGTAGACAAGGTTGTAAAGAAGGCATTTGGAATGCTCTCCTTCACTGGCAGAGGTATAGAATATAAAAGTAAGGATATAATGTTGGAATTGTATAAAACACTGGTGAGGTCACAAATGGAGTATTGTGTGCAGTTCTGGTCACCACATTACAGGAAGGATGTAATGGCTCCGGAGAGAGTGCAGAGGAGGTTTACAAGAATGTTGCCAGGGTTAGAAAAGTGTAGCTACGAGGAGAGATTGGATAGGTTGGGATTATTTTCCTTAGAACAAAGAAGGCTGAGAGGTGACTTGATTGAGGTGTACAAAATTATGAGGGAAATAGATAGAGTGGACAGGATAAAATTGTTTCCCTTGGTGGAGAATTCTAGAACCAGGGGACATAGATTCAAGATAAGTGGCAGAAGCTGTAGGGGGGACATGAGGAAGAACTTTTTTATGCAGTGGGTCGTGGGTGTGTGGAATTTGCTGCCCAAGTTGGTGGTAGAGGCAGAAACTCTAAACTCTTTTAAAAAGTACCAGGATCGGCACCTTAAGTGCTGTAAGCTGCAGGGCTATGGGCCGGGTGCAGGAAGGTGGGATTAGAAAGGGCACCTGGGTGTCCTCGGGCTCGCATGGATAAGATGGGCCGAATGGCCTCCTTCTGTGCTGTAACTTTTCTATGGTTCTATGGTATCCGCGATGAGACCCAACGAGTGCACAGAACCCATTACACGTTGCAGCAACAGGTTAAAAAGCTGACAGACGAGGTTGAACAGATAGACGATACCACGCGGTAGGCAGATTTATGGAACTGGGGGCCGAATGTCCAGGTGTACCTGTGGATTAGGATCATCTCCCAAGCTTTGGTTATCACCCAGTTGGTATTGGTTCTACACTTAACATACTTGGTTTGCTGCACCAGAAGGACACACAAGAGAGGGCAAAGAGTGTGGGATTTCAGGAATGTGGGGGCTAAACAAGAGAGGCAAGTGCCCATATCGCAGGGCCAACCTATACAAATGGAATAACCCAAATACCCTTATAACCCTAAGCTCAATACCTGGCCAGTATCAATGGGCGGTGGAGCATAAGGAAAGGGGCAATACCACTGAGTTGGCTACCTTGGGCTAGACCAAGGGCCAAAGGGGGGATGCTGAAAGGGTTAAGTGATTTTAGTTAGCAGTGTCTTTTAGTAAAAATAAAATATAAGCAGAAAAGCAGAATGGGAGAGTAGCAGATGTGCATTAGACGGGATAATGAATGAGACAAATAAGCTAGTAGAACAAAGGACAAGACCAGGGACTGGGTGTTGAAATCAAAGAGGCCCAGACTCCTGCACAATTAGCAAGATATGCTGGTCTTGCATAGATGAGAACAATGCTTGATGTATGTACACACGGGAAACAAGTAACTGAGGCCAGACAAGGTTAGAATATGTGTACATGACTCAAGGCGTATGTAAGGAGGGGACACTTGAAACATTTTAGAGTAAGGTCTTGGACTGCCCAAGGCTGTCCCTCCCTGCGTACACTTGAATAATAAATGATCGAAACCTATATTTGAGTATCCTGGTGGTTTGTCGAGGCGAACTACGACACAGTACATCCAAGTGAACATGACTGGTGGACAAGCCTGAGCAGTGATTATAAGCAAGCTCTTCAAATGTAGGGCAACTGCAGCGGTTCAAGAAGGCAGCTCATCACCACCTTCTCAAGGGCAACTAGGGATGGGCAATAAAATGTTGGCCCAGCCAGCGAAGCCCACATCCCATGAATGAATAAAATAAAAAATTCCTGAGAAATAGAATATTTTTGTACCTTGGGCACTTAGTATTAGCAACAAATAGCCATAGACCAGGCTAGATGTAAAGCAAAACTCAATTTGCTATATCTCAACAATGTGCTCACTAAGTCTGAAACACAGAAGAGAACTCTTTGCTGCACCCATGTAAATTCCTCAGTTTCCCACACCAAGCTATCAATATGGCATCTCTGTGACTGGCAATTCAATGTCAATTGGTGCACAAATCATTTCACACAAGATTTCTGGAGCTGCTAGAATGAGGAGAGTTCCACCCTGTCCGTCCAGTGAACTCATACCCAGGTCATATGGGTGAAAGTACAACAAGATACTGTAGGTAATGTCTATCTTTGGCCCAAAACATACACAAAGTCAAACATGTGCCTAAGGTGCCTGCCCAAAGCTGCTGTTGGGAGACCTCAAACCATTTTCAGGCCTCATTTGAATTTAGCTGTGGAGCTGCAGGCTACAAATAGGTGTTAAATTGCGGCTAGGTTTAAAAAAGGCTGAAAATTTGTCAAGGTCTTGAGCTTATTTTATATTTTGGGAACAGACTTACAACTACAAAAAGCTTGCAGCATTTGAATTAGTCTCAACTGTTGTTAAATAAAAATTCCCTTTTGAGAACTTTATCGAGAAGCAAACCTCAAATTTTAAACTTTGTAAGAACTGTAACTTACACTACCAAAATTAAAACTACCTCTTTCTCATGTGTATAAATTTGAATCCAGATTAAAAGTCCCACATGTTTACCAATACAAATCTTTATTTTGGATAACATCCTAGTTATTCAAAGGTAACCTGTTAAATTCCACTGCACTTTTCATACCTCAAGATTGTCCCAAATTCAAATGACAGTGCTGTTGGGCTGCAGAATTCCTTTCATATTTAATTCATCTATTCTTCAAAAGAAACCCCTTTTTATCCACAGAAAGAAATCATCTAGACTGTGTGTTTATGTTTTCCTAGAATCCTTTTGAATTTCAGGTAATTTTTTTCCTCAGAAATTTTCGAATACCAACTCGTATGAACTAAAATTAATTCATCAATCCCAATCAGCTTGGAAGCTGGTGGAAAGAGCCTGCTAGTCTACAAGGGGGTGGTACAAAGGCTGGTTCATCTCAAACAAAGGAAAACCCTGTTTTATCTTTACAATACCTTCGGATTGCGATTTTTGCCAATGGCCAAAAATCTCAACTCGAGCTTTATACTCTAAACATTGGAATGCTTGAGTATACTTGTTCTTTAATATAATATGAGGCATTTGACTCTAAAGTGCTGAACTCCACACACAAATGACGATTTAGGGAAGGAAACACATTAAAACTCATATACAAATGCTTCATTGCACATAAACACACACATATATAAAGGTATGTATTTCAATTCCAATAACATTTATCTTAACCACTTAAAACTTTCATAGAACAAAGAACAATGAACAAAGAAAAGTACAGCACAGGAACAGGCTGTTCGGCCCTCCAAGCCATATTGCCCGGCATTTTGCACTTCCAGGGTCCGTATCCATCTATTCCCATCCTATTCATGTATTTGTCATGCTGCCTCTTAAACACCACTATCGTACCTGCTTCCGCCACCTCCTCTGGCAGCGAATTCCAGACACTCACTACCCTTTGCATAAAAAACTTGCCCCACACATCTACTCTATAGTTTTCTCCTCTCACCTTAAATCTATGTCTCCTAGTAATTGACTCTTCCAACCTGGGAAAAAGCTTCTGACTATCTACTCTGTCCATGCCACTCATAATTTTGTAAACTTCTATCAAGTCGCTCCTCAATCTCCGTCGCTCTAGTGAGAACAATCCGAGTTTCTCCAACCTCTCCTCATAGCTAATAACCTCCAGACCAGGCAGCATCCTGGTAAACCTCCTCTGCACCCTCTCCAACGCGTCCATATCCTTCTGGTAATGTGGCGAACAGAATTGCACGCAATATTCCAAGTGTGGCCTAACCAAGGTTCTATACAGCTGCAGCATCACTTCCCAGCCTTTATACTCAACACCCCTGCCAATGAAGGCAAGCATGCCATATGCCTTCCTTATACCTTATCCACCTGCGTTGCCACTTTCAGTGACCTGTGGACCTGTACACCCAGATCCCTCTGCCCGTCAATGCACTTAAAGGTTCTTCCATTTACTGCATAATTCCTGCCTGTATTAGACCTTGCAAAATGCATTACCTCACATTTGTCCAGATTAAACTCCATCTGCCATTTCTCTGCCCAAGTCTCCAACCGATCTATATCCTTTGACAATCCTCTTCACTATCTGCAACTCCTCCAACCTTAGTGTCGTCTGCAAACTTACTAATTAGCCCAGTTACATTTTCCTCCAAATCATTTATGTATATTACAAACAGCAAAGGTCCCAGCACTGATCCCTATGGAACTCCACTAGTCACAGCTCTCCATTCAGAAAAGCACCCTTCCACTGCTACCCTCTGTCTTCTCTGACCAAGCCAATTCTGTATCCATCTTGCCAGCTCACCTCTGATCCCGTGCAACTTTACCTTCTGTACAAGTCTGTCATTAGGGACTTTGGCAAAGGCCTTACTGAAATCCATGTATATAACATCCACTGCCCTTCCATCATCGATCATCTTTGTCACTTCCTCGAAAACCTCGATCAAGTTAGTGAGACACGACCTCCCCTTCACAAAACCATGCTGGCTCTCACTAATATGCCCATTTGCTTCCAAATGGTAGTAAATCCTGTCACAAAGAATCTTCTCCAATAATTTCCCTACCACTGACGTAAGGCTCACCGGCCTGTAATTTCCTGGATTATCCCTGCTACCCTTCTTAAACAATGAAACAACATTGGCCATTCTCCAGTCCTCTGGGACCTCACCCGTAGCCAGTGAGGATACAAAGATTTCTGTCAAGGCCCCAACAATCTCCTCCCTTGCCTCCCTCAGTACTCTGGGGTAGATCCCATCTGGCCCTGGGGACTTATCCACCTTAATATTCTTCAAGGCGCCTAACACCTCCTCTTTTTTGATCTCAACATGATCCAGGATATCTACATACTCTTCCCTAGACAAATCGACCACTTAGTCCTTCTCTTTGGTGAATACTGATGAGAAGTATTCATTTAGTATCTCTCCCATTTCTTCTGGCTCCACACACAGATTCCCACCTCTGTCCCTGAGAGGGCCTACCCTTTCCCTAGCTACCCTCTTGCTTTTGTATAAAAGGCCTTGGGATTTTCCTTAATCCTGGTTGCCAGTAACTTTTCATGACCCCTTTTAGCCCTCCTGACTCCTTGCTTAAGTTTCTTCCTACTTTCTTTATATTCTCCACGGGCTTCATCTGTTCCCAGCCTTCTAGCCCTTACGAATGCTTCCCTTTTCTTTTTGACTAATCTCACAATATCCTTCGTTATCCAAGGTTCCTGAAACTTGCCATGATTATCCTTCATCCTAGCAGGAACATGCCGGTCCTGAATTCTTATCAACTGATGTTTGAAAGCCCCCCACATGTCAGTTGTTGATTTGCCCTCAAACATCCGCCTCCAATCTAGATTCCTCAGTTCCTGCCTAATACTCTAAATGAACTTCAAGTAGCAGTGGGGGTAATAAAGGGATCTTGGAGGCTCCAGCTACAGGGACAATCAAACTGTCTGAAGCTCACATTTCGCCTGCTCCTGCCTGTCACTGCTCATTAATCCCCGAGGGTACCCCACACCCCTGCCTCTCTCTCTCTTTCTCTCTCCAGAACAAACAGGTCTTGTGACTTAGATCAATTCATTTTTAAGTTATTTACCAAAATTTCAGTGGGGGATCTTTCGGGTCCCACCTATCCTTCTGCATTTCCTTAATAAGTTTTTTATGATCAAAGCAAAATACTGCAGATGCTGGAAATCTGAAACAAAAACAAAAATTGCTGGAAAAACTCAGCAGGTCTGACAGCATCTGTGGAGAGAAAAACAGAGTTAACATTTCGAGTCCATATGACTCTTCTTCAGAACTAAAGAGAAGTAAAAATGTGGTGAAATATATTCTGTTTAAGGGGGGTGGGACAGGTGAAGCTGGATAGAAGGCCAGTGATAGGTGGAAGCAAAGGAGAGATTGCAAAAGATGCCATAAACAAAAGGTCAAAGGGGTATTGATCGTGGCGATACTGGCTAAAGGAGGTGCTAATGGTGACAATAAGAGTTGAAAGCAGAATGAGCAAGTGACAGATGGCCTTAGTGGGGGTGGGGTGGGGGGAGGGGACAGTGTGGGGAAAAAGATCAAAATAGGCTAAAAGGTGGGGATAAAACAATGAATGGAAATATTTTTTAAAATAATAATAGAAATAGGTGGGAAAAAATATATATATAAAAATTTAAAAATAAGTATTAAAAAAAGGTAATCAAAATGGGGTGAGGATGGATGAAAGAGTTCATGATCTGAAGTTGTTGAACTCAATGTTAAGTCTGGAGGCTGTAAAGTGCCTAGTCGGAAGATGAGGTGCTGTTCCTCCAGTTTGCGTTGAGCTTCACTGGAACATTGCAGCAGGCCAAGGACAGACATGTGGGCATGAGAGCAGGGTGGAGTGTTGAAATGGCAAGCGACAGGGAGGTCTGGGTCATGTTTGTGGACAGACCGAAGGTGATCTGCAAAGTGGTCACCCAGTCTGCGTTTGGTCTCTCCAATGTAGAGGAGACCGCATTGGGAGCAGCAAATACAGTAGACTAAATTGAGGGAAGTACAAGTGAAGCGCTGGTTCACTTGAAAGGAATGTTTGGGTCCTTGGACAGTGAGGAGTGGCAAAGTAAAGGGATAGGTGTTGCACCTTCTGCGATTGCATGGGAAGGTGCCATGGGAGGGGATTGAGGTGTAGAGGTTGATGGAGGAGTGGACCAGGGTGTCCCGGAGGGTACGGTCCCTACGGAATGCCGAAGTGGGGGGTGAAGGGAAGGTGTGTTTGGTGGTGGCATCATCCTGGAGTTGGTGGAAATGGCGGAGGATGATCCTTTGAATGCGGAGGTTGGTGGGGTGAAAAGTGAGGACAAGGGGGACCCTATCATGGTTCTGGGAGGAGGGGAAGGTGTGAGGGCAGAGGCGCGGGAGATGGGCCGGACACGGTTGAGGGCCCTGTCAACCACTGTGGGGGGGAAACCTCGGTTAAGGAAGAAGGAAGACATGTCAGAAGCACTGTTTTGGAAAGTGGCATCATCGGAACAGATGCGACAGAGGTGAAGGAACTGAGAGAATGGGATGGAGTCCTTACAGGAAGCAGGGTGTGAAGAGCTGTAGTCGAGGTAGCTGTGGGATTCGATGGGCTTGTAATGAATACTGGTGGACAGTCTATCACCAGAAATTGAGACAGAGAGGTAAAGGAAGGGAAGGGAAGTGTCAGTGATGGACCATGTGAAGGTGATGGAGGGGTGGAAATTGGAAGCAAAATTAATAAATTTTTCCAGGTCCAGGCGAGAGCATGAAGTGGCACTGAAACAGACATTGATGTACCGGAGAAAGAATTGTGGGAGGGGGCCTGTGTAGGACTGGAACAAGGAATGTTCCATATACCCCATAAAGAGACAGGCATAACTGGGGCCCATGCAGGTACCCATCGCCACACCTTTAATTTGGAGGAAGTGAGACAAGTTTAAGGAGAAGTTGTTCAGTGAGAGAACAAGTTCAGCCAGACGGAGGAGAATGGTAGCGGATGGGGATTGTTTGGGCCTCTGTTCAGGGAAGAAGCGGAGAGCCCTCAGACCATCCTGGTGGGGGATGGAGGTGTAGAGGGATTGGATATCCATGGTGAAGATGAGGCAGTTGGGGCCAGGGAACTGGAAATTGTTGATATGATGTAGGGCATCAGAGGAATCGCGGCTGTAGGTGGGAAGAGACTGGACAAGGGGAGAGAGAATGGTTAGGAGAATGGGCAGAGAAGTGGCAGATGTAATACAATGTGGGCTAGTGTGAGGTCATGCACTTTGGTAGGAAGAATAGAGGCATAGAATATTTTCTAAATGGGGAGAGAATTCAGAAATCTGGAGTGCAAAGGGACTTGGGAGTCCTAGTCCAGGATTCTCTTAAGGTTAACTTGCAGGTTGTCGGTAGTTAGGAAGCCAAATGCAATGTTGGCATTTATTTCAAGAGGACTAGAATATAAAAGCAGGGATGTGCTGCTGAGGCTTTATAAGGCTCTGGTCAGACCATATTTAGAATATTGTGAGCAATTTTGGGCCCCGTATCTCAGGAAGGATGTTCTGGCCCTGGAGAGGGTCCAGAGGAGGTTCACGAGAATGATCCCAGGAATGAAAGGCTTAACATATGAGGAACGTTTGAGGACTCTGGGTCTATACTCGATGGAGTTTAGAAGGATGAGGGGGGATCTGATTGAAACTTACAGAATACTGAAAGGCCTGGATAGAGTGGACGTGGGGAAGATGTTTCCATTAGTAGGAGAGACTAGGACCTGAGGGCACAGCCTCAGAGTAAAGGGAAGACCTTTTAGAACTGAGATGAGGAGAAACTTCTTTAGCCAGAGAGTGGTGAATTTATGAAATTCATTGCCACAGAAATCTGTGGAGGCCAGGTCATTGAGTGTATTTAAGACCGAGATAGATAGGTTCTTGATTGGTAAGGGGATCAAAGGTTACGGGGAGAAGGCGGGAGAATGGGGTTGAGAAACTTATCAGCCATGATTGAATGGCGGAGCAGACTCGATGAGCCGAATGGCCTAATTTCTGTTCCTATGTCTTATGGTTTTATGGTCTTAACGGAGTCAAGATAGGAAGAAATGAGTTCCATGGGGCAGGAACAGGCTGACATGATCGGTCTACCGGGACAGTCCTGTTTGTGGATTTTGGAGAGGAGGTAGAAGCGGGCTGTCCAAGATTGGGAGACTATGAGGTTGGAAGCTGTGGAGGGAAGATCTCCAGAGGAGCTGAGGTCAGTGACAATCCTGGAAACAATGGCTTGATGTTCGGTGGTGGGTTCATGGTCCAGGGGGAGGTAGGCGGAAGTGTCTGTGAGTTGGCGCTCAGCCTCTGTGAGGCAGAGATCAGTACACCAGACAACAACAGCACCACCCTTGTCAGCAGGTTTGGTAACAAAGTCAGGGTTGGACCTGAGAGAATGGAGTGCAGCAAGTTCAGAAGGAGACAGGTTAGAGTGGGTGAGAGGAGCAGAGAAATTGAGACGGCCGATGTCACGCCGACTGTTCTCAATGAAAAGATCAAGAGCAAGTAAGAGGCCAGAGGGAGGGGTCCAGGTGGAGGGAGAATACTGGAGGCAGGTGAAAGGATCTTTTGAACGGGGGGAGGACTCCTGCCCAAAGAAATGAGCACGGAGACGAAGGCGGCGGAAGAAGAGTTCAGCATCGCGCTGAGCCCGGAATTCATTGAGATGAGGGCGTAAGGGTATGAAACTGAGTCTTTTGCTGAGTACTGAACGTCCAGCATCAGAGAGGGGAAGGTCAGGGGGTATAGTGAATACACGGCAAGGGCTGGGGTTAGAAGAAGGGATGGGGTCAGAGGGATGTGATGAGGTGGAGGGTCCTAAATGGGCGTTGGTATTAATGAGTTGTTGGAGCTTGTGTTCCTTAGCATCTGAAAGAAAGAGACAAAGTTTCTTGTTAAGGCGTCGGATGAGACGAAGAATTAAATGAAACTGGGGGCAAGGACAGCTTAGAGATAGGGTGAGTCAGTGCTGCTGGAGGGAGAGGTCGAGAGTGTTCATATGGCGGCGCATGGCACAGATATAATAGGAGTTTTTTATGCTGTTCTGCTATGATCCTCATAATGGAGCCTTCTGGTCCCCAATTGAGGTCCATGGTGCCCCCCGTCTCCTGCTCTCCCAAAAACATTTTTTATCGCTTACCCTGTGCTGTCTTTTGCACCCTGCACGGTTTCAGCTTATTCCTCCTGAGGGGTCTGACCTATCTGCACGGCTTCAGCTTTTAACCCGCCAGTGTGGTCCTGCCTCCTCTTCCCAGCACCTCCTGCCCTCAGTTCTCCTTCAGATTCTTTGGATACTTGGCCGGACCTTTACTCAGGCAGGCTTACTGCTCTAACTATGGGCGATAAATAAACATGCTTGCCCGTTTGCAGTGCCATTCCAATGATCCGCTAGGAGTACCCTGCTTGCAGCACCAATTGCTGTAGTTCACCTCAACAAACCACCAGGAGATTCAGGTACTCGTTTCGATCATATATTATTCAAGCGTATGCAGGGAGATACTGCCTTGGGCAGTCCAAGACCGAACTCTAAAAATTTACAAGTGATCCCTCCTTATATATACCTCCTTGAGTCATGTACACATATTCTAATCTTGTCAATTTACAATCACATGCTTCTCTGGTCTCAGTTACTTATTTACCATGTGCACATACATCAAACATTGTTCTCATCCATGCAAGTCCAGCATATCTTGCTGATTGTGCAGGAATCTGGGCCTCCTTGATTTCCATAACCACTCCCTGACCTTGTCCTTTGTTCCACTAGCTTGTTTGTCTCGTTCCTTATCTTGTCTAAAGCACATCTGCTACTCTCCAGTTCTGCTTTTCTGCTTATATTTTATTTTTACTAAAAGACATTTCTAACCAAAACTGTTTAATCTTTTCAACTGTAACACTAAAGGGCCACCCAGTGCCTATGTAACTGCAGCAACTATTCAATGCCTTCAGGAGAAATGGACTGAAATAGCATGGTTGGGAAGGGGTTAAGTTTGAAATTTTAAAGGACCCTGGTTTATTCCCAGGTTTCGGCATTTTTTTACTGTTTCCATTGGCAGGCGGATCAGTAACGAGAGGACACAGGTTCATAATAATTAGCAAAACAACCAGAGGGAAGATGGATAGATTTTTTTTAATGCAGCGAATTATGATCTGCAATGCAGTTCCTGAAAGGGTGGTGAAAGTAGATTCAATAATAAATTTCACAAAGGAATAGGATATAAATTTGCAAAGGAACAATTTGAAGGGCGATGGGAGCTGGACCAATTCCTGTACTGGAGAACTGGCACTGGCATGATGGGCTGGATGCTCACCTGGACAGAGAATAAAAGGTTGAGAGCATTTTTTTTTTAACTTAAAGCAACATTTCAACATTTAGATCAAAACATTTAAAAAAAAGTATTGAGCCCAGGCCTGGTTTGTCCAAACAACCCATCTGAATTCACTGGTGTTTTTAAACAATGAATTGCACTCATCTTTCCCACTCTTTAACCAAACAAGCTTAATAATGTTGTCTTGAAGAGAAAGTTAATGTGAAAATAAAGAATGTAGCAAAAACTTTTATTTTCTGCGTGCCATGAAATACATTCACTCAGCGAACCAGTTAATTAATTTTGCCTTTCTTCTTCATTCCAATAATTAAATACCATGAAATTGGAAGTAATTTAGCTAACATTTGCTTTGATGTTCTTACTCCTGTAAAGTAAGGAGAAACAGTTTGAGTTTTTGATTTGAAATGCAGACTCTGGTGAATCAGCAGGTAAGATTTTGCTTTAGGCGTATCATTATGCTTATTTATTTTATTGGTATGGATTGTAATGATTATTTCCGGAAGAACATATCTTGTGCAACCAATGGGAACAGATAGCAATAACACTTCCCGAATAGCTTCTGAATGATGTTGACTGGTAGTGTGGTGTAGTTCAATTTGTGCTTCCAATCTGTGCCTGCATCCTTGTTTTCTAAACTATTCATTAGTTCTGCAGGTTAAAATCAATAGAGGAAAGAACCTCTGCCCGAATCAATAGGAGAAGCATTATCTGCCTTCTGTAAATTAGAAACAGTGTCCTCTAAGAGAAACTGCAGGAAGCAATTTAAATTTCAGCTAGAGGACAGTGAAAAGTCTCAAATCGATCGGCATCCTTCCATTTATGAAAGATGATGGATACACAGCAAACAAATCCATTTCAGATGGGGTGTCTTCATATGGCACACCTTTGTTGATAGCTGAAGAGGCCAGGCCTTGAGAGGCAGGTTCTGTCACAAGTGCCTCACATGAAGCTACAAGTGCCATTGTGGGTTGTTGTCCTTGGCATTTGTATCTGTTGCCAATGTGCTGTAGCCACTGGTCATTATGGTGGTGCAAAACATTGTGGTGTAGCCCACAGTAGGTGTCACCATTTTCGTCTGTCGTCAGTTAGTGACTCCCAGATGCGATAATCACTGTCTAGGGCCTCCATGTCACGTTTGACTCCAGCTATCTCACCTTTAAGTCTCAATAGTTAGTTAGAACCATGTCAGATAGATTCATATCCACAATTATTTCTGTTTCTTTTCAATGTGCTGCATTGAGAAAGGGTTTGTGAAAGCTGAAACTTTTATGTAGAAACATGCATTTCTATTAGCAACAAAACACCACGCTGAGTTTGATTTCTCTTTAATGTGCCAACAGCTATTTGTGTTCTCCTGTGCATTGAAGCATTAACTTTCCCAATCTTCCCTGGTAGCTCAAATCACTGGTTTGGGCCATCAAATACTGGTAAATGTACTTTAATACCTTTATTACAAATTTAGTTGTGCTGTTGATAAAGTACGTTCTCTTTTTTTGTGGTGAATGGCCAATTTGTTGAAGTTCACAGGCCTTTTTAATTCATTTGCCCGGTCACACACACATTGGATAACTTAAAGGGGCTAACTTGTGAGTGGGAATGGCCATGAAGCTTAGAGGGAAAATTGACCGTAGATACAATTCTTGGGTTCACTAGTATCAGTCAGTCCCTTAATGGTCTGGGTATTTTTAATGGAAGTTGACGCCAATGCCCTATACCTATTATTTAAGTAGCACAATCCAAGTTGGAACAATAGCTTCCACATGTGATCTGGACTGGATACTTGCGGTTTTCGCTTGCATATATCCTTGGTCTCTCTAAAGGCAGGGCAAGTTAACCCTAGATGAGGCAAAGCTGGTTTTTGTTGTTACGTTTATTCCAAGTAAGGTGAACATGGAGAGCAATAGTCAAGATCAGATTAATTTAGTGTAATCAGTACAATTTGTTGCCACGCAATGATATTTGTTAATAAAAAAGGCATGCTTTCCCTCTCCAGTGGGTCATCACAAGAGATTTCCTAACTATTATCCAGCATTCCTAACCTTTTGTTATGAACAGGTGAGAAGGAGTGAACTGGCTCCCCTCTATTGAACATCCTCAGTTGGTCACATCAAAGATTTAAGTTTCTTTTTTACGAGGATATACCTTTTCCAAATCAGAATGTATTTTACTATTTCAGCTGTGGGCAATAAGGAGCCAATCAAACAAAGTTTTCTTGAATCAAAGAAAGAGCAAATTTATTAACACATACACCAGAAATAAGGGAGTTAGAGTTCAATAAAAAAAGGTAAAGGAATATACGTTGAAGACTCCTTTGATGGTCCTTGAGACATAGGTTGTAATCGTTGCAGCTGACTTGGGTTAACTGGTTTCTTGGATGCGATTGGATATAGCAGATAATGCAATTATTGTGAGATCTCAGTTCATTGGTAGGCTTCTGTTAGAGTTGCCTTCTTCAACCGGGTGACACAGATTCCTAAAAAGAGTGGGGGAAAGAGATCCCTCAGCTTATTTCCTGTCCTGAAGACTTTCTTGACACCGCCTATTTCACTTGCAATCTCTCTCTAGTGGCTAGGCAGCATTGCCTTGAAATACTTTACCCATTGTGTATTTTCAAGAGGTTTTGGGTTTGTCAGTTTGTGGCAGCCATTGTTTCAATATCCAGGGCCTAATTTTACCCTTGGTGGCTGGGCGCGATCACTGGGCCTGGGGCAGCTGGGAAACGGACCGCCAATTAACGGCCAACCAGTGTGAAACGCACGCTGAAAAGCTCAGCACTGCCGGTTGGGGGCGGGAAGATGGCGGGTGATGACATCACTGTGGACGTGGGTGAGCGCTGTGAGTGAGCTCCCTGAAGGCAGACAATTGCCTCAGGGAGCTGTAGACCTTTAAATAATGAAATAATGATTTAAAAAGCTACAAAAAATGTCCATACATCACAATCAAGCACCTGAAAGCATACCTCATAAAAATGCTGTCCCCAGATATTTATTTATATTTTATTTCCTAACAGAGATTTCATCCTGCCCTTGGATGAGGTTTGATGAAAAATGCAAAGCCAATTCGCCCATCTGCCAACCGTGAGGTTGGACGGGCCACAAAAAATAGCAGACAATTGTGCCATTAATGGATCTTTGAATTACTAGTCCAGTGATATTACCACTATGCCACCATCACCCTCGGAGCACTTGGCTGGTGATTGAGGTCAGCAGTCAGAACAGTAACCCTGTAAGCCCATCTCCAGCTGGGAATCTGTGCTCCTCAGAGGCTGCCAGCTTATTGCATCCTCCAGGCTTAAAAGATGAGGTAATTGTAGGTGATGATCCATCTCTCTGGGAAGATGCACTGCTCCAGGTAATCTTGCTGGCTCCAGGTAGTTTTTGTGCACATCCAACGGACTCTTCTTAACCTTCCTGTAGCCTAATGAAAAGAGTTCCAGTTTGTCCACATTCATAGGCCAGAATTTTTCGCTCAGTGGGCGGCTGCATGCCCGACCCAAACGAGCGTAAAGTGACACGCGATGACATCGGGCAAGCATCCTGACATCACCGCGCACTCGCGCGATATTTTGGTCGGCGGGCGCGCGCAGGAGTTGGCAGCACACCCGCCGACAATTAACAGGCCTATTAAGGCTATTGAAGTTATAATTGAAAGAAATTTTTCACTGCTGTCCAACCTTATGGTTGGCGGGCAGGCAAAAAGGCCAAGAGGGCTTTGGATTTTTTAGGAAACCTCATTCATGGGTGGGATGAGTTTACGACAGCAAATAAAAATTGAATAAAAATCCTTGCTCATGAGGGGGCATGTTTTTTAACATTTTAAAATCCTTTATTTTTAATTTTTTAAACCTTCATCTTCCTGTGCGTTCGGGAGCTTCACGTGCAAAGTTCCCCGCTCTGTCTCCTCCCTTACCCATACTGCGCTGCAGTACGCATTTCATGCTGAAATTGCAGTCGCAGCCCGATCGCAGGCAGCCGTTGGCTTCCTGACCACTCCCGCTAGACCCACCATGCCTGCCCAATGAGGGCAAAATCCTGGCCACAAAGTCTTTCATCTCTGGTATCTTCATTATTCCTCCACTGTAACTCATGGACAAGCACATGACACATCGTTATGCCACCTTATGAATTCAACAGTTACCCATTATAGCTTCCATTGCTGGCTTTCCCAAAGCGGCGACTCATTCTCATATTTCAGCACAGATATTGCCCACTTTGTTTTCTTGGAGGAAACCTATCTGCTGCTTCTGCTCCTACTCCTGCTGGACCACCCCTTCACAATTCAACTAATAACCAAATACTACTCAGTGCTTTAACAAGGCTCTTATTATCCACAAATCCTGCTTGATTCTATCAGTATCTTGAAATTTACTGAAACTTGACATGCAGACAGTGACTCCTTCCTACACAGTAATGTTACTGCCCAACTGAACATTCTTTACATCACCTAAATTGTTTTCACTATGCCCCATCACAACCTGTCCCCTTGCTCCTTAGATACCTTGGACTGGCATAAAAGTCGGTGAGCTGGCCTTTACTTGGCTGGCTCACCTCGCTGCCATTTAATGGCTGTTGGACCATTCATTGGGTTGAGCTGGGCCTTTTGCCTCTTTCTGGGGAGGAAGCCTCACCTCCAGATCTACCAGCCACTGCTGGGACTGTAGGATTGACGCCCATGGCTTGGCACCCAATCATTGGCCCTACCTGCCTGCGGAAAATTCCACCCCTTCATCTTCTTTGATTATCTTACCTTCTGTTGACTCTTCCATCTCTCCTTCGTAGTTATCATCCATCACCTGTCCCAAATCCACTGGTAACTTCCAACTTCCACCGACAACTTCCAGTAATTGCATTCTATTAACTCTGTGTTGCTCACTAAATTTTTGTCAGCAACTATAATCCTAAGCAATGGTTTACTGGAGAGTGACCCATGTATCAAAGAGTATTGGAACATCGTCTGTGCAAAAAAATTTGTCTAAACAGTTGCTAAACATGCTGAGATAACAGCCTTCAGTGCTTTTATATTGATAATGCGCTGTTGATTTCAGGCACACAGTATTCTAGCTAGCTACCAGTTGTACATTATCAATTCAAATGAGGAATTCTGTACATCTTCAATGGCATTTAGAATACAAAATATCTAAATCTGTTGGATTGAGAACTGTCAGTAGATTGGGAAAAGGAACATTACCACTGCGGGTCATGGGTTGCTGCTTGAATACTCATATTATATACTCATAAGCTCTCTGTACTTGACTATCAGGTAAATTCACCTTGGTTCATCTGATGGGCTTCTAATTAGAACAGACTCTTTAACCTAGAGGTAAAGATAGTCTTCTTCCTGTCAATATAGCAATAATGGACTACAACCACTCAAGAAGACATCTTCTCAACAGCAGTTAGGGATGGTTAACAAATGCTGGCCTAGTCAGCAATGCCCACATCCCATGAATGAATAAAACAACTGTTATGTCATTGTGACTGCAATATAATTGTGTTTAGACCAATGTGATTCAATCACAGGTGGAGAGAAATTTTGAAATTCTCAAGAAGCTGCCTGTCATTTTACCCACAGATGTATTTCATAATTAGACATTGGGCAGAACTTTCTCTTCGGTGTGTGGGGTGGGCCCCACACGCTGACGCGTAAAATGATGCGCGGTGACATCAGGCATGCGTCCTGATGTCACCGTGCGTCATTCAGATCTTCCGTTCGGTGGGCGCGTGCCAGAGGCGGCTGCACACCCACCGAACTGTCAAAGGCCTGTTGAGGCTATTAATAAACAAATTAAACTAACTCTCAATGCTGCCCATCCAACCTTAATGTTGGCAGGCAGGCAAAGAGCCCAAGCGGCCTTTGCATTTTTCACGAAACCTCATCCACGGGCGGGATGAGGTTTCATGGAGGTTTTATTAAACAAATAAAAAAAAGTTTGCAACTCATAAACATGTCTCAGCTCATGCGACAGTGTCACATAAGGGGACATGTCTGAATAATTTTAGCCTTTCTTTTTTCCAAACTTTAAAGCTGAACTTAATCTCCCTGAGGCAGCTCCGTGCCTCAGGGAGATTTCTGTGCTCTTGCATGCGTGCGCGAAAGAGCGCAGGCCCTGACTCTCCCTCCTCCCCCCGCCCGCACAGGTAGCGCTACCGGGAGTGCGTCACACTGGGCGGGCCTTAATTTGCTCGCCCATGTAAATTGGCGGTGTGCAGCTGATTATGGGCAATGATCAGCTCTGCGCCCGCCCGTGCCTGCTCTCGACCGGCCCACCCGACAGGCAGAAGATTCTGCCCATTAAGTGAATTCTTGTTAAGTAGCAATTTCACAATATAATGGATAGAGGCATATACCTTGGAAAGCCAATGGTCATTCAAACGAACAACAAGACCTTGTGCTAGCTCTGCTCTACATCTGCCTACTGAAGTAATACTTATTCATTACCAACCTTCTTAAAAAAGGAATGGTCCACAAAAATCATGCTTTGTTCATTACTAACGTGGGTCTGAATTAGTATTGACATTCCAATCATGGTGCTGCATCTTCATTTTGCTACTGTACAAACTCAACTTATATATTCACATACTCGATTTCCAGCATTCTAGAAAATATTCACTTTGAGCTGAGTAATAAAGTTTGTTTACACCAATCACCACTAAGCAATGCCCTGCATTTTGTA
The DNA here is from genome assembly GCF_964194155.1 of Cetorhinus maximus. Classification (NCBI taxonomy): domain Eukaryota; kingdom Metazoa; phylum Chordata; class Chondrichthyes; order Lamniformes; family Cetorhinidae; genus Cetorhinus; species Cetorhinus maximus. The sequence goes on along the minus strand of NC_135879.1, from coordinate 93,680,169 downwards.
TGCTACTTATTGAAATACCTCTACCTGTTACTGTAGTATAAGGGTATCTGGCATAGCAAGGGTTAATGTGGGACTGGGAAACAGTGTGATGTAAGGGGACACATGACCCCAGACAAGGGAGAGTTGTGGATTGGACAGAGGCCTGTGTAGAAGTAAGCGTGGAGTTAGCTCATAGCTTGGGCTGCATATGTGTATATAGTTATGTATTATCAATAAACACTTAGGGAAGAATTTTCTCCCAGTCGGAGGGGTTGTGTGGGGCGAGCGCGAACCCGATCGATCGGTGCCCCCGATCGGCTCCACGCCACCATTTTTTGTGGGCGGGCCAATTAAGGCCCGCCCAGCATGACGTGCGCCCGGAAGTGCTGTGTGTTCCCTGTGCAGGCGGGGGCGGGGCTCCCTGAGTCAGGACCTGCACTCTTCTGCGTGCAAGTGGTTTAAAAAGGTTTAAAAATTTAAATAAAGAAAATAAAATATCTTAAGCCATGTCCCCTCATGTGACAGTGTCACATGAGCAAGGGCATGTCAAGGAACATTAATGAGAAAAATTATCTAATTTATAAAGTCTTCATGAAATCTCATCCCGCCTGTGGATGAGGTTCCACAAAAAATGTGAAGGCCGCCTGGGCTCTTCGCCTGCCGCCAACCTTAAGGTTGGACGGGCAGCTCAGTTAATAACTTTAATTGATACTTTAATGGCCTTAATAGGCCTTTGACAGTTTGGCGGGAGTGCAGCCAACTCAGCTGCACGCCTGCTGCACTGAAAATCTAAATGACGCGTGGTGACATCAGAACGTACACCCGACGTCACCTCGTGACATTTTACTCCTCGGCAATTGGGCCCCGCCCCCGCTCGCCGAGCCGAAAATTCTGGTCATAATGTTCAACCGTACAAGACTCAAAACCTCTTCATGAACAGACTACTGAACAGACATAGGACATACAACAGTCACAGTGTAAAGCACAACTTTACCTCTTTTCTATTTCTCACCTTCTTAAAACATCCACCTTTGTGCTTTCAGTCATCTCACTTAGGCAATGACTGTTTAGATTAATTAATATTTCTATTCCAATTCAGAACTTAGAACAGAATTATATTTAGGGCAAATTTTGCTGAAGCCTTTTCCAATTTTTCCTTTCTCCTGAAAGATGCACACACTGTTTCCCCTATATAGCTCATCAATAACATTATCATCCCGCCAATATAATACACAGGGCAGAATTTTCTGCCTGTCGGGCAGGCAGAGCAGGAGCGGGTGCAGGCGGGCACGGACCCCATCGCTGCCCGTGATCGGGTCCACGCTGCCATTTTACACAGGCCGGCCAATTAAGGGCCGTGCAGCGTGAATCGCGGCTCCCGAGGACAGCGGGAGTGGGCGGGCGGCGGCGGGACTGCAATGACTGTCGGGTCCAATAGCGACCCAGGGGCCTGTTTTAAAAAGCTGCTACAGCCTTTCAAAGGCTGTGAGTCATGGCCAGTGGAAGGGCTCCCCAGAGCGCTGCTGGTGAGCAGGCCAGGCGGGAGCGTAGGGCAGGGGGGGCACTGTGCCCCTCGTTTTTCGGACGATTGCCTTGCTGCCCTCCTCGAGGAGGTGGCCGCAAGGTCGGAGGTCCTCGTACCCCAGGATGGGAAGAGGAGGCCCCCCCACATGACCAAACGAACCTGGGAGGAGGTGGCAGAGATCATGAGCTCCCGCAACGTGGTGTGACGCACCTGGATCCATTGGTCACTGAACCCAGCATTTAGACTTTTCCCCCGGCACCGCCCCCACCCCCACCCCCCCCCCAAGTCTGAGTGTAGTGACTGCATTGAATCATTTATATCATGTGTCCTTCGCTGGGTGGGCCAGCAGATATTGCCCATGCTGAGGTCACCCTGAGAGGGTGGTGAAGAGATGGGTTCTGCCCCCACAGCAATTGGTACACTGAGACCCACATGACTGTTTTGGGGGCAGCCTGGAGGAGCTGCACCTGGGCGCAGTGCTGGAACTCCAGGACATGTCAAAGTCAGGGTGATGACATGCTGGGAGGGGAGCTTCAAGGTGGCGCGGCACTGATCGATCTGCTGCCCTCTGCGCTCCACGTGCTTGTGCCTCCTTGCTATGGAAGGTTGGACCATGTGATGCCTAATGTGATGTAGGCAGCATTTGGCCAAGGGGGTGGGGAACAGGCCTGGCATCTTTGTGTGAGTGATCAGCAGCAGCGGGGTGAGGAGGCACTGGAGCCCTGCAATGTCCCACTCTGGTTGGGGTGGGCCGTACAAGAACAGAGTCCAGGTACAAGTAGCACTAATCAATGCTCTTGTCTCCTTTTCAGGAGAAGAATGCACATAATGCAGCCGAGTGGGTGAGGACTGGTGGTGGTCCGGCACAGTTAGAGATTCTCAGCCGCTTCGAGCAGGAGGCCCTAGATTTGGAGAGGCGCCATGCGCCCAGGTCCACCAGTGTCGGTGAGGCTGGGGTGCCACGGCCAGGTATGTTTGCCCAGCAGTGAGATCACCATTGTTCTCCCAGCAGCCATGGCAGTGTTAAATGTTCAGTGATTGACGTTTACAACATGGCTTGACCATTGCTTATGGAAGGATGAGCGCATAATGATCCAGGGACAGGGATGCGCATTGATATTGTCTCCATGTTAACTGATCTTCCTTTCAGCATCAGCGGAGCAGGGCCAGGAAGAGGAGCAGCAGTGGCCCCCTCTCACACCTGAGGGGCCTGAAGTCACAGACTCACCAGTGTCACACCATCTCTGCCAGACAGGCACCAACGCAGATACTAGCACCTCGGTGGGAATTAGAACATCAGCTAGTGTCCCAGAGCACAGCGGTGAGGGCACTTCACAGTCGCTGGAGTTGGTGGCAGAGACAGAGAGTGCCCATGGCGCCAGAAGTCGGAGGATTTAGGGGACCAGGCACATGCTCGGTCGATGCTTGATGATGTGCCTCTGGAGTTGTCCGCGACGCAGCAGGTGCAGAAAATGCGGCCGGGTGTGCGGAAGCGTCTGGTGGAGATACAGGAGGTTATGCTTGGTTTGGTGTCTGTGGTGGAGGAGTCTACATGGACTATCGCCGATGCAGTGAGCCTCATGGCTGATTGCCATGCGTCCTCCATGGAGAGGGTGATGACTCTCATGGAGAGGCTCCTCCAGGAGACCCATCAGGGCTTCCTGGGGATGTGCTCTGACCAGCAAACCCTCACATTGGCATTGACCTCAGCTGGTCAGTGCCAGTGTGGGAGATGGTCTGGGCACCAAGTTTCCCAGCTCAGTGTTCACCCCTCCACGGTGAGCAGGGAGGCCCAAAGTGACCTCACGTCGGCGCAGCAGCTGCCTGTCGCCTCTGCGGGCTCCTCTCAGGGCGCTCCGGATGAGGGCTGCAGCTCCTCCATCCCCCTGCTAGTGACCGTTGCATCTGATGAGGCTGCAGCGACTGGGGAGATGCCAGCTGTGGCACTGGCCGCTCCCTCCCAGCGGGGCCAGCACAGGCTCCACAGGCCAGAGGACGACCACCAGGGTCATCGAGGCCAACAGGACAGCAGAGTGAGCAGGCTGGCTCAGATGCCACTCCCAGCGATGGGGTCAGCACCAAGATATAACACCCAAAAACGTAAACATAAGGCACCTTAGGCACACCATGGGTTTATCTGGTGCTTTTGTGTTGGCCCGCAATGAGGTCTTTATGAGTTGGTGTGATTTTTAATACCTTTGTCATTTTGTTTTCTTAAGTTCCTTTTGTTGTAATATTAAATTCAGAAATGTCACCATGGCTGAGGGTGCCTCTTTTCTTCTGCAGGTGGATGGTTACCAAAAATGTTATGATTGATTTGTGGGACATTCAGCTTTATTAAAAAGGCCCTTAGTTAATGTTCCTAATCAGACAGATTTTGCACTTAGGTATCGAGTATGGAGCCTACAGCACAGGCTTGTCCTGGAGGTCCAAATGTGGTGTGTTAGCTGAAGGTTCTTTGGATTAAAGCCTCCCGAGTGTCCCTGCCTCCCTCGAATATGTCCGGGTCAGCGTCTAGCCCCTCAGCAATTTCCTGTGCATTCTCATCCTCGGACTCACTGCTGAACTCATCATGTGCAGCCACAGCCACTGTGTGTACATCTTCATCATCCACAGCGTCCCCCCTTTCCAGTGCAAGATTGTGGAGAGCGCAGCATGCAACCACTATCACCGAGACACGATCTGGGGGGATACTGGAGTGCGCCCCCTGAGCGGTCCAGGCATCGGAAGTGCATCTTGAGAAGACCGATGGTTCTCTCCACCACAGCCCTTGTGGCGGCGTGGCTCCTATTGTACTGCTGCTCAGCTTCTGTTCTTGGATGGTGGAGAGGTGTCATGAGCCACCTTCTGAGGGGATAGTCCTTGTCACCCAGCAGCCATCCATCAAGCCGGGCTGGAGCACTGAAGACCCCTGGCACCTGGGAGTGTCTGAGGATGTAGGCATCGTGGGAGCTGCCTGGGTACCTTGCACAGACTTGTAAAATCTGCATCCTGTGATTACACACTACCTGTATGTTCATGGAGTGGAAGCCCTTCCTGTTGACAAAGGCACCGGGCTCACCTGCTGGCGCCTTGATGGCCACATGTGTACAGTCTAAAGCACCCTGGATGCGGGGGAAGCCAGCAATGGCCGCGAAACCTCTGGCTCGCTGTGCCTGACTTGCCTGGTCGCAGCATAAGTGGATGAGGTCAATGCACGCCTGAACGGAGCATCTATTAGTTGCTTGACACAAGTGTGCACAGCTGATTGGGAGACACCGCAAAGATCGCCCACCGAGCCCTGGAAAGAGCCAGATGCATAGAAGTTGAGGGCAGCTGTGACCTTTAGAGCCACTGGCATGGGGTGTCCGCCCATACAATTTGCGGAGATCTCAGGCCCAATCACCTGACAGATATAGTTGACTGTCTCCCTTGAGAGATGGAGTCTCCTTCGTCACTGCACCTCAGACATATTGAGGTAGCTGCTTCGCCGCCTGTATACCCTGGCAGCAGGATAGTGCCGCATTCTGCGGCCCCTTCCGCCTTGTTCTACCTCTTGGTCCTGTGCCCCTTCTGCCTGCGCCTGTCCTCCCAAAGCTGGCTCCCCTGGAAGCTACATGTGCACTCCTGGCCTCCTCCCCCTTCTAGCCCTCCCTTCCTCCTCAGAGGAGGTGCCTCCAGTGGAGAGTTCAACTCCCATTCCCAGGCTTCCTGAAACCTGCAGGCCCAAAAAATATTCCTCACTGCAGAGTAATGACCTGAAAGCTGTGAGTCCAGATCAAGCAGCTGGTATGCGTTTTGAAGTATTGCAGATCACACAGGCAAGTATCAGTAACTTTGAAGCATCAATATTTGACAGTGCACACTCACGACACCACTGAGCCCTCTTATCCCGCCCATGGATGAGGTTTATACAAATGTGTCCTACCCGTCTGCCCGTTGCGCCCGTGCACTGACCTGAAGATCGCATGGGCGGCAAAAAATCGGCATCGATTGGTAACTCAAGGGCCTTAAGTGGCCCGTTAATTAATGGCGGGTGCACATTGGATATCATCGCGCGCCCACCCAACGAAATATCGTGATGACGCGCTGTAACGTTGGGACGCTTGCCCGATGTCACCGCACGTCATTTTACGCGTTGGCGTGAGGGTCCCGCTCCCGCACACCGACAGGAAAATTCTGGCCATAGTTGTGATGAAAGGTCATCTTGACCTGAAACGTTAACTCTGTCTCTTTCCGCAGACACTGCCTGACCTGAGTATTTTTTGTTTTTATTTCAGAATTCCAGTATCTGCAGTATTTTGCTTTTGTTATCCTATCGCCAGGTGTACCTACACCTGTTTCTTTACGAAGCTCGTAAGGTGACCAAGATGATGATGTTGTCTTACTTCCTTACCCAGTTCAAATATTATCTATTTGTGATGCTCCAGACTGAGAGTTTAATGTCTGCTCTTGACAGATGGCATCTCTGACAGCACTTGCTCATTACTACACTGGAGTGCAGCCTAGATTTTGTGCTGAGGTCTGTGGAATGGGACTTGAACCCATGCCTTTCTGACTTAGAGTGATGAATGCTACCACTAACTACAGCTTCATGCATTAATTGAAAGCACTCCTTAGAAGGGAGTAGAGAGGTTTCTAGATAAAACTTTCCTTTTGAAATGACTTTCATTTCCAATTAGCTGTCTTAATTTAACATAAAATGTTTAAAATCATGTTTGACTAATTTATTTGATTCTTTGAGTTGGCAGCAAGCAATGTGAATAAGGGGAACCTGTAGATGTGGTGTACTTGGATTTCCAAAAGGCATTTCACAAGGTACCAAATCAAAGGATACTATACAAAATAAGAGCTCATGGTGTAGGGAGTAACATATTAGCATGGATAGAGGACTGGTTTGCTAAGAGGGAACAGAAAGTAGGGATAAATGGGTCATTTTTGAGTTGGCAAGATGGAACCAATGGAATGCCACAGGGGTCAGTGCTGGGGCCTCAACTATTTACAATCTACATCAATGATTTGGATGAATGTATGGTTGCTCTTTTTGCTGATGACACAAAGATAGGTAGGAGATTAAGTTGTGAAGAGGACATGAGGAGTGTGCAAAGAGATAGATAGGTTAAGTGAATGGACAAAAATTTGGCGCGTATAGTGTGGGGATATGTGAACTTGTCCATTTAGATAGGAAGACTAGAAAAGCAGCATATTATGTAAATGGAGAAAGATTGCATTACTCTGTGGTACAGCGGTCTGGGTGCCCTGGTACGTGAAACACAAAAAGTTAGTATGCAGGCAAATAATCAGGGGAGCAAACGGGATGTTGTTAAATTTTTTTAATTCATTCACGAGATGTGGGCTTTACTGGCTGAGCCAGCATTTATTGCCTGTCTCTAATTACCCTTGAGAAGGTGGTGGTGAGCTGCCTTCTTGAACCGCTGCAGTCCATGTGGTGAAGGTACACCCACAGTGCTGTTAAGGAGGGAGTTCCAGGATTTTGACCCAGCGACAGTGAAGGAACAGCGATATATTTCTAAGTCAGGATGGCGAGTGACTTGGAGGGGAACTTCCAGGTGGTGGTGTTCCCATCTATCTGCTGCCCTTGTCCTTCTAGGTGATAGTGGTCGTGGGTTTGGAAGGTGCTGTCTAAGGAGCCTTGGCGAATTCCTGCAATGCATCTTGTAGATGGTACACACTGCTACTACTGTGCATCGGTGGTGAAGAGAGTGAATGTTAGTGGATGTGGTGCCAATCAAGTGGACTGCTTTGTCCTGGACGGTGTCCAGCTTCTTCAGTGTTGTAGGAGCTGCACTCATCCAGGCAAGTGGGGAGTATTCCATCACACTCCTGACTTGTGCCTTGTAGATGATAGACAGGCTTTGTGGAGTCAGGAGGCGAGTTACTCGTCGCACGATTCCTAGCCTCTGACCTGCTCTTGTAGCCATAGTATTTATTGCAAAGGGAAGGGAATGTAAAAGTAGGGATGTTTTGCCACCTTTGTACAGGGTGTTGGTGAGACCACATCTGGAACACTGTGTGCCATTTTGGTCTCCTTCCTTAAGAAAGGATATAATTGCATTCGAAGCAGTGCAGAGAATGTTCACCCGACTGATTCTTAGGATGAAGGAGTTGTCTTATAAGGAAAGGTTGGACAGATTGGGCCTGTATCCATTGGAGTTTAGAAGAATGAGAGGTGATCTTATTGAAACATATAAGATCCTGAGGAGATTTGACTGGTGGGTGCTAAAAGGATGTTTTCCATTATGAGAGAGACTAGAACTAGGGGACACAGTTTAAAAAAAAGGTGCCTCCCATTTAAGATGGAGATGAGAAGAAATTTTTTCTGGCAGAGGGTCATTAGTTTGTAGAATTCTCTTCCCCAAAGAGCAGTGGAGGCAGGGTCATTGAATATTTTTAAGACTGAGTTCAATAGATTCTTAACAAGGGAGTCAGTATGTATAGGGGTGGACAGGAAAGTAGAGGCCACATTCAGATCAGCTGTGATCTTAACAAATGGCAGAGCAGGTTTGAGGGGCTGAATGGCCTATTCCTGTTCCTATTTTGTATGTTCATATAAAATCTCTGTATTCAATCTCCTGAACTGAGAGTTACATTTTTAATCCTCTTTTGACTCATTGTGGTGAATCAACCTGGACTTTGTGCTTTAACTGATTCATGTGAAAAGACCTATACTGTGCCCTAGCTAGCACTTCTGATACTCTGGACTGAATAAAACGACATGGAGAGGTGCGGGGATGGGGTGGGGTGGGGCTGCAGAAGTAAAGCAAGTGTGGAGCCAACCCGCTCCACGCCGGCCCACCCAGCAGCCATAACACGCTGCAGGTGGGCTTAACAATAGCCAAGAGGGACTTCTGCCCCTCACCTGGGCAGGATGTTCCACCCTCTGGAGTAGCTGGCAATTCTATTGGCCGGCAGCTAAATCTGTCCCAGCAGCACCAAGAGCGCACTAGTGGCTGTGGCCGAGACTGCAAGGAGAAGACAGAGGAGGCCCAAGGCTTCCCGAGACTGGTAAGTCCAGGGTGTGTTTCAGCTGATCAGGGAGGGATTAAGGTTTAAGGGCTGGGTTTGAGGCTTTGGGGAGGTGGTTAGGAAGAAAGGGAGTGTTTGATCTTAGGGGGGTTGCCCCCAATCCACAAAGGTTAGCTCCTGAAGATTGACACCCCCTTCCCTTCTTGGCCTGTGAAGGTTCCCTTTAAAAAAATTGAGCTGCCCGCTGCCCCCCACCCCCCCACCCCCGGCCTCGGCTGCCCATGCCAAACATTTGATGGTGTGGGCAGCAGGCTATCAGGGCCAATTGACCTTTGATTACCTATTTGAATATGCCAGGAAGGCTGCCAATTTCGGTGCTTACCCGCTCCCCCCCCCCCCCCCTCCCCCCCCACCAAATTATGGGGGATGAGCTTGGGGGTGGTTAGGAAGGTGGTGGGGTGGTGAGGTGGGCACCCACCCTATTTTACATGTCTCCCTGCTGGAAACACACCCATCAGGGGCACGTAACATGCAGCCCTCTGCTTTAGTAAAATGCTCTTGCCTCATCTAACTGAGACAGGGATACTAGGAGAATGCAGGAATTCTGGAGCTACAGGTTGAGTTGCATGTTTATGGTAGCTGAGCAAACTAAATATATATTTACCATATATTCTTCAGATTTGGAGTCACCGGGGCTTGTTGTCCTCTCCAGTTGCCCCAGCATGTGTTGAGTAGTCTGCATTTTGCATATTCCTGATCACTCCACCAGATCAGCAAGGATAAATTGGAGCACCTCAACAAAATTTATGTTGACAAGCTATTTTTGGATTAGCCAATTCATCCCTATTTAATTGATAGGCTACATGTAGGAAATGGCAGTGGCATGTTCTGCTGCACCGATTGTTTTTGTTTTACATCTAGGTTATGTTATCAGCGGTGAAAGCTTGTTTGAAACAGTTTTCCCAATAGACCTAGTTCCTCAACAGCAAGAAACATTATAAAAATGTTATGAGCTTTGCTGAGGAAAGGTTCACATTGCAGCAAAGTCTGCAGATATCGAACCACTCTGTCTGCTGTACTGCATACTTTCCAATGCAATTTTCACCACATGACCTTCTCTTTTATTGGTGTTCTGGTAAAATGTTGAAATTTAATACAAGAACCTTCCTGCTCTGCTGAACTCTTGTAAATACTTCATGATTTTCAGTCATTGTGAACATAACTTGCACCACAGGGACAGAGCTGCTGGCAGCACACAAACAGCCCATCAGCCTTAAAATCTCTACCTCCACCCACTTCCAGACATGAGGACCTCAATCAATTTGCTGTGCTCAAAGGATTGACGTTTTGTTGATCAGAGGTACCACTTTCATTTCCTTCCCAGCAGAATAGCAACAACAACTTCACACAGGAAGTTATTGATGCCTTCCTTTTGATGACCTGAGCAACAGCTTCCTGTTCCTGAGCTGGCACCAGCCCTTGTTTATCCTCATCTGATGCTACTTCCTAAACTGATTAACTGCATCCCATGGGGAATATGTAGCTCTACTGTTATATGCAGACGTTTTGCTGTGAGATGCTGGCTTTTTCTGGGGCAAATGGCAATACTAGCAGGTTGTTCCTCCTGGTCTGCAATGACAAAAGAGTTTAGTATACTGGCTCCAAGAGTCACCTGAAAACAGAGCTTACTTTGCAAAATAGTAGTGTGTGTGATACTTTTCTAGTTGTGTATATTACTTTACATCAGTCAGAGAGAAATTTGACAAGACATAACAATAGCATTGCCAACTGTGATTAAGTGCATTTGTGGAGGGTTCATCACATGACTTGCACCCACACTCCAGCCGTTCGTCAGTCAACACATCCAACCTTGTGACGCACTGCCTTCATACGCCAACTGGAAAGCAAAAAGACTCATTATTCAATTGGATGATGCTTAACTGTCAGCCAAAAAGCCTTTTCTCCCCCCATTTTCAATATTTTTATACCTGGCAAAGAGAAATGTTCAAATAATTTTTTTTAAAAAGCTATCTTTTTTTAATATCCCTCTGATTTTTCTCCAGGATTGCACATAGCAATGTCCTGGGAGTTGATCTTCAATTCCTGGAGACTCCAGGCCAATCCTGGAAAGTTGGCAACCCTACATAACAGGGATACTGACTCTGAGCTTGAGGAAGATGTGTGTTTTCATCCTCAGTCGTTCTCATAGACAGGGATATGTAGGGTGCCCTCCTCAAAAGGAGTTAGGAGCTTGTAACCTTTGGGTTCTCTTCTAGTTTGGGCCTGTTATGCCTGAAGACAAGTGGTCTTGAGATGTTCTATGTTGATGAGCAGATATAGGGCTGGATTTTCCCATGGGCTTCAGAACCCTGAACAGGATCAAATGGGGATCCCGAGCCAACACTGCATCAACAGCAGGCCTGATAGCGCAATCTCCCCAAGGGTGGCCTCCTAATTGGCTGCCTCTATAATTGCTGACCCATTAGGAGGGCGGGCAGACTCCCGCTGCTGCCAGGCCAATCAGAGACCTGGCAGTTCTGAAGCCTCGGCAGCCCCACCAAGGGAGGTGTGTGCTGCTGAGGCAGGTCGGGTCCCACCAGGGCACCTAGACATGGAGGCATGCTTGGAGCTGTGCATTTAAAAGCAACATATTTGGGGTCAAAGCCATTAGGCATTCAATGTGGAGAGGAAACCCCTTGAAGTGGATTGTTTGTATTGGGGCCTGCAGCCCCACCTAGGCCTGAAACAAAAACAGAAAATGCTGGAAAAACTCAGCAGGTCCAGCAGCATCTGTGGAGAGAGAAACAGAGTTAACATTTTGAGTCCATATGACCCTTTATCAGAGACCCTTTGTTTCAGATTTCCAGCATCCGCAGTATTTTGCTTTTATCCCCCTAGGTCTGTCTGGCTCGAAAGGCCTGTGGTTTGCCATAGGGAATTCACCTCCATTGAGCTGGTGGCCCCTGCACATGCTGCTTCAATGGCAGCAAAAATGCTGGTATGCCCTCAAAATCAGACCTCAAAGGCACAGACAGCTAATCCAGGTCTACGTCCGCCCATGGGAAAATTCCCCGGCAGTGAGACTGCATCTGAGATCTATGAGATCCTTCCCAATGCAGTTCTCCCTAATTTCCCAGCAACCACCCTTGCCCCTCACCACCACCTCCAAGTCTGCCATTAGAGGGTCAGGAAAATTCAGCCTATCCTTTAAGATATGCAGCTGCTTTTCATTAAGTAACCATGTATTATTGGTTGTGTTATAATGCCTTGCTGCGTGAAGCCGTATTAAGATGCCGTTTGTAGATTAGGTGTGCACCTTGCTGGTACATAGTCACAACAAGCAATCAAGAAATTGTAATTGGAGATCTGAAGGTTTTCATCAGCCATCAGCCATTGTGTAGCAATTAGAGCTACAAAAAGTTTTGTAGCGTGAATGCTTTCTTGGGGTACGTTTTCTGTTGCATTCGTCTCCAGGTTCTATGACCATTACATGCGTGTTTGATTCTGATGGTCATCATTGTGCATTGTTGACCTGGAGTGTCACACAGGCCAAACCCCCTTCCACCCACCTCAGGTAGTAACATCTCCACTTTATTCACTTTCAAACAGCCAATTTAGACCCCATTACTTGCAAAGAAAGCCTGTCTCTTGTTGCAATTAACTGTTTTTGCCCACCATGACATGTTTCATCTGTTTCACCAGCCAAAAATCATTTCCATCCCATACCAAGTCAATTGCCTGTAAATTGCTTTTGCAGCACTGCATAAAATTACACCTCACTCACTTTGCAGGCTCAATGTACTAAGTGTAAACCAGACAGGGAAGAGTTTGGGAACTCCATTACAGTTAGATAAATCTAGAAATTAGCATGCAATCAACCACCCAGATTTTGTGCATTGTCCCCCCTGCTATGTTTCTATTGCCTCCATGCCCACTGAGGGAATCCACACATAGAAGAGCTGTTAGGTTGCAAAAGGGAATACTTCCATTTTATCTGTGATTAATACTTCATGTAACAAGAAGAAAGAATTTGCATTTATGTACATGTTTCATGACCTCAGGAGGTCTCAATGCCCTTTTAAGCCAATGAAATATTTTGAAGTGTAGTTATTGCTGTGATGTAGAAAATGCAGCAGCCAATTTTTCTGCAGCAAGATCTCACAAACAGCAATAAGATAAATATAAAATAATCTATTTTAGGTTGTGGTGATTGATGGATAAATAATGGCCAGGATCCTGTGGAGAACTCCCTTGCCCTTCTTCATATAGTGCTATGGGATCTTGCTTCTACCTGTGAGGGCAGATGGAGCCATGGCTTTAATGACTCATCTGAAAGATGGCGTGTCCTAACACATCATTAATTAAATAGAATTCAAGTAAGCTTGAGGTATGAAGCTGTATGACAATGTGATTATTTTGGCAATCTGATTATTTGCCTTGTAGGGTTAGACTATTTGTACAATCTGAACTAAATAATTTTAAATACATTTTCACACAGGAAATATTTGTAAGAGTCCCAAATTTCTTTGTGCCTTTCCATGCTCTCCCAGTGTTAAGTTTGCCAAAGAAGGCCTGGGATTTAGGCTGAGATGCGGATATACCTTTTGAGATGGAGGGGTCCGGGGCGGAGCCAACTGGAATGGCCAATCTAGCTGGAGTCCTGCCATTGACAGCACAGGGCTTCTGCCATGCTTCCTATATCCATCCCTCCTGCTCAGGTGGATATTCTGGCCTCTTTAGGATAGTGATACATTGGAGCTTTCAAAGCACAACCAGGGAGCAGAGTAACTTGCTTGTTTGAATAATGACCTGCATGGCCAGAAGGGATCAGAAACTGCAATAAGGAGAGAGAAAGGCCCTTATATTTGTTTGGAGCAGGGAAGAGAATGGCGGGCAGGGCCAGGAGAATTTACGGACAGAAAACCTCGAAATGTGGATGTCCTGCTGAATTTAACAATAGGACAGCTTTCAAATTTTATCAACAAGTTTTTCCACCCAACAGCTAGCCTGATTGACGGGCTGGCTGCAAGCAGTCAGGAGAGCAGATGTTAATTAAGGCTGACATTGAAGGATTGGGGGGTGGCGGGGAGTGTTTGGGATGCATTGGGCATCATGGGGTTTGACTTGGACATGGCGGAGGGAGGATGTTGAGGTACACTGGACATCGTAAGGATGGGGCCACACAGTGATTGTGGAGGGGTTGGGGTGCAAGAGGCATGGTGGGAGGATGTGGACATCATGGGGGCGAATCAGACAATGTAGGACAGGTGAATTTAGACATCGAGGCGCGGGGTGGAGCGGGGGTGGAGGTGGAAGGGTTGTCAGTCAATTCCAGGGGTTTGATCGCGTGCAGTTTAGCTTGGTTAGTAGGCAGGAGAAGAACTCATGCTCGTCCTGGATACATCAGTGTTGTAAATGCATTTAACTCATGGATCCAGTCCTTCACGTCTCCTTTTACCTGTTGGGATTCCTGAGGTTTGGGAATCTCGGTCTCTCAATGTTCAAAATTAAAACTGAGTTAAAATGGAAGCAAACAGTCCTGTTAAAAAATTTGGTGAGCAACCCACCTCCTGAGAGTTGGTTGGGGGTGAATTTGAGAATTTTAGCTGTATTAAATTTCCCCATTGTTCTCCAACCTATTCATTCTTGGGAGCTAAAATCCCTTCGAAGTGTCAGGATGGCAAAAACAGAAAGCCCAAGTTACATTAGTTTAACCCACAATGATAAAGGATAGTGAGAACAATCAGAAGGAACACAACTGAAAGTGAGTGGATTCAGGCAAGAGAAGGTTAATGGGAAATATAATAGAGACATTCAAAGATATCAAATGTTTTGATGGAGTAAATAAGGAGAAATTTATTGCAGTGACAGGAAAGTTGATAACCTGAAGACACATGTTTAAGATATTTCACAAAAGAACCATGGCTGAGATGAGGAGAAATTATTTTAATCAGTATGTTGTCATAATCTGAAATGCACCATCTGGAAGACTGGGAGCAGATTTTGTTGTAACTCTTAAAGCAGAGTTAGATACATACTTGTAAACAAATTCTATACAGGGCTATGGGGAAAGAATAGGGGGCTATGGACTAATTGGCTAGCTCTTTCAAAGAATTAACAGACATAATGGGCTGGATGCCTTCTGACCTATAAGATTCGATATTCTAAAAATTGGGTTGCTCTTGTTGTTGGGCTTGGGGGCTGTGAATTGAAACCTGCCTGCATCTACGCAGACCGAGGTGGGGACCACTTATTTCAAGTACACACCCCATCTGCATTGCTGGAGCTTTAGTGTGAGCAGCTCCTATGCCTCCATGCTGTGCACTGCAGGGCCCCAGCAGCATTGTTTGCTGATCAGGTGGTACAGCCAGCCTGCTTTTCTAATAGCCGATTGGCCATTTGGCATGAGATTTAACCAGCAGCAGATGAGGCCCTTAAGAGAGGCCACCCGATGCCACCCCCACCACTGGCAAAATTGCAACGAGGGCAGGGTTAGGTCGGCAGGCAATGGGCAGGCTGCTCGATGGATTTTACATGCTCCCTGGCCTTCAAACTCATAGGTGGGGGAGCATAAAATTCAGGCCCTGGAGTCTGGACCTGAGGGCCTGGTGGAAGTCTAATGACTTTACATGTATGGCCAAGGTCAGTGAATGTGTCTTCACATGACATCTCCTAGCCATCACAGCACCAACATCTCATGCTGCTCATTGCATCATACCGATCACTCACCCAGCAGCACTCACTGGTATTCAGGAATCACACCTACATCTGGACACTCCACCTTACCCTCACACGCCTGCCAATGCTGCCAGACTCACACCCACCTCTTGTTGCCTGCACATACCTCCAGCTATTCAGCTATGGCAGGCACATCACCCAAACACTGTGCTGTATTATCACTAATATTCTGTCCTCTAGCTTTTAGGACAAGATTGTGCATGATAGAATGGAGCAGAGCAGAGACTGTGTGGGATAAGGACGCCTGCATCTCTTGAGCCCTACAGAAGAGATGGTTCTCAGCATCATGATGGAGCTTTTGGCATTCACATTATCCAAAACATTTGGGATGATGGTATGTTCCTGCCTTACATCCCTTCTCAACTCTCAGCATGTCTTTATCACGCTATTTGGCATGATGTGCAATCGGCTGATGGTGTGACCAAGGACACCTTGCTTCCCACCCCAACCAATAACCCCCTCACTCTTGCCTCACACCAACCCTCTCCTGAGTTCTTGTTTTCAAACACCCAAGGTCTCATGCCTGCCTAAGCACAACACCTCCAGGAAAAGAGAGAGAGCATCAGCACAGTACTGATGAAGAAGCCCCGTCACTTAATCTGACATTTGCAGCCACCAGCTCAGACACTGGCATTGCACATACCCTGGAGGCTAGTATAAGTTTGGGATCAGCATGTGGCGAATCATCCAGGCCTGCACCCAGGGAAAGGGTAAAGATCATTTGTGTGCCAGCTCTCTGGAGGGTGAGGTATTGGGCTTGCACACCAAGATGCTGGCTCCGTGGGCTGGCCTGCCAGATAGCATCCTCTTGCTGTCGAGGAACATGGAGGAGACCAGCTCCAACTTGGCAGGGGGCACGGTGTGGAGTTTGTACCCTGCACAGCCTCTGCTTCATCTCCTTGTCTTGCTGTACACCCAGAGGCCCTGCCACTGCAGCTTACACCCATTTGCAGGCTTTGCGTAGTCCTCTGGTTCCTGCTCTGCCACCCTGCTCCCCACACTGCGCATCCCATGATGACGAGACAATGCTCTATGGCAAATCCAGAAACTCACCCAAATACATTCAAAACACCCCAGAATACTTCCAGACACTTTTGTAATGGGAAAAGTTCCAAGCAGTTACTTTACCAGAAAATAGCATGCCTGACCCTTTAAATAACGCATGAATCTTGCAGCTTCATGTTTGTTTTTTTCTTGAGTGAACCCCAAAGAGCTTGCCTGCACATGTGTTGCCCAAGTATGTGATCCATGGCATCACATTAGTCAGTTGAGTCATGTGCCATCAGGGTAATGCCAATTTGACATCCTCTGGCTTTTGAGGGTACGTGCACCCTAATCCTCAAAGAATGCCCTGTGGGCCAAGCAGGAAGTGACTGGGGGTGCAGACATAAATAGCGACACAAGAATAGTGCTACAGAAGACACTTTCACAGCCTATGATTCTGTGATCACTCCAAATGTAGTTTTATCATAACAAAAGCTGAAACATATGCCAGATCACATTGGCTTGCAAAGACATGTTGTTTGTATTTGAGCGTGATGTGCACTATGGCCAGAGGTTTTCCGTTGGCCCCCACACGCTGACGCGTAAAATGACGTGGGGTGATGTTGGGCGCGCATCCCGATGTCACTGCGCACCATCGCGATATTTTGCTGGGCGGGCGCATGACGATGTCCATTGCTCACCCACCAGTAATTACCAGGCCAATTAAGGTAGTTGAGGCTCCAAATGTCGTGGATTTTAAGGTGCCCGTGCAATATTCGGCTCATCGCACAGGCGCAACGGGCAGGCGGCTATCCGAAACTTTAATGAAGCTCATCGACGGGCGGGAAAGAGGGATCAGTGGCTTTGCGAATCCAGACATTTAATAGTTAGCGCTCAGAAGTTATTAAAACTTGCCTCGTGAGGTGGAGAAATGTCAAACGCATAGCAGTTGCTTGGACTCCACTCAGGTCAGCACTTTTCAGTTTCAGATTTGTTTTGGGGCCTGTAGGTTTCAGCAAGCCTCCCTGAGCCTGGGAAAGGGAGGTGATCTCTCCACTGGAAGCACCTCATCTGAGGAGGAAGGAAAGGCTAGAAGGGTGAGGAGGCCAGGAGTGCACATTCAGTCTCCAAGGGAACCACGTTTGAGAGGACAGGCTCAGGCACAAGGGACGCAGGGCCAAGAGGTAGACCAATGCGGAAGGGGCCGCAGAAGATGCCACTATCCTGCTGCCAGGGTATACAGGCAGCAAAGCAGCTACCTCAATATGTCTGAGGTGTAGTGCCGAAGGAGACTCCATCTCTCAAGGGAGACTGAACACTATCTGTCAGATGATTGGTCCAGAGATCTCTCCTAACTGTGTAGGTGGACACCTCATGCCAGTGGCTCTAAAGGTCACAGCTGCCCTCAACTCCTATGCTTCTGGCTTCTTCCAGGGGTCGATGAGTGATCTTTGCGGTGTCTCCCAATCAGTTGTCCACATTTGTGTCAAGCAGGTCACAAACACTCTATTCAGGCGTGCACTGACCTTCATCCACTACCGGTGGGATGAGGCCAGCCAGATAGAGCGAGCCAGAGGCTTCGTGGCCATTGCTGGCTTCCCCCGCATCCAGGGTGCTTTAGACTGTACACATGTGGCCATCAAGGCGCCAGCAGGTGAGCCGGGTGCCTTTGTCAACAGGAAGGGCTTCCACTCCATGAACGTACAGATAGTGTGTGATCACAGGATGCAGATTCTACAAGTCTGTGCAAGGAACCCAGGCAGCTCCCATGATGCCTACATCCTCAGACACTCCCAGGTGCCGGGGCTCTTCAGTGCTCCAGCCCGGCTGGATGGATGGCTGCTGGGTGATAAGGGCTATCCCCTCAAAAGGTGGCTCATGACGCCTCTCTGCCATCCAAGAACAGAAGCTGAGCAGCGGTACAATAGGAGCCACGCCTCCACAAGGGCTGTGGTGGAGAGAACCATCAGTCTTCTCAAAATGCGCTTCAGATGCCTGGACCATTCCGGGGGCGCACTCCAGTACCCCCCAGATCGAATGTCGCTGATAGTGGTCGCATGCTGCACTCTGCACAATCTAGCTCTGCAAAGGGGGGACGCCGTGGATGAAGAAGGTGTAGACGGAGTGGCTGGGGCTGAGCACGATGAGTCCAGCAGTGAGTCTGAGGATGAGAACGCACAGGGAAATGATGAGGGGGCACAGGCTGACCTGGGTATACTCCAGGGAGGCAAGGACACCCAGGACACTTTAATCCAAGGAACCTTTAACTAGCACAGCACACATGGATCTGCAACACAAGCCTGGCATGCATCCTCCATCCTGGAGACCTCATTTGTCTGGATAGGAAGATTGGCGATGGGCGCAGTCAATAAATCTAAAAGACACACAAATCGCTCATCAAATCTCAAGAATCCATGCATCTTCCCAAAAAAAGAGGCACCCACAGCCATTTGAGATGACATAAATTTAATATTGTAACCAAAGCCTCTTTACATAACAGAAATAAAATGGTGTTGCATTTCACACAAAGCTCGATACAACTCATAGAGGGGCAGGGCCAATAGAAAAGCACCAGTGATGAACCCGGGGTGTGCCTAAGGTGCCGTCATCTTTCGTTTGAGGGTGCTACATCTTTGTGGTGCCCTGTCGCTTGCACTGGCATCTGGGACAGCCTGCTCTCTCTGCTGTCCTGTTGGCCTCGATGACCTTGGCGGACGTCCTCTGGCCCGTGGAGCATTTAATGACCCTGGTTGGGAGAGAGCTACCAGTTCCACAGCTGGCATCTCCCCAGTCGCTGCAGCCTCATCGGGTGCCACGGTCACTGGCAGAGGTGCGGAGGAGCTGCCGTCCTCATCCGGAGCTCCCTGAGAGTTGCCAGCAGAGACGACAGGCAGCTGCTGTGCCGACGTGAGGTTGCTTCGGACCTCCCTGCTCACCATGGATGGATGGGCACCGAGGTGGGATACCTGGTGGCCAAATCACCACCCACGCAGGCACTGACCAGATGAGGTCAATGCCCCCGTGGGGGCATACAGGTCCGAGCGCAACCCCAGGAACCCCTGATCCTGTCCCTGGAGCTGCCTCTTCATGGGAGTCGCCAATCTCTCCATGGAGGAAGGTTGGCACTCTGCCATGAGGCTCAATGCGTCGGCCACGGTCCGCGTAGACTCCTCCACCACTGACACCAAGCCAAGCACCACTTCATGTATCTCCACCAGATGGTCCCGCACACCCGGCTGCACGTCGGCAGTTGGCTGCATCGCGGATAACTCCAGAGGCTCAGCATCTGCCACGGACTGAGCATGTGCCTGGTCCCCTGCTGTCCTCCGACTGCTGGCGCCATGGGAACTCTCTGTCTCCGTCAGCTGCTCCCGCAACTGTGAAGTGCCCTCACTGCTGTGCCTTGGGGCACTAGCTGAAGATATGATGCCCAACGAGGTGCCAGTATCTGCGCTGGTGCCTGCCTGATGGTGCAAATTCATGCCCCTCAGGTGTCAGAGGGGGTCCCTGCTATTCCGGGTCCCGGCGCTGCGCCGCTGATGCTGGAAGGAAGAGTAAGGACATTCGATCAGTTAGCGTGTGGAAAATGTCAATGTACATGCCTGTCCCCTGGATCATCGTGTGCTCATTATTCCACACGCAATGGGCAAGCCATGTTGGTAACGTCACTCACTGAACAATCAGCACTGCCATGGCTGTTGGGAGACTACTGGTGAGGTGAGTGCTGGCCATTCATACCTGCCCGTGGAACCCCAGCCTCTCCGGCTCCGGTGCACCTGGGCGTGTGGCACTTCTCCAGGTCGAGGACCTCCTGCTCAAAGCGGCTCAGCATCAATATCTGGCCTGGCCCACCGCCAGTCCTCAGCCGCTCGGCGTTGTTATGAGAATTCTTCTCCTGTAAATGAAAAAATTGTATTGATAAGTGATAGTTGTACCGTGAATCTCCTCGCGGACGGCCCACCCCAAGCTCAGTTGGCCATTGCAGGGCTGCAGTGCATCCTTGCCCCTGTTGGTGGCTGGCACTCACACAAATATGCCAGGTCTGTCCTTTCCCCCGCCCACATGCTTCCTTCATCACAGTTGGGAGCACACATTTTAACCTGCCGTAGCAAGGAGGCACTGACGTGGAGCGCAGAGGGCAGCAGATCGATCTGTGCCACGCCACCTTGAACATCCCCTCCCACCATGTCATCACCCTGACTTCCACATGCCCTGGAGTTCGAGCACTGCGCCTGGGTGCAGATCCTCCAGGCTGCCCCCACCAGTGGGTCTCAGTCCACCACATGCTGCAGGTGCAGAACTCATCTCATCACAACCCTCTCAGGCTGACGAATGCATAGGGAATATCTGCTGGGCTGCCCAGCTAAGGACACATGCCGTCAATGACTCATTGCACTAAGGCCACTCAGGCATGGGTGGGGCGCCAGCGGGGGAGAAGGTTACACGAAGGGTGGAGTGAACAATGCCAACATGCTACTCACCCTTCCCGTGCGCTGCAGGTTGTTGAAGTGTTTGCGGCACTGGGTCCATGAGCGCCGCACCACGTCCTGGGAGCTCGCGGCCTCCACAACCTCCTCCCACGCAGGCTTGGTCAAGTCGGGTGGCTTCCTCCTCCCGTCCTCGAGGACAAGCATCTGCCGCCATGCTGCCACCTCCTTGTGGAAGGCAGCAAGGCACTCATCAGAAAATCTGGGCGCACAGTGGCCACCCGCCCTACCCTCCTGCATGGCTGTATTAGATGTGCCTTGCCCCCAACTTCTGGCCATGTACAACAGCTTTGGTATGGCTGCAGCTTGGCCTTTAAACAGGCCGCCAGGTCGCCATTGCTGTTCCGCCTTCGCCCACCCACTCCCGCCGTCCCTGGGAGTTGCCAAACACGCTGGGCGGGCCTTAATTGGCCCGCCCGTGCAAAATGGCGGCCGGCGATCGGGTCTGCGACTGCCAGCACCCGCTCCCACACGCCCTTCCCAATATGGGAAAAATTCTCTCCTACGTTCCATGAACATTATTAGTTTTATTTATTACCCTGAACTTTACTGGCATCTTCAAACATTGCAAACACATTAGCACCACTGTGAAAATAACAGAAATAGAATATCACAATGCACAATAAATCAATTGCTAACTGTACACTTCAGCACATTAGCCTTCCTGGATCTTTGAGCTGCCCAAGGGGGATATGTAAGAGCAGCCTTTGGGTTTTTGTATGCAAATGTGAGCTTCTTCCTGTAGTAAGGTTATTCTCACTAAGAGGTATGGAGGCTTGTATGGTTGAACATAAACCATTTTGGTAACCTATAACATTTTACATCTCCAAGGTACAGCCCTGCATGGTTGCTGTCTCCATGCTGGTTTCTGCTTTACTCTATTACAAACAGTCTACCATCATGTGACTGTCTACATCTTACCGTGGGCGGTACTGTTCCCCAGTCTCACATTAACCCTTGGCCTACCAGAACACCCTGATACTACACTTCCGGCCAAGTCCTTACCCAAATATATTTACAATACAAGCTTTATTTTACTTGCAACCCCTTCTCCCCCACTCAAGTCACTGATTTTATCAATTCAGATGGTCTGGAGGTTTAACAATTCTTCCAGATCTCGTTCTGTCACATTTGGAGGAATGGCATTTCAGTTGCTTTGGGTTGATTTTGTTCGTATGACGTTGAAATTTTAGTACTCTGTGTTTCCGGCACATGGTTGTCTCCATTTGATTTGCTTTTTGCGCTCCTTCGAGTGGCGTTTTTCTTTATCGGACTCGGATTTTTATTTTCCCATGGGGGTCCACCATGTTCTTCCTGGAAGTTGAGTTTCAAAATGGAACCTTCATTTCCATTTGTTTCACAATTTACGCCAAGTATTTGTTTACTCTCTTATTTTCCAGTCTTTTTTCAAACCTATGGAGCTTTCCATTCAGCTCAGCAACTACTCTGGTGAGTTCAGTTGTCTTTGTTTCAGAGTTATCTGCTTTTAAAGTCTTTTCATGTTCTTTTGATTGGATCAAAGTTCAAGAATTTCATCACTCTTTTTTACAATGAAGTTCCAACATTTCATCAGTTTTGGTTGTTAATTCTGCATTCCAAATTTGCTGACTCATCACCAATTTCTCTTCCTGTCCCAGGCGTTTTTCGCAATACTTAATAGATACTTCTGACCTTTGAAGATCATCCATTTACAATTTTACATTAGCAAACTCATCTGTTGTCTGTGAATGTTGGTTCTCTGCACTGAACAGTTTTCCTTTAGCAGAAACTAATTCCCGTGTGCTTTCCTTCAAGCTCACATTCTTTAATGGCACTACTGCTAATTGTTTCTGAGACTCCTCATGCTCTTCTGTGAGAACTTTTACTTTCACTTGGGTATGCTGCAGAAGTGATAGAGAACTCTTTTTCTGACCGTTGAATTGGAGCGGAAAGTTTTCTACTTTTTCTTGATGTTCTAAGCTCTTGATTTCGTTTCAGCTATGTCATTTTGCAACAACTCAACGGTTCTCAGTAAGTTTGAGGTGCTTTTCTTTCTAGTTTTAGTGTTTGGTGCTTTCTATATTTGTTTCAAGTTGCATTAATCTATAGGGAGTGGTGTGGCAAGGTGAAGGACTTTTTGCCGACTTTCAAGGCTTCTGCACAAACCTGTCACTCCAAGATATGAGTGCACTAGTAGCCATTCCCTTTGGAATAAAAGCAAAAAACTGCGGATGCTGGAAATCCAAAACAAAAACAAAAATATCTGGAAAAACTCAGCAGGTCTGACAGCATCTGCGGAGAGGAACATAGGTAACATTTCGAGTCTGAATGACTCTTCATCAGAACTAAGGAAAAATAGAAGAGGTAAAATATAAGCTGGTTTAAGGGGGGGTGGGACAGGTAGAGCTGGATAGTGGATAGTGGATACTGGCCAGTGATAGATTGAGATTGCCAAAAGATGTCATAGACAAAAGGCCAAAGAGGTGTTGACTGTGGTGATATTATCTAAGATATGTGCTAATGGTAACATTAAGGTATCCCTTTGGAGTACTTGAATATTGAACAAAGGGCACACGGAGCACAAAAAATTGCTGGAAAAGGGAGGAAGTGAGGTGAGAAGGATCTTCAACAGAAGGCCATATACACCCAGGATGTCCAGCAAGAAACTCTCCTCCTTGAACCTCAATGGGAAGCAATGTGTGAGATGTGTGCACTTCAGTAAGGACATTCTCACTGAAATATGCCAAAATGGATTCCACTCCTTCAACATCCAAACAGCAAGTCATGCAGGTCAATGCTCAGTATCATGGCAGCAGCCATAATGCCTTCATTCTGCAGCAGTGCAATGTGCCAGCAACATTTGAGGCCCCATGACAAAACAGAGGGTGTATACTGGTTGATAAGTGCTATCTGCTGATGACATGGCTGATGACCCCAGTATGTAACCTATTCATACTTGTGCAGCAAGCGTGCAATGAACTAGGATAGAGCAGACAATTGGCATGCTGAATCAACCCTGACCTGGACTACTGTGGAGGTATCCTGCAGTGCTTGGCAGAGCAGATGTCAAGATCTGTGGTGTTCTTTTGCATGTTACACAATCTCGTCACCATGAGGGGACAGCCCATGCTATCAGTTATATAACAACCACCTGGGGAGCATGAAAAGGAAGAGGGTGTAGAAGAGGAAGAGGCAGGGAGGAGGCAAACTAAACAGCCCCTTTCTGCCTGTATTGTCTGTGAAGTGCTCAAGTGAGTACGATACCAATAACTGCAAACCCAATTTCCATTCAGCAACAATCCCACATCTTACCTTTCCTCTGTCACTGGCCATCACAACATCTGCTGGGCCTCAGTGCAAAAATAAAAGCTACCACAAAATAAATATTCCAACCAAACTTCTAAATGAAATCATGCCAAATTGCATACAAAACTCAACTAATAGCTTGTGGATTCCTGGAGTGACTATCTTCTGTGTGCCTTTGCCTTTCTGACTTCTCTTACATTGTGCTACCTCAGTGGCTTGGCTGCTGACTTGCAGTGAGGAGAATGCAAATGGCCTTCTATGATGATCTCGAGCAGCTCTGGGCCGAGAAGGCCTGGCTGCTGACTGTGCCATTTTGGCAGGGGAGGCAGCAGTCTAGGCTGGTTGGCTGAGAGTCATAATGGCATAGTGGCAGTGGTTGGGGGATGAATGCCATCATCCTCAGAAACGACAGGAACCTTCTGCTCCGTACAACCAATGCCACTCCCCTGAGGCATTCCTCAACAATTCTAGTAATCTGTTGGAGGGCAAATTGCTGTGACAGCCTGCAAGCCCCTTCACACATTGTAATCCACAGACGTGATGGCAGCAGTAGCTTGCACGACCATAGTCTGAGCTTCCAATGAAGGTGACTGTTACTTGTGTTGCAATGGAAGCATCAGACATTGATCATCAGCTGCAGCATCATGGTTGGCTCCACATGTGTGTGAACGCCATTGGCCATGACTCCCATGCTAGAAAGGATAAAGTCTAAGCTCTGCGTAAAGCCCTGTGCCAAGTTGGTGCCAGGTGATGATAAGGGTGTGGTGATTTGAGGAGTATCTCAGGCTACTGGTGCTGTTGTTTGGATCTGGCATTTGAAGATGCACTTACTAACCTTGGCCACTTATGTGAAGTCATTGAACTTCTTGGGCACTGCATCCAGGTTCTTGGTGATTGATTCTTCTCCTGGTGATTGATTCTTCTCCTGGCATTGGCCTCCATAGCTATCTGCTCCCACTGCCTCTTGACCATGTGTCTGATGTCCCTCCCACCCACCCTGTGGGTGCAGGATATCTGTCTACCTTTTCACCTCTTCTACCAGGAGCTCCAGTTCACCAATCTGAAAACTTGGAACTTTCTTTCCCTTTGTAGTATCATTCCCTGGACAGATTCTCTTCAACAATGACTCCCAGCACCTGGATCAGGAACAATGCGCCTCCCTTTTTAAGCAGTGCAGGCTAGCATTAACTGGTGCTAGCCACTCACATTATTGACCCCTTGCTGATGTGTCCAGCCAGTGAATAGAGTAGTTAGCACTGGCTGGTTGTAGAGATCATGGAAGTGAGCAGACAGAATGAAGTTAACATTCTGCCTGGATTGCAACCAATTGATGTGGGTTAATCGTACCTCACGATCCCTGCACCCATTTTAAGTGGCTATCTAAATTAACCCCTTGCTTGTTTTTCTCCGCTATTAACAGCCCATTCATTATATTACAAGGGCATGTACTTTTGAAATATGTTATGATTCCCACAGGGCTGGATTCTCAGCTCAGCATGTGGGCACACGCCCGACACGCACGAGTGTGCAATAGTGTGCAATGATGTCGGGCGAGCATCCTGACATCAATCGCGCACTCACGCGATATTTCGGTCGGCGGGCGTGCAGAGTTGGCAGCGCGCCCGACAACAATTAAGAGGACTGTTAAACCCATAAATCAATTGATCAAATAGAATTTTTCCCTGCACGTCCAACCTTATGGTTGGTGGGTGGGCAAATAGGCCAAGTGGCCTTTGGATTTTTGAGGAAACCTCATCCATGGCCAGGATGAGATTTCTGATGTTAATTAAAAATAAAATAAAAATTGTCAGGACTCATTTGCAACATGTCGCTACTCGTGTGTCAGAGTCACATGAAGGGACATGTTTTCCTTTTTTTTGAAAACTTTATTTTTAAAGTGAAAAATCTTCAGCTCCCTGAGGTAGCCCTGTGCTTTCAGGGAGCTTTCACTGAGCGCACCCGCGTGCATGCACTGATTTCTGCTCTTGTCCTCCTCGCACCCCCACCGAGGTATTGCTGAGCGTTTCAGAGAGCGATTCACGCTGCCTGGCTGTTAATTGACCAGCCAACATGAAATCGCGGTCGGGGCCCGATCCTGGGCGGCAAACCATTGCACGGCCGCTCTTGGGCTTGCCCGATGAGGATAAAATCCTCCCCTATATGTCTGATAACTTTTAAGAAGAGTTTTGAATTCCCAGCCACCAACTCAAAGATCTCGTGACAAGATCTCATGTTCTAAGACTTTTACTGTCGTTGCGATGGTCCCTCAGAATCGAGGATGACATCCATTAGGCTTGGTGAGACTTCAGAAGACTGAGGAGCTCAATTCTGGACCCACATGTTCTTCCACAGAGGGGGGCACATTGTTGCGCAGTGGAGTGGAAATCGCAGCCCCAGGTTGGCTTCCTTCTCCTTCTTCTGCCATTGTGGTCCTGCCTTGCTGTTGAGTTGCTGAGCCCCGAAGTGGTTTACGCCTTGATGGACCAGGTAGTGCCACGCCGAGCGATCAGTGGCATTCTCCTCCCAGTCAGTGGTGTTAATGCCTCCATGTTCTAGGGCAACGTTGAGCGTATCCTTATACCTTTTCCTTTGGCTGCCCTTTGAGCGTTGGGCAGCGGAGAGCTGTGAGAAGAAGTAGGCAGTTTTCGGGCATCCGGATGCAATGGCCCGTCCACTGGAGTTGGTTCCACAAGGAACAGGGCTTCAATTATGGTGGACGCAGCTTCATGGAGGACGCTTGCATTAGTCCAATGGTCCTCCCATTTGACCCCCATGGTTCAACGCAAGCACCGATGATTGAATCTCTCAAGGATTTTAATGTGGCATTGGTAGACAGTCCATGTTTCGCTGCAGTACAGGAGGGTGGTCAACACAATGGCCTTATAAACCAGAACCTTTGTTGACTTGCAAAGGTCCCTGTTGTCAAAGACAAATTATACTTTTACTGTAACAAACAGACAAAAACAACAGTGACTAAATATTACAAGCAACTATTACATTAAACTACAGAAAAGATTCCACACTCTTTAATTCCCTAACACAACTGAAAACCACACACCACATTTATTCATTACACCACACTCTCCACAGAGTTGTAATCTTTACAGGAACCAGTCTGAAGTTACTCCCAGTTTCCAACAGGCTCACTTCTCCCCATTTCACTGAGTCTTCATGTCTAGTGTTCATCAAAAGTTATTTCCCTCAGTCTTCTGAGAATCCCCAAACTGACTTCCAGCAGCAAGGTCCATTCCAACAACTCGTTCTCTCGGCCACATCAGGGTGAATCTTCCGCTATCCTTAAATCACTATAGGTCCCATCGTTTCAGTCAGAAACCGGGCTCTCACCCGCATTCTCCCTGGTGGCTAACAGAGAGCAACCTTTTTTTCCTGCTGTTCCCTGTTCCCCTGTCTCTCCCTCTGGGACTCTCTCTCTCTTTCTCTCTCTCTCTCCATGTCCAGAGTTTCTAAGTCAATAATTGTGCACACAGCAAAGGCAGCTGCTCCTTTCCTTGTGTCCAGATGTGAAACCTGGCACTTGGGTTTCAATAGGACTTTGCCTGGGACCCCTTTCCCCATGGCAACCAGGGCAGAAGTAGCAGGAGATCACATGTCCCTCTCTAACACTTCATTTTAACTTGAATTAAATAAACAGTTTAAAACATTACCGCCTCATAAAAGCTTGTGCTCACAACAAATGTGACCTGAGAATTTAACTTTGTTAGTATATCATTATTTACAGAGATAAAGATACTCTCCTTTGCTTTTACCAAGAGATAAATTTTGAAGTATATTACTTCATATTGGGATTCTCAATTGTTTAGCAATCTCACTTCTTCAAACGCTTTTTTCACTAAAAGAAACTTACTTTAATATTCATAAAATATGGTGCTTCCTATGGACGCAAAACCAAAGCAAATCTCAGAATGGTTCAGATTTCTTTGCTTCCTCCTTCCTTCAAAGATTCTTCTCCATCCAGAATTACAGGAAAACCCAAATTTGAAACGAATGTCAGATTGCACCAGGTAATGCCTGAAGAGCATCACTTAGCCTTTTGGTTCTTGATGAAAAATTAATTTTACTGAGCAAGGAATCAAGCTCCTACACCCTCATTATACTGGGATTAGCTGATTCAATGGAATTCTATTTTATATATAACACATCGGGAGAGGCAAAAAATATTGCTCACAATCTGTTACGCAGCTAGCAGGAATGTCAACATCAGCGCTGCTCGAGTCTGTACTCACACAGGTTTAGAACCTAAAGAATCTGCAGAGTAATATTTTGTACAAACATTTCACACATTTCCCACTATGTTGTAGACCCACAATTTTTTTTCTGGAATTTTTGAGAACTGGAATCTAAACAGGCCCAAAATGAATAGATAAGAATCTGTTTCTACATGATTATCAAATTTGCATATAAATTGGTTTTGCTGTACATCTCATTTATTTTGTGACATCTCTAACCATAAATATTGGATTGAAATTCCTTGCACTCTTTGGCAGTGATACCATAGTTACATTGTTATACTAGTGCTGAATGGATTGAGGAAATTTTGGATTCAATATATTAGGTCACTTGTGTAAGGTTATTGCACTAAATGCTAATTTCTGTGATTTTATTGCCAGCTTTAGAAATCTAACTGCCCAAGACCCATGGGGCTCATATACAAAGGAGCACCAATCAGTCAGTCATGCAATGTGTGCAAATCCACTGCTTTAACACACTATTTTGTTCTGGATAAATTAGATCCATTTAAAGCAGGCACAGTCACCTGTAATACAAGCATTGGCAAAACTTAAGACTTTTGAAGATCCCAAAATATTGTTGTTGAGATGAATGCAAACAGGCCCATGCAGCAATAAGATCTGTGCTAGAGCAGATAACAGGTCTCTTGAAAAGCAGACTTAGCATCTGCACAGAGCCCATGGATGACTCAAGTCCCAAAGAGTTGTGAGATTCTTCAGAGTATGCTAAGTTCTGCACAATTTTCCATGAAAAAGGGTCACCACTCCAATTTTGATGATGAAAACCCAGTGCTTGAGGGAAGGGAGCGTCAGGCCCCAGATATTCAGAACAGTTTGGAGGGATTATCTCAGGCTGCTATAAGAGCTATCCAAATCAGATTGTGCGGGAAGTTTACAGTCACAGATCACCTAAAATGGTATTCTGCACCATCTCCTCTTTCAGTGCCAGTTACCAAGAAGGTGATTCCCTTGAAACTATTACTGACCTTAGCATATGACCAGTAAGTAGCCCTCGATATGACAACATAACTTTGTCAATATTCATCACCAGAGTATACCTTTCCACACCAGTCTTCCTCCGAGCACAAGGCCTGTGGATTGTGCAAGGTGTGGCCAGGAGCTCAGGAGCTCCCTCCAGAAATGCAACCACATCTTTCAGGAAAGCTTGTATGTCTTCCAGCGAAAAATACACAGCCCTTTGATAACTCGCTGCCCTGCTAGATTCCCCATTGGCACAGCTGCCCTTGAACTGATCATGGTTCTGGCAAGAGGCACTTCAGATGAAGGTGAGAGAGGCAAAGGGATTGAGGAAAGAATCTTTACAGCTTGCCCTTGTTGTCCCTAAAGGCTGTGTTAATAAATACTAGCTATTACATAGGCTGTGCTGCTTCTGCATTGATGTTTTCTGGGGCCTATGATGCACACAGTGCCTTTGCAACTCTGATATGCTACAAGTAGATTTGGCTGCAGAAAGGTCAGGACTGCAAATAAAACACGTTTAGAAAAGATAGAAGAGTGCCTGGCAGAGTGGTGGAAGCAGTTTTAATCATAATTTTGAAAAGGGAACTGGATAAATAATTTTTAAAAAAGAATTGCAGGGCAATGGGGAAAGAACAAGGGAATGGGTCTAATTTCAAAGAGGCAGCACAGGCATTTTGGGTCAAATGACCTTCGTGCTGTATCATTCCATGATTCTATTATTATACGAATGACATGGTCTTATCACAATTATAGATATGATCATATCAATCTTTCATGCTTTTTCTACATTAATCAGGTTGGGGCTGCTGACGAATCAGCAACCCCATTGGAATTCTGAACAGTATACCTAAACATATCCATGGTAACCTAATGGTTAATGAACTTGTCTTAATCTGTAGCCATGCATATTTGACTCATCTTCAGGTTAGTTTATAGTTATTAACAAGTTGAAAGAAAACCCTGAAGAAATTTAACACTGAAAAAATGTCAATGAAAGACGCCTTTGTATAACATCTATCACATCTCGCAGAACCGTCTCAAAGTGCCTTACACACAATTAATTGCTTTGAAGGTCAGCTCTTTTTATGTAAGTAAACATAGCAGTCATTTTACAGGTCACACAATCCCAGAAATTGATATTCTTCAAATACTTTAATGGGATCTTAAAAAGTATTTTTAACTATTCTGAAGAAAGTATGTTTTTTGTCTGATTTTTAACTTGCTACCTTTGGTTTATTGACAAAAGAGAAATCTTTGTCAGACCCCAAAAGGTCAGTCATCTCTTAATTTCAGGATTTTAAAAAAATTATGTAAATTTTATCCGTTTTAAATCAAGCTATTATTTTTTTATTCATTCATGGGATGTGGGAATCACTGGCTGGGCCAGCATTTATTGCCCATCCCTAATTGTCCTTGTTCAGAGGGCATTTAAGAGTCAACCACATTGCTGTAGGTCTGCAGTCACATGTAGGCCAGACCAGGTAAGGATGGCAGATTTCCTTCCCTAAAGTACATTAGTGAAACAGATGGGTTTTTACAATAATTAGCAATAGTTTCATGGTCATCATTAGACATTTTAATTTGTTTATTTTAATTCCAGATTTTTGTTGAATTTAAATTCCAATCCCAATCCCCAATCCCCTGGATTACTAGTCCAGCAACAATACCACTATGCCATCACCTCCCCCAAGTGCTCTGCTCAGAGAGATCATGGCCCTGAAATTTTGCAGTGTTTTGGTGGTCTGTCATCATAACTCCAGTGGGAAAACATCTGGGAAGCAGCATAAATGGCTGCTGGTGTTATGCTTTGGAGACAACTAGATCAACTGCAGAATTTCAAGGTACAGGTGTTTAGATATGCATATGTCATACCTCCATAAATTTATACTTGAGTTTGAGCTAAGTTTAAAATGGCACAACTTATTTTTCTAATATTTTCCGGTTACTGGGGAGGCAGATCATCACTTGCTGCCACCACTTAGACAACCTATCTCCACCTCCATAATATCGTCCAACTTTGCTCTGCCTCAGCTCATCCATTGCTGAAATCCTCATTCTTGCCTTTGTTACCTCTACACTCAATTATTCTAAAGTACTCCTGACTGATCAACCACATTCTACCCCCTCTAAACGTGAGGTAATCCAAAACTGTGCTGTCTGTGTCTTAACTCACAGCAAGTCCCATTCCTCTATTACTCTGTGCTTGCTGGCTTACATCAGATCTGGTCAAGCAACATCTTGCCTTTAAAATTCTCATCCTTGTTTACAAATCTCTCCATGGCCTGATCCCTTCCTCTCGCTTTAATTTCCTCTAGCCCCATAACCCTCCGAGATACCTGTGCTCCTTTAATTCTGGCCTCTTGTGCATTCCCAATTATAGTTGCTCCACCAATGGTGGTTGTGCTTTTCATTGCCTATGTTCCAAGCTCTGGAATTCCCTCTAGACACCTCTCTGACTCTCGAACTCACATTCCTCCTTAAAGATACTCCTTAAAGACTACCTCTTTGACCAAACTTTTAGTCAACTGACCTAATAGCTCTTTATTTAGCTCAGTGTCTTCCTTGGATTTATAATGTACCTTGGGGTTTTTTCTTTACTCATTCAGGGGACGTGGTCTTAACTGGTTGGACACTGGTTGGAGAAGGTGGTGGTGAGCTGCTTTCTTGAACCACTGCAGTCCATGTGGTGTAGTAACACCCACAGTGCTGTTAGGAAGGGAGTTCTAGGACCCAGCGACAGTGAAGGAACGGCGATATATTCCCAAGTCAGGATAGTGACTGACTTGGAGGGGAACTTCCAGGTGGTGGTGTTCCCATCTGTCTGCTGCCCTTGTCCTTCTAGATGGTAGTGGCCGTGGATTTGGAAGGTGCTGTCTAAGGAGCCTTGGTGAATTCCTGCAGTGCATCTTGTAGGTTGTTCACACTGGTGCGACTGTGTGTCGGTGGTGGAGGGAATGAATGTTTGTGGATGTGGTGCCAATCAAGTAGGCGGCTTTGTCCTGGATGGTGTCAAGCTTCTTGAATGTTGTGGGAGCTGCACTCATCCAGGCCAGTGGGAAGTATTCCATCACACTCCTGACTTGTGCCTTATAGATGGTGGACAGGCTTTGGGGAGTCAGGAGGTGAGTTACTCGTTGCAGGATTCCTAGCCTCTGACCTGCTCTTGTAGCCACAGGATTTATATGGCTAGTCCAGTTAAAAGCACTATATAAATGTAAGTTGTTCATTGAGATGTGGAGGGTGTATAAGGGAATGATAGCTTTGTAAAATAAAAATTATTATGGTGCAAAACAGTTTTCAAAGGGTTAAATAAAAGCATTCTATTATTCTCTATTACATTTTGTATGATGTACCCTTGAAGTTGCACCTGATTTTTTTCAATTTTACACATTATACTTTCTAATGGATCTACCGGAGCTAACTCTTAGAGCCTGAAATAAGGATTATTAATAATATGTAGAGAATAATATGTTGCATAATAATCAAATCCATCAAAACAAAATTAAAGATGTCTTCTCATTGTATTTTTGCCATTTGTGACAAGCAGTTCCAAAAATCCCAGTATAAATGTGCATTGTGTTCCCAGTGCCACATCTCATGCACTGGTGACCCTTGTCTGGAATTTTGGTACACACACTTGCTATTTAACATCCATTACAATAAACCAAATGATTCCTGACACACAATCCCAATGATATTAGTACCAGCCCTTAGTACAGTGGCTACACTTAAAGCACTTCATTGGCTCTAAAGTGCTTTGGGACATCCTGCATTCATGAAGGGTGCTATATAAATGCAAGTCTTACTTTCATATTGTGACCAAGGCTCTCTACCAGGAAGGAAAACTCACAAAGTTGTCCCTATGGTACATTTATACACCACAACCTAATACAAACAGCAATTAGATTGAAGTCCAGTTAACCAGTTTTTGATGGAATTAATTGAGGAAAGAATATTGGCCAGAACACTAGGAGTGCTATTCAAATGGAGTCATGGGATCTTTAATATCCTATCCTAATTATTACACCAGACACTGCCTCAGTTTAACATGTCATCTAACAATGTAGCACTTCCTCAGTACTGCAATGGAGATCGTGCCCAGGATACGTGTATCAGTATAGAAACGAGACTTGAATCTACTACCTCCTGACTCAGGGGCAACAGTGTTACCAATTGAGCCAAAATCATACATGAATACAGTTTTGAACTCACACCTACTTCTGTGGCATGGTTAGTGAATGGAGTAAAATATCTTTCACTGTAACTGAATGTGGTAGGAGGAGAAGAAAACAGAAAGAATTTGCGATTCAGAAATACTTTTTTAACAAGTGGGAAGGAAAAATGAGCAGTCTCTTTTGCAGCAATGTGTTCCTCCTTGCCCAATTTATCTTTGGACAATCTACCAAGATATTAAAGAGCCTGTCCCCATTGATGTAAATTGGTTGTACAGTTTTTCTCAATTAAGTCATCTCAAATGCTTCTTCTCTGTAAATATTTGACAGTTTATTTTATGTTTTCTCTTGGTCCTTTTTTCAGATTCTCTTTTTCACATATTTTATCCTGGGCTATGATTGCAAGCAGGAAGCCTGCTCCCAGGCCTCTATAAAAAAATGCTCTGTAGCGTGTAAGCTGGAGATGAGTAGGAATAGCTCTGCTATGCAAGAAAGATGAGACCAATCGCAGTCCCAGGTCAATAATTGGCCCTCAATTCTATGAGCTTCGTCATTAGCTAACAGCTTCTTATGAATGACTTTATTGAATGCCTCTGGAAGTCCATGTAAATAACATCCATAAAAATTTCCCTATCTAATACTCTACGAACCTCTTCAAATATTTCAATCAAGTTCATCAGGCATAACCTATCATTACCAAATCCATATTGGCTCTGTCTGTATGGCTGTATCGGCTTTGAGTTTTTACATTAATAGCTTCAATGCAGCAAGCCAAGGGTGCCTCAATGTTGAGACACCCTCACACTCAACTGCTTGCCTGGGCGGGACTTACTTCTCATGGTGAGGATCCTGGCCTGACATTGCTGCAGGCTCTGTGATTGGGCCTGCAGCGTTGGGAGCCCACTTAAGGATGACAAGTGTGGAGGAGCTAATTTGGAGGTCATCTCCCTGTCTCCCTGAAGTTGTGCTCAAGGGGACACTCATGACATGGGTGGCTTGGGACCCCATATGGGTCCCAGAATGGGGCCCCAATGTTTGCTGGAAAGTCCAGTCCATAGAGTAGGAATAATAGTGAAATATTCAATTTGGCAGTGTGTGACTGGTGGCATCCCATTGTGTCTCAATTATTCACTATTTATTAACAACAGAGATGATAGGATAGAGAGCCACATATCCAAGTTTTTCAATGTCGCAATGATAAGTAGCATCATAAGCAGTGTAAGGGATATTGATATATTAAGTTAATGAGCAAAACTATGGCAAATGGATTTTGATATATGGCAAGTGTGAGGTCATCCACTTTGGACCTAAAAAGGATAGATCCGAGATTTCTAAATAGTGTAAATCTGGGAGCAGTGGAGGTCCAAAGAGACTTAGCGGCTCATGCACGTAAGCCATTAAAATACTCAAAAAGGCTAATGGAATGCTGGCCTTTATATCTAAAGGACTAGAATACAAAGGGTTAATGCTGCAGCTATGAAAAAAACCCTGGTTAGACCACAGCAGGAGTACTGGGTGCAGTTCTGGGTATTATACCTTCGGAAGGATATAGTAGCCATGGTGGGAGTGCAGTATACATTTAGAAGAAAGATACCTGACATTAAGGAATAAATTACAAGGTAAAATTACAACATCTATGATTGTATTCCCTTGAAATTAAAAGATCAAGGGTAGATTCAATTGAAGTTTTAAAGATAGGGCAACTGATGAGAGAGATAGACAGAAATTATTTCCACTGGTTGGGGAATCTAGGATTATGGGACGTAGACTAAAAATTCAAGCCAGACCATCGGTGAAGTTAAGAAACACTTCTACATGCACGGGACGGTGGATGGTTGGAATTCTCTTCATTAAATGGCAGTTGATGCTAGGTTAATTATTAATTTGAAATCTGAGATTGAAATTTCTGCTAACTAAAGGTATTAAGCGATCGGGGCAAAGATGGGTATATGGAATCATAGAATGGTGAAGGCACAGAGGAGGTCATTTGGCCTGTTGTGTCCATGTGAGTTCTCTGTAAGAGCTTCTCAGCTAGTTTCACTCCCTTGCCTTTTCCCCACAGCTCTGCAAATATTTTCTCTTCAGATTCGATTTCTGTTTGAAAGCCACAATTGAATCCATACACTTAGTGCATTCTAGATCCTGACTACTCTTAGAGGGCACACATCTATCTGCCAATGGGAACATTTTCTCCCTATTTACACTGACAAGACTCCTCATCATTTTGAAAATTTCTATCTCAACCTTTCTCTTCTCTAAGGAGAGCAAACCCAGCTTCACCAATCTAGCCATGTAATTGAAACCTCTCATATCCGGAACCATTCTCTTCTGCAGCCCCTCCAATGGCTTTGTATCCTTCCTAAAGTATGGTGCCCAGAATTGGACACAACACTCCAGTTGAGGCTAAACCAGTATTTTATAAAGGTTCACCATAATTTCCTTGTTCTTGTGCACTATGGGCTGGATTTTCCTGCATAGGAATGAAGTGCGTTGGGTGAGCTTCAAAAATGGTGGGTGGGAGCCAAATCCTGGATTTTCATGTCCATTCCCAGCATTGGCAATTTTAAGCAGTGTGGGATAAGGGGACGGGACACGAGCCTGCACACTGCTGTCACATTATTGCCTGCAACCTCCTGCAATTTTCGTGAAATCAGGCCAGTTTTGGTATGCGATGCTATTCACATAAGCACAGGGAGAACCACGATTATGAGTCACGAATTGTTGGAAAGGTAAGTTCAAAAGATGCTGCCAACCTCACATGTCATAATGAAATGCTGTATCGCAAGTTATATATGTTTTTAATACAGTGGTTGATGATAGAGCTTCATTTTGAAAAGGTAAGTGACCACTAAATAACGTGGCTGCCAGGTTGACACATCTGACACCTGGCAAGTTATCAAGGTAATGAGCAGCATTGTGAATATGGAAAAGTCATCAGATGCATGGAATACATTATCCACTGGATGAAGTGCTATTCTGTGTGGTAAAATAGTGAACTTTAGAGATGATGGTGTGAAATGTGCCCAGAGGTTTGATTTTTTTCCCCTTGAAGTTCAGCTCAGCTATCTGTTTGGCTGCTTTAAAATTTTAAAAAATGGCTGAGCTTTTGCTATCTTTGAAGTTCAGCTCAGATATCTGTGTGGCTGCTTCAAAGCTTTGACATTTCCTGAGCTTCAGGCTGTCTTCAAAGGCTTTAATGCATTCAGTTTAGAGGGTTTGTTGACACATTTGTTTAATGGAATCTCATTATCAATGCTTGGCTGAGGTACCAACTCACTAATGGATTCAGATCAGCAGGGGTTGTAGACACTGCTGGCAATGGGAATACAACCTAGGTTATTTTGACAGATTCATGAGCTACTAAGTGGATTATGTTTTTAAAGTGGATTTAAAGTAATGCTTGTTTATTTTTTATAGCTTTATGAGTTGTTCAAAGTCTTTCCAATGTTATTTTAGGGCTTGTGAGTTGTGTTTATAGTGGACACTGGTTGAGTGGGCTGGATGGCTTTGAGGGTGTGAGGGGAGTTGAGGCGGGTCTGAGGGTTGAGAGGGGTATTGAAGGATGAGGAGGCTGTGGGATTGAGGGTTGGGGGCTTCACATTCATCTTCACAACTGGTCTGATATCTCAGTGAACAGAGGCAGGCCATCTAGCTTGGCAGCTTTGGCACTGGCCCATCTCCCTCTCTGCCTCGACCCCAGCCTGTCCCTGACTCCTCACCTTGAAAACAGCACTTGTGGGCACTGCCGGTCAGGTTTGGGAAATACCCCAACTCCCGATTCCTGCCTCCAAAATGAAAGTCTGGCCCTATGCCTCTATTTAGAAAGCCCAGGTCTTGTATGCCTTATTAACCGCTTTCTCAACCTGTCACCTTAGATGATTTGCTCACATATACACCTAGGTCCCTTTGCTCCTGCATTACCTTTAGAATTGAATCCATTATTTTCTATTCCCTTTCATCATTCTTCCTATTAAAATGTATTACTTCATAGCTTTTTGCATTAAATTTTATCTGCTAAGTGTCTGCTCATTCCATCAGCCTGTCTCTTGAATTCTATCACGATCCTCCTCACAGTTCATAATACTTCCAAGTTTTCCGTCAACTGTAAATTTTGAAATTATGCCCTGCACACCCAAGTCTAGGTCATTAATATAGATCAAGAGCAGCGGCAGTCCCAATACAGACTGCTGGGGAACTCAACGATACACCTTTCTCCAATCTGAAGAACAACCATTTGCCACTACTCTCTGTTTCCTGCTACGCAGCCAACGTCATATCTTTGAAGCTACTGTCACTTTTATTGCATTGGCTTCAACTTTGCTGACAAGCCAATCATACACCTTCCATTTATACCACATCAACTGGATTACCCTCATGTTACCTCATTGAAAAACACAATCAAATTAGTTAAACACCATTCCCCTTTAACAAATGAGTGCTGATTTTTCTTAATTAATCCACATTTGTCCAATTTGTTAATTGTTAATTTTGTCCCGAATTATCATTTCTAAAAGCTTTCTCACTGCTGAAGTTAAACTGACTAGACTGTAAATGCTGGGTTTATCTTTATACCCTCTTTTGAAGAAGGGTGTAGTATTTGCAATTCTGCAGTCCTCTAGCACAACCACTGTATCTAAAGAAGATTATGGCCAGTGTCTCCTCATTTCCCTAGGTAGCCTCGGATGTACCTGATTCGGTCCTGGTGACTTATCAACTTTTAAGTTCAGCCAACTTTTCGAATATCCCCTCTTTATCAATGTTTAGCCCAGCTAGTGTCTCAACTACCTAGTCTTTCACTACAACTTTGGCAGCACCTTCTTCCTTGTTAAAGACAGATGCAAAGTACTCATTTAGTACATCAGTCATGCCCTCTACATCTATGGCCAGGATTTCCCGGTTGCCAAGCGGGGGGCTGGGGCCCGCTTGCTGACGTATAAAATGACGTGGGATGACGTTGGGCAGAACTCCCGACATCACTCCATGTTATTTCAATTTTCAGGTAGGCGGGGGCTCAGCAGAATCAGCTGTGCACCCGCCGACCCGTTAATGGCCTATTGAGGCCATTGACAAAGTACTTAAGGTTATTAATGGACCTGCCCGTCCAACCTTAAGGTTGGCGGGCAGGCCGGGAGTCCTGGTGGGCTTAAGAAAAAGCATGAAACCTCATCCACGCACGGGATGAGGTTTCATGTAGGTTTTTAAATTTTTAATAAAAGTGTAACTAAAAGTGATGGAAATGTCCCAACTCATGTGACAGTGTCACATGAGGAGACATGTCAGGGAATTTTTTTTTCTATTTTTAACATTTTTTAATGTGGAGCCTATCTCCCTGAGGCAGCACTTAGCTTCAGGGAGATGAGTGCACTCTTTCGTGTGCATGCGCAAAACAGCACACTCTCAGCTCAGGGAATCCCCTCTGCCCTCTCAGGGAGCGGATAGCATTTCCTGGCGGTGTCATGCTGGGCGGGCCTTAATTGGCCAGCCCACGTAAAATGGCGGTGTGTCCCCAATCGGGTCGCCGATCGGAGGTGCGCCTCCACGCGCCCATTCCTGAACTAAATGGGAGGATATTGAGAGGGGTTGAGGAAGTGATAGACCTTGGAGTGCATGTCCACAGTCCCTGAAGGTGGCAGGACAGATGGATAAGGTGGTAAAGAAAGCATATGGAATGCTTCCCTTTAATGGATGAGGAATTGAATACAAAAGCAGGAATGTAATGATGGAGCCATATAAAACGCTGGTTGGGCCGCAGCTGGAATTTTGTGTACATTTTTGGTCACCATAGGAAGGACACAGTTGCTCTGGAGAGAGTACAGAGCGGATTTACAAGATCGTTGCCAGGGCTGCAAAATTGCAGCTATGAGGAACGATTGGATAGGCTATGGTTATTTCCCTTTGAACAGAGGAGGCTGAGGGATGACATGACAGGAAATACCTATTTCCCCTAGCTGAGGGGACAATAACTAGGGGGCATAGATTTAAGGTTATTTAAGAGTTGGTGCCAGAGGGAGGGTTTTAGATTCCTGGATCACTGGGACCGTTCCTGGGGAAGGTGGGACCTGTACAAGTGGGACGGTCTACATCTGAACCAGAGCGGGATGAACATCCTCACAGGCGGGTTTGCTAGTGCTGTTGGGAAGAGTTTAAACTAATTCGGCAGGGGGAGGAGGCACAGAATGTTAGCAGAGTAGGGAAATATCATAATACAGTAAAGCCATCAAGTCAGAGGGAGTACAGCTGCATTAAGTTTCAAGGGAGTAAGGCAAGGCTGGATGGCCTCTCTAATGTCAGGAGTATTACAGGTAAAACAAATGAGTTAAAGGTGAGGATTGACACATGGAATTGTGATATAGTAGCCATCACAGAGACGTGGTTGAGGGAGGGGCAGGATTAGCAGCTCAACATTCCGGGATATAGAAGATTCAAGTGAGACAGGAGAGGGGGTAAAAGAGGAGGAGGTGTTGCATTATTAGTAAAAGAGTCAGTTACTGCAGTAAGGAGAGATGATATCTTGGGGGGAGGGGGGGGGGCATCAAATGAAGCTTTGTGGGTAGAGTTTAGCAATAAAAAAGGGGCAGCCACATTGTTAGGTGTTTATTATAGA
The DNA here is from genome assembly GCF_964194155.1 of Cetorhinus maximus. Taxonomy (NCBI): domain Eukaryota; kingdom Metazoa; phylum Chordata; class Chondrichthyes; order Lamniformes; family Cetorhinidae; genus Cetorhinus; species Cetorhinus maximus. The sequence goes on along the minus strand of NC_135879.1, from coordinate 93,640,201 downwards.
CCCCTAGATAGTCAGTGTGCAAATATGTGCACAATTCGCAGAGGTGTGTAAAAACAATAACAATAGGGTAATTATATTAGGTAATTTCAACTTTCCCAACATTAATTGGGATAGACATAGTGTTAAGGGCTTGGATGGAGTGGATTTCTTTAAATGTGTGCAGGAGAACTTTTTAGGTCAACATGTAGAGGGTCCAACAAGGGACGGCGCAGTGCTGAACCTAATTCTGGGGAATGAAGCTGGACAGGTGGCTGAGGGGGTTGTGGGGTTCATTTTAGTGATAGCAACCACAACATGGTACAATTCAAGTTTGTTATGGACAAAGAAATAGACAAGTTGCAAAAAAATGTTTTGGATTGGGGGAGAATGGATTTTAGTAAAATAAGGCAGGATCTGGCCAAGGTAGACTGGGAACAGTTACTTGTGGGGAAATCTACAGAGGAGCAGTGGGAGGCGTTCAAAAAGGAAATGGGGAGGGTACAGGCTCAACATGTTCCCTCTAGGGTGATAGGAAGGAATAACAAGCCCAGAGAACCATGGATGACCAGAGATATTCAGGATATGATGAGAAGGAAAAGAGAGGCTTTTAGCAGGAACAAGGGGAGCAAATTAGCAGAGACATGGTGGAGTACAGAAAGTGCAGGGTGGAGCTTAAGAAAACAATTAGGAGAGCAAAGAGGGGATATGAGAAAGCTCTGGCTGGTAAAAGTAAGGAAAATCCCAAGATATTCTATATCAATGGGAAGAGGATAACCAGGGAAGGAGTAGGGCCCATTAGGGACCAAGGGGGCAATCTATGGGTGGAGCCAGAGGACATCAATAGGGTGTTGAACCAATGCTTCACATCCGTCTGAATGAGGATGAAGGTATCGAACTCAGGGAGAGAGACTGCGAGGTTCTTGAGCACATTGATAAAGGGAGTGACAAGGTATTGGAGGTGTTGGCAGGCTTAAAAGTGGACAAATCTCCAGGTCCGGATGATTTGTGTCCCAGACTGCTGAGGGAGGCAAGGGAGGAGATCGCAGGGGCTCTGACACAAATTTTTAATTCCTCTCTGGCCACAGGGGAGGTGCCAGAGGACTGGAGAACAGCTAATGTGGTTCCGCTATTTAAGAAGGGTTGTAGAGATAAGCCAGGGAACTACAGGCCAGTGAGTCTCATGTCAGTGGTAAGGAAACTAATGGAAAAAATTCTGAAGGAGAGAATCTATCTTCACTTGGAGAGGCAAGGTTTGATCAGGGAAAGTCAGCATGGCTTTGTCAGAGGGAGGTCATGCCTAACAAATTTGAGTGAATTTTTTGAGGAGGTGACCAGGTGTGTAGATGAGGGTAGTGCAGTTGGTGTAGTTTATATCGATTTCAGCAAAGCCTTTGACAAGGTCCCACATGGGAGACTTATAAAGCAAATGCACATGGGTAATTTGATAAGGTGGATTTAAAATTGGCTTAGTTGTAGGAGACAGAGGGTGATGACAAAAGGATGCTTTAGTGACTGGAAGCCAGTGTCCAGTGGCATTCCACAGGGATCTGTGCACGGTCCCCTATTATTTGTCATTTATATAAACGACATAGATGACTATGTGGGGGGGTAGGATTAGTAAGTTTGCGGATGACACAAAGATTGGCCGGGTGGTTAACAGTGAGTTTGAGTGTCTTGGGCTACAGGAAGATATAGCCGGGATGGTCAAATGGGTAGATAAGTGGCAGATGGAATTTAACTCTGAAAAGTGTGAGGTGATACACTTTGGAAGGAGTAATTTGACAGGGAAGTATTAAATGAATGGCATGATACTAGGAAGTTCTGAGGAAGAAAGGGACCTTGACGTGTGTGTCCATGGAACTCTAAAGGTGGAGGAGCATGTTAGTGGGGTGGTGAAAAAGGCATATGGGACACTTGCCTTTATCAATCGAGGCATAGATTACAAATGTAGGGAGATCATGTTGGAGTTGTATAGAACCTTGGTGAGGCCACAGCTGGAGTACTGTGTGCAGTTCTGGTCGCCACATTATAGCAAGGATGTGGTTGCACTGGAGGGGGTGCAGAGGAGATTCACCAGGATGTTGCCTGGGATGAAACATTTAAGTTATGAATAGAGGTTGGATAGACTTGGGTTGTTTTCGTTGGAGCAGAGAAGACTGAGGGGCGACCTGATCGAAGTGTACAAGATTATGAGGGGCATGGACAGGGTGGATAGGAAGCAGCTGTTCCCCTTAGTTGAAGGGTTGGTCACAAGGGGACATAAATTCAAGGTAAGGGGCAGGAGGTTTAGGGGGGATGTGAGGAAAAACCTTTTTACCCAGAGGTCAGTGACGGTCTGGAATGCACTGCCTAGGAGGGTGGTGGAGGCGGGTTGCCTCACATCCTTTAAAAAGTACCTGGATGAGCACTTGGCACGTCATAACATTCAAGGCTATGGGCCAAATGCTGGTAAATGGGATTAGGTGGGTAGATCAGGTGTTTCTCATGTGTCGATGCAGACTCGATGGGCTGAAGGACCTCTTCTTCACTGTGTGATTCTGTGATTCTGCGATTCTGTGGTAGAAGGATTAGAGGGGACTTGAGGAAAACTCTTCACCCAGAGAGTGGTGGGCCCCTGGAATTCACTGCTTATGTTGGTGGTTGAGGCTGAAATGCTGAACTCATTTAAAAGGTACCTGGATCTGTATGGCTATGGGCCTGGTGCTGGAAAGTAGGATTAAAAATGAGGGGCTAGTTTCTTTTTTTCTCTTTTTTGCCCGGCGCAGACACAGCGTGCTGAATGGCCTCCTTCTGCACAGGAACCTTTCTAAACCTATGGATCTGTGTGATAACTTCAAGGATAGTGAAAGCTAAGCCACCTGTCAAAACTCTGAAACAGCGAAACCGATGGCTGAGCTGAACATCAAGTAAATTAATCAAATTTCTGGGCACATTTCATGCTATCATCTCCAAATTTTACTATTTTACAATGCAAGTTAGTAATGATACAAGCCTAGATTGGGTCACCTGTGTACTCTCCTGGCTGAGGATAATTTATGTTTATGGAGGCAACAGAAGGGGAAGTGCAGGATATAATAAATACCTGGAAAATTGAAAAGGATCAGAATGCAAAACAGAGGTTGCATGTTAAGTAATGTTACAAACAGTGTTGACTATTGAATTACAATTATGCGGAAATGATTACAAGGCATTTACCTTATAGTGACATTTTTGTTACAGTTTGTAAGCACCATCTGTAACCTGAGACAATAGTGAGACCTTGAAGTTGCTTTCTCCTATCTAATATTGGATACAATGTAAACCATTTCAGTCTTTTGATTGAGTTTTGTGCCATTTTGGACGATTTTTCTGCTTGCAGTGATTGGCACTGTGCTATGTGACTGTTGGTGCACGGACTCATGGATGTTGATGCAAAATGGAATTTATAACTACTGAAAACATTATGATAACATACAATTACAAACATACACATTACCCCATGGTTAGTCTGCATTTTATAAATTGAAAACAATGAGAATGTTTTTTTTTAAACAACTTTTAGATGCACTTAATTATTCATTTTGCTTTGTGCATTTCTATTTTGTCCCATCAATTTGCATTGCCAAGAACATAGGGCACAAGCTGGCAGGAATGGGAGCATAAAAGTCACAGGATCTAAGCCAGCAGTGGGTGTGGGAGTAACTAACCCACAGAATTTAGCAAGGCTGAGACTAAGAAAATAAAAGTGGTTAAAATGACTGTGGCAAATTTTAAAATTTAGAAACAAACAACTTACAAGCTGTAACACCCAGAGGCAATCTGGTTGCAATATGTCAGAGAAACCAGAATTGAATAAAGTTCACAAAAGCTTGCTCATGAATCATGTTTCAGTCATTTGCTAATCTGAGGAGATCATAAGTGGCAAATAAAAATGTTATTTAAACAGTGGTAACGTAAGACATCTAGTCGTACATCTCATTTCTGTTTGTTGGGACATTGTTGATGCAGAATGGCTGCTACAATTGCCTTCAGTCAACCTACTCCAAATACTTTGTAAAATGTTTGAGATACAATGCTGTGTAAACAAAATAAGCTCCTATAAATAGATGAGGGTGTTTTCTTTATTCATTCATGGGATGTGGGTGTCGCTGGCTGGGCCAGCATTTACTGCCCATCCCTAATTGCCCTCAATAAGGTGGTGGTCAGCTGTCTTCTTGAACCATGCAGTCCATGTGGTGTGGGTACACCCACAGTGCTGTTAGGGAAGGAGTTCCAGGATTTTGATCCAGTGACAGTAAAGGAACAGGGATACATTTCCAGTCAGGATGGTGAGTGGCTTGGAGCAAAACTTCCAGGCTGTGGTGTTCCAATGTGTCTGCTGCCCTAGTCCTTCTAGATGGTAGTGGTCGTGGGTTTGGAAGGTGCTGTCGAAGGAGGCTTGGTGAGTTCCAACAGTGCATCTTATAGGTGGTACACAATTCTGCCACTCTGCATCGGTGGCGAAGGGAGTGAATGTTTGTGAATGAGGTGCCAATCAAGTGGATTGCTTTATCCTGGATGGTGTAAAGCTTCTTGAGTGTTGTGGGAGCTGCACTCATCCAGGCACATGGGGAGTATTCCATCACACTCCTGAACTGTGCCTTGTAGACAGGCTTTGGGGAGTCAGGAAGTGAGTTACTGTGGCAGGATTCCTAGACTCTGACCTAAACGGTGATGCCGTTTAAGGCCCAATCGGCAATTTTGTTGCAAATTTTGCCCAAAATTGTGCTCGGCTTAAAAAGTATTTCCTTCAGTTCCAGTTTCTGCTCAGGTTTGTTTCCATATCATCAAAGGTGAAACCCGCCATGATCGAGCACTATCGGGTGCTGTTTTAAAACATATTTTTTATGAATGATTTCACTTTATAAAACATTCCCTGGTATATTTAAGAGTGGCAGCTTGGTAATGTTTAATTAGTACAGCTGAAAATGAGTTTAATCACAAGAAACTGTTGTTTTAAATCACAGCGTCAAACCACAACATGTGAATAATCCCATTTTAAATTACTGAAAATGACTTTTAAGGAATGTACAAAACTATTTTTGAGTTAGATTTGGCTACAATTGTCAGTTCCTTGGTAAATTTAAAAATGTTTTTCATTCAAAACCTTTTAAAATATACATATTATTGTCCTTGTGCACTAAAGTGCCATCTTAATTTTTGGAGCCTCCTCAAGGGCCAGCAAATAAGCATAATTAGCAGAAACCCCTAATGTTGATTAATTCACCCCAGAGGCAAGATCAGTTTTGTGGCCGGAGCCTGCTTTTAGCATGATGCTTTTAAAATTAGAAAAAATGATTGCGTAAACTCAAGTTGCGCTGAACACAATTTCATGATCTTGTGTCGATATTGGTGGAATTGTGCCAAAATAAACAATGCAATTGAACAGAAACCCCAGGTCATCATTTATGTCCCAGAGAGAGACCATGGAGGACTGATGATCATGAGAGAGCCACTGGTCACTGGTGAGGCGCCAATGGATTGGAAACAGTGTAACCTGGTGCCCAAATTCAAATTAGGGGGACAAAATAGACAGACAACAAGACTTTTTGGTCTCTCAGCAGAAAATGTAGATCCTGTCTGTCCAACCTCATCAACTTGTCCAAATAATTGACAACCCAAGTGAACGCTGCTGTAATATGTTGACTGTAGTTCAGTAGGCCTTATTAAGGTTTTCATAGTCATAGGTAGTTCAACAGTAAGTATTTATTAACTCCTTGAAACTATATAACATGTACAGTAAAGGGGTTAAGCTAGGTGCTGTCTCCATGCTTGCTTCTACTCACGGCTCTGTCCAGAACTACATTGACCTTTAGGTGCGGATAATGTGTTCTCTTGTTATGACACAGCAGTTGATAAAGGCAGAGTTATTTAAAATCCCAGAGGGAAACCTTAAACAACTGTCATAACCTATATTTTCAATTTGTATGTGTGAGATGCAGCTCTGAATTCAGAAATGAAACCACCAAACATCCAGAGGTTTTTTATATAAATTAAGTTAAACATTTATTTATTTTACAAGGTATTAAACACATACACATCTACAAATTACTACCATAATAGCTATTAAACATATCCCCAAATTAATCACTCCTAAAATCTTCACCAAGGCAACAATAACCCATAGACTTTAAACAGACAGCAGGCAAAGCACATTATATCTTATGAATTCAAAATGAAGTTCCTTTCAATTTGTTTCCTTTTCAGACAGTTGTAGGCTTACAGGCTGGTTAGATATCACATGCCTCCTGCATGCCTCTGACTTCCACACACAAAACTCTTCTGTGTATACCTAGCCTTCCCTTTGAATGCAAATTCTCATGGTATCACCAGGCCCTTTGAACTCCACCTCTTCTAGCAATAAAACCCCTTTCATAGTACCAATTTTATTAATAATATTAACATATTGCTTGGTGTCTCCTAGCTAGGTGCAAGATTCCACCCCCAGTCTTTGAATGGCTTATTCAACAAAATGCAAATGTACCCTCTACCTTACTGTTCACATCTCAAAACTATTACACGTCAAAGCACCCAGACTAGCCAGCTTTAATCCAATTAAGACACACACAGACACACCCACAGACACAGACCCTACAAGTTCAATTTAAAATAATTTCCAGTAGCATCATATACATTAATATCTCTTCATGACATCTCTTACATCACTGTGTGGGTGGTACTGGACCCAATCCCACATTAACCCTTTATTTGCCAGACCCTTTTTCCACACCTCCTCCAAGTCTTTATTGATGTATTTACAATCTTATCCCAGTTTACCCAATGTATTCACATCATTACTACTGCCCCATCTCCCCACCTCAGGTCTCTGAGTTTATAGGTTCAGGCCATCTGGAGGCTTTATAACTTTCCATATCTTGTTTCACCACTGCCAGAGGAGTTATGGGCTTTGTCACAGCAAAATCGGAGATTGTTCTGGCATCTGGGCGTCTTTTCATCTTTTTCTGTTCTTTGGCATTGAATCGCTCTTTGTCGATTCTCCATTGTGATGGATGGTTGTTGATTTATCCCATTCTTTACAGGGTGAATGAATTTTTGGCTTGTCTCTACAGTGCTTTTCCCTTTCTTCCTTCATGCGACTCACCATGAAGCATGTTGGGATGGAAGATGGCTCTTCCTGTTGTGAGCGTGTGACTTGTCAGCTTTTTGTTTGGCTGTCTGGTGTGCTGTGATCAGTGGATGGCTGCTACTCTGTTCCAGCATTGTCTGTGGCACTGTCATGCTGGCTGCGGTTTACAGCATCTACTTTGTGGTCACTGGGTTTATCTCACCAACAGCTGTCGGAGCCGGAGATTGAGGCCCTTCTCATTGCTGTTTCTTCTGTTGACTAACATCCACTCAAGGTGTCACGGTAACCATTTGAGTGGTTGGCTGGTCTGATCAAAGAGCGGCTTCTGGCAAATGTAAAGAAAGTGGACAAATCTGCTCTGCAAAGAGAGAAGACAGGTTGGAGCTGAGGTCCCACTTGAAAGAATCTTTCTTGTTGGAGCACTCAGGTACTTGTAGTTCTGTATAATTTATGACTGGCTGTCTTGACATCTGCCATTTGAGGAGATTCAGGGCTCTGCAGGAGAGAAAAGACTGGTTACAGATGACGTATATCAGCTCGAAGATTTGTTTGCCACCTTACTTTAATGGTTCCAGGATCATGCCTGTAACTGGAAGTCGTATTCTTCCAGGCCCATAAAGTGTTGTGCCTGTTGCTCGTAGCCAGAGTTCTCTCAGCCAAGGTTCTTTTTCTGATAGGGCCGTAACACTGGCTCCCGTGTCCAATTTAAAGTTTGTGAGATGGCCATTAACCCAAATGTCCACATTCCAAAACGAAAATCCAGGATCTTTGATCTCACTCATGGTTGTGTCTCCTCTTGGTGTGCTGTCTCAGACTTGTGAATCATAGAGTCATAGAGGTCTAAAGCACAGAAAAAAGCCCTTTGGCCCATCAAGTCTGTGCTGGTCAAACAAGTACCTAACTGTTCTAATTGCATTTTCCAGCACTAGGCCCATAGCTTTGTATGCCATGGCATCGCAAGTGCACATCCAAATATTTCTTAAATGTTAGGAGGATTTCTGCCTCTACCACCCTTTCAGGCAGTGAGTTCCAGATTCCCACCACCCTCTGAGTGAAAACATTCTTCCTCACATCCCCTCTAAACCTCCTGCCCCTTACCTTAAATCTATGCTCTCTGGTTATTTATCCCTCCACCAAGGGGAAAAGTTCCTTCCTATCTACCCTATCTATGCCCCTCATAATTTTATACACTTCAATCATGTCCCCCCTCAATCTCTTCTGCTCCAGGGAAAATAACCCCAGTCTATCCAATCTCTCCTCATAACTAAAACTCTCCAGCCCAGGCAACATCCTGGTAAAGCTCCTCTGCACTCTCTCTAGTGTTCTTCATCTGAGGATCATCCATGCGTTTGGATGCTTTGGCTTTGTACAGTTTTCTGAAGTGTCCTATTTGGTTACAATGAAAACATTTGGCTGAAATTGCTGGACATTGATCATGCCTGTGGGGGTGCTTTGCTCCACAGTGCTAGCATGGTTGCTCTACTGGTTGGTTAGGGTATTGCTTCCTTTGGCCTTGAGTCTCCCTGTTTCTGGGCTGTTTCACTAGCCGGGCAGTGGGGTTTACTTTCTCCCCTTAATATGGATCTGTGCTGCAAACATATTTTGGATTGCCTGGCAATCTGGATGGCTTTCTCAAGGGTTAGATCTTCCTTTGCTTGAAGCATGACTGAGAGTGTGTCGTCTGCCACTCGTACAACAATTCTATCCCTGATGAGCTCGGATTTCAGGTCACCATGATCACTACCTCCTGCACGGCACATTAATGAAGGAGTTAACAAGTCCTCCTGGCTGCTGGGCATGTCTGTTAAACTTTACCCTTTCAAGGATTTTGTTACTTTTGAGGTTAATGATTTTAAAACTTCATTACAGGAATCACTGATTCCTTGTCTAGCTATTAGATTGTTAGCTAGCAGGCCTACCAAATAAAGCAGTGTGTTAACTTGTCCAGCTTCTGTCTTTTTATCCAGACCTGAAGCAATCATGTATCTGAGGGATCATTTTCCCAAAGCCCCCAATTTTGTGATTGATCTGGGCCTTGGATAAGTCCAAATTGATCTGGAAGAGTGGATTTCTGATCCATGGTTAAATTTTTTTAAATGCAGGTCCAGCTTGAAGAGGTTTCTGAAAATCCAAGATGGCTTCACAATACAGCTCTTCACAAAGGGTTTTCCCATGCTTGTCAGTTTTGCCAGGCTCTCGCAGTTCACAATCTGAGAGTTTAAACTTTTTCAGCACTGGCTCCCTGGACTGACTGGTTGAAGTCTTCCCATCTTTAGCACAACATTCTTGGGTTGTGGAAGCATCAAATCCTGGCATCAACTCAGTCACAATTAATTTTTAATGAATTATTTTTTCAGGAGTGAGCTTCGCCACCATGCCTTCAGCACTGACTCGGGAATTGGGTTTCTCACACTGCAGTTTAAACAGCAATTTCTGATCACTGCAGTATTAACTTTCTCAGGACTTGTTTTGTCCAGGAATTTTAAATTTGTAGCTCACCCCTGCTAGGTCTGCTGACTCGGTGCTCTCTGGGCATTGAAGCTGGACTTCCACGGGAGTCAATGGAGTCTTCTGCTGCAGTGAGAAGTTTTATTTCTGCCTGCAGCTTCCAAACCTTCTTTGGAGCTTCTCTCTGATGATTTCCTTCTGCACCTTCGCTTCTTGAACCTTTTCTTCAGGTCAGAATGCTACTTTGGTTTTTTCCTTCAGTTTTCCAGGATTTTATTTTTCTTCTGCAGTTTCTGAGAGGTTTTGAGTTGTTCCATTCGCTGCCACCATGTTGTAAGATATTGAGTGTGGCTCAGTAGGTCTTAGTAATGTATTCATAGGCATAGGTAGTTCAACAGTAAGTATTTATTGACTACTAGAAGCTATATACATATGTACAGTGAAGGGACTAAGATAGAAGCTGTGTCCATGCTTGCTTACACTGACCTCTAGGTGCGGGTTATGTGTTCTCTTACACCATTGGGTGGGTGGCACTGTGCCCAGTCCCACGTTAACCCTTTATATGCCAGACCCTTATACCACAAACACTAGGAAGTCCTAAGACATGGTGCACCTTGACTTCCAAAAAGCATTTCACAAATTAGTTAAAGCTGAAGGAATACAGGGTAAATCCTGAAAATAGACAAGAAATTGACTGAAGGGTATGGAAGAGCAGGCACTGGTTAGAGGCATTATGTTGGGGTGAGGAAAATTAAGATGGGATCTTACCACCTTTGAAAATATTCTTCCAGCAGGAACAGCTGTACAAAATTATGAGGGGAATAGATAGAGTGGACAGAATAAAATTGTTTACCTTGATGGAGAATTCTAGAACCAGGGGATATAGATTCAAGATAAGTGGCAGAAGGTGTAGGGGGGACATGAGGAAGAACTTTTTTACGCAGAGGGTAGTGGGTGTCTGGAATTCGCTGCCCAAGTTGGTGGTAGAGGCAGAAACTTTAAACTCTTTTAAAAAGTACCTGGATCTGCACCTTAAGTGCTGTAAGCTGCAGGGACATGGGCCGGGTGCAGGAAGGTGGGGTTAGAAAGGGCACCTGGGTGTCCTCGGGCTGGCATGGACAAAATGGGCTGAAAGGCCTCCTTCTGTGCTGTAACTTTTCTATGGCTCTTTGGTTCTAAATGCAGCCGCAGTCCCTAATGATCTGTGAGTCCCACCCGTCTGTGAAATCCTCCCAGAGGCGACCAATTAAGAGGCCGCCTCCGAGAGAGCTGACCAATTAAGGATGGCAGGTGGGTTCCTGAGGCTGCAGGCCCAATCAGAGGGCATTCAGCTTTGGAAGGCTGGCAGCCTTACTGGGAGAGGTGTGCGTTGCTCAAGCTGCAAGGAGCGCATGAGGGCGCCTCAACATGGAGGTGTCCTCGGAAACATCCATGCAATTCAAGACGGATGAGGGTCAAAGCCAGTAGGCCCCTTGGAGCAGAGGGGAAACCCCTCCAGAGGAACTGTTTGGCCATGGGTATGGCCTTACCCGTATGTGACCCGTCAGTGGGCCATGAAGCCACCAGCTCTGATTGCCTTCCCCCTCACCCACCCCAACCACCCCGCCAACTCCTTTGCCCCACCCCCCCACCACCCCCACTCAACATCGGATCTCTGCTGTTCCAACTTATGTAAATGACTTGCGTTTAGATTCTTAATGCAAGCCAGTCACAATTGCTGATGACACCAAGCCAAGGAAGGCATTGGGATCAGTTACATAAAGTGTGTATATGGGAAGGTGAAATGTAATGTAGACAAACGTTAAATCCTACACGAGGGAAGGACAAATAAGCAACAAATGAACCCCATGAACGATTTTGAAATTACAACGGATGAAACGGAAAAAGACCGAGGAGTCACAGTAAACTCAACAGTCAACATTTGTAATTAAGGCTGAGCAGCAATTGACAAAAAGCCAGTAGAATTTTAACCACACCATCAAAATAGTCGAATACAAATTGGAGGAAGATGTGACCAAAGTCTGTAGTGCACTGGTTAGATTGCACGTAAGAGTGCTGAGTTCAGTTTTGGCTGCAAGCCACAAAGTAGAGATTACAGTGATAGTTGTTTTCCATTTGAAGCAATGAAGGAACTATTTTGTTGACCTGTTTGTTATTAGTCACAATAATAAAAGGCAACAACTAAACTTTGTTCATAAAGAGTTATTGTACTCAAACTATAAGCACAAAATGTTTACACAGTTTGAATGAAAAGGCATTTGGATGTGATTTGGCAAGGGATTGAATTATTTTCAATTACTGGCAGCTTGTGTACAATCAGTAAAGAGGTGAACTGTGAGTTAATTATATTCGCTCTTTCAAACCTCTTAATGAATGTGTATTGAGTGATCGAGACCCTGAAGCTGATGACACGTACGCAAAACTGAGGGAAAAGTGCAGCATTCAGGGAAAGGGAAGAAAGGAGTAAAAACAAGAAAAAAATTGGTAAAAGTATCCAATACACATTTAGGGTGGAATTGTCCATTCAGGAGACTAAGTACGATGGCGGGAGGGAAAGTCGGAGCGATTTCCACTTGGCAGTGTCGTGGATTTTTGAGCCGGGTCTTCCACTTTTCAGCACTTTATGCATCAGTGAGGAGCTTGTTGAATTTTGCAGTGGGGCAGGCAAGGTGTTGTGTCATTCAGGTTTTCCATGGTGCCTAAAAGATCCAACCCCTCAGCTCCACAGTTCAAAAGGTCAGCCTGGGAATTCTCCTCCAGGCCATACAGGAGAGGCCAGAGGTCCTCTTTCCTCAGGATGGGAGCAGGAGGTCCAGCAACCTGATCATGCCAGCTTGGGAGGAGGTCACTAGGAAGGTCACCAGGGAGGTCAGTGCCTGTAGGCCACTGCCTTGCAGTGCAGGAAAAGGATGAACGAGCTAATCCGCTCTGCCAGGGTAAGTGAACACTCTCCTCACTCAAAACTCACACTCTCATAAGAGCATCAGGCAGTCTAAGGGTTAGAGTCCACAAGATGTCACACACTACCAGCAGATGGGAAATTAGCACTGAATGTCTGACAGCCACTTTAAGATCACCATCTCATGTATGATCTTGCACAAATGGTATCTTCTTCAGTTACTGGGGAGGGTTCAATACATGCAACAGGCATGCACGCTTCTGAACTGCTCTTTCATCCATGGTGCTCACAGTCAATCCATCTGCCTTTATGCAGGACAAGATCCCTCACAAAAAAGGGAGAGATTGATTACCAGAGTGGAGATGCCGGAGTTGAGGGCCCTCTCCCCCCCGGAAGAGGAACAGGCAGCAGAACTGGCATAGTGGTATTGTCACTGGACTAATAATCCAGAGACCCAGGGTAATGCTCTGGGGACTTGGGTTTGAATCCCGCCATGGCAGATGGTGAAATTTGAATGTAATAAAAATCTGGACGGCCATTGTCATAAAAACCCATCTATTTCACTAAACTAATATGCTTCCTCTGTTATCATTTTCAGATTGATGACCTTTCATGAGGTGTTGAAGATGACAATGAAAGTCTTATTGCCTTTACAAAAACTATGGATACCCAGCGCTTGCACTGATCAATGCACTGGGAAGATGTTGGCTTGCCGGGCCCATGATGCCCCTGAGCAGCAGACATAATCATTGATTCTTGGAACCTGCATCCATTCTGACATGCCTCTGTGAGAATCAGATGCCAATTAAAACCATATGCAGCGTAGCACCTAAACATAATGGATTGTTGCCTGAATGCCACCATTAGGAAAGGAGTCAAGCTCATTCATCGTGCATGAGACCCTCGAGTTCAACACTTAGCTGAGCATGCTCTCCATGGTTTGAGCAAGACAGATATAGGGTTCCCCATTAATCACCAAGATTTGCTGTACTGAACTCCTCATACATGCCCTGAGACCCTTCCCCGACCTATTTTTCCTAGCTTGATTTTCGAACTGAGTCAGTGGAATGTGAAGTCCTCCCTGTCCCTCCCATCCTCCTCCATCCTCACCCCATCCTAATTTCTCTTTCTCCTATCACTAGCCAGCCTCCACCTGTTACCAGTGAACGCATCATTATTCATGTTGATGTTCCTGTCCTCCCCCACTGTTGATGTCCCCATGCCCTTTATCGATCTGACCACATCTCTTGTCGAGGCCACATGCACTGTGACACTCCGGGTCCCACCCCACCCCCCACTCCTCATAAGACCATCCAATACCCCAATGCATGACTTTTCAGCAGCTAACTCACAGGATGCAGATGCCTTCCCTGACTGTGACTGTGCCATCTGCCTCACAGAACCATGACTCTAACCCCCAGGACCAAACTCCTTAGATGACTGACCACGTCCTGCACACCATACTGTGCATGGCCATCAATGCCCAGAGAGATCCTTTCCTGCCCAAGACCAGGACTAAGATATGTTTGCCATTCAGAGCCCTCTGACATGGCCTGCACAGCCCCAGGACAGTCTCTTCAATATGCCCCTGGCAGCATGGCCTCAGCCCCATGGCAGGCTCTGACTCCTCCTTAGACAGCCTTATAACTCTTGCCCCAGGACAGTCTTTCATTACTACACTCCATTTCTTGACAACCCCCAGTCTTCCCTCTGTCTTCCCCCTTCCCTCCTGTGTTCCACCAACCACACCTAGTCCTGCCTCTATCCTCCTCCTCCCGGCTGGTCCTGCCTTCGTGTCCAGCCTTGGTGCAGCTTGTGATACAAACACCCAAAATCTTGCAGCGACACTGTTAAAGGTAGGCAAAAGATGCATCTACGTATCTTGAAGTCATTGATGAAGTGAAGCTTGCCAGGTGCATGCCACTTATATACAACCAGGAAACAGACCTTTCTAATCATCTGCTGGCAGGGCACTTAATTTGGAGTGAGAACGTAATTCCAGTGAGATGGCATTTTAATTAGTGTTCACGAGATGGAAATGAATGTAAATATGATTCCCAAAATAGAGCAGTGGGAAACTCGAGCTGCCTTTAACCACCATGAAAGTCAGGAGAACAAAATTCCAAACTAATTTTCTGCTGGTGGGAAACTGACTTTTGCCATCACGCTAAATTTAGTGCCCTCGCTCACCACAATTCCTGACCTTGCATAGTACTGCTTTTGGGTGCCCTTGATGTTACAGTTATACATTGTGCCACTTTCATTTTCACTAAACCCAGTAAGTTGCACCAGCTGACAATACATTCCAATCAAAACTGCAACAGATACCCAATAAACAGTTTCTGATAATAAGGTAATAAATTTCATCTGTTTATGGAACATGGAAATAAATAGTGAATCGTAAAAAAGTTACACACATTGCATTGTGCTGAGTTCCCAGCAGCAATTCCCTACTGTATGCTGTACACTACTTCCTATTACACTTGCTGCCACAACATAGATGCTTTATCTGAGAATCACAACCTTTGAGAACTGCTTTTTTTTCCCATTCCCCACAGCACGGGGCAATAGGCTGTGAACTGTTCAGCACTTGGAGGAACCTCTAATGTTTCGCTTGATTTCCTTAATAAAGTGGTATCTTCAACAATGTATAAGTACATTATAGATTATAAGTACTCTTATTCAAATGTGCCTAGTAATCTTATGGTAAAAGTGGCCTTAGATGAACTTTAGCATGCTGTTCCTTCTCAAAGGAAGTAATTTTCACAATATGTATAAACCGATAATTCTCTACTACTCACCCATTTCATTGTATGTATAAGGTGCAAAATAAGTTTAAAAAGCCGCAGGAAACCTCAAGTCTTGTATTTTTTAACAACATAATATTTGTAAAAGTTTTAACCTGTAAGTTACTGAAAATAATTCCTCGTAAAATAGGAATCATTTCACTTGACATTTTTCTTGCAAAGTTATTCCAGCTTAAAAGGGATCACATAAACTTATATGGCAGACAATAGTAGCAATATTGTACAAAGAGCAAGAGATATAAATATGCAAAAAGAACACGATCTACACTATCTCTGTTATTCATGCTGTCTTTTTGGAAGTTAAAGCATATATATATGTATACGTGTATAAATATATATAGCTTGTTACAATAAACAGCAGGGTGGACACACATAATGTTGTTGGAGGGTAATCTTGAAGCTCTGGAGCAAAATTATTTTATTTTCATGTTTTGTGAACATTTGGTAGGTGACTTAACCAGCACATCCATGGCTGTAGACAACCAAAACCAATCTCTGTCCTTATGCTTTGCATCATTTCTCTCGCTTCACATATACATCTGCCTTTGTAGTTCTCTTTTCTTTAACCCTGCATGTGTTTTTTTAATCTCTTTCCTTTTTTTTTTGACCTTTCTATTGCTGGGATGAAATGTCCCAGATTTACACTAAGTGCAGTAGCGGGAAGGTAAAACAACATAGTTCTGAAGAAGGGTCTTACAGGCTCGAAACGTCAACTGTATTCCTCTCCACAGGTGCTGTCAGACCTGCTGAGTTTTTCTAGCATTTTCTGTTTTTCTTTCAGATTTCCAGCATCCGCAGTATTTTGCTTTTATCTTAATACTTATCATCTGGCCTGACAGGTGTCCTGCTTACAATCACTCCATCTCCATTCCTGCCAGACAAGCTGGCACACAACAAGAGGGAGAGATCGCAGACCAGTGGAGGAATGCCTGAAAGCAAGATCCTCAGAGACTTCAAAAACAGAGCCATCCAGCTGGCCGGTGCGTTCCAGTGTGGGCAGTGAGGTCTTTGTAGCTCTACCAAGTGAGGATCCAGCAGTGCAACATCCATCAGACAACCTAGTTGTGGTTGATGTATCCTGTTTCACAGGCCACTGCCATGCACAAATTATCTCTCCTTGCTTCTGCAGGCACATCTGCCAAACAGCTGACAGAGTCCACAACCCAGGGCCTCCAGTCAAGCCCCGAAGAAACCTCTGAAGAGTAATCTGGAGGCACCCTCCCTGAAGTCCCGTCACAGCGCTCACCCACACCCTCCATTAGCACAGAGGAACACACCTCAGTGGGATTTAGCTTTAGAATAGCCTCTGGATCACAATCTGGTAAGCACATCGCACTTTCTGACCTACAGCAGGCGGCAGCAGGAACTTCCCCTTAATGCATCCCGGTAACTGTTGACCACCACTTGGATGGCCAGAGATTAGTGCACTGCATGGCTGCCTGAAACTCCACTTTCCTCCACCTCACTCCGCCTGACTGATTGGCAGCAGATTTGCCCATTGGACTGCATTCTGTGCTCTCAGCTCAGATATTCTCCTAACCCATACTGCAAGGCTGCACTGTTAGCTTGAACCATGGGGAGACTGGTCCAAACCGGAATTATGACTTTGCAAGGGGCTGTGAGCATCTCCACCAGTGACTGGTCCATGGCCAGCTTTAGCAAGGAGATTGTACATCATGCCCAGTCATCCAACTATTCTACAGTCCACTAAAATGCTCATTAGTTTACAGCCTGTGTCGGGGGGTGGTGAGAAGCTCTGGAGCACTTGGTGGCACTTTCATGCCTCTGCGTTGCTTGAGTGGGCAGATAAGCTAGAGGCCCGACTCCAATCATATCAATGTGGCTGTATCTGAACTGTCTCAGCTGCAGACAAATGGTCACTTTATACAAGCTGTCCCTAATGCGTGGCCACTTCCTTTGCCCAACAACAACCCTGTTGTCCTCTCTCTGTATACCTGTCTGTATCTGTGGTTCTGTCTCTACCACTGTGGTTAAAAATCCCTCTAAATCTCTCTGCCACTTTCTCTCCACCTGTGTCTGAACTTGTGTGTGCCTGGGTGTGTGTGTGCGCGCGCCTGGGTGGGGTGTGTGTGTGTCTCTCCTAGGTGTGTCTGATCTTGAATCCCTCTCTCCCTTCCTCATCTGAACTTCTCTGCCTCCCTGTGCCTGACCACAAAAATGCACACAATCAACATTTCTTAAAATCTAATGGTTCACTTGTAGCGTTCCTCATGGTAAGTATTGAAACTGTTTACTATCTTATCTATTTGAGCTGTCATGTTGTTGGGTATTTCTGTCTCCTTTTCTCATTATTTCCATATCCCATGTGCCCCTGTCTCCCTTGTCTGTAGTTATCACCATTATCAGTACTACTGCCCAGCCTGGCATTCAGTTCCAGCCTGTCTTCATTTTTTTGATTCTGCAGTGTTATGTTAAAACAAACCGCTCCCCATGTACCTTGTGCTTTTCCTGGAGGTGGGTTTGCAGTGGTGATGGCAACCTGCCCAGCAGCAGGAATCCAATTGAGGTACTTAATAAGCCAATTAGAACTGATTTTACCACAGCAACATAAGCTTTATGGCTCTTGAGCAGGAAGATGGTGGCGAGAGCTCCAGTCAAAGCAACAAGCAGTTTGCTTCAAAAGCTACAAAAGTGGTACTATAATGCTGCAGGGTTCAACAAATACGGACTTCTGCGGGATGACACACTCAACGAAGCTGATGACGTGAAAGAGGCTGTGCGAAGTTTGCCTGAAAACCTTTACAATGAGAGAATGTTCTGAATAAAACGAGCTTTGGATTTGAGCATGAAGCATTAAATCCTTCCAAAAGAAAAGTAGACAAAATACAAGTAGGATGTATGCTACCTAGAGCCACACCTTAAAGGAGTTATCTGCGAATGAAAGGAAAAAGAAGAATGGAATAAGGAGTGATTTACTGGTTTAGTTTTTGACTTGGTATTTGATTCCCTGTTAATATCTAGTCATTGCAAATTTAAAACTCATTATTTTGTTATTGGCCTTTGGCAGCAGCCAGGAAAACAGATTCCCTTCTTGGGAAAAAAATAAATTGTGCTGTAAAACTACATTAATGCAATTTGTTTTGTTTATGTACAGAATAATTTAAAACTCATTTTCTGATTACTTCCGTCATGGGCAGTTTTACTCGCAATTGTGTAGATTTAAAAATAAATCGAAAATAAAATTTAAAAAAAGAAATTAAAAAAAAAATTTTTTATAAAAAGAAAAAAAAGAAAAAAATAAGCTTCCAAGTGTCACACAGACCCCCTGCTATGTCAGCACCCCAGCAACTCAGAGGAGGCAGCTGCAAAGTTGGGGACCGGAGATCTGATCGACTTGAAGGATTTTAAATATGCATTTTCAAATAAGCTGCAAGTATGCTGTCTTCCTGGGTCAGAGGCTTCCATTGCCCTAGGATCTCCTGGAGATTGATATTTCTGGCAGTGGCAGCTGCTCCACTGGTAAAAACGGCGCCTCCACTGAGTTCCTACCTCTCCTCTCGCTTACTCCTCTGTGTTGTTTTCACTGATGAGAGGGAAGGCAGCCAGCTGCCTTAGCAAAAGCCCCAATGTGTCAAACTCCCGCCTCTGGAATGTGCTTATTGTCCTTAATTGGGTGTGAATGCAGAAGCGGCCTGCCGATTGGACGCCTCCCATAAAATTAAGCTGGAAGGCATGCTACGGAAGCAAAGCAGGGTTGGGAATCTGAAAATGGCCCTGCCTCCTGAAAATTTTGTTTTGGGAAGTTGTTTTCTTATGGCAGGCTAGTAGGTGCGTGGGCAACCCCCTTTGGAGCTGTCGGGTAAGGAATTAAAATATGCAAATAGGCCACTAACTGCCGTTTTAACCAACAAGTCTGCCTTTAACAGCCAGTGGATATTTCCCAAGCTATCAACCAGGCGGGTGCACAGCAGGGAGTGAAACTGAAGAGCTGCAGCCATGGCCTGGCGATTGTTAGCTTCTTGGAAATCATTTCACCAGTCTTGCACTTTGCTTACCCTCAGCTGCACTTCCCTGCTGTCAGCCTTTATCACTGCATGGGAACAGCTAATGTAGTTTTGCCTTGCCCCTCTGATGGAAGGAACAAGAGGAGCAGCAACACCACCAACAGCAGTAGTACCAGTGCCTTCTCTTCAGACCCATGCTGCTCCACAGGACCGAGGGGGTGGACACAGTTGCAGTCCCAATGGGGCGGGACCCACACATTAAGCCTACAGGCAGAGGGTCGGTTCTCTTGATATGTGTGAGCACAAGTGCCCGAGAAGGCTCAGGCTTTCAAGCAAGTCACTGCTGACATCTGCAGCTGGCTTGCATTGCCAGTGGCCAACAAGATGCCTGTCACTGAAGAGCCAAATCCCCACTCGGTCTTGGCCTCTCCCCGAGGTTGTGTGCTCTGTCCTCCTTCAAAGAGAGAAAGCAGAGGGTAATGAGTGTTAGCTTGTGTGGAGAGGAGGGAAAGGCAGCTTTTGTGGAGGGTGACTGTGAGGCATTGGACGGAATCATCCAAGATTTGCACTCAGTGTGGTAGCGGGTGGGAAAAAGAGTGTTTTACCCGCTGGCAGCAATGGCGAGTTTTTTGCGCTAAATCATCCCATCCCGCCTCATTAGTCATGCATTCCTGGGAAACAGGCTGTTTCACTGCTGGGCGGCCTCCGATTCACCCACCACGCCATCACCTCACCGCTTCCTCACGCTGGGCTCCATATTTAAAGTGCAATCACGCGCACACCTCAGTGCTTCCAGCCAGACTGCTGCACAGAAGACATGGCCCTGAGAGGCAAGAAGACCGCAGACCCCCGATTCAATGACCCATCCCTGGGACGCCTCATGGACACTGTTGGAGCACGCTGCAATCTCCTGTACCCCTGCTCTGGCCACAGGAGGCCCATCAGTGTCACCATTCCAGCTTCAGAGGTGGTGGCCGAGGTGGTCAGTGACAACGCTGCACAGAATAGGTTCACCATTCAGTGCAGAAAGAGGATGAATGATCTCATCTGTGCCATTAGGGTAAGGCAATCATCTCATCACTCTAAACTCACACACTCACAAGCCCATCACACATTCACTGGCTTCTCATTCACTGTCAGCTCAAAGGACATCACCACTCAATCTCTCACACACATCCTCACATCTCCATCTGGACTCATCTCCTCCGGATTCTGTCTCCTCAGCCCTCTTGAGGCCGCTTGCACTGATCAACATGCGTCCCCACACGCTCCCTGGGATACACCCTTCCCCAGTAATGCCCTTGCCCTGCCACCTCTTCCCTTGCCTGAGGCCACTTCTCCCCCTTCTCCCCCTTCCCCAAACAAGCTATCACCCTGCAGCTGTTTGAAAGCCACCCCTGCCTTACGGCTACTCTCGTAAGTAGAGAACCACCCATGAGCCCTTCTAAAAGTGATGTGGTGCTGCTTGTGAAGCCTGGCACTGATGACTGCGAGTGCTGCCCGAGGCAAGGTAGGCAAACAAATCTTGAAGTCCTGAGCGAAGTGCAGTTCACCAGGAGCACATCGCTTATGTTCAGCCATGAAACATGTCAGTGTGATTGCACGTCGACATGCCCAGATGATACTACTTGGGGTATGATTCCGGCAAGCTGGGCTTATATTGATATGCAGATGTATTACAATGAAGTTCTCGATGTGCGACGGTGGGAAATGTGGCTCGCCATTGGTGGGCGGAGTGGGTGATTGCAAATTGATTTCACGACATCATGAAACCAATTTTTGGCCTTCCCGCCATATTGTCTGCTCACGCCCACCATGATGCCCACCGCCAGCAGGCACAGAAAATTCCGCCCATTGATAAATGAGGGTGACAGGATGAGAGTGAGTGAGGTGCACCTCACACCTTCCTCTCCCTCCAAGAACCATGATAGGGTCCCCCTTGTCCTCACTTTTCAACCTGCCAGCCTCTGCATTGAAAGGATCATCCTCCACCGTTTCCGCCAACTCCAGCATGATGCCATCACCAAACACATCTTCCCCTCACCCTCCATGTCAGCATTCCATAGGGACTGTTCCCACCGGGTCCCCTGGTCCACTCCTTCATCACCCCTAATACCCCATCCCCTTCCTACGGCACCTTCACATGCAATCGCAGAAGGTGCAACACCTGCCCCTTTACCTCCCCCTTCCTCACCGTCCAAGGGCCCAAACACTCCTTTCAGGTGAAGCAGCGCTTCACTGGCACCTCCTTCAATTTGGTCTACTGCATTTGCTGCTCCCATTGGAGAGACCAAATGCAGACTGGGTGACTGCTTTGCGGAGCACCATCTGTCTGTCCGCAAGCATGACCCAGACCTCCCTGTCACTTGCCATTTCAACACACCACCCTGCTCTCATGCCCACATGTCCGTCCTTGGCCTGTTGCAATGTTCCAGTGAAGCCCAATGCAAACTGGAGGAACAGCACCTCATCTTCTGATTAGGCACTTTACAGCCTTCCGGACTTAATACTGAGTTCAACAACTTCAGACCATGAACTCTCTCCTCTATCTACAGTCCTTTTTATCCCTTTTATCAAAATTAATTTTTATTTTTTATCCACGTATTTTTATTTTTATTTATTTTCATTTGTTATTCATTTATTCATTGCTTATCCCCTTTTTAGTCCCCTTTTTATCCCATTTTTGATCCTTTTTTCCCACCACTGTCCCCTCCCCCACAAAGGCCATTTGTTACTTGTTCCATGTTGTTCTTTCACTCTTTGCTATTATCACATTCTGCTTTCTTACCTTTGCCACTATCAGTTTAGCCCTTACCACTACCATTAACACTCCCTTTGTCCTTTTGTTCATGACATCTTCGTCAATCTCTCCTTTGCCCCCATCTATCGCTGGCCTTCTATCCAGCTTCACCTGCTCCGCCTCCCCTTAAACAATATAAGTTTCATCGCATCATCTTCTCTTTGGCTCTGAAGAAGGGTCATACATATTTGAAACATCAACTCTGTTTCTCTCTCCACAGATGCTGTCAGACCTGCTGAGTTTTTCCAGCATTTTCTGTTTTTGTTTCAGATTTCCAGCATCCACAGTATTTTGCTTTTATTTAATATGAGAGTAAGTGAGAGTGCTTTTCGCTGCCCAAATTGGGATGTGAGGTGCCTGGAGAGAGAGGAGTGAGTGGAGATACAAGGTGTGTTTATCTGAAGCATGCTGTGCAGGAGAATTCTAGGGAAGTCAGAGTGTGGGGCTTGGCACCTGAAAGTGTTATGCCACTCCTGATGTCCTTGATCCTCTTCGTGAACAGGGAGGAACTATACTTTTGCTTCTGAATTCCTTGGCCTTTTCCATACATGCCTGCTTAGTTTGAGAGGCTGGCCTCTTCCTCCCGTCCTTGGGAAAGATCACCTCACTGCAGTTCCTTCAGATTCCACAGCAGGGCATCCACGTAAGAGACCCAAGGAGCAGTATTTCCAGGTCCCCTCTCCTCTCCCCTCTGGCGCTGCAGCCTCAGGAATCCATGTGCAGTAAGCCTTTCCGAACCCTTCGAGGGCCCCTTTAATTAAAAATTAACATATCTGGGGCATCATTCTACCCATGCTCTCTGGTTGGAAAACCTAGAAATGGAATGCTAATGCCATGGCTCAGTTTAAGAGCCACTGCAAAGCTTGCTTCTTTGGCAGACTGGTTCTTGACCCACTGCTGGTCCTGCTGTTTCAGCAGGGACTATTAATTGAAAGTTCAGAGTCCACTTGCCCACCAATCAGCACTCTCTTCTCATACAGTATAAATTGTTGTTCCCTCCTTATATTGGTATTCTTGCAAAGTGTCCTGATGAGTGCAAGACAAAAAGCTTCAACATATCTCTTTTTTCAGCAATTAACCAATGTGCTAAAATTAGCATACAGCGGTAATTTAAATCTATGCCGGACTCAATGTTGCTGCGGCAATGACCCATTGATGTGTGGTGATACTTTTTAATGCTATTCCTTACATACTAAGCCACATATATTAGATATAAGGGTAATTTTCCAGCAGTGAACCTTGCTTGTTTAGTTGTGCATATCAAAGGTTCAAGCATGGCTTTGCATTATTTTCTAAACATGTAAATTAAAAGCAAGAAAATTATTTATAGTGCTCTCCTGAATATGCATGGCTGATGGAAGTGAGAAGTTAGAAAATGACACTTAAATTGGAGGCATGAAATAGTGGATGCTTTTACAACAGCTGCTCATGTGTCTTGCATTGGTACAGAAGTAGCCATTAATTACATACGTTCAATAGATAAAAAATACTACCAAAGGGAACATGTTATATTCATCAATGGACCTCTGAAATAGCAAAACAGCCTGCTAGATAGAAGATCCTAGTCCCACTTCCTGGGTGGTCAAAGAATTATTATTGTACTGCTTGATAGAAAAATGCTATTCCGAGTTTCTAAGGAGAATTGTCAGAAAGATAATTACATTTTTGAGGGGTGGATGGTGGGCAAGTAAATTTAAAGGAATAGACAAAGCGTGAAAACAAAATTGCTGGTGTGGCTTAAGCAAATGAATACATCTGGTTTGGAGAGGTGATGTGATCTGTGGTTTGGGTTACGTTTTACAGCAGACAGTTTCAGGACTTAACACACATGCATTGATAATGTTCCTCATTTGGATTTATTTTGAAAATGCGCATGTCAGTAAATGTCTGTACATTAATTATGATCATATACTTTTCAGTGGAGTGCTTACTCTTACTAATTGGACCTCTCCAACCTCCCTGACATTTTATAACCCTACATGTTGAAAAATAAAGGGAACAATTGGCAAATCCAATCTGTATCCCTAACAGCGATAGTCTGGACAAAACAGATGGCTCTCAGCAGCACAAAAGAACAATTGAAACAGTTGGCCCTTAATCCAGAGTCTAATTTGTTGCAGAAGGGAATAATTTGTCCTATATGTATTTTCTGTCTTAAATGCATATTACATGGTTTATTAGAAACATTTAACATATTTATTTTCAAAAGATGCTCTTGCTTCTCTACAAATACACTGAAGTGGCAGATATGATAGTGAGCCTATCACAGCTTCCACTATCCAGTTGATGAACAGTAAATGGTAAATCAGACTGTAAGTGGGAGGTTAGGGGTTTGGGGTTGAGGGGTTGAGGAGGTGCAATGCTTTCAATTCACCTTCAATAAAGAGAACCTTGAATTTCCTTGGGGCTTTCCCCAATTAGCCACTGTAACTTTAGTGGATGGCTCATTTGTTCAGTTATATGATCTTTTGATCACTGAGATTTCTCCAGAAAATTCCCAGGGGCTGACGTTGCATAGATAACAAGAGTTTCAATCCTGTTAGAAGTTTATTTTTACTTAAATTGTTTTATTGTTGTGTTTTGAGTGGGAGTGTCACCTTTCAGTGACAAAGACAATTCAGAGCCCCAATTAAGGAATACCATTCCTTTAAATTGTGATGAAATATTGCTGCGGAGTTTGTCATTTATAACCAAACATAAAAATAAATTAATATTCTGGGTTTAAAATATATAAAGAAAGTTCTAGATAATTAGAAAAGTTTCACCCTGAGATGTAGCTTTGCAATACCAGTGGTAAATCTTTCTATGTTAGGAGTTGCTTTTTTACTTGAATATTGCCCTTATAGAACTGACACAAGCAATTGATACAGTGGGGTAGCTGAACCATACAAAAGGTCCCAGGTGTAATGTACTATTAACTGATTACAGCTGGAGTGGAGAACAGCACTATAATTGGCCTTTGCATCACGAGGTAATGGAGTAGAGAATCATTCAGATTTCTGGTCACTATCTCGTCCTCCTCCTTCAGGTATCATGCCCCAAGAAGAGGGTGTTAGTGACCATGGATTGGTCCATGATTATGCTTGGCAAAGTACTGCGGTTGTTTGCTGTTGCTTCCTGCAGTATGGCTGACCAGGAAACTCTCCAAATCTTACTGCTTGCCATCAGGCATATTGGAAGGATTTACAGGCTGATAATCAACCTTCCATTTCCATTAAGTCCTGATGTGGGACTTGACCCTGGAGCTTCTGGCCTAGAAGTAGGAATGCTACCCACTGTGCCTCAAGACCTCCAATCACTATCTACTGACCCTTATTGGAAAGTACCATGTCCGGCCCATCTCCCGTGCATCCACTCTCACACCTTCCTCTCCCTTCCAGAACCATGATAGGGTCCCCCTTGTCCTCACTTATCACCCCACCAGCCTCCGCATTCAAAGGATCATCCTCCGCCATTTCCGCCAACTCCGGCATGATGCCACCACCAAACACATCTTCCCTTCACCCCGCCCCCCCGGCGGCATTCCGCAGGGATCGATCCTTCTGAGACACCCTGGTCCACTCCTCCATCACCCCCTACACCTCAACCCCCTCCAATGGCACCTTCCCATGCAACCGCAGAAGGTGCAACACCTGCCCCTTTACTTCCCCCCTCCTCACAGTCCAAGGGCCCAAACATTCCTTTCAAGTGAAGCAGCGCTTCACTTGCACTTCCCTTACTTTAGTCTACTGCATTTGCTGCTCCCAATGCGGTTTCCTTTACATTGGAGAGACCAAACGCAGACTGGGTGACCGCTTTGCGGAACACCTTCGGTCTGTCTGCAAACTTGACCCAGGCCTCCCTATTGCTTGCCATTTCAACACACCACCCTGCTCTCATGCCCACATGTCCATCTTTGGCCTGCTGCAATGTTCCAGTGAAGCTCAACGCAAACTGGAGGAACAGCACCTTATCTTCCGACTAGGCACTTTACAGTCTCCTGGACTTAATATTGAATTCAACAATTGCAGATCATGAACTCTCTCCTCCATTCCCATCCCCTTTCTGATCCACCTTTTCCAATAAATTATAATTTTTTTACAACTATATATTTTTTCTTTTCCCTTTCATCTGCACCTTTTAGCCCATTTCGATCCCCTTCCCCCACCCCACCTGCACTACGGCCATCTGCCACTAGCTTGCTTCCCTTAATGTCTCCATTAGCACATCCTTTAGATAATATCACCACTGTCAACACCCCTTTGTCCTTTTGTCTATGATATCTTTGGCAGTCTCTTCTTGGCCTCCACCTGGCCCCCTATCGAGCTCTCCTGTCCCACTCCCTTCTACCAGCTTATATTTCATCTCATTTCTATATGTCTTAGTTCTGATGAAGGCTCGTCCAGACTCGAAACGTCAACGGTATCCCTCTCCGCAGATGCTGTCAGATCTGCTGAGTTTTTCCAGGTATTTTTGTTTTTGTTCTAGATTTCCAGCATCCGCAGCATTTTGCTTTTATAAGAGCATCATCATGTGTGGGCTTACTTTCCTTGCAGCTGCAGCTCTTCAATCCACCCACCAAACTCTGTGGATGGATTCTAGCGGATAAGGGACACTGCATGAAGAGATGACTACTAACACCTTCAGATGATCCAAGATAGAGACACAGAGGTGCTACAACCAAAGCCATCTGCTCACCAGAACTACCGCTGAGCAGGCCATTGGGCTTCTGTTGATGCAGTTCCAGTGCCTAGACCAGCGGGGTGGTGCCCTGCAACACACTGCTACAAGGGTCTCATGCATTGTGGTGGTCTGCTGCACTCTCCATAACATGGCCCTCCAGAGAGGTATGGACCTTGAAGATGGTGAGGTGCTCGGACGACATGGCTCATCTGAGGAAGAGGAAAACGCAGAGAAGAGAGGAACCCACACTAAGCAGGGAGATGGGCAGGGCCAGCGCAGGAGTCAAAGCTTGCATCAGGATGGCGTTAACACCAGGGAGAATCTGATCCTGATGCTTTCTGACGAAGGGTCAGTGACCTGAGACATTAACTTTGTTTCTCTCCATAGATGCTGACTGACCTGCTAAATATTTCCAGCATTTTCTGTCTTTATACCTGATCCAGATACGTTTCATCTGTGTACTTCTCACCCAGAAGGACTGCGTGCTCTGGAACTCCTTTTCATCTGCCTGTGAGAACACTCCTATTGAAGACATAACCTCGTAAATAGATCCACTCTTACTGCTAATGCATGATGCACATCTGTCCAGCGATCTAAATGTCCCCAGTCAAAGACCAAGGCTTCCCTTCACCACTTCATCCTTCTTTTCCTGTTTTGCCATTAAAGAATGGAAGCTCACTTGTCTAGAGCTGTGTCAATATTTACAGTGTTGGCAAAAAGTTACGCAGTGCACGCTTACAGGTGAAATAAACCTCAGTAATCTACTCCATGTGCTGACTGACCTGGCAACCTTCTCTCCCTGCCATTTGTACACCATTCCCTTCTTGTGGTCTTGGGTGAGGTGGAGGCAGCCTACTCGCATGTGTCTGTGTGTGGCTGAGATGTACGTGGCAGTCAACTTCATCGTGGAGGTGCCAGTGGTGGCAGCCCCAGAGGCTGCTGCATTGCTGTCAATGTAGAAGCAGCCTCTGCCACAGGATCCTGCTGCATTGATGGACTCTTAGTGAGAGGGGCCAAGGAGGCCAATGATGATGTTGTTGCCCTGTGAGAGGTGGCAATGTCATCCCCTTTAGTGACTGCCTTGGATGACGCTCTGAATTGCTGGTGGGAACCAGCAACTGGGGTGCAGTTGGCATCCCCTACATGTTTCCTCGCACCATCAGCGCCACCAGTCCATGCTACAGAGTATTACATGCAACCTGTATACATCAATGTGCCGTTGCTGCATCCACCAGGTGCTGCAACATATAGCTCTCCATGAGGTTGGTCACTATTTCAATGGAGGAGCTCATGTGTTCAAAGCTCAGAGCCATTGTGGTGCACATGAGCTGAATGGACTCCTCCATTCTCAGCCAATGGCCCTGCACTACTTCAGGGAACTCTGACATGTGGGAGCACATCTAAGGCTGAGCTGATCCAAGTACAGCCTCCTTGCTTGTGACTCCCAAAGTCCTGCATCTGCACCCAGCTGAGCAGGGATGTGTCTGTATTCCAACATCTGAGGGGGGACTGCCTACAGCTGCCTCTGTCTCTCTCAGTTCCTCCTACTCACTAGTGCCATGCTCTTCACTTAGTGCCACTCTTTCGAACTGTGTGAGGGCCCATCGATGTGAGTGTACCTTGTTACGATCCTTCGTCAGACCACGGGACGTGAGGGGAGATCCATTTAGGGGCCAATAACATATTATTTAAAGTAGATAAAGGTTGAGATTCAAGACACCTGTTTCTGGAATAAGGCCACAAGATTCCATGAGTTTTGAACAAACAAAAACAAATTTTACTATACAAAATTAGAAAGATAAAACAATTTGCAATATGTATCTTACACTTTAACATTCAGGGTAATTATGAGGTACCTGTGAATTAACAGAGGAAATGTGGTCAAATACACCATGCTACAGAGTAAATGACAGATGCAACCAAGACAGAGTCAATTGATTTCCTAGGAACTCAGCCAGACGTCAGTGAACACCAAGTCAAACAATCTCACTGAAACTCTCTCACGAGGGATTCTCAGCTTCACCTTCAAAGATCTCTCTTTGGAATGCTCTCCAAAAGCTGTTCCCACTCAGACGGCTTTGACAATGGCCCACCTCACAGTGTTTCAATCTCACCTTCTGAGATTCCTTCTCCCTCAGTTTCTAAGTATACTCAACACTAACTTTCAAGCACACCTTTAGATCTATGGCCAAGCAGAACACACCTGCTCCAAAGGGGTACCTTTGCCCCAACAACCTTCATTGTTTAAAGTCTGCTACCTGCAGCTCTTTCCTTAACTTAACTGGGATCTGTTTCTGCCCCTTTTACCTTTGTGACACTTGTTGGCTGGCAGACTGCCTAAAACTGACTGCCTCAAGAAAAGTTGTTCATTGACCCTTGAACTGCTCTGGTGACCTATCAAAGCACTCCCAGAGTGCACCACCCTTGTTAATAGGCAGGAACCAATGTAGCAAGCATTGGAACATCCTGTACCTTAAATGTTATAATCTCTTCAGATTGCTAATTTAGCATCCAGGGCACAAAGATCAATGATTTCATGACAATCTGTACTAATGGATAGTGCATTTGAACAATGTGACAGTGTTGGCTCTGCTGTTTCAGATGCTGAGGCCCCGATTATGCTGCTGCACTTTCTCTGCTGACCCTGTGGGATACACAAGAAGGTGATCATGAGAATTTATCTGTGATAGCATGTGCTTTTGTAGTACTGAGGCTTTCCAATGCAGCTGAGTCTTTGGCATGTTGTTGGATTTTTTTTATTCATTCATGGGAAGTGGCTGTCACTGGCTGGGCCAGCATTCATTACCCATCCCTAACTGCCCTTTCAAAGATGGTGGTGAGCTGCCTTCTTGAACTGATGCAGTCCATGTGGTGTAGGTTCACCCATAGTGCTATTATGGATGGAGTTCCAGGATTTTGACTAAGTGACAGTGAAGGAACAGTGATATAGTTCCAAGTCAGGATGGCAAGAGGCTTGGTGGGGGCTTTCCATGCGTCTGCTGACCTTGTCCTATAGATGGTAGCGGTTGTGGGTTTGGAAGGTGCTGTCTAAGGAGCCTTGGTGAATTCCTGCAGTGCATCTTGTAGATGGTACACACTGCTGCTACTGTGCGCCGGTGGTGGAGGGAGTGAATGTTTGTGGATGTGGTGCCAAACAAGTGGCTGCTTTGTCCTGGATGGTGTCAAGCATCTTGAGTGTTGTTGGGGCTGCACTTATCCAGGCAAGTGGGGAGTATTCCATCACACTCCTGACTTGTGCCTTGTAGATGGTGGATAGGCTTTGGGGAGTCAGGAGGTGAATATTCAAAGCAGGATTCCTAGCCTCTGACGTGCTCTTGTAGCCACAGTATTTATATGGCTAGTCCAGTTCAGTTTCTCATCGATTGTAGCTCCCAGGATATTGATAGTGGGGGGTTCAGCGATGGTAATGCCATTGAATGTCAAGGGAAAATAGTTAGATTCTCTCCTGTTGGAGATGGACATTGCTTGGCACTTGTGTGGCACGAATGTTACTTGCTGCTTGTCAGCCCAAGCCTGGATATTGTCCAGGTCTTGCTGCATTTGGACATGGACTGCTTCAGTATCTGAGGAGTCACGACTGGTGCTGAACATTGTGCAATCATCAGCGAACATCCCCACTTCTGACCTTATGATGGAAGGAAGGTCATTATTGAAACAGCTGGAGATGGTTGGGCCAAGGACACTACCCTGAAGAACTCCTGCAGTGATGTCCTGGAGCTGAGATGACTGACCTCCAACAACCACAACCATCTTCCTTTGTGCTAGGTACGACTCCATGTTAGGGAGGACTGCACTTTATGCTGTTCATCTACAGATCTTGATACTATTTCACTCGCTCCTCCAGGTATTACCATGGGCAGAATCGCCCCAGATTTTCACTAAGTGTGGTAGCGGGCGGATAAAACAATGTTTTACCCACCAGCCGCGATGGTGGGTTTTCAAGCCGTATCGTCCCAGACTAGTGTTATTTATGCATTCCCAGGAAACACACCGTTTCCATGGAGGGCGGACTCTCATTGGCCTGCCTCTTCACCTCACCACTTCATCACGCTGGGCGCCATATTTAAAGTTCAGCCGAGTGCGCATATCTCAGTGCTTCCAGCCCACAACTGCTGTAGGGAAGATATCCATGAAAAGCAAGAAGATTGCAGCCCCAGGTTTGATGACGCCTCACTGCAATGCTATTTAGACGCTATGGAGACCCAGCGGGCTGTCCTCTACTCCCGCTCTGGCCGCAGGATGGGCAGCAGCATGACCAACCAAGCTTGGGAGGCAGTGGTCAGTGCCAACGCACTTCAAAAGAGGACAGCCACCCAATGCCACAAGAGGATGAATCATCTCCTCCATTCTAAGCCACTCATCACGTTCAACACTCACAAACTATCCACAGGGCCCTCACTGTCGGTTCAAGGGACATCACCATTCACTCTTTTGCACTCACCGTCATTGTCCTCATCCCGTCGATGGGACCACTCACCACCCACACATGCCAGGCAAACTTATCATCTGGCCTGGCAGGCGTACTGTTTACATTTTATCTCTATTCATGCAGGACAAGCTGGCACAAAACAACAGGGAGAGGTCACAGACTGGTGGAGGAATGCCTGAAATCAAGGTCCTCGCAGATTTTGAAAACAGAGCCACCCAGCTGGCCGGTGATGACCGGGACCGGTCCTGTGCTGACATTGAGGTTTGCAGTGCTCTACCAAGTGAGGGTCCAGCAGTGAAACATCCATCAGACAACCATACTGTGAGTGATGTGTCCTGTTTCACAGGCCACTGCCATGCACTAATTATCTCCCCTTGCTTTCGCAGGCACGTCTGGGAAACAGCCGACAGAGTCCATGACCCAGGGCCTCCAATCAAGCCCCAAAGAAACCTCCGAAGAGGAACCTGGAGGCACCCTCCCCAATGTCCTGTCACAGTGCTCACCCACACCCTCCACAAGAGCAGAGACTCACACCTTGGTGGGACCTAGCTTTAGAATAATCTGGTTAGCACACCGCACTGACTGATCCACAGCAGGTGGTGGCAAGGTCTTCCCAGGTCCCCGGTACTCGGAGGGCTGCTGGAGACCAGAATGTTGCTGAGTCCAAGTCAGATGATGAGTCTTTGGACCCGGTCATGGCACTGGAGCTGCAAAGGCAAGCTCGGGAACATCAGGAAAGGATGTCTGCTGCAATCCTCAGATTCCAAGGCACGATGGGGGAGTCCATCTTTCTTCAGGTTGTGGTGATAGCGCCAGCATGCCAACGCACCAAGGTCAAGTCCGGTAGGATGCCAGTCGTCAGGGAGACCTTAGCCCAGGACATCGCTCCTGCAATACTGCGTGTGCTCAATTCCATCGCTGATGCCATAGTTGGCCTCCAACAGTGTGTATGCGCGATGGGATCCAGGCAGCTCGATCTCGCTCCAGCTACCCCTTCTCCTTGAGTCAGCCTGGGACCTTCAGGCACCCATAGTGGGGGAGGATCAGCAGGTGCACACCAGGGACATCCATCCAGGTGACTTCGGGAGTGTCTGGCCAATGTGAACCCCCTCTTTCTGTTACCTCAGCAGCTCCAGCTCCACGGGACGAGGAGGGTGCCACTGCCACACAGCAGTACCCTGAAAGCAGGCTGGGGCCCTCCACGTCATGACCTTCCGAAGGACGCCTGCCAAGGTCACCACAGACAGGGCATCACAGTCAGCAGGCTGCCTCTACCTCCACTGTGGATGTCCTAGGAGCATCAACGTCTAACGGCAGGGTCAGGAAAGTTAAGAAAAATTAATTGCACAGCCTGGGCACGGGTGTTAATCACTTGTACATACTGTTTGCTATTGTCAATAAACTCCAAAGAAAGTCTCCCTGCCTGTGGCTTCTGCAGTGTTTTTGTCACTCAGATTTGCACAAGATAAAGGCACGTGTCTCAGTCCAGGGCCTGTTCCCTGCGGTCTGTGCAACCTTCAGACCAAAGCGATGGTCTGGCCTCCCAGTTGCTGGACACATGACTGATGCCTCGGCGGTGTTTGTCATTGCTGCCAGAATATCATGGCCAGGTGCCACAGATTTCTCTCATTCTCTCGATGTGCTGTCAGCACTTTTAAAGTTGGACTGGACCCCATCTCTTTAGTGTCTGTGACCACTGATGTTGTGCACCTGAAGGGCTCAGGTGCTGAAGGCTGACACAGCATCAAGTGCTTCTTAACTTTCATGGCTGCGTCTCTATGATATGACCCTGACCACAGAGCGCAAGTGTGCTGCCCTCAGCCAGACAGAAGTCAGATATTCTCAGAGGCTATGTGAAGATCTATGGAGTGTCGTCACTGCATGTCATCATCATCCTCCTGGAATCAAGTGACTATTAGGGCCTCCATTGCATCCCCATGACAGGAGCATTATCACAGAGGGTATGTGCACTGCCATAAACCAGACTGGAGTCAAACATTCACAGATGCAATGTGAGGATCTATGGGGACACCTCACTGCATGTCGTCATCATCGTCCACAAATCTAACAACTATGAGGGCCTCCCGAGGCCCCTGCCTCGTCTAGCCAGTGCGAGGGCCTCGTCCCCGTCTTCGTCGCCTTTGAGGACCTCCTCACCCTCAGCCCCATCGGCATCCTCCTCATCGGAGGAGACCTCCAGCTCCTCCTCAGTCAGCTTGTCTCCCCGTTGCAGCGCCAGGTTGTAAAGGGCGCAGCGGTCAACGACAATGTGTGACATCCTCTGCGGACTATATTGTAGGGCTCCACCAAAACGGTCCAGGCACCAGAACCTCGTCTTCAGCGTCCTGATGGTCTGCTTCACCAAGTTGTGAGCTTTTTTTATTCATTCACGGGATGTGGGCTTCGCTGGCTGGGCCAGCATTTCTTGCCCATCCCTAGTTGCCTTTGAGAAGGCGGTGTGAGCTGCCTTCTTGAACCGCTGTGGCCCATGTTGAGTTGGGACACCCACAGTGCTATTAGGAAGGGAGTTCCAGGATTTTGACCCGGTGACAGTGAAGGAATGGCGATATATTCCCAAGTCAGGATGGTGAGTGACTTGGAGGGGAACCTCCAGGTGGTGGTGTTCCCAGCTGCAGCATGAGTCTCATTATAGCGTCGCTCTGCTGCAGTCTGAGGCCACCACACAGGTGTCATCAGCCAAGGCCTACCCTTGTCCCTGAGGAGCCAACCCTGCACTTTCTGTGGACCCTGGAAGACATCAGGGATCTGTGACCGACTAAGGATGCACATTCCATGGAAACCGGGCGCAGACCTGCAGGATGTGTTTGTGGTGGTCGCACACCAACTGCACATTCAGCGAATGGAACCCCTTGCGGTTGATGTAGTTCACCGTGTGTTGCGACAGAGATCTGAGTGCAGTCGTTGGCACCCTGCACCTGTGGGAAACCTGAGATCTGGACGAATCCAATCGCTCTTGCATCCTGGCTCTTCTGATCCCGGGCAAAATGCACAAAGTTGTGTGCCCTCGCGAAGATGGCATCCGTGACCTCATGGATGCGTTTGTGGTTGGAGGCTTGTAAGATCCCATGGAGGTCACCTGTGCAGTCCTAAAAAGAGCCACTGGCGTAGAAATTGAGCACCGCAGTCACTTTCACAGCCATGGGCAGTCAATGCCCTCCGTGTCCCTGTGGCTCCAAATCCTGCAGTAAGTGGCAGATGTGACCGGCCAGTTCCCTAGACGTGCACAGTCTTCGGCGACACTGGTTCTCGGTCAGCTGCAGAAATGAAAGACAGCGTCTATAGACCTTAGGTGTCGCTAGGCGCTGACCAGCAATGGCTCGCTGTGGCTCTTGGGCGGCGTGTGCGGGAACCCTACCTGCCCCTTCTTCCTGAGGTTGCTGCTCCTGCCTCTGCGTAGCCAAGAGCCTCAGTCGCTCTCTCCTCCATCATCTTCTCACTCTGTAGGCCGTCAGGCGTACAGCTAGTTCACCATGATCCTGATGTACTCCTCCTGCAGGATGAAAGAGAGAGAGACATGTGGTTATTATGGCTGTACTAAGAACATTTTCAGTGACCGGTTCAGCTGAACATACTGAATTCTTGCTGCAGAATCTGAGAAGCAATAGATGCTCATTCTTTTGATACAGAAAAACTCCAAATAGAAAGATAAAAAATTTACAGCAAAGGAAGAGGCTATTTGGCCCATTGTGTCTGTGCTGACCAAGAAAGAGCATCTTCCCACTTTCCTGCTCTTCGACCACAGCCCTGTAAATTGTAGCATATCACGTGTCCATCTAAGTATTTTTTTAAATGTGATGAAGGTTTCTGCCTCTACCACCCTTTCAGGTGGTGAATTCCAGACCCACGCTACCCAAAATTCAACTTCCCTCATCATCTGTTAATCACTTTAATTCTATTCCCCACCCTGGTTATTATCCACTCTGCTAAGAAAAATAGGTCCTAACTATCCATTCTCTCTAGGCCCCTCATTATTTTATACAACTCAATTAAAACTCTCCGCAGTCTTTTCTGGTCCAAAGAAAACACCCACCAATCTAATCTTTCTGTACAGCTAAAATTCTCCATTCTTGGCAACATCCTCATAAATCGCTTATGTACCCTTTCTAGCACAATTGCATCCTTCATGTAATGCAGTGACTAGAACTAAACACAGAACTCTAGCTGTGGTTCCACTAATATTTTATATAATTCTAGCACAATCTCCCTGTTCTTACATTCTATGGAACACTTGGTTCCTTCATCCAAGCTGTTGATATAGATTGTAAATAGTTGAGGCCCCAGCACTGATCCCTGTGGCACTCCAATAGTTACAGCTTGCCAACTTGAAAAAGACCCATTTATCCCTACTCTATGCTTCCTGCTAGCCAACCACTTCTTGATCCATGCTAGTATTGTTACCCCCTACACTATGTTCTCTTATTGTATGTAGTAACCTTTGTCATGGTACCTCATCAAATACCATTTGGATATCCAAGTACACACCACATTTATAGGTTCCCCTTTATCCACCTTGCTTATTACTTCCTCAAAAAATCTAATAAATTAGATAAACACGATTTCCCTTTACAAACCCATGTTGACTCTTCCTGAGCACATTATGATTTTCTAAGTATCCTGCTATAACCTCATTAATCATTGATTCTATCAATTTCCCTATGATATTAGACCTACTGGCCTATAGTTTCCTGTTTTCTGTTTTCCTTCTTCCTTGAATAAAGGTGTTACATTTGCCATTTTCCAATATGCGGGACTCTTCCAGAACCTAAGGAATTTTGGAAAATTGTAACCAATGCCCTATTATCTCTGCAGCCATTTCTTTTAAGACCCTAGGATGCAGGCCATCTGGTCCTGGGGACTTGTCAGGCTTTAGATCTATTAGTTTTCCCAGCACCTTTTCCCTGGTGATGGTGATTGATTTATGTTCCTCCCTGCCTTCCACCTCTTGATTTTCAAGCATAACAGTGAAGACAGACACAAAATACCTGTGCCTCAGCTAATAAGAGAAAGTATCCCATATGCCTTCTTTGCCTTCTTGAATACCTAATTTATCTGTCCAGATACCTTCAGGAATCTATGGACGTGCAATCCAAGGTCCCTCTGTTCCTCTGCATGTCTCAGTATCCTCCCATTCATTGTGTATTCCTTGCCTTGTTTGCCTTCCCCAAATCCATTACCTCACATTTCTTTAGATTGAATTCCATTTTCCACTTTTCTGCCCACCTGACTGATTAATTGATATCTTCCTACAGTCTACAGCTTTCTTCCCCACTATGACTACATGATCAATTTTTGTATCATCTGCAAAATTCTTAATCCTGAATTTAAGTCTAAATTATTGATATTTATCATGAAAAGCAAGGGACCTAATTCTGCAGCCGTACGGAATCCCACTGGATACAGTCTTCCTGTCATCAAAATACTCATCACTCATTATCTTTTGCTTCCTGCCACTGAACCAAGTGAGACTTGGTTGCAGGTGGGGCAGGACTGGCAGCTCAATGTTCCAGGGTTCCGTTGTTTCAGACATGATAGAGGGGGAGGGATGAAAGGGGGAGGAGTGGCATTACTAGTCAGGGAAAATATCACAGCTGTGCATAAGCAGGACAGCTCGGAGGGCTCGTCTACAGAGGCCATATGGGTGGAGCTGAGGAACGGGAAAGGTGTGACCACACTAATAGGGCTGTATTATAGAGTGCCCAATAGTCAGAGAGAATTGGAGGAGCAAATCTGTAGAGAGATAGCAGACCAATGTAAGAAACTGAAAGTTGTGATAGTAGGAGATTTTAACTTTCCACATATTGACTGAGACTCCCATACTGTAAAAGGGCTGGATGGCTTGGAGTTTGTCAAATGTGTTCAGGAAAGTTTTCTAAATCAATATATAGAGGTACCAACGAGACAAGATGCAATACTTGATCTCCTATTAGGGAACCAGACAGGTCAGGTGACAGAAGTATGTGTAGGCGAACATTTTGGGTTCAGTGACCACAATGTCATTAGTTTTAAGCTAATTATGGATAAGGATAGGTCTGGTCCTCGAGTTGAGATTCTAAATTGGAGAAAGGCCAATTTTGTGGAAATGAGAAAGGATCTAAGAAGTGTGGATTGGGATAAGTTGTTTTCTGGCAAGGATGTGTTCAGTAAGTGGAGGCATTCAAAGGCGAAATTTTGAGAGTGCAGAGTTTGCATGTTCCTGTCAGGATTAAAGGCAAAGTTAACAGGCATAGGGAACCTTGGTTCTCAAGGGATATTGGCGATCTGGTTAAAAAGAAGAGAGAGGTGTATAGCAGGTATAGGCAACAAGAAGCAAATGAGGTACTTGTAGAGTATGGAAAATGTAAGAAAATACTAAAAAAGGAAATCAGGAAGGCAAAAAGAAGACATGAGGTTGCTTTGGCAGATAATGTGAAGGTAAACCCAAAGGGTTTCTACAAGTATATTAAGAGTAAAAGGATAGTAAGGGACACAATTGGTCCCCTTGAAGATCAGTGTGGTCGTCTATGTGTGGAGCCTCACGAGATGGGGGAGATCTTAAACAGTTTTTTTGCATCAGTATTTACTCAGGAAACTGGCATAGTGTATAAGGAAGGAAAGGAAACAAGCAGTTGTTTCATGGAACATATAGAGATTAAAGAGGAGGAGGTGCTTGCTACCTTACAGCGAATAAAGGTAGATAAATCCCCCGGGCTTGACATGATATTCCCTCGGACCTTGAGGGAGACTAGTGTAGAAATTGCAGGGGCCCTGGCAGAAATATTTAAAATGTCCTTAGCCACGGGTGAGGTGCCGGAGGATTGGAGGGTAGCTCATGTTGTTCCGTTGTTTAAAAAAGGCTCCAAAAGTAAACCAGGTAATTATAGGCCAGTGAGCCTGACGTCAGTAGTAGGTAAATTCTTGGAAGGTGTTCTGAGAGATCGGATATATAATTATTTGGACAGCCAAGGGCTGATTAAGGATAGTCACTATGGCTTTGTGCGTGGTAGGTCGTGTTTAATGAACCTTGTAGAGTTTTTTGAGGAGGTTACCAAGAAAGTGGATGAAGGAAAGGCTGTGGATGTTGTCTACATGGACTTTAGTAAGGCTTTTGACAAGGTCCCACATGGGAGGTTAGTTCAGAAGGTTCAGACACTTGGTATCCATGGAGAAGTTGTAAACTGGATTCAAAATTGGCTGTGTGGGAGAAGACAGAGAGTGGTAGTGGATGATTGCTTCTCAGACTGGAGGTCTGTGACTAGTGGTGTGCCTCAGGGATCTGTACTGGGACCATTGTTGTTTGTTGTCTATATCAATGATTTGGATGATAATGTGGTGAATTGGATCAGCAAGTTTGGAGGCGTTGTGGACAGCGAGGAAGGCTTTCAAAGCTTGCAGAGAGATCTGGACCAACTGGAAAAATGGGCCAGAAAATGGCAGATGGAATTTAATGCGGAAAAGTGTGAGGTGTTACATTTTGGAAGGTCAAACCAAGGTAGGACATACACAGTAAATGGTAGGGCACTGAGGAGTGCGGAGGAACAAAGGGATCTGGGAGTTCAGATACATAATTCCATGAAAGTGGCGTCACAGGTAGACAAGGTTGTAAAGAAAGCTTTTGGCATACTGGCCTTCATAAATCAAAATAATGAGTATAGGAGTTGGGATGTTATGGTGAGGTTGTATAAGACATTGGTGAGGCCAACTTTGGAGTATTGTGTGCAGTTCTGGTCGCCTAACTACAGGAAGGATATCAGTAAGATTGAGAGAGTGCAGAGAAGATTTACTAGGATGTTGCCGGGTCTTAAGGAGTTGAGTTACAGGGATAGATTAAACAGGTTAGGACTTTATTCCTTGGAGTGTAGAAGAATGAGGGGAGATTTGATAGAAGTTTACAAAATTGTGAGCGGTATAGACAGAGTAAATGCGAGTAGGCTCTTTCCACTTAGATTAGGAGAAATAAACACGAGAGGACATGGCTTTACGGTGAAAGGGGAAAGGTTTAGGAGGAACATTAGGGGGAACTTCTTCACTCAGAGAGTGGTGAGAGCGTGGAACAAGCTACC
Source organism: Cetorhinus maximus (assembly GCF_964194155.1). Classification (NCBI taxonomy): domain Eukaryota; kingdom Metazoa; phylum Chordata; class Chondrichthyes; order Lamniformes; family Cetorhinidae; genus Cetorhinus; species Cetorhinus maximus. Next base: position 93,601,026 of record NC_135879.1, on the reverse strand, counting down.
ATCTGACGTGGTAAATGCGGGCTCACTCTTAAGTTTTAAGAATAAATTAGATAGATACATGGATGGGAGAGGTCTGGAGGGTTATGGACTAGGTGCAGGTCAATGGGACTAGCGGAATAATATTTCGGCACAGACTAGAAGGGCCGAATGGCCTGTTTTCTGTGCTGTAATGTTCTATGTTCTATGGTTCTATGAACCAATTTTGGATCCAACTTATCATTTGCCCATTAGCTTGTACTTTTCTGATCAGTCTGCCATGTGCAACCTTGTCAAGACTTTCTAAAATCCACATAGACTTCATCTACCCTCATCAAGTCTCCATGCTATTGACTCAAAAATAATCAATTAAGTTAGTCAGACACAATCTTCCCTTAACAAACCCATGCTGACTGTCCTTGATTAATTGGTACCTTGCCTAAATGACAACGTGTCCCTCAAACTCCAATACTTTGCCTACCACCAAGGTTAGGTTGGTTGTCCTGTAATTACTCAGCTGTCCTTCCCCCCTACTTAAACAACATGTAGTAATTATAGTTTTATTTCGTGTTTAATTTACCTTTAAGAATAATACTTGTTAGGGAAGATCACATGATCTGTAGTAACAAATAGAAGAGTAGCGCGGGCTACCACACCAGCTGGTGTAGAGATAGAGTTGGAGTTGAAAGCACACGTGTAGTTGCTGCTGAGTATATTGTAAATAAACTTAATGTTTCCACCTAAGAACTGTCTGCAGTTCAACTCTATTACAAATAGTACAATTTGTCCACCCTACAATAAACTGGCTATGAGGATAAAACAGGATTGAGCAGAAGAAATCAAGTTAAAAATAAATTGGCACTGTACATTGCCCAGTGATTGTAAGTAGCAAGCTCCGTTAGAATTGAAGAAGTTATCCTCTCTCAAAATGCCACAGTTTGGGAGAGTTGATCCTTTTGAACCAGCTACAAACAATTGGTCTCAATCCATAGAATGCCTCACCTTTTTTCAAGGGAACGGGATTACAGGGGAAGAGAAGAGGTGAGTGATTCTCATGAGTACTTGTGGGAGCAAAACCTATGGTTTGATTCAAAGTTTGATGTCACCCAGTGCTCCAGATTAAAAAAAAATTGATGAATTGGTGGACCTCGTAAAGGGTTACTTTCAACCCAAGCCCTGCAGAGGTTCAGGTTTAATTCATGAAATAGAGCCCGGGTGAGACAATTGCATGCTATGTGGCAAATTTGAAGCAGCTAACGGAACATTGTGAGTTCAGTACAACTCTGAACGACATACTTAGAGATCGTTTAGTGTGTGGTATAAAAGAGGACATTATTCAGAAAAAATTATTGTCTGAAGTAAATCTGGGTTTCAAGAAGGTGCTAGAGGTAGTGCTGGCCATGGAAAGCGCAGTAAGAGATTCAAAAGTAATACAGGGTATGCAAAAAGGTGCCGTCCTCCATATTGGGCGTGAAACCTCAAGCAAAAGTGGCACAAAAAAGTGAGACTCCGCGAGAAGCGGGAAACGGCCCCCGCTAGCCAAAGAATAAAGAAAAATAACTTAGCAAGAGATCGAAGAATAATTTTAACGGGTGGAAACAGTCTTTTAGCGATTAGCAGTTTAAAAAAATATGGTAATATTGTCACAGAAATGGACATATGATGAAGCAATGCAAGGAAAGATACAAACAGGCTTCTAAACAAAATAAGAAGCCCAATAAAATCTACAATGCAGATGACCCTGAAACAACAAATTTGGACATTTACTTGCTTTTTAATCTGAAAGTTGGAAAGACAGAATCAATATTTGTCACAGTGAAAGTAAACGGCAAACCTGTTAGAATGGAAGTGGACACGAGAGCTTCCACTACAGTAATTGAGGAACATACCTTCAGATATTTGAATAATGGTGAACATCAGTTAAGTTTAGAAGAAACAGCTTCTAAGCTAAAAACATATATGGGTGAAGACATTCAAGTAAAAGGCAAAGGCAGCGTAACTGTCCATTATGGAAGCCAATTGGCACAGCTACCCTTGATGGTGGTAGCAGGTGAAGGGCCAACCCTCCTGGGGCGAAATTGGCTAAAGGAGATTAAGTTAGAATGGGCTGAAATTTTCCAGTTGAGAGCAAGTGGGCTACCAGAGCTACTTAGACAGTACGCTACTGTCTTCAAGGATGAACTGGGGAAAATCCAGGGCTTGCAGGCCAAGATTCATGTGGATTCGGAAGCAAACCCTCGCTTCATGAAGGCGAGACTGGTGCCATACGCACTGCGAGAAAAAGTCGACACTGAGCTGAACAGGCTAGAGAAACTGGGTGTTATACAACTTGTTCAGTTCTCAGAATGAGCAGCACCCATAGTCCCCGTCGTTAAACCTGAACAAAGTGTCCGAATATGTGGAGACGACAAACTGACTGTTAACCAAGTAGCCAAGCTGGATAGGCACCCCATTCCAAAAATCGAAGACCTGAATGCCGAGTTGGCAGGAGGGACAACATACAAAAAGCTTGACATGAGTCATGCTTATCAACAACTAGAGTTGGATAATGCCTCCCTGGAATTTGTCACAATTAATACACAAAAGGGTTGTACCAATATACACAATTGTCTTTCGGTGTCTCCTCAGCTTGTGCCATTTTTCAGAGAACAATGGAAAGCTTACTGCAGGGACTGCCCCGGGTTGTAGTCTATTTAGCCAATATATTGGTGACAGGATTCACTGAAAAAGGGCATTTGGAAAACTTACAAGAAGTCTTGAAACGTTTCATGCAAGCTGGAGTGCGTTTAAAAAAAGAAAAGTGCATGTTCCAAGCGAGGGAGGTGATCTATTTAGGTCACCGAGTAGATTCGCAGGGCCTCCGCCCAGTTGAGGAGAAAATGAGAGCCATAAGAGAGGCACCTGTGTCAAAGAACGCCTCAGAGCTCAAAACATTCCGAGGAATGATCCACTATTATGGGTGGTTCTTCTCCAATTTGTCTACAGTGCTGGCCCCTCTGCATTCTCTACTCAAAAAGAACCAACGTTGGTTTGGGAGGAACCCCAGAAAGAAGCTTTCACAAAGGTGAAGCAATTGTTGCACTCGTTCAGTCTATTAGTGCATTATGACCAGATGAAAGAATTGATGCTGACATGAAGCATCTCCCTACGGAGTAGGAACAGTGCTCTCTCATCGGATGGGCGACAGCACGGAACGGCCAATAAGTTATGTATCAAGGATGCTCACCACAGTGGAAAAGGGATACTCGCAGATAGAAAAGTCCAACATCTTTGGTGTCAAAAAATTTCACCAGTATGCACATGGCACCATTTTACAATAGTTTCAGATCACAAAACCTCTGTTGGATTGTTTAGTGAGGAAAAGGCTATTACACTCATAGCCTCAGCAAGAATACAACCATGGGCTTTAATCCTGGCAGCATACAAATGCACTTTCATACATAGGCCTGGAAATCAAATCGCAAATGCCAATGCCCTTAGTCGTTTGCCTTTACAAGAAAATGATGAGGACATCCCAATTCCACAGGAACTTGTTTAATCGTTAAATTTCTTAGATTCCTCACTGGTATGTGCTCGACAGATCAGAGGCTGGACAAGTCAGGACCTATTCCTATCTCAAGCATGAGATGGAGTGCTACATGGTTGGTCACAGGAGCCCATATCTGTTGAAATGAAACCGTACTTCAACAGAAGACATGAAATAACCAGGTAGGATGGCATCTTATTGTGGGGAGCATTAGTGACAGTTCCTCCAAAAGGAAGAGACCCCCATTTAGTTGAAATACACAGTGCCCATCCAGGGATTTCCCGAATGAAGACCATAGCACACAGCTATCTATGGGGGCCTGGGATGAATGGCAAAATAGAGAGTATGGTAAAGCATTGTGTGCAATGTCAGCAACTGCAAAAGTTGCCAGTGACAGCTCCATTATACACATGGGAGTGGCCAGGTAGACCCTGGGTGTGGTTACACGTTGACTACTTTGGATCTTTCCTGGGAACAATGTTTCTGCTCATTGTCAATGCCCATTTAAAATGTTTGGACGTATATGAGGTGAGGTCACCAATGTCGGGCAATACAATTGAGAAACTTTGCCAGAGTTTTGCCCGTCATGGACTACCAGAAGTAGTCGTTTCCAATAATGGCACGGCATTTACAAGAGTTGAGTTTCAAGGGTTTATCAGCCTTAACGGTATCACTGATGTAAAAAGTGCACCATACCACCCTTCCTCAAACGGACTGGCCGAAAGGGCGGTTCAAACGTTCAAGGTAGGTATGAAAACGTTATCTGATGATTCCTTGGCAACCAAGCTAGCACGCTTTCTATTTCATTACAGGGTTACTCCTCACACAACAACAGGTGCCACATTTGCAGAGTTATTGTTGAAATGCTGTCTCAGGATGAGATTGAGCTTAATATTGCTGAATTTAGAGGGGAAGGTGGGATGGAGTCGGGGAAGCCAGAACACCAGACACGACTGGCATAATCGCGAGAGGAAATTTACCATGGGAGAGCCAGCATACTTGAAAAACTTTAGGGAAGGATCAAAGCGGTTACCAGGTGAAATAAGTGCAGTGACTGGGTCTCTATCTTACCCTGTTGAGGTGGAAGGCCAGATCATCCGTAAACATGTGGACCATTTAAGGGAGAGAGAGGCAAACCATCAAGATGTGGTTCCACCAGTGACCATGGCCGGGTCTGCGTTCCCTGTTGAGGATACTCAACCCAGGACTAACATGTCTGATGTTCCTGTAAGAGTTGTGGATACAGAGCTGCAAATACCCACCGAAGTACCTGATGTCGAGGCAACTCCGGAAAAAGAATTTCCTGACAAAGAATCTGGAGTTGTGGAGCTGCGATGTTCCACACATACCAGGAAACCACCTGAAAAACTGAACTTATAAATTCCTTACCCAGTGTAAATATTATGGGCTGCACCTTCTGGTCAGCGAGTGGGGGACGGGGCCCGCTCGCTGACACGTAAAATGACGTGAGGTGACGTTGGGCGTGTGTCCCGATGTCACCCTGCATCATTTATATTTTCAGTTCGGTGGGCATGCAGCTGACCGAACTGTCAACGGCCACTTAAGGCCTTTAAAAAAATAATTAGGCTAATTAAACGACCTGCCTGTCCAACCTTAAGATTGGTGGGCAGGCGAGGAGGCCAGGTGGTCTTTAGAAAAAACATGAAACCTCATCCATGGGCAGGATAAGGTTGCATGAGGGCTTTAAAATGTTTATGGCCAGAAATTTTCCCTCGTTCGGGGGAGGGTTGTGTGGGGGCAGGCGCAAACCTGATCGGCGCCCCCAGTTGGGGACGCGCTGCCATTTGCCATGGGCGAGCCAACTGAGGCCCGCCCAGCGTGACGCTCACCCGGAAACGCTGAGCACTCCCTGTGTGGGCTGGGGGAGGCGAATTTCCTAAGAGCTTCCCTGTGCTCTTTCGCGCATGCACATGAAAGAGTGCAGAGATCGCCCCGAGGCACGGAGGTGCCTCAGGGAGATTTGTTTCAGTGCTAGAGTTTTAAATAAAGTTTTTTAAAACTTTTAAAACATGTGCCCTCATGTGACACTATCACATGAGCTGGGACATGTCAAAGAATAAAAGTATAAATTTTTATTAGATTTTAAAACACTTTATGAAACCTCATCCCGCCTGTGGATGAGGTTTCATGAAAAACACGAAGGCCGCCTGGGCTCTTCGCCTGCCCAACAACCTTAAGGTTGGATGGACAGCTCATTAAATTGAATTAAAATCGGGACGCCCGTTCAATAACACTGTGCGTCATTTCACGTGTCGGCGAGCGGGCCCCGCCCCCACTTGCTGACGGGAAAATTCTGCCTTATGAAATGTCGAAATAAAAGAAATTGACATTTTCCAGCTCATGTGACAGTGTCACATGAGGGGACATGTCAGGAATTTTTTTTCCACACTTTCACAAATCTTTAAAACTTCCAGCGATCTCCCTGAGGCGGCACTTAGCCTCAGGGAGACCTACGCACTCTTTCGCGCGCATGCGCGGAAGAGCTCACTCCCAGCTCAGGGAATCCCCCTCGCCTGCACAGGGAGCGCACAGCGCTTCCGAACAGACGTCACAATGGGCGGGCCTTAATTGTCCCACCCATGTAAAATGGCAATCGGGAACCCACCCGCCCACGCCCGCTCCTGCTCCTGCGCATCCCCCCTGATGGGGGGAAAACATTGCCCTATGTTGTCCTGAAAAATATGTACTTGTAAATATAATATGTATAGCAGAGTTAAAGGGGGAGGAATGTAGTAATTATGGTTTTATTTAGTGTAAAATGTACCTTTAAGAATAATGCTTGTTAGGGAAGATCAGAGGATCTGTAGTAAACAATAGGAGAGTGGCGCTGGCTACATCATCAATTAGTGTAGAGATAGAGTTGCTGCTGAGTATAATGTAAATAAACTTAATGTTTCCACCTAAGAACTGTCTGTGGTTCAACGCTATTACTAATAGTATAACACGGCCACCCTACAACACAACGGTACAGTGTTAGCAGTTCTCCACTTCTCCAGCACCATGCCTGTAGCCAAAGAGGATTGGAAAATGGTTGTTAGAGCCTTCGCTATTTCCTCCCTTACTTCGCTTAGTAGCCTGTGATGTATTTCTTCCATAGGTGACGATTTATCTGCTTTCAAAGTTGCTAAACTTCTTGATATCTCCTCTCTCTCATTATGTTTATCTAATCCAATATTTCATACTGCTCCTCCTTAACTACGTCGTCCCCCTCCTTTGTGAAGACAGAAGAAAGTATTCATTAAGAATCGTGCCCCCACATCTTCCACCCCCACATCCGAGTTACCTTTTTGATCTCTAACCTGCATCACTCTTGCTCTTTGTGAAATTATAAAACATTTGAGTTTTCCTTGCTCTTACTTGCCAATATTATTTCATGCCCTCTCTTTGCTTTCCGAATTTACTTTCTAATTTCACCCTTGCGCTATTTATACTCCAAGCTGTAGGCTTTCTGCAGTATTGAGCTCTCAGCATCTGACATAAGCTTCCCTTTTTAATTTTACATAGGTTGCACGGAAACAGGCCATTCGGCCCAGCAACTCCACGTCAGCATCCATGCTCCACTCGAACATCTTCCCATCTTTCTTTATCTAAACCTATCATCATAAACCTCTATACCCTTCTCTAGTTTTACCTTAAATACATCTATACTGTTTGATTCAACAACTACCTGTGGTAGCAACTTCCACATTCTCATCACTCTCTGGGTAAAGAAGTTTCTTCTGAATTTTCTATGAAATCTTTGCCATACCCTGCTCAGTATATGCTTTGACATCTAGGGAGGTCTGAATTTTAGAGTTCCACCCTTTTTCTTTACAGGAACATATTTGTTCCGAGCACTCTATCTCTTTCTTGAATGCCTCCCACTGCTGTGACACCGATTTACCTTCATGCAGCTGTTTCCAGTCCACTTTTGCTAAGTTACATTTCAGCTGAATAAAAATGGCCTTTCACCAATTGAGAACTTTTACTCCTGACTATCATTGCCTTTTTCCCACTCCAGATCTAACTGAATGATAAACTCTACCACCAAAATGCTCTCCAACTAATATCCCTTTGAGAAAAGTGCATAGAATCAATACAGCTCAGAAGGAGACCATTCGGTCCATTATGTCCATGCCCACTCTCTGCAAGGGCAACTCTGCTAGTCACACTCCCCTGCCTTTTTCATGTAGCCTGCAAACCTTTTCTTTTCAGATAATTATGTAATTCCCTTTTGAAGGCCACAATTGAATCTGCTTCCACCACACTGTCAGGCAGTGCTAGATCCTAAACACTCGCTGTGCTGTCAAGCACTTTAAATCAGTGTCCTCTGGTTCTTGAACCTTCCACAAGTTTCTCCCTATCTATTTGTCCAAACCCCTCATGATTATGAACACCTCTATCAAATTTCCTCTCAACCTCTCTTCTCTAAAGAGTCCCAGGTTCACCAATCTATCCATGTAACTGAAGCTTCTCATCTCCGGGACCATTCTCATAAATATTTTTTGCATCCTCTCTAATGCCTTCACATCCTTCCTTGAATGTGGTCTCCAAAGTTGGACACACTAGTCCAGTTAAGGCAGGACCAATGTTTTATACAGGTTGACCATAACTTCTTTGATTTTGTATGCCATGCCTATGGTATGGTTTCTCCTTTCTCTCCTTTAATACCTTGTAATCAATCATATTTTATACAATGATACATGCCATTTTAATATGTATTGTCAGACCAAAGATGTAACCCTTGCAGCTTAATTAACGTGCACCACAGGAACAATACATTCTTTACTGAATAAGTGGATTAAAAATTGTCCATTGGAACTGATTGTTGATTACAGCCTTTCATTTAACAAAGAAGCTGAATAAAATGAAACAAAAGAAAAATTCAGTTTGTTAAAATATTATGATAAAATAACCATGTTATTTCCCTCCCTCTGGGCCAGCAGAAGTGGGTTCACCTGAGACTCTGGAATTGGACCTTGACTTGGACCCACGAATACTGAAGCTGCAAATATTTTAAAAACAATAGGCCCCTGTTGTAGGGTGGCTGAGTTGTACTTTTGGTGATAGAGTTGACCTGCGGACACTTCTTGAGCGGAAACTTTGAGTTTATTTACATTATACTAAGCAGCAACTACACTTGTGCTTTCAACTCCAACTCTATCTCTACACCAACTGCAGAGGTAGCCCATGCTACTCTCCTATTGGTTACTACAGATCATGTGATATTGCCTAACAAGTATTATACTTAAAGGTACATTACACACTAAATAAAATCATAATTATTACATCCCTCCCCCTTTAACTCGGCTATGCATATTATATTTACAAGTGTATATTTTTCAAGACACAAAATATTTACACTGGGTAAGGAATTTATAAGTTCAGTCTTTCAGGTGATTTCCTGGCAGGTGATTTCCTGGTATGTGTGGAATGTCGCAGCTCCACAACGTCCGATTCTTTGTCAGGAACCTCCTTTTCCAGAGTTGCCTGAACATCAGGTGCTTCGGTGGGAACTTGCAGTTCTGTATCCTCAACTCTTACTGGAACATCAGACATGTCAGTCCTGGGTTGAGCATCCTCAACTGGAAACGCAGACCCGGTCATGGTCACTGGTGGAACCAAGTCTTGGTGATTTGTCTCTCTCTTCCTTAAATGGTCCACTTATTTACGGATGATCTGGCCTTCCACCTCCACGTGGTAAGTTAGAGGTTCAGAAATCACACTTATTTTACCCAGTAACCACTTTGGTCCTTCCCCAAAGTTTTTCACGTATACCGGCTCTCCCATGGTAAATTTCCTCTCACGATTATGCCAGTCGTGTCTAGTTTTCTGGCTTCCCTGACAACTTTCCACCTTTCCCTCTAAATTCATCATTATTAAGCTCAATCTCGTCCTGAGACAGCGTTTCAACAATAGTTCCGCAGGTGTGACACCTGTTGTTGTGTGAGGGGTAGTCCTGTAATGAAAAATTAAGCTCGCTAGCTTGTTTGTCAAGGACTCACCAGTTAGCTTTCTCATGCCTGCCTGGAGTGTTTGATCTGCCCTTTCCATTTGAGGAAGTGTGGTACGGTACAGTTATTACATGAGTGAACCTGTTGAGGCTGATAAACCGTTGAAACTCAGCACTCGTAAATGCCGTGCCGTTATTGGAAATGACGACTTCTGGTAGTCCGCGAATAGCAAAACTCTGAAGCAGTTTCTCAATTGTAGCAGCCGATGTTCGTGGCTTCACCTTTTTTTTTTATTCATTCACAGGATGTGGGCTTCACTGGCTGGGCCAGCATTTATTGCCCATCCCTAGTTGCCTTTGAGAAGGCGGTGGTGAGCTGCCTTCTTGAACCACTGCAGCCCATGTAGGTACACCCACAGTGCTGTTACCAAGGGAGTTCTGGGATTTTGACTCAGCAACAGTGAAGGAACGGCGATATATTTCCAAGTCAGGATGGTGAGTGACTTGAAGGGGAACTTCCAGGTGGTGGTTTTCCCATCTATCTGCTGCCTTTGTCCTTCTGGATGATAGTGCTCATGGGTTTGGAAGGTGCTGTTGAAGGAGCCTTGGTGAACTCATGCAGTGCATCTTGTAGATGGTACACGCTGCTGCTACTGTGTGTCGGTGGAGGAGGGTGTGAATGTTTGTGGATGTGGTGCCAATCAAACGGGCTGCTTTGTCCTGGATGGTGTCAAGCCTCTTTAGTGTTGTGGAAGCTGCACTCATCCAGGCAAGTGGAGAATATTCGATCACACTCCTGTTTTGTGCCTTGTAGATGCTGGACAGCTTTGGGGAGTCAGGAGGTGGGTTACTCGTCATAGGATTCCTAGCCTTTGACCTGCCCTTGTAGCCACTGTATTTATATGGCTAGTCCAGTTCAGTTTCTGGTCAATGGTAACCCCCAGGGTGTAGAAAGTGAGGGGAGGAATTCAGTGATGGTAATGCCATTGAACATCAAGGGGCGATGGTTGGATCCTCTCTTGTTGGAGATGGTCATTGCCTGACACTTTTTTGGTGCAATTGTTACTTGCCACTTGCCAGCCCAAGCCTGGATATTGTCCATGTCTTGCTTCATTTGGACATGGACTGCTTCAGTATCTGAGGAGTCGCGAATGGTGCTGAACATCATGCAATCATCAGCGAACATCCCCACTTCTGGCCTTTTGATGGAAGGAAGGTTATTGAAGAAGCAGCTGAAGACATTTGGGCCGAGGACACTTCCCTGAGGAACTCCTGCGGTGATGACCTGGAGCTGAGATGACTGACCTCCAACAACCACAACCATCTTCCTTTGTGCGAGGTATGACTGCAACCAGTGGAGAATTTTCCCCCTGATTCCCATTTACTCCAGTTTTGCTCGGGCTCCTTGATACCACACTTTGTCAAATCCTGCCTTGATGTCAAGGGCAGTCACTCTCACCTTAACTCAGGAGTTCAGCTCTTTTGTCCATGTTTGAAGCAAGGCTGTAATGAGGTCAGGAACTGAGTGGCCCTGGCTGACCCCAAACTGGGCTTCAGTGAGCAGGTTATTGCTAAGCAAGTGCTGCTTGATAGCACTGTTGATGACGCCTTCCATTACTTTACTGGTGATGGAGAGTAGGCTGATGGATCGGTAATTGGCCGGGTTGGATTTGTCCTTTTTGTGTACAGGACATACCTGGGCAATTTTCCACATAGCCGGGTAGATGCCAGTTTTGTAGTTGTATTGGAACAGCTTGGCTAGGGGCACAGCAAGTTCTGGAGCATAAATCTTCAGTACTATTGCTAGAATATTGTCAGGTCCCATAACCTTTGCAGTATCCAGTGCCTTCAGTCATTTCTTGATATCACATGGAGTGAATCGAATTGGCTGAAGAGTGGCATCTGTGATGCTGGGGACCTCCGGAGGAGGCCGAGATGGATCATCCACTCAGCACTTCTGGCTGCAGACTGTAGCAAATGCTTCAGCCTTATCTTTTGCACTAATGTGCTGGGCTCCTCCATTATTGAGGATGGGGATATTTGTGGAGCACCCTCCTCCTCCAGTGAGTTGTTTAATTGTCCACCACCATTCATGACTGGATGTGTCAGGACTGCAGAGCTTAGATCTGATCCATTGGTTGTGGGATCGCTTAGGTCTGTCTATCACTTGCTGCTTATGGTTTTTGCCACGCAAGTAGTCCTGTGTTATAGCTTCACCAGGTTGACACCTCATTTTTAGGTATGCCTGGTGCTGCTCCTGGCATGCCCTCCTGCACTCTTCTTTGAACCAGGGTGGATCCCCTGGCTTTATGGTAGTGGTTGAATGGGGGATATGCTGGGTCATGAGGTTACAGATTGTGTTTGAGTACAATTCTGCTGCTGCTGATCGCCCACAGTGCGTCATGGGTGCCCCATTTTGAGTGCAACCATTTTGAATGGGCACCGACAATGAGCAGAAACATTGTCCCCAGAAAAGATCCAACGTAGTCAATGTGTAACCGCACCCAGGGTCTACCTGGCCACTCCCATGGGTGTCATGGAGCTGTCACTGGCAACTTTTACAGTTGCTGACATTGCCCACAATGCTTTACCATACTCTCTATTTCGCCATCCAGCCCTGGCCACCATAGATAGCTGAGTGCTATGGTCTTCATTCAGGAAATTCCTGGATGGGCACCGTGTAGTTCAATTAAAAGTGGCCCCCTTCCCTTTGGAGGAACTATCAGTCAAGGTCTCCATAATAAGATGCCATCCTGGCTGGTTATTTCATGTCTTCTGTTGAAGTGCGGTTTCATTTCATCAGATACAGGCTCCTGTGACCAACCATGAGGCACTTGTTCTCGTACCTGAGATAGGACTGGGTCCCAACTTGTCCAGTCTCTGATCTGTCAAGCACATACCGGCGAAGAATCTAAGAAATTTAACAGTAAAACAAGTTCATGTGGAACTGGGATGTACTCATAATTTTCTTGTAAGGGCAAACGAATAAGGGAATCGGTGTTTGCAATTTGATTGCCAGGTCAATGCATGAAAGTGTATTTTGTTTGCTGCAAGAATTAAAGCCCATCATTGTATTCTTGCTGAGGCTATGGGTGGTATAGCCATGTCCTCACTAAACAATCCTAGCAATGGTTTGTGTTCTGAAACAGTTGTAAAATGGCAGCCGTGTACGTACTGGTGAATTTCTTTAACACCAAAGACGATGGACAGGCCTTCTTTTTCTATCTGCAGGTATCCCTTTTCCACCATGGTGAGTGTCCTTGATACGTAACCTATTGGCCATTCCATGCCATCATCCATCCGATGAGAGAGCACTGCTCCTACTCTGTACGGAGTTACATCACGTGTCAGCACCAATTCTTTCATCTAGTCATAATGCACTAATAGATTGGACGAGTGCAACAATTATTTCACCTTTATTAAAGCTTCCTTCTGGGGCGCCTCTCAAGGCCAACGTTGGTTCTTTTTGAGTAGAGAATGCAGGGGGGCTAGCACTGTAGACAAATTGGGTAAGAACTGCCCATAATAATTGATCATTCCTAGAAATGATTTGACCTCTGAGGCATTCTTTGACACAAGTGCCTCTCCTGTGGCTCTCACTTTCTCCTCAACTGGGTGGAGGCCCTGTGAATCTACCTGGTGACCCAAATAGATTACCTCCCTCGCTTGGAATGTGCACTTTTCTTTTTTTAAATGCACTCCAGATTGCATGAAATGTCTGAAGATCTCTTCTAAGTTTTCTAAATGCTCTTTTTCAGTGAATCCTGTCACCAATACATCATCGAAATAGACTGCAAATCGGGGCAGTCCCCACAGTAGGCTTTCCATTGTTCTCTGAAAGATGACACAAGTCAAGGGGACACTGTAAGGCAATTGTGTATATTGGTACAACCCTTTGTGGGTATTAACTGTGACAAATTCCTGGGAGGCATTATCCAACTCTAGTTGTTGATAAACATGACTCATGTCAAGCTTTGTGTACGTTGTTCCTCCTGCCAGCTTGACATACAGGTCTTCAATTTTTGGAATGGGCTGCCTGTCTATCTTAGCTACTTTATTAACCATCAGTTCGTAGTCTCCACAAATTTGGATGCTTTGGTCGGGTCTAAGGACGGGAGCTACGGGTACTGCCCATTCTGAGAACTGAGCAGGTGGTATAACATTCTGTTTCTCTAGTCTGTTCAGTTCAATGTCGACTTTTCTCGCAAGGCATATGGCACTAGTCTCACCTTCATGAAATGAGGGGTTGCTTCCAGACCCACATAATCTTAGCCTGCAGGCCTTGGATTTTCCTCACTTCACCCTTGAAGATGGTGGCGTACTTTCTAAGTAGCTCTCGTAGCTCACTTGCTGTCAACTGGAAAATTTCAGCCTATTCTAACTTAACCTCCTTTAACCAATTTTGCCCCAGGAGGCTTGGCCCTTCACTTGCTACCACCATCAAGGGTAGCTTTGCTGATTGGCTTCCATAATGGACAGTTACTCTGCTTATGCCTTTTACTTGAATGTCTTCACCTGTTTATGTTTTTAGCTTGGCAGCTGTTTCTTCTAAACTTTATTGATGAAGGCATGTTCCCCAATTACTGTAGTGGAAGCTCCCGTGTCCACTTCCATTCTAACAGGTTTGCTATTTACTTTCACTGTGACAAATATTGGTTCTGTCTTTCCAACTTTCAGATTAAACAACAAGTAAATGTCCAACTTTGTTGTTTCAGGCTCTTCTACATTGTAGATTTCATTGGGCTCCTTCTTTGGTTTATAAGCCTGCTTGAATCTTTCCTTGCATTGCCTCATTCTATGTTCATTTCTATGACAATAGCAGCATTCGATTTTGTTAAACTGCCAATCACTAAAAGACTGATTGTTTCCACCTCTATTAAAATTATTCTTTGATTTTGCTGCTAAGTTATTTTTCTTTATTTTTTGGCTAGCGGGGGCTGTTTCCCGCTTCTCGCCAGAGTCTTGCTTTTTCGCGCATCTTTCGGCTGAGGTTTCCTGTCCAATGTGGAGGATAGCGCCATTTTGTTGCTTTTGAATCTCTTACTGCACTTTCCATGGCCAGCACTATCTCTAGCTCCTTCTTGAAATCCACATTCACTTCGGACAATAATCTTTTCTGAATAGAGTCCTCTTTTACACCACACACTAAACGATCTTTGAGCATGTCATTCAGAGTTGTACCGAACTCACAATTTCCTGTTATCTGCTTCAACTTTGCCATGTAACATGCAATTGTCTCACACGGGGCTCTATTTCATGAATTAACCCTGAACCTCTGCATTGTGACTGAGGGCTTGGGTTGAAAGTGACCCTTCACCAGGTCCATCAATTCATTGAAATTCTTTGAATCTGGGCACTGGGTGCTGTCAAACTTTGAATCATACTGTACTCAAGGGGGATCGCTTGCCTCTTCTCTTCCCCCATAATCTCGTTCGCTTGAAAAAAAGAATGTGAGGTGTTCTAAGTATTGAGACCAATCATCTGTGGCTAGTTCAAAAGGATTGATTCTCCCAAATTGTGGCATTTTGTGGGAGGATAACTACTTCAATTCTACTGGAGCTTGCTACTTACAATCGCCGTGCGAGGTACGGTGCCGATTTCTTTTTAACTTGATTTCTTCTTTTCAATCCTGTTTTATCCTCACTGCCAGTTTGTTGTAAGGTGCTGAGTTGTAATTTTGGTGATGGAGTTGAACTGCAGGCACTTCTTGGTGGAAACTAAGTTTATTTACAATATACTCAGCAGCAACTATATGTGTGCTTTCAACTCCAACTCTATTTCTAGACTGACTGGCTGAGGTAGCCTGCGCTACTCTCCTATTGTTTACTACAGATCATGTGATCTTGCCTAACAGGTATTATTCTTAAAGATACATTACACACTAAATAAAACCATAATTACTGCAGCCTCTACAGCTGAAAAGCTTCAGGGGCTCGAGCTGCTGGGATATTTTTAAGTGACTAGCTTCTGCCGCTTCTATCATTTTCCTCCCACCCCTAACTACCCAAGGTGCCCCTTGTTAGAGTGATGCACCAGCAGTTTTACAATAAGGGGATCAATCCATGAACTATATACTCCAGTGGAGATTCCCAGCCGGCAGATCTCCAGACTTTTACTGGGATCAAAGGTTTTACAGGGCTTGTAAATCAGGCATGTAATTAGTGCTGCTGTCTATTTCACATTCAGTGGCATCTACTCACGAACATTTAAGATCCAGAATGGTAAGTATTGCAAAGTGTAACATAATAAGGAATTCAGTCCCCTATGCTTGTAATGCCACAATTGAATAAACCTGAATCCAATTTGTTCCTGAATTGCTAGTATATGCAAAAGGTTCATGATATGCTGTCGGAGGTATTTATTTTCTCTATCTCTTTTTGTTAGAGAGAAATTAAATTAAGTTTCTAGTGGGCTTAGCATTAAGGTGGTGTGAGATGTAAGGCAGTCACAGCAATGCACTAGACTGTTTGACACCCCACACACGTGGATTTCATTTTGTGTTGATTATGGAACAAATTGTGTGTAGCTGTTGCTTATACATAGCCAATCGACAGAGGTGTCTGCGGTCTAACCACTTGAGGAAATCAATCTAGCTGACTGAAATAACTTGCCAAGCAATGAAGGGAAATTGTAACCTGGGGAAGAAGGGCTGATAGTTGGTTGGAGAAGATCGATCTGAGAGAGAGGTGTATGGTCGCGATCAAACCGGAGGCAAAGGATACGCCAAGGCCAACACTCGCTCCTCCAGAGCCGGTCTACGGTTCCCCGTCGGCCGTATCCACCGGCTGCGCGCAAGGGTCACAATGCCGAGCGTGTCGGTGGCGGAGTCCTCGTCTACCTGGATGCCGTCCTCAAGTACCTGACGGCTGAGATCCTAGAGCTGGCCGGCAACGCGGCCCAGGACAACAAGAAGACCAGCACCAACCCCGGCACCTGCAGCTCACCATCCGCAATGACGAGGATCTCAAAAAGCTGCTGGGAGGGGTCACCATAGCCCAGGGTGGGGTCCTGCCCAACATCCCAGGCTGTGCTGCTGCCCAAGAAAACAGGCCACCCCAGCAAGGACTGCGCCTGAAGGGGCGAGATCAGGAAAAAGACTAATGGTTATTTGTTGGCAAAGGTTTATGGAGACCATATCCTGACAGCAGGCTTCTTGTTAAGCTCTGGAGGCATAGAAACATGGGAGAAGCCCTGACAGGACAACAGATAATACGGTCATGGCCCAGTAAGAGTAGGAAACACAAAGGACAGAATTTTAACTGGCAAGGGAATGATGGTTTGGATGTGGGCTGGGGGGAGATTAAATGCAGGCAGAGGGAAGAGAAGATTAAATCCCCAAAAATGCCAGTGTGTTGGACCCAGAAACCAGCCATCATCCTACTCACTCCTGGCTTTAACCACACACATTCAGAGGAGTGCGGGTAAGCCCATGGAGATGTCAGGCCTGTTTAAATCTGTAAAACGGCAACTAAATCTGAATTCAACCCCGGATTCTGGTTTTAACAGGCTGCGCACAGGTTTCCCAAGCGGTGTGAAAATTGCTATGGTCAACTAGGAGAGAGTGCAGCATGGATTGATGGCTCTGTCAAATTGGCAGGCTGGGAAGCCTTTAAAGACTGAGGAGGAGAAATTTGTTCGTGGAAGTATGCAAACTTATGCCAATTTCACAGAGGCTAGCAGCACCACAGGCCACCACTGCATGTCTCACATGGTATTGTCCAATGGTAGAATTGAACAACGCAGCATGAATTACGCAAGTAGCAGTCCATAGTGCTGCCTTCTCCCCGGAGAATCAATATAGTTTGCATAGCATCTCTAGAAGCAATACTATGTTACAAAGTTTCTCTTTGTTCAGAGGGCTTGTTCTGGGTGTGCTTTCACTGCTTTACAGGTATTTTCCAACTTCTTTGAAGTCATTTCTGCCTCCCTGCACTTTACTCACCTTGATCACCACTTCCCTGCAGTCAGCCTTCACTGCAGCATGGGAGCAGCTTATGCAGCTCTACCTTGGACCTCTGATGAGGAACAGGAGAAGAAGGAAAAATACCAGCAGCAGCATCCGCTTTCTCTTCAGCCATATGCCACTCCACAGGATAGTGGAGGTAGACCCAGAGCTCCAGCTCAAAGGAAGCTGCAGGCCCAACATAGGGTCTATAGGCAGAAGATCAGCTCTCTTGACATGTGTGAATGCCAGTGCCTCAGAAGGGTCAGGCTCTCACAGCAGGTCATTGCTAATATCTGGAACAAACCTCCTGGGACAAGACCTCCTTCCCAGTGAACCAGCTCGGCACATTTTGCGCATGGCCATCAAGGTCCCCATAGCTTTGATTCTTTTCACCTCCGGCATTAGCCAGGAGTCTGCTTCTCATGATTGTATGTCCCAGGTGACCAATGCCATGTTTTCAAAGACTGCCAATTACATCCACTTTGCTACTGATGAGACCTGTCAGAACGAGAGGACCTTACTTTACTGCTCTGGCTGGATGCCCAAATGCACAGGGAGTCATAGACTGCACACATGTGGCAACCAAGGCACCCTTAGATTAAACAACGGCCTTTGTCAATTTGAAATCCTATCTCTGTTCAGGTTGTTATGTATCCACCAGAAGGTTTTCATGCAGATTTGTGAAAGATAGCCTGGAAGCTGCCATAATGCCTTTATTCTTCACCCAAGAATGAGTGGCCAAAGACAAAAAGGTCTGAACATTTTTGTGACAAGGAATTATAGAGCAAAGTGGCAAAGTCACTGCAGTGTGAGGGGCCATAAAATTATAGCAATTTTTATGATCCATGGTGAAATGTAAATGCTTCTAGGCCACTTCAAATGGGTGGAATTGTAAAAGTACCTTGAGATGAATGCAGTTGGGTTCACTTTCGGACTTTGAATCCTACAGCCACCTGATCTGGCTAGGATGCTGACTTTTCAATTCCGTCATTCTAAAGGAAAAGAATATGAAGCCTACCGAAATATCAGCAATACCCCAGAGACAGGGAGGGGGAGGGACGAAAAGAGGGGAGAGAGAGAGAAGTGAGAGAAAACGAGAGGGTTAAGAGGGAGGGGGGGAAGAGAGAGAGAGAAGAAAGAGAGTTGAGAGAGGGAGTGAGAGCGCAAGGGGGCTGAGAGAAAGAGAGAGTGGGGTGGAGAAAGAGAGGGAGAGAGAGAAAGGAGAGGGAGTGAGTGAGAGAGAGAGGAGGGAGGGGAGAGAGGGATGGAGAGAATGGGAGAGGGGAATGTGAGAGAGGTGGGAGGGAGTCTCCTCTGGTCACTGTGTGTTAACCACAGCACATCTCCAGGTGAGGACTATGTCCAGGTTGATGTGGGAGGACAGCCAGGTTTGGGATTTTGAGAGTAGGTAGGAGCAGAGTTGGGAATAGATACTCCCTTTCACTCCCTCCTCATTAATTGTGCCCCACCCCCTCCTCCCAGCAAAGTCTGCATGGCTGACTGTGTATCTGAGCTGTGTTATCGCTGAAGTGGCGCTCACCTTGCTCATCATCCCTGTGCCCGGTTAACATAAAACTCATTGGTGGCTTACCGCAGCATCATGAGAAGTGAAGGGGACCCAATTAGTTCCCTCCACTTTCCCAGGAGCGGGTCAAGCTGCAGAAGTGGACGGCAGTCTGGCCTGGGCTGGCAAGAGGCTGAGTGTCTTCTCCCCGGGGTCTTTTCCAGACCTCATCACTGGCGGAAATTTTCCAGGCTTTCTGAAATTCACTCCTCTTTTTCTCTTTTACTGCTTCTTCTCCTCAGCCTCCCGGAGGATGTCGAATGGATCAGACTTGTCGTCCAACAGCTGGTCGAGAAACGATTGGTGACGGTATGGCTGAAAGCATGACTACAGCGGGACCAGCCAGAATCACTGCTCCTCAACCTCCAATCACAGGTTCTCTCCCTCTCCCGCCCTTGATGCTCCTCCAATCATAGATTCTGTCTCTGGAAGACCAGCAAGAAGAGGAGGGAAGGAACCTGTGATTGGAGGAGCTGGAGCAGTGCACATGGGAGAGGCAGAATCTGTAATCGGAGGAGTTTTGGGTCTAGTGCCCTTTGGTTTGTTGGGGCTAAAGGCTAAAGGATCCGGGTTGCATGCTTTATTTTGGGGTGACCGAGCCAGTACAGAGACAGAGAACATCAGGAGATCATTGTCAGAATAAACACATGCCATTTATTTGCAAACGAAACTCAGCAGCTACATTTGTATGCTCACAACTCAAAACTCTGTCTTCACTCTTCACAGTCTAATCAAGACTCTCTCACACTGGTAGCCCGCGCTACTCTGCTACTGAGTATTAAGATCACATGATCTTACCTTACAACACTTGTCTTAAAGGTGTGTTACACATCAGATTACTACAAGGAGCCACTCTGTCTCTCTTATGCTTGCTGTACCTCCAAATCGCAACTCCACAGTCAGACCCTGCTCTCACTGACTGACAGCAGAGTTGCAATTTTTTAAGGCTTGTAACTCGGACTCGCCCTGGTTATCTTAACATATATTTAAAATGGCAGATTTCTGAGCTGCCAGGTGGCAGAAATGTCTCATTCCTGTTCATTCATCACATCTCCCACAGGTCTTCACAGCTCTGAACAGAGTGATCGGATGACTCTTTGGAGTCAAGGCCTACCCTCTAAGGGCATGAATTGAAGCTGATACAGCTCAGATATCCAAGCAGTGAAGGATAAAATTGGAGCCTAGTCTTTTTACACGTAGAAGCTTTTATTTACAGGGACATACATTACATATCATGCACTTCCAAACCAACAATCAGAGGTTTAGCTGCTCCTAAATATATAAGCACATGTCAATCCTCCAGTTAGTGCCTAATACCCGAATACATTGGCCATTGAGCTGCTGAAGTCCCAGTTCAGGTGTCTGAATAGAACTGGAGATGTCCTGCAATATGAACTAGCAATGGTATCCAGAATGGTAGCGGTTTATTATGTCTTGCACAACATTGAGCTGCAGAAAGGACTGGAGCTGCATGAGGAGGAAGGTGAGGGCCATTCTGCATCCTCAGAGGAAGGGGAAGGAGAGTGGTGCATCCAGCGTGCCTGAAAATGCTCACCTGGCTGCTAGAGTACTTCACGACAGACTCACCCAGAAAACCTGAGTTTATGAAGCCTTATGGCACAACAATGCTGAACTCATAGCCTCCCACCTCCTCCCAACACAAATCATATCAACAGTCAAAAATCTCCCCATCTTATTCACAGCCTTTGCTCATTTTCCACTCTGGTCATACCATTCTCCTGATTGCTAATGCCTATTTGGAAGGTAGGAGGCAACAATGGAGATGACTGAATGATGGAGACTTGAAATAAACTGCATGATATGTTTTCATTTTCTAATACATTACAACAGTGACATTGTTATAATCATCCGAATGAATCTTGATGTGCAACTAAAAGGTCTTCCTTTTGATTTGATGTTTGTAAGTTTCCTTTAAATTTTGCCTTTGGTTTTGCAGTTCCCTAATTTAGGGGCTGTGTTTATTTTGTCCCTCATTTTGTTAATTTAGTTTATTTGGTGGACTCCAAAATAGTTAAAAGGTCTTCCTTTTCTTATTACCTCTATGTGGTGCCAAGCCTATGGCTTCAGCAGAGCTTGAGGCAGGCTTATCATTCCTCTGTTCTGACTGACAGATGTTCGTGGCCAATGTCCTATGAGAGAGCCCATGAGAGACTGTCCCACAAGCACCTGTGGCAGGGCAGACTCAACCATCAGGACAGGAGGCAGCATGTGGGGCATTGACTGCGGGGATGTGTGGGTCGGCAAGCAATGAGAATCGGAGTGCCTTGAGAGACAGGCTTAATTCTTCCTTTTCTTCTTCATATCTTTTTCATGGCACAAATTGGGAGTTTATTGAATTTTGTAGTGCACAAAAATCATTTAATAGATTTTCCATTTCCTTTCAAAGGATGCTGACTTCAGCTTGAACTCTGTCCCAGTGTAACACTTCTGTGGACTTCTCCCGTTGGTCTTTGTGTACTCATTTTTTCTTGCAGTAACACTTCTGGTTTCGAATTGGGAAGTTAGCGGGCCCTCAAGATTTATCTCTCCCAGCCAGTTCCTTCTGAGGAGACTGGGTCCTCTGCCTGACATGACAAATAGGGGTAATTTTGCAGACTGTTCCTCATACAACACCTTGACTTGACATACCCCTTTCACATTTATTTCTTCGCTCATGTATGTCCTCAGCTTTGTGTCTGAAACTTTTAACTTCAAAGGAGGGGTTCCTTTACTCAGATATATAAATGTATGATCTGCAATGACGGACATCGAGTTCTGGTATCAACTTCCACCTTAATGGGTCGTTTGTTCACTATAATGACAACTTGGATTGGCTCGGTTCTACCCACTTTGAGGTTATATAACAAATGGATGTCTGATTCTATTTCTTCTGGCCCTTCTATGAGGCATATTTCACGATTTTTCCTTATGTTTTTATAGTGTTGTTTTAGTCTTTCTCTGCAGTGCTGCCTTATGTGGCCATAGCGGTGGCAGAAAAAGCACTCGTTTGAGTTGTTGTTCGCTCACTGGAGGCCTGGATGTATTTCTCTGATTCATTTTGTGGCTTTTCACTGCAGTACCATTGCTTTTCAATGGTCTGGAGCTAGAAAGCATTTCCTACTTTTCCGTGGAATCCGAAGTTTTCATGCCTTTTGTTGCCAGATTGTCCCACTCGACTAGATGGACAGCGCCAGTTTGTGTATCTTTTATAACTTGCGAATTTCTAACAGCACTCTCCTTCGCAGTGGTTAATTCTAACGCCTTACTGAAGTCTAGACTAAGTTCGGCTAGCAAACTCCTTTTGATAGTATCATCTCCAATCCCTCATATCAGCCGGTCTCTCAACATATCACTAATGGACATTCCGAATTCGCAATGCTCAGTTAATGCCTTTAAAATGACCACATAGTCAGCTATTGTCTCCTCTGGAAGCCTGTTCCTTGAATTGAGCTTGAAGTGCTGCACAGTAACTGAGGCTTTGGTCTCAGGTGGCTCTGTACAATTTTTATTAACTCATCGAAAGTCTTTGAGTCTGGGGCGCTAGATGACGTAAGGCTGCGGATCAGCTTGTATGTTTTGCTCCTGCATGAGGACAAAAGAATCACCTTTTCTTCTCCTCCCCCGCGATGTCATTTGTGGCAAAAAAAGAACACTGGCGTTCGACATACTGAGACCAGTCATCTGAAATGGGGTCGAATGGATCGACACGCCCAAACTGCAGCATCATGAACGACCGTAAGGGGGCTGCACTTCCGATAGGCTTTCTATGTAATGACGAATTTAGGTGTTTGGCTTACCGTGGAGTTGCCCACTCTCTGGAGTCTCTTATAATTTTCTGCCCATAGTCATTTTTCATGTATTTACTCTTTTAAATGTATTGCCGCTTTAAGAGCAGTCACTTTTTAAAAACTCTATCTCTACAGTTGTCGGCTTTACTGTTCTGGGATTCATGCTCTTTTCAAGTTTTGGCAGGATCCCCGGGTAGATGACTTCGTTGGCCAACTGAACTCTAACTGCATGCCTTCCTATGTTCTCATCAATTGCTGCTTGTAATCAATAACAGGGAGAGGCTGATGTAAAAATAAGCAGTGATGGTTTATTGAGACATAGGGCAGAGCACCAGATCATAGGTGCTCACTCAGAAACCTCCAGAACTTGACTTACAGTTCCCAGTTACCCATGTTGTACTTTGATTCCTCAGTGCTGTCAAATGATTAGTGCACTTGCATTCTCTTAAAGGGATAAGATACCTCACTTTACCACAGTCTCTTCAAATAAAAGGCCTTCCATCGCCAGGCATGGATCTTCATCACACCCACACTCTTGTGACTGGTCTGGAAACCTGAAAGTGGGATGCTTGTTGGAGTCATACCTAGTACAAAGGAAGATGGTTGTGGTTGTTGGAGGTCAGTCATCTCAGCTCAAGGACATGACTGCTGGAGTTCCTCAGGATAGTGTTCTCGGCCCAACCATCTTCAGCTGCTTCATCAATGACCTTCCTTCCATCATAAGGTCAGAAGTTCGCTGATGATTGCATGATGTTCAGCACCATTCGTGACTCCTCAGATACTGACGCAGTCCATGTCCAAATGCAGCAAGACCTGGACAATATCCAGGCTTGGGCAGGCAAGTGGCAAGTAACATTTGTGCCACACAAGTGCCAGGCAATGACTATCTCCAACAAGAGAAATTCAACCATTGACCCTTGATGTTCAATGGCATTACCATCATTGAATCCCCCACCCACTACCAACATCCTGGGGGCTTACCATTGACCAGAAACTGAACTGGACTAGCCTCATAAATACAGTGGCTACAAAAGCAGGTCAGAAGCTAGGAATCATGTGATGATAACTCATCTCCTGACTCCCCAAAGCTTGTCCACCATCTACAAGGAACAAGTCAGGAGTGTGATGGAACACTCTCCACTTGCCTGGATAAGTGCAGCTCCCACAACACTCAAGAAGCTTGACACCATCCAGGACAAAGCAACTGCCTGATTGGCACCACAACCACAGACATTCAGTCCCTCCACCACCGACATACAGTAGCAGCAGTGTGTCGCACTGCAGGAATTCGCCAATGCTCCTTAGACAGCACCTTCCAGACCCATGACCACTACCATCTAGAAGGACAACGGTGGTGTACCTACACCACATGGCCTGCAGTGGTTCAAGAAGGCAGTTCACCACCACCCTCTCAGGGGCAGTGATGGACAATAAATGCCTAACCAGCGAAGCCCACATCCCGTGAATGAATAATAAAAATAATGCTGTGGCTCAATTAAACAGCCAGAGCTCACAGCAAAGCCAGCTCCAGCAACAATTGAATCCATGACCAGTTGTTGCACCAACCCCACCACCACGCACCCCCACCCCCCTCCACCCCCCAACTCCTTCCCATTGCAAGTGGGTCGGATAGTTAAAACTCTGACCTTAACATCCAAACTGCCAGAAAAATGGCCATCACTATTAAGGAGTATAAGGGTGTAGTTCTAGCACAATATAGTGATACAGTAGCTAGTGTGTAAAATTCCAGCAACTAATCATTAAATTAGATCAGGATTAGATTTGCAAAACAAATAGTGAGAGGATAGTTAGAACATGGGAAGAACAGGCAAAATAATTGAACAGATTGAACTTTCTTAAAGATCCGAAAACATCTTCTTCTCTTTGGCATTCAAGAAACAGAAGACAGTGTGAGAGTTGAGAGACGTAGATGAATGTAATGTTTAAAAAAACTTGATTAATGTAATTACTATCTCATATGTTGGACAGTGAGATCACGAGGAAATATTGGGGCTATTTATACATCAGGAGATTTATACATCAGGAGATGTATCTGGCTAGGTGTATGTTGTGGAAACATTTATCTCTTTATTAGTGAATTTCACCACTTCAAATAATTCATGAATAATGGCATGTCAAACAATATTTCCAAGGTATATTTCCAATATTTCCAAAAGTAAGCCAGATTTATAGGCAGCTGTAGAGTCTGTCAGACCACAGAGAATTAATATTCACTGTCAATTACAAAGAAATATTAATTCCATATTTCTATTTTTGAAATAGTAAATATTAAAAATAAAATCAAAGACTGGGAAACCATAAAGAGAATGTGACTGTAATTTTCAAGATACACCTGAAAAATCCTTTCCTGTTCAACTTGAATTTAACTACCACAAACCCAAAATTTGACAGCTGAATCAGGAACTTAATGACTAGAAAGTTACTGCAAAAGTGCTTATAGCGTTTTCCAGTCAATAACCTAGTAATGTTTTTTGGAAGAGAGTCGCAAAGCATTTTAACCAACACTGAATGCAGATAATATTAACATTTGCTAATATTTTAAAATGAGTGATATTGGCTCAACCACCTCCCCTGATTTTCGTTTCCATTGAAATCAGTTGGGAGAGGTACTCGCCTGTGCTACACAGTTGTCTAAATTCAAAATGACCCATAACATGTTCATGCTGGGGAAGACTATGTGTATGCAAAATATTGTCCCTTATGTCTCATATTGTCCCTTATATCTCATAAAAACATAAGAATTAGGAGCAGGTATAGGCCATATTGTCTATCAAGTTTGCCCCACCATTCAATAAGATTTTCTATCTCAATTTCATCCTCACGCTCAATCCCCATAAAAGTTACATTGATCAGGAATCAAGATCAGGCTTCCCACATGGCAGGTGAGAATTGTACTACTGAATCACCTATGCAATCTCAACAAACTACAAGCCGGATAGGTCAAACCAAAAAGTGTTAATTAAAAATATACAATAAGCTGCTTTGCCCAGACCACGAGACAACAGCCCTCTTCCTGATCTGAATTATTGTGTGAATTTATTTTCCCTCAGAACTATTCCATCAACACATTTAGTCGTATGATTCCTATGCCTATTGTGCCCTCAAACTCATCATCATCTTCCAGTGTGTGGATATCTTGGTTCCTTTTACTTCTCATTCACACTGTTGCTCTGTCTCTGACAACTCATTTACCATCTTTTTTCTTTGCTCTGCACATCTTTTCCCAGTGATGGATCTTTCCTCGAGTTCTGCAGTTTGAACCATATGCGAGACATTTCCTTCTTTTGGTGAGCTCATGTGGTCATCCACAGCTCTAGTACATCTTTCCTGTCTGGTATGCATTTATTTGTTGCTGTTTCTCTGCATCAACCCTGCTGCCTTTCTTTGACTTAACTGGCTAGCGATTTTGGGCAGTCACCGTCTTCATCTGTCTATGGCTTCATGTGTTCTGGCAGTGTCTACAGCTTAAGAAATTGTGAGTTTGTCCTGGGAGATTTGTTTAGCTGGAAACTAAAGGAAGAAATCTACAGTGATCCTCAATAGAAGGCAGTTAACCTTCTTTCAGTTGGAGTTCTGGAAGTAATTAGCATGTTTACGATTTGAAACCACAGCAGTGGGGTATTGAAAACCGGTGGTGTTTTCTGATGTTTTTAAGCCAAGCTGCAGAGAGGTCGAGGGGGGCTGCGCTGGAGCTGCTGATTCCAGAATCGTGAGGTCGGTAAAGAAATTGGCTTAGCTAAAAGCTAATGGAAGGACTCCTATTAAATCTTGTACCTTGGTGAACAGCTGGGGTGCTGAAGAGAAATCATTCAAGAGAAAACTCCAGAGAGTGGTGATATACCTTTTGACTTGGTCCCAGGAAAAGTGAATGAACCTTAAAGATTTCATAAGATAAGGGAGCTCCTGGGGGGAAATAGAAAGTAGATCTGAGTTTATAGCGTAAGTCTTTATAAGCTATAGTGTTAGGTTAATCAAGCTTACTTGTTTAATTCCTTTTGATACACAGTAAGGTTTATTTTTGTTTCAAAATGTGAAATCTTGTGGTGTGGTTCTGTTGGTTTCTTACTGTTTATTTAGATTTCTTTTTTGAATGTTAACAGTCCTTAACCGTTATGTTACAATTCTCATAACAATTAGTTCCTTATTTATTTTGGAATAATATAACAATGTAACAGTAACCTATCAGCTAAAAACTTGGCTGTGTGGTGCTGCTTCAAAGCAGCGCTGCATAGATTACGTCTATTTCTCTGGGGACATACAACACTGCAGTCCATCACCTGCATGGGTTTCTTTTTTGATATGAATGTGGAATGCCATGTGGGCTATACAGGTAATAGCCAACAGCTCCGTCTGCTCCTGGGGAATAGATCACTTTGAAGTGGTGCTGCACAAACACATTTTAGTCCAATGTATGTAAATTTTTGTAAAGATCTTTACCAAGTTTCCTACTTGCAATTAATGGTTATAGTAAGGAGTCACACAGTAGGAGTTAAAATATGCCACATAAAAGATAATTGTGTTAAAAACAGGAATCAAAGGAAAAAGCAGAAATTAGAACTTCTGGAGCTGGAAGGAATCCAGCCATCCTGGGGTGGTTGCCAAACATTTACTATTGGCCTATATAGTTTGCATAATTACCATATCAAGCCAATGATGAGAAATAATGTAACCAGATTAAAAAAGCTCTGTTAAGTGACATTACATGTTAGATACATTCAATATAAATATGTATAAAACAATTAATGAGTTGAAGGAACATTCCTACAGCATACTGATAAGGAAAGATATTGGAGAAATCTATAAAATCATCAACACAGTACTTGACTGCAATAAAAAAAGCCTTATTTCAATATCCTCATTATGAACAGAAAGATCCATTGGAACATTTTACTGCTACCTTGATAATTTACCGTTATAAATCAATGCAGCTGCTCATGAAGTTACTTATGTCTTAGCAGTTGATGCCTAAGTGGGTAAAGGTACCGACGTGGAATTCAGCCATACCAGTTCCCAGATATGTGAAGGGGATAGCAACTGGATACTGATAGGACAGGCAAAATAGGAACAGAATCAAGAGAGGAAGAACACATGATAAAAGAGGATGGCATTCTGGCCTTTTTTGAAATGGCAAGATGATGAGGATGGAAATTCCTGAGGATAAGATAGGGCAGGGTAGGCTAGGCAGGCTGACTTAACGAGCATCTGCAATAACGAAATTGGTGAGGACCAAGGTATAGGCAAGTGTTTGAAACAAAATAATGACAGATATGTTATTGGGATATATCAAGAGATCAAGAGATTGGGAGACAGTGGGGAGGGAATGATGAGCAAACCAAAGAGGGAGCAGAAGCAGTGAGAGTTTAAAGAGTGAGCGTGAGACAGAGCAGTGAGGCAGCAATGAGTTTAAAGAGGACTGAGAGGGAGTAGTAAGACAGCAGTAGAAGTGTAAAGAGCAGGCCTGAGAGGGAGCAGTGAAACAGCGGCGAGAGTTTGAAGGGGCCTGAGAGGGAGCAGTGAGACAGTAGTAAGAGATTAAAGGGGACTGAGAGGGAGCAGTGAGGCAGCAGTAGAAGTGTAAAGAGCAGGCCTGAGAGGGAGGCGTGAGACAGTGATGAGAGTTTAAAGAGCCAGTGGTGAGTCTGTAATCTCAGAGCGGACCGCCTACGTTTTAAAGAAAATCAAAGTGTGACATAACAAGAAAGCAGGTAAGTGATTTGTTGGTCAGTATTTTTGCTCCTTTCTCTCAAAATATGATATCCGTTCAAATTAGGAGCTGTGGAATTTTTAAAAAAATTGAAACCTAATTAGTTAGATAAAACATAAGAATGGTAGGGCAGGTGATGTGTTGCGGCTGTAGTATGTGGTTAATGGTGCATACCAGTGTGATCCATGGTAATCATTTCTGCACTAAGTGTTTGCAGCTCAAGGAACTCAGCTTAGAGTTGATGAGCTCTAAATCTGAGCTTTGGACACTGCAATACATCAGAGATGGGGAAAGCTGCCTGGACATTTTGTTCCAGGAGGTAGTCTCACGCCTTCAGCTAAATTATTCAGATTTGGTCTATTATCAGCAAAAGGTGTGTAACTGTGAGTGAGGCGGGTATGGGGATCGAGGAGGTATAAGTGGAGGAACTTCAGCCATTGCAATTGCCCAGCAGGTTTGAGGTTGTTGCAACTATCGTGGATAAGATCAGGGGCTGCAGGGTGGATGAGTGAACAGACCGTGGCACCCAAGTTGCAGGGAACCATTCAAATAGGGGGAATAAAAAGGAATGTAGTTGTGGTAGGGGACTTTGTAGTTGGGGGGGATAGGCACTCTTCTCTGCAGCTGGGAGTGTGAGTCTCGAATGCTGTGTTGCTTGCCTGGTGTCAGGGTTCAAGACTTCTACAGGGGGCTGGAGAGGAAATTGGAGTGGGAGGGGAACGATCCAGTTATCATGGCCCATGCAGGTACCAATGACATAGATAGAACTAGGAAAGAGATTCTGCTTAGAGATTATGAACAGCTAGGGACTAAATTAAAAAGCAGAACCACAAAGGTAATAATCTCTGGATTATTACCTGAGCCATGAATGATTTGGCGTAGGGTAAATAAGATCAGAGAGTTGAATGCGTGTCTCAATGATTGGTATGGAAGAAATGGTTTTTGATTGATGGAGTACTGGCACTAGTACTGGGGAAAGTGGAAGCTATACCGTTGGGATGGTCTTCACCTGAACTGCACTGGGACCAGTGTCCTGGTGAGTCGCATAACTAGGGTGGTAGAGGGGGCTTTAAACTAAGTAATGGTGGGTTGGGATCACATGAGGGGAGATTTGATAAGTTCAAGAAAAAGGACAAGGCAATAGAGGAGAGTAGCAATACGGGTAATGATAACAGAGTGTGACAGGAGGAACAGAGCATACAAACTTAATAGTGTACCAGCAGATAAAGTCAGAGTGTGAGAGAATGGTAGTAAGACAGAATTAAAGGTGCTGTATCTAAATACACATAGCATTCATAACAAAATGGATGAATTGATAGCACAAATATAAAAATATAAGTATGATCTTATAGCCATTAAAGAGATATGGTTGCAAGGTGACCAAGGCTCGGACCTGAATATTTAAGAATATTTGACATTTCAGAAGGGCAGGAAGAAAGGAAAAGGTGTTGGGGTAGCTCTGCTATTAAGGGATGAGATTAGTATAGTAGTGAAAGTTGGCCTTTGTTCAGGAGAGCAAGATGTAGGATCAGTTTGGATGGAGATAAGAAATTGCAAAGGAAAGAAGTAATTTGTGGCAGTAGGTTGTAGGGCCCTCAACAGCATCTGCACTGTAGGACAGAGGATACATGAAAAAATAATGGGGGCTTACAAGAAAGGAATCGTGGGTGATTTTAATCTTCACGAAGATTGGATGAATCAAATTGAAAAGACAGCCCAGAAATGAGTTTGTAGAGCGTATTCAAGACAATTTCTTGGAACAATACATTCTGGAGCCAATCAGATCTGGTAATGTGTAATGGGACAGGATTAACTAATGACCTCATAGTAAAGGACCCTCTGGGCAACAGTGATCAAAATATGATAAAATTTCTCATGCAGTTTGAGAATGAGAAATGTGGGTCTAAGCCTAGTGTCTTAAACTTAAATAAAGGTAGCTACAGTGTATGAAGATAGAGTAGGCTGAAGTGGAATGGAAAAATAAGTTAAAAGTAGGACAGTGGAGAATCAGTGACAAATATTTAAGGGGATACTTCATAACTCTCAAAAAAGATATATTCCACTGAGAAAGAAAGACACTATGAGAAGGGTGCACCATCTGTGCCTAACTAAGTAAGTTAAGGATAGTGTCATGCCCAGTAAGGGATGTCCTATCCACACCTTTTAAAACATGAACTGTAATCAGTCTGGAATTTTCTGGAACTGACTTTAAAAAGGGACGTTAAAATGTTGCAAAAGATGACCGCTGAAAGTCACCTGACTTGATCTGTCGATTCAGACTATCACATTGTCTTGAATAGACAAAAGCACACTTTCCAGGTTAATCCAGAAGGAATATCCTGACCTGAATGGGTTTTATTTTCCAGAAAGGAAGACGGTGATTGTCCTAAAACCCCAGGGTGAATGTCTGTACACAAAGACCCAGGTTGTGGCTAATCAACTAAGCCCAATACCATAATTGGAAAGGGAACCTGCTAAGGCAGTCATGTTGATCTGCCTTTTAAAAAAGCTTGAAGTTCTGTCTGCAAAAGACACTGCACAGCAGCAGCAGAAAGGGCATCAACATCTATGCCTTTAAGACCTCTAGACTGCAACATTGTAAGGTCTCCAAACCTGTTCCTTTTCAAGTCCACCAACATAGAAAACCTACCTCCTGGTATTGAGATCTGCAGGAAGACCACCACTTTGAGAGAATCCTGCAATGACTCTGGTAATACAACATTGGTTATTGAAGTCACTTGGCTACCCTTCAGAATTCACGTAACTACTCTTCTTCACCAGGCCTGTGTTTTTTCTAAGACAGGCCAATCATGTGAACTAAAACTATTCTTTTGTTCATAACTTGTAAAAGTGCACTATTCTCTTTAACTGTGTGGGCAGAATTTAACGTCTGGTGGGCGGGTGGGTGTAAAGCCATGCAAGAAGATGTTGGGCAAGCGTCCCAACGCCATCGTACACTCATGTGATATTTTGCTCGGCGGGCGTATGCAAAAATCAGAAGCGCACCTGCCAACAATTAAGAGGGCAATTAAACCCATTAACGGCACAACTGTCTCCGATTTTTCATGGCCCGTCCAACCTTCCAGTTGGCAGATGGGTGAATCGGCCAGGCAGGATTTACATTTTTCATCAAACTTCATCCAAGGGTGTGATGAAATCTCCATTATGAAATAAATTAAAAATAAATAACTGTGGACAGCATTTTTCTCAGCTATATTTTCAGGTGTTTGATTGTGATGCATGGACATTTTTTTTTTTGCCGCTTTTTAAACCTTTATTTGATCATTTCCAGGTCTGCTGTTCCTGAGGCGGCTGTCTGCCTTCAGGGAGCTTTCTCGCAGAGCTTGCCCACGCCTGCAGAAACGTCATCGCTCGTCACTCCGGCAATGCTGTTAATTAGCCAGCCAGCGTGAAATCACAGTCAGGGTCAATCGTGGTCGGGGGTCTGTTTCTTGACCGCTCCTGGGCCTGCTGACCACACGTGCCTGCCAAAGGTAAAATTCAGGCCTATGCGTATGTGTATGTGGGTGGCTGAATGAGTGATGTAGAGTTAGATTTTCCGGTTAAACACATGAATAAATAATACTCTGTATTTAAACTGCTATGACATGGCAGATGATGTGTGCCAGGCAGACCAAATCCACAAGGGGAACTTGGTTGTGCTATCACAATTGTTTTGCAATTTGTATTTATTACAAGAAATGTGTAGAGTAAATTCAGAAGTAATGAGAGATTTTTAAATAATTAAATTTAAATAACAATTAACAAAATAAAAGATTTCAAGGACATACATATGCTTACAATTCTTACCACTATCACAAATCCTAAAATTCCTAACTGCCCTGACTCCCAGATGCACACACCGTTTAAGGCAACAGCCCAAAATAGGTTTTAGATTTAAAACAAACCCAGCAAGTTAACACAGTACCCACTTGACAGTGGAATTCCAAACGGCTTCCCCACCTTCAGTTATTTTACACAGCAGACTTGGGCACAAATGGCTGGAGGCTTCTGTTTCACACGCTCCTGTTAGATCTTACATGGCCTTCCCCACATAGCCTTTCATTGTCCTTTATGTATGTTTCTCTGTTTTTAATATATAAATTCTATTGTCACATATGTCTTTAAAACTGTATCTTCCTCATAATATAAAAATTTTTATGTTGCCAATATCATCAGCAACCTTTGGGGGAAATAAACACACTTCTTAGTCTTATCTGGCTAGTTGTAAACAGACTAACATTCCTTTGAAATCCAACAGTCCTTTCATTTATCTAAAAATGCAAATTCCCTTCACACCGTACATGCTAAGCCAGCATCCATGTTTATTCATTAGCATATCAAGCACATTCCTACACATTGCCCCTTTTGATGATTTCAAGCTCACGGTCTACTTGACTCCAAATGTAATTAAATCACACAGACAGAACCATCTATACTTACCTACATAAACCTATTTCACAATAAACCAGAAAAATATTGTGAAAAATATTATATTTTCATCACAAAACACAGGGAAACCTTGCTGCTGGTTATTAAGCTGACCATATACTCAGGGGTTAATAAACAGACAGATCTTCCTTTTCAAAAACACACTGATTATGGACCGTAAGGAAAGGTAATGGGGTTTCAGTTCTCTCTCACCCCTGCCCATAACAGATAGTATAAAATTTAAAGAAAATGCATACAATACTGCGAAGATAAGTGGTAGGTCTGAAGATTAGAAAAATTTTAGAATCACTAAAAAAATCACTAATAAAAAGAGGAAGAAATTAGATTATGAGAGAAAGTTAGCTAGAATTATAAAAACCAATTAAAAGGAAAAAATTAGCTAAAGTGGGCATTGGTCCCATAGAGGGTGAGACTGGATGATTAATGGTAAACAAGGTAATGGTGGAAATGTTGAACAGTTTTCACTGTAGAAGACACAAGAAGCATTCCAAGAATAGTTGAAAATCAAGAGGGAAAAGGGAGGGAGGAACTTAAAATAATCACAATCAATGGGGAAAGATATTAGGAAAACTATTGGACCTAAAGGCTGACAATCCCCTGGACCTGATAGTCTACACCCTTAGGTCTTAAAAGAAGTGGCTGCAGAGATGGTGGATGCATTGGTTGTAATATTCCAAAATTCACTATATTCTGGGAAGGTTCCAGTGGATTGGAGAACCTCAAATGAAACACCTCTGTTCAAGAAAAGAGGGGGACATAAACCAGGAAACTATAGGCCAGTTAGCCTAACATCCACTATAGTGAAAATGCTTGAATCCATTATTAACGAGGTAATAACAGAACATTTAGAAAATTATAATACAATCAGGCAGAGTCAACATGGTTTTGTGAAAGGGAAATCATGTTTGACAAATGTATTAGAATACTTTGAGGAAGTAACAAGCAGTAAATGTAGTGTATTTGGATTTCTAAAAGGTATTTGATAAAGTGCCACATAAAAGGTTACTATACAAAATAGGACCTTGTGATGTTGGTGGTAACATATTAGCATGGATAGAGGATTGATTAGCTAACAGGAAGCAGAGGGCTGGGTAAATGTGTCATTTTCAGGATGGCAAACTATAACTAGTGGAGTGTCACAGGGATCAGTATTGGGGCCTGAACGATTTAGAATCTATATTAATGAAGGTACTGAGTGTACGGTAACTAAATTTGCTCATGACATGAAGATAGATAAGAAAGCAAATTATGAAGAGGACACAATGGCCTGGATTTTTGCAATGGTGGAGAGCCTCTTTTGTTGAGAGAATGTTGAAGGAGGCTGAAATCCAGAAGTCCTGCCCCACGAACATGGCGCCTACCATTTTCTCAGGGGCAGGAATGGGACTGGGTTGGGATTTGTGCATGCCCATATAAAACATAAGTTACCTTCAGCCATGTCTAATTTTTGATAGCCAGTAATTAGAAATGCAATGTATGAAGATTAGACCTGGTAGGAGCAGGTCCAAACGTTGCAGACATGGAATAGCCATTTGGAGAGGTAGGGTACCCCTTTGGATATGGCCCAAGGACACCTTTGGGGGGAGTCAGGTGCCCTTTGAGAGAAGTAAGGTGCCTTTTTGGAGAAGTAAGGGAGCCTTTGGGATTTTTAAAAGTGGACAGGAATGTGTGTAAAAGCTGCATTAAGCCTTTGGAACTGTCAAGAGAGCTGTCAAGAGAAACTATCAGAAGTGTCAAAAGCGACTGTCAAAAGAAACTGTCAAGCTGCCTGTGGAATTTAAAACTCCTGCCCTTTAAATCTTTGAGAAAACTGCGTGTGGGGTGTTAAAACAAATCATTGCTTCCTATTTCACTCTGTCTGTTGACATAAGCCTGAGGGTTACCATTATAGGATTTTGCTGCAGGACTGATTTCACAGCCTTCCATTATCAAAGTGGAGTACTTTCCATTTCATAGTTTGATTAACAGCTCTAAGTGCTCGTAGACTCTTTGAAGTGGGACCATGAATTGCAATGCTTACATTTATTAAGGGTTTAGTGCTTGAACGAAATGTTTATTCTTACAAAGGATTACATAGTTGAAGGAAGTAAATATGGTGAACGAGGGTGTTTTTTTAAAGAAATAAAGTCACAAATTGATATTTGGAACCTAATTTTATTTAATCTCAGCATGGCTCCTGAGTCTGCCCATGATGGATATTGAGTGAGTTGGCTTGGTAGGTATAAGGACAAAGGGTGGTGAGTTGGGGGCATTGATTGGCATGAGTTGGCACTAAGTTGGCACAGGGGCTATAAAGGGCCATGGGAGTGGGGGAGGGCTAGGTTGGCATGAAGGATATGATTGGCCATGGGGGTGGGTGGAGGACATAAGTTGACAAGGAGGGTATGAGGGGTCATTGGGGATAGAGGGCATGAGATGGCATGGGTTTGCATGGATGGGACATGGGGAGTGTGGGGGTGAGCTGGTGTCTGGGGAGAGGGCTGGAGGGTTGTTTTTTGTTCTAATGCTTTTTAATTTCTTTATTTATTTGTCCATGAGATGTGGGCATCACTGGCAAGGCCAGCTTTTATTGCCTGCTCCTAATTGCCTTTGAGAAGGTGGTGGTGAGCTACCTTCTTGAGCTGCTGCAGTCCATGTGTTGTACGAACACTCACAGCGCTGTTAGAAAGGGAGTTCCAGGATTTTGATCCAGCGTCAGTCAACGGCGATATAGTTTCAGGTCAGGATGGTTTGTGACTTGGATGGGAACTTGCAGGTGGTGGTGTTCCCATGCACCTGATACCCTTGTTCTTCTAGGTGGTAGAAGTTGTGGGTTTGGAAGTTGCTGTCGAAGGAGCCTTGGTGAATTCCTGCAGTGCATCTTGTAGTTGGTACACACTGCTGCTACTGTGTCAGTGGTGGAGGGAGTGAATGTTTGTGGATGGGCTGCCAATCAAGTTTGTCCTGGATGGTTTTGTCCTTCTTGAATGTTGTTGGAGCTGCACTCATCCAGGCAAATGGAAAATATTCCATCACACTCCTGACTTGTGCCTTGTAGATTGTGGACAGGTTTTGGGGAGTCAGGAGGTGAGTTACTCTCTGCAGAATTCCCAGCCTCTGACCTCCTCTGGTAGCCACAGTATTTATATGGCTAGCCCAGTTCAGGTTCTGGTCAATGGCATCATGACCAGGGCTGCAAAGGTATAAGCAATACCACAGTTCCCCATTCCCACAACGAAACAGGAAATCTTGAGGTTCTTGGGGATGTGTGGGTTTTACTGCAAGTTTGTCCCAAGCTTTAGCACAGTAGCCTCCCCGCTGACAGACCTACTACAGAAAAAAGCAAAGGTAGTGTGGACTGAGAAATGCCAGACAGCTTTTGAAAGGCTGAAGGCCATTTAAATAGGCAAGCCTGTGCTTGAAGCTCCAAGCTTTAACCAAGCATTTAAAGTACCCATCAATCCGAGTGACACCAGGGTAGCTGTGTCCTCCCCCAGGAAGATGAATCAGGATAGAGAGGCCACTTGGGTACTTCTCCAAAAAACTAAACAAGTATCAGAAACAGCATTCCACAGCAGAAAAGGAAACCCTTGGTTTGTTACTGGC
Source organism: Cetorhinus maximus (assembly GCF_964194155.1). Classification (NCBI taxonomy): domain Eukaryota; kingdom Metazoa; phylum Chordata; class Chondrichthyes; order Lamniformes; family Cetorhinidae; genus Cetorhinus; species Cetorhinus maximus. Next base: position 93,564,512 of record NC_135879.1, on the reverse strand, counting down.
TCTTAAATACTTTGAGTTATATGTTCAAAATGGATACAAAGAGACCACAGTCTATGCTGAGCACAACCCATTAACTTTTGTGGAAAAATTTAAGACACAGAATGCCAGGTTATTCTGCTGGAGTTTGCTTCTCCACCTAAAAATCACCCACATTGCCGGGGAATCAAATGTGATTGCCCTGTCCAGAACTTAAAGAGACCCGGTTAGAACTGAAAAGATAATTTTGAACAAAGCTAGAAAAATACATGTGTGTGTGAGTGTGTTTGCTGTCTTATATATTTTTTCTCCTCTTGTAATGAAATGAGAATGAATCTCATTTCGTTCATCAACTGAGGATGTGTCATGACCACGGATCCTATCCCCAAGTTACTTAGGAAAATTGTGAACTTTTAAGTAAGACACGTGTTTTTTTAAAAAAGGACAGACAAGCAAAAGCTGGCCAAGACTGTAACAAAACCACTTGCTGGAAAATTCCTAAGTGGATTACTTAAACAGCTAGTTCAGAGAGAATGGAATGTTGCACCTAAAATGTGTGACATGGCCTACTTCAGACAGAGGCACTTCATAGGAAGAGATACAATGCAAACTGAGTGTGAGAGGAGGACCTTGGGACAGGCAGTCAGCAGCACCTAGAGGAGAGTGTGAGAGGAAGACCCTGGGGCAGGCAGCAAGCAGCACCTTGAGGAGTGTGAAAGGTGGACCCTGGACCAGGCAGTCAGCAGCACCTAGAGGAGAGTGCGAGAGGAAGACCTGTTTCTACCTGTCAGAGCCAAAGTATGAAGTCAAAGGAAAACAGGTAGGTGATTGGCGGGTGTCTCTTCTGTGCCTCTTTTGATTAGCCAAGTGGTTTAAATCATGGGACGTTATTACAGCTGAAGAGTACAGTTAAGAAACGCACTCTTAAAATATTTAACATCTAAATTAATTAATTAAATAGAATAGAGATGGCTGGGCAGGCGATGTGTTGCAGCTGTAGTATGTGGGAGCTGGTGGACGCCAGTGTGGTTCATGGTGACCACATCTGCAACAAGTGTTAGCTGCTCGAGGAACTTCGGCTCAGAGTTGATGAGCTGGAGTCTGAGCTGCGAACACTGTAACCCATCAGGGATGAGGAGAGTTACCTAGACACTGTGTTTCAGTCACACCCCTTAGATTAATTACATCAAACTTGGTGAGGGACAGGAGGGTGTGATTGTGAGTCAGGCAGGTATGGGGACCCAAAATTTAGTATTGGAGGAGCCTCAGCCAGTGGCCTTCTCCAATAGGTACGGGGTTCTTGCTCCCGATGTGGACGAGGGCACAGACTGCAGGGAGGATGAGTGAATTACCACAGCATGATGGTACAGAGCCCCATTAAAGTGGGGAGAAAAGAGAAATGTAGTAATAGGGGATAGCATAGTTAGGGGAATAGATATTGTTTTCTGCAGCAACGACAGAGAGTCCCGAAGGCTGTGTTGCCTTCCTGGTGCCAAGGTTAAGGACATCTCTTCTGGTCTGGAGAGGAATTTGGAATGGGAGAGGAAAGATCCAGTTGTCATGGCCCATGTAGGTACCAATGACATAGGTAGGACTAGGAAAGAGGTTCTGCTGAGGGACTAAAAGCAGTTTGGGGGCTAAATTAAGAAGCAGAACCACAAAGGTAATAATCTCCGGATTACTACCTGAGCCACATGCAAATTGGCGTAGGGTAAATACGATTAAAAAGGTAAATGTGTGGCTCAAAGATTGGTGTGGGAGGAATGTGTCCCAATTCATGGGGCACTGGCACCAGTACTGGGGAAAGCGAGAGTTGTTCTAGTGGGATGGGTTTCATTTGAACCATGCTGGGACCAGTGTCCTGACAAATCGTATAACTAGGGTTGTAGATAGGACTTTAAACTAATTAGTCGGCGGGGTGGGGGGGGGGGGGGGGGGTGGGGGGGGGGGGTTGCGGCGGGTGTTCAATTGCAAAGTTTAAAAAGTCAAAAAGAAATGAGAGAGCAGAGGTGCAGGGTAGTGAAGGGGCGAATGATAACCAAAATGTGATAGGAAGGGACTGAAAATATAAGCAAAAGAGTACAGCAGAAATCAGAACCATAAGACATAGGAGCAGAAATTAGGCCATTCGGCCCATTGAGTCTGCTCTGCCATTCAATCATGGCTGATAAGTTTCTCAACCCCATTCTCCCGCCTTCTCCCCGTAATCTTTGATCCCCTTACCAATCAAGAACCTATCTATCTCAGCCTTAAATACACTCAATGACCTGGCCTCCACAACCAGAATGAGTAATGATCATAAAAAGTCAAAGCTTATCTGAATGCACGTAGCATTTATAACAAGATAGATGAGTTGATGGCACAAATAGAAATAAAAGAATATGACTTGATAGCTATTACTGAGACGTAGTGGCAGGGTGACCAAGACTGGGAACTCAATGTTCAAGGGTATTCCACGTTCCGGAAAAATAGGCAAAAAGGAAAAGGAGGTGGGGTAGCTTTGTTAATAAAGGAAGGTATCAGTGTGGTGGTGAGTAGCGATATAGATGCAATGTGGAATCAGTTTGGGTGGAAATAAGAAATAGCAAGGGGAAGAAGTCATGGGCCACTGAAGAGTTGCCTCACTGTAGGACAAAGTATAAATCTGGAAATAATGTAAGAAGGGCACTACAATTGTCATGGGTGATTTTAATCTGCATATTGACTGGACAAATCAGCTTGGCAGGGGTAACATGGAAGACAAATTTGTAGAGTGCATCAGGGATTGTTTCTTAGAGCAATATGTTGCAGTACCTACCTGGGAACAGGCTATTTTAGATCTAGTAATGTTTAATGAGGTGGGATTAATAAGAGATATCATAGTTAAGGATTCTCTAGGGGGTAGGGATCACAACATGGTAGAATTTCAAATTCAGTTTGAGGGCGAGCAACTCGGGTCTCAAACCAGTGTCCTCAACTTAAATAAGGGCAATTACAGAGGTATGAAGAAAGAGTTGTCTAAAGCATGTTGGGAAAATAGACTAAGGGGAAGGTCAGTGGATGAGCAGTGGCAGATATTTAAGCAGATATTTCACACCGCTCAGCAAAAATTTATCCCGATCAAAAAGAAGGACTCGATGAGAAGGATAAACCACGCGTGGTTAACAAAGGTGGTCAAGGACAGATCCAATCAAAAACTAAGGCATACAAAGCGGCAAAAACTAGTGGTAGGCCAGAGGATTGGGAATTTTTTAGGAACCAGCAGCAGATGACTAAAAAGCTAATAAAGAGGGAGAAATTTGATTTTGAAAGTAAATTGGCAAGAAATATAAAAACAAACGGCAAATGCTTCTATGGGTATATGAAAAGAAAGAGAGAGGCTAAAGTGAACATGGGACCCTTGGAGAATGTAACTGCAGAATTGATAATGGGGAACAGGGAAATGGCAGATAATTTAAACCAATATTTTGCATTGGTCTTCATGATGGAGGACACTATAAACATCCCAAAGATATCAGATAAGCAAGGAACTATTGGGAGGAAAGATCTTGTAATAGTCTCTATCACAAGGGACAAAGTATTTGAGAAATTAATGGGACTAAAGGCAGACAAGTTGCCAGGACCTGATGGCCTGCAACCAAGAGTTTTAAAGGAAGTGGCTACAGAGATAGTGGAGGCATTGGTTGAAATATTCCAGAGCTCACTGGATTCCAGGAGAGTCCCAGCGGATTGGAAAACCGCTAATGTGATGCCACTGTTCAGGAAGGGTGGGAGACAAAAAGCAGGAAACTATAGGCCAGTCAGCCTAAAATCTGTCATTGAGAAAATGCTAGAGTCCATTATTAAGGAAGAAAGAACAGGACATTTAGAAAAGCTTAATGCAATCAGAGTCAACGTGGTTTTGTGAAAGAGAAATCATGTTTGACAAATTTGCTAGAGTTCTTTGAGGATATAACAAGTAGAGTTGATAAAGGGGAGCTGGTCGGTGTAGCATATTTGGATTTCCAGAAGGCATTTGATAAGGTGCCACATAAAAAGATTATTGCACAAGATAGGAGCTCATGGTATTGGGGATAATGTATTAGCATGGATTGAGGTTGGTTAACACACAGAAGAAAGAGAGTTGGAATTAATGGGTCTTTTTCAGATTGGAAAGGCCTAACTAGTGGATTGCCACAAGGATTAGTTCTAGGGCCTCAATTATTTATTATCTATATTAATGACTTGGAAGGAGGGGCAGAGCATAATGTATCCAAATTTGCTGATGATACAAAAATAGGTGGGAGGGCACGTTGTGATGAGGACATAAGGAATCTGCAAGGGGATGTAGACAGGTTGAGTGAGTGGGCAAAAACTTGGCAGATATAGTTTTATGTAGGAAAGTGTGAGGTCATGCACTTTGGTAGGAAGAATCAAAAGGCAGACTATTATTTAAATGGAGAGAGACTCCAAAAAAGTGCAGCACAGAGGGATCTGGGTGTTCTTATGTATGAAACACAAAAGGTTAGCATGCAGGTGCAGCAAGTAATTAAGAAGGCAAATGGAACTTTGGCCTGTATTGCTAGGGGGTTGGAGTTTAAAAATAGGGAAGTCTTGTTACAACTGTACAGGGTGTTGGCGAGGCTGCACCTGGAGTAATGTGTACAGTTTTGGTCCTTGTATTTAAGAAAAGATATACTGGCATTGGAAGCAGTTTAAAAGAGGTTCACTAGGCTAATTTCTGGGATGAAGTGGCTGACTTATCAAGAATGGCAAAACAGGTTAGCCCTTTATTCATTAGAGTTTAGAAGAATGAGGGGTGATCTTATTGAAACGTACAAGATTCTGAGGGAGCTTTACAGGATAGATGTTGAGAAGATGTTTCCACCAGTGGGGGAATCTTGAACTAGGGGACACAGTTACAGAATAAGGGGACACTCATTTAAAACTGAGATGCAAAGGAATTTCTTCTCTCAGAGGGTAGTGAATGCCTGGAATTCTCTACCCTAGAGAGTTGTGGAGGAGACTAGATCACTGAAAGTATTTAAAGAGGAGGTAGATAGATTTTTGAAATATCGGGGAGTTGAGGGCTATGAGGAGCTGGCATGAAAGTGGAGGCCTGGGGCTGATCAGCCATGATCTTATTGAATGGCAGGGCAGGCTTGAACGGCCGAATGGCCTACTCCAGCTCCTATTTCTTATGTTCTTCTGAACTGTCATCTCCTGTGGTTATGGAGATAATGGAGAATGATTACCACCTCAGCCAAAACCATCTCCTGTTGAGTTATATCCCAGACTGTCAAGATGAACTGTGTTGAAAAGAAAACACATCGGGGTAAAAGATATGTTTTTTTTCCCTTCCAGGAATACACAAGGAAAGGAGTTTTAAAAAAACCAACAGCAACTGTAGTTGTGTGTGCTGGTCTGGTGTTCTGTTCTGGTGTGTGTGTGCTGTGAAGATCACAGCTGAACAACACTGCTGTGCATCCTTGCACTTGCAGGTGAAAAAAACCCTCTCTCTCTGATTACCGGAAGCAAATCACAAGTCAGCACAGCCACAGTTGAAAAAGAAACAGGACAACTCTTTTAAGATAGCCTGCAGAACCAAGAATCACCAAACCAACTGCTCAACTGCCAAAGTCAGTGCCACTGGAATCACCTCAACTTAATGGCTGCAGCGTTTCACCATCTACTCCTCATGGACAAGCCAAAGGGTTGAGTCGTATAACTTTTCAACTTTTATTTTTGTACCCAATTTCTCATTTCTAATCTGTGTGTATGTGTGTTGCATTTTTAAAATTATTTTTCTTCATGTTAAGTAACTAATAATAACTCTTTCTTTGACTCAAGACAGCCTGGTTAAATTGGCTCCTTTTAAAACATAAATATATTTGGAATGGGAAAAGGTATCCATGAGGGATGGGATCCTTTTTAAATGAACCTTTTTGTGACCAACCAAGGAGGTTGAATAAAGAAAGGGAGCCAGTTCACCCCTCCTCACCCGGGAGCATAACAATTTGGGGGAACCTCGCCTAGGGATCGGTCGTACAACGGTACCCCTAGGATGTTGATAGTGGGGGATTCAGCAATGGTAATACCATTGAACGTTAAGGGGAGATGGTTAGATTCTCTCTTATTGGAGATGTGCATTACCTGGCACTTGTGTGGCATGAATGTTACTTGCCATTTATCAGCCCAAACCTGAATATTGTCCAGGTTTCACTGCACATGGACATGGACTGCTTCAGTATCTGAGGAGTGGTGAATGATGCTGAACAATGTGGAATCATCAGCGAACATCCCCACTTCTGACCTTATGGTAGAGGGAAGGTCATTGATGGAGCAACTAAGGACAATTAGGTGTATGACACCAACCTGAAGAACCCCTGCACTGCTGTCCATGGACAAAATGCCGGTGCACCGAGGCAGGCTTTCCATCTAACCCACCTACATACTTGGCAGTCTCTACGATTGTTCTGGGGTCAGCTGGCCTGACCCCCCATGAACCCCAAAACCCTGGAATGAAAATTCCAACTTCTGGGGCACTTTCTCCTGGGTTGGGTTTGTGGAGTCGGGAAATGTTCCAACTCTGTGCCCTTGACACAGGAGCAAATATTCAGGCCAAAGAGTCTGCAAAGGGATATAGATAGGTTAAGCGAGCGGACAAAAAAATGGCAGATGGAGTACAATCCCAAAGTCTTCTATAGGCATATAAATAGTAAAATGGTGGTAAAAGGAGGAGTAAAGACAATTAAGGACCTAAAAGAGAATTTACACATGGATGAAGGAGCCATGGCTGAGGTATTAAATGAATACTTTGCATCTGTCTTTACCAAGGAGGTAGATGCTACCCAGGCCATGGTGACAGTTGAGGGAACTCTGTCACTAGAAGGGTTCAAAATTGATAAGGAGGAAGTGTTGAATAGACTGTCTGTACTTAAAGTTGACAAGGAACTGGGGCCAGACGAGGTGCATCCAAGGATATTGAAGGAAGTGAGACTAGAAATTTCAGGGGCACTGGTCATAATTTTTCAGTCTTCCCTAGACTCAGGGGAAGTGCCAGAGGACTGGAGAATTGCAAACATTACACCCTTGTTCAAAAAATGTTGTAAGGATAAGCCCAGCAATTATAGACCAGTCAGTTTACAACTTCAGTTGTTGGCAGGATTCTAGAAACAATTATTTGAGATAGAATTAGTAGTCACATGGAAACATATGGGCTGATAAGGAAGTGCCAGCATGGATTTCTAAAGGGGAAATCATGTTTAACCATCTTGCTGGTGTTATTTGAAGAGGTAACAGGAAAGGTCGATGAGGGTAATGCTGTTGATATGGTGTACATGTACTTCCAAAAGGCATTTGATACAGTGCCACACAAGAGACTTGTGAGAAAAGTTATTGCTCATGGAATAAAAGGGACGGTAGCAAAGTGGATACAAAATTGGCTGAAAAATAGGAAGCAGAGAGTAATGGTCAATGGATAATTTTTGTGCTGGAGGGAGGTTTGTAGTGGAGTTCTCCAGGGGTCAGTATTGGGACCCTTGCTTTTCCTGATATATATTAATGATCTAGGTCTTGGTGTGCAGGGGACAATTTCCAAGTTTGTGGATGGTACAAAACTTGGGTGTGTTGTAAACTGCAAAGAGCACAGTGTATAACTTCAAAAGGACATAGACAAGTTGGTTGAGTGGGTGGCAGATGAATTTCAATTTGGAGAAGTGTGAGGTGATGCATTTTGGCAGGAAGAACATGTACAGACAATATAAAATAAGGGGTGAAATTTTGAAGGGGATGCAGTCATTGAATATATTCAAGGCTCAGTTCGACAGACTTATGATTGACAAGGGAGTCAAGAGTTATGGGGGACGGGCAGCAAAGTGGAATTAAGGACACAATCAGATCAACCACGATTTTATTTAATGGCGGAGCAGGCTGAATGGGTCAAATGGCCTATTCCTGCTTCCATTTCTTCTGTTCTAAAATAAGTTAAATTATTAATGTAAGGCATTTCTCAGATTCCATCTGCAGCACTAACTACAGTTCTGGCAGCAATTCATTTGATTCATTCAGAGATTTCCAGGTATGCAATAGAAATAATTTAGGATTTCAGAAACCTAAGTTACTAAGAAGGAGTTAAGGACTTAGGCTTATTCTCTTTGGGAATGGGAGGTCACTGAAGTGACTTGATTGAACTTTTCAAGATTATGAGAGAGTTTTGCAAAGTGGATCAAGAGAAGTTGTAAACTGTGATGAAAGGTTTAAATAACTGGGACATAAGTTAAAATTAGGAAGTTATAACTAAGGAGGGAGGTATCTTTAAATTTTTGTGGTTGGGCAGTTGCAGCCATTGCCATACAGTGAAATTTTCTGTTCTTCAACTGACTATTTTGGATCATTTTGGGGTCTAGCACTGCTGCCACCATGTTGTATGTTGGTTTGTCTTGCTGAGAAATGATTGCTGAGACATTGGTAAGTCCAAACAATAACTGGTTTATTATATATAACTAAACTATGTACAGTTACTAATGACTAGGGCTGGGATTTTCTGGCCCCATCGTGGCGGGACCCATGTATAACAGACAGATTAGATGAGAAGGATCACACATGTGTAATGGTGCCTGCCTGATTTTTTGTCCCTTCAAACTAAAATGGATGGAAAGTTGAGTCCATTATGTGTATGTCTTGGTTACCAATTTCCCTCTGCATGCTGCAGCAGGAGGTCTGGATACAATAATAAAAAATCTGCCACCATAAATTTGTTGAATTGGAAATTAGACATGTTTCAAAGAGTATTTGCATTTATATGGCACCTTTGTTATGTCTCTCAGAGCTGCCTCAGAAAACTTTATACACAGCGAGTTACTTTGAAGTGGATGGAATGTTATGAAGGTAAACTCAGCTGCTATTTTGCTCGCAACTACATCCCACAAACAACAATGAGGTGATTTGATTGATCAAGTAATCTGTTTTGGTGGTTTTGGTTGAGTGAGAAGGAATATTGACTATCACACCACAAGAATTCACTGCTATTTTTCAAGAAGTGCCATGTTTTTTACATCTCCACCCGAACAGCTGGAACAGGCAAATGGGGCTTCAATTTAATGACTAATCCAAAATATAGCACCTCTGACAATGTAGCATTTCCTCAATACCACACTGGAGTGTCAGCCTAGATTTGTGTTCAAGTCCTGGATAAAATTTGATACTAAATTTATTTGACTCAGAACAATTCTCACTGGTAAAAGTGCAACCAATGTACTCAACTGGTCCGATTACCCTAATTTTCTTGTTTCCTTTTTTGTGCTCTTGTGGCAAAAGCTAATTGATGAAATTAATATCTTTAATCAAAATTGTAACTATCACACTTTTCTGGCCCTGGATCAGGATTTTTTAACATCACTTTGGCAGTGTGCTGATGGTGCTTCCACACTCGCCATGTCACAGACTTCTGTTAGGTGGGCAGGGAAGGAAATGGTTTGGATTTATGGGACAGCGTAGCTTAGCTAATCAATCCAGCAAAAGAAGAAATATTTAATTTACCTCTCTTGCCTTGCCTGTTGCAATCAATTACTCTTGTCCTGGATAAGGCAAAGTTTAAATTCCACTCCATAACTTTGGGGAGGTGATGGTGTAGTGGTATTGTTGCTGGCCTAGTAATCCAAAGACCTAGGATAATGGTCTAAGGACCTGGGTTTAAATCCTGCCATGGCAGATAGTGGAATTTGAATTGAATAAAAATCTGGAATTAGAAGTCTAATGATGACCATGGAACCATTGTCAATTGTTGTAAAAACCCATTTGGTTCACTAATGTCCTTTAATCTGTCATCCTTACCTGGTCTGGCCTGCACGTAACTCCAAACCCACAGCAATGTGGTTGATTCTTAAAATTAGGGATGGGCAATAAATGCTGGCCTAGCCAGTGATGCTGACATCCCATGAATAAAAAAAACCTTATCAACCTTGTATTTAGCAATGCGCTGCAATTGTGAACGCCCACCATTGCTGTGGCACAATTATGTTGTAGGATATATTCCTACAATTTGTAACTCATTACAATACTCTCTGTCCACATTTGGACCATCATAGTGTATGCTGAATGTAGTCTTAGGGTTTGTGAGGGGTAATGTATGGGATTGTGTAAATAGCACCTCCCATAATGATGATGGTAAGTTAACACATGATCAGGAGTCGAGGGGGAGAATGTTCATGGCTCCACAGAGTAACTCCTAGGCCGGGATTTTCCAACCATACCCAGCACCTGGACCTCCCGGTCCCGCCGAAAGTCAATGAAGTCATATCCCCTGTGGCAGGTCCCAGCATGGTGGGGCCAGAAAATCCCAGCCCTAGTCATTAGTAGCTGCACATAGTTTAGTTATATATAATAAACTAGTTATTGTTTGGATAATTACCAATGCCCCAGCAATCATTCCTCAGCTAGACAAACCAACATACAACATGGTGGCAACAGTGATGGACACCAAAATGCTAAAAATCCAACTTTTAAGAAGATTAACAGCGGAATTTTCCCAGAATTGCACTAAGTGCGGTAGTGGGTGGGTAAAATGGAGCCCTACCTGCCGACGAAAATGGCGTGTTTTCACGCTGTATCTTCCTGAGCCTGCTTCATTATTTATGCATTCCCGGGAAACACGCTGTTTCCATAGGGGGCTCTCATTCACTCCATCATCCCACTGTTACATCATGCCGGCCACCATCTTTAAAAGGCGGCCACCAGCAAAGTGCTCATCGCCACCAGCTCACCACCACTGTCCAGGAGACATGGCCAGCAAAGGCAAAAAGACTGCTGCCCCCCGCTTCAACGACGGGTTCCTTGAGCGACTGCTGGATGCCGTGGAGGCCTGACGGGATGTGCTCCACCCCTGCTCCGGCTGTAGGATGGGCAGTAATATCACCAACTCAGCTTGGCAGGCGGTGGCAGGGGTGGTCAGCGTGAACGCGCTGCAGAGGAGGACAGTCACCCAATGTCGCAAAAGGATGAATGATCTCCTCTGTTCCGCCAGGGTAAGTCACTCTTTTCATCACTCCCAACTCACACACTCACAAACCCATCACACATCCACAGGGCCCTCACTCACTGCCAGTGCAAGGGACATCACCATTCACTCTTTCACACACACCATCATTGTCCTCATTCCATCCATGGGACCACTCACCACCCACATAGGCCAGGCATATTTAACATCTGGCCCGGCAGGCTTCCTGATACACTCTCCCCATCTCTATCCGTGTAGGACAAACTGGTTCACAACAGGAGGGAAAGGTTGCAGACAGGTGGAGCGATGCCGGAATTCAAAGTTCTGACAGAATTCAAAAACAGAGCCACCCAGCTGGCTGGCGATGTCCGGGACCGGTCCTGTGCTGATGGTGAGGTTGGCGGTGCTCTACCAAGTGAGGATCCAGCAGTGCAACATCCATCAGATAACCATGCTGTGAGTGATGTGTCCTCTTTCACAGGCCACTGCCATGGACTAATTATCTCCCCTCCCTTTCGTAGGTATATCTGCCAAACAGCCGACTGAGTCCATGACCCAGGGCCTCTAATCAAGCTCTGAAGAAACCTCTGAAGAGGAATCTGAAGGCACCCTCCCTGAAAGTCCGATCACAGCGCTTACCCACACCCTCCACCAGAGCAGAGACACACACCTCAGTGGGACCCAGCTTTAGACCAGCTTTGGGACCACAATCTGGTGAGCACATCGCACTTTCCGATCCACAGCAGGCGGAGGCAGGGATTTCCCAGCTCCCTGGCACTTGGAGGGCTGCTGTTGGCCAGAACGTTGCTGAGTCGAAGTCAAACGACGAGCCTCTGGACTTGGTCATGTCACAGTTGCTGGAGCTGCAAAGGCAAGCTGGGGAACATCAGGAAGGAATGTCCGCTGCACTCCTCAGATTGCAAGGCATGATGGAGGAGTTAGCCCACGTTCAGGCTGAGGTGACAGCATCAGCATTGCAACACACTGAAGTCAACACTGGCAGGATGGCGGCTGCCATGGAGACCTTGGTCCAGGATGTCTCTCCTGCACTGTTGCGCGGGCTTAACCCCATCGCTGATGCCATAGCTGGCCTCCAACAGTGTGTACACGAGAGGGTTGCTGGGCGGCTCGATCTCACTCCAGTTACCCCTTCCGCTCACGGAGTCAGCCAGGGGCCCTCATGCACCCATAGTGAGGAGGATCAGCAGGTGCACACTCTGGGGCCATCCGCCCAGGTGACTCTGGGAGTGACTGGCCCATCCGAATCCCCTCTTCCTGTGGCCTGCGCAGATCCAGCTTCACAGGCCGAGGAGGGTGCCACTGCCACACAGCAGGATCCTGAAAGCAGGCCGGGGCCCTCCAAGTCTCGGCCCTCCAGAGGACGCCCGCCAAAGTCATCGCAGACAGGGCGTCACAGTCAGCAGACTGCCTCCACCTCCCCTGTGGATGTCCGGGGAGCACCAAGGCAGGGTTAGGAAAGTTAGGTAAAAGTAACTCTTTTTAAGTCAACCAATTAAACTAAATTAACAAAATCAGGGACAAAGTAAAAAGCAGTGTCTTAAACGGAAACTGCAAAAACTAAAACAAAATTTAAAGGAAGCTTGCAAACATTAAACAAAAATGTGATTAAGAGGGTCAATAAAACACCCCAGTTCCTGCAGTGCCTATTGAGCACAGAAGGCCTCTACGGTGCCGGCAGACACCGCATGCTCCCTCTCCAGGGACACCCAGCTACGAACATAGCCACGGAAGAGGGGCAGAGATGTCGGGTCGGACGACCCCCTTAATCACCCACTGCCTGGACCTGTTAATGGCCAACTTGGCCAGGCCCAGGAGCAGGTTCACGAGGTGGTCCTCCTCCCTCCTGGACCCCTCCCCACCGGGTGCCCATAGATCAGGAGCGTGGGACTGAAATAACAGTAAAAGGTTTTGTAAGCAACTGAAAAGTGAGTTCAGCCTACAACACCCAATATAGACATGGCCCATAGACACCACAAGGCCACAAAAGACGTACATATCTTGGAAATCCATGAACCAACACAACCTACGGCTGTATGGGACTGCTGCGTGCAGCACCCTACACACCAGGTCCCCAGTGGAAAGTGGGAGGACACCTCCATGGAGGGCCCCCCCACTGGGGATCTCCGCTGCCAGATGGTAACAGGGCATGCCAGGGCGTGTCCGGGCGGCGGGCGAGGGCAAGGGAGTGAAGGGTGTGCAGCAGCAGTCCGTACAGGAAACCCCTCTGCACCGTGCTAAAGGCCATGGAGGGCATGTCCACGAGGCAACTCAGGTTGCGGGGCACCGGCTCCCAAGGGAAGGTTCGGGGCTTGGGGCCAAATTGGAATTCCCACCAAACAGGAGTATACTTGGACAGAAGACCACCGCGCCCCTGTGCCACCTCGGGACCCAGAATGACATCGGGGCCGAGCACGACCGTCTATGGACGTGTGATGCGCCAATTTTTTTATTGGCGGTCTCACCTGGGCACTGTCCGGATTTGACCCCTTTTCACCGCTGCCATGTTCACCACCGCTAAACTGGTGCTGGCCACAACAATGGTTCACTATGGACCCGGAGCTCTTTACAGACCACTTTCCATGTCAGTCATGTTCACACAAGAGGTTCAGTTTGGAAAAGGAAACACAACACTTTTGAGAAGGACCCAGGGCAAGAATTTGTTTGTTCAAGAAGTGCTCAGAGAGTTCCAGACGAGTGCTACAAGGCAGGACATTGACACCACTGCAAAGTTTATTGGTGCTGGAGCTGCCACATTTGGAGTGGCTGGTTCTGGTGCTGGAATTGGAACAGTTTTTGGTAGTCTTATTATTGGCTATGCCAGAAATCCTTCCTGGAAGCAGCAGTTATTCTCGTATGCTATCCTTGGATTTGCTCTGTCTGAAGCTATGGGATTCTTCTACTTAATGGTCACTTTCCTGATTTTGTTTGCTCTGTAAAATTTGCTGATGAATAGCCTATTCAAGTACAAATGTAATTAATATTTCACCATGGCTCCCACAAATATTTATGTTGGTGTCATGGAAATGTACATTTCCTAAGTCTGTTGTCAAATGTTCCAATAAATCCTAATACAAAAAAAAACTCCTGTGGTAGCAGCTAGCCCACTCCTTCGCCACCCAACACATCCTCGATCCTGGTCACCCCGGCAGCCATAGCCCTCCTCTCCGCCAGCCACTGAAAAGGGCGGAGGTGTGGATTCCTGAGCAGCGGCTCTCTGATGATAGCCGCTACTCCTGATGGTGGAGAGCTGCATCGCGAGGCAAGCATATTCCAGGCTTTGTTCGGGCAGCACCTGCAATGAGCCACGAAGGCCCCTCAGGTCTATAAACAGGAGCTGCATGTCATAATTCAGGCCTTGCACCAGGCAGAAGAAATACATCACCAGAGCACACCATCTCGGAGGGGGCTCGATGTAAAGGTATCGCTACAGGGTCTGAAGGCGGAAAGTCGCCACCTGGGTGCATAGGCACACTAGCACCTGACCGCCCTCCCTAAGCAGGAGACTCAGAACCTCAGCAGCGACCCAGTGCAGTCTTTTGTCCCAGAAGAAGTCAACGAGCATTCTCTGGATTTTTGTGACAAACTCTGGGGGAGGGGTCAATGTGATCATCCGATATCACAGCATGGCGACAATCAGTTGGTTTATGACCAGAACACGACTCCGGTAAGACAACACTCGGAGCCACAGGTGAGTGGTGACTTTGGCCTCCAGCTCCTGCCAGTTTGCCAGCCAGGATTCCTCAGCAGGGTTGAGGTGGACCCTCAGGTAGAGAAGGCTGATCCTGCTCCAGGTAAAAGGCTTGAGCATCTTGGATAGGGGATCCATCTGCCACTGACTAACCAGGAGTCCAGAACACTTGTCCCAGTTGATTCTGGCAGGGGTCGCGGCAGAGTAGACCTCCTGGCACTCGCGCATCCTCCGCAGGTCAGCCAGGTCAGTGAACATGAGGAGCACGTAATCGGTGTAAGCTGAGAGGACCACCCCAATGCCCGGCCTGCGCAGAACCAATCCTGACAACTTCCTCCCGCAAGAGGCACAGGAAAGGCTCCACGCAGATAGAATATAATTGGCCAGTCCAGGGGCAGCCCTGATGCACTCCTCTCCCAAAACGAAGGGGCGCTGAGGTGCACACAGACCCGGAGCCCGCGTGGACACATCGCGGGGGCTGGATGATGTTTTTGCCCCCGAGCCAGTGTTTTCAGGGGTCTGGGGATCAGGGTGGGTTTGGGGAGTTGGGGGGCCAGCTCCAGGTGACAAGTCTTCCTCCACATCTCCATACGGCGGGGGGTCTCTACCCCCACCTCCCCTAGTGGGGCGGAAGATGGAGCAGTGGTGGAGAGAGGAGTGGCAGTGCCAGCACTGCCCAGGCACAGTTTGGGATCAGATCTGAAAGTCCTCAGACGCAGCTGGCTCTGGGCAGCACCAGCTTACCTAGGTAAAGCAAGGAAGTGTGGAGTGGGGTACACGCTTCTTTCCCCCTTAAAGTCCAATCTCTCGCAGCCCACCCTCCTAAGATCTTCCTTCCTCTCCCTGCAGACAACCAAACAGCGGAACCAGAGTCTTTACTCTTTCCCAGGCACCCACCTCCGGCACAGGAGCAGTCCTCTCCCTCTAGCTGTAGTGGAGTCCTCTCTCCTTGGCCCTCCTTGAACTCCCACTCCCAGGCTCTTCAGGCTTTAATAGGACTTACTAGGCACCACGCTGCAGTGGCAGAATGTAATAGCAGCAGCAGCCTTGTTGGCAGCACTCTTCTAGCTCCAGTTGATGACTAGAAGGAAATCCCACAGCAACAGGAACAGCCACAGGAAAATAGCAGCAGAAGGAACAGCTACAGGAAATCCCACAGCAACAAGAACAGCCACAGGAAATCCCACTGCAGCAGGAACAGCCACAGGAAAATGACGGCAGCAGTAACAGCCACAGGAAATCCCACAGCAACAAGAACAGCCACAGGAAATCCCACTGCAGCAGGAACAGCCACAGAGAAATAGCAGCAGGAACAGCCACAGGAAATCCCACAGCAACAAGAACAGCCACAGGAAACCCCACTGCAGCAGGAACAGCCACAGAGAAATAGCAGCAGGAACAGCCACAGGAAATCCCACAGCAACAAGAACAGCCACAGGAAATCCCACTGCAGCAGGAACAGCCACAGAGAAATAGCAGCAGGAACAGCCACAGGAAATCCCACAGCAACAAGAACAGCCACAGGAAATCCCACTGCAGCAGGAACAGCCACAGAGAAATAGCAGCAGGAACAGCCACAGAGAAATAGCAGCAGGAACAGCCACAGGAAATCCCACAGCAGCAGGAACAGCCACAGGAAATCCCACAGTGGCAGGAACAGCCACAGGGATACAGCAGCAGCAGAAACAGCCACATGAAAACAGCAGCAGCAGGAACAGCCACAGGAAATCCCACAGCAGCTGGAACAGTCACAGGAAATCCCACAGCAGCAGGAGCAGTCACAGGAAATCCCACAGCAGCAGAAATGCAGCAGCAGGAACAGCCAGAAGTATACAGAAGCAACAGGAACAGCCGCAGGAAATCCCACAGCAGCAGAAGCAGCCACAAGAAAACCACAGCAGCAGAAACAGCCAGAATTATACAGAAGCAGCAGGAACAGCCAGAGGAAATCCCACAACAGCAGGAACAGCCACAGGAAAACAACAGCAGAAGGAAGAGCTACAGGAAATCCCACAGCGGCAGGAACAGCCACAGGAAAACAACAGCAGATGGAAGAGCTACAGGAAATCCCACAGCGGCAGGAACAGCCACAGGAAAACAGCAGTAGCAGGAACAGCCACAGGAATACGGCAGCAGGGACGTCTACAGGAAATCTCACAGAAATAGGAGCAGCCACAGGAAATTCCACAACAGCAGGAACAGCCACAGGAAAACAACAGCAGAAGGAAGAGCTACAGGAAATCCCACAGCAGCAAGAACAGCCACAGGAAATCCCACAGCGGCAGGAACAGCCACAGGAAAACAACAGCAGAAGGAAGAGCTACAGGAAATCCCACAGTGGCAGGAACAGCCACAGGAAATCCCAGAGCAGCAGGAACAGCCACAAAAAAACAACAGGAGCAGGAACAGCCAGAAGTATACAGAAGCAGCAGGAACAGCCACAGGAAATCCCACAGCAGCAGGAACAGTCACAGGGATACAGCAGCAACAGAAACAGCCACAATGAAACAGCAGCAGCAGGAACAGCCACAGGAACTCCCACAGCAGCAGGAACAGTCATTGGAAATCCCAGAGCAGCAGGAACAGCCACAGGAAAACAACAGCAGAAGGAAGAGCTCAGGAAATCCCACAGCGGCAGGAACAGCCACAGGAAAACAGCAGTAGCAGCAACAGCCACAGGAATACAGTAGCAGGGACATCCTCAGGAAATCCCACAGAAGTAGGAGCAGCAACAGGAAATCCCAAAGCAGCAGGAAGAGCCACAGGAAATCCCAGAGCAGCAGGAACAGCCACAAAAAAACAACAGCAGCAGGAACAGCCAGAAGTATACAGAAGCAGCAGGGAAATCCACAGGAAATCCCACAGAAGTAGGAGTAGCCACAGGAAATCCCACAGCAGCAGGAACAGCCACAGGAAATCCCACAGCAACAGGAACAGCCACAGGAAATCCCACAGCAGCAGGAACAGCCACAGGAAATCCCACAGCAGCAGGAACAGCCACAAAAAAACAACAGGAGCAGGAACAGCCAGAAGTATACAGAAGCAGCAGGAACAGCCACAGGAAATCCCACAGCATCAGGAAATCCCACAGCGGCAGGAACAGCCACAGGGATACAGCAGCAACAGAAACAGCCACAGGAAATCCCAGAGCAGCAGGAACAGCCACAAAAAAAAACAGCAGCAGGAACAGCCAGAAGTATACAGAAGCAGCAGGAACAGCCACAGGAAATCCCACAGTGGCAGGAACATTCACAGGGATACAGCAGCAACAGAAACAGCCACAATGAAACAGCAGCAGCAGGAACAGCCACAGGAACTCCCACAGCAGCAGGAACAGTCATTGGAAATCCCAGAGCAGCAGGAACAGCCACAGGAAAACAACAGCAGAAGGAAGAGCTCAGGAAATCCCACAGCGGCAGGAACAGCCACAGGAAAACAGCAGTAGCAGGAACAGCCACAGGAATACGGCAGCAGGGACATCCTCAGGAAATCCCACAGAAGTAGGAGCAGCCACAGGAAATCCCAGAGCAGCAGGAACAGCCACAAAAAAACAACAGCAGCAGAAACAGCCAGAAGTATACAGAAGCAGCACAAAGAGCCACAGGAAATCTCACAGCAGCAGGAACAGCCACAGGAAATCCCACAGCAGCAGGAACAGCCACAGGAAACCCCACCACAACAGGCACAGCTACAGGAAATCCCACAGCGCAAGGAACAGCCACAGGAAATCTCACAGTAGCAGGAACAGCCACAGGAAATCCCACAGCAGCAGGAACAGCCACAGGAAATCCCACAGCAGCAGGAACAGCCACAGGAAATCCCACAGCAGCAGAAACAGCCACAGGAAAACAACAGCAGAAGGAAGAGCTCAGGAAATCCCACAGCGGCAGGAACAGCCACAGGAAAACAGCAGTAGCAGGAACAGCCACAGGAATACGGCAGCAGGGACATCCTCAGGAAATCCCACAGAAGTAGGAGCAGCCACAGGAAATCCCACAGCAGCAGCAACAGCCACAGGAAATCCCACAGGAGCAGGAACAGCCAGTGTTGGCACTGAGCTCAACTACAGCAGCTGCACACAGCTCAGCAGTAACGAGCTGCAGCTGAGACCAATCAGGAAGCACAGCCTGGGCGCGGGTGTTATCCTTTGTACAAAATGTTCACTATTGTCAATAAACTCCCAAGAATGTCTCCCTGCCTATGGATTCTTGTTCTGATGAGCAGTGTTCTTATCACTCAGATGTGAAATTTTTCTGCACAATCTAAAAGGCAGGTGTCTCAACCCAGGGCCTCTTCCCTGTGCTCTATGCAGCCTTGAGAGCACAGTGACAGTCCAGCCTCACGCTCTCTGGAAACATTACTGATGTCTGCACCTCGGCAATGCTGGTCATTACTGCCAGAATGTAATGGGCAGGCATAACAGAGTTCACTCATACTCTCTATGTGTTCTTAGCACCTCTAAGGTGGGGTTGGCCCCCATCACACCAGCATCTGTGACCAGCGATGCTGTGCACCAGCCCTTGAAGGGCTGAGGTGCTGAATGTGGACACAGCATCAGAAGCATCTAAAGGTTCATTGCTGCATCTCTAAGATGGCCCTGATCATGAGGCGCAAAAAAGCTGCCCTCAGCCAGACATTCTCAGAGGCTATGTGAAGACCTATGGAGTGTCCTCACTGCATGTTGTCACCATCCTCCTGTGATCAAGCGACTATTAGGGCCGCCACTGCATCTCCATGACAGGAGCGTTCTCACGGAGGGTATTGGCGCTGAGATAAGCCAGACCGCAATCAAACGTTCACAACTGTGATGTGAGGATCTACAGGGACACCTCACTGCATGTTGTCATCATCCTCCACAAATCTGGCAGCTATGAGGGCCTCCCGAATGCGCCTGCCTCATCTCGGCAGTGCGAGAGCCTCATCCCCATCATCATCGCCACCTAGCAGCCCCTCTGTCATCTCCATCAGCGTCCTCCTAATTCGAGGAGACCTCCAGCTCCTCCAACTCCTCCTCAGCCAGCTCTCCTCCCCGTTGCAGTGCCAGGTTGTAAATGGTGCAGCAGATGATGACGATGTGTGACACCCTCTGTGGACTGTATTGCAGGGCTCCACCAGACTGATCCAGGCACCAGAACCGCATCTTCAGCAACCCAACGGTCTGCTCCACCAAGTTGCGAGCTGCTGCATGAGCGTCATTATACTGTTGCTCTGCTGCAGTCTGAGGCCACCACATGGGTGTCATCAGCCTCGGCCTCTGCGGGTAGCCCTTGTCCCCAAGGAGCCAATCCTGCAGCTTCTGTGGACCCTGGAAGACTGCAGGGATCTGCAAGCGACTCAGGATTTAAGCGTCGTGCACACTCCCTGGAAACCGTGTGCATACCTGCAGGATGCGTTTCTGGTGGTCGCACACCAGCTGCACGTTCAGTGAGTGGAAGCCCTTACGGTTGATGAAGTCCACTGAGTGTAGCGATGGAGACCTGAGCACCACATGAGTGCAGTCAATCGCACCCTGCATCTGTGGGAATCCCGAGATCAGGGCGAATCCAATGGCCCTTGTATCCTGGCTGTCATGGTCCTGGGCGAAATGCACAAAGTTGTGTGCCATGGAGAAGATGGCATCCGTGACCTCATGGATGCATTTGTGGGTGGCGGATTGTGAAATCCCACTGAGGTCACCTGTGGAGCCCTGAAAGGAGCCACTGGCATAGAAATTGAGCACTGCAGTCACTTTCACAGCCACTGGCAGCGGATGCCTTCCATGACCCCTGTTGCCAAGTCCTGCAGTAAGTGGCAGATGTGAGCCACCAGGTTCCTAAACATGCACAGCCTTTGGCGACACTGGATTTCAGTCATCTGCAGGAATGGCAGGCGGCGTTTATAGATCCTGGGTGTCACTAGGCGCCAACCAGCCATGGCTCGCTGTCACTCCTGGGCAGCGTGTGCGGGAGCCCCTGCTGCCCCTTCTTCATGAGGTTCTCTCCGTCTTCTATGGTCTCTGTAAACCATCAGGCATACAGCTAGGTCACCAGGATCCATTACCTTGAAGTGATCCTCCTGCAGCATGAAAGAGAGAGAGATGTAGTTATCATGACTGTACTTAGCACCTTTCCTGGCCCTGTGTGACTGTCCCTTAATGCTTCCCGGGAAGCCACACCCTCAGATGGCCAGAGATGAGTGCGCTGCGTGGCTGCCCTGTCAATCTGCGACATGGGGGGCACTGCTCCTAACCGGGATGCTGAGATTGCAAGGGGCTGTGAGCACCTCCAGCAGTGATTCCTACATGGCCAGCATTGGTGAGGAGATTGCACAAAGTGTGCAGTTCAACTGCTCCGCGGTCCAGTAAAGTGGTGGCAGACTTGAAGTCTGTGCCAGAGGGGAGGGGTGGGGTGGAGGGTGGTGGGGGAGGGGGAGGGTGTGCGTGTGTGTGGGGCGGTGGGGTGGGGGTTGCGGGGGGATGTGGGGTGGGGGGGCAGAGAGGTGGGGTAAGGTATGGAGTGCTTAGTGGCCCTTTTGTGCCTCCTTGTTGCTTGCATGGGCGAGGAGCCTGACCCCACTGTGGTTGCGCGTGATGTGTCTTCGATGCAGAGGCAGGGTCAGTTTATACAGATGTCCGTAATGCGTGGCCACTCCCCTCGCTTACCCTGCCCCCCACCTTGATTGCTTGTGCATGGGATGCAGCGCCAGGGTGGCATTTGACCTCCACCCCACCCCACTCAGCAGTCGCCTCCGAGACCGGCCAGTACTTGCCACCGGACACCACCCCCCTCCCCCCTCCGACCCCTCACCAGTCGCCTCTGGAGCCAGGCATCAGTTGCCCCCACCCCCCGGCACCCCTGAGGCCTGTAAACAACAGGTGAGCTGTGGAGAACGCTGCTGCTCACTCACCTCAGTTCCCCCAAAGTGAAGGCCGCCAAGTGCACGTTACCTGTGTGCTGTTGTGAAACACGTCGACGTGCTCTCCCGCTGACATGGACGGACGATATGATGGGGTTCCAAGAGCCTGGCGGGATAATCTTTTAATTATATGCTGTTATATTACAATTAGCCCCCCGCTGACCGATGACGGGAAAGGAGGCCCGCCGTCAGCGGGCTGAGCGGACGATTGCGACCTGCCTTCACGCCGTCATGAAGCAGATCGCACCATACTTTCCACGCACACCACCTATCACGCCCACTGCCAGCGGGTTCAGAAAATTCACCCAAGATGTTAGACCTGTAAAAGTGGTGCCAAAACTGCAGAATTCGGTAAGGCACAGCTGAATAACTCCAAAGTTGCTCCGTAGATGAAGTAGAGGCAGGACGAGTCAGAAAATCAACTCTTAAAGTCATTCAGGGTTGCATCACAGTGCGTGGTGGTCTGTGAAGAAAATCCCAATCCTCCAATCATAGACTTTGAGTCCAAGAAGCAAGGAAAGATCTTGGACCTGATGAGAAACCCTGAAAAAGGATACAAAAATAATTTTAATTGCACACTGGACAAGCGGCACTGTGAAAACCAGATCCCTAGCAAGGGCGGGTTTTGGTAAACCCTGCAGCTCTCATCTGAGGTTGGACCATTACATATGGCGACCACGAGGCAGCACAAACTAAGAAAAGAAAACAGTTGCAAACACTCGAGGCTCCAGGGGAAAGGATTGAGGGGATTATTGAAATAACTTGGAGCAAAGCAGTTTTTAAGTCTTGCAGTGTTCAAGAAATAAATATCAGGTCTAGCTGAGAGATCCCCCTGGGAGAAACAGTGACCCCAGCAGGTCTCAGTGATAGGCTGAATTGTGCAGGAAAGCTTCAAATACTGGCGGGAAAATGTAAAACTTCTGGTAAACCACCTAAAAGCTTAGAAATACCATGGATCCTAAATTTATGCTACCTGAGAAGTTTGGACACATGGAAGGACCAAATCAAATTCAAAAGAGGGTACTTTGCAGAAAAATATTCTTGAGGTTCTGGATTGCTTTAGGATTAGACAGTAAGTCTAAAATTGAATAGGTCAACACCTTACTTTACACCAGAGGAACAGTAGCAGATGATGTTATTGCAATACAGGGCATCAATGAGACTTCTGATAAATTTGAGAATGTCTTAAAAACCTGTTAACTATTTCAACGTGAGAAGCAATAAGATTCTGGAAAGGGCCAAGTTCAACAAAAGGGCCCAGAGACCAGGTGAACCAGTATGTGCTTATATTAATGACCTTTACAGGCTAGTTGAAGGATGCAAGTATGGAGACACAAAAACATAATAAATATGAGACGGCATTGTAGTTAGTGTTACCAGTGAAATCCATCAGACTTATTACAATCTAAGGAAGACCTAACCTTAGAAAAAGTAATACAGCTGGTGAGACAAACAGAGGTCAATAAACCTGGGCAATACTGACAGGTGAAGAAAAACCTTGGCTCAGGAAACCTCCAGCGACCATAAAGTTCCTTAAGCCCAAGAATGTAAAAGAAGCATCAGAAAAGATGGTACAACTTGAAGGGAAAGTACAAGATGCCATTAAACTCTGCCAGCATTGTGGCGCCAAAAAGACCCACAGGCCAGAATAGTGTCCTGCAAACATTGCAGAATGCTTTCTCTGCAGAAGGATTGGCCATTTTGGGGAGATACGCTGAATTAAGACCTCTAATCCACAGGCTTCAAAGAAAAAGTGTCCTCGAAAAGGCTACTAATGAAGTTGAAAAATTTCTGCTAGAAGACGAATAAAATGGTTTCCTGGGTGAGATTATTGACCCCAATCATGCATTCTGGAACACAGGTGTATGTATCAACAGACATATCACCAACTTTAAACCAGATAGTCGAGTGGGTGTAATGGTTTTATCAGACTGGAAACCCAGCTTTAGGGCTCAGGAGGCCTAAAAATCAAGGGAAAGTTACAGGCACTCCAGTACAAGGGAAAGTTACAGGCACTCCAGTACAAGGGAAAGTCACAGGCACTCCAGTACAAGGGAAAGTCACAGGCACTCCAGTACAAGGGAAAGTTACAGGCCCTCCAGTACAAGAGAAAGCCACAGGCACTCCAGTACAAGGGAAAGTTGCAGGCACTCCAGTACCAGGGAAAGTTACAGGCACTCCAGTACCAGGGAAAGTTGCAGGCACTCCAGTACCAGGGAAAGTTACAGGCACTCCAGTACAAGAGAAAGCCACAGGCACTCCAGTACAAGGGAAAGTTGCAGGCACTCCAGTACAAGAGAAAGCCACAGGCACTCCAGTACAAGGGAAAGTTGCAGGCACTCCAGTACCAGGGAAAGTTGCAGGCACTCCAGTACCAGGGAAAGTTACAGGCACTCCAGTACCAGGGAAAGTTGCAGGCACTCCAGTACCAGGGAAAGTTACAGGCACTCCAGTACCAGGGAAAGTTACAGGCACTCCAGTACCAGGGAAAGTTACAGGCACTCCAGTACCAGGGAAAGTTACAGGCACTCCAGTACAAGGGAAAGCAGATATTGGAAGCAATGTATGTTTTACAGAATCAGGAATTCTCCCTTTTTAGAGGAAATGCCAAGAGAGGGATAAACCTGCAGAATCAAATTAAGAGAGTGGGACATGTGATTGAGAAAAGTATAACATCAAATAGAGGAAGAAATTATTAAGTCCAGACCCAGAAGTTGGACCAAGGCAAAGAAGGAGTAATAGTCCAGAGAGACAATCAACAGAGATCTCATTTAGTACATACTTCAGAAGGTATTATATGAAGAAACCAGAGGAATCTTAGTTCTCTTCATCAAAGACGACAATCAGTCATACATTTGGAAGTACCAGAAGTTGAGTCAGAAATTAATAAAGAACCAGACACTGCAACTCTCAATGAAGACCATTCAAGTCAAGACAAAGGAGTTCAGGGAGAGACTACTAATCTTCCAAGTCTGACACGAACACGATCAGGGAGAGTTGCGAAGCCGCCTGGAAAATTGAATCAGTGGATTTGCCGGGAGATGAGGTAGTATCTAAATATGAATGGAAAAAAAATGGATGAAGACTTGGGGAAAGATGTAGTTTTAGGGTTTGTAAGGGTTAATATGTGGGACTGTGTAAAAATAGCGCCACCCGTAATGATGATGTAAGAGACCACATGACGAGAAGTCTAGTGAGAGAATGTTCATGGCTTCAGCAGTGTTACACCTAGTCATAAGTAGCTGTACATAGTTTAGTTATGTATAATAAGTCATTTATTGTTTGGACTTACCAACATCTCAGCAATCATTCCTCAGAAAGGCTAACCAACACATATCACCTAATGACACCATTGGCTGAAAATAGTGCAAGTGCTGTTGAGTGGCAGGGAGTCTGCTGCAATTGTACCAGAAGTGGGTATAGCAAATCAAACTATATTTTACTACAATAGATGTATATAATTTTAGAATACTTAAAACAATACTTAACAATAGCATTTAAGAGGGACTAGAAGGCACATTGGATTACACTACTAGAATCGGGAATTCAAATCCATCTGAGACTGATTTCTTCCGTCTATTGGCTCTAAGACTCGAATGTAAAATGAGCCTTCTGAGCTCACTGCACTCCATTCTCTCAGGTCCAACCCCAACATTGTCATCAAACCCGCTGACAAGGGTGGTACTGTTGTTGTCTGGCGCGTTGACCTCTACCTCGCGGAGGCTGAGCGTCAACTCGCAGACGTTTCCTCCTACCTCTCCCTGGACCATGACCCCACCACAGAACATCAAGCCATTGTTTCCAGGACTGTCACTGACCTCATCTCCTCTGGAGATCTTCCTCCCACAGCTTCCAACTTGATAGTCGCCCAACCTCGGACGGCCCGCTTCTACCTCCTACCCAAAATCCACAAACAGAACTGTCCTGGCAGACCGATCGTGTCAGCCTGTTCCTGCCCCACGGAACTCATTTCTCGTTATCTTGACTCCCTTCTCTCTCCCCTTGTCCAGTCCCTTCCCACCTACATCCGTGATTCCTCTGACACCTTACGTCACATCAACAATTTCCAGTTCCCTGGCCCCAACCGCTTCCTCTTCACCATGGATGTCCAATCCCTCTACACCTCCATCCCCCACCAGGATGGACTGAGGGCCCTTAGCTTCTTCCTTGAACAGAGGCCCGAACAATCCCCATCCACCACTACTCTCCTCCGTCTGGCTGAACTTGTTCTCACACTGAACAATTTCTCCTTTAACTCCTCTCACTTCCTCCAAATAAAAGGTGTGGCTATGGGTACCCGCATGGGCCCCAGCTATGCCTGTCTCTTTATGGGGTATGTGGAACATTCCTTGTTCCAGTCCTACTCCGGCCCCCTCCCACAACTCTTTCTCCGGTACATCGATGATTACTTCGGTGCTGCTTCATGCTCTCGTCGGGACCTGGAAAAATTTATTAATTTTGCTTCCAATCTCCACCCCTCCATCATCTTCACATGGTCCATATCTGACACTTCTCTTCCCTTCCTTGACCTCTCTGTCTCAATTTCTGATGATAGACTGTCCACCAATATCCATTACAAGCCTACCGACTCCCACAGCTACCTCGACTACAGCTCCTCACACCCCGCTTCCTGTAAAGACTCCATCCCATTCTCTCAGTTCCTTCGCCTCCGTCGCATCTGTTCCGATGATGCTACCTTCAAAAACAGCTCCTCTGACATGTCCTCCTTCTTCCTTAACCGAGGTTTTCCATCCACGGTCGTTGACAGGGCCCTCAACCGTGTCCGGCCCATATCCCGCGCATCCTCCCTCACGCCTTCTCCTCCTTCCCAGAAACATGATAGGGTCCCCCTTGTCCTCACTTATCACCCCACCAGTCTCCGCATTCAAAGGATCATCCTCCGCCATTTCCGCCAACTCCAGCATGATGCCACCACCAAACACATCTTCCCTTCACCCCCCTTGACGGCATTCCGTAGGGATCGTTCCCTCCGGGACACCCTGGTCCACTCCTCCATCACCCCCTACTCCTCAACCCCCACTTATGGCACCTCCCCATGCCCACGCAGAAGATGCAACACCTGCCCCTTCACTTCCTCTCTCCTCACCGTCCAAGGGCCCAAACACTCCTTTCAAGTGAAGCAGCATTTCACTTGCATTTCCCCTAACTTAGTCTACTGCATTCGTTGCTCCCAATGTGGTCTCCTCTACATTGGAGAGACCAAACGCAAACTGGGCGACCGTTTTGCGGAACACCTGCGGTCTGTCCGCAAGAAAGACCCAAACCTCCCTGTCGCTTGCCATTTTAACACTCCACCCTGTTCTCTTGCCAACATGTCTGTCCTTGGCTTGCTGCATTGTTCCAGTGAAGCCCAACGCAAACTGGAGGAACAGCACCTCATCTTCCGACTAGGCACTTTACAGCCCTCTGGGCTGAATATTGAATTCAACAACTTTAGATCTTAAACTCCCCCTCCCCCCATCCCCACCCCGTTTCTTTCCCCCCCCCACCCGCTTTTTTTTTCAATAATTTATATAGATTCTTCTTTCCCCACCTATTTCCATTATTTTTAAATCTAAAACTAAAACCTTTAGTCTTTCCACCCCACCCCCACTAGAGCTGTACTTTGAATATCCTGTTTTCCATTCTTAATTAGCACTTTTCTCAGACAAAGACCACCACCTTCAACACCTCTTTGACCCTTTTGTCTGTGACATCTTTTGATTATTATCTGCTCACACCACACCCTCAATGTGTCTCTTCCCCCCCCCCACCCCACCCACCTTAAACCAATTTATATTTCTCCCTTGTTGAAACTATGCTGCAGTTCTGCCGAAGGGCCATGAAGGCTCGAAACGTTGACTGATTTCTTCTCCGCCGATGCTGCCAGACTTGCTGAGTTTTTCCAGGTAATTCTGTTTTTGTTTTGTTTCTTCATTGCTACGGCCCAGTTCAAAGTGGGTTTGGATTTCATCTTGGTGAGTATAATAATTCACTAAAAAACGTAATATAAATGGCTCATTTTAAAGTGAACTCGGTATTGATCATGTGGGACTCAAGAGAGTCCAAAAGGCAATTGAGGAGGACAGGAAGAAATGAGAGCTAATCTTTAGCTATCAGTGAAAAAGTAAGTGGAGCAAGAGTGAAAGATAGCAAGATAATGAGAATGCAATGGACAAAAGAAAATGAGATCTCAGAGTTGGAGAAAAGTATGACATTTCATCCATGTACTGCTTTTGCACTTTTATAGTACTCCATTCCGAAGAACTGGCATTCTATAACCTTCACAATGCATTTGTCTGTGTTTAGCTTGACACCAGCTTTCCTGATTCTCCAGATGCTCTTAATGTCTCTTTGATACGGAGGCATATAGCAAATGTGTGGACCAGCCCCTTATGCAAATAAAACTGGCTCTCATATTCCAATGGTAGAATTGAAATAATGTCAGTATAAAGGAGCTGGGCATGTTTACATTATGGGCGTCTTGTACATTTACAGTTGGCTGCACTCATAGGGGTAGATATTAGTCATTATCGCATCCATTTTATGGATGGCCTTGGGCCTCTTGGTTGAGCTGCACCATCAGCCATGGGTCCAAAAATGAACCATGACCAATTTTCACCCTGTAGAATGTAAGAGGAGCCAATGAATGTGAAATATAAAAAGAAGCCTACTGAAATTTAGCTCTGATAATTACACTTAGAAATTAAATGCTAAATCCCAAATCTACATCCTGGGAGTTACCATTAACCAGACATTGAACTGGACTAGTCATATAATTGCTGTAGCTACAAGTGCAGGTCAGAGGCTGGGGGTTCTGTGGAGAGAAACTCACCTCCTGACTCCCCAAAGCCTGTCCACCATCTACAAGGCACAAGTCAGAAGTGTGATGAAATACTCTCCACTTGCCTGGAAGAGTGCAGCACCAACAACACTCAATAATCTTGACACCATCCAGGACAAAGCTTGATTGTCACCCCATCCACCACTTTCAACAGACACTCCCTCCACCGATGCACAGTCGCAGCAGTATGTACAATCTACAAGATGCACTTCAGGAATTCACCAAGGTTCCTTTGGCAGCACCTTCCAAACCCACCTCTACCTCCTAGAAGGACAAGGGCAGCAGATAGATGGGAACATCACCACCTGCAAATTCCCATCTAAGCCACTCACCATCCTGACTTGGAAATATATTGCTGTTCCTTCAATGCCGTTGGGTCAAAATCCTGGAACTCCCTCCCTAACAGCACTGTGGATGTACCTACACCACATGGACTGCAACGGTTCAAGAGGGTGGCTCAGCTTCTCAAGGGCAATTAGGGATGGGCAGTAAAAATGCAGGCCTAGCCAACGACACCCACAACCCATGAAAAAAAAAATTAAAAGCAATGCCTTGGAAATTGATTTTTGTTTCTTAGATATAAGTGACTCATTCATACACACTTAATTAATAAATCTTAAAGGAAAAATCAGTTGTATATAAATTTCAGTAACTTTTTTAGAATCTCCTACCAAGCTAAACTTCCCCATACTTCAGTCCTGAACTTGCAACACTCCCCTCCACCTCCACTAATGGCCATTGCAAACTCCTCATCAATGAGGCCCACCTCACACTCCTTTGAACCATTCACTCGAAACGACTGGCCCTCATGTTAAGTTACATTTTAAATATTTCCCCTGTTCACTTTGTTGGTTTCCAATTGATCTTAACTCATAACAGTGCCTTTTCATTCTCCTTCCGAAAAGATAGAATGATTAATGGGCAGCAAATGCTACTTCACGGTACCTAATGCATGCAATAAGGGATCAATCGTATGAGTTACTCTACCATTTAGCTATTGGGCAGCAAAGGCCACTCCTGAACAGACAAAATATGACAGCCACTTACTGGATAAGCACTGATGTTGAACGCAAAAGGATATTTACCACAGACACTTATTCTATTTTAAAATGTATACTTTACTACAAATGGCTATTTTATTGTATAATTCATAAGACGTATTATTGTCCTTACGTGAAAATGCAGAGACGAGCAACAGTGATGATTCTGAAATTCAGGAATGCAAGTTATAAGAAAGGTTTTATTCCATAAAACAGGAATGCAACCTAGTTCATTCTTTCCTTGCCTTTGAAATAACCTGATCAATATTTTTAAGATTGGAAAAGAAAATACCAGAATTGATTCAGACTAATTATTCACCATGATGAAGATTTCAAATTCCAGGAAACAAAAGTGGAAAACTAAGCAGTTAGGAATAAAAAGAGGGGGGCATGTGGAAGTTTTTCACAAGCAATTTCACTGACTGACCTTTTTAGCACACTGGCCAGTGTATTAATTTAAAATTCCTTTGTTTGAATTATGCACATAAGAACTTTACACAAGCAAAGTAAGTGTGCTTATAATAGCACTCAGCAGAATTTCAACTCCCTGAAGAGTAACAGAATTGTGGAATAGTTAGGAAAAATGCCAACAAAACAAATCGTATGAATGAATTCAAGGGACAGTTGTGTCTCTGGTGAGAAAAAAGATTGAAGGAAATGGTGAGAAGCTAGATGTTTCAATCAAAAAGGTACAAGCCCAAAATGTTTGTTTAGATTTCTTGATTATTAGGCTAAGTATGAGCCTCAAGTAAATTTTATTGGAGTGATGTCACTAAATGATGCATTATGCATCCTTTCCCAAATCTTTTTAAATTAGAACACCTCTGGTGAAAATGTGTAAGCATGTGGGATATAAAATCAAGTGCTGCAAGTAATGGATTCACTCATTAAATGCAGGAGTTATTTCTCACAATTGTTGTTGAATGCTGTCATCACACGTTCGTCATGGCACTGACCTAGTTTGTGGTGCTGTGTTTTTTTCCTCTGTTTGAAGTCAGAATATCCCAGGAGATTCACACAGCATTAAGGTTGATGGCTTGCAAACTAAATACAGGAACTGAGTGTCAGAGAATAAATTTCCTATCCCTCATTGGAAGCTTGACACACATGATGGAATGTTGTGTCAGCAATGTTGTGGAAGGCCTATAGAACACATCACTGAGAGCAGTGATTCTTCAAGATCTATAAGTACAAGCATTTAGCCATAAATCACTGTCATTTTACAGTAAGACTACTGTCAAAAGCTAATATGATTATTTTGAATTTGCCACTGTAATACTTCATTACAAGCGGAAATAACCTCTCATGACATTACAACACTTCCAAATGGGTTTCCTTGAACCAAAAGAATTGAGGTGAATTTTATAGTAACAAGAGTAGGCCATTCAGCCCCTTGAGCTTATTCTGTCATTCAATTAGATCATGACTGCTTTGCACATCAACTTACTTTTGTTTCATTTCCCCTGATACCTTTAGCTGAACAAAAATCTGACAATCTCAGTCTTGAAAATTTCAGCTGATGTAAAATTAATAGCAATTTGGAGGAGTATCAGTTTCCAATTACTCTTTGTATGAAAAAGTGCTTGCCGATTTCACTCCTAGATTAACAAGTTCTAATTTTAACATTTTTCCCCCTTGTTCGGAATTCTCCCATTGGGGAGAAGGTTTCTCTGTATCTACACTTTCAGATCCCTTTATCACTTTAAAAACCTCAATTAGATGACTCCATAGGGCTCAATTTTTCGTTCCGCGGGCGGGTGCGCACCCAACTCGATTGGGCGTAAAATTGCGAGAGAAGACGCCAGGCAAGCGTCCTGACATCATCGCGCACTTGTGACATTTCGCTCGGCAGGCACAGGCAAAAGTCGGAAGCGACAATCAAGAGGGCAATTAAGCCCATTAACGGCGCAATTGTCTCCGATTTTTCGTGGCCCGTCCAACCTTACAGTTGGCAGACAGGCGAATCGGCCAGACCGACATTTTTTATTTTTCATCAAATCTTATCCAAGGGCGGGATAAGATTCTGTTATGAAATAAAATGAAAATAAAAATATGTGGGCAGCATTTTTATGAGATATATTTTCAGGTGTTTGATTGTGATGCATGGACATTCTTTGGCAGCTTTTTAAACCTTTATTCAATGATTTGAAGGTCTGCAGCTCCCTGGGGCAGCTGTCTGCCTTCAGGGAATTCTCTCGCAGTGCTCACCCATACCCACAGTGACGTCATCGCCCACCCTCTTTCCACCCTCACCCCAGCAGCGCTGCGCTTTTCAGCATGCGTTTCACCCCGGCTGGCCGTTAATTGGCAGCCAGTGTGAAATTGCGGTCGGGGGCTGAACACGGTCAATGATCCGTTTCCCAGGCGATCCTAGGCCCTCCAGTCACGCCCTCCTGCCAAAGGGAAAATTCAGGCCATAATGTACTAATCTCAAAGGAGCACAGGCCAATCTCATGCAATCCGCTGAGGAATTTAACCCCTGCCGCAAGGGAAACCCACCAAGTTACCCTGCCGACCTCTCAGTGGACAGGGGGTGTCCCCCTGTCTGAGCATTGTTTAGCCCAGGAACCCCCCTCCACCCCCACTTTCCTTGTCACCAGGGTCTGCCTGTGACCCTAGTGCACCCAGTGCCCCAAGACCCCACTTACCTTGTTGGGGAGCAGCATCCTTCCATGACATCTGCTTCTTCCAGGTATAGTCCCAACATTAGCCACCTCTCCCAGTGGAATTGCTGAGACTGCTGAGCTGCTGCACCTTAAATTGGCTGACTGCTCCTGGTGGTAGCGAATGGCTCCCCTTTAAAGGAACAGCAGCCCAAATGGCAAAAAAATTAGTTGACTGACCCCTATAAAATATGGCCGGGGGGCCCACTGATGGGGTTACCCTGGCTATCGAGACCATCATTTGGACCGTGCTACAACAATAAAATTCCAGCCTCAATGTGCTCTTTCTTAACACCATGCTTCCTCTGGCGCCAATTGCTTACATTGTTTATATTGTTTATAGGAAGATAGAAGCAGGAATAGGCTATTTAGCCCCTCGAGTCTGTTCCACTGACCGACTTTCACGTTGCCTTTGTCCTAGATCACTTAATGCCTTTGCATAAGTCTGTCAATCTCAGTTTTAAAATTAACGAATGACCTAGCATCAATTGCCATTTGCAAAAGTGAGTTCCAAACTTCTATCACACTTTGCATAAAGACATGTTCCCTAATTTCACTCCTTAAAAGTCTGGCTCTAACTTTTAGACTATGCTCCCTAGCCCTATACTCTTCAACTAGCAGAAAGAGTTTCTCCCAATCTACCCTATCTGTTCCCCTTAATATTTTGAAAACTTCAATCAAATCACACTTAACCTTCTAAATTCAAGGGAATACAAGCTTAGTTTATTTCAACCTCTCCTCATATCTTAACCCTTGAACTCCTGTGGTGGAATTTTACGCCAGTGCGGTTTAATAGTCCCACCGAGGTCAATGGAGTTTCGAATGGCTCGCTGCATTTGATGACCCCATCCCTGCCGCGATGGGGCTGTAAAATTTCAGCCCAGGTATCAATCTAGTAAATTTATGCTGCACTCCCTCTGAGGTCTTCCTCAGGTTTGATACCCAGAACTGGTCACAGTGTTCCAGATGTGGTCTAACCAGGGCTTTGTATAGCTAAAGCATGACTTCTGCCCCGGTGTATTCTAGTCCTCTAGACATAAAGGCCTGTGTTCCATTAGCCTTTTTGATTATTTTTGTGCCTATTCATGGCATTTTAATGACCTGTGTTCCTGGAACCCTGAGTCTCTTGAGGCCTTCACTATTTTTAGCTTCTCAGCATTTAGGAAGTATCCTGTTCTATCCTTTTTAGGTCCAAAATGAACGACCTCATAATTGCCTGTATCGAAATCCATTGCCACAGTTTTGCCCATTTGCTTTGCCCATCTATCAATACCACTTTGTAATTTTATGCTTCCACCTACACAACACACAACACCTCCCATCCTTAGTGCCATCAGCAAATATGGGTAGTTGGCTTTCTAGCCCATCATCTTTGTAGTTAATAAAAAAACTGTGAATAATTGAGGCCCTAACATATATCCTTGTGGGATATATCTAGTTTCATCCTGCCACCTAGAGTATCTGCCCCTTACCCTAACTCACACCTTCCAGTCAGCCAATTTTCTAACCAGGCCAGCAGTTTGCCTTCTATTTCATGAGCCTCAACTTTAGCTTACAGTCTCTTATGAGGGATTTTATTGGATGGCTTCTGGAAGTGCATATAAATAACATACTTAGATATATTCTTGTCCATTACTTTAGTCACCTCTTCAAAAAATTGAATCAGGTTCATAAGGCATGACCGATCCTTTACAAATCCATGCTGCCTCTCTCCGAATAGCTGGAAATGTTCAAGGTGTTCAGTCAATCTATCCTTAATTATAGACTCTAGCAATTTCCTGACAACAGGTGTTAGGCTAATTAGTCTATAAATCCCTGGTTTCTGTCTCTCATCTTTCTTAACTAGTTTAATTACCTATTCTTGTGTTTCTTCTAGGTAAAACTGAGGGACAGCATTCCAGGAAGCTGCTGACTTCTTAGGCTTTATATAAAGTTCATGGGACTGAGGTGGTCCTCGTCTCATGTTGCTTGGTAGTTTGATATACTCTTCCATTTACACCTGCTCCCCCAACTCTTCCTTGCTATCTATATGTGGTACATTTGTTCATTCATTAATTTCCGTTCACACAAAGGGTTCAGAAGTAAATATAGGTTCTGAGAGTTCTATGCCTCCTGGTGTATCTGATTAATCGTCCCGGTCCCCTAGCCTACTCTGGTCCGACAGATACCAGAGGCAGGATTTTTCGTGGAGCGGGCAGGCATATGCCTGACCTGTTCGAGTGTAAAATGACGTGCAATATTTCGGTCGGCAGGGATGTGCGGGAGTCAGCAGCGCACCCGCCGACAATTAAAAGGCCTAGTAAGGCCTTTAAGGTCCCAATTAAATGTTATTTTTTGCTGCCCATCCAACCTTATGGTTGGCGGACAGGCGAGAAGGCCAAGCGGCCTTTCCACTTTTTAGGAAACCTCATCCACGGGCGGGATGAGGTTTTCAACAGCTATTAAAAATAAAATATAAATTTTAACATTTCATTAAGAACATGTCACTTGCTCATGCGACAGAGGTCACATGAGGGGACATGTTTTTTAACAATTTAAAATTGTTTATTTTTAATTCTTAAACTTTCCATCTCCCTGAGGCAGCTCTGTGCCTCAGGGAGCTTTTCCAGCGCGCACCTGCGCACATGCGTGAAGTTCCCTGCTCGCCCTCTCCCCTCCCTCTGCCACACCAGCAGCGCTGAGTGCTGCCATGTGCGTTTCACACTAGGCGGGCCCTATCGGCCCACCAGCGTGAAATCACAATCCGGCCCCGATCGCGGGTGGCAGTCGGCTTACTGACCGCTCCCGCCCGCCCCCACTGAGCCCTCCCAATGAGGGAAAAATCCTGGCCCTGAATTCTGGTTCCTTATGCTAAAGAGACTCTCCTTCTGTCTCTATCCTTTAAAATCCTCACTCAATTTTCCCATTGGTTACATGCATCTGCGATTTTGACCAACCATTTTTTCTCCTTTCTTGATAATTTTTGAGTTTTCTGTCCATTACTTGAATGCGAACTTCAATGTAGAAAATGCAAATTGTTTTTGTAAGTTTTCCTTCATTCCTAGTGCTGTTTAAAAAATTATAATTAAATTCTGTGGGAAGTAATTCGGTAGAAGTGAGAATAGCTGCAGGAAGACAGAGATGAGGAGGAATTTCTTCTCTCAGAGGGTAGTCAATCTGTGGAATTCTTTACTGCAGGGGGCTGTAAAAGGCTGGGTCATTAAGTATATTCAAGGCTGAGATAGATTTTTAATCAGTAAGGGAATCAAGGGTTATGGGGAAATGGCAGGAAAGGGAGATTATCAGATCAGCCATGATCTCATTGAATGGCGGAGCAGACTTGATGGGCCAAGTGGCCTACTTCTGCTCCTACGCCTTATGGTCTTATTGTTGTTTTCATGCCACAATCATCCCTTCACTCACCCACCACTGGTGACAGAGCCTTGACCATCCTTTCTGAAAGCTGCTTTGGGATGTTTTCTAGGTTGAAAGCACAAGTATAATTGCAAGCTGGTGTTATTGTTGCTATAACAAGTACCAAGGTGCCTCCAGCTGTAATGGGGAATGGAGGCAGCCTGAGCCAAGCCATGGACATCATGGGATGAAAGAGAGTGATCTAGGAAATCAGAGGTAAAGTGAAACAGAAAACAGAAAGAGAAACCAAAACCATGGGGAAAGAAAAGAAAGAGGTAAAAAGAAATAATAAGTTAGAAAATGGCTAACACAAATATAAAAAGACAGCGGCCTGGATTTTATGTCCCCCCCACCCCTGCCGAGTATGTTTTTGGTGGGAAGCACATAAAATATGATGGGTGGTTAGCACACTGCCTTCCCACCCACCCCTGACCTATTTCCCATAATACAGTGATGGTTAAGGATCCCACAAGTCCGTCCACCCTTAGGCTTATTGAAACCCCTATTTCCCAATTAAAGGGAAAATTCTGCCTCCTCTGCCACAATACAGTTGGAGGTGGAAGGTACACGAGTGTGGGCTGCCTGATTTTTCACCAAGTCTGGTGAAAAGCGGGAAGGAAGGGGGTGTACCTCCTTCGGGTGGGAGGGGGGTGGTGGCCTGTGCACATTGGGGGCATCCCCCAAGATGGTTCCTTGTGCCACCCCCACCAAGCTTTCAAAACCTTATATTTCTCCTTTCTCCTAACTATACTCAGTTCTGCCGAAGGGTCATGAAGACTCGAAACGTTAACTGATTTCTTCTCCACCGATGCTGCCAGACCTGCTGAGTTTTTCCAGGTAATTCTGTTTTTGTTTCAAAACCTGACCTTCCCCCATACCCCTCCCACCCTTCCCAAGAGTGCCCAAAATCAATTTAAATTAATGTCGGAAACCTCATCCGTGGATGATGTTTCCTCAAAAATCCGAAGGTGGCCTGGTCGATTCGCCCACTTGCCAACCGTAACGTTGGACGGGCAGAAAAAAATTCTCTTAATTAATGAATTAATGGCCATAATAGGCCTCTTAATTGTCGACAGGCACGCTGCCGACCCTTGCCCACAACCCCTGAACAAATAAACAAGGTCAGTAACATAGCCCATCTCCATCTGTACCTTTGATCACCCACTGTAAAAGCCTTTGCCCATGCTTTTGCCATTCAGTATGGCTGAATTTCCATCTCTATGCACCCAGAACACTAAGCACAGGAAAAAATAAGTGGAAACCTGTGATGCCAGATGCCTGTCCACTTTGTGATGTCCTGCTAATTCTGAGCTTTCCCTGGAGCAGATGCAGGCATTTCCTTCATGAAACATGAATTACAATATGCATGTCTCTACCTGTCTGATAGAAATGCAGATGTAATTGGATGCATTGAGAACTGCATGTTGAAAGAATGTGTTACAGACAGGAAAGAGAGAAATTGAACTTCTTTATCCTCTCCCTGTCTGTCCATAAGCAGAGGTGTTTTTGAATTTTTTAAAAAATAGGCTGTGCCTTCTTTCCCTAAACCCTTAGTTTCTGTGATCCACTTTAAAAATAATTTGCAGTAACCTTTCATTATGATTATCTCATAATGTTAGTTTATTCACATTAAAAACTGGAGGGGAGGGTGGCGGTGGGGGACAGGTATGGGGGAGTGTTCGTAACCTCATATATATATACACACACACACACACACACACACGCATATATATATATATATATATATACATAGTAAGAGGAGGTAGAGAAGAGGAAGATTTACAACAATGGGCAACAAGAGTAAAGAACCACAGAAATGAATAGCAATTCACGTCATTTCCAGAGTGCAAGAAGTCAAAGTCCATAGGGTGTTTCCTTCGTGGCAGAGTTCAGTGCAGGTGAGTGTCTGGTTGGAAACAACAACACGAGAGTCCTTGAAAGGAATGACGATGCGGTACAAGTTTATGGGCTTAGGGCGCTTGGCAGACATTGATCAGAAACTTTAAAATCAAACAGGCTTTGAGGAGTTGAGAGATGGTGGCTGACTGCCCGGTCAGCCGAGAGCTGCTGGATTTCTTTCTGGTTGGTGTTACATCAGCAGTCTGAGCTCTGAAGCTAGAAATGTAATATTAAAACAATCTAAAAGGCTAGATGCATAGGTCATGTGATGTGGCCCATTAATGAGTTGATTGCAGCCTTGCAAGCAGTTTCCGTGCTTCTGGCCAACATCCATTGTTTTCCTTAAGTTGAAATGGTGGCTGTTAACACTTCTTCAGGTATGATAAGTTTCGATGCCTCTGTCTTTGTTATTATCCTGGCTGGAGGAGTCAGTTCATCTGTTAGTTTTCCAGTTTGTGATTATAATGTGGCCTAATGATGGGATGTGAGATTCCACAATGATGAGAGTGGAACCCTTTTGTTCTTGTAGTCTTTGCTGGCACCTTCCAGAACAGATGGCCAGCCTTGTGAGGCATGTGTCCTGTTGCAGCCCTTTAAAAATAGCAAAAAAGAGTAGAGCTTTGCTGCGTACAGTTTTGATTTCTTTTCATGCCTTATTGACATAACAAATATATACCGATCTGGAGTCTAATGTTTGCGTTACTTTACTTTGTTGGATATAACATTTCAGCTATCAATTAGGTTTAAGTGTTTCTCTCTCTGATCATGCTAATGAAATTTCTGGAGTTGAAAGCAATTTTATAACCCTTCCTATTAAAATAGCACTGTGATGTATGAGAGGAACAGTGCAGGCACTAGGATAGCAGAAAACCATCTCAAGAAGTGGTTTTTATTTTTTCATTTTGAGGCAACAATCACTAGCGACAAATTTAAATAGTTGTAATCTTTCTTTTGTCATGGGCAGGGCTGAGCACTGAGTCCTCAGCATAGGCAAGCAATATTGTTTTCCTGATAGAAGTGGCCTAAAGAACATTCAAAGTGCTGCTGGATGAGCAGTTTTGAGACACTCAAGGTTAACTGGAAAATTGGGAATCCTTCAGTAGACCTAGACCATATATCTAAAGATAGCTTTGGTGAGACCGCACCTGGAGTACTGTGTACAGCTTTGGTCTCCTTATCTAAGGAAGGGTAGTTGACATAGAGGGAGTGCAATGGAGGTTCACCAGGCTAATCTCTGGGGTGACAGGATTGTCTTATGAGGAGAGATTGAGGAAATTAGACTTGTGTTCTCTAGAGTTTTGAAGAATGAGAGATGGCCTCATTGAAACTTAGAAAATTCTTACAGGGTGGATAAAGATAAGATGTTTCCCCTGGCTGGTGAGCCGAGAACCAGGGACATAATTTCAGAATGAGAGGTCGGCTATTTAAGACTGAGATGAGGAGGAATTTTTTTTACACAGAAGGCGGTGAATCTTTGGAGTTCTCTACCCCAGAGGGCTGTGAAAGCTCAACCAAAGCAGAAATCGATAATTCAATAGTTTGAACATTTGGAAGATCTAGCGATCACAAGTGAAGTTACAATGGTTCCATAATAAAGGTAATTTGTGGGCGTCATAATGCTAATCCCGATTGTGTGCAATTAATAAAGATTAAAATTACTGCATTCTTAACCTCGCAGTTAACGTCGTGGCTGAATCTGGAGCTTTTATTCCAATCTATACTGCATTTGTAACTAGAGAATGATGACTCATTACCCAATTAATGTTTGATTTGGCATATAATATATTGATCTACTGAAGGGTTTCTAATTCTATAATTGACGTGGAATATTACGTCAAGCATCATTTTAAATGGTCTTCAGGTCACTGTATCACACTTGAATATATATGTGAGAAAAATAGAGAGGACATTTTTAGTGTAGCTTTTAGCATCAACACTGTCCTCAGAGTACAGTTTATTGGAGGTTTAATAGTGTCTAAGTTTTACATACAAGTCATTTCATGCACCAAAAGATGCATGACTGTGTCACTTGGCTGTGTCTCTTGAGATAATAAGGAATAATTATTTTGGTTTGTAATTACTTATGATAGTAATGAGGGTGTAAAAAAGTCATTGTGATTAATCCTAGCCAGAGGGCACTCTGATTTCTAAATTAGAAACTACACTCATTCAAAATTGTTAACAAGATTGGTAAAATGTTCATTTAATGAAAATAAATTCCTATGGGCAGAATTTTACACAGATCGGGTGGGCCAGATCGGATGTGAAATCACATGAGATGACGTCAGGCAAGTGCCTTGATGTCACCCTGCGCTTGCACGATATTTCGGTCGGTGGGCGCACGCAAGCGTTGGAGCCATGCTCACCATCAATTAAGAGGCCAATTAAGGCAGTTAGAAAGGCAATCATGTTTGCATGGGCAAAATGGGCAGGCGGGCAGTGACAATTTGCAAAACGTCATCCAAGGACAGGATAAAAAGGGCCAGCAACATTGCCGGTGTGAGTAGTGAGGAGTGTTGGAGATAGTTTGTTGCTGGTTGCTTATTGATACTTGACAGCTTCATCTCTGTTGAGGGCTTCATTCTTAGCATTTCCAGGCTTCATTTCAGGATTCAATGGTGTCCCCAAGGCACCAAGGAAGATTCAGTCCATGTGGACCCTTCCAGGTATCAGACAGCCTTCCGTTATCTTGGTAATGGGGATTGTGATCTCCACTGGTGGCACCTTCTCTGAGGAGAAAGAGAGGGGCAGAAGGGAGAGGAGGCCAGGTGTCCCAATGTAGCTTCCAGAGAAGTAACCCGTGGGAGCTGAGGCACAGGCACAAGGGGCACAGGGACAGCAGGTAGTCCAAGACATTAGGGGCTGCAGAAGATGCCACTATCCTGCTGCCAGGTTTACAGGCGGCGATGCAGCTACCTCAATGTGTCAGAGGTGCAATGCCAAAGGAGGCTCCACCACTCCAGGGACCTTCATTTGTCAGATGATTAGGCTTGAGGTCAGCTCCGACTGTGTGGGTTGACACCCCATGCCAGTGGCTATGAAGGTCACAGTGACCCTCAACTTCTATGCATCTGGTCAGTGGGGGATCTGTGTAAAGTCTCCCAAACAGTTGTCCATAGTTGCATCAAACTGGTGACAGATGTTCTGTTCAGGTGGGCAATGACATTTATTCATTACTGAATGGATGAGGCCAGCCAAGCTGAGTGAGCCAGAGGCTTTAAAGCAATTACTGGGTTCCCCCACACCAAGGGTGCAATAGATGGCACATATGTGGCCATTAAGGCGCCAGTGGTTCAGCCAGGTGCCTTTGTCAACAGGAAGGGCTTCCACTCCATGAACATGCAGGTAGTGTGTGACCACAGGATGCAGATTCTGCAAGTCTGTGCAAGGTACCCAGGCAGCCCCCATGATGCTTACATCGTGAGACACTCCCAGGTGCCAGGGGTCTTCAGTGCTCCAGCCCGGCTGGATGGATGGCTGCTGGGTGACAAGGGCCATCAGTTGAAAAGGTGTCTTATGATGCCTCTCTGCCACCCAAGAACAGAGGGGGAGCAGTGACATAATAGGAGTCATGCCTCCACAAGGGCAGTGATGGAGAGAACTATAGGTCTTCTGAAGATGTGCTTCCGATGCCTGGACCATTCAGGGGGAGCACTACAATACCCCCCAGAGTAAGTGTCACTGATTGTGGTTGCATGCTGCGCTCTCCACAATCTGGCACTGGCAATGGGAGACCCACTGGAGGAAGAGGTTCTTGACGCAGCTGCACAGGCCACAGATGATGAATCCAGTAGTGAGTCAGAAGAGGAGCACGGTCAGGAGAACACTGGGGACATGGAGGCAGACTTCTGTAACATCCAGGGAGGCAGGGACACCAGGGATGATTTGATCCAACGCTCCTTCAGCTAGGCTGCCAAAGATCCATGCCCACATCATGCCAGGTCTTCCTCCTCCATCCAGGATGTCTGAAATGCCCCTGTCATCTGAACCCAAAGTCCACTTAGTGCCTGTGCAATAATGTTTAGAGCCACTCATTACATACTGGTGTACTCTGCACCAAAAATAAAAGGTGAAGCATACACAGGCCATCACAACAAAAGCAAATTTAATGTTATTGTCACATTCAACTCACATTGACGTGACCATTACTGGTGTGGATGTCCATACCAGTAGACATATAAACCAAACATAACTGAACAGAAGATCACCCGTGAACAATCCTCCTTGTGCTCACGGTGCCTTAAACTTACGTTTGCGGGTGCTGCGTCTAGGTTCTCCCCCCTCGCTAGCAGCAGCATTGGAGACAACCTGCTGACTCTGCTGCCTTGTCGGCCTTGAATGACCTTGGCTGTCGTCCTCTGGCCAGTGGGGCCTTTGCTGGTCCCACCTAGGAGGGAGTGGCCAGTGTCATGGCTGGCCTCTCCCAAGTCATTGCAGCCGCATCAGGTGCCATGGTCACTGGCAGAGGGACGGAGGAGCTACTGCCATCATCTGGAGCACACTGGCAGGCAGCCCGCAGAGACAACAAGCAGGTCATGTGCCAACGTGAGGTCGCTCTGGACCTCCCTGCTCGCCAATGATGGACGGGCACCTAGCTGGGATACTGGGTGCCTCATCCATCTCCCACATTGGCACTGACCAGCTGAGGTCATTGCCTGTGTGAGTGATTAAGTGTCTGAGTGCAACCCCAGAAACCCCTGATTCTGTTCCTGGAGCTGCCTCTCCATGAGAGTCCCCACTCTCTCAG
Source organism: Cetorhinus maximus (assembly GCF_964194155.1). Taxonomy (NCBI): domain Eukaryota; kingdom Metazoa; phylum Chordata; class Chondrichthyes; order Lamniformes; family Cetorhinidae; genus Cetorhinus; species Cetorhinus maximus. The sequence continues at coordinate 93,522,393 of NC_135879.1, read as the reverse complement.
TGGAGGAGACAGTGTGCTTGGCCATGAGGGTCAAAGCAGTGCTCATGCTTTGCACGTTCTCCTCCACAATGAAGACTATGGCATGCAGAGACCCTCATGGATCTCCGCTAGATCCCCCTGCACATTCCGCCAGATGCCCAGCTTCTGCCGCCTAATGGGCGACTCCAGAGGCTCGTCATCTGCCTTCGACTCAGCATCGTCCTGTCGTCCTGGTCCCAAGCAGTCCTCCAACTGCTGGCACCCTCGGCGCTCTCTGCCTCCGCTTTCATCTCAGGCGAGTGTGAAGCCCTCACCAATGTGCACTGACAATGTAGCCGACAATCTAATGCCCACCGAGGTTCTGGTATCTGCCCTGCTGCCTGGTTCCGAGAGATGCAGATGAAGCCCGGCAGTCCTCTGGCGTCAGGGGTGGCCCTCCGGGGTCCAGGGAATGTGTGCATGCTGGTGAATCTAAGGGAGAATGAGGACATATCATTAGTGAAAGTCATCACACTGTCACTGTGCATGCCAAGCACCCTGGTGAGACAATGGAGGTCTGCATCATGGTGCCATCGTCTTTCAATGGCCAATGGGGACTCCAAGTTTGAGGCTGCCATCAATGAAGAGACTACACTAGAATGTTGCACAATCTGAAACTCTCACCTCTGTGCACTGTGCTCTTACCTTTGTCTGACACCCCAGCCTCTCCATGCACGGTTACACGTGGAGCGTGCCGGCTCCCCAGCTCAAGGGCGTTGTGCTCAAACCTGGCCAGCAGCAGCAGGTTGGACGGGCTTCCGCCTGTCTGTAACCTCTCTAACTGGTTATGGCTCATCTTCTCCTGAAAGGACAGAGGAGCATTGATTAGTCCACTCTGTACCTTCAGCGCCATTGCAGCCGGGCCAACCCCACCTGAGGAGCACCTTGCAGGGCACATCCGAGTCATGCCCCTTGAGCCGCAAGGCACTCAGCCCAAGCAGCCAGGGCTCACCCCCTTGGCCAACTCCAGCGTCATTGCCAGTTGGCACTCAGACTCTAACACCCCTGAGCTCCAAGGGGGGACAGCCAGCCCTTAACACTCCCGTATACTGATCCATGCCAACATGGTACTCGCCCTTCTTGAGCGCAGCAGGTCATTGAACCTCTTGCGGCACTGCAACCATGTGCGTCGCACCACATCATGGCTGCTGACCTGCGCTGCCACCTCCTCCCATGCTTTCTTCATGAGGTTCGTTGGCCTCCTTTTTCCATCTCTAGGGACAAGGGTGTACCTCCTGGCAGCCACCTCCTCCAGGACCATGGCGAGGCACTCATCCATAAAGGGGGGGTGGGGGAGAGGGCGCAGAGTGCCCACCCGACCTGCCGTCCTGCCTGGTGTCTCCAGTCACATTTGGTTCTATAACTTTACTGTTCAAAACACAGAAGGTATGTTCTTCCATGGCAGCCTTCAAGGAGCTGCCTTGGCTGTTTTTAAACCGACTGTCGAGTCGCCATTGGACCCGGCAGCCGACAGACCCCTACCCGCCCCTTCCACACGTGCAGCAGGTTGTGTGGGACAATCCGGCGGAGATCCATGAGGGTCTCCGTGCCACGGTCTCCGTTGTGGTGGAGTCCATGCGGAGCATGAACGTTGCCTTATTTGGCCCGCCAGCGTGAAATCGCAGCTGTGGGCCGATCGCGGGCAGTGGCCCGTTTCCCGGCCATTCCTGGGCTCGCCGACCTGAAAATTCTGCCCCATAGGTTTCTTGACAAGCACCCCCTCTCCAGGAACCTTTAGAACTACAGTAAATTTTGTCAATTTTTTCTCAGATCCTATGTGATAATTTCTCCCTTGTGAGAGAACAAATTTCCTAAACCATATTGCTTTTTGACGTCTTTCAGTTTCTGACAACAACATTCTGGAAATATTTTTTTTCTGTTCTAATCCCCTATCCTATCCAAGAATTAAGGTTTTGTTTAGAACAATGCAATATGCTGGAAATCCCTCAATTGAAAATCTGTTATTTTCTGAGAGTTGTTTGTGGCACTAAGATCAAGTTGCCCACTGAAGCAACAAAATACAATCTTATTCCCAATTCCTGCTGGATTTCAAGGTTAATGTGCATGAAACTGCAAATTTTGCTGTCACCTTCATGAATTGGACTATAATGTCATTACTGACTGTAAGCAAGTGTGACAATTTTGTTTCAGACTGCAGAAGCTGATTTTGCATCAGTACAATAGTTTTTTTGTGTCTATAAATGAGCAGTTTCTACTGCAGCACTTACTTTTACATTTTCTTTACCAAACATTCAATGTTGTCCCACCAATCATAAGGTTCTGTCACATGCTGCATCTCATCCAAGTGATCATCCTTTAAATGGGAGGTGAGAAAGTGAGCAGCCAAATTTTAGCCAGGGTAGTCCTGATCACCTACCTTAACTTTGGAGGAAGATCCGTAGAAACTCCAGAGAAGTGGAATAAATTACACTTCTCTTATTCATTCATGGAATGTGGGCATCACTGGCTAGGCCAGCACTTCTTGCCCAACGCTAATTGCCCTTGAGAAGGTGGTGGTGAGCTGCCTTCTTGAACCGCTGCAGTCCATGTGGTGTAGGCACACCCACAGTGCTGGTAGGGAGCTCCAGGATTTTGACCTAATGACAGTGAAGGAATGGTGATATATTGCCAAGTCAAGATGCTGAGTGGCTTGGAGGGGAACTTCCAGGTGGTGATGTTTCCATTTACACACTGCCCTTGTCCTTCTAGATGGTAGTGGTCTTGGGTTTGGAAGGTGCTGATGAAGGAGCCTTGGTGAGTTCCTGCAGCGCATCTTGTAGATGGTACACACTGCTGCTACTGTGCGTCGGTGGTTGGGGGAGTGAATGTTTGTGGATGGAGTACCAATCAAGTGGGCTGCTTTGTCCTGGACGGTGTCGGGCTTCTTGAGTGCTGTTGGAGCTGCACTCGTCCAGGCAATCTATTCTGTTTCTTCAAACTTTCTGTCAAAGTTACAGCACATAATTGTGAGAACTGTCACAGAAATTCTAAGCGAGTGGCTACTCCACCATGGAGGACAAAACATCCTAAACCAATCACGTTCTCATCCAAAAGTTTAGACGCTTGGGCCAGAGCTTTAACTGCCAAGACAGGTTTGGGGGGGTGGGGAGAATGTATTCTGGCGCAGGCTGGGAGGTTAATTGACAGAAAAATGGCAGTGGGGTGGAAAGCCTCCATGACCTCCTCATTTTCAGGTTTTACCAGAGCACATTTGTGATGAGACAATGATTTAAATACGCAAACAAACAATTGTAGACTTAAGCTGTGCAGAGCTCACAGAGCCAACAAGGTAGGAGCACAGCAGGAAACATTGATCAATGAAACTGATGGGCTGGAAAGTCATTAAACAGTGAAACTGCATAGCTATTGCCCTGCCTATGGAAAAGACTTGTGCTCACAGGACTTGCCCTGAGAGTATGCTTGCATTGCTTAACAGGTGACTTCTAACTTTTTGAAAGTCATTTCACCTATCTTGGACATCACTTACCTTGATCTGACCTTTTATGCTGTCAGCCTTCAATGCAGCATGGGAGCAACTTATCCTGCTATATCGTCCATCTCTGATGAGGACCAAGAGGAGAAGCAACAACAATAGTACCAGGATCCACACCAACACTGATAGCAAAGTAACTGCTTTCTCTGCAGTCATATGCCATTGCCTGGGGTAGAGGAGATGGATATGCTGCTCCAGTTCAAAGGAGGTGATATTCCCAACACAGGTATAGAGGCAAAGGGTCAGCTTCCTCAGAGAAAAAGGTGCCTCAGGAGGGTAGGTTGGTGCTGTCATCTGCAGACTCCTGTAGAAAGACCTCCTAAGAGAGCAAGTAGGCATTGCAGTGATCAAGGTCACTAAAACCCTGAACATCTTCACCTCTGACTCCTTCCAAAGGTCTGTTGGTGACACCTGTGGGATCCCACAATTTTCAGCCGATAATGGCATCTCCTGGGTGATTGGTGCCATATTTGCAAAGGCAGCCAATCACATCCGCTTTGCGACTGATAAGGCCAGTCAGACCCAGAGACTCTTATTTACTGCAGTGCTTGAATTCTGACAGGTACAGAGAGTCATAGACTGCACATACATGGCAATCGGATCAGCTTGCAAGTATTTATCAGTCGGAAAGGATTCCACTCCCTCAATGTTCAGCACTGGTTTCCACACATGCCTATGCAATGTATCCTGGAATCTGCCATGATTCCTTCATTCTGCCTGTGGCATCTCTCACAGGTTTTTGTACTTCTACACAAGTGTGAGCAGGTAGATCCTTGGAGACAAGGGCCACCTTCTGAGGGTGTGACTAATCACTCCGGTGAGGAGCCCTACTGCTGATGTGGAGGAAAGATTCAGCCAGAGCCAAATGGCCACAAGGGTGGTCAGTACACAAGCTATTGTGTTACTGAAGATGTAATTCAGGTGACTAGACAGATCTGGGGGTGTCCTTCAGTATGCACCAGCAAGGGCCAAAATGGTCATGATCTGCTGCATCTTCCACAGCGTTGCGCTGCAGAGAGGACTGGAGCTACAGCAGGAGAAAGATGAACATTGTTCGGCATCAGAGGAGGAGGTGGAGCTTGATGTGGCCAGAGTGCCCGTAGCTGCTCACATGGCTGCCAGAGAAACCTCCCAGAAGGAAAGAACAGTTCAGACCAGTACGCTTATTTCCCAGTTTTTACTGGTGTTCCATTTTAAGGTATACAAGACCAGTTTGGACCAGTATTCTTATTTCCCAGTTTTTACTGTTTTCCCTTCTGAGCTGTGATAGGTTCATCCAGGAACACTTCAGTAATCTGAGTGCGTGAGGAAATCTGACAATGCAATCATAAACCCTGTGGCCACTGCCCCAAACACAAATCATTACTAGAGTCAAAAATCCAACCGTTATATTCACACCCTTTCCTCATCTTCCAACCCAGCTACACGTTTCCCCCAAAGGCTGCTGTCCATTTGGAATTCGGGATGTAACAAAATCAAAGGCAAAAGAATAAGGAGTTCAAATAAAGCATTTTATTCCTTAAATAAACATATAAATAGCATCATGAACATTGCTATACATGCCCAAGTGGAACTATTAAGACTTTCTGACCTGCCTCTCCTTAATCCTACATGGTGCAACTCCTGTGGTTTCAGCAGGTCTACAGGCAGGCTGCTCATTCCCTTGTTTTGAGATATAAGATGCCCGTGGTGGACATTCTCTTGGTTTTGGAGTTCGTAAGGACTCTGCCAAAGATTGGACCATCTGCACCTATGCAGGGACAGTCTCAGTCATTGGTACTGGAGGCAGCATGTGGGGCTGTGCTCTGAGGGGAGAGGTAGACAAGGGATAAGAATTGGAAAAGCACCCTTTCTCTACCTTCTCCATGGCCCACCTGCACTTCCCCGTTAGCTGAAGAGCTGAAGAGCACTTGACTGCATTTCAGTGAGACACTGAGTCACTATGATGGGGCTTTCCTTCATCCTGAACTGGCAGCCAGAGTGTGCAAGCCATTGGTGAAGGCCAGCATGCACTCAATTGCCTATTGTATCTGATTCTCCATGCAAGTGGCCATGCTTTCCATGGGAGTGGATATCAATGCAAAACCTGAGATGTTGTGGCAATCATACTTGAGATGGGCCCTTCCATTTTCTCTTCAAAGGAATGCACTGCCTGTGGAAATGCTGACAGCAGCACACACATTTATCATTACTGCTCCACAAGTTCCCATTTTGTGGATTTCCTGTGCATGCTCAGCACCTGCATCCGGCTGAGTGAAGCTTAGAGGAAGACAGAAAATGGAAAACTACAGGCCAGTTAGCTTAAAACCTGTTGTAGGGAAAATGTTGGAAGCTATTATTAAATAGATTATAGCAGGGCACTTGGATCAAGGTCATCAGGCAGAGTCAATATGGTTTTGTGAAAGGGAAATCGTGTTTAACCAACTTATTGAGGTTCTTTGAGGAAGTAACATGTGCTGTGGATAAAAGGGATGTACTGTACTTAGATTTCCAAAAGGCATTTGATAAAGTGCCACATCAAAGGTTATTGCAGAAAATAAAAGCTGATGGTATAGGGGGTAACATATTGGCATGGATAGAAGATTGGCTGGCTAACAGGGAGCAGAGAGTAGGCATAAATGGGTATTTTTCAGGTTGGCAAGATGTAACGAGTGGTGTGCCACAGGGATCAATGATGGAACCTCAACTGTTTACAATTTATATAAATGATTTGGATGAATGGATTGAAGGGATGGTTGCCAAAATTGATGATGACACGAAGTTGGTAACTTGTGAAGAGGACATAAGGAGGCTACAAAAAGATATAGATAAGTTAAGTGAGTGGGAAAAGATCTGGCAAATGGAATATAATGTGGTAAAATGTGACATTGTCCATTTTGGCAGGAAGAATAAAGGAGAAGCATCCTATTTAAATGGTGAGAGACTGCAGAGCTCTGAAGTGCAGAGAGATCTGGGTATCCTAGTCCATGAATCACAAAAGGCTAGGATGCAAGTATTGCAAGTAATTAGGAAAGCTAATAGAATGTTATCATTTATTGCGAGGGGAATTGAATAAAAAAAGCAGGGAGGTTATACTTCAGTTGTACAGGGCACTAGTGAGACCACATTTGGCGTTCTGTGTACAGTATTGGTTACCTTATTTAAGGAAGGATATAAATGCATTGGAAGCAGTTCAGAGAATGTTTACCAGACTAATGCCTGGAATGGGTGGGTTGTCTTATGAGGAAAGTTTGCACAGACTGGGTTTGTATCTGCTGGAGTTTAGAAGACTAAGAGGTGACTTGATTGAAACATATAAGATCCTGAGGGTCTTGACAGGGTGAATGTGGAGAGGATGTTTCCTTTTGTGGAAAAATCTAGAACTAGGGGTCACTGTTTAAAAATAAAGGGTCATCCATTTAAAACAGAAATGAGGCAAAATCTTTTCACTCAGAAGGTCGTGTGTCTTTGGAACTCTTCCTGAAAAGGTGGTGGAAGCAGAGTCTTTGAATATTTTTAAAGCAGAGGTGGATAGGTTCTTGGTAAGCAACAGGTGATAGGTTATCAGGGGTAGGTGGGATGCAGATTTCAGGTTACTATCATCAGCCATGATTTACTAAATGGTGGAGCAGGCTCGATGGGCTGAATGGTCTACTCCTGCTCCTTGTTCGTATGTTCGTATGAAGGGGGTTCTTCAATGACATCCCTATCTCCAGCGACTGCTCCTACTCGTGTGTGATTTGTACCTTGCCGTGTGATAACCTGGTCATCTCTACTCCAGTACCCACTGAGGTGTTTGTATCTACACTGGTGGAAGATTTGCATGAGTCATGTGACAGTGCATCTACAGAGTGCTTGTCCTGCTCTGAGGATTCCATGGTCTCCTCCCACCTCTGCTCCTCCATCACCCTCGGAGGACCTGTGGGAAAAGAAAGGCAGGAATTATTGCTGACATGGGAAAAGGGATCCAACTCTGCATTGTGCATATCATAACATTTCAGTTAGTGATGACATCAATTCAGTGTGATTGAGTGTCATGGAATGCATGGAGAGGGTGGAATGAAAACATTTGTGGAGGGTGACGGTGAAGGGTGGGTGCGAGATGTCAATTAGATAAGGGTGAGTGTCAGTATTGGCTGTCCATATGGGATATGAGGAGGGGCCTGGAAAAAAATGAATGAGTGGAGCTGTAAGGTGTGTTGTTCTGAGGAGTGTTGTGCAGGAGAATGCTGCGGCAGCCAGAGTGTGGGAGTTGGCACCTAAAATGCTATGTCACCGTCTTTCTAGTCCTTATTAGGTCTTTAAACCTCTTGCACTGTATCCAGCTGCAAGGGGCCATATTCCTGCTGCCCGCAACCTCAGTGACCTCCAGCCATGCCGGTTTGATTTAGCAACTGGGTCCTTCCTCCTGTCTGCAGGAAACAACAGTTCCCCTCTGGCCCTCGCTGCCTCCCACATTGCCTCCAGGGAAGAGTCAGACAACTGGTCGGCGGATGGGGCACCATCTCGTGTCTTTCTGCTATCATTCTTTTTTTCTTCTGCCTTCACAAAGAATACAGGATGCAGCCATTCTGACTTCTCCCAGGATGGTGGGGTCCCTTTAAATACAGAGCCTTTCATTAGCTGGTGCAGGTTGCTATTGTGCCTGCACTCTGTCATTGGTTGGGAAACCCAGAGACACGGTGTTAAAGCTGTGGCTGAGTTAAACAACCATGCCAAGGTCCACTACTGAAACAAGTTGGTTCCTGACCCATTATGGCAGCCCCCTCCCACGGGTGGGTCTATTACGATAAAATTCCACTGTTGATGTGCGCAGATGCTAAGATTCACTCAATCACTAGCAGTGGCAGGCGCAGGAACCCTGCCCGATTTTTTTCCCCCTCAATACCTCCGAGACATGGAAAGGAATTGGAGCATGCTTACCTATCCTGGAGCAAGTTCAGCTCAATTAGAGTAGACTGACTGAACATGACAGGCTCCTGGTCATTTAACTTATCAGGCGCTGCACTTACCAGCTGATACACCCGGAAAGAATGTTTTGAAATGTTAGAAATACTGTTCATACTGGTGTATAAATAAAGGAATAACAGCGTTTGTTGAACTGGTGCACAGAGCAGTTTCCATTGCAATGTATTTATGAAAATTATTGAGTTATGCCAGTAGGTCATTCATCGACTAAATCAACAACAACTGATATTTATATAGTATTTGATGTAGAAAACCTGTGAAACTTCTGAAATTGGAAATCACTGATATTCTTCTAAAAAAAATACATTATTCTTGCAAAAATAGTTTTCATTTGGCAGTATTTTCTGAGTCCGCTGGCAGTGGGTGTAATAGGTGGCATGTGTGGAAAATATGGCGCAGTCTGCTTCACGACAGCTTGAAGGCAGGTCGCGATTATCTGCTCAGCGCACTGACAGCGGGCCGCGTTTCCTGCCATCGGTCGGCGGGGAGTTAATTGTAATATATTGGCATATAATTAAAAGGCCATCCCGCCAGGCTCTTGTAACCCCGCTGTATCGTCCGTCCACGTCAGCGGGAAAGCACGCTGACATGTTTCACAACAGCACTCAGGCAATGTGCACTTGGCGGCCTTCACTTTGGGGGAACTGAGGTGAGTGAGCAGCAGCGTTCTCCACAGCTCGCCTGTTGTTTACCGGCTTCCGGGGCGCTGGGTGGTGGGTGGGGGGGGCAGTGTGCAAATTGTGTCTGGCCCTGGAGGCGGCTGCTGAGGGGGTGGGGGTGGTCAAGCGCTGCCCTGGTGCTGCATCCCGTGTACAGGCAATCGAGGTGGGGGGCAGGGTAAGCGAGGGGAGTGGCCACGCATTAGGGACACCTGTATAAACTGACCATTGCTCTGCAACTAAGACAGATCAGGCGCAACCACAGTGATATGATTGGGGTCAGGCTCCTAGCCACGCCCACCCATGCAAGCAATGCAGAGGCACCAAAGAGCCACCAAGTGCCCCATACCTTACCCCAACCCCCCACACAGCTGCCCCCTTCCCACCCCAGACTTTGGGTCCACCACCACTTTACTGGAGCAGTTGAATTGCACACGTTGTACAATCTCCTCTCCAATGCTGGCCATGTAGCAGTCACTGCTGGAGGTGGTCACAGCCCCTTGCAATCTCAGCATCCTGGTTTGACCAGTGTCCCCCATGTAGCAGGTTGACAGGGCAGCCATGCAGCGCACTCATTTCTGGCCATTCGAGGGGTGACCAGCACTCCCCGGGAAGCATTAAGGGGCGGTCACACAGGGCCAGGAAAGGTGCTAAGTACAGCCATGCTGCAGGAGGACCACCTCAGGATCATGGATCCTTGTGACCTGGCTGTGTGCCTGATGGCCTACAGAGAGTGAAGAAGACAGAGGAGAGAGTGACTGAGGCTCCTGGCCGCGCAAAGGCAGGAGCAGCAACCTCATGAAGAAGGGGCAGCAGGGGCTCCTGCACACGCTGCCCAGGAGCGACAGCGAGCCGTGGCTGGTCGGCGCCTAGTGACACCCAGGATCTATAGACACTGCCTGTCATTCCTGCAGATGACTGAGAACCAGTGTCACTGACAACTGCACATGTCTAGGGATCTGGTGGCTCACACCTACCACTTACTGCAGGACTTGGCACCAAGGGGACATGGAGGGCATCCACTGCCAGTGGCTGTGAAAGTGACTGCGGCGCTCAATTTCTATTCTAGTGGCTCCTTTCAGGGCTCCACAGGTGACCTCTGTGGGATTTCACAATCCACCACCCACCAATGCATCCATGAGTTCACGGATGCCATCTTCTCCATGGCACACAACTTTGTGCATTTTGCCCAGGACCGGGACAGCCAGGATGCAAGGGCCAATGGATTCACCCTGATCTCGGGATTCCCACAGATGCAAGGTGTAATTGACTGCACTCGTAGAGCTCAGGTCTCCATCGCTACACTCAGTGGACTTAATCAACCACAAGGGCTTCCACTCACTGAACATGCAGCTGGTGTGCGACCACCAGAAATGCATCCTGCAGGTATGCACATAGTTTCCAGACAGTGCATGACGCCTACATCCTGAGTCGCTCACAGATCCCTGCAGTCTTCCAGGGTCCATAGAGGGTGCAGGGTTGGCTCCTTGGGAATAAGGGCTACCCGCAGAGGCCGTGGCTGATCACAACCGTGCGGCGGCCTCAGACTGCAGCAGAGCGATGCTATAATGAGGCTCATGCAGCAGCACGCAAATTGGTGGAGCAGACGATCGGGATGCTGAAGATGCAGCTCTGATGCCTGAACCGGTCTGGTGGAGCCCTGCAATACAGTCCGCAGAGGGTGTCACACATCATCATCGTCTGCTGCGCCCTGTACAACCTGGTGCTGCAAAGGGTAGAGGAGCTGGCTGAGGAGGAGATGGAGGAGCTGGAGATCTCCTCTGATGAGGAGGATGCCGACGGGGATGAGGGTGAGGGGGTCCTCGGTGGTGATGATGACGGGGATGAGGCTCTCGCACTGGCTAGATGAGGCAGGAGCACTTGGGAGGCCCTCATAGCTGCCAGGTTTGTGGAGGATGATGATGACGTGCAGTGAGGTGTCCCCGTAGATCCATACATCACAGTTGTAAACATTTGACTCCAGCCTGGCTTATGGCAGTGCCAATACCTTCTGAGAGAATGCTCCTGTCATGGAGATGCAGTGGAGGCCCTAATAGTCGCTCGATCACAAGAGGATGATGACGACATGCAGTGAGGACACTCCATAAATCTTCACATGGCCTCTGAGAATGTCTGACTCCTGTCTGGCTGAGGGCAGCTCGCTTGCACTCCATGATCAGGGCCATCTCAGAATCACAGCCATGAAACTTTAGATGCATCTGATGCTGTGTCCACTTTCAGCACCTCAGCCCTTCAGGAGCTGGTGCACAGCATCACTGGTCACAGATGCTGGTGTGACGGGGGCTAACCCCACCTTAAAGGTGCTGAGAGTGCACAGAGAGTGAGAGAACTCTGTGGCGCCTGCCCACGACATTCTGGCAGCAATGACCAGCACTGCCGAGGTGCAGGCATCAGTAATGTTTCCAGGGAGTGTGAGGCTGGGCCATCATTGTGGTCTGAAGGCTGCACAGAGCACAGGGAAGAGGCCCTGGACTGAGACACCTGCCTTTCACCTTGTGCGGAAAGATTTCACATCTGAGTGACAAAAACACTGCTCATCAGAACAAGGAGCCACAGGCAGGGAGCCATTCTTAGGAGTTTATTGACAACAGTGAACAGTATGTACAAGTGATTAACACCCGTGCCCAGGTTGTGCAACTACTTTTACCTAACTTTCCTAACCCTTTCTTGGTGCTCCCCGGACATCCACAGTGGAGGTGGAGGCAGCCTGCTGACTGTGACGCCCTGTCTGTGATGACTTTAGCGGGCGTCCTCTGGAGGGCTGAGACTTGGAGGGCCCCGGCCTGCTTTCAGGGCCTTGCTGTGTGGCAGTGGCACCCTCCTCGGCCCATGAAGCTGGATCTGCGGAGGTCACAGGAAGAGGGGAGTCAGATGGTTCGGTCATTCCCAGAGTCACCTGGATGGATGGCCGTGGAGTGTGCACCTGCTGATCCTCCTCCCTATGGATGCCTGAGGGCCCCTGGCTGACTCCATGAGTGGAAGGGGTAGCTGGAGTGAGCTCGAGCTGCCCAGCACCCCTGTCACGACCACGCTGTTAAAGGCCAACTATGGCATCAGCGATGGAGTTGAGCCCGCACAGCAGTGCAGGAGTGACATCCTGGACCAAGGTCTCCATGGCAGCCACCATCCTGCCAGTGTTGACCTTGGTGTGTTACAATGCCAGCACTATCACCTCAGCCTGAAGACAGACAGACTCCCCCACCATGCCTTGCAATCTGAGGAGTGCAGCGGACATCCCTTCCTGTTGTTCCCTAGCTTGCCTTTACAGTGCCAGCAACTGTGACATGACTGAGTCTAGAGACTCATCATCTGACTCGGGCTCAGCAACGTTCTGGCCTCCAGCAGTCCTCTGAGTGCCGGCGTCCTGGGAAGTCTCTACCTCCGCCTGCTGTGGATCAGAAAGTGCGATGTGCCCACCAGATTGTGATCCCAAGGCTACTCTAAAGCTGGGTCCCACTGAGGTGTGTGTCTCTGTGTTGGTGGAGGGTGTGGGTGAGCACTGTGATGGGACTTCAGGGAGGGTGCCTTCAGATTTCTCTTCAGAGGTTTCTTCGGAACTTGATTGGAGGTCCTGGGTCATGGACTCAGTCGGCTGTTTGGAAGATGTGTCTGCGAAAGCAAGGGGAGATAATTAGTGCATGGCAGTGACCTGTGAAACAGGACACATCGCTCACAGTATGATTGTCTGATGGATGTTGCACTGCTGGATCCTCACTTGATAGATCAGCGCTGACCTCACTGTCAGCACAGGACCGGTCCCGGTCATCGCCGGCCAGCTGGATGGCTTTCGAATTGTGTCAGAACTTTGATTTCCGGCATCCCTCCTCCTGTCTGTGACCTTTCCCTCCTGTTGTGAGCCAGTTTGTCCTGCACGGATAGAGATGGGGAAAGTGTATCAAGACTCCTGCCAGGCCAGGTGATAAGTATGCCTGGCCTATGTGGGTGGTGAGTGGTCCCATGGATGGGATGAAGACAATGACGGTGTGTGAAAGAGTGGTGATGTCCCTTGCACTGGCAGTGAGTGAGGTCCCTGTGGATGATTGATGGCTATGTAAGTGTGTGAGTTGGGAGTGATGAAAAGAGTGACTTACCCTGGTGGAATGGAGGAGATCACTCATCCATTTATGGCACTGGATGGCTGTCCTCCTCTGCAGTGCGTTCATGTTGGCCACTGCTGCCACCACCTCCCAAGACGGGTTGGTGACATTGCTACCCATCCTGCAGCCAGAGTGGGGGTAGAGCGCATCCCAGCGGGCCTCCACAGCATCCAGAGGAACCCATCGTTGAAGCAGGGACTGCAGTCTTTTTGCCTTTGCTCCCGGATAGCAGTGGTGAGCTGGTGGCGATGAGTCCTTTGCTGGCGGTTGCCTTTTCAAGATGGTGGCTGGTGTGATGCAACAGTGGAGTGATCATGAGCTGGCGAATGAGAGGCCACCCGCCATGGAAATGGTGTGTTTCCCGGGAATGCATAAATAATGAGGCGGGCTCGGGAAGAGATGGCGTGAAAACCCATAGGACTCCATTTTACCCACCCGCTACTACACTTCGTGCAATTCTGGGAAAATTCCATCCATTGTTTTAGTGTCTATAATGCACTTACTGCAATATAAGAAAATATGAGAGTGAAGGAAATCCTGAAGTGGTTTCATCACATGTAGCGTCTTGAGAACCAAAGGACCTTTTTAAACTTTGGTTCATATACTGACCTTGTTTCAAAACAGGTTTTATTTTTATCCATTGATGGGATGTGGGTGTTGCTGGCTAGGCCAACATTTATTGCCCATCCCTAATTGCCCTTGAAAAGGTGGTGGTGAGCTGCCTTCATGAACCGCTGCACCCACAGTGCGATTAGGGAGGGAGTTCCAGGGTTTTGACACAGCTGTGGACATTTGTAGAATTTTGCAATTGGCCACCCCTACCTGCATAACAGAGCTGAGTGTTGCCCTGTATGTAAGGGTATCAGACTACGTCAAGTTTTCCATAAATGCAGCCAGCCAAGCCCAGCGGGCTGTCAGATTTTCCTCAATGGCAGGAGTCCCTCAGATGCAAAGGGTGGTAGGCTGCACTCATGTGGCCATTAAGACGCCAACGAATCAGGAATTTCGTGAAAAGGCTTCTACTCCCTCAACATGCAGCTGATTTGTGACCACCACAAAAGATGCATGCAAGAGTTCACAAGATTCCCTGGCAGTTGCCACAACCTCTTATCCTGAGTCAGTCTCAGACGCCTCAGTTCACCCCACCATATAGCCTCTGTGGGTGGATCCTGGGTGACAATGGATATCTACTGAAAGCATAGTTCATGACACCAGTGGGGAACCTAATGACAATGACAGAGGAATGCTACAACTACTGCTATACCTTCACTAGGAAAGCCATCAACAGGCCATTGGTCTCCTGAAGATGCATTTCTGGTGCTTTGCTTGGTCTGAAGGAGCCCTCCAACAGGTATTCTCAAAGGGATCGTGCATCGTGGTGGTGTGCTATGTATTGGATAACATGACAACATAGAGAGAGTGGAATTGCAGCTACATGAAGGCCATGATGATAGGAATCCTCAGTTGAGGAGGATGAAGATTACAAACGGGTGCTGCTTCATCAACAGCAGTTCTTCCTGCACACCTTTCACAGAGCCTTTCCCATGCTCGGATCCTCCAATGTAGCTTCCATTGAATCCATAGCTCACATAACCATGTGTTTGAAATGCATCATAATGAACTACATGACCCTTGTGAGTTCGGCAAGACCTTCATTCAATATGACCATATAAAATTTACAAGTCAATACATGAAGCCACTCAAATAAGACTCCTAGTGATGCAGTGCCATTTCTGTGACGTTTACATGAGTTTTGTTGTGGTACTCTCCCTGTGGCTATGGCTGGTGTGTTCTTGTCCCTGCTCTGGCAAAGGAGGTGGCTAATGTCCTCAGGTTTGGGCAACCTCGGTGATGGGTTCAGGAGGCAGCATATGTGTCACTGTCATGGGGTGCGGAAGGCCAGTTTATAACTGCAGGGCGCCTTCAGGATGTGTCCCATTGCCTGTAGGCCCACCTACCTCAGCTTGTTCAGGGCATATCTGCACTTGGCTGCTATCCAGGAGCGGGAGAGCATGTGGCTGTACTTCCATGTCTCTGTGTGCCATAACTGCAATGGAACAACAAATTGGAGCATTGTAGCCACATTGTGAAGGCCACTGAACTGTTCTTGCACCCAATCATTGGCCTAGCAAATATGTGTCTCCACAAGGACGGCCACTCTTTCAATGGAGGTTCTCATGTGCTTATTTGACTTAGAGATGGCAGCACTCATAGAATGGGCTCCTCCATCTTCTGTCCAAAGGTGCACAATGCCTCAGAGAACTCTGCCAGATGTCCACACATCTCCCTTTGCTGCTGCACAAGCACCATCTTTGTGAATGATCACTGAGGCTCAGCATTTCCAGTGAGCTGAGCAAGGCTGCTGCTCTCCTTTGCCCTCCAAGTGGGGCTGCCCACAGTTTCCACTGCCTTCATCAACCACTCACACGTAATGTGCTCCTCACCTTGTATCTAACATTCTACTTGCAATCGAGGAGCCAATGATGTACCAGTAACTGCGCTGGTGGAGGGTGTGCTTGACTCCTATGATGGTGCATCTTCAAAGGGCCACTCACCCTCTGAGGCCTGCACTGCCTTGTCCACCACTCTCTGATCTTCCTCCAGCATTAGCCCTGTGGTCTAGAGAAAACATAAGTTAATGAAGGTTGCATCTCTTGTAACTACTTCTCACCATTTGTAGCCATGCTACAAAAATGGAAGTCAGGATACAACAACATAGATGCACTATCTGCTGTAACACAGAACCATGTTTCAGTCTTTGACTTCACCCTCTCTCAGGTGCACCCCCATCTCACCCTTGACTATTGCATACTCTGCTAACACTCTGCCAGTCTCCAGGCCTCTTCTTCCATTGGTGTGAGGGCTGAGATGGCAGTCACTCCATCCCCGTACCCGCTGTCCCAGGCATTGTGTGCTCATTTTTCCTGCAAAGTTAAGAGAAGTGTCATGAATCCAAGGGTTCCCATCTGCATCAGAGAAGGCATTGCGACATTTAACACTTCTTTGACTATTAATGCCATGATGCCATTCATATCTTCCATGAATGTTGGACAGAGAGTGGACCAAGGTGCACAAGCCTCAGCTATTTAAAAAAGAAAAGAGTTAACAGAAGCGAGTGTTGGTTCATAGAAAGTGAGCCTGAGGAATTAATAATGAAAAATATGGAGACGGCAGATGAATTGAACAGGTATTTTGCATCGGTTTTTGCTATAGAGGATACAACTAACATCCCAGAAATAGCTATAAATCAGGAAGTGGAAGTGAGGGAAGAACTCAAGAAAATTACATTCACCAGGGAAGTGGTACTGAGCAAATTTGTTGGAGCTGTAGGCTAACAGGTCCCCGGTTCCTGATGGTCTTCATCCTAAGCTTTTACAAGAAGTGGCTAGTGAGATAGTTGATGCATTGGTTTTAATTTCCAAAATTCCTTAGATTCAGGGAAGGTTCCTTTAGATTGGAAAATAGTGAATGTAACTCCTTTATTCAAAAAGGGAGGGAGACAGAGAGATAGAGAATAGGACACTACAGGCCAGTTAGCTTAACATCTGTCATAGGGAAAATGTTAGAAGCTATTATTAAAGATGTTATAGCAGGGCACTTAGAAAATCCAGGGTAATCTGACAGTGTCAACATGTCACCTTGTCAGCTATGCTAAGGTACCATGACCAAAAACTCCCCTGTACTCTCACTCTGGATTTCCGTTCCTGCAGTTGTTACATTTTTCAGATTCTGAACCCACAAATGCATATTTGATAAATTTGGAGTATTTGCACCTTTCTTTTACTGTGTGTGCAGGGCTGAGCCGCGAATGTACGATATGACAATGTGTTATGTCATAAGTATTATTGTATTAATGCCATCTGTATTCCACAGCCAGAATCAAAATTGCCATGCAGCTACTTTAAACTGTTTTTTTTTAATTGAGATGCTTCAGTATCTGTTTCCACTGTTCTGGCTTGAGATGAATTTGCATTGCAGTGAGGTATGGTTTTTAAGCCATTTTCAGAGCCATTTCTCAAAATGCCACACAAGCATTCTGTAAGAATGGTAGCTAATGAATCTCGGTCTCATAGGTTTCTATGTAAATTGATTTTTAAATATATAAGAAAATTACTTTAAATGCACTCTTTTCCCCTTCTTAGAATGAAATCTTCATCAAAAGATTATACAAAGAAAATTAATATCATGGTACTAGCAAATATGTGCTCTTTTTAGTCCGTGGTAACTTGAAAGAGAGTCAGCAGTAAAGTTTGCCCTTTAGCATTGCTCAATTACCCCCAGAGGATGCTAATACTGTCAGCCCAAATAAAATTTGTAAAATAACAGCTCTACAATTGTTTCCATTTAACAGCAAGTCTGAGAGAATGATTGGGAACAAAGATATTGGCCAGAATTTTCCAGTCCCATTGGTGTTGGGTGTTATGACAGGTTGGGGGTGAAAATATGGTGAGACAGCCAAAAATAAGTTTCACACCAACATGAAACCAGTTTGCAACCGTCCGCTCCATCCATCAATGGCGGGCTGTGTTTCCCACCGCTGCACGTCAGGAACCTAATTTCAATACTTTAACAATCTCATGATAAGACCTTCTCACCAGAATCATCCCCCACACTGGATCATCCTGGCATCACACCAACATGTTTCACAATTGTACAGAAGCAATTTGCATCCGGCAAGCTGCACTTCGAAGTTTGTTTAGCTACCTTGCTTCAGCAGCACTCATGGTCATTAGCGCCAGGCTTCACAGGCAGCACAACGTCACTTTTAAGGGGGCTCACAGGCAGGTCTCTACTTACCAGATCAACTGTAAGGTGGGGGTGGCTTCTCAATGGCTGCAGGGCTAGGGTTTGCTTGGGCAAGGGGTAGAAGTGGCCTCAGGCAAAGGAAGTGGCTGCAGGGTGAGGGCTGTACTGGGGAAGGAGGGTATTCCACGGTATGTGTGGGGACACATGTTGATCTGTGCAAGTGGCCTCAAGATGGTGAGGGCTGAGGAGGCAGTCTCCAAAGGAAATGATGCCAGATGGAGATATGACGGTGTGTGTGAGAGTGTGTGGTGATGTCCCTTGATCTGGCAGTGAGTGAGATGCCAGTGAATGTGTGATGGCCTTGTGAGTGTGTGAGTTTAAAGTAATAATGATGATTGACTTACCCTGGCAGCACAGATGAGATCATTCATCCTCTTTCTACATTGGATGACTGACCTCTTGTGTGCAGCATTGGCACTGACCACCTCTGCCACCACCTCCCAAGCCAGAGTGGTGAGTCTGATGGGCCCCCTTGTGGCCAGAGTGGGGGTAGAGGACATTACGGCGGGACTCCATGGTGCCCAAAAGACATCCCAGGGATGCGTCACTGAATTGGGGGGCTGCATTCTTCTTGGCTTTCGGGGCCATGTCTTCACCAGAGCAGTCCTGGGCTGCAAACATTGAGAAGTGTGCACAAGTCTGTAATTTAAATATGGCGCCTTGCGTGAGGAAGTGGTGATGTAACGGCGTGGCAAGCAAATTGGAAGCTGCCCACCAGAGAGACGGTGTGTTTCCTGTGGCTGCATAATTAATGAGGCGGGATTGGGACGATATGCGATAACCTGCCACTGCGGCCGGCGGGTAAAATGACCGTTTTCCTGCCCGCTACCGCACTTTGTGCAAATCTGGGACAATTCCACCCATTGTTACTGACAGAACCACAGGAAAAAGGTTTGAAAAGGTTAACCAAGGTAAAAGAAACTGTTGCAGTAATCTACATTCTCCTGATTAAGCATGATGTGCCACAAATGTCTTTGTAACTGGGAAACAGATCTGCCTGAGATAAATTAGTTTAATCGGAGTCTGGTGAATGTATAAATATTAGACAAATTGGAGTGCATACCTGTATGGGAATTCACCCAATTTTCCTCCCATTTTACTCTGTCGGGCGATCCACACAGATGCAGGCCAGGGAAATCTGCCCTACTGGGGCCGACTTTCCTCCAGGCCGCACAAGAACCAATCTAACTCTGCAATAGGCTTGATTCATTTTTTTCCCTGGGGCCTGTTTAACTTGCAAGACAAGCTCCAGTTGGAACCTCTGCCACAAAGAGGGAGCTTGTTACAATGGAGAGGAAAATGTGCCCAGTGCTGCAGTTGTGCACTCAGTGCAGCACCAGAAGCAGGAGCTGCAGTTAAAGGCGAAAGAAATTAATTAAAAAGAAATATTCAGTATTCTGCATGTGTCACAGTGCCTCTGAATTTCGGTAATGGGGGCCTAAAGAGATGGAAAGAAACCCATTCTCCTCCCCACATGCTGTTTAGGTGTGCCACCACTGCTCCAGGGTGAAGGGCGTTCCCCACCCCCGATGCCCTCCTGATGATCCTTAGGGCAAAATTTTTCATCCCGCAGGCGGGCGTGTGCCTGACTGGAACGGGGGTGAAATAGTGCGCGATGACGTTGGG
The DNA here is from genome assembly GCF_964194155.1 of Cetorhinus maximus. Classification (NCBI taxonomy): domain Eukaryota; kingdom Metazoa; phylum Chordata; class Chondrichthyes; order Lamniformes; family Cetorhinidae; genus Cetorhinus; species Cetorhinus maximus. The sequence continues at coordinate 93,502,726 of NC_135879.1, read as the reverse complement.
CAAGCATCCCGGCATCATCGCGCACTCTCACGATCTTTTGGTTGGCGGGCGTGTGCGAGAGGTGGCAGCGTGTCAGGAGCCAATTGAGGCCCTTAATTAACTAATTAAGCTGCATTTTTCGCTGCCCGCTCAACCATTCAGTTGGCGGGCAGGCGAATAGACCAGGCAGCCTTTGCGTTTTAAACAAAACCTCATCCATGGGCAGGATGAGGTTTCCAGCGCTTACTAAAAAAAAATAAAATTTTTGACATCCTTTCTCACATGCCTCTCTTCATGTGACTGAGTCACATGTGGGGACATGTTTATCTCATATGTTAAAAGTTCATTTTTGTATTTAAAATCTGTCAGCTCCCTGAGGCAGCTCTGTGCCTTCAGGGAGCTGTCAATGTGCGCTCCCCCATGCATGCGCACACCTCAGCGCTCGCACTCCTCCCGCCCGCACCCCGGCAGCGCTGAGGCTCCCAGCGCATGTTTCACGCTGGCAGGCCGTTAACTGGCCCGCCCGTGTGAAATTGCAGTCAGAGCCCAATCACGGGCGGCAGACGGTTTCACGGCCGCTCCCGGGCCCTCCCGCCGCGCCCACCCGATGAGGGGAAAATTCTGCCCTTAATGTCAGGGGTAGCATTGATAGAAAGTGAAATAAATTGGATGGGTTATGGGGCCCCAGCTTTCAGCCAGCAATTACATGTGGTGGGGCAGTGAATGACAGCCAAGGTCATCACTGCTGTGGTGGGGCGAGGTAAATTTAGTTTGGGGTGGAGGTGATGCAGTATGCCTCTCCATCTGATTTTTCTCACTGTTTCTGCTGCTTTACCTTTCCGGATCGTGGGGGTGGGGCTGGGGAGCTGGGGCGGGGGGATAAAATGAGTAAATACAGGCGTCCATATTTAGCAGTACTGCTTCAGTCATACCCTGGGCGGTAGCAATTTATTGTTTGATAGCACATTCATGGAAACATTAATTAGCTTCTCTTATTTTGCAGTAACAACATCATCTTATCGTTTGCAATTCTGAGTCCTGTCTAAGTTTTGTGCACTTTCAGGGCTCATCTGAATATTTTTCGATCAACACTACCTTTCTTGTTTGATGACTCACTGTTGCAATCGTTCACACCATCTGAAAATGAACTTTAAAGCGTCTGTTACAGAAACAACTATTGACAGTCAAGTCCAATTGGCTTCTACATGGTATAGATTTTGAAAGGCCTTTGCCTCAACAATAAAACTACCAGCCTTAATAATATGTACGGGTCTCCAGAAATGTAATTGGCAAAGGCATGAAGAATCTTGCATGGATCCCTCTGCGCCAGAAAAGCACTCGTATAGGAGCCAAGTATATGCTTCAACTTAATTGTGCCAGAAAAAGTCAGGTAGACCTTCAGTATCTTCAGGTGTCAATTAAAATTTTGGCAACATAGAGACTAGGATATCAAAATAATGATGTTGCAAATATTGTGGGAGTCGTACTCTCTATGAATTTACTGCATGAATTAAACATAATTGCATAGATTCAGTATCCATGTTCCTATCCTAGTAGTTCAATGCAAAATGACTTTTTCTGACAATTTGAATAAATACAAGCTTGAATTTCCATCCTCCTACAAAAAATCTTCTAAACATTGATTTATTGGAATAGGTTCGAACCAGGTTTATGTAAAACAGTTTGCTTTATTTCAGTTCCTTTCCATTGCACACTGAGGGAAGTATACAGAATTCACGTGGATGCAGCTGCAGATATCTCTGCTGCAATGTGAGAATAAGTGGCAGTAACAAACTACATTTGCAAAAGCAAGATGCTGCAGATGCTGGAAATCTGAAATTAAAAAAAGAGAAAGCTGACAAAACTCAGCAGGTCTGGCAGCATCTGAGGGGAGTGAGCCATGATCTTACTGAATGGCAGAGCAGGCTTGAGGGGCCAAATGGCCTACTCCTGCTCCTATTTCTTATAATCTTATGACCTTAAACAGAGTCAATGTTTCAGTTCAATGACCTTTCATCAGAACTCACCTTGTGGTTTGTTTATCTCAACCCTTTTGCTTATGGATTGTTGGTTGGTTGCACTGCAGCTCAGCATAAACAGTGTAGGCTGGTTGATAGCACTATTCAAATGGCCATTGGCATCCATTTTTACAGCTGAAAACTAATCCATTTGGCTCCATAAGTGGGGCCTGAAGCCACGGTGTGAATCTACAGCAGTATTTTGGCTATTTGTCAATGTGACCATCAAAGTCAAGGATTTTGACTTTGTGGCGATGAAAGAACAGTGATAAATATTAGAGATTGCAACCGAATAGTCCATTTGGTTTTATTCTTCCTTTTCTTTATGGAAGTTTAATACACCTGGGCCTGAATTTTACCATTGGCGGGCGTTGCTGATCGGCGGGCCCGGGAGCAGTTGAGAAATGGACCGCTGACCATGTTCGGCCCCCTCTGTGATTTCACGCCGATTGGCCAATTAATGGCCAGCCAGCCTGAAACGTGCGCTGAAATGCTCAGCACTGCTGGGGTGGGGGACAGGAAGAAGGTGGGCGATGACATTTCTGCGGGCACGGGTGAGTGCTGCGAGAATGCTCACTGAAGGCAGACAGCTTCCTCAGGGAGCTGCAGACCTGAAAAAGCTAAAATAAAGATTGTAAAAGCTGGAAAAAAAAGTGTCCATGCGTCATAATCAATCACCTGAAAATATAGCTGATAAAAATGCTGTCCACATAAATTTATTTTTATTTTATTTCATCAGGGAAATTTTATCCCACCCTTAGATGAGGTTTGATGAAAAATGCCAAGGCCTCCTGGCTGATTCACCTATCCGCCAACCGTAAGGTTGGATGTGCAATGAAAAATTGGAGTCCATTGTGCCATTAATGGGCTTAATTGCCCTCTTAATTGTCGGTGGGCGTGCTTCCGACTTTTGTGCGTGCCCGCCCAGCGAAATATCGGGCGAGTGCGCAATGACGTCACGATGTTTGCCCAACATGTTCTCGTGCGATTTTACGCCCAATCGGGTGAGGTGTGTGCCCACCCGCGGGACGTAAAATTCTGCGCCTGAAGTACTTGCTAGGCTAATTGAAAGAGTGGTTAAAAGTAAACCATGTCGGGACTGGAGTCCCATCAGGACAGGCTAGGTGAAGAGTGCAGGTTTTCTTCCCCTAAATGGCAATATTGAACCATTTGGGTTTTATGACAATCCAACAGTTACAGGGTCACTTGTACTGATATCATTTCTCCATTTGAAGGTCTTTTTTAAGCTGACGCAAATTTTTGAATTATCATGGTGGGAATCCAAAATCTCTGCACTGCTAACCTAGTGAACTCCATTCCTGAACTGGAAGCTGATATCCACTAAGAAAAGACTGACTTGAATCACTAGTGAGGAGTTGTGTTTGTGCTAATTAAATTCAAAGTTGCATTTGATTCTACACAGACAAATTCCTGTGGTATCTGGGCTTTTTTGCAGAAAGTATTTCATGCATGATTTGCTACATCCAGGTCTTTTCCATACAATATATTTTCTGAATTCTTCGGAAAACTTCTCTGGTGTGGCTCTAATATTCATTTTGCATGATTTCTCTTCCTAGCATTCTTAAGGTATTACTTTGCAATCTTCTGCATTCAAAATGATTCCGTTCCATGTTAAAAAGAAGTCCACAAAAGTGATGAGCTAGTGAAAATGAACAAAACAAACATATAAATTGAAATATGTTTCTGAGTGGGTATTGTGTTAACACTCAGGAAGATTTCTTCATTGTAGTAATTCTTTTGTCATTTTTAGTTTTTTTTATTTTGTGAGGAGGGTCATTCTTTGTAGGTGAGGGATATATTTCTTTTTTCCTTAGCTGAGAAGAAGCAAAACGTATTTTATACAAATGCATCCATATTCCAACTTTTGTGAGTTATTTGGCTTTATTTTGTCCCTGGCTATTTTTACTCTTATTTGCCTTGGCTTTAATGAGGGGATTGGTCAAAGGAAAATAAATCTCAGGTCACATGATGTGGGGTTTGCGGGTGCACTGGATCGCATACTTTAAACTTATAGGTTTGTTTTAGAAGTTGAAAATGGTGTCAATTTGACGTGATCAAGTCCTCTGTCTATGTGACAAATAATGAGTGCTTCACCGCCTTGGGATAATATTATAGGATTAGGAGTAAACACCTGCTGTGTTTGTATGTGAAATATGAGTGCTATCTTCAAAAAGTTGTACATGTAGGCAAATTGGCAAGTGTCTCATATTAATGATGCCAATGAAGCCCTTTGTTCTGACATCATCCACCTCTCCAATTGCTCACTGGAATTAATTTGCATGGGACCATATTATTACTCCAAACCTTGTAATTTGAAATATATTAAATAGTAGTTTGCTGCCCAATGAAAGCCCCATATGCAAGGAACCTGCAGGTGATATTGCTCATTTTACATTGTCCTGGGTAATCCTACAAATTGGCTTGCTGTGAAATCACTGAGGTTAGGCACTGCAGTAATAACTTTTGTAACAGACAGACATGACTCATCTCTAGAAACCTCTGCAGATTTTCCAATCACAGATGGATCCCAATTAATGGAGTAATTCAAGACTGAGCAAAATGAGAAATGCATTTCCAACCTAGAAACAAGATATTAAGTCCATTGTAAATAATGCAATAGGTTTTCAATGAACTAGGGATAAAGAGATGCTTAAAGCACAAGGTGAGAGCTGAGTATTTCATGAGCTCCAGCTCTCCAATTGCAGAAAGCAGCCTATGGATTATTCACTGCAATTCTCAAAATAAACCTGTTTAGTAATGATATTTTTGTGTTTTCCTAGGTAACCCTCAATGTGCTTAGAATTGTGCTGATAACCAATTTAAGATTATTAGTTGGGCTCACAGTTTGGTGCTTTTGTGTATACCGGAAGCTACATATATTAATACATAGGGCCCTGTTCTTTGCAGACAGAAGGACCATGTACATGCATTGTGCCTGTTGCAGCTAAACAAAATAAGTGACAGCCATTCACTGACTCATTCCTCAGGGCAATGCCTTGACCAATCAGAGTCAAGCTGCACGGTTTAAATTTCAGACAACACTTGGCAGTTAACTGTCAGTCACCATCAGTGGTGCATTCTCCATGGCAAAGCCACTTGCCAGCCAATCAGCACTCTCTTATACTTATACAATATAAATTGTTGTCTTCCCCTTATATTGGTATTCTTGCGAGTGTCCTGATGAGTACAAGATGAAAAACTTAGACATGTCTCTTTTTTCAGCAATATTTTTTTTTCTTGACCAGCAATAATGTGTTTGCAGCACATTTTTTTCTGCTCTTTTATGTTTAACATTTTAAGAATTTGGCATAAATTTTTCCATGTGCATCAAACTTTCATGTTTGATGCAGAGAATCAATATGTTGGAATAGTTGCCGCATTGCCCACAAATGTAGATGCAAATCTGTGCTATTCTCAGCTCCACTTCTCTATGTCACTCACTCCTTTCCATGCAGCCCATGGCTCTTACCTCCCCCCTGCTGTCAAGGGTTTGGAACTCAACTGCAGAAGTGAAGATGGGGCCCCGATTTTCGCCATGGAACACGGCACTTCCTATTTTCGTGGGTTTCGCAAATGCACATTTTATTGAGGCAGTTGGCCACTTAAATCCTCAACTGCCTCCACTGAAGCCCTGGTAGCCTTGGAATGTGAAATCCAAAGTTTAAACCTGGTAAGGGCAGGTCTGAACTCTGTGGATTTGTTTGTACCCCTTTGGAGAGGTAAGATACCCTTTTGGATCTAGTCCCAGAACACATTTGGAGGAGGTAAGGTGCACTTTGGTGGAGGTCAAGTACCCTTTGGAATTGTTAAAAGTAGGCACATATGTGTGCATAAAGTGCATAAACTCATTACTGTCAAGCTTATTGGAACTGTCAACGGATCTGTCAAAATCAACTGTCAAAACTGTCCTGCACTTCAAATCTTTCAAAAAAATTCTGTCTGGAGTGTTAAAAAAAAAATCATTGCTTGCTTTTTCACTCTGCCTGTTGACATAAGCCTGAAGGTTTCTATTACTGGATTACTGCTGCATGACTGATTTCACAACCAACCTTTATCACAGTAGGATGACTGCCATTTCACAGTTTCATTGACAGCTACAACAGTGGTTTTAGACTTTTTGATGGAGGACTATAAATTCCAGTGTTTGGGATTTTGCACTTGAATGAAATGCATGTTGTTACATGGCTCAATTTAGCTAATGTAATGTAAATGTGGTAAATAGGTTTTTATGGATGAGTGTTTATTTTCAATACAGTGAAGTCTGCAACTGACACTTAGAATTTTATCTTATATACCTTTATTTTATCTCATAACTGCATGGGTTCTGAATTCTGCCCATGCTGGATACTAGGTGAGTTGGCATGGTATTGGCAAAGAATGGTGTGGGGTCATGGGTTGGCATAAGTTGGAACTAAGTTGGCATGGGAACTATAAAGGGTCTTCGGGGGTTGGTGGAGGGGTATAGGTTGGCATAGCTGTTAATAAAGACGTTGGGTGGTTAGGTGGCATGGAGGGTATGAGGGGCGTGTGTGGGGCATAGCTTGCATGGGGGCCTGAGAGGACATGGGTTGGCATGGATGGGGCATGGGGATTGTGTGGGGAGGTGAGGGGGTGAGGGGTAAGAGATGCAGGGATGTTTCATGTTTTAATCTTTATGTTTAAACTTCGGGCATAGTGCCAGAGCTCTGAGGCAGGCCTTCTGCCAAGCCAGCCTCCGCACCTGGCGGCCTCCTCAGTTTTTCTGGGTTTGCCCACTCAGATTTCTAACCCAGCTCCCACCTGCCACCCCTCCCCCCTCCCACCCTGACCCAAAAATCCGACATTCGGGGAGCCATTTTTAAAAGTTGGGTTTTTGGAGCCATTCACCCCTACCCAGGAGTGAAAATCTGAGCCTGGAATAGCTTTGCAAGTTGAGGAATTCCCTCTGCAGCATGCAACAGAGTTCCATTCCCTAAAGCAGCTCCAGTGTTGGGTAGAAGTTAGGAATGGCAATAAGGGAGGAGCACAATGCACTGCAGCTGGAGAGGCCAGAGATCAGTTGATAGAGTAATGCATTTGGTGACCTGTTCCATACCCCTATCTGAAAAGTGCCAAAAGCTCTTCTGCATTAACCCATCCTTGTTAACCACTTCATCACTCCCTTGAATCTGCAAGGAAGTGAGGGGTCTTGGAGTGCATGTCCACAGGTCCTTGAACGTGGCAGGACAGATGGAGAAGGTCGTCAAGAAAGCATATGGAATGCTTTCCTTTATTGGGCGAGGTATTGAATACAAAAACAGGAATGTAATGATGGCACTGTATAAAACACTGGTTAGGCCACAGCTGGAATTTTGTGTGCAGTTCTGGTCACTTTACAGGAAGGACACAATTGCTCTGGAGAGAGTGCAGAGGAGATTTACAATAAAGTTGCCAGGGCTTAAAAATTGCAGCTATGAGGAGCGATTGGATAGGCTAGGGTTGTTTTTCTTAGAACAGAGGAGGCTAAGGAGTGACCTAATTGAGGTGTACAAAATTATGAGGGGCCTAGAAAGGGTAGACAGGAAAGACTTGTTTCCCCTAGCTGAGGGGTCAATTACCAGGAGGCAAAGATTTAAGGTGATTGGTAGAAAGAATAGAGGGGACATGAGGAAAATTGTTTTCACCCAGAGGGTGGTGGGCATCTGGAATTCACTGCCTAAGTTGGTGGTTGAGGCTGAAACACTCAACTCATTTAAAAGGTATCTGGGTCCGTATCTGAAGTGCTGTCACCTGTAAGGCTATGGACCAGGTGCTGGAAAGTGGCATTAAAATGAGCGGCAAGTTTCTTTTTTCTCTTTTTTTGTCCAGCACAGGGATGATGGGCTGAATGGCCTCTTTCTGCATTGTAACCTTTCTATGGTTCTATGGTTCTTAAAGAATACTGAAACCGTTCATCCAACTGCTATATCAATGCCATTCTGACAATCCAGACTAACAAACTGCAATGATGAGAAACTATAGACAAAGGTGCCAAACGTGATGAAGGTGGTGATTTTAATTCGAACAGAAAATCCTTTTATCACCAAAGTGATCAATCTATAGTACTTAAAAGGTTTACTAACTTGACTGCTCCTAAGAGATGCTCTCCTAGTGTCCTCAGGGAAGTTAGTGGAAGGCTGCTGTTCCTCATCTTAGGACCTGTGATATGCTTGCGATTGCCAATCCCTGGAACTCGAGCCTGAGAGAGCCCTGTTACAGACAGCAGTATTTCCATTGCTGACTCGGCTGGCTTTCTATCAATGTGTTTGGTATTAGTTGAGGGACTTACGAGGGAACAAGCATTCCTACATTCTGACGGAGAGAAATTTGTGCTACTCCAACGATGTCACTGTACTTCCATATGACTGGGCCCCATCACTTTCTCCGAGCTATGGGAGAGCAAACTACCAGAAAATCTGACTGCATGAAAGCCGTTATGCATGTGGTCCATTAATCTCTCCATATGGACGCCTGTCTCTCCAAGGTGCAGCCCAGACTCTGCAGCTATTTGAGCTTCCAGCAAAGCTGCAACAGTGACTCCTGTTATGAAGACTCACCTGCAGCATCCCTTGGGGTGACCAGGTTCTCCAGGAAGACTGTGAGATGACACTAAACTGTCTGGAAGCAGACACTTTTCATACTTTCAGCCATAGCTCTGAAACTTCTTGGAAGGCCTTCCAATCCCTGGTATGACTACTTGTGTGGGCCCAGCAGTTTACTTCCCATAGAGGTGACTGTATGTTTAAAATAAGAATGGAAGGTGGCATAGTGCACCCTTGTGATAGGCGCTGAATGATGTGATGGAGGGGACAAAATTGTTCATAGTGCTGGAGAAGGGAGGAAAGGACTGTTGACATGTGTTATTTCTTATCTACATGCTGCCCCTTGGAGGGGCAGGCTTAGGGGGCTAATTGAGGTGTACAAAATTATGAGGGGCCAGACAGGGTAGACAGGAAAGACTTGTTTCCCCTAGCTGAGAGGTTAATTACCAGGGGCCATAGATTTAAGGTGGTTGGTGGAAGGATTAGCGGGGGACATGAGGAATCATCACCTTAAATCATCCGAAGACACAGCATTTGTTTTCACGGGTATGCTGATGAAATCCTGCTCTACCCTGACACCATCTCTCTCGACTCCTCCACTGTTCCTAAATTATCAGACTGTTTTTTTGATATCCAGTACTGGGTGAGTGGAAATTTCCTCCAATTAAATATCAGGGAAGACTGAAGCCATTGTCTTCAGTACCCGCTCCAAACTCCGTTCCCAAGCTATTGATTCCATCCCTCTCCCTGACAACAGTCTGAGATTAAGCCTGTCTGTTTGCAACCTTAGTGTCACATTTAATCCTGAGACGTGTTTCTGACCTTATATTCATGCCATCGCTAAGACCTCTTTTTTCCACCTCCGTAGCATCGCCCATTATCACCCCTGCCTCAGCTTATCTGCTGCTGAAACCCTCATCCATGCCTTCGTAACTCCAGACACGATGATTCCACACTCCTGGCTGGTCTTCCACATTCTTCCATCCATAAACTTGAGGTCATCCAAAGCTCTGCTGCCCATGGGCAGAATTTTACATCTAGCAGGGGTGTGGGCACGCACCAGACCAGATCGGGCGAAAAATAATATGAGAAGACATCGGGCGAGCGTCCCACCGTCATCCCACATGCAAGCAATCTTCAGGTCGATGGGTGTTGAAGCCGCACCTACCATCAATTAAAAGGCTACTTAAGGTAATTAAAAACCTTACTGAACCTGATTTTACATTGCCCATGCAATTTTGTGCTCATCACATGAGCAAAACCGACAAGTGGGCAACCCACACTTTGCAAAACATCATCCAAGTGCGGGATAAAAAGGGTCAGCCAGTGTGAGTAGTGAAGAGCTCAGGAGATAGTTTGCTGCTGGTTGCTTATTTGAATTTGACAGCTTCATAGAACCATAGAACCATAGAAAAGTTACAGCACAGAAGGAGGCCATTCGGCCCATATTGTCCATGCCAGCCCGAGGACACCCAGGTGCCCTTTCTAATCCAACCTTCCTGCACCCGGCCCATAGCCCTTCAGCTTACAGCACTTAAGGTACAGATCCAGGTACTTTTTAAAAGAGTTTAGAGTTTCTGCCTCTACCACCAACTTGGGCAGCGAATTCCAGACACCCACTACCCACTGCGTAAAAAAGTTCTTCCTCATGTCCCCCCTACACCTTCTGCCACTTATCTTGAATCTATGTCCCCTGGTTCTAGAATTCTCCACCAAGGGAAACAATTTTATCCTGTCCACTCTATCTATTCCCCTCATAATTTTGTACACATCAATCAAGTCACCTCTCAGCCTTCTTTGTTCTAAGGAAAATAACCCCAATCTATCCAATCTCTCCTCGTAGCTATACTTTTCTAACCCTGGCAATATTCTTGTAAACCTCCGCTGCACTCTCTCCAGAGCTATTACGTCCTTCCTGTAATGTGCTGACCAGAACTGCACACAATACTCCAGTTGTGGCCTCACCAGTGTTTTATACAATTCCAACATTATATCCTTACTTTTATATTCTATACGTCTGCCAATGAAGGAGAGCATTCCATATGCCTTCTTTACAACCTTGTCTACTTGAACTGCTGCCTTCAGGGACCTGTGTACCTGTACGCCAAGATCTCTCACTTCATCTACCCCTCTTAGTATATTCCCATTTATTGTGTAATCCCTGTAACTGTTTGACCTCCCTAAATGTATGACCTCACACTTCTCTATGTTAAAATCAATCTGCCACTTTACCGCCCACTCCACCAACCTATCTATATTGTTTTGGAGATTGTTCATCTCCTTTCTGAGCTTCATTCTTAGCATTTATGGTCTTCATTTCAAGACTCATTGTTGTCTCCGAGGCCCCCGGATGATTCAGACCGTGTGGACCCTTCCAGGTATCAGACAGCCTTCTTTTACCTTGGTAATGTGGATTGTGGTCTCCGCTGTGGCACCTCCTCTGAGGAGGAAGCGAGGGGCAGAATGAAGGGGTGGCCAGGTGTCCCAATGCAGCTTCCAGGGGAGCGACCTGTGGGAGGAGAGGCACAGGTACAAGGGGCACAGGGCCAGCAGGAAGTCCAAGGTGGAAGGCGCCACAGAAGACGCCACTACCCTGCTGCCAGGGTTTACAGGTGGCAATGCAACTACATCAATATGTCTGAGGTGCAATGCCAAAGGAGGCTCTGCCTCTCCAGGGAGACCATGACCTCCATTTGTCAGAGGATCAGGCCTGGGATCACCTCTGACTCTATGAATGGACACCCCATGCCAGTGGCTCTGAAGTCACAGTGGCCCTCAACTTCTATGCTTCCAGCCCTTTCCAGGGGTCAGTGGGGGATCCGTGTGGAGTCTCCCAATCAGCTGTCCGTAGTTGCATCAACCTGGTGATAGAAGCTCTGTTCATGTGCATAATGACATTTATTCATTTCCGTACGGACGAGGCCAGCCAGGCAGAGTGAGCCAGATGCTTTGCAGCGATTGCTGGGTTCCTCCGTATCCAGGGTGCAATCGACTGCACACATGTGGCCATCAAGGCACCAGTGGGTCAGTCCGATACCTTCGTCAACAGAAGCGTCCAGATAGTGTGTGACCATAGGACGCAGATTCTGCAAGTCTGTGCAAGGTACCCAGGCAGCTCCCATGACGCTTACATCCTGAGACACTCCCAGGTGCCGAGGCTCTTCAGTGCTCCAGCCCGACTGGATGGATGGCACCTGGGTGACAAGGTGGCTCATAACGCCTCTCTGCCACCCAAGAACAGAGGCAGAGTAGCGTTATAATAGGAGTCATGCCTCCACAAGAGCGGTGGTAGAGAGGACCATAGGTCTTCCGAAGATGTGCTTCCGATGCCTGAACCGTTCAGGGGGAGCACTACAATACCCCCCAGAGCGGGTGTCACTGATCGTGGGTGAATGCTGCACTCTCCACAATCTGGCAGTGGCAAGGGGAGACCCAGTGGAGGAAGAGGATCCTGAGGCAGCTGCACAGGCCACAGAGGATGAGTCCAATAGTGAGTCAGAAAAGGAGCACGGTCAGGAGAACACTGAGGGCATGGAAACAGACCTCTGTATCCTTCAGGGAGACAGGGACATCAGGGACTCCTTGATCCTACGCTCCTGCAGCTAGGCTGCCAAAGATTAGCTTCCACCTCATGCCAGGGCTGCCGTCTCCATCCCGGATGTCTGAAATGGCCCTTTCATTTGAACCAAAAGTCCACTCAGTGCCTGTGCAATAAGGTTTCGAGCCATTCTCGTCCAGCATTACATTCTGGCATACTGTGCACCAAAAAAATACAAAGGTGAAGCATACTCAGGCCATTACGACAAAAACAAAATTTATGTCATTTTCACAATCCAAACAAATTAACATAAACTTATCTGGTCTCATTCCTACACCAGTAAACATAAACAAAACATTAGACAACAGAAGATCACCCGTGACCTGTCCCTCCCTGCTCACCATTAATGGACAGGCACCTAGCTAGGATACTGGGTGCCTCATCCATCTCCCAGACTGGCACTGACCATCTGAGGTCAGTGCCTGTGTGAGGGCTTCCAGGAACCCCTGATTCTGTCCCTTGTGCTGCCTCTCCATGAGAGTCACCACTCTCTCAATGGAGGAGGCAGTGCGCTCGGCCATGAGGATTAGCACAGAGCTTATGCTCCGCATGGACTCCTCCACAACAGAGACCAAGGCACGCAAACCCTCAAGGGTGCCCACCAGATCCTCCCGCACATCCCGCTGGACATGCAGCACCTGCTGCCTAATGGATGACTCGAGAGCCTCATCATCTGCCTTCGGCTCAGCATTGTCTTGGCCTCTAGCATCCTCCAACTGCCGGCGTCCTGGGCTCTCTCTGCCTCCGCCTGCTCCTCAAACTAATGTGAAGTACGCTCACCACTGTGCACCGACATTCTAGCTACCGATCTAACACCCACTGAGGTACTGGTATCTGTGCTGGTGCCTGGTTCAGAGAGCAGGTGTGACGTAGGTGCAGCTGAAGCCTAGCAGTCCTCTGGCGTCAGGGGTGGCTCTTCAGGGTCCTGAGAATGAGTGCGTGCTGGAGAATCTAAGGGAGAGCAAGGACATGTGATTAGTTAAAGTCTTCACACTGTCACTGTGCATGCCAGGCAACCTGGTGAGACAATGGAGATCTGCATCATGGTGCCATCATCTTTCAATGATCAGTGAGACAACAGGATGGCTAGGGGATGCGATGGTGTAGTGGTATTGTTGCTGCGTTAGGAGTCCAGAAACCTAGGGTAATGATCTGGGGGCCAGAGTTCAAAATCCTGCCATAGCAGATGGTGGTCTTTAAATTCAATAAAATTCTGGAATTAAAAGTCTATTAATAACCATAAAACATAGGAGCAGAAGTAGGCCATTCAGTTTATCAAGTCTGCTCTGCCATTCAGTGAGATCATGGCTGATCTGATAATCCTCAACTCCACTTTCCTGCCTTTTGCCCATAACCCTTGATTCCCTTACTGATTAAAAATCTGTCTATCTCAGCTTTGAATATACTTAACAACCCAGCCTCTACAGACCTCTGTGGTAAAGAATTTCACAGACTGACTACCCTGCTCATCTCTATCTTAAATGGGCGACCCCTTACTCTGAGATTATGCCCTTTGGTCCTAGACTCTCCCACATGGGGAAACAACCTGTCAGCATCTACCCTGTCATGCCTCCTAAGAATCTTATATGTTTCAATAAGGTTGCCTGGGAGTGAATCAATCGATTTCAATTTTTGTAAAAACCATCTGGTTCACTAATGCCCTTTAGGGAAGGAAATCTGTCGTCTTTACATGTAACTCCAGGCCCACAGCAATGTGGTTGACTCTTAAATGCCGTCTGAAATGGCCTAGCAAGCCACTCAGTTGTAACAACCCGCTACAAAGTCACAAAAAAGGAATGAAACTGGACGGACCACCCGGCATCGACCTAGGCACCAGAAACGACAACGCCAATCTCAGCCCTGTCGACCCTGCAAAGTCCTCCTTACTAACATCTGGGGGCTAATGCCAAAGTTTGGAGAGCTGTCTCACAGACTAGTCAAACAACAGCCTGACATAGTCATCCTCATGGAATCATATCTTACAGATAATGTCCCAGACACCATCCCAAGGTATGTCCTGTCCCACCGGCAGGACAGACCCAGCAGAGATGGCAGCACAGTGGTATACAGTTGGGAGGGAGTTGCCCCGGGAATCCTGAACATCGACTCTCGACCACATTACGTCTCATGGCATCTGGTCAAACCTGGGCAAGGAAACCTCCTGCTGATTACCACGTAGCGCCCTCCCTCAGCTGACGAATCAGTGCTCCTCCATGTTGAACACCACTTAGAGGAAGCACTGAGGGTGGCAAGGGCACAAGATGTACTCTGGGTGGGGGACTTCCATTTCCATCACCACTACTGACTGAGCTATCTGAGTCCTAAATGACATAGCTGCTAGACTGGGTCTGCGGCAGGGGGTGAGGGAACCAACAAGAGGGAAAAATATACATGACCTCACCCTCATCAACCTGCCAACTGCAGATGCATCAGTCCATGACAATATCAGTAGGAGTGAACACCGCAGTCATTGTGGAGACGAAGCCCCACCTTCACATTGAGGATACCCTCCATCGTGTTGTGTGGCACTATCACCGTGATAAATGGGATAGATTTCAAACAGATCTAGCAACTCAAGGCTGGGCATCCATGAGGTGCTATGGGCCATCAGCAGTAGGAGAATTGTACTCGAACACAATCTGTAACTCCATAGCCCCACTCTACCATTACCATCAAGCCAGGGGATCAACCCTGGTTCAATGAAGAGTGCAGGAGGGCATGCCAGGAGCAGCAGCAGGCATACCTAAAACTGAGGTGTCAACCTGGTGAAGCTATAACACAGGACTACTTGCATACTAAACAGCATAAGCCACAAGTGATTGACAGAACTAAGCGATCCCACAACCAACGGATCAGATCTAAGCTCTGCAGTCCTGCCACATCCAGTCGTGACCTGCTACATTTCTGAGGTCATTGAAGCACATTTTGCACTGCATCAAAATTCTAAGGGTGATGCTCCTGGAACTGGCATTCCCTCTCTTGGCCTGGTAGACATTGTGGGCAGAATTTACGACCCTTCCCAATGCTGAGTTTGGTGGTTGGGGTGCATTTTAACAGGCTGGAGAGTGACACAAAGGGACATCGTTGCCTTCCTGCCTCCACACAATTAAGTCCAAAGCGGTATGGCCCATGGACAGCCTTCCCATCCCATTGCCAATTAAGGCCCTTAAGTGGGCAATTATTGTCCACATAAGGGCCTCATTCTACTGTTGTTGTTAATAACCCAGAGGCCAGCAGGGGTCGGGCAGTGGGGGTTGGGGGGGTGGGGGGGAGCGGGGGGGAGGTGGGGGCTCACAATGCAGGGAGAGCAATAAGCAAACCCATGCGGGATTGCTTGTGAGCTCCCGGGGTTCCCTCATTCAAAGATGTGCCTGGTCAATGAACCTGGCATCAGAAAGGGCAAAGCCACCCTTTGTGCGCCCCCCCCCACCCCCCCTGCAGCCCCCACTCAGCAATTAATTTCCTGCCATCACTCACCTGTGGCCAGGGATCCAGCAATGCTGCGCGACCTCAGGTGGGTATTGAACCGGCAGCAGTGATGGCCTCCCCGGTGGTGCCACTGTTCAGTAGAGCTGCCGGCCTCTGATTGGCTTGCTGCCCCAGGCTCCTCAATCCTCCGTGAGGCCCCCTGCTGCAAGGCTTTCGCTGGCTCCCCAGCCTGTGGGCAAGACCCCTGTTGTGCCCATTAAATACCACCCTATCTGTGGGGATTTCCTTCCCAGCGGCTGAAAGCAGGATTTCCCTCCTTACAGTCATCTCTTCTGTGAGAACTCCCAGGGAGACTTCAGAGGACATTGTTGCTTATCTCTGACTTACCTTGCAGCACCTTCTTCCTCCGCCACAAGTCAACCAGAAGATCTAAGAAGTGCGTTCCTGTTTTAAATAGACCTCAGCAGGCCTGCTGGAATTGCACCAGAATATAGATGAGTTTTCTGTTATGTCAGCAAATTGGGTAGAAAACCGATCAGTCAAATTAAACTTAGGCCTGAAAGCTAAAATGCCTGGCTGTCTAAATTTCTGTAGTGGCTGAATAATTTTTTGATTGATCCTCAGGATGAGGGCATCCCTGGCAAAGCCAGCATTTATTGCCCATCATTGCTCTCACAAAGTTAAAATTGGGACAAAATCATTTCCCTACAAACATCCAGGCTAGGTGGAGCCAAGGCAGAGGGAAACCAGTGAGAGTGGCCTTGATATTTAGTGGAGCAGGATTTCCAAGCATGAGAATGAGCTCTGAAGGGACAGTTTGGCTTTCCCTGAGTGCTGTGTAGTTTTAATTCTAAACCACAAATGTTTTCCTCGAAGGTTTCCTGCCCAAAGGCCAGCCTGGTTGATAGGTTTGGCTCCCTGTTGAATGGGTAACATTGCAGAAGAGGCCACTGCCCAGGAGCAGGTAGGTTCATATTGCTCAGGTAGAAATCACAAAGGGAGGCATGGGTACAGTGTGGCTTGGAGAGTCGAGGGTGATCGCGGGGGGCTTGGGGAGAGATCAGGGAAGAGATAGGAGAGTCTGGAAGTGATCAGAGGGAGAAATGGGGGTGCTGGAGGGAATCTGTGGAGGTGTTGGGGAGAGGTAGGAGGCAGAGATAAGGTGGGGAAGAAGAGGTGGGAAGTGTTGGAGAGAGATTGGAGGGGGGCCAGGATGGTATCAGGGGGAGAGATGGAGGCTGGAAAGAGAGAGTTGGGCAGTTTGGAGAGAGATTGGAGGCAGGTCAGGAGGACATTAGAGGGAGAGATGGGAGAGTCAAAGATAGTTCAAAGGGCAAAGTTGCTGAGGGGATAGTGGTTTGTTGAGGGAGAGTCAGTGAGAAGGGTATCAATGATTTTGGGCGAGGGGTGCGAACGTTCTTCCTAGGGGATGGGATGTCCAATCACTAGGGAGGCTAACAGGCTTATGTGGTGAACTGATGATACCACTCCTGCTCTACTTGGCCTACAAGCAGTGCTGGAAAAATATTTACCTTCTCATGTAGCGGTACTTGCCTTTTCCTTTAGCTGCCAGTTTTCCTGGGAAAAGGCTCGGGAAACCCAGCCAGGCAGCACTATGCCTGAAAAACAGATAAAGGACAAAATCTTATCAGCTGTGCAGAAGTGATGTGAAGCTGGTGGTGGGGGCAATAATGAAAATTGTACATGGGGTCATCTACTCGACCTGTTTCTAGTTCTGAGTGATCTTGCCGGAGTTGTGACCTAACTGGCACAGCTACCTGCCCAGCCAGGGTGGGTTAAGTGCCCACTCTGGGGCAAATTGGTGATGGGAGCTAGAGACTTCACCTTTAATTTCCCTTTCTATGAAATTGGAGCCTGAAGACTCTGAGGTTTAAGATAATAGTATAGTGGTAATGTCACTGGACTAGTAAGCCAGAGGTACAGACTAATTCTCTGGGTGTATGGGTTCAAATCCCATTGTGTCAGCTCATGGAATTTGAGTTCAGTCAATAAATCTGGAATATAAAGCTCGCCTTGGTAATGGTGACCATGAAACTATCATCAATTGTTGCAAAATGCCATCTGGTTCACTAATGTCCTTTAGGGAAGGAAATCTGCCATCCTTACCTGGTTGGGCCTCAATGTGACTCTAGGCCCACAGGATTGACTCTCAATTACCCTCTGGCCTAGCAAGCCACTCAGTTCAAGGACAATTAGGGATAGGCAACAAATGCTGGTGATGCCATATCTCATGAAAGAATAAATTTCAAAAAACAATAAGAAAAAAAACCCAGTGACTTTTGTCCTTGGAGGTCACCTGGAATAATGGGACATAGGCCACATGGTTATCATGAGTCAATCAAAATGGTGGAAGAATAACAAGCCTTATGATTCTCTCACATCATTCAGATTTTCAAGCTGGCAAAGCCTCAATGTAATAGGTTCTATGAAATAGTGCTTCACTCACAATAGGAGTGCAAATGGAGAATTCAGGTGTCTGTTTTGTCATTCATTCATTTTAATGGGTTAAATGTGATGTAATGTGCACTAACTTCTGTGCCACGATTCCCATTAGCACTCCAGTCATGCTAGACTTCCCACCAGGGTTGCTAATTCATATTGTCTACCCCAAGCAGATGGTGGAAGATGACCTGAATTTAAAATTTTTAATAAAATGGATAAGTAGATTAAGCCTAGTGAATCTGATATGTGAGACAATTACATCAGCACCTGGCATATGCACTGTCATGCAGGGGATTGTTATTGTATTGGAAACTGCCTTGTGAAACATTTGATCCTGATGAAAATGTCCCTATTCATTATTTGAATGTTATTGTCTAAATCTTCCAAGATTAGTTTGTAAGAATATTCTCACATAGTGGCACATAATTAATATTCTAACAAATTTACAATAATAGCATTATAGAGAATGCATGAAGTTTTAAATAGAGATTCTCATTTCTTGGTTGAGACTTCATTATTGTATGTCTAACATCACTCTCCCCAAGATGTTCACTTTCTTCATTATTTTTCTCATATTGAACAATTCATTCATTAAGGCAGGAGACGACAGATTGTCCTTTCTATCCATTGTTTAATTCATTGGCATTCCTGTGTTCTGCTGTAAATTTCACCAATTGGGCTGATACTTCTTAAATATTCAGCTTCCTCAAAATGAACCAAACTTTGAATCGATTTTTAATCTAATCCCAGAATCCTTTGATTTTCTGCCTCTATAATCATACAAAGTTGTTTTTGTATACTAAGTAATATAATTAAGAAGTGCTGACATTTTGGGCAGAATTTAATGCAGGCCACTGGAGCAGGAATTGGAGCTGGGAGGACGTAGAATCGTGCAGGAGGACTTGAAGGTACTTTAAGTCATTGGGCAGAAACGTCCCAGATTTGCATTAAGTGTGGTAGTGGACGGGTAAAACGACGTGTTACCCTCGGCCGCAATGTCTGCTTTTCACGCCATATCGTCCCAACCCCACCACATTAACTATGCATTTCTGGGAAACACGCTGTTTCCATGGAGGGCGGGCTCTCAATTACCCGCCGTCATCATCTCACCGCTTCATCAGGCCAGGCACCATATTTAAAGTGCAGCCGCACACACACACCTCTCAGTATTTCCAGCCTACGACTGCTGCACAGAAGACATGGCCCTGAAAGACAAAAAGACTGCAGCCCCCAGGTTCAATAATGTGTCCCTTGAGCGCCTTTTGGACAGAGTGGAAGCTTGCCGTGATGTCCTCTACTCCTGCTCAGGCCACAGAATGGGCAGCAAAATCACCAATCTGGCTTGGGAGGGGATGGCATCAGTGGTCGGCGCCAATGGCCTGCAAAAGAGGACAGCCACCCAGTGCCGCAAGAGGATGAATGGTCTCCTCCGTTCCACCAGGGTAAGTCACTCTTCTCATCACTCTCAACTCACACGCTCACAAACCCATCACACATCCACAGGGCCCTCACTCACTGCCAGTTCAAGGGATATCACCATTCACTCTCTCACACACCTTCATTGTCCTCATCCCATCCGTGGGACCGCTCACCACACACACATGCCAGGCACATTTATCATCTGGCCTGGCAGGCATCCTGCGTCCACTCTCTCCATCTCTATTCATGCAGGAGAAGCTGGCACAAAACAAAAGGGAGAGGTCGCAGACTGGTGGAGGAATGCCTGAAATCAAGGTCCTCATAGACTTTGAAAATAGAGCCATCAGGCTGGCCAGCAAGTTCCTGTGCTGACAGTGAGGTCGGTGGTGCTCTACCAAGTGAGGATCCAGCAGTGCAACATCCATCAGACAACCATGCTGTGTGCGATGTGTCTCTTTCACAGGCCACTGCCATGCACTAATTATCTCTCCTTGATTCCACAGGCACATCTAGGAAACAGCCGACGGAGTCCATGACCCAGGGCTTCCCATCAGCCCCGAAGAACCGAAGCAACCTCCGAAGAGGAATCTGAAGGCACCGTCCTTGAAGTCCCATCACAGCGCTCACACACACTTTCCACCAGCGCAGAGACACACACCTCGATGGGACCTAGCTTTAGAGTAGCCGCGGGATCACAATCTGGTGAGTACATCGCACTGTCTGATCCACAGCAGGCGGAGGCAGGGACTTCCCAGGTTTCCAGCACTCACAGGACTACTGGAGGCCAGAACGTTGTTGAGTCTGAGTCAGATGACGAGCCTCTGGACTCGGTCATACCTCAGTTGCTGGAGCTGCAAAGGCAAGCTAGGGAACATCAGGAAGGGATGTCCACTGCCCTCCTCAGATTGCAAGGCATGATGTAGGAGTCCGTCCATCTTCAGGCTGAGGTGACCAATGCGCGAGGTCAGCTCTGGTAGGGTGGTGGCTGCCATGGAGACCCTGGTCCAGGGCATCGCTCCTGCACTGCTGCGCGGGCTGAGCTCCATCACTGATACCATAGTTGGCCTTCAACAGTGTGTACACAAGAGGAGTGCTGGGCAGCTTGATCTCACTCCAGCTACCCCTTCTCAAGGAGTCAGCCAGGGGCCCTTGGGCACCCATAGGGAGGAGGATTAGCAGGTGCACACTTCGGGCCCATCCATCCAGGTGACTCCAAGAGAGTGTCCAGACCCTCTGAATCCCCTCTTCCTGTGACCTCAGCAGCTTTAGCTCCACAGGCCGAGGATGGTGCCGCTGCCACACAGCAGGACCCTGAAATCAGGCCGGGGCCCTCCACGTCTCAGCCCTCCAGAGGACACCAGCCAAGGTCATCACAGACGGGGCATAGCAGTCAGCAGGCTGCCTCCACCTCTACTGTGGATGTCCAGGCAGCACAAAGATGTAGTGGCAGGGTTAGGTATGTTAAGAATATGTAGTTGCACAGGCCGGGCACGGGTGTTAACTACTTGTACATAATGTTCACTATTGTAAATAAATTCCCAAGAATGTCTCCTTGCCTGTGTCTCCTTGTTCTGATGAGCAGTGTTCCTGTCACTCAGATGTGAAACCTTTCTGCACAGGATAAAGGCAGGTGTCTCAATCCAGGGCCTCTTCCCTGTGCTCTGTGCAGCCTTCAGACCAAAGTGATGATCCGGCCTCTCACTCCCTGAACACATTAGTGATGTCTGCACCTCGATAGTGCTTGTCATTGCTGCCAGAATGTTGAGGGCAGACGTCACAGAGTTCCGTCATTCTCTCTGTGTGCTCTCAGCACCTTTAAGGTGGGGCTGACCCCCCCATCCCTTTAGCATATAACCAGTGACACTCTGCTCCTGAAGGGGTCAGATGCTGAAGGTGGACAAAGCATCAGATGCTTTTAAAGTTTCATGGCTGCGTCTCTATGAGATGACCCTGATCACAGAGCGCAAGCGAGCTGCCCTCGGCCAGACAGGAGTCAGACATTCTCAGAGGCTATATGAAGATCTGCGGAGTGTCCTCACTGCATGTCATCATCATCCTCCTGGAATCTAGTGACTATTAGCGTGAAGATGGCATCCGTGACCTCATGGATGCATTTGTGGGTGGAAGCTTGTGATATCCCACAGAGGTCACCTGTGGAGCCCTGAAAGGAGCCACTGGCATAGAAATTGAGTACCGCAGTCACTTTCACAGCCACTGGCAGTCGATGCCCTCCATGTCCACGTGGCTCCAAATCCTGCAGTAACTGGCAGATGTGACCAACCAGTTCCCTAGACATGCGCAGTCTACAGTGACACTGATCCTCGGTCATCTGCAGGAATGAAAGGCAGCATCTATAGACCCTAAGTCTAGCTCAGCACCGACCAGCATCAGCTCGCTGTGGCTCTTCAATGGCATGTGTGGGAGCCCCAGCTGTGCCTTCTTCCAGAGGGTGCTGCTCCTCTCTCTGCGCAGCCACCAGCCTCAGTCGCTCTCTTCTCTGTCGTCTTCGCTCTCTGTAGGCCATCAGGCATACAGCTAGTTTGCCAGGCTCCATGATCCTGATGTACTCCTCCTGAAGGATGAAAGACAGAGGCACGTGGGTTAACATGGTAGTGTACTAAGAACATCTCTTGATTAAGTCTGAAGGTCCCTTAACGTATCCCGGAGAGTGTTGGCCACCAGTTGGACGGTCAGAGATTAATGCGCTGCATGGCTGCCTGAAACCCCGCCTTCCTCCACCTCACTCCACCTGACTGATTGGTGGTAGCTTTGCCCATTGGACTGCATGCTGTGCTCTCAGCTCAGGCGCAGGAATTCTCCTAACCCGCACTGCAAGGCTGCGCTATTGGCTTGAACCATGGGGAAGACTTGTCCAAACTGGAATGATGATGTTGCAAGGGGCTGTGAGCATCTCCACCAGTGACTGGTCCATGGCCAGCTTTAGCAAGGGGATTGTACATCATGCCCAGTCATCCAACTGTTCTGCAGTCCACTAAAATGCTCATTAGTTTGCAGTCTGTGCCCGAGGGGTGAAAAGCTCTGGAGCACTTGGTGGCACTTTGATGCCTCTGTGTTGCTTGAGGGGCAGATAAGCTAGAAGCCCAACTCCAATCATATCAATGTGGCTGCATCTGAACTGTCTCAGTGAATTCTGTAGGTGCATACCCGATTTCTGGGAGCAGCTGTGATACATATGTGCTGCAGCACTCCTAAGTGCCATACTTGTTCCAGCCACATGAACAACTCCAGGGAGAGACCCTCAGTGACAGGGGAGACCCTGTCCGGACTTGACTAATGACGCCAGTCAGAAACCCTCAAAGTGAAGCCAAGGAACAATACAATACCAATTGAATTGACAATAGGACTGCTCAAGTTGTGATTCCATTCCCTGGACAATTCCAGAGGAGCTCTGCAATATGACCCAGTGAAGCATCATTCTCTGCTGTGCCTTGCACAACCTGGTGCAGCAGAGGGGTTACACTTAGGACCCTGAGGTTGTGGAGGAGAGATTCTTAGATAGAGATGATGTGGTAGAGGAGGCAGGAGTGATACTTCAGCTGCGCTAGGGAGACTTGAGACAACATCATTCTCAGGCAGTTCCAGTAGGCATCATTTTCATGACTTTATCATCACATCAACTCATATCAGTGGGTATGCAGTCGCAAACCAGTTCTGGGTCATAAGCTGGTTAGCATCTCACTGATACGCAGGAGCATCTGATGGAGGCTGTGACAGCGCAGTGCCTTGACAGTTGGAGGATTGTTGAAGGCCAGTCCCATGCTGAGCCCCAGACTGACGGACCAAACTGAATCTGCTGGAGTTACAGTGTAGAACAGGAGAACATCTAGTGGAACTGTCAGAGGCTATGTGCAGCCATGCGCGGATGATGGAAGAATCCATCCAGGTGTGTGAGTGCACGGCTGCTGTTGTACTATGCTGACAATGCTGATAGTCTGCTGCTGCCAACCACATTGCAACATGGTGTGCAGTGATGTCTCAATGCTGAGATCTTGAGACTTGTATATTTAAACATGAACTATTTATTGTTAACCTTTAAGCATTTACAGATCCAAAGTATGGTCATGCATGGTGCTGTTACCTCCATGCAGGCTGGTTCCAGAGTATTCTTTCTAGACTCTTCTCTCAGTCTATTACCATCTGACTCTATGCATCATATCGTGGGTGGTGTTATTCTCCAGCCCCACATTAACCTTTGCTCTGCTGAGCACCTTTGCATTGCAGTAGTATGCATGCACATACAACATCATACAATAGCCCCCTTTCTTCTCCAAAGAAAACTTACCCTTCCAATGGAGTATAACTATTTGTAATACAACCTTTACTTGCCTTTCCTGCTCCCCCATCTCAAGTCTCTGACTTTATAAATTCAGAAGTTCTTGAGGTTTGACAGTTCTTCCACATCTCGGTCTGTCATGTCTGGAGGAATGGTAGTAGTGATCTGTGTTTATGGTACTTGGCTTCCTGCATTTGATTCACTTTGTGCACTCCTTCAAGTTGCGTTTCTCTTTATTAACAACTTGTCTGCTTTTTTCGGACACTGTGGGTTTGTCCTGTTCCTTCCAAGGGAAATATGCACTCCGTTCATTCCTAATGTGGACTTGAATTTTCTTTTTCCATGGTGTCCACCAAGTTCTTGTGAACATTGACGTTTTGCAAATGGAACCTTCATTTCCACTTGTTTCACCATCTCAGCCAAACACTTGTTTGCTGTCTTATTTTCAAATAGTTTTGTAAGCTTATGAATTCCTTCATTCAGCTCAGCTTTCTCTTCTCTTAGTGCCTTTCAGGTTTACACTCTCTGATCTAATTTCTGCCTCTTCTTTTCCTATCTGCAACTGAACTTTGTCCTTGTCCTTCAATTTGAGTTTACTGTTGGCCAGATCTGTCTCTGGTGAAATCTTAACTTATTTCAGTTCTGTATTTGTGCTACTCATGGCTTTGTTATCCGCTCGCAGCTTGGAAAGTTCTATGCTTTTCCTTTCAATGCCTCCTCTTTTCCATTCAACTGCTTCTTCAGTTCCTCAGTCTCCTTCTTGTAGTTTTCAGCTTTCTCCTGGAATATAGAACATTGCTGAGTCTTCCCTGCCAACTGGTTCTTCAGTTTGTACAAAGTGACATTAAATTCACTTTGCTTCTCTTCATAATTTTCCAAACGAATAAACTTTGTCCTAAGGAATTCTTGTAGTGTGTGAAGATCTGTCAATAGGTTTCCTTTCTTGCGAAGCTCGCTTATTGCATCTTGAGCTTTCCTGTAATTCAGAATTGTGCCCTCGAGTTTCGTCTGCTGTTCTTCCATTCTGCTGTTTAAGAAAGTCTTCATTTCTTCATGTTGCTGAGTGGTTACGCATTCATTCTGCATTTAATCTTGGAGGACAATCAGTGGTTCTTTCGACAGTTGATTTTCTTGTTGACCTTTTGCCAACTCATTCTGGGCTTCAGTGCCTCATTTTGTTGCTACTAATAGTTCCAACACAACTTTTTCTGAAGTAATGTTCAACATCCTTTTTAGCTCCTCATATTTTTCCATGGCTACATATTGATTCTTCAAGGAGTCTTTCAAGGTCGCAACTTCTTTATGTGCCTTTTCTATTTGCTATTTTGCCTGACTGTACATCTGGTTGAATTTTCCCAACTCCTACTTTGATTTGCCAACTATGGAATTGAGGGTTGTTATTTCCTCCTGATACCTTTGTGTCATCTCTCAAATTTGTTTGTTCAGATCTTGAACTGCTTGGCCCAGTGAAGACTTCAGGTAATTATGCAATTTGAAAGGTATAAACTCAGCTTGAAGCTTGTGCTTTAAATCTTCTAGTTCAGCTCTGATGTGGACATTTTCGTGTAGAACAATTTCATTTACTTTTTGCATGTTTTGCTTCTTTTGAGTTACCTTACATTCTAGGGTTTTCTGTTACACCCCCCCCCCCCGCACTGGGGTCATTGGTTGTCCTCTCCTTGGGGTTATTTGTGTCCTCCCTCTGGGGTCTCTGCTTACCCTCACTCTGGTGCCTTTTGTTGCCCTTGGCAGAGTTGCTCTCTCTCTGGGGTCTCTTCCATTTTTCTGCCATGGCCGTTTACTTTTCTTGTAGTTACAGCTTTAAATTATGTTGTCTCTTTAAGACTGTGAGTGCTGTAACTGTTTTATTTACACTCAGGCTGATGGCTTTCTTTGCTTGAGTTTCCCATGCTTTTGTGCTTTTGGTGAGGGCTCTCCAGCGATTGGTCGCCTTGTTTTTTTTTTTGAAACTTTGAAAACTTTTCCTTTTCCTTATTTTTTTGTGGGTCATTTCAGCAATTACTGCCTTCAAACTCTGCCGATTTCTTCCCTTTCCCCATTAACATGGCAGGCTTGTGGTACCGATTGGAGGTCATTCTTTTTGAAACTTAAAGGGACAGCACTTCTTCCTTAAACTCTGCAGGTCTCCCCTTTTTAAACTCCGTAGGTTTCTCCTAAATGTTTGACTCTGCCAACTGATTTTTACCTTTTTTAAAATTTGTAGCTGTCTTCAAGCTTCTCTATGGACGTTGAGCCCTTGGGACTGCCACCTATTCTAAAATGTAAGTACAGCTTCTTTTTTATCATCTTTGCTCACCATCTCGTGAGCTGTCCAGGATTCTTCACATTGCATCACTCAGAGTCTTGCAATTTTTGTATTTTGGTTCACACGTCTTTGTGATCTGACCATGTTTTTTTCCCTTTTTACTTTGCGTCACTCGGTAGCCTTGCAATGAACTTCCACTCACTGTGGTGGACCTCAACTTCTAAGTCTGTAGCGAAGCTGCTTCAACTGTTCCTTCAAGTTTCCTTCTTAGGTGCACACCTCTCTAGTTAAGCTTCAGCTGCTTTTAGTGTTTCATACCATGGGATACTGTTCTGGGTTCATGCATTTAAAATGCTGCCACCTTTCATATCAAAATGGATCACCACAGAATCACAGAAATGTTACAGTGCAGGAGGCAATCTGGCCCCTTGTGTCTGCACCAACTCTCCAAATAAGCATTTCACTTAGTGCCATTCTCCTGCCTTCTCCCCATAACCTTGCACATTGTTCCTTTTCAGATAACAGCCTAATTCCCTTTTGAATACTTCAACTGAACCTGCCTCGACCACATTCTGAGGAAAAGCATCCTAGACCTTAACCACTCACTGCGGGAAAAAGATTTTTCTCATATCGTTTTTGCTTCTTTTGCCAATTACTTTAAATCTGTGCCCTCTCGTCCTTGATCATTTGATGAGTGGGAGTGGTTTCTCCCTATCTACTCTGTCCCAATGCTTCATAATTTTGAATACCTCTATAAGATCTCCTCTCACCCTTCTCTTCTCCAAGGAAAGCAGTCCTAACTTCTCCAACCATGTCAGATTATGATACTATCTCTGATGTGATATCTTTTAGGAGAACCCACCGCTGGCAACCATCTCCAACTTACCTATGCTCATAGCGCCGATATCGAACTGCTGCCAACCATGTTGTATTATACGTGCGTGGTGGTGTCTCAAAGGTGAGATCTTGAAACTGGTATATTTAAACATAAACCGTTTATTGTTCACCTTGAACTATTTACAGATCCAAGATATGGACATGCATGGTGCTGTTACCGCCATATAGGCAGGCTCCAGAGTGTTCTTTCTAGACTGTTCTCTCAGTCTATTACCATATGATTCAATGTATCATACCGTGGGTGGTGCTATTCTCCAGTCCCACATTAACTCTTGCTCTGCCGAGCACCTTTACATTCCAGTAGCATGCAGGCATATACATCATCATACAACAGCTTTCCCCATGGAGAGGCTGATCACCATCATGGAGAACAGTGATGCAACTGTATCTCCAACTTACCATGTCACCCACATGTCATCTGACATATTACTTAGAGTGTCCATTGCCCAGCCTCTGCATATGTGCTGCTCCAATCCATGGAGAGGGTCAGAATCTGCCCTGAGCCCTACAGACATGAGGGTCCAAGGGTTCAAAAAGCCATTCCAAAGGCATGAAGCTGAATAAAGGACATAGGAATAAAAGAAGGAACACTCTTTAATCAAACTCAAAGTCGAGTGTTCAACGTCAAATTTTTAAACACCCGTGACACCCTTATGGGTCTAAGTGCTCTTTCCAATGCACTTGCGAGTGCTCTAACAAGGTGTGGTCCTGACATCTGCAGCTGAGGTAGACGCAGGTTGCTGGACCCGCTGCCCCATGGCCTGAGATGACCTTGGTCTTCTGTGTGCCTGAGGCCTGGAGGCCTCCAACATCCTGAGGGTCTCTTGCACAAGTGCACAAGCCTACTTTGTGGTCGGTTCCACTGGATACAGTCAGATCACTGGCAGAGGGGATGAGGAGTGCCTGTCCACCCTCAGACTGCCTTGTGAGGATCCCCCAGCTGAGGAAGGCTGCAGCACCACCTCCCTCTCTTGGGCAACAGCGTTTCCCTGTCTACCAGAGATGGAGGGGCACCTGGAGGGCACTGCAGGCACCCTGTCCTCCTCTTGCTTTACCACTGCGGCCGAGAGCTCATGGCCAAAGCGATGGTATGCAGATCTGTGCAAATACCCGTCAGCCACCAAATGCACTGCTGGTTCTAGCTCTTCATCATGGGGACCAATTTCTCCATGTGGGAAGCCATGCACTCACACACCTATATGAATTCTTCCATCATCCGCACACAAATACACATAACTTCTGACAACTCCACGAGATGTTCTCCTGTTCTTCCGTTTGGCCCATCATCAGTCTGGGGCTCAGCATGGGACTGGCGTCCAAAAGTCTTCCGACTGCAGGGCACTCGGTTGCCACAGCCGCCGTCAGCTGCTCCTGTGTATCAATAAGATACTAACCAGCTTGTGACCTAGAACCAGTTTGTGACCACAGACCCACTGATATGAATGTATCTGCTCCAGTGGAGGGTATGAGGAAAGATGTGTTGCTGCATCCTCGAAGGCTTGGACGCCCTCTTCCTCAGAGGTGAACTGCAGGATCTCTGTCGTGGCAGCAACCCATCCCTCTATAAACCTGCATGGGAGAACACAAACAATTAGATCTTCAGCCTTCCCAATCACTTCTCCCATCCAGATGTGCCTTTCTGCCCAAGTTCTAGTCTTTCTCACTCTCGTTGCCCATCACTCCAGTCTCTCCATCAGCAATGGCCCAGCCACCCAGCTTTTCGGCCAGTTCTGGAGTCTCCATCTCAGCAGCTGTCAGGGTTCTTGGACTTGGTACACCTCCACCCATCCTTACCCTTTCCCTGGTTTTGTGGGTCCTTTTCTCCTGCATGCAGAAAGGGAGAGTGAGTCTTGAAACAATGACCAACAGACCCTCCTCCTCGCTTGGCATCCCTCAGGCCCAAGATGGGCCTTTGTGAATGTCTCTCTCACATGTGCACTCTCATGGGTCTTGTAGGACGATGGGAATGAGAGACAGATGGTCATTCACATGCAGCCATTCCTCATGAGGCAGCTGTGGCTTGGGCACCCTATTCTCTTACCCGCCTGGCTGAACCCTATGTTGAGACGCATTACGTGTTGCCCACAGTAACCACAGTACACACATCATTCAGTCAGACTCACCCTGGCAGTGAGGAGGAGATCAGAGACCTGACCTCAGCTTGGGATCCAGTTGTATTTCTGGACCCCACAGCTGCTAAATTCTGCTGTCACCTTTGCCCAGGCTTCCTTGGTCAGACTGGACGGTATTTTCTTCTCTTCAGTGTCCGGCCCATCTCCCGCGCATCCACCCTCACGCCTTCTCCTCCCTCCCAGAAACATGATAGGGTCCCCCTTGTCCTCACTTATCACCCCACCAGCCTCTGCATTCAAAGGATCATCCTCCGCCATTTCCACCAACTCCAGCATTATGCCACCACCAAACACATCTTCCCTTCACCCCCCTTGGCGGCATTCCATAGGGATCGTTCCCTCCGGGACACCCTGGTCCACTCCTCCATCACCCCCTACTCCTCAACCCCCACCTATGGCACCTCCCCATGCCCACGCAGAAGATGCAACACCTGCCCCTTCACTTCCTCTCTCCTCACCGTCCAAGGGCCCAAACACTCCTTTCAAGTGAAGCAGCATTTCACTTGCATTTCCCCTAACTTAGTCTACTGCATTCGTTGCTCCCAATGCGGTCTCCTCTACATTGGAGAGACCAAATGCAAACTGGGCGACCGCTTTGCAGAACACCTGCGGTCTGTCCGCAAGAAAGACCCAAACCTCCCTGTCGCTTGCCATTTTAACACTCCACCCTGCTCTCTTGCCCACATGTCTGTCCTTGGCTTGCTGCATTGTTCCAGTGAAGCCCAACGCAAACTGGAGGAACAGCACCTCATCTTCCGACTAGGCACTTTACAGCCTTCCGGGCTGAATATTGAGTTCAACAACTTTAGATCTTAAACTCCCTCCCCCATCCCCACCCCCTTCCCGTTTCTTCCCCCCCCCCTTTAGTTTTTTCCAATAATTTATATAGATTTTTCTTTTCCCACCTATTTCCATTATTTTTAAATCTATAACTGTAATACCCTGTCAGTCTTTCCACCCCACCCCCACTAGAGCTGTACCTTGAGTGCCCTGCCATCCATTCTTAATAAGCACATTTTCTTAGATAATATCACCACCTTTAACACCTCTTTGATCCTTTATCTGTGACATCTTTTGATTATCTGCTCCAATCACTGCTTGTTTGTCCCGACAACCCCCCCCCACCACCAGCAACTTCTCTCCCCCCACCCACCCCCTTCCCCCCTCAAAACCTTAAACCAGCTTATATTTCACCCCTCTCCTAACTTTACTCAGTTCTGCTGAAGGGTCATGAGGACTCGAAACGTCAACTCTTTTCTTCTCCGCTGATGCTGCCAGACCTGCTGAGTTTTTCCAGGTAATTCTGTTTTTGTATTTTCTTACTGTCGGTTGGGAACAATACATACCGCAGTTCCCAGGCTACCGGGAAGAGAACCCTCATTGATGCATCGTTGCACCATGGGGCTATTGTCTGACTTGAGTCAATCCCCAGCTACCAGCATCTTGTTTCGCTTTCTTCACTGAAGGCTGCAGACACTGAGGATGCAGGATGCTGTGTTTTTTCATTCTTTCACAGGATGTGGGTGTCACTGGCTCAGCCAGCATTTATTGCCCACCCATAATTGCCCTTGAGAAGATGGTGGTGAGCTGCCTTCTTCAATCATTGCAGTCCCTGTGGTGTAGGTACACCCACAATTCTGTTAGGGAAGGAGTTCCAGGATTTTGACCCAGCGACATTGAATGAATGGCGATATACTTCAAAGTCAGGATGGTGTATGGCTTGGAGGGAACTTGCAGGTGGTGGCATTCCCACGCATCTGCTGCCCTTGTCCTTTGAGGTGGTAATGGCTGCTGGTTTGGAAAGTGCTGTCAAAGGAGCCTTGGTGAGTTGCTGCAGTGCACCTTGTAGATGGTCCAGACTGCTGCCACTGTGTGTCGATGATGGAAGAAGTGGATGTTGAAGTTGGTGATGGGGTTCAATTGAGTGGGCTGCTTTGTCCTGAATGGTGTGAAACTTCTTGAGTGTTGTTGGAGCTGCACTCATCCAAGTAAGTTGTTGTGGCCACCGATGCATCCATATCCTCATTCTCAACTTTTTCCACTTTGGAGCTGAAGGCTGGTGTTCAGAGATGCACAGCAGCTCCTCTCACATCCAAAAAAACAGAGACCTTGGAACCACTGCAGACAGGTCTGACTGGCATTAAAAAAGGATGGGATTTTCCACCTTCCTTCCCGCCCCCATCACTTGATTGGAAAGGCCTCACACCTTCACCCTGTTCATTGACCAGCCACTGTGTAATCGAAATTGATCAGCCGATTCTACCCCAAGCGGCAATGCCATGCATAACTGGCTCCACTGCCAGGACCCTCATCACCTGCATTGACTGTAGGGTGGGTTGGGTTCAGATTCAGCACCAGTGCTACCTACATTATAACAGTGACTACACTTTACATACTACTTCATTGACTGTAAAGCACTTTGAGATGTCCTGAGGTCATGAAACATGCTACATACATGCAAGTTGTTTTTCTTTTATATATAGCTTGCTGTTTTTTAGTGTTGCGTATGCAGATTTTCCTGTGTTGTAACTTCACTAGATTGGTGCCTTACTTTGAGATATGCCTGGTACTACTTAAGGAGTGGGAGATATGCCAGGCAATTAGGTTGCGGGTGGGGAGTGTTTTAGGAACTGTATGGGCTACCAAAACATTGATAAACGGGGAAAAAATTCAATATCAGTGTAAACTAGTCAGGAGCATAAAAACAGAATGTAAGAGCTTTTACAAGTACATAAAAAGGAGAGTGACTACACTAAATATTGGTCTCTTAGAAGCAGAGACAGGAGAAATGATCATCGGAAATGAAGAAATAGTAGAGACATAGGTCTGAATTTTACCTTTGGCGGGCGGGTGTGCGTGATCGGCGGGTCCAGGAGTGGCCGGGAAATGGATCGCCAACCATGCTCGGCCCCCAACTGCAATTTCGGGCTGGCTGGCCAATTAACAGCCAGCCAGCATGAAACGCACACTGAAAAGTTCAGTGCTGCTGGGTTGGGGGTGGGAAGAGAGCAGGCGATAACATAGCTGCGGGAGCAAGTGAGCACTGCGAGAAAGCTCCCTGAAGGCAGACAGCTGCCTCAGGGAGCTGCAAGCCTGAAAACGCTCAAATAAAGGTTTTAAGAGCTGCAAAAAAATGTCCATGCATCATAATCTATCACCTGAAAATATAACCGAGAGAAATGCTGTCCGCAGATATTTATTTTTATTTTATTTCATAACGGAAATTTCATCCCACCCTTGGATGAGTTTTGATGAAAAATGCAAAACCCGCCTGACCTAGTCACCCATCCGCCAACTGTAAGGTTGAACGGGCCATGAAAAATTGGAGACAATTGCGCCATTAATGGCCTTAATGGCCCTCTTAATTGTCGGCGGGGGCATTTCTGAATTTTTGCGCGCGCCTCTCGAGCAAAATATCGTGCAAGTGCGCAATGATGTCGGGATGTTCGCCTGACGTCTTCTCACGCGATTTTACGCCAATTGGGTCGGGCACCTGCCCTCCCATAGGATGTAAAATTCTACCCATAAACAAATATTTCATATCTATCTTCAAGTAGATGACACAAATTGCATACCAGAAATAGAGGGTAATTAAGGAGCTAATAAGAGTTAGGAACTTACGCTAATTAATATCGCAGAGGAAAAGGTATTGAAGAAACGTAAGGGACTAAAAGCAGTCAAATCCCCAGGACCAGATGACCTACATCTGAGTGTTCTGAAAGAGATAGCTGCAGGGATAGTGGAAGCACTGTTTATGATTTTCCAATATTCCCTCAATTCTAGAATGGTCCCAGTGGATTGCAAGTTAGCAAATGTAAAACCGCTTTTCAAGAAAGGAGGGAAAGAGAAAACAGGGAACTATAGACCAGTTAACCTGATATCGGTAGTTGAGAAATTGCTGGAATCTATTATTAAGAAAGTCTTAACAATGCACTTAGGAAAACAGTATGATCAGGCAAAGCCAACTTGGTTTTACAAAAGTAAAATTGTGTTTGACAAATATATTAGAGTTTTTTGAGGTTGTAATTAGTGTGGTAGATAAAGGGGAACCAGTAGATGTACTGTACTTGGATTTCCAAAAACATTCAATAAAGTGCCATACAAAAGGTTAATACACAAGATGAGGGGTAATATATTAGTATGGATGGAGGATTGGTAAACAGACAGGAAGCAAAGAGTTGGAATAAATGATCATTTTCAACTTGACAGGCTGTAACTAGAGGAGTGTCTCAAGGATCAGTGCTGGGTCCTCAGCTATTGAAAAGTTATCTGAATAACATAGATGTTAGAGATACTGAGAATAGTGTATTTAAGTTTGTTGATGATACAAAGCTAGATGGAAATGTAGGCCATGGGGAGGACACAAAGAAGCTGCAAAGAGATGTAGACAGGTTATGTGAGTGAGCAAGAAGGTGGTAGTATAATGTGGGGAAGTATGAGGTTATTCACTTTGGTAGTAAGAATAGAAAAACAAAATGTAAATGTTGATATTCAGAGAGATTTTGATGTGCTTGAACAATGAACACAAAGTTAGCATGTAAGTACATCAAGCAATTAGGAAGGTAAATGGTATTCAAAGAGTGTACAAACATAAAAAAAAAGCAGCAAATAGGGTCAAAGGGGGAAGATTGGCAAAAAGGCCAAATTAATGGGTATTTACTTAAATGCACATAGTATTCAGAACAAAATAAATGAATTAGCAGCACAAATAGAGGTCAATGGGTATGACCTTATAGTCATTATTGGGACATTGTTACAAGGAGATCAAAGCAGGGAACTAAATATTCAGGGTTATGTGACTTTTCGAAATGACAGGCAGGAAGGAAAGGGTGGTGGGGTAGCTTTGTAAATATGAGATAGAATAAGTACGATAACAAGAAATGATCTTGGATTGGAAGATGTAGAATCCATATGGGTGGAGGTAAGAAATAACAAGAGGAAAAAGACACTAGTGGGAATAGTCTTTAGGGCCCTTAACAATAGCTATACAGTAGGATACAGAATAAATCAGGAGATAATGAGGGCATGTAAAAAAAGCAGTACATTAATCATGGGTGACTTTAATCTTCATGTAGATTGGGAAAATCAAATTGGCAGAGGTAGTCGCGAGCAAAAATTCATAGAGTGTATTCGGGACAGTTTCCTAGAACAATATGTTGTGATCCAACCAGCAATCAGGCTATTTTGGATCTAGTAATAGGTAATGAGGCAGATTTAATAAATGATCTCAGAGTAAAAGATCCCCTAGGGAACAGTGACCATAACATGGTAGAATTTAGCATTCCATTTGAGAGTAAGAAATTTGGGTCAGAAACAACTGTGCTAAACTTAAATAAGGGTAATTACAAAGGAATGATGGCAAAGTTGGCTGGAGTGGACTGGGAAAGGAGTTTAGCAAAAAAGATGGCTGATGAACAATGGCAGATGTTAAAGAAAATAGTTCATGACCCACAACAAAGATATATCCCAGTGAGGAAGAAAGATTCTAGGAAGAGGATAAACGAACCATGGTTAACCAAGGAAGTTAAGGATAGTATCAAATTGAAAGAAAAAACTCACAATGTGGCAAAGATTAGTGGTAAGCCAGAGGATTGGGAAAGTTTAAGAACCAACAGGAGATGGCCAAAAAAATAATAAAGAGGCAGAAAATAAACGTTGAGGGTAAACAAGCAAGTAATATAAAAATGGACAGTAAGAGCTTCTTTAATTATATAAAAAGGAAGAGAGAGGCCAAAGTGAACACAGGCCCCTTAGAGAATAAGGCTTGGGAAATAATAATGGGGAACCAGGAAATGGCAGAGGAGTTGAATAAATACTTCGCATCAGTCTTCACGGTAGAAGAACTAATGTCTTTCCAAAAATACTAAATAATCAAGTGGCAAAAGGGGGAGGAAATAAATACAATAGCTATTACTAGAGAAAAAGTACTAGGGAAACTAATGGGGTTGAAGGCAAATAAGTCACCTGGACCTGATGGGTTGCATCCTAGGATATTAAAGGAAGTAGCTGCAGAGATAGTGGATACATTGGTAGTAATCTTCCAAGAATCCTTAGATTCTGGAAAAGTCCCAGGGGATTGGAGAACAGCCAATGTAACACCCTTATTCAAAAAGGAGGGATACAAAAAATAGGAAACTATAGGCCAGTCAGCTTAACATCTTCATTGGAAAAATATTAGAGTCTATTATAAAGCAGTTTAGATTGAGCAGATTGTGCAGTTTAGGCCTATACTCGCTAGAGTTTAAAAGGATGAGAGGAGATCTAATTGAGGTATATAAGGTGCTAAAGGGGATAGACAAAGTAGACGTGGAGCGGATGTTTCCCCTTGTGGGACATTCTAGAATGAGAGGCCATAGTTTTCGGTTAAGGGGTGGTAGATTTAAATCAGAGATGAGGAGGAATTACTTTTCTCAAAGGGTCATGAACCTGTGGAATTCACTACCTCAGAGTGCAGTGGATGCCGGGCGCTGAATAAATTTAAGGAAGAGATAGACAAATTTTTAATTAGTAATGGGTTGAAAGGTTATGGGGAGAGAGTGGGAAATTGGAGTTGAGACCGAAATGAGATCAGCCATGATCGTATTGAATGGCGGGTCAGGCTCGAGGGGCTGAATTGCCTACTCCTGCTCCTAGTTCTTATGTTGTAATGTTCTTATAAAGGATGTAATAGTAGAGCATTTAGAAATACATAACCTAGTCAAACAGAGTCAGAATGGCTTCATGCTGAAATCATGCCTAACAAATTTATTGGAATTCTTTGAAGAGGTATCAAGCAGGTTAGATAAAGGGGAACCAGTAGACGTAATATATTGGATTTCCAAAAGGTGTTTGATAAGGTACTGCACATAAGGCTACTTAATAAAATAAGAGCCCATGATGTTGGGAGTAGTATATTAGCATGGATAGAGGATTGGCTAACTATTAAAAGACAGAGAGTTGAGATAAGGGGGGTTTTTTTGGGATAGTAACCTGTAACTAGTAGAGTGCCACAGGGATCGGTGCTGGGGCCTCAATTATTTACAATATATATTAATGACCTAGATGAAGGAAGTGAATGTACTATCGCCACATTTATGGATGAAACAAAATAGGTGGGAAGGCAAGTGGTGAGGATGACACAAGGAGTCTACAGAGGGATATAGACAGGTTGAGTGAGTGGAATATAATGTGGGAAAATGTGAGGTTATGCACATTGGCAGGAATGATAGAGGAGCTGAATATTTGAATATTATTTAAATGGAGAAAGACTGCAGAAGGCTGCAGCACAGAGGGATTTGGGAGTCCTTGTGCACGAATCCCAAAAAGCTAACATACAAGTTCAACAGGTAATAGGGAAGGCAAGTGGAATGGCAATTAGAATGGAATGAAATGGCCTTTATTTCAAAGGGAATGGAGTATAAAAATAGGGAAGTCTTGCTAAAACTATACAAGGCACTAGTTGGACCACACCTAGAATACTGTGAACAATTTTGGTCCCCTTATCCAAGGAAAGATATACTGGCATTGGTGGCAGTCCAGAGAAGGTTCACTAGGTTGATCCTGGGTATGGAGGGATTTTCTTATGAGGAGAGGCTGAGTAGGTTGGGCTTATACTCATTGGAATTTAGAAGAATGAGAGGCGACCTTATTGAAACATATAAGATTCTTAGGGGGCTTGACAGGGTAGATGCTGAGAGGTTGTTTCCCCTTGTGGGAGAGTTTAGGACCAGAGGGCATAATCTCAGAATAACGGGTGCCCATTTAAAACAGAGATGAGGAGGAATTTCTTCTCTCAGAGGCTAGTGAATCTGTGGAATTCTTTACCACAGAGGGCTGTAGAGTCTGGGTCGTTAAGCATATTCAAGGCTGAGATAGACAGATTTTTAATCAGTAAAGGAATCAAGGGTTATGGGGAAAAGGCAGGAAAGTGGAGTTGAGGATTATCAGAACAGCCATGATCTCATTGAATGGCGGAACAGACTCAATGGGCTGAATGGTCTACTTCTGCTCCTTCGTCTTATGGTCTTATGGTCCTGGACTGTGTCAAGCTTCTTGAGTGCTGTTGGAGCAACACTCATTCAGGCAAGTGGGGGGTATTCCTTCAGACTCCCGACTTGTGCCATGTAGATGGCAGACAGGCTTTGGGGAGTCAGGAGGTGAATTCATTCCTGTCTCAGAATTCCCTGCACCTGATCTACTATTGTAGGCAGAGTATTTATTGGTCCTGTTCTTCCTCTGGTCAATGGTAACCCCCAGGATGTTGGTGGTAGGAGATTCGATGATGTTAAAGATGTTGAATGTCAAGGCAGGATGGTTAGGTTCTATCTTGCTGGAGATGGTAATTTCCTGGCACTTATGTGGCATGAATGTTACTTTCCATTTACCAGCCCAAGCCTGAATTTGTTCAGGTCGTACTGCATATGGACATGGACTGTTTCAATATCTTAGGGGTCATGAATGGTGTGTGATCGTTGTGTAATCATTGCGAACATCCCCATTTCTTACCTTATGATGGAGGGAAGGTCATTGATGAAGCAGCTGAAGATGGTTGGACCTAGAACACTACCTTCAGGAACTACCCGCAGGAACTCCTGCAGCGATGTCCTGGGACTGAGTGATTGAATTCCAACAAACACAACCATCTTCCTTTTTGCTAGGTATGACTCCAACCAATGAAGAGTTTTCCCCAGGTTCCCAGTGACTTCAATTTTTCTGGGGCTCCTTGAAACAACACTCAGTCAAATGGTGCCTTGATGTCAAGGGCAGTCACTCTCACCTCACCTTTTCAGCTCTTTTGTCTATTTTTGGACCATGGTGATAATAAGGTCCAGAGACAATTGGCCCTCGCAGAACCCAGATAGAGCATCAGTGAGTGGGTTTCTGCTGACTAAGTGCTGCTTGATAGCACTGTTGATGACATACACATTTCATTACTTTTCTGATGATCACAAGATTAGGCAGCAATTGTCTCGATTTGAATTGTCCTTCTTTCAATGGATAGGAAATACCTGCGTAACTTTCATATTGTTGGGTAGATGCTAGTGTTATAGCTGTACTGGAACAGCTTGGCTAGGGGTGCGGATAGTTCTGAAGAACAGGACTTCAGTACTACTGAAAGAGTGTTTTCAGGGTCCATAGCTAATAGCTTTTGCTGTATCCAGTGCTTTCAGCCATTTCTTCAGATAGCATGGAGTGAATCGAATTGGCTAAAGTCTGGCATCTGTAATGTCGGAGACCTCAGGAGGAAGCCAAGATGGATCATCCATTTGGCACATCTGGCTGCAGATGGTTGCAATTGCTTCATCCTGGTCTTTTGCACTGACATGCTGGGCTCCCCCAACATTGTTGATGGGGATATTTGTGGAGCCTCCTCCTCCGGTTAGTTATTTAATTGTCCACCACCATTAATGACTGGATGCTGCAGAGCTTAGATCTGATCCATTGGATGTGGGAACGCTTTGCTCTGTCAATCACATGCTACTTCCACTGTTTAGCTTGCAGTTTTATATATGAGTGGTGCTGCTACTGGCATGCTCTCCTGCACTCATTCAGCAATTTACAATGAGTACAAACTGTATTGTGCCATCATTTAAAAAAAATGTAAACTTTCAACTCGAAAGTCTACAATATCACCAATTGTTGATATACTTCATGTTGTTGATATACAATGACACTCAAACTTCTACACTGGTGATTATGATATAATTACAGAACCTTTATCAAAAAGTCATTTTACTCCTCTGATTTCAAATTAGATAAAGGTGCTGTACGGTGCAATGCTGAGTTGTACAGGTCAGGAATCATACTGGTTTGCTTCTTGATCCATATTGACCCAGCCAATTTCAGGTGAGATAATAATTGTTATCTTCCTGGACCAGACCCACAAGTTTTTGGTACGATCTGGTTAGGGACCAGTAGCTTTTTGTTTACAGTAGACAAAGTTTAAGATCCCAGGTACTTACTAAGAGAATAAAGCCACAAGATTCCTGGGCTATTGAACAAACAAAATAAACTTTAATATACAAAGTCAGAAAAGCAAAACAATCTACAAAATCTATCTTACACTCTAACAATCAGAATTAACATGAGGTACATGTGAATTAACAGGCAAACTGTGGGCGAACACACTACACTACACAATAAATGCCACATGTGACTCAGACAGATCCCACATGTTTCTCAGAAAACCTGTCTACATCAGTGTTCACTGTGAGTTACACAATCTCGTTAAAACACTGTCTCTCTTATGAAGGAATACAAGTCTTTACTCTTTCCTTTTGAAGGTCTAGCCTTGGAATTCTCTCCAAAAGTTGCTCCGACTCAGACTGCCTCAATGACTGCTCACCTCCCAAGGTTTCAATCGCGTCTCCCAAGATTACGTTACCCTAGATTCCCGAGTCTGCAATCCAGCACCAACTCACAGGCACAACTCCAGCTCTTCAGCCACAGCAAGCAGAACGCCACTGCTCCAAAAGGTTACCTTTTTTCCATTGGCCTGCAACACAGAGTCGCCAACTTTTGGCTGCCTTTTCACTCTGCAGCGCCTCTCCCGAGTCCTCGCCACTTGGAGCCTGTCAATCGCAGAGCTTTTATTGCTTGGGAGCCTCTTTCTTTGCCCCTCTCCCTAGTGGTTTCTCTCCCTGGTGGTTCCCACTCATGGTTCCCTCCTCCAGGTGACTCCTTCCCCAGTTCTCTCTGTGTCTGGGACCTTTCCATGGCCCATCTCCCTGTCCCCTATCCCGGGACTCTTCTGTTTATGGCATCCAACTCCTGGGTCCGTGATCAGCTTTTCCTCGCTGGCTTTCGATGCACGCACCCTGACAACTTGCCTCCGACCCAAAGAACTCACAACAGTGAATTGCACATTCGCAGCTCACTCCCAATCCACACATGCGCGTAAACTCCCAAAGCATGTTTGGACGTATAATTCCAACCTCTGCATGGAAATCAGGTAACTCAGGATTCTTAACATAATAAAATGCTATAATTAGCCCCAGTACATCAAACCAGAGATGAGTGGTTAACTCCAAACTGTGTCTGTTCCTGATTGTATTATATGACCCCAGCTGGAAGTGTGCATGTGCAGACATCAGCTGAGATCAGGATTGGAGTCAGCTGCAAGGACCTCCTATGGTTGAATAGCCTGCTGACAGTCAATGCTCTGACTCACACATGCATAATGGCCACTTGGACAATGTACTCAATCTCTCTTGCCATCTGCTAAATCATATCTCAGCATTATCAGGGGAGGGTGGTTGATTAGGGGAGAAAGATTACTTTTAGTTTAATCATGAGATTAGAAAGAATTTATTGGGACTTTAATTAATTTTTCGTACATAGCAACCCCTGTGGTAGTTTAGCTTTCTGTCTTACAAGTCTTCATCATAGTTGAAGTGATAGTAGTTTCCTGATGTACAACAATGTGATGCTTCACTCTTCCATTATGCAGTTGCTTCCACTGAGGTGAAAAAATAAATAGCAAATTTGGCTTATGCCAGCACGATATAGAGTCATGCATAAATGAAGCTCACCACATAAATAAGAGAACAGAAGGCAAACAGCAAGAGGCAACAAAAATTATTTAGTTGATGGGAGCAATGGAATTCAGCCTAAACCAGGATGATTGGCAATGATGCAGGCTACACACATGGGCTGTGTGTAGAAAATAAAATCTATAAACAACTATCCTTTATATGAATTTATTGCCGAAGGAGTAATTTGAGTTCGCCTGAAGGCTATATCTGACAGTGATGAATCCTGACTCAGCCAGCCGTCAGTCACAGGAAATACTGTGATTTCCGGCTGATATTTATTTCGCTTATGTTTCATTGCAACTAAGGGCATTCAGATATTTAGGCCTGGATTTTAACTGGGAGTGACGGTGGGGGGCGGGTGAGGTTTGGCGATCCAGTAGAGTGCA
The DNA here is from genome assembly GCF_964194155.1 of Cetorhinus maximus. NCBI lineage: Eukaryota > Metazoa > Chordata > Chondrichthyes > Lamniformes > Cetorhinidae > Cetorhinus > Cetorhinus maximus. The sequence goes on along the minus strand of NC_135879.1, from coordinate 93,461,772 downwards.
GCAATTCCAATGTTAGTGGCTTTTTAACCCAGTCATTGCACTACCATAGTATTCCTGGGTTTTCTGACCAGTTAACCTAATGACAACCGACGTGAGTTGATTTCAGCCCCAGTATTTAAAGGGACACTTTAAACATGCAATTTAATGGTCTCTGAAGTTGGGAGCAGAACAGGATGAATGGATAGAATGGAGTGCAGCTGTTCCAAGGCTGCACCTTGCTTTAGTGACACCTCCCTGAATGGAGGGCTGTAAGAAGCTGCGTGAAGATGCTGTTCTCTACTGACGGGAAGAAGAAGCCGGCCAATGGAACAAAGAAGGCATGAATGGAGGATGTCCATAAGGTCAACAGCAGGAGTGTGGTGCCACACTCGTGGATTCAATGCCAAACGCAGTTTAATGACCTAAGCAGGGTAGGAAAGCTGAGTACAGTGGCACGTTCAATTACATTCTGATCACGCCAACCTGCTCAGTTTGCCTTCTCAAGTCTACTCCAACACATCACTTCTCATGTCAACTTATCCTGCAGCTACACCCATTACATGCATCCCTCTCCATCTGCGCACTTCTTCACATCCTTATTTGTCTATCCAGCACCCTCATTTTTATTCAACGTCATGCTTCTTCTTTATGTTACCCTCAATAAATACTCTACATTCATCCATTGAATGCATGCCATTACACTCATTCAAGCTTCTTCTTTCCCTCCATGCAGGAAAAGAGGGCACACAACAAAACCATATAAACATACGAACAAGGAGCAGTAGGCCATTCGGCCCCTCAAGCCTGCTCTGCCATTTAATAAGGTCATGGCTGATCTGTATCCCACCTACCCCCGATAACCTATCACCCCTTGTTTACCAAGAATCTATCCCCCTCTGCCTTAAAAATATTCAAAGACTCTGCTTCCACCACCTTTTCAGGAAGAGAGTTCCAAGTACTCATTAGGTGCATTTAAAGTTCCACAGCTGCATCTACATGAAATGACCTTAATCACAGAGTTCAAGCAAGCTGCCCTGGGCCAGACGGAAGTTAGACATTCACAGAGGCTATGTGAAGATCTATGGAGTGTCATCACCGCATTTTGTCATCATCCTCTTGGAATGTGGCGATTATTAGGGCCTCCACTGCATCCCCATGGCAGGAGCCTTATCATAGAGGGTACGTGTGCTGCCGTCAGCCAGACTGGAATCAAAAGTTCATAGATGCAATGCAAGGATCGATGGTGTCATCATCATTCTCCATGAATCTAGCAGCTATGAGGTCCTCCTGAGCACGCTTGCCTCATCTGGCCAGTGCGATGGCATCATCCTCATCATCATCACCTTTCAAGGACCTCCTCACCCTCATCCACATCAACACCCTGCTCATTGGAGGAGACATCCAGCTTCTCCATCTCTTCCTCAGCCACCTCCTCTCCCCGTTGCAGCACCAGGTTGTGAAGGATGTAGCAGGTGATGACGATGTGTGACACCCTCTGCGGACTGTTTTCCAGGGCTCCACCAGACCGGTCCAGGCACCAGAACCTCATTTTCAGTATCCCAATGGTTTGCTCCACCAAGTTGTGAGTTGCAGCATGAGCCTCGTTATATCTTCTCTCTGCTACAGTCTGAGGCCACCACACGGGTGTCATCAGCCACATCCTTTGCAGGTAGCCCTTGTCCCTGAGCACACATCCCTGTAGCCTCCACGGAGCCTGGAAGACATCAGGGATCTGAGACCTACTGAGAATGTAGGAGTCATGGACACTCCCTGGGAACCATGCACAGACCTGCAGGATGCGTTTGTGGTGGGCGTACACCAGTTGAACAGTCAGTGAGTGGAAGCCTTTGTGTTGATGTAGTTGACCACTTGTTGCTACAGCGATCTGAGCGCCATGTGAGTACAGTCGATGGCACCCTGCACCTATGAGAAAGCTGAGATCTGGACACATCCCAACGCTCTTGCATCCTGGCTATCCTGGTCCCAGGCCAAATGCACAAAGCTCTGTACCCTCTCAAAGATGTTGACCATGACCTCATGGATACAATTGTGGGTGGAGGCTTGTGATATCTCACAGAGGTCAACTGCGGAGCCCTGAAAGGACCCACTGGCATAAAAACTGAGCATTGCGGTTACTTTCAAGGCCACTGGCAGTGAATGCTCTCCATGTCCCTGTGGTGCCAAATCCTGCAGCAGGTGGCAAATGTGACCAACCAGTTCTCTAGACATGCGCAGTCTTCGGTGACACTGGTTCTGCCGGAATGAAAGGTGGCGTCTACAGACTCTGGATCTAGCTAGGCGCTGACCAGCCACAGCTCGCTGAGGCTCTTCAGCGGCGTGAGCGGGAGCTCCAGCTGCCCCTTTTTCCTGAGGGTGCTGATCCTCCCTCTTCCCAGCCAGGTGCATCTGTCACTCTCTTCTCCTTCGTCTCCATGCACTGTAAGCGATGAGGAATACAGCTAGATCACCAGGCTTCATGACCCTGATGTACTGCTCCTACAGGATGAAAGACAGAGACGCGTGGGTTAGCTTGGGTGTTCCAAGAACCTCTCTTGGTTAAGTCTGAAGGCCGCTTAACACATCCCGGAGAGTGCTGGCCACCGCTTGGATGGCCAGAGTTTTGTGCACTGCATGGCTGCCCGAAACCCCACCCACCTCCACCCCACTCCACCTGACCGATTGGCAGCAGCTTTGTCCACTGGACTGCATGCTGTGCTCTCAGCTCAGGCACAGGCATTCTCCTAACCTGCACTGCAAGACTGCACTGTTAGCTTGAATCATGGGGGAGACTGGTCCAAACCGGGATGATGGCATTGCAAGGAGCTGTGAGCATCTCCACCAGTGACTGCTCCATGGCCAGCTTTCGCAAGGTGATTGTACAATGTACGGCATCTTCCAATTTGTCTGGTGTCCATTAAAATGCTCATTAGTTTGCAGCCTGTGCCCAAGGAGTGAAAAGCTCTGGAGCATTTGGTGGCACTTTCATGCCTCTGCGTTGCTTGAGTGGGCAGATATAAGTTAGAGGCCCGACTCCACGCCTATCAATGTGGCTGTATCTGAATTGTCTCAGCTGCAGAGGAATGGTCACTTTATGCAAGGTTTCCCTAATGTGTGGCCACTTCCCTCCCCCAAACACCTTCCCACCCACCACACGTTTGTGCACTGCCATCAACCAAAGTACAGCCCTTGCACCCCCTACCCCCCAAACTTGCTTCAACCAGTCTGCTGCCCTTGCCCCCACTCCCCAACTCGCCTCAACCATAGGGCAGCCCTTGCCTTGGCATTGCACTCTCGGCCAGCCAAGCAAAAGCAACTTGCCTGTGCCCTCGCCTGAATGCGCAATGCCTCAACCTTGAAGTCCAACAGGCGACATTCACAAGCACTGCGCAAAATTACTGTGCACTCACCTCCCAGTTCCCCTCAAAGTGCAGCTTGCTGGCTGCACGTCTTATGAATGCTCTTGTGAAATGTCGGCATGCAATCACGCTGAGGTGATCGGATGACCCAGCATGGGGGGGGGGGATGATTCCGGTGAGCTGGGCTTATGCAGATATATTACAATGAAATTCCCAACGTCCGGCGATAGGGAACGCAGCCTCCCATTGACAGGCAGAGCGGACAATTGCAAATGTATTTCACGACAGCGTGAAACCAATTTTTGGCCTCTCCGCCATATTGTCCACTCACGCCTGCTATGGCGCCACGGGAGCGGACGATTGTGACCACAGCCTTTGCTACCTCTCCAGAGTTTGCTTTTCTTCGATGGCCCCTGACATTCAGCACCTGCGTTTAGCTGAGCAGGGTTTAGTGCCTCCTGCAGCCTCTGGTCTTTGTAATGATGTCTCCATCCATGGAAAGAGTGGCCACCTGCCTGCAGCATCAAAGGTGGCAGTCAAACGAGTGCCTGCAGCCTCTCACCAATGGCATACACACAATGAATACCAGCTTAAATAGAATCCATGATACCCCAGCATTGACTGTAGCTGGTACTGTTAATGCTATCATTTTGGTCATCTTCATCCTCTTTTGAAGTCAAAAGCAAAACAGCAAGAGCAACACCCATGCTGATCTGACGGATTGGAGCTTCACAGTGGCGATCAGAATGTAATTTTCCAAAGTTGTCAATGTACTCGCTAAAGTTGTGGAAATAAACTCTCAACACAAGTGAACAAAGCCTTTCATACAAGGGGTCAGGAAAGCAGTTATGAGGTTTTAATACTTATTTGGCATATTTCTGTCATGTCTTCAGCTCCTCCAACTGCAGGTATCATTTTACCTTGCTTTCACTGGCGAATTCCATGAAGCCCAGAAAACCTGTAGACCCACAGTTAACTTGTAAAAGCCATGTTAATATTGCTGTAATTGAACAATCAATATATTAACTTTGACAACATTCCTGTCCTGAGGGCATTGCTTGCATGCAGTCTAAAATGCTGCTATTAAATATAGAAATCACCAGGTTGGAGCAGGCTTCTCGACACACTGTCAATTCCCCTGCTTTTAACTCCACACCCCACCACCCACCTCCCATCCCTATATCCCGCTGCAAATTAAAATACAGCCCCTAATCAGGGAAATTTGGTATCATCTGTAACACCAGAACTATTGAATTGCACCTCATTTAGTTTCCAATTCACGAGATTTGTTGGATTTACAGTTGTACTGCTTGAGAATGGCATCTAATTATAAGAGGCTTATATTATAGTTTGTGGTGCTATGTTGCTACAGAGTAGTGATATTGAGTAATGTGAACAACATCAATTACATAAAGTAATTAAAACTATTATAATACATTCACCCACCAGTGAAAATTTATTGAATACCACAGGTTTTCTGCCTGGTCAGTCAGTACATTTCATATTAATCAGTTTCAAGTGCTTTAAATGACTAGGTTATACACTAACTGCATTTTTTTTCACTGCTTCAAACGTTTAACTATTTACCTCCAGTGACAAGCAAAAGGGAATTTCAAAAAAGTTCAATAAAGCTGATAAAAGGCATCCTGGAATGTGAGATATATTTTTTTACCATTGATAATGACCTTGTTGATGAATTTGAATGCTATATTATTATGATCCCAGCTGATGTTACTGCTGGACAAGCCTGATCCCAGGGTGGAACCTGGCTTTACAGATCCTAACTTTTATTTTTTGCATAGAAACATGGAGGATGGCTACTGAACAGAGTCACAGGAGTCAGCTGATGAACATTTAACACAAGTATAAAACATTTACGATACAAAAAAAGATTAACTATATCCCAATAGTCCTTCACCCACAACTATACCTTTACAGATAAATACAAATTTGTAAGGAAAGCACAAGTTACAAAAGCTATCTTTTACTCTCATGTTTACAGTAGGTATACAGTCCATGTAAGGCAATAGGCAGCCTGCGGTCAGGCACATCACACACTAAAACCAAGTGACAGATGCCACCCCAAACAGATGCTATGGAACCCTTGTCAATTTCCCCCAGATGCTAGTCACACTGTGAGCCAACCGGTCTCACTGAACTCCATCTTTCACATGAAGGTTTCCAATCTCCACTCTTGAAGAACCCACTTTGGAACCTTCTCCCATATGATGCTTTCTCTTGGACACCATCCACAAGGGTCCTCCTCCAGGGTTTTGAACTCTCCTTCTGTTGCTCCTCGCCCCTGGACTGCTATGTGCATTCAATCTTTGCCTTTAATGCACTCTCTCAGAAACCCAGCCATGCCAACAGAACACCACTGCTCCACATGCCCATAGTAAAGAGTTACAGGCATTTAGCTGCCTCCTTGGATCTTCTGGCTTCTTGCAAGCCTATTTTGCTTTAACTCTGCATCCTGAAGATTTCTCCCTTTAAGCCTGGAGCCTTCCTCTGCCCCTCACTCTTAACTTCACTTAACAGGAACTTTTTCAGACCTCTGTTCTTCCTTTGACTAGAAAGTCTTCTTAGGATCTTTCACCTGTTCCATTTCCTAGTTTTGGCTTCTTCTTTAGTTTGGGATTTGATACCTGTCCCTCTCCTATGCTGCTTTTGCTGGCAACTCTTTTCAACTGAACAAAAACTGCTGTTCTCTCTCTGTGGGACCCCCTGTTGCTAGGCAACAGCATAGTTTTCCCTACTTCAAGAGTCATAAAACCTCATTAGAATGCAGGCATCATTTAAAGTGAAACCAAAACTCAAGTTCCACCCTTTCTTAACACACAAATACAGAACTACAAATCAAACTTAAACTTAAAGCTAAAACTCATTCCTAACACCCACAAATAGAAATATAACTTACATAAACGATCTCTAGTTCCAAATAATATATGTATCAATGGTCACTCAGTAAATCACAACAATTAAATTATATTGTGTCATACATGGTACAGTTGATACCACTTTTGTTGCTGAGTTGGAAGGTCCTGATCACAATAACATGGAAGGTGAGTGGGGCTCAAAGTTGGAAGCCCACCCAACTTCTGATATAGGCCAATTAACGCGCATTTTAGTCAATTAGTTATCCAACTGACTGATTTTTCATAGCCATGTGATTTTACGCTGATCACACAAGTTCTACAAGAGGAAAGAATTGTGGCAGGGTTGATTCAGCAGCACAAAGACAGGATATAAGGGCTGATGTGAAGATGGCAGTGTAGAGTTGGAGGCGGCATGAGAGGTGAGGGAATAGGTCTGAGTTCACTTTGTGTATATTTCTTAAGGGGAGACACTGAAGGGTTGATCTTGAGGGGAGTGATTTGAAAGAGGCCTGCAGCCATGGAGGGAAAGCTGACAGGCAGGATCACAGGGAGTGACTCTGGTGGAGGTTCCTCAAGCAAGGATGAAAGAGGGAGAGGAGGGCAACAGCCCACGGTCAGCCGCAACCTGCTGCCCAACCAACTGAGCAGCATGGTGACATTGAGTGGGGAGAAAGACACAGAGATGGTTACAGGCAGCTCCGTCCAAGAGTCATAGTCATAGAGTCATAGAGTTCTACAGCACAGAAAAAGGCCCTTCAGCCCATCGAATCTGCACCGGTCAAACAAGCAACTAACTATTCTGATCCCATTTTCCAGCTCTAGGCCCATTGCCTTGTATGCCATGGCATCGCAAGTGCACATCCAAACACTTCTGAAATGTTATGAGGGTTTCTGCCTCTATCACCCTTTCAGACAGTGAGTTCCAGATTCCCGACACCATCTAGGTGAAAAGCTTCTTCCTCATATCCCCTCTAAACCTCCTGCCCCTTACCATAAATCTATGCCTCCTAGTTATTGATCCCTCCAACAAGGTGAAAAGTTCCTTCCTGTCTATCCTATCTATGCCCCTCATAATTTTGTACACCTCAATCATGTCCCCCCTCAATCTCCTTTGCTCCAGGGAAAATAACTCCAGTCTACCCAATCCCTCCTCATAACTAAAACTCCCCAGCCCAGGGAACATCCTGGTAAATTTCCTCTGCACTCTCTCTACACAATCACATCCTTCCTATGATGCGGATTCCAGAACTGCACGCAATACTCTAGCTGTGGCCTAACTAGCGTTTTATACCGTTCCAACAAAGCCTCCCTGCTCTTATATTCTATGCCTCGGGTAATAAAGGCAAGTATCCCATATGCCTTCTTAACCACCTTATTTACCTGTCCTGCTACCTTAAGGGACTGGTGGACATGCACACCAAGGTCCCTCTGATCCTCGGTACTTCCCAGGGTCCTACAATTCATCGTGTATCCCCGTGCCTTGTTTGCCCTGCCCCAGTGCATCACCTCACACTTATCCAGATTAAACTCCATTTGCCACTGATCCGCCCATCTGACCAGCCCGTCCATATCCTCCTGTAATGTAAGGCTATCCTACTAACTATGTACCGCACCACCAATTTTCATTTCATTCCCAAACTTACTGATCAGCCCTCCTACATTCAAGTCTAAATCATTTATATATACCACAAACAGCAAGGGACCCAACACCCATCCCTGTGGAACCCCACTGGATACAGGCATCCAGTCACAAAAACACCCCTTGACCATCACCCTCTGCTTCCTGCCACTCACCCAATTCTGGATCCAATTTGCCAAATTGCCTTGGATCCCATGGGCTCTTACCTTCATTATCAGTCTCCCATGTGGGAACTTATCAAAAGACTTGCTGAAGTCCAAGTAGACTACGTTAAATGCATTTCCCTCATTTACACACCTGGTCACCTCTTCAAAAAATTCAATCAAATTGGTCAGACATGACCTCTCCTTAACAAAACCATGCTGACTGTCCTTGATAAATCCCTGCCTCTCCAAGTGTAGATAATTCTGTCCCTCAGAATTGCTTCCGATAGTTTCCCCACCACTGAGGTTAGACTGACTGGCCTGTAGTTCTCTGGTTTATCCCTTCCTCCCTTCTTGAATAATGGTACTACATTTGCTTTCCTTCAGCCCTCTGGCACCTCTCCTGTGGCCAGAGAGGTATTGAAAATTATTGCCAGGGCCCCTGCTATCTCCTCCCTTGCCTCACTCAACAGCCTGGGATACGTTTCATCCGGGCCTGGAGATATATTTACTTTTAAACCTGCCAGATCACTGAGAACCTCCTCCCTTTCTATGCTAATTTCTTTAATTATATCACAGTCCTTCTGCCAGATTTCCATACCCACATCATCCCTCTCACTTGTGAACATCACAAAGTATTCATTTAGAACCCTACCTACGTCTTCCAGCTCCACACACAAAGTACCACTATGGTCCTTAATGGGCCCTATACTTTCCCTAGTTACTCTTACTCTTAATGTACTTGTAAAATAACTTTAGACTTTCCTTTATTTTGCCTGCCAATGTCTCTTTATACCCTCTTTTTGCTCTCCTAATTTCCTTTTTAAGTTCCTATCTACACATTCTATACTCCCCTGGGGCTTCTGCTGTTTTGAGCCCTTAGTATTTGCCATAAGCATCCCTTTTTCTCTTTATCCAATTCTGTACATCCCTCGACATCCAGGGTTCCCTGGATTTGTTGGTCCCAACCTTTGCCTTTACTGGAATATGTTGGCCCTGCACTCTCCCTATTTCTTTCTTGAATGAGTCCCACTGCTCTGACGTAGACTTACCTAAAAATAGTCGACTCTGGCCAAATCATATCTGATCTGAATAAAATCAGCTTTCCTCCAATTTAGAACTCTGAATTCTGGCCCATCCTTGTCCTTTTACATAACAACCTTGAATCTAACGGAGTTATGATCACTATCTGCAAAATGCTCCCCCACTGATATCGCCACCACTTGCCCGGCTTCATTCCCTAAAATTAAGTACAGCACCACCCCCTGTCTTGTAGGACCTTCTACGTACTGGCTTAAAAAGCTCTCCTGGATGCATTTTAAGAATTCTGCTCCCTCTAAACCTATCACACTATGACTAACCCAGTTAATGTTGGGGAATGTGAAATCCCCCACTATTACTACCCTATTATTTTTACACTTCTCTGAAATTTGCCTACATATCTGCGCTTCTATTTCTCTCTGATTGTTTGGGGGCCTATAGTACACTCCCAGCAATGTGATTGCTCCTTTTTTGTTTTTCAGTTCTACCCATATGGCTTCATTTGAGGAGCCTTCTAAGATGTCATCCCTCCTTACTGCTGTAATTGATTCCTTGATCAATATTGCAATACCCCCTCCTCTTTTGCCTCCTTCCCTGTCTCGCCTGAAGACCCTATATCCTGGAATATTGAGCTGCCAATCCTGCTCCTCTCTCAACCATGTCTCTATGTCAGCAATGACATCATACTTCCATGTGTTAATTTATGCCCTCAACTCATCTGCCTTATTTGTCAGATTCCTTGCATTAAAATAAATACCATCCAAGTTTGCCAAACTCCCTTGTGCCTTAACTGGCCTATAATTTCTATGCCTTCCAGACTCACTTGCTCTCTCTTCTAATTTTGGCTGCACATCTCCCCCTGCTGAACCTCCTCTCAGGATTCCATCCCCCTGCCAAGTTGGTTTAAACCCTCCTCAACAGCACCAGCAAACCTCCCCGCAAGGATGTTGGTCCCATTCCGGTTCAGATGCAACCCGTCTGCCTTGTACAGGTCCCACCGTTCCCAGAAATGGTCCGAGTGTCCCATAAATCTAAAGCCCTCCCTCCTGCACCATCTCTCCAGCCACACTTTCATCTGGACTAACCTCCTATTTCTATACTCACTAGCGCTTGGCACCGGAAGTAATCCAGACATACTACCTTTGAGGTCCTGTTTTTAATCTGTTTCCTAGCTCCCTAAATTGTGCTTGCAGGACCTTGTCCCTCTTTCTACCTATGTTGTTGGTACCAATATGTACCCTGATCTTTGTCTGTTTGCCCTCCCTCTAAAGAATGCCCTCTTTAGAATACCCTGGCACCAGGGAGGCAACATACCATCCTGGAGTCACGCCTATGGCTGCAGAAGCACCTGTCTGTTCCCCTTACTATTGAGTCTCCTACCCTGATTGCTCTTCCCCTCTTTTTCATTCCCCCACCATGCAGCTGAGCCACTCACAGTGCCACGAGCATGGCTGCACTCCCCAGAGGAACCCTCACTCTCGATATTTACCAACACAGAAAAATGGTTCTCGAGCGAGATGCACCCTGGGGATTTCCTGACTACATCCTTGACGCCTTTTCTCTAACTGATGGTCACTCCCTCTCTGTCTGCACTTCTGTAAGCTGTGGGGTGACCACGTCTAAAAACATGATATCCACGAAACTCTCGGCCTCGCGGATGCATCTCAGAGCCTCCAGCTGCTGCTCAAGCTCCGAAACTCAGAGCTCAAGTGGCTGCAGCTGGTGGCACTTCCTGCACACGGGGTCGGTCAGAGCGCAAGGAGCGTCTAGGACTTCCCACATGTTACAGGCGGTACATAACATGGGACTAAGCTGCCCTGCCATGCCTCTAGTTGAAAAAAAACCCTTACTTTAAGTTGAATACAGTAAAAAATGTGAAATTATCTATGTACTTTAAATAAAAACTAGAACCCTTACCTTTCCTTAGCTTAATCTATTTTAAACTGGAGAAAAACTGGAGAAAAAAACTGGAGAAAAACACTTACCCACTACTCACCAATCAGCTCTCATTTTTGTGCTGACATCACTTTTCGAAGCTTCCCCGCATTCGTGCTGGTTCTGATCTCTCGAGCTGTCTTGTGATGTCACTCTTGTTATTTTCAACAAGGACTGACTGCAGGACACTCTTCCCAGACTCCCAAGAGTAAGAGCTTACATTGTAAGGCAGCACTCAAATTACCTTCAGATGTATGAGCTCCAGTGACCATCATGGGATTTCCTTAAGAGCAAGGGGAAATTAATTACACGCAAGTGTCCATCAGGGCACCTGTGGGTCAGTCAGGGACATTTGTCAACTGAAAGGGATTCCACTTGCTTCACGTGCAGATCCTGTGTGAGCAGGGCCTGAGGATCCTGCAGGTATGTGCACGGTAGCCTGGGAGTAGCCATGATGCTTATATCCTCAGGCAATCCCAGGTGCCAAAGTTCTTTACGCCATCAACACAACTGGATAGTTGACTACTTGGAGACAAGGGCTATCCGTTAAAGAGGTGGCTCATGATGCAGGTCAAGTATCTGCAGATGAGGCAGAGGAATGATACAATGTGAGCCGTGCTTCCAGCAGGGGGGTTTGGCCACAGCAGATATTATTGCTGAGCAAGCCAGATCCCAGAGGGAAACCTGTCTTGGTGATCATAAACCTTATTCTTTGTTGTATTTTGGAAATGAGGAGGAAGAGCTACTGACCCCAAAAGGGTAGAACTCCAATAACACCTTTAAAATTTTAAAAATTAAAAGATTTATTAAAAAGAAAAAAATACTTGAGCACATAGGAATCAAGTCATACAGTTAAAAAAAGCCTTACAGAACAACCCGCCCAAAACCTCTCGTCGGGACCTGAAAAAATTTATTAATCTTGCTTCCAATTTCCAACCCTCCATCTCTTTCACATGGTCCATCACTGACACTTCCCTTCCCTTCCTTGGCCTCTCTGTCTCAATTTCTGTCTACCGATATTCATTAAAAGCCCTCCGACTCCCACAGCTACCTTGAATATGACTCCTCACACCCTGCTTCCTGTAAGGGCTCCATCCCATTCTCTCAGTTCCTTCACCTCCGTCTCATCTGTTCCGACGATGCCAATTTCCAAAACAGTTCCTCTGACATGTCTTCCTTCTTCCTTAACTGAAGTTTCCCAACCACAGTGGTTGACAGGGTCCTCAACCATGTCTGACCCATCTCCCGCGCCTCTGCCCTCACACCTTCCTCTCCCTCCCAGAACCATGGTCGGGTCCCCCTTGACTTCACTTTTCACCCCACCAACCTCCGCACTCAAGGGATCATCCTCTGCCATTTCTGCCAACTCTAGCATGATGCCACCACGAAACACATCTTCCCTTCAACCCCTCTGTCGGCATTACGTAGGGGCCGTTCCCTCTGGGACACCCTGGTCCACTCCTCCATCACCCCCTACAACTCAAGCCACTCCCACGGCACCTTCCCATGCAATCGCAGAAGGTGCAACACCTGCCCCTTTGCTTCCCCACTCCTCACCGTCCAAGGGCCCAAACACTCCTTTCAACTGAAGCAGCATTTCACTTGCACTTCCCTCAATTTGGTCTACTGCATTCGCTGCTCCGAATGCGGTCTCCTCTACATTGGAGAGACCAAACACAGACTGGGTGATCGCTTTGCAGAACACCTTTGATCTGTCCGCAAGCATGACCCAGGCCTTCCTCTCGCTTGCCATTTCAACACACCACCCTGCTCTCATGCCCACATGTCCGTCGTTGACCTGCTGCAATGTTCCAGTGAAGCTCAACGCAAACTGGAGGAACGGCACCTCATCTTCCGATTAGGCACTTTCCAGCCTTCCGGACTTAAAATTGAGTTCAGCAACTTCAGACCATGAACTCTCTCTTCCATCCTCACCCCTTTTTCATCCCCTTTTTTCAATATTTATTTTTTAATTTTTATATATATTTATTTTTCCCACCTATTTCTATTATTATTTTTAAAATTTATTTCATTGTTTTATCCCCACCTTTTAGCCTATTTCTATCTTTTTTCCCACACCGTACCCTCCCCCCATCCCACCCCCACTAGGGCCATCTGTCACTTGCTCATTCTGCTTTCTACTCTTAATGTCACCATTAGCACCTCCTTTAGCCAGTATCACCACAATCAACACCCCTTTGACCTTTTGTTTTTGACATCTTTTACAATCTCTCCTTTGCCTTCACCTATCGCTGGCCTTGTATCCAGCTTCACCTGTTTCACCCCCCTTAAACAGTATATATTTCACCAGATTTTTACTTCTCTTTAGCTCTGCAGAAGAGTCATACGGACTCGAAATGTTAACTCTGTCTCTCTCTCCACAGATGCTGTCAGACCTGCCGAGATTTTCCAGCAATTTTTGTTTTGTTTCAGATTTCCAGCATCCACAGTCTTTTGCTTTTATACCCCCAAAAACTTATTTTGTCACAACACTCGCCATTCTCAACAACACCTCCCTTAGAGATCTCTAGCCATAAAATTCCAGTAATATTACCTAAAGCCACGAACTGTTGTCACTTTAATAAAGGTATACCGTATGATTCTTCAAACACTTCCACTCAGATATAGAAATCCAAAAAGAAAGTTCAGAAGCAAGCTGCTTTCTAAAAACAAAGATTTTTCTGGCTTGAAAATTCAAAGCATTTACACCTTCTCGATCCACAGATTTATTCTTCAGGACATTTCCCTACACAGCCACACAACTCAACTAAACACTTCTTTTTTTCCCTTTCATCTCAAGTTCCATTGTCCTAAAACACCCCTTCGAACTCAACTTCTCCAAATATAAAAATCTGTTACGTTTCTCTATTGTCTCTACTTTTGGGTCAATAAAATGCAATATACTTTCCCCTGTTTACCTATGAAACCTTTGTAAGTTGTAAAAGTTCCTTGTTACTTCTAAATTTCCCTTTGAAATTCAAGACCTGAAAAAACCAGTCCTCACACTGGTGCTCACACTCTGATAACATAACTAAACAGTTAGGTAGAATTGGGGCAATCTGGTGGTTTGGTCAAACTTTTAACATATGTCGTGGCTCGGGGAACAGTGGGGCTTGACATTACAGCACACTATACCCAGTGAGTCGTGACAAATCATCTGGGATATTTTGGAACAAAAGACAATGACGATTTGGGTGTCGATTCAGTAAGTAATAAAAGCTAAAAGGAAACGCCAGGTTTGCAGTGTCAAAAATAAGATGGCACTGGGAACTGCTAAAGCTATCCTGCAAGTGGAAGAGATGTCCCTGATGATTTTACAAGGGACCCCAAAGCCAGGTTAATGAAATTGGCAAGTAAATTAAGAGTAGGATTGCCTGCCAAAGCTAGGAAGGCAGAGATAATTGAAGAGATGGCACAGCCTTTAACAATGGACGGAATGCCCGAGAGACCGAGTTCTCCAAGAGGTGGTTCATTGGAATGGGCAATGGAATGGAATTCAGTTGCAAATTTAAAAATTAGAATTAGAGGCAGCAGAAAAGGAAAGGGAAAGGACATTACAAAGGCAGAAAGGCAGGAGAGAGAAAGAAAAAAAGAAAGGGAATTAGAAATGACAAAGTTAGAAAAGGAGGACAAAGAAAAAGAGAGTTCCAGCTTAGAATGCTGGCAGTTAAAAAAGAGAGACCAGTAGGTTAGGCAGGACTTAGTTCTGGGTCAGAACCCAGTGGGGAGATATTTAAATTTGTACAAGCTCTTCCAAAATTTGAGGAAAGGAATGTTGAAGCATTCTTTATTTCATTCGGGAAGATAGCTAAACAGTTGAACTGGCCAAAGGAAAACTAGACATTGCCCACACAGAGCAAATTGACAGGTAGAGCACAGGAAATTTATGCTTCACTGTCAGAGGCATTTCTAGGAAATATGATGTCGTGAAAAAGGCCATTTTGAGTGTTAATGAGTTGATCCCTGAAGCATACAGACAGAAGTTTCGAAATTTAAGGAAACAGCCTGGGAAAACTGACATTGAATTTGAAAGGATTAAACAAATTAATTTTGACAGGTGGATAAGAGCATTAGGAGTTGAAACTACCGATGAAGCTCTCAGAGAGATCATTCTCTTGGAAGAATTTAAAAACTCCCTACTTTCTGTGATAAGAACCCATGTTGGAGACCAAAGGGTTGCAACTGCTTGACAGGCAGCAGTAATGGCTGACAATTATGAGCTGATCCATAAAACTAAACCTTTTTTCCATCACCCCCATAAATTTGAAAAGGATAGAAAGTGGGAGAGTGAAGGAAAGGCAAGTAGCCAAGGTAAAGAATGGATAGCTGGGAATACCTTGAGATCTCCCCCCACCGCCCAGATCAGGAAGAAAGGTACAGAGAGTGGAGGTGAAACTCGAAGGCCTAAGTGTTTCCATTGTAACAAAGTGGGACACATTTGTTCAGAATGCTAGAAGTTGTGAGGATATCTATGGGGATGATGAGGCCACCACACTGGCCAGACGAGGCAGGCATGCTTGTGGGGCCCTCATAGCCACAAGATTCATGGAAGATGATGACGAGATGCAGTGAGGACAGTCCTGACATCCTCATCTTGCATCTGTGAACGTTTGACTCCTGTGTGGCTGATGGCAGCGCACATGCCCTCAGTGCTCAGGCTGATGCCATGGAGAAGTAGAGGAGACCCTAATAGTCACTAGATTCCAGGAGGATGATGACGACATGCAGTGAGGAAACTCCATAGATCTTCACATTGCCTCTGTGAACGTCCAGACTCCTGTCTGGCTGAGGGCAATTTGTCTGCGCTTTGTTATCAGGGTCATATCACGGAGATGCAGCTGTACAGCTTTAAATGCACCTGATTCTTTGGCAACCTTCAGCACCTGTACCCTTCAGGACCACACCAACCACACACAGATGCTGAAGAGATGAGGGCAGGGGGGTGCAGCCCCATCTTAGAGGCACTGAGAGCACACAGAGAGAATGACGGAACTCTGTGGCACCTGCCCACGACATTCTGGCAGCAATGACAAGAACCATCGAGGTGCAAGCATCAGTAATGTGTCAGTGAGTGTGAAGCCGGACCATCACTTTGGTCGGAAGGTTACACACTGCACAGAGAAGAGGCCCTGGACCAAGACACCTGCCTTTATCATGTGCAGGAACCAAAGTTTTACATCTGAGTGACATGAACATTGCTGATCAGAACAAGGAGCCATAGGCAAGGGGACATTCTTGGGAGTTTATTTACAATAAATAAACATTATGTACAAGTGATTAACGCCTGTGCCCAGGCTGTGCCACTCCATCTTCTTAATGAGGTGTCAGCTGTGGCTCAGTTCATAGCACCCTCGCCTTTGAATCAGAGGGTTGCGTGTTCATGTCCCACTCCCGGAAACCAAGAACTGTGTTTGTACTCGAAAGAGTTGCAATCTGTGACTGTTGATAACTTGAAAGAGTTTCCAG
This sequence comes from Cetorhinus maximus, assembly GCF_964194155.1. Lineage (NCBI taxonomy): Eukaryota > Metazoa > Chordata > Chondrichthyes > Lamniformes > Cetorhinidae > Cetorhinus > Cetorhinus maximus. The sequence goes on along the minus strand of NC_135879.1, from coordinate 93,445,337 downwards.
AGTTTGAGGTGTCAGCTGTGGCTCAGTTCATAGCACACTCGCCTTTGAATCAGAGGGTTGTGGGTTCATGTCCCACTCCTGGAAACCAAGAACTGTGATTGTACTCGAAAGAGTTGCAATCTGTGACTGTTGATAACTCGAAAGAGTTTCCATCTTCTTAATGAGCTCGTTGGAATCGTTGTTGCTTCAGTTGGTTCCAGACACTGAGGAGAGGAGGTTGTTGCTGCTGCTGCTCCTGAGTGTCGCTCCTGCTGCTGCTGTTGCTGCTGCTGCTGTTGCTGCTCCTGTGTCCTTTGGACTCTACTTTCATTGCCTGGGGGAGTTGGAGTTTGGAGGGCCTCTTTTGGTGGGGCCAAAGGAGGGAAGGAGAGTGAAGGAGCGGAAGAACTGCTGCTGCTACTGTTTTTGGTGCTGGTGTTGCTGTTGGTGATGTTGCTGCTGTTACAGGACAGGAAGCCCAGGAGGCCAGGACTGAGAACTATAACATCCTAGGTGGGTGTCTGGACTTTCGATTTGTTCAGGTGGGAGCTGCTAAGGACTGTGTTTTGTAGGGGGAGGGCAGAAGATTGCCCTCAGGACTTGGGGAAGAAAAGGGGTGTGTGTGTGTGTTAAAACCATTTTGCTGCCACCCCTCCTCCACCCAGCCTTTTCCCAGTGGCCAGTGTTGGCTGAAGACGACATCGCCCTCCCCCTACCGGAAGGTCATCAAGGCCCCCACCCATCGTCTATTTCCACCCAGAGACACCCATCTAGACTTTCCCCTTTCCCTCCTGTGCCTCCCTGTCCTCTACCCCTCTCCCTCCTCTCCTCTCCTCTATATGCATCTAAAAGGGGAAGGTTATTTCCACCTTTCTCCCCCTCTCCCCTCCCCAGCGAGAACTTTATTAAAAAAAAAATAATATATATATATATAGATATATTAAAAAAAACAAAAAATCATGGCCAATCCTTCTCGGGGTGGGTGTGGCTCAGGCCCAAAGGCCAGCTTACCATCGCCTGTGGCTGGGACCTCAGGGGCAAATGTGGAGGCAGTATTGTCACCAGTGGCGGGAGTGGCTGCTTCTGCGGCTCCTGCTGCTCCCGCGGCCCTGTCTCCTTTCCGTCTCCTCACGAGGGCCCTGGGGGTAAAGAGCTACGCTCACCCCAACATGACTATCAAGGCCTGCGTTAAGGCTATGGCTGTGGTCGTCGGCCCCTCGGCCATAATTGCAGCCTCGAAGATGTATGGAAAAGCCATCTTTTTCCTGAGGTCCAAGCGGGCGGTGCACCTCGCCCTGCAAAAGGGGCTCACTGTGGGAGGAACCTTTCTGGCGGTGGATCCCCTTGAGGCCACTGCCCAGAGGATCATTATTTCCAATGTCCCGCCCTTTGTTTCCAGTGAGCTCCTCCTCCCCCACCTCTGTAAACTGGGGGAGGTCAGGTCGGGGGTAGCGCCGATCCCGCTCAGCCTCAGGGACGCGGCCCTCTGCCACGCGTACTCCTTCCGGCGCCAAGTATTCGTCCGCTGGGCCCGGGAGGAGTGCCTGGAGGGGGCCTTTACTATAAATCATGAAGGGACCGCCTACCGGGTGTTCTGGACCGTAGAGGGCGTGTGGTGCCATGCTTGTAAGGAGGCGGGGCATGTGAGGAAGAACTGCCCCATCCTGAAGGCCGCCAGCTCCACTCAAGTGGCCGCGGCTGGCACCGCTCCTCCTCCACCCGACACTACTCCCTCTCCGCAAGGGGAGGCGTCGCCCGCAGCCACTACCATCTCGGCTGCCGGTGAGGCGGGGGGAGAGCCCCCACACCGTAAGAAGGCGCGGAGGAAGACCCGCAACCCCGGGGCGGCCCCTGAGACTCCCCAAACCCCCCGAACTCCCCAAACCACCCAGGATCCCCAAACCCCTGCAGACACTGGCTCGGGGGAAATATTAACATCCGGCCCCTGCGTCGTCCTCGCGCGTGCTCCCGGGCCCGTGGGCGCTGAGGTGCCATGTGCTGGACCCGGCGTCGTCCCTGCGCGGGTTCCCAGAGCTAGCGGGGGCGAGACTCGTGACCCAGAACCGGTGGATAAACCCAAACCCCAGAGGGTGCGGCGTCTGGGAAGGCTGGACAAGGTGGAGGAGGCCTCGCAGATGGAGGTCTCCCTAGCCCCCAGCCTACCCCAGAAGAGATGTCACCCCTCGGAGAAGGAAGAGGAGGGGGAGGGCGACGCCCAATCTGAAGAGGTTGGGTGTGACCCCCTCCCCTGATGAAGAGGTGGTGGCATCTCCACCTAATAAAACCTCGACCTGCCCTCTGGAGGAGACCCAAGCCCCTACCCACACACCATTTGCTCCCCCCATAAACCTGCTGCAGTCCCCTGAGCAGGGCCCCTCGGGGGTCACTGAGGGCACCTCCCTTGTGGGGGTGACCATCTTAGACCCACTAAATACCCCCGAGGTATCCTCTGGCCCATCGGGGGACTGCAGCACCCCCAAATTAAAAAAATTAACTGGGTCATTGGGTGGCAGTGGCGAGGAAGGCCTTCCCACTCCCTCCCAAAATTTAGCACCGGGCGTCCTAGTTTTAGGGCAGGAGCTACTCCTAAGCTCCCCGGACGACCCAGTGCCGGGAGGAGAGCGGGACTCTGAGATGCCGCCACCCTCTGACTCGAAACCATTAGTAGAGACCAGAGAGGACCCTCTGGCCTTGATCCTGGGGGTAGGATCGAGGTGGAGGTGGAGCCGACTGGCAGCTCCGGACCAGTCCCTGTACTCAATGCGGGGGAGGGGTTGGAAGCTGGAGGCGACGACCTGAAGGAGGACGGAGTTTCGGTGGTGAGCACCGGGGACGACGTTGAGTCGTTGTCAGGTGAGGTGGTGGATTCCCTGGTGCCCTCCGCTGATTCTCCCCTCATCCCCCCACGGGAACTCCAGGACTTTTTAGCGAGTAATCGCAGTCGCCGAAACAGTGTCCAGTTGGCCTTGGACCGGTGGCATTCTTTTCCACTAGTGTTCTGGTCCACTCGCGAGGCTCTCAAGGCTCCTGAATTGGACAGGAATGCTCGGCGGAGGGTCCATACGTTTCTCGCTGGGCTCCTGAAGGAGAGGAAGGATTAAAAGTCCTCTCTTTCTTTTACTTAAGGTGTTGGTAGCACATACATCTGACAATGAAGACTACCATAGCCAGCCTCAACATCCATGGCAGCAGGGACGCACAGCGCAGGTTCCAGAACTTCTCGGTCCTCAGGGACGGGAAGTATGCGCTGTGCTTCCTGCAGGAAACCCGTATCGTTCCGGGAGACAAAGCTACATGGCTCCTGGAGTGGCGAGGAGGGGTCTACATGAGTCACCTGGCCTCCAATTCTGGCGGGGTGGCTATCTTGTTGGCCCTGCATTTTTAGCCAGAGATCTTGGGGGTCAAGGAGCCGGTGCCAGGCCGGTTGCTGCACCTTACTGTGCGCCTGGGGGGTGCGGCGCTTCACTTTGTGAATGTGTACACTCCCCTGGGCGCGCAGCAGCAAGCGAGCTTCTTTGAGGAAGTGTCCACTCATCTGGGCTCCACCAACGCGGTGAGTGCATCGTCCTCGGGGGGGATTTTAATTGCACCCTCAATGCCCGGGACCGTCACGGTACCCAGCACCGCACGCTAGGTGTGATTAAGTTACGGGACCTGGTCAGGTCCTTCGACTTGGTGGATGTCTGGCGAAATCTCCATCCCGATTCCAGTGTTTTCACCTTTGTGTCACCTGGAGTCGGAGCGTCCAGACTCGACCGTCTTTACGTTTCGAAGGCGTACATGTCCTGCGTTCCGGCGGCTTCTGTGCAGCAGGTGCCGTGCACGGACCACCGTCTGGTGTGGGTGGAGCTTGCTCCGTTCTGCACTCGGACGGGGTCTGCGTACTGGCACTTTAACAACCTGTTGCTGGAGGACGAGCAATTCCGGGACTCGTTCCGTTGTTTCTGGGCCAGCTGGAGAAGGAAGCGGGGAGGCTTCCCCTCCTTGAGGCTATGGTGGGACGTGGGCAAGACTCACATCCGAGTTTTCTGTCAGGAGTACGCGAAGGAGTCGACAAAGAGACGGAAATCCAGGGTCGAGGAGTTGGAGAAGGAGGTGCTCGACCTGGAGGCAGGTCTCCCTCAGCCCGACGCGGACCCGGCCCTGCGGTCAATGTACGATGAAAAGGAGGACGCGCTGCCGGACCTGCAACTCGTCGGGTCCCGGAGCACATTCGTGAGGTCACAGAACTGGTTCCTCAAGGACCTGGACCGTGGCTCCCCCTTCTTCTACTCACTGGAAAAAAGGCACGGGGTCCATCAGCAGCTCCTTACGCTGCTGGCCAATGATGGATCCCTTGTCTCGGATCCGGAGGGCATCAGGGCCATCGCCTGAGACTATTACACTGCCCTGTTCTCTCCGGATCCATCCAGCGAGGATGCTTGCAGAGTTTTGTGGGAGGACCTGCCGCAGGTCGGCCCGGAGGGCGCCGGAAAGCTTGACTCCCCTATAAGTCTGGGGGAGCTGACCGGCGCCCTCGACAGTCTCTCCAGGGGCAAATCCCCGGGACTGGATGGGCTGACCGTAGAGTTCTTCAGGGCGTTCTGGGACGTCCTGGGGAGCGACTTCGCGGGGGTCCTGGGGGAGAGTATCGCTACCGGGGAGATGCCCCTTTCGTGGCACAGGGCCGTGATTACCCTGTTGCCGAAGAAGGGGGATCTGCGCCTTCTTAAAAACTGGCGCCCGGTCTCCCTCCTCAGCACGGACTATAAAATCTTTGCCAGAGCCATGTCTTCTCGGCTTGGCACTGTGCTGGACCACATGATCCACCCTGACCAGTCTTACACCGTCCCGGGCCACAAAATTTATGATAACATCCATCTGGTCCGGGACATTATCCACTTTTCCCAGAGGGCTGGTCTGTCGAGCGCCTTCCTGTCCCTTGATCAGGAGAAGGCGTTCGACAGGGTGGATCACGAATATTTACTCGGAACTCTGCGAGCATTCGGGTTTGGGATGCATTTTGTCGCCCGGATCCGACTTCTGTACACCGCCGCGGAGTGTCTTGTTACGGTTAATGGGTCCCTAATGGCGCCCCTTCGCTTTGGGAGAGGGGTACGTCAGGGCTGCCCCCTGTCTGGCCAGTTGTATTCTATTTGCGTGGAGCCTTTCCTGCGCCTCTTGGGGAGGAGGTTGTCGGGATTGGTTCTGCGCGGGCCGGGCATCGGGATGGTCCTTTCAGCTTACACCAATGACGTGCTCCTTATATTTAGCGACCCGGCTGACCTGCGGAGGATGAGCGAGTGCCAGGAGGTCTACTCTGCGGCTTCTTCTGCCAGGAGCAACTGGGATAAGTGTTCTGGACTCCTGGTCGGCCCGTGGCAGATGGATCCCCTACCCGAGGAGCTCAGGTCTTTCACCTGGAACACGACCAGCCTCCTCTACCTGGGGGTCCATCTCTGCCCTGCTGAGGAATCCTGGCCGGCGAACTGGCAGGAACTGGAGACGAAAGTCAGCGCTCTCCTGCGGCGCTGGACAGGACTGCTACGAGTGCTGTCTTACCGGGGTCGAGTTCTGGTCATAAACCAGCTGATCGCCGCCATGTTGTGGTATCGGCTGGTCAATTTGACCCCTCCCCTGGACTTTGTCGCAAAAATCCAGAGAATGCTGGTCAACTTCTTCTGGGACAAAAGGCTGCACTGGGTCGCTGCTGAAGTTCTTAGTCTCCCGCTTAGGGAGGGCGGTCAGGCGCTAGTGTGCCTACGCACACAGGTGGCGACTTTCCGTCTTCAGACCCTGCAGTGATACCTTTACGTCGAGCCCCCTCCGAAATGGTGTGCCCTGGCGGCGTATTTCTTCTGCCAGGTGCACGGCCTGAATTATGACGTGCTGTTCCTGTTTATAGACCTGAGGGGCCTCGGTGGCTCCTTGCAGGCGTTGCCCGTCTTTTACCAGGACCTGATCAAAGTCTGGAACATGGTCGCCTCGCGACACAGCTCTCCCCGTCAGGAGTAGCGGCTATCATTAGAGAGCCACTGCTCAGGAATCTGCCCCTCCGTTATTTTCAGTGGCTGGCGGAGAGGAAGGCTGTGGCTGCCAGGGTGACCAGGATCGGAGATGTGCTGGGTGGCGGAGGATTGGGCTGGATGCTCCCCCAGGAGTTGGCACATCGCGCGTCTGTGGGGGTCCGGCTCGCAGCCGATGCCATCCGAGACCTAAGGAAGATCATGCTCGGACCCAACGTAATTTTAGGTCTCAAGGTGGCACAGGTGTGTGGTGGTCTTCCGGCTGAACGTTCCACTGTTCGGACGGAATTCCACATTGGCCCCAAGCCCTGAACCCTCCCTTGGGTGTCGGTGCCCCGCAATATGAGCCACCTCGGGGACATGCCTTCCGTGCCATTTGGCACGGCGTGGAGGAGCTTTCTGTACGGACTGCTGATGCACACCTTCCATCTTCTCGCCCTTGTCCGCCGTCTGGAAACGCCCTGGCGTGCCTTGTTGCCGTCCGGTGGCGGAGGCCCCCGTTGGGAGGCCCACTACAGAGGTGTCCTCCCGCTTTCTATTGGGGACCTGGGTTGGAGGGTGTTGCTCACAGCAGTCCCCTACAACTGGAGAATGTGTAGGTTCACGGACTCCCAGGACACCTGCCCTTTTTGTGGTCTTGTGGAGTCCATGGACCACACTTATATAGGGTGTTGTAGGCTGCACTCCCTTTTCAGTTACTTGAAAAACCTTTTATTAATGTTTTGTTTGCACTTCAGCCCCACGCTCATGATCTCCGGATACACGGTGCGGAGGGGGGCCGGGAAGGAGGAGGACCTCCTCATGAACCTAATGACCAATTTGGCCATTAGCAAGTCTAGGCAGCGGGCGATCGAGGGGGTCATCCCGCCCGATTGTTTGTCCCTCTTCCGCGGCTACGTTTGCGGCCGGGTGTCCCTGGAGAGGGAGCACACGGTGTCTGCCAGCACTCTCAAGGCCTTCCGTGCTCAGTGGGCACCGCGGGGACTGGGGTGTTTTATAGACCCCTTTAATCACATTTTGGTTTAATGTTTGTAAGTTTCCTTTAAACTTTGTCCTTTGTTTTACAACTGACCTGACTTAGGGGCTGTGCTTGTTTTATCCCTTATTTTGTTAATTTAGTTTAATTGTTTAACTCCAAAAGAGTTACATCTTCTTAACTTCCCTAACCCTGCTGCTATGTCTTGATGATCCCCCGACATCCACAGTGGAGGCTGAGGCAGCCTGCTGAACGCAACGCCCTGTGTGTGATGACCTTAGCAGGTGTCCTCTGGAGAGCCGAGAACCAGAGAGCCCAGGCCTGCTTTTGGTATCCTGCTGTGGGCCAGGTGCACCTTCCTCAGAATGTGGGGCTGCGGCCGGACATTCCCAGAGTCACCTGGTGGTTGGCCCCGGGGTGTCGAGCTGCTGATCCTCTTCCCTAGGGGTGCCCAATGGCCCCTTCACTCTTTGAGGAGAAGGGGAAGCTGGAGTCAAATCGAGCTGCCCTGCGCCCCTCTCGTGTTGACACTATTGGAGGCCATCAATGGCGTCAGTGATGGAGTTCAGCTCGTCTGGCAGTTCACGAGTGGTGTCCTGGGCCAAGGCCTCCATGGCGGCTGCCATCCTGCTAGTGTTGCCATTGGTGCCTTGGCATGCCGGCGCGAATGCCTCAGACTCCTCCATCGTCCCTTGCAATCTGAGGAGTGCACCAGACATCCCTTCCTGGTGATCCCGTGATTGTTTTTGCTGCTCAAACAACTGATTGAGGACTGAGCCCAAAGGCTCATCTTCTGATTCGGATTCAGCAAATTCCTTGCCTCCGGCAGTCCTCCAAGTGCTGGCTACATTGGATGTCCCTGCCTCCGCCTGCTGTGGAACAGGTTTTGTGCTGCGCTCACCAGATTGTGACTCTGAGGCTGCTCTACATCTAGCTCCCACCAAGGTGTGTGCCGCTGTGCTGGTGGATGCTGTGGGTGAGCGTCATGTCGGATCTTCAATGATGCTGCCCTCAGGGTCCTCATCTAAGGTGCTCTCGGTGCTGGAGTCAGGGTCCAGGTTGACTTAGGGTGACGTGGCAGATGTGCTGAGAGAAAGTGGTGACTATTAGTGCCTGGCAGCCACGTTATGCACAGAACAGCGGACTCAGAGTAGCTTTGACAGAGGTACAGGATCCTTACATGGATGCTTACTGCCGACCTATGCACTGACTACCTCTACAGCATCCAAAAGGCGTTCCAGGGATATGTCACTGAATCGGGGGGGGCTGCACTCTTCTGGCTTTTGGAGCCATGTCTTCACTGGAGCAGTCCTGGGCTGCAAGCATTGAGAGCTGTGCGCGCGGCTACTGTTTAAATATAGCAACAGTTTAAATATGGCGAGGTAGCAGCGTAGCGGGTAAATCAGAAGTTGCCTGCCAACGAGACGACCTGTTTTCTATGACTCTATAATTTATGAGGCGGGAAGAGGATGATATGATGTGAAAATCCATCATTGTTGCCGGCAGGTAAAATGTTGCTTATCACGCCTGTTACTGCACTTAGTGCAATTCTGCGATGGTTCTGTCCATAGAGTTTCTTGCCTTGTTCACACAGATCCCAGATTCTCTGCAGGTAGTACTGTACCAAAATGAATTTCTAATCATTTCAAGTTCCACTGCAAAACCCCATAGAAAGTCTGTATGAGTGTAAGTGTAATGAACGGTTTGCACATTTTGTTCACTGCAAACCACAGGATTGGGTCAATTATGGCAGCCATGTCTTTCTATTTTAAAGCCCAGAAATATATCTTACTGAGCACTTTAAACACTTTTGCATGACAATAATTTTCATAGTTTGGAATTCAAATGACATTTTTGTCCCAATATTTGAATTAATAAACAATGTTGTGATATTTTTAATTTTACAGTTACCACCATGAAAGGGACTTGATTAATTTAATTAATGGTAAAACTCTAGACAAAAGGTTCAGGAACTAGTTGACAATCCAAGCAGACCAGGTGCAGAGAGTCATTCATGGAAATGTTTTCACAGGAAGAATTAAACATTAAAGGCAAGTATTTCAACTATACAGATGTCTCTGGACAGTGACTGTTGGCTCAGCCATCTCTGAGCTCTGTTTTACGAGATGACTGTTATGTTGATTTTGACAATGCTTTCACAGTAAAGGGTCAGGTCACAATATGATACCTGACAAAGAATCAGCTCATGATAAGGCAAGAGTACTTCTGTATTCACAATGCAGTATTCCTAGGTTTTTGCTCAACCTCCCTACAGACTTGTTTTGAGCATCTAGTGCTCATCAGCACTTGCAAGTCAATGTCAGCCTGATCAGGATTTTGCAAGGCCATTATGTCAAAGCTTCTGCATAACCTTGTAGTGTTGGTGTGGAAATCAGAGACTATGGCTTGAATTTGCAGCTCAGCAGGTGGGCGCAAAAAGTGGGCCCGGGAGCGGTCGGGAAACGGACCACCAACCACATTCGACCCCTGACCACGATTTCACACCAATTAACGGCCAGCCAACGTGAAGCATGCACTGAAAAGCTCAGTGCTGATGGGGTGGGGGCGGGAGGAGGGTGGGTGATGACGTTTCCACGGGCGAGGGCGAGCGCTGACAACAACTCCCTGAAAGTAGAGAGCTGCCTCAGGGAGCTGAAGGCATGAAACCCAGGAAATAAAACTTTTAACATCAGGAAAGAAATGTCCAAGCATCACAATCAGGCACCTGAACATATAGATTATAAAAATGGTGTCACAGATTTCTATTTTTATTTCGTTTAATAACGGAAACCTCATCCCAACCTTGGATGAGGTTTGCTGAAAAATGCAAAGGCCGCCTGGCTGATTCACCCGTCCGGGTGGATGAGCTATGTAAATTGACAGACAATTGTGCCGCAATGAGCTTAATTGCCCCCTTAATTGTCGGCGCTTCTGACTTATGTGCGCGCCCACCGACCTAAATATCACGCGATTTCACGTCCAATTGGGTCAGGCGCATGCTCTCCTGACCAAGGTAAAATTCTGCTCGATTTGTTTATTTACTGACAGAATTAGCTTGATTTGGCTTAGTGCCTGAGGAAATATTTTTGGACAAATGTGAAAGAAAGAAAATGAACTCATACCTGCATGAAAAGGCTGAACACATATTGAAAGCAAAATAAACTGCACATTTCCACCAGGTTAACATCTTTGGGCTATAACATTAACTTCCTGTGTTGAACCAGTTCACTATTCTTAATAATGCTGTTGTGAAACCATGCTTTATAAAAAAAATGACTTTATGAATTTAGTGGCTGGAAATCTATAATTGAATTGGTACTAAAAAAGACTAAAGCCACATTCCCAGGACTTGAAATCACAATCAAAGATGGCTGCACATTTGCATTATTGTACCTTCCACATCCCAAAGTCATTAAGTAGAACCAGCCTACCTGCAAACCCTCTCCAGGAACAATTGCTTTGAAGGAGTATGAAGTGCGGCTAACTTCTATCCCATTAAAAAGCATCCAGACAATCGTACTCAATTGAGTGGAGACAAACCAGTAGGCATAATCACTTGGACAATGGAACTTTGGCTGAGGGATGAATTCCCAGCCATGATCTAATCAAGTTACAACTGGAATACACTATGCATGACTTTATTTGGGTCACTGGGAAGTTGGAGAGAAAGATTCATGTGACAAGCCAACTTATTGTGTGTTTAAGGATGTTTTCCCTGCAGACCAGGATAAGCAACTGAGACGCTGAAGGAACAAGACCCTGAGTAGGCTCTCTCTCGCTCACTCTATCCAATTTACAAGTTTTGAACCCTGTCCACTGATGTTGCCTATCCATGTGCTGCAGACAGCAATTTTAAAAAGGACTCAACCCCACAGCTGCTATCTTCAAAACAACAAATAATTTGTCCATCTACATCTTTAAACAGCCTCAACGCTGGCCGAGAAAGACCATTGAATTCAGCCTGCAGCTAGCCAAGTCACCAGCCTTCAAGAAATGTGTAGCCTTTTAACTTTACTGGATTTTAAATTGCTTAATCTATCCTCCCACCTTGGAATTTGTGTTTAGGTGTGAACCCCCTGTGTGTATATGTATGTATGTATGTGTGTGTGTGTGTGTGTGTGCGTGTGTGCTTGCGTGCATGCGTGTGTGTGTGTGTGAAAGTCAGAGCACTTTTTATTATTTTCCTTAATTATTAATAAATAATATAATTAATATTATTTTCTTTAAAACTCAAGGAAACCTGTCTGTGTGTGTGTGTTTTATAGTCACAGCATGCAAACAGTTAAACCTTCACTGAATTGGCAAACATATTGTTTTAAAAAACCCTTTTGCAGTCAACTGAGGAGTGGGAAAAGAAGGGAGCCATTTGACCTCCCTTCACTTGTTTGTAACAATTCTGAAGCTTGTATTGCTTGGAACTATTCTATTTCAATCTTTTTAAGTTTTGTAGTTATATTTTTGAGAAAAAATAATAATTGGGAAATGAACAATCATTTTCAACTAAGTGAGAGAATATTGTGAATTAATGAAGACTTTAGCTGAAAAATTAGCTTTGTGGCAGGATCCAACACAAAGTATATGGTACTTCTGGAACATGTGCCCAAAGGCGCAGATCAGATCTCATTATAAATTAGTCCTGGGACCTAATTTCCATAAAAGCAATGAGCTTCAGAGATCAACCAAACATTCTGATGCAGCTCACAAATTCATCCTGTTCACACATTAAGCCAAGCTACAGGTCCTTGGGTGAGGGAGTCACAGAAGGCAAACAGAAGGAGGGTGGGGGAGCAAGCACAATCCTACAGTGGCCCACAGTATTATTGGGGATGCAAGAGAAGCAATAATGCTTCTCCCAGATCCATACTGAGGATATGAAAACTAAAAAAATCGTCTGTTCTTTGGTGGCATCTGTGAAGTTCTTGGGAAAGAAACAGTTATATATTCAGATAGAAACATTTAGAATTAGAATCATGTGAATTGTTAAACATGAATTCTTTATTATGTATCTCTTCCTAGTAGACTCCCTCTGCTTGTACAAATGTATAGTAATATCAAGTGGACAAAATGCACAATGCAATTTTCAATACACTACATCCAACCCCTTCTTAGTAAATGAGAGACATAGCATGTTTCAATGGTTCATTTCCAAAGTGTGAACAATAATCTTAAGCATAACTTGAACATCCAACTTATTAAACATTCTAACTTTGTATTAATTTAACAATGTGCCCACTTATATACAATGAGATGATTTGTTTATCACTAAAAATAGTTCACTATAGAACATAATCACTAAAGTATGTTGGATGTTTTCTCTCATGAGTCGGATATCATCTAACATCAGGTGTGGTCTTATTTAACTCATGTTCTTCATCTTGAGATGTTGATGTCAGAATCATATTCAATGCTTACAAATGGTGTTTTCAATGCTTTAAAAATGTGTTTTGCATGATGTTTGGGAACCGTGCTTAGCAGTGATATGGTTGGATGTCATAGGGGGTCGTTTACTCTAGAACATGAGCACCATGTTTCACTAGCATTTTATCTTGTGGCTTTAGCGGCATAGCTCTGAATTTCATGTTTCCCTCTACATTTACTCTCATTTGAGCCTTCTGTTCTCATTTGTGTTCATGTACGTGTTGAGCATTAGCTCTGTGGAGCATCTCACAAAGATGTGTGTACATAGGATATGCAATGATGAGTGCAGCTAGAGGTAGTTCCAACATCTTGAGAGGATCATGAATATTTGACATTGTGGTGGCTTGACATGCAAACACTAATTAATTTTGTGCTTTACCATACAGACGACTCCTGGGTACCATACATTTTCTCTAAGGAGTTGTTTGGTTTTGACAATTCCTTGGTGAACCTCATGCGCTATATGTACAACACATTCCTTCAATAATTGTGGAATGACAATGCTGCTGTTGCGTAACATGAGATCAGATGTGGTTGTAGCGGTGAGCTCATTTTGAACATTGTGAAGACCTTGTAGTGCGTGAGCGATTTTGCTTGTAGATGCTCTCTCAATCATGTCTTTCTAATTTCATGATTCCATAGCTGTCATACATAGTTTTAACGCCTCATCTTGTTTAGTTGCCGCTTTGATGTCTGCTAGCTTTAGCGACTTTAGCACCGCATTTGGGCTTGCATCGTTAAGATGATGTTTGGCAACCTTTTCCTTACGACTAGTAGGACTGACTATTAGTAACGGGTGTCGCAAAAGATAGTCTGTTTGGCTGAGCATACCTTGCTGATATTCAACATAGAACTTGTCGTTTGAATATCCAATGTTCTATTTGAGTAGGTGGTTTGCTAAGTGAATTGTTGAACTTACTAGTGGTCCATGATCAGTTATGACTTGAAACTTGCTTCCGTACAAGTACAGATCAAAGTGTATGATACCCCGTGTGATTGAGAGTGCTTCTCTCTCTCTTTGCAAACAATGTTGTTTTCCAGTGATCTGCTTGCAATCACAATGAATGATGGGAGACCTGAGTTGTCTTTCTGAATGAGAACTGCCCCTAAGCCAAACATGCTTGCGTCCACAGGATCAAAATAGACATTTGTGCAACCTGCTGACAACCATCGTTTGATACAGCCTGTTTGTGTGATGTAGACCATTCCCACTTGGTGGTCTCTTTTGTCAGACTGTGAAGGGGGGAAGATAGCATAGCGAGGTCAGGAATGAAGCGACTACAGTCTGTGATGTGTCCGAGCAGACTCTGACCTTCCTGCAGTTTGATGGATCTTCAGCGTTTACAATAGCTTCAACTTTCCATGGATCAGACGATATTCCTTCACCAGTGAACACATAACCAAAGAATTTGCTCCTGCCTTTATTGAACAAGCACTTGTCTTTCTTCAAAATGAAGTTACATTCTCGAAGATGTTGTAGGCATGCATGTAGTCGTGAGTCGAGTTCACATTCAATGCGACCGTAGATGAGAATGTCATCACTGATGTTCAGCGTGCCTTCAAGTCCTTGAAGTGCAGGCTGAATCATATGCTGAAATGCCTCAACTTCTGAATTGACCCGTTGAGCCTCTTGTATTGAAAAGGTCTGATGTGAGTGGAGAATATCGTAAGATACCTTGATTCTACTGCAAGCTCAATTTGCTGGTATCCTGCATTGAGGTCAAGTTTAATGAAGATTTACTAAACTTTGGTGTTTAGCACCATGCAGTACCTTTATGATGTCATCGATTGTCAGTGTTTCTTTTTATTCCATCACACTTGTAGATGGTGGACAGGCTTTGGGGAGTCGGGAGGTGAGTTACTCTCTGCAGAATTCCCAGCGTCTGACCTGCTATTGTAGTCATGGTATTTTTATGGCTAGTCCGGTTCAGTTTCTGTTCAATGGCAACCCCCAAGATGTTGACAATAGGGGATTCAGCAATGGTAATGCCATTGAATGTCAAGGAGAGATGGTTGGATTCTCTCTTGTTGGAGATAGTCATTGACTGGATGTCAGTGAGCAGGTTATTGCTAAGTAAGTGCCACTTGATTGCACTGTTGATGACCCCTTCCAGTACAATACTGATGACTGAAAGTAGACTGATGAGGTGGTAATTGGCCGAGTTGGATTTGTCCTACTTTTTGTGTACAGGACATACATAGGCAATTTTCCACATAGCTGGGTAGATGCCAGTGATGTAACTGTACTGGAACAACTTGACTAGGGGTGCGGCAAGTTCTGGAGCACAAGTCTTCAGTACTATTGTTGGAATATTGTCAGGCCCCATAGCCTTTGCGCTATTCAGTGCCTTCAGCCATTTCTTGATATCACGTGCAGTGAGTTGAATTGGCTGAAGACGGGCATCTATGATGCTGGGGACTTCTGGAGGAGGCCAAGATGGATCATCCACTTGGCACTTCTGGCTGAACATTGTAGCAAATGCTTCAGCGTTATGTTTTGCACTGATGTGCTGGGCTCCTCCATTATTGAGGATGGGGATATTTGTGAAGCCTCCTCCTCCAGTGAGTTGTTTAATTGTCCACCACCATTCACGACTGGATGTGGCAGGACTGCATAGCTTAGTTCTGATCCGCTGGTTGTGGGATCGCTTAGCCCTGTTTATCACTTGCTGCTTATGCTGTTTGGCACGCAAGTGGTCCTGTGTTATAGCTTTACGAGGTGGACACCTCATTTTTAGGTATTTCTGGTGTTGCTCCTGACATGTGCTGCTGCACACTTCATTGAACCAGGGTTGATCTCCTGGCTTGGTGGTAATGGTAGAGTGGGGGATATGCTGGGTCATGAGGTTACAGATTGTGTTCGAGTACAATTCTGCTGCTCCTGATGGCCCGCGGTGCCTCATGGATGCCCAGTCTTGAATTCCTTGATCTGTTTGAATCTATCCCATTTAGCATGGTGGTAGTGTCACCCAACAGGATGGTGGGTATTCTCAATGTGAAGGCGGGACTTTGTCTCCACAAAGACTGTGCGGTGGTTACTCCTACCGATACTGTCATGGACAGATAGGTGTGTGGCAGGCAGGTTGGTGAGGATGAGGTCAAGTATGCTTTTCCCTCTTATTGGTTCCCTCACCACTTGCTGCAGACCCAGTCTAGCTACTATTAGGACTCGGCCAGCTCAGTCAGTAGTGGTGTCACCGAGCCACTCTTGGTGATGGATATTGAAGTCCCCCACCCAGAGTACATTCTGTGCCTTTGCCACCTTCAGTGCTTCCTCCAAGTTTGTTCAACATGGAGGAGCACTGATTCATCAGCTAAGGGAGGACAGGACATGGTAATCAGAAGGAGGTTTCTTTGCCTATGTTTGACCTGATGCCATGAGACATTGTGGGGTCCGGAGCCAATGTTGAGAACTCCCAGGGCAACTCCCTCCCGACTGTATACCACTGTGCCGCCACCTCTGCTGGGCCTGTCCTGTTGGGGGGATGGTGATGGCAGTGTCTGGGACATGATCTGTAAGATATGATTCCGTGAGGATGACTATATCAGGCTGTTGATTGACTAGTCTGTGAGACAGCTCTCCAAAATTTGGCACTAGCTCCCAGGTGTTAGTGAGGAGGACTTTGCAGGGTTGACAGGGCTGAGTTTGCCGTTGTCATTTCCAATGTCTAGGTTGATGCCAGGTGGTTTGTCCAGTTTAATTCCTTTTTTGAGATTTTGTAGCATGTTGATACAACTGAGTGCCTTGCTAGGCCATTTCAGAGGGCATTTAAGAGTCAACCACATTGCTCTGGGTCTGGAGTCACATGCAGGCCAGGCCAGGTAAGGATGGCTGATTTCCTTCCATAAAGGACATCAGTGAACCAGATGGGTTTTTACAACAATGGACAATGATTTCAATTGTTCATCAATTGGTCATCATTAAGCTTTTTTTTAAAAATTCCAGATTTTTTAAAATTGAAATTCCACCATCTGCCATGGATTGCTGTATGCTGTAGTGTTTTGAAATTGCATTGTGCATTTTGTCCACTTGAGGCTACCATTCCAACATGTATCAGCAGAGAGAGTCTGCCAGGAAGGGATAGATAATAGAAGATCTATGTTTAACTGCTCATTTAGTTCTAATTCTAAAAGGATTGGATCTTCCCCAAAGTGGCAATCACCATCGGATTGCTGCACTGGCCATATTTTTTCTGTGCCCTGATGCAGCTCTGCATTTCTGGCTGGGTCTTCTGAGCCCAGCTTCTCCAGAAATGTAGAGTGTACAAGCCACTGGAGAATTTCGTTGCAGCAAAGTAACATCGGGTGACAACTGGACAAGGCCCTTTTGTGCAGCATCATCTACAATAAGCTTATCTGTCCAGTGTGAATGTTAGTGAATGGGTGAGTGGAAAATTGCCCAGGTATGTCCTGCGCGCAAAATGTAAGACAAATCCAACCTGGCCAATTACCACCTCAGCAGTCTACTCTCGATCATCAGCGAAGTTATGGAAGACGTCATTGACAGTAATATCAAAAGGCAATACCTCAGCAGTGAGGTGTTCACTGATGCTCAGTTTGGGTTCCACTAGGGCCACTCAGCTCCTGACCTCATTACAGCCCTGGTCCAAACATGGACAAAAGAGCTGAACTCAAGTTGAGCTGAGAGTGGCTATCCTTGACATCAAAACAGCATTTGACCGAGTGTGCTCTAGCAAAACTGGGGTCAGTGGGAATAAATAGGAAAACTCTCCACTGGTTGCTGTCATACCTAGCACAAAGGAAGTTGTTTGTGGTTGTTGGAGCTCAATCATCTTAGCTCCAGGACATCACTGCAGGAGTTACTCAGGGTAGTGTCCTCGGCCCAACCATCTTCAGCTGTTTCAGCAATGACCTTCCTTCTATCATAAGGTCAGAACTGGGGATGTTCACTGATGATTGCACAATGTTTAGCAGCATTTGCGACTCCTCAGGTACAGAAGCAGTCCATGTCCAAATGCAGCAAGACCTGGACAATATCCAGTTTTGGACTGGTAAGTGACAAATAACATTCGCACCACACAAGTGTCAGGCAATTACCATCTCCAACAAGAGAGAATCTAACCATCGCCCCTGATGTTTAATGGCAATGTCATCACTGAATGCCCCACCATCAACATCTTGGGGGTTACCATTGAACAGAAACTGAACTGGGCCAGCCATATAAATATTGTGGCTACAAGAGCAGGTCAGAGGTTAGGAATCCTGCAATGAGTAACTCACCTCCTGACTCCCCAAAGCCTGTCCACCATCTACAAGGCACAATTCAGGAGTTTGATGGAATACTCCCCACTTGCCTGGATGAGTACAGCTTCCATGACACTCAAGGTGTTTGACACCATCCAGGACAAAGTAGTCAGCTTGATTGGCACCACACCCACAAATATTCGTTCCCTCCATCATCGATGCACAGTAGCAGCTGTGTGTACCATTTACAAGATGCACTATAGGAATTCACCAAGGCTCCTTAGACAGCACCTTCCAAACCCATGACCACTATCATCTAGAAGATCAAGGGCTGCAGATAGATGGGTACACCACCAGCTGGAAGTTCCCCTCCAAGTCACTCACCATCCTGATTTGGAAATATATCACTGCTCCTTCATTGTCGCTGGGTCAAAATCCAGGAACTCCCTTCCTAACAGCACTGTGGGTGTACCTATACCCCATGGGCTGCAGCAGCTCAAAAGGCAGCTCACCACCACCTTCTCAAGGGCAACTAGGGATGGGCAATAAATTCTGCTCTAGCTAACAAAGCCCACATCTTGTGAATGAAGAAAGAAAAATCCATTTAAGCAACACTGGATTGGAAAAACTGAGAAAAGCATGTTTGTGATCTATCCAGTTTTTTGCCTAATTTGGAAGTGGTGTTCAAAAGATGTGTAATGCACATATTAACATATTCAAAGGGTTCACCGTCTTTTTGAAGCAGTGCCACATGTATTCTGAAGTCACTAGCTGCTAAATTGAAGCATTTTTGGTGTGATTGGGTATGGTGTGAGTACCTGGGCATTAGTTCCCATTGTCTGAATTTTACACCTAAAGTTGGGCATGGAAGAGAACCATTTCTCTGCCTTACTTTCTCACAACAAGATAGTGCAGATGGCAGAATGCCTGACTCCCTGTTGGCATCAAGTTCCATCATTTCATGTTTCTTATCCTTTATTGATTTTTTTTCATCTCACCCAACAAGACAATCTTGCATTTTTTAATATATTTCCTTATAAATAACTGATACTTGCAATGTTATTCTAATCTACATGACTTATGTTATGTTTTAGACGTTTTTACTCCAGATATCTTTCTTGGGGTCAGTATCTTAGACAAGTTCTCCAGGTGATCCCTCACTCTTTGCAAATTAGCGTGCCAATCCCTACCATTGAATTGACTAGGAACTGATGAAACAACCAAAAGAACATTTGTCAAGTTCAACTGGCAAGCTGGTGTTGGGAATGCAAACACATTTTATGCAGTAAGTCTTCACTTAAAGTTGTATTTGCATTCCTGAAAATCGTGACTTTAAGTGAAAGAACTAAGTGAATCATAGGTTCCCATAGGGATCAATGTTAAAACTGGAGTTAGTTTCCTTCAGACATTTCTCACCTGGGAAAACCAATGTACCAGTTGAAATACTGTACCATACATGTGCAGCATTGTGTATTCTGAAATAACTTGCAAAATATCACTAGATATAAAAGAAATACTGTATGAATACAAATTAAATAATACTCACCAGTCTCTCTTTCTTCATAGGTAGTCCCTCGGCTTTGGGGATGACGTGCTTCCACTCTGGTTTAATGAATTCTGTGATGGTTGATAAGTCCAATGTGTGATCTGCAGACACTGCCGCATGTGGCATTTGTTGCTTAAGGGTCAATTAGATGAGTTGTACAGGAGTTTTTGCACTCTCTCCACCTCCGTATGTTCCCGACGAAGTCTCTCTGCATCCGGTGCCTTTCCAAATGAACCTTCTCCCAATGTGGTCGATTACCAAGAGTTGGTGAAGATGTTTGACCTCTTTAGGGATGCTTTGAGTACACCCCTATAGTATTTCGGCAGAGATGGCTTTGAGTGATTAGCCCTGGGCTCTCTCACTGGTTTTATTGTGGCTTCCCTGCCTCAACTTCAGCAAATGGCTCTTTCATTAGCTTTAGAATGGCAACTGTGCTTCGCCTGTTACAGAAATGAACAAAGGCCAGGCTTGGGGCTCCAAAATTAATCAGAAAATTGCAGAGTCAGGCTCCTTCAGGGTAAGCACTGCATCCTGTATTTTTCACCCAAACAAGCCCTGAGACAAGGAAAGCAATTTTACCTATGTACAGTATCAAATGCCTCTCTCACAGACTTTAAAATGGCTTCTCTGCCTTACCCAATGTTAAGCTCCACAGTAGGCACACCTTGTGCTCCATAATTAAAACCAGCTTACTGAGTCAAGGAATGGGTCTTTTCTGCACAGAAATGAGCAGCCCAGACTTCAACTTTAAAAAAACCATTAGTTTGGATGTTCTTCATTGGGAACTTTGCTTCAGAGATTTTTAAAAAATCACAGTTCCCTCAAGTACAAACACTTCCAATTGCACTTGCTTCAAAATAGTGCCCATTGGGTCACGGGACCTGACATCACATTGTCACGAAACAAGGCAAGATGACATTGCAACTACGTTAAACCAAATTTGACGATGTAAACCATGAATACTGGCCCTAATAACTGCGTGACTTTAAAGTGAGACAACTTAAAGCGGGGCAATTTAAAACATGGACTTATTGTACTGGTGCAAAGCAATTGCCTCAGTTGCTGTTCCACTGCCTTAAGTGTCTCATACCTTTTTACATTCTAATACAAGGATATTTTTCAACAAGTGTAATGATGTGTTAATCATAAACAGAAATATCGTTTTGTTCATAAATCTGTGCATTACCCTGGGGGTAAGATAAAAAATATCAGGTAAAAGTTGAAAAAACTTTTATGTTGAGGTCATCAGCGTAGAGTAGTCTTTAGTTATCTGAGGACTTTGTAAACAGTCAGATATTGGTTAGAAGTAGTGTGCCAGTGTGTGACTGATGAAGTTACGTTCAGCAAAGGGTTATTGTTTGCCTTTTCAGACAGCATTTGAGTTTTGAAATTGTTGAAGCATACTGTAATCGCATGTATTCAGTTCACGTTGCCAATAAGCACTCTTAACTTCAATATTCCTAATGGATTTAAACTATACTTACCGCATGTGTGTATTTATTCAACAGGTTATATACACTGCAAACACTTAGTTCTGTGTGTTCTCACAGGACATATTCTTCACAAAGATTACATCTGTTTGAATTTGACATTTTCCTTCAGGACAGAGGGTTGATTTCACATTTTCAAGATTTCAAAGGCAAATAACAAAGCTGATCCAGGCAATTTTCCACTATTGTGAAATGTTCAAATACCGAGGTACATGTCATTATCTAAGTTAGGAGTACAGAGTAAAGTCAGGTGGAACGTCTTCATTCAAGGGAGAACTGAGTTGTGGGATAAGATATCAAGGAAACTGCTTTGATGCCCTAGTGGAAAAGCATTGCTGGTGTAATGCTAAGTCATACAGGCCAGAAAGCCCCAAGTGGAATTCTCGATCTGCGCTGGGTTTGCTGATCTCAGATGCAACAGGAGATGGAGTGATATAATTCACTGCAGCATCTTCTTACGCTAGGGAATGGTAGCCCTACCTGATCATGAACCAGTGATCATTCCAGAAAACACACACACATATGCCCCAATCATAGGCATTTCACTCTGAATCCTGTGACTGAATTATGTATCAAGTAGAATTGGCCTTTTTTCTCTGGAGTTGAGAAGAATGAGAGGTCATCTCACTGAAATGTATAAAATCCTTAAGAGGGTCTGAGAGGGTAGCTGCTGAGAGACTGTTTTCCCCCTTACTGGATAGTTTCAGGATAAGAGGTTAGAAATTTAGGCCAGAGATGAGAAATTTCCTTCTCAAAGGATTGTAAATCTTTGCATGTCTCTACCCAAGAGCATTGTGGATGCTCTGTAATTGAATTTCTTCAAATGGATTTTTGAACACTAAAGAAATCGTAAGTAATGGGGATGGGGAGTGAAAAGTGAGTTGAGGTAGAAGATCAGCTAAGTTCTTTTGAATGGTGGAGCAAGCTGAGGGGCCATATGGCCTACACATCCTCCTATTTCTTATGTCCTTATGTTCTTAAATCAATCAGATGTTAACTTTTTTACTTCTGTTGTGAAGCGCATCTTTATACATGAAAATAACAATATAAAGGCAAGTTTCTTTTTTCAAGTTGTGTTTGGTCACCAAGGGTAGCTCTGTTGCACAGGTAGGGAGGGAGAGAGTGGAAGACCAATACTGGTAATAGATTCAATAGTCAGTGAACAGACAGGCATTTCGGTGGTTATAGGCATGAATCAGAATCAAGGATGTCAGGCATTCTTTTGGAGGAGGGTGAACAGCTAGAGGCTGTGGTCCACATTGGTACCATTGGCAAACAGAAAGAGGGATGAGCTCCTGAAAGCCAATTTTAGGGAGCTAGGAAAGAGATTGAAAAGCAGTACTCTAAGGGATCAAAGGTTACGAGGAGAAGGCGGGAAAATGGGGTTGAGAAGCTTATCAGCCATGATTGAATGGCGGAGCAGACTTGATGGGCTGAATGGCCTAATTTCTGCTCCTATGTCTTAAGGCAGTAATCTCAGGATTACTCCCAGTGCCACGTGCTAGTGGGTGTAAAAGGGGGAGGAATGAGCACATGAATACATGGCTGGAGAAATGGTGTAGGAGGGAGGGCTTTAGAATTCTGGGGCACTGGGACCAGTGCTGGGGCAGGTGAGGCCAGTACAAGGAGAATGGGTTACACATTAGCAGAACCAGGACTAGTTTTCTCAAGGGGGCATTTGCTCATGCAGTTGGGAAGAGTTTAAACTAGCTTGTCAGATGGATAGGAACCTGAGAGAGAATTCAGATAGAGAAAAAACAAAGCTGATAATGGGAATTACAAAAGTTGCAATTAAAAGTGGCAGGCCGCAGAAACAAAGGCCGGCATCAAATAGAGTCAAAATGGGGAATAATGTTAAAAAGGCAGAATTAAAGGCAGTCTATCTGAATGCACGCAGTATTCGCAACAAGTTAGGTGAATTAATAGCATGAATAGAAGTAAACTGGTATGATCTAAATGCCGTTACAGAGATGCGGCTGCAGGGTGATCAAGGCTGGGAACTAAACATTCAAGATATATTCGGTAATTAGGAAGGACAGGCAAAAAAGAAAAGGAGATGGGGTAGTGCTAATAATAAGGGATGAGATTAGTACATTAGTGAGAGAAGATCTTAGATCAAAAGAACAAGATATACAATAAGATAAAAGCAAAATACTGCAGATGCTAGAAATCTAGAACAAAAACAAAAATACCTGGAAAAACTCAGCAGGTCTGACAGCATCTGCGGAAAGGAATACAGTTAACGTTTCGAGTCCAAATGACTCTTCATCAGAACTAAGGAAAAATAGAAAAGAGGTGAAATATAAGCTGGTTTAAGCGGGGTGGGGGGGGCGGGGGGAGGGGTTGAGACAGCTAGAGCTGGATAGAGGGCCAGTGATAGGTGGAGATTGCCAAAAGATGTCATAGACAAAAGGACAAAGAGGTGTTGATGGTGGTGATATTAGCTAAAAAATGTGCTAATGGGGACATTAAGGGTAGAAAGCAGGATGAGCAAGGGACAGATAGCCCTAGTGGGGGTGGGGTGTGGGGGGTGGAATCGAAATAGGCTAAATGGTAGAGATAAAATAATGGATGGAAATACATTTAAAAATAATGGAAATATGTGGGAAAAGAAAAGTGCCTCATGGTTGCACAGGCTTGAGTTGCTAGTTCTGTTCAAAATCTATCCCATTTAGCACGGTGGTAGTGTCACACAACACGATGGAGGGTATCCTGAATGTGAAGACGGGACTTCGCCTCGACGGGACAAGGACTGTGCATTGGTCACTCCTACTGATAGTGTCATGGACAGATGTATATGCAGCAGGCAGGTTGGTGAGAATGAGGTCAAGTATGTGTTTCCCTATTGTTGGTTCCCTCACTACCAGCACAAACCCAGTCTAGCAGCATTATCCTTTAGGACTCAGCCAGCTCAGTCTGTAGTGGTGCTACTGAGCCACTCTTGGTGATGGACATTGAATTCCCCCACCCAGAGTATATTCTATGCCCTTGTCACCCTCAGTGCTCCCTCCAAGTAATATTCAAAGTGGAGGAGCACTGATTCATCAGCTGAGGGGGAAAGTACGTAGTAATCAGCAGGAGGTTTGCTTTCCCATGTTTGACCAGATGCCATGAGACTTCATGGGGTCCTGTAAAAGCTTCTATCGACTGTAAAGGTTTCTATACGTATGTAAAAAGGAAAAGGTTAGCAAGGACAAATGTGGGTTCATTACAGGCAGAGACAGGAGAATTTATAATGGAGATTAGGGAAATGGCAGAGAAGCTGAATAGTTACTATGTATCTATTTCACGGGGGAAGATACAAGAAATCTCCCAGAAAAAATAATGAACCAAGGAAGTATTGAGAATGAGCAACTAAAGGAAATTGGTGTTCGTGGAAAAGTAGCATTGGAGAAATTAATGGGACTAAAAGTTGATAAATCCCAGGGCCCGATGATCTACCCGTCCCCAGACTGTTTAAGGAGGTGGCTATGGAGATAGTGGATGCAATTGGTGGTTATCTTTCAAAATCCTATAGGTTCTAGAACAGTGCCTGCATATTAGAAGTTAGCAAATGTAACCCCACTGTTTAAGAAAGGAGGAAGAGAGAAAATGGGGAACTATAGATCTGTTAGCCTGATATCAGTAGTAGGGAAAATACTGGAATCTATGACAAAGAATGTGAAAACTGGACATTTAGAAAACAATGATCTTTTGGGCAGAGTCAACATGGATTTATGAAAAGAAAATCATGATTGACAAACCTGTTGGAGTTTTTTGAGGATGTAACTAGCAGATAAGGGAACCAGCGGATATAGTGTATTTGGATTTTCAGAGGTCTTTCAATAAGATCCCTCACAAGAGGTTAGTAAGCAAAATTAGAGCACAAGGACTTTCATGAACAGGATCTTTCTTACTATCAAGTCTGTATAAGGTTTTTAGAACTTTATTTAATCTCCATATGGCTCCTGAGGTCTGACTAAGGTGGATACTGGATGAGTTGGCATGAGGGTATAAAGGGCCATGAGGGGGTAGGAGGGGGTAAGGTGGTGTGAGGGTCGAGGGCTAGAGGTCAACTGGGACAAAGTTCCAGAGAACCGAGGCGAGCCTTTATACAGCTTGCGTTGGCCCAACTGTATCCAACATACACCCCCGCGCTCCCCCACCCCCCCCAGAGTGAAGTTCTTGACATTCAGGGGCCTTTTGTCTGAGGTGGGTGCGGCAAGCCAAGAATTTTCCTGACTTGAGTTACTCACGTTAGTAGCGAAAATCCCGGCTATAGTCTTTGAAGTGTTCAGGTCTTTTTAATATATGCGTGCAAGCTGTTGTTGGTTGTTCATCTGGTGTCTGCCGGTTCTTGGGGTGGTGTTGCTTCCCTGGGGAACATTGTTGCCATGGCGAGTGTTGTTACTGTGGTAAATGTTGCTGCTGCTCCACTGCATTTGTTTGGGAACAGTTAACATCTGGGACTGATGGTTGTTCAGTTCCTTGCTCAGTTGGCAAAATCAAATCTGCCTCATCAGCTGTCTGCTGTGTAGGAGCGGTTTTCCGGTGGCACATAGATGTCTGCAGTTGCGACGATAGATCTAGTCATTCGCTTTCTCCATATACAACTGAGGTGACAACTTCTTTAAACAGATCCCAAGTGGGCTAACTTGTTGAGTGTACTGAAAGTTTCTGCTCTGACCAGCTCTCCAACTCAGCTCTGGCAATGATTTGGTGATGAAATTTGACTTTCTGTCATTTCACTTTGATCTTGTCACACACTCCTGTTACTACTTCTAACTTCAGTAGATTTTTAGCTATTAGGAAAGTAGTCTGGGTGCAACATGACATGATTCACTTGACTGGACTACGTTCTGTGCCTTCAATAGGTGTGTTTCTAAGATTGCCTTGTACATAACTCTGCTGGATCTAGTTGAATTTTTAATGATCTCTGTGGCAATTTTCAAATTTGCCTCAGCCTTTCCATTTGACTGGGGATAGTGTGGAAATGACATGTAGTGCTGAATTTCCCAATCATTCATGAAGTGTCTGAATTCTGCACTCATGAATTGGGGGCCATTTTCACTCATCACAATGTCGGGAATGCCATGATGACTGAAGTGTGATTACAGGTTTTCTATTACCTTACTGATAGCCGTTGACGTCAGCTGGTCCAGGTCCCAGTAGTTTGAATTGTAGTCGTCTGTGACAAGGTAATCAGTTTGAGCATCATCTATGGTCTTTCTAGGATGTCATGAGTGGCTCTTTGCCTTACTTAGCTTGATGTTCATTATGTGCACCCTACTGGCTGATATAATCCTTAATTTCATTGCTCGTGTTTGGCTAATAGAGCACTTCTCTTGCCTTCCTCAGGCTAGACTTAATTTCTTGATGGTTTGCATGGATGTGCTTCAGCATGGTCTGAATTCCACGGCTCCCGTGTGGGTGTCTGGCACTCTGGATATCCCATGAAATAGAGCATGATCATGTCAGGAGGGGTATCCGATGTCATCACGCTGCATTGCGATATTTTGCAGGGCAGGCATACGCTTGAGTGTCGGCACCCCGTCCGATATCAATTAAAGGGCCAATTCAGGCATTAAGCAGGCAATGGACCGTAATTTTAACACGTTCATGCATTTTTACAGTTGGCACATGGGCTGAACTGGTAGCCGGGGAAAGCACAATTTGCACTTTCTAAATCCAAAGCAGGATATAAGGCTGAGGATGAAGCGAGTAGTGTGGATGTAAGAGTAAACATTTCTTGTGTAACTCTTGGTATGACCGATGCAGTTGGTAAAGTGGAGTTATTTAAAAATTCCAGAGGGAAACTTTAAACATCTGTCAAAACCTACAATTTTAAGTGTTATGTTTGAGATGTGACTCTAAATTCAGGAATCAGACCATCTGTTCTTGAGGTTTTATATTAAACTAAATGAAACATTTTATTAATTTACACAGGTTAAAATATATATGCACATGGCTACAAATTACTATCATAACTTACTATCATATCAGGAATCAGGCCATCAGTTCTCAAGGTTTTACATTACACCATGTGAAGCTAAACGTGTCTTTCCCAACTTATTTCCACAAATAAGTTTGTGTGACTGCAATAGCTTTTCAAATCACTTTGATACTTGCTTGGAAGATAACTCAATTTCATTTAAATTTTCAAGCAATCCCTCATTATCCAGTTCGATTAGAGGAAAATCAATTTCAGAGTCCTGCACTTCTACCTCTTTCTCATCGGCCACCATCACTAACACCTCGTTTTGTTCCTCTTCCCTGTCAAAGTGCTTTATAAGCATATTTACATGATACACCCTTGCTTCTTTCTTCTATCTGGAGTATTTATTAAATAATTTACTTCACTCAATTTCTTTTCAATCCTGTAAGGCCCACTAAACCTTGCATTTAAGGAATCCCCTAGTACTGGTAACAAAACTTTCTCTCCAGAAACAAAATTGTGAATTTTAGCCTTCTTATCTGCTTTCACTTTCTTCACTTGCTATGAGATCTTTAAATATTCCCTAGCCAACTCACATGCTCTGTTCAACCTTTCTCTGAAATTTGATACATAATCCAGAAGAGTAGTTTCTGAATTTTGACCCACCAATTTCTCATGAATCAATTTCAGTGGTTCCCTTACCTCATGACGATAAACTAGTTCGAAAGGGCTAAAACCAGTCGATGCATTTGGAGCGTCTCTAATAGCAAATAACAAAAATGGAATTCCTGTATCCCAATCCTGTGCATAACCAAGACAGTATGGTCTTATCATAATTTTTAAAGTTTGATGCCATCTTTTCAAAGCTCCTTGTGACTCTGGATGATAAGCCGTTGACTTAAACTGTTTTATCCCCAAACTGTTCATTACTTCCTTAAACAGCTGTGATATGAAATTTGACCGATGATCTGATTGTATTTCCTTAGGTAAACCATATCTTGTAAAAAATGTAATTAACTCCTCCACAATCTTCTTAGTTGTAATATTTCTTAAAGGTATCACGTCAGGAAACCTAGTAGACACATCCATTATTGTCAGCAAATACTGATTTCCACTTTTAGTCTTAGGGAGGGGTCCTACACAATCAATCTTGCCCCTGGTAAAAGGTTCTTCAAATGCTGGCATTGGGATTAAAGGCATCGGCTTAATCACTGTTTGTGGGTTTCCTGTTACTTGACATATATGACAGGTTCTACAGAATTTGACTACATCCCTATGCAATCCTGGCCAAAAAAAAAATACTTTTCCTGTGTTTTCCTAATTCCTTAATACCCCTCCATTGGAAGTTCATAAGCAATGCTCAGAATCTCATTTCTATACCCTAATGAGATAACAATCTGATGCACCTCCCTCCAGCTTTCATTTGCTGAGACATGATCCAACTGACACTTTCTCATTAATATATTCCCTCAAAGATAATAATAGATGGGAATAAATATTGCTTCAGTTTCTGAATAAGTTTTCTGATATAACTGTTTTAATTACAAATCATTTTTCTGTAACTCCACTAACCTTTTTGAGTTAAACACTTCAACTGAACTGTCCTGCATTCCTTCCTCCTGAACAATGTTATCAAATACAGTGCCAGCTAATTGGAGTTCGACACATTTTTCTTCCCTTTGAACTGCCGGCTTATCTTGTTTATTTTGTTTTTCCCCAAGGGCCTTTGATCTCATTATAACACAATCAGGAAACAATCCAGGATGTTCCTTCTGTAGCACATCTGTTGAAAACACTTCTACAGGCTGCTCAACTCCCACATTTGCAAACCAGCTATATCATTACCCAGAATAAATTGAACCTCTGCAATGGGCAATTTTTCCACCACTTCAAATATAACTTCATCTGTCTTCCATCTGCTCTTTAAATTTACCTTCCACAATGGAATAGATTTGACATTTCCATGAACCCCACTTATTATTACCTTCTCCTATAACATTCCCTCTGAACAACAAATATCACTATCCCACAATTTTATCCCACTTTTTATCCCTTTCCAATTTGAAAAGGTGATGGAAAAAATGTTTAGCTCTATGAACTAACTCAAAGTCATCAGCTATCTCTGCTGCATGTCTCATAGAATCAATCTTCTGTTCCTCCACATGAGTTCTCAATACGGAAGAGAGTTAATCTTTAAATTCTTCCAAAAGAATGACTTCCCTAAGAGCTGCATAGGTTGTCTCTATTTTTAATGCCCATATCCACTGGTCAAAATTACTTTGTTTTACTCTTTCAAACTCAATATAAGTTTGCCCAGGCTGTTTTCTCATATTCCTAATTTCTGCCTGTATGCTTCAGGAGCCAACTCATATGCACTCAAAATAGCTTTTTTCACCACATCATAATTCAGCGACATTTCTTCTGAAAGTGAAGCATATACCTCAAGCGCCTTACCTAACAACTTAGATTGTAATAATAATGTCCAGTTTTCCTGTAGCCATTTCATCTACTGACCTAGCTTCTCAAATGAAATAAAGAATGCTTCAAAATCTTTTTCCTCAAACTTTGGAAGAGCTTCTACAAATTTAAACATATCCCCACTGGGTTCTACCCTAGAGATAAATCCTTCTTGATCTATTGACATCTCTTTTCTAACTGCCAACATTTTCAGTTGGAATTCTCTCTCTCTCTCTCTTTCTCCTTCCTCCTTCTCCATCTTCACAATTTCTAATTCCATTGTTTGTTCAAATTCAAGCCTCTTCATTTGCAACTGAAGTCTCACTATCTTCAGCTGTGACTCACTACTGTCAGGATTCACGTGCAACTGTAGATGCCATGCTATACATTTAACTATATCTGATTTCCTGTGCTATACTTTTAACTATATCTGATTCCCTAGCCCCTGCAGGTAACCCCAATTTTAACTTGGTTGCCAAATCTGTTAACTTACTTTTGGTTATTCTCTCCAACCCAATCAGAGTTATCTCTTCTACTCCCAGACAAGTCTTAGCAATTGCCAAAGCCATCTTACAGTCTCACCACTTCTAAAATATCTCACCAACTCTTGAATTCAATGTGCTTCTCATACTCGTAAGCTTAAGATTCACCAATCCCTAACCAATCGAGGAATTAGAAATATAATTTATTCTGGCACAGTCCCCAGTTGTTATGACCGATGTAGTTGGCAAAGCGGAGTTATTTAAATATCCCAGAGGGAAACTTTAAACAACTGTCATAACCTAAAATCTTAAGTGCGATGTTTGAGGTATAACTCTAAATTAAGGAATCAGGCCATCAGTTCTCAAGGTTTTACATTAAACTAAATGAAACATTTTATTAATTTACACAGGTTAAAATATATATACACATGGCTATAAATTATTACTATCATAACTTTGAATAAATTCCCAAACTAATCTCCATTAAGGCAACAACAACCCGTAGATTTAACCAAACACCAGGCAAAGCATTTTTACCTTACAAATTCAAATTGAGGTTATTTTCACTTTGGTTTCTGTGGAGCCGTTGGAGGCTTACAGCTGCCTTTTGATCTCACATTGCCTCTGCTCTGTACACCCGAAAACTGCTGAAGTTATACCTACCACCACTGATTGAAGTCCAATTCTCATTGTCTCACCAGCCTCTTTGAACTTCACCTTTTAACAATGAAACCCCTTTCAGAGTACCAATTTTATTACTAATATAAACATATTGTTTGGTAGCTGCTAGATAGGCATCAGATTTCACCTTACTTCTTGAATGCTCTATTCAAAAAGTGCAAATGTACACTATCTCTCCGACATATTAAAACTAGCTGGCTTTAATCCAACTAAGACACACCCACAGGCTAAATGTCTATTTTAAAAGAAAAATATTTTCCAAAATGTTATATACATCAATCGGTTCATGACACTCTGGACTGTCTTATTTTCCCTGTGAACCATATTGTTCATATATTATGTAAGTAAGGAGGCTTCTACCCTTAAAGGGACATTTACAGACAGGCCACAGCATCATCAAGTAAGCACCTCAACAATCCAGAAGATGAAAAATGGGGATTTCAGGTGGAGGCTCTTCCTCAGTTGAGGAGGAGAGGGAAAGAAGTGAGAAGAGGCCAGCCGGCCAGAGACATCATCAGTGTTTCTGCCCGCAAGGCCAAGCAGCACAACCTGAAGGGGCTGAAGGTCAGCAAGGCTTGCAAGGGAGAATGGACAGGCAGAGGCACCATTACCCTGCTGCAAGAGTGCACAGAGATGGACCCAGCTCCCTGGATGTGACTGAGGTGCAGTGCAGAAGAAGGATTTGCCTCTCAAGGGAGACAGTGACTTCCATCTGTGAGATGATAGGGCCTGAGATCACATCCAACTGTGTTGGTGCGCACCCAATGCCTGAAAGTGACTGTTGCCCTCAATTTAAATACTTCAGGTTCCTTCCAGGGTTCTTAGGGGATCTCTGCGGTGTGTCACAATCCGTAGCATACAACTGCATAAAGTTTGCCACGGACGCACTCTTCAGAAGGGTCAATACATTCATACATTTAAACAAATGAGCATAGCTAGGCAGAGCGTGCAAGAGGATTTGCAGCTATCGCAGGCTTCCCAAAGATTCAGGGTGCAATCAGTTGCACCCATGTGGTGAACAAGGCACTTGCTGGACATCCTGGGGCCTTTGTGAATCATAAGGGCTTCCACTCGCTCAATCTCCAGCTCATGTTCGATCAGCAGCAGCAGATCCTCCAGGTTTGTGCAAGGTATACAGGGGGTTGCCATGACTCCTATATTCTCTGACACTCCAGGGCTTTTCATCCCCCCTGCATGCTTGGATGGCTGGCTGGTGGAAAAATAAAGGATCTCCTCTGAAAAGATAGTGGATGACACCAGTAAGACATCCAAGAACGCCCGCTGAAGAGAGGTACAACAGGTGCCATACCTCCACGAGGGCCATAATCAAGAGGGCGCTAAACCTCCTGAGGATGAGGTTCCATTGCCTGGATTGCTCTGGAGGATCTTTTCAATTTCATTGTGGTTGTGTGCTGTGCCCTGCCCAATCTGGTTCTCTCTCAGGGAGATCGGGTGGAGGGTGAAGACTGCGATCTGCAGCCGCAAACATTTCAGGACGATTCCAACACAGATTCGAGGAAGAACCTGCTCAGTTACAGGGTCATGCTGAGGACCCAGAAAGGCAACAGTTTGTGGGAGCCAGGGAGACCAGGGAAGTCCTGATTCAAAGGAGCTTCCAGTGGGCTTCAAAAGTCAACACTCTAAATCATTGAAAAGCTGCAGTGAGGTTATCGCTTGGAGTTCGTGAAGCTCTCCTGACATCCTCTTTGTCTTGTGCCTCCTTCTGAAACAAGCTGTAATGCTCAATTGCTTTTTTGGTTTGAGTTTCAGGCCTCTTATCTTAATGGCACTCATAGTGCAAGAAGGACATGTTACATGAGGTGAGATTTTAATAAAGTGATGTGGAACAACAAAACACAACAATTTACAAGTCACAAAGATAACAATTTCACCCCTATTGCCCTTATGTATTTACAGTGATTTCTTAAACCATCTACGAGTGCTTTGTCATAGTGCTCCCCAGTACCTGGTAGCTGCATTGGAGACAGGCTGCTGACTCAGATGCCCCGTTGGCCTGGATGACCTTGGCAGGGCCCTCTGCTCGCTGGAGTCTGTGAGGACCCTGACTGGGTGGGAGAGTCCTGCACAGTGGGTGGGACACTCCTCAGTCGTCATGGGTTCTGCAGATGAAATAGTCACTGACAGAGGGGCGGAGGAGCTGCTATCATCATCAGGAGCGCCTGAGAGCAGTCTCCAGATGCAGATAGCTGCCGCATATCCACCAACATGAGGTTTGCTTAGACTCTCTGCTCACCATAGATGGACGAGCAGTAAGCGGAATCACCAGGTGCCCCATCCATCTCACACATTGGCAATGACCTGCTGAGGTCACTGACAGTGTGTGGCCTTGCAGGCTGAACACAACCCCAGAAGCCCTTGTTTGAGCTCCTGAAGCTGACACTCCATGAAAGTCACCAATCTCTTGATGGAGGATATAGAATACAAAAGCAGGGAAGTAGTGCTGGTACTGTGTAAAATGCTAGTTAGGCAAAAGCTGGAGTTCTGCATATAGTTCTGGTCACCACATTACAGGAAGGACATAGCTGCTGTAGGAGGAGTACAGAGGAGATTTACAAGAATGCTGTCAGAGCTTGAGAACTGCAGCTGTGAGGAAGGATTAGATGGCTAGGGTTGTTTTCCTTAGAACAGAGGAGGCTGAGTGGTGACTTGATTGAGGTGTATAAAATTATGAGGGGTTGATAGAGTAGACGGGAAAAACTTGTTTCCCCTGGTGGAGAGGTCAATTACCAGGGGGAGCAGATTTAAGGTGATTGATAGAGGATTAACAGGGATATTAGGAAAAACCCTTTCACCCAGTGGGTGGTGGGTGTCTGAAATTTGCTGCCCCGATTGTGGTTGAGGCAGGAACCCTCAACTCATTACCTGGATCTGCAGCTAAAGTGCTGTAACCTGCTGGATGGTGGGATTAGAATGGGCAGACGTTTTTTTAGCTGGCACAGACACGATGGGCTGTATGGCCTCTTTCTGTGTCATAACTTGTCCATGGTTCTAGGAAGCCATGCCATCAGGGCTGAGGGTGATCGCAGTGCTCATGCCCCACATGGACTCCTCCATTGTATGAACCATGGCACGCAAACCCTCAGGAATCTCTGCCAGATCATCACAATACATCCTGCTGGACATCCAGCATTTGCCGCCTAATGGACAACTCCAGAGATTCATCATCTGCCTGGGGCTCAGCATCGTCCTTATCTCCAAAACTTTTCCGATTGTCAGAGGTCCGGGAACTCTGTCTCTAAAAGCAAGTGTGACGTGGTTTCCCAGGTATGTGGAACCATCTGTGCCGAAGTGCTCAACCCCACCGAAGTGCCGTATCCGAGGTGGTGCAAGATGCAGAATGAGGATGTGACACTAAAGCCTCTGAGGTCCCTTCTCCTCCAAGTTTAGTGGAGGACCATCCGGATCCTCTGGATGATGATGCATCTGATGATGAGGGACAGCTGTAAGTATCCATAAGCATTCAGAGTAGGTAGCTGCAGCTGCATTCTGCAATTGGGCATAGCGCATTTCCAACATTTACATATGCAAGAACATAGAGGACCAGTGGATATAAGCTTGCAGTCTTTGACCCATTGTCCTCCATTTCTAAGCCCCTCGAGTTGACACAATTGATAGTGTGTCCCTTTTACTCTTATCCTCCTCCGAGATGCCAGTATCTCCTCGACCAGTGGATCTTGCTCCATGCTCACAGGCCAACTCGAATGTGTCCTCCTCCATCAGAGTCAGCACAGCCAGATTCAGGGCACCACCACCCATACGGCTTTGATCCAGAGCAGATTCAAGAATCTCACCTCGAATTGGCAAAAGTTTTCATCCTCCTCTCCAGCATCGCTGGTCCATGTGCCCAACACATTACAAGACTTTGCCTTCTAGGCATGCCTACCATCTGGTCTAGTCCCAGGCAGCCTTGTAGGGCACAGGGCAACTTGGCAACTGGAGCTGGTGGCTTAACACCTTCCAGCTCCACCAAATGCAAATCCACACATGTACATTCATTCAAGATATAAAAGGGCTTCCTTACTCTCCCTTGCAGAGCGGGGAAGGTCATTCAGCCTCTTCCGACCTTGCACCCAGGTCCTTCGGATGACCCCACAGCTGCTGACTATTACTGCCACATACTTTCTTACTGACATGTGGAGGCCTCCTCTTGCTGTCACGTGGCAGCAGTGTCTCCCGGCGATCACTTACTGCCTGCACGAGTGTCTGCAAGCAATCATCTGAAAAATGAGGGACTGCTTGGCTGCAGCCATTTCCATAGCTTGAACCTCTGGATGACATTCCTCAATTTCTTGCACAAGTTGCTCCTGCCTTTGAATTAGGATTCAATGAATTGAATGATCCTGCCACAGCACAATCTCCCAAAACTCCTCACCATGACCTTCATTGCATCCTTCCTTCTGTCCATTTAAACCCCCCATCCACAGCTGACTCCATGGAGACACCCGCCTTGTTCCTGTCATCCCCGCCGGCAGTGCTGGCCCTCTCAGAGAACGGGTTTCATGCTGGGCAGATGTTAATTGGCCAGTCAGTGCGTGACTGCTGTCAGCTGGTGGTCTCAGGCGGGGCTGGAGTTTACATCTGTTTCCGGGACCACCAATCGCCTGGACACACTGAGAGAAATATTCAGGCTCATATCTTTTATCATTTCTTTAGGGATACTGAGTCTGGTTCCTTTGAAAAGATGCCACCTTCACTTCATCTCTGTATGCCCAATACTCTCTTTTAGCAACAGGTGTGTCCCCGGTTATTTCAGGTCATACTTTCATCAAAACTTCGTGTAGCTCTTGAAGAGTTATATTTTGTTGTGTAATTTGCATGATCCGAGAAAAATGATTGTCTGTCAGGATCTGTTCAGCAGTCAATGGCTTGGTATCAGATGAAACACTGCAAATCTCTTCTGGTACTTGAAGGTTTTGTCAGTCCAAACTTTTGACTTGTTTCAGCTGAGATGTGTGGAATTTTGCTTCATGTCCGCTATCTGGAACTGCAGAACTTCTTTCTTCCCGTTGTTTTGGACTCTCAGCTTAGTTTGTCTTCTTGGGTTGAGCATCTTGCTATCATAGAGCCTCAACTTTACCTTTGATGGCTTCAGTGGCTTTGTTCTTGGGTCACCATCTTGAGCAACTTCATACGAGTCTGTGAAGCTCATGATTTTGCACATAGCACCATTCTCTATCTGACACTTCACATTAATTTTATGAGCACCTTCTGCAGTCATCATTCCAACAGTCACAGACTACTTATTACCTTGAAACTTGATGACACCAACCTGTTCTAGAGTGTAGAGTGATTCCTCAGAATCATCATCTGACATCTCTTCAGCAACCATCTTTAAACTTTGCTTTTCTTCTTTTCAGCTAAACACTTGCGTGCAAAGTGATTCAGCTTCTTACAGTTAGAGCACTGCTTTCCCCATGCTGGGCATGCTTCTTTTTTTGTGTGTGTTGTCCTCCACTGTATTTACATTCTGTACTCTGGCCTTGATCTTTTTGCTGGCCACTCTGTAAATTATCTTTCTTTTCTTCATTGGCTTGGAGGGCTTGGACTTCCTCTCAAAATAGTACAAAACTGCATCAGTTCTCCGATCAATACTCCTCAGCTGATGATTAGCAACCTCAGAGCTTCTGCAAATGTCAATAGTTTTCTTGAGAGTAAGTTTCTCTTCTCTCAGCAGACATGCTCTCACATCAGAACTCTCATTCCTAAAACAATGCTATCCCTGATGAGATCATTCTTCAGTTGTCCAAACTCACAAGATTCAGCTAGATGTCTCGGTGCAGTCACATACTAAGCAATATTCTCCCCCTCTTCAACAGCTCTGGTTTTGAACATGTAGTGTTCATAAATAATAACAGTAGAGGGTTCAAAGCGGGTCTTCACAAGTCTGGCTTTTCTGCTTCTTAGCGAGGACTAGGATATGTTACAGCTGGTAGGTCTCTTTCCCCAGCACTGTTAACAGAGCTGCCATTCTTATTGTCCAAGTTTCTTGTTCAACTCTGTGGAAATCTCATAATTCTGCCATTAAGACTGGAAGAATTGCCAATTGCCTCTCAAATCTTCCATCATCTCCATAGGAGAAAGCATTGGAAAATTTGAAGCCACAATTACTCACCCAGGTGTCCATGTTCTGTACAAAGTTGCAGACCAAAGTTTTAATTATTCTCTGCTGTTTTTACATCTGCTGACTAACTTACAGCTATCAAATCCACTCAATCCCAGTTGCACACTTCTGATACCATATTCCATGTGAGGTGTAAAATGGCTACTGCCCTAAAACCTTTATTTACACATGATAATATCAGAGGTCATGAGTATGACAAGCCACAGTGGACAAGGTATTTATCCAAACAGTCCATAGTATTGGGGTCTCTCGGACAACACTGGTTAGACCCTACATCAAAAGCAGCTGGCCCTCATAATGAAGAAAGCATTTACTTTATTTTCATCACCTATTGTATTCACTTTCAGCCAAATGTATAACCTTCATTCATAATTACACTGGTCCTCTTTGTTAGGGTTGAATTCCCCCATTGTCACCAGATATGCCTTCTGTGCCATTTTTCAATTATGTACTGTGCTCACTCACTGTGCTGTCCACGAACACAATATGTACACACAGAACAATTTTTTGAAACGCTCAAACTTCCTTAAAATCAACTTTAGGAGTTCCATAAGTGTGTTACAATGTTCTTCTGTCGTTAATTTCTCAAATAAAATTCAAGAAAAGAATTCCATCCCATCCTCTTCACTGTCTTTCTGTTGTGTGCTGCACTGAGAAAAGACTCAGCATGCTCAAATGTAAGCAGTCACGTAGAAAGTTCTTTATTTACATCTTTCAATACAAAGGGCAGCAGAGGGGGCAGCATCAGTATATGATCAGCTCCTACAATATACTACAATGCAAAATGTCCCAGAGCTCTAACATTCCTTTTATGGGCACAAAAAAAGACAAAGGTTACGATAACCTCAAGCAACTTCCACTTTTTTCTCTTAAATAAACTTATTTGGCCTTGTTCCACAATTGGACACATTCACTGAGGAAAGCACTCAGTGAGCACTGGTCAGGAAATAGGGGTTGGGTTTTCCATTGATTCATATTGATGGATAGAAAACCAGGCATTGTGGGTTTATGATATCTGGGCCAGTGCCACTACCCCTCCTCATTGGGATTGCCCAATCGCAGAATCAACCTTATTTTATCTAGTAAACAGTATACTTTTGTTTTGCTTGTGTTTAAAGGTTTTGCACACTTAGATTTGCAAAGACATAGAGCAGATTTTTGCCATCGGCGAGCAGGGGGCGGGGCCCACTCACCGGCGTGTAAAATAACGTCAGGCGGAACCCCCAAAGTCATCCCGCCCCATTTAAATTTTCAGGAAGGTGGGGGCTCAGCAAAATCAGCTGCGGGCCCGCCAACCTGTCAATGGCCAATTGAGGCCATTGACAGGATCATTTAAACAATTAAAGGACCTGCCCGTCCAACCTTAAGGTTGGTAGGCAGGCCAGGAGCCCCAGTGGCAAATAGAGAAAACATGAAACCTCATCCAGCAGTGGGATGAGGTTTCATGCAGGGTTTCAAAAATTTTAATAAAGTTATTCTGTAAATTATGAACATGTCTCATCTCATGTGACATTGTCACATGAGGGGGACATATTAGGGAATTTTTTTTTTCTGTTTTTAATATTTTTCAAAGTGGAAGCGATCTCTCTGAGGCTGCCCTTAGCCTCAGGGAGATGTGCACTCTTTCGTGCGCATGCGCAAAAGAGCGCACTCTCGCTTTTAGGGAATCCCCACCCACCCGCACAGGAAGCGCATAGCGCTTCCCGCCGGACGTCACGCTGGGTGGGCCTTAATTGGCCCGCCTACATAAAATGGCAGTGCGGCCCGCTTCGCTGGCGGGGATCAGCTCTCCGCCCGCCGGAGATTGGGTCGGGCCCGCCTGCCCGACAGGTAGAAAGTCCTGCCCATGGTCTTTTTCAAAGACATAAAGCATCTGTAGACTCACTCAATGAAATATTGCCAAATTAGTTAGTTGAATTGGAAATTGACTTGCATTAAAAGCAGAAAATGATGAAGTTTGGAAGAGACTCTGTTGTTTTCATTTATTCTTTCATGGGATGTGGGCGTCGCTGGCTAGGCATGCATTTATTGCCCATCACTAATTGTTTTTGAGAGGATGGTGATGTTACGCTGTCTTGAACTTCTGCAGTGCATTTGTTGCAGGCACACCCACAGTGTTGTTAGGAAGGGGATTCCTGGATTTTGACCCAGCGACAGTGAAGGAATTGCAACATAGTTCCAAGACAGGATGGCATGTGGCTTGGAGGTGAACTTGCAGGTGGGCGTGTTCCCATGTGTCTGCTGCTCTTGTTGTTCCAGGTGTTAGAGGTTGTGGGTTTAAAAGGTGCTGTCGAAGGAGCATTAGCGAGGTGCTGCAGTGCATCTTGTAGATGGCACACACTGTTGCCACGGGGCATTGGTGATGGAGGGAGTGAATGTTTAAGGTGGTGGATGGGGTGCCAATTAAGTGGGCTGCTTTGCAAGTGGATGATGGCAAGCTTCTTGAGTGTTGCTGGAGCTGCACTCATGCAGGCAATTGGAAAGTATTCCATCACACTCCTGACCTGTGCTTTGTAGATGGTGCACAGGTGTTGGGGAGTCAGGTGGTAAGTTCATGTCCACAGAATTCCGAGCCTCTGACCTGCTATTGTAGCCACACTATTTATATGACTGGTCCTATTCAGTTTCTGGTCAATGGTAATCCCCAGGATGTTGATAGCGGGGGATTCGGCAATGGTAATGCCATTGAATGTCAAGGGGAGATAGTTCGATTCTCTCTTTTTGGAGATGGTCATTGCCTGGCACTTGTATGGTGTGAATGTTACTTGCTACTTGTCAGCCCAAGCCTGGATATTATCCAGGTCTTGCTGCATATGGACATGGACTGCTTCTGTATCTGAGGAGTCGCGAATGGTGCTGAACATTGTGCAATCATCAGTGAACATCCCCACTTCTGACCTTATGATGGAAGGAAGATCATTGATGAAGCAACTAAAGATGGTTGCGTCTAGAACACTACCCTGAGGAACTCCTGCAGTGATGTCCTGGGAGTTAGATGATTGACCTCCAACAACCACAAACATCTTCCTTTGTGCTAGGTATGACTATAACCAGTGGATAGTTTCCCCCGATTCCCACTGACTCCAGTTTTGCTAGGGCTCCTTGTTGCCACACTTGATCAAATGCTGCCTTGATGTCAAGGGCAATCATTCATATCTCACCTCTTGAGTTCAGCTCTTTTATCCATGTTTGGATCAGGGCTGTAATGAGGTCAGGAGGTGAGTGGCCCAGGCGGAACCCAAACTGAGCGTAAGTGAACAGGTTATTGCTGAGTAAGTGCCGCTTGATAGTACTGCCGATGACCCTTTCCATCACTTTGCTGATGATTGAGAGTAGACTGATGGGGCAGTAATTGGCTGGGTTGGATTTGTCCTGTTTTTTGTGTACAGGACATACCTGGGCAATTTTCCACATTGCCAGATAGATGCCAGTGTTGTAGTTGTACTGGAACAGCTTGGCTATGGGTATGGCTAGTTCTGGAGCACAAGTCTTCAGCACTATTGCCGGGATGTTGTCGGAGCCCACGACCTTTGCAGTATCCAGTGCCTTCAGCCAATTCTCGATATCACATGGAGTGAATCAAATTGACTGGAGATTGGCATCTGTGATGCTGGGGGCCACAGGAGGTGGCCAAGATGGATCATCCACTCTACACTACCGGCTGAAGGTTGTTGCAAAAGCTTCAGCCTTCTCTTTTACACTGATGTGCTGGGCTCCCCTAATTGAGGATGGGGATATTCATGGAGCCTCCTCTTCCAGTTAGTTGTTTAATTGTCCACCATCATTCATGGCTGGATGTGGCAGAGCTTAGAGCTGATACATTGTTTGTGGGGTTGCTTAGCTCTGTCAATTCAAAGCTGCTTCCTCTGTTTGGCATGCAAGCATGCGCCTGGGAAGATGTAAAGTTCTGCAGCAGCTTGTTCTGAGTAATCTTCTGTCTACACTACTCTTAAATAAGTAGTGGCTAGGTGATCAGCACAGAGGATATTTAAAACATTGAAATTGGTCTAAACGAATAATGAACATGAGCTATACAATGACCGATGGATTTAATTGCATAAAGTGTAAATTCTTGTGTAAGAGAATAACATAAAATATGTACGCAAATGTGTATGTTAACATAAGTAAAAAGGAAAAAGAAAGGGCTGAATTTTGCCGTTTGCGAGCTGGGGGAGGGGCCTGCTTGCCGACGCATAAAATGATACGGGATGATGTCGGAGGAAACCCCCGACGTCATCCCACCCCATTTAAATTTTCAGGAAGGCGAGCCCGCAGCAAAATCAGCTGCAGGCTCGCCGACCTCCCAATGGCCATTGAGGCCATTGACAGGATCATTAAAACAATTAAAGGACCTGTCCGTCCAACCTTAAGGTTGGTGGGCAGGCCAGGAGCCCCGGCAGGAACTAGAAAAAACATGAAACCTCATCCACGGGCGGGATGAGGTTTCATGTAGGGATTTAAAAAGTTGAATAAAGTTTTAGTGTAATTTATGAACATGTCCCATCCCACGTCACAAGAGAGGGTCATGTTAAGGATTTTTATTTTCTATTTTTAACGTTTTTAAAACTGTCAGCGATCTCCCTGAGGCAGCACTTAGCCTCTCAGGGAAATGTGGATCATCCATGCGTGAAAGAGCGCACTCTTGCATTTGGGGAATTCCCCCCCCACCCCGTCCACACAGGAAGTGCATAGCGCTTCCCACCGATGTCACACTGGGCAGGCCTTAATTGGCCCGCCCACGCAAAATGGCGGCGGGGCCCGCTTCTCCGGCGGAGATCGGCTCCCCGCCCACCGGAGATTGAGTCGGGCCCGCCCGCCCAGCAGGCAGAAAATTCTGCCCAAAGAGTGTGATTACCAACAATTTACTGACAGAGCCAGTACTTAAATCAATTGCACATTTTTCTGCCATTTAATGAATCTCTCACACATTTGTTATAATAATACTGCTGGGTTAGGACTTTCCATTCATCAGGTGTGGAATGGATGACAGACTTGAAATTACCTCATTTCCTAGTCCTCATTTGGCCACCAGCCAATCTTCAATAGAGCATTAATGAAGATTGTGTAACTTTCATCTAAAATGACACTGTACAGAGTTAATTTTATGACGCGCTGCCAGTGGAACTCTTGGCTTCTGGAAACATATATCAAAAGTGTAGCAGCGCTGCAATTAATTTTCTGTTAAAATTAGTAGTCAGAAAATCATGTGCACGATGCAACCAAATTTCCAGTGTGCACTATTGGTGGGCAATGCTCCCCACCAGTAACTTAAGTTGGATAATAACCGTTTAAGCATCAAATCCTAAATGTTTTTCCAGCAAGAACTGGCCCATTATTTTTAAAAACCTAGCATTAGCAGTACCTGTTTTTCCATCTATCTTATATGGAAATAATCCAGAGCCTTAATAAACATGTTGAAAATCGTGCCCAATATGTGTCCAAATTCCTGATACACTCTCTCAATAGCCCAGGACTCTCTACTGGCTGCAGCAAATTAAAAATTACCCTTGATATGCAGTGCTGAAGAATTTCATTCAATGACATCTTACAGATGTGTGATCAGTGAGGTGAGTATACTTCAAATAAAGTGACTGTAAGCAACCTTCAACTGTAACTTCAAATCTGTCAGAACCTTGGGTGGTGGCAAGTCCATTGCAATAAACAAAGTGGCCCAGTGGAGGGGTTAAATGCCATTAATTAGTCTTGTAAATGTAAAAATGTAATGAACATTTTATTCTTTTCTATTGAAGTTTTAACACATATGGACAGATTTCACTTTCCTGTTCTTCTGTCTGGTTACTATTTTTTATGTTTTGTTCCAAAGCCAGTACACCTACACACCACATATGTGAACAAAATAACAGCTGCTGCAGTCTCAAGGGCCAAAGGCTAACCCAGGAGGGATTTATGAGCCATGAAAATTTGTCTTTCAAAACATCAGAACTTTCCCTTTCTGTAGGAAGCATGGAAATATTGAATATAATTGGCTTTTGTGGCAAACCTCTTTCTGAGTACTCTTTTTGTTCCGAAATGATTGCACTGCTTTTCTTGTAATCAGTATCAAACTGTGATGCAAATGATCAGAGACCAAATGTTACAACAGAACAAGTTATGGAGAACTTAAAAGACTGTGAGGTTCCACTTTCAAAAGCATTGGAGATACTTTATGTGTCAGTACAAAGTTGGTTATATTACATCAATATATGGCAGTGGTACAACTTCAGTTTTTAACATTGAGACAAGGCCAAGGTTCAGATTCCAGTGCACTAAGTGATGGCATTTTCATCAGCACAGTGGCAGGACTAGTTTTGCACAAGCCTGATATATTAGGTCAATGTTTTACTGCCACTGTTTTTCAAAATTGTTCTTAATCTTTAACAGTTAAATATTTGATTGAATAAATATTTTTGATGACGTGCTCACAAAACTGTAGTTTTAAATAGCCATAGCAATTAACTTTACACCTCAAAAATCAAGAGTTTTGCTTAATTCTGCATCGTCAAACTATTACTGGAACACTAATGTGAAAAAGCTACATCTAGCAAAAAGGAAAGAAACTGTTTTCTGAAAAAGAACATGAAATTACAATATTAAGAGATAATAAAATTTAACGCTCGAGCAAGACACACCAAAACAATTTAACTGGTCGCATTACTGGTAGTGTGACCTTGCTCTGCGCAGGTTGGAGGCCACATTTGCTTATAAGACCACTGTGACCAAAAGTAATTCATTGCAAATGAAGTGCTTTGGGTCATCCTGAGTATGTGAAAGGTGCTATTTAAATGATAATTATTTCTTTCGAAAAGTTCCCTTCTTGTTCAAGAATTCAACTTAATGAAGGTTGAAGGGCAAAATGACACAATGGATTTATTCTAAAGTGCTTATTCTAAAAATACATGGAGACTGAAATATCTGATTTTATCTCAGGGAAAATGTGGCATAGTTCTGGCAGAAGTGACTGGAATTTGCTGTTTTAAGTCAGATACACAAGATGAACCTGTTATAAAAAAAAACACACTAATTTCCAGTAGAACAAGAATTGGACCTTTAGTCCTGACTTTAACCCTTATGGGAAGGTTCAGGTTGGGAGCCTGGGGTATAAACAGTTGTCCTGCTGAACCCACCCTGCTCTCAGCAGGTGGGTCAGGTTAAAATTGGACTTTTCTGTTTTGTATTTCCAATATCTAAAGCTTTTTAAAATTATTTTAGCTAAATTGCAGTGAAACTGACTGCTGGCAGGAGATACACCATCCCTAAAGTGGTCCATGTATCCAAATGATACAGCAATAAGGACAAAAGCTGCTGCAGGCATCCACCATCTACACCAGCATTGTGGTTGATTTGACTTAATCCTGTAAAAAAAGAGGGTGAGCTACCTGGATAGTTTATGAACCCAGCAAAATGTTAAGTTCACAGACTTTGAATGTTCACAATCTTAAATGTCAGCTTTGACCAGAGTGCTTAATTGAGTGCTTAGAGTGCTATGCTGCTGAGAGAATTCTGAAAACTGCTTTTCAGCAGTTTCTGGCAGGGAAATATTTTGCTTTCTAGCGTCTGAAATGAAGACATTGCCGTATATATCCTCATAATGGAAGTAGAACAGGAGCATTGGAAAGAAGAATTGACAGAGGCATGTCGAATAAGGTGACGCTAAAGGGGACGATGACTATCCAAAAGTTAACCTTGCACAATATAGCCCGCCATTTATTCGATGATGGCTCAGAAGGTGTCTGCTTAAGTAGTCATTGATTCAGTGAGGAGGCATATAAAGGCCTATAAAATCCTATTACAAACTGACCTCTGAGCATCTTCGGAAGCCAACAGCTGGCTTCATTGCAGGTCCACAGGAATAGCTAGATGACAATACTAAAGTCTAGCTAGTTCTCTTTCTACGATCCTGATAGTCACATAATACAATGATAATTGAGTTGTTGACTAATCATAGCAATCCATCTCCATCCATTAGCCTATTAGTATACAACAGACCCAGAGCAGAGCCTCTACTTTCTCATGGTCAGATCCTATTTTGAACACTGACTCCTCTAATATCTTAAGAATAATAAATTAAGGAGTGACACACATGTAAAGGAACAACGAGAAAGGGTCAGAAAAAGCAAATGGCTTACCTTGACAGCTCTGGTGAGGTTGTTAAATGTTTTTCTGTCATGCAGAGGAGTCCTGAGGAGGAGAACTCACTAATGTTAGCTGTTTTCCTTTTGCCTTTTACTGTCATCCTTCTTGTCTGCCTCCTCTCATGCTCCCTTTTTCCCTTTAAGTAACAGTAGGTTTTATATCCTGCTGCAGCATCAGATCTCTGCCAGCTGTTTTAAAGCCCTCCCCTCAGGAATACATTCATGGTCTATGCCAGCAGCAATAT
Source organism: Cetorhinus maximus (assembly GCF_964194155.1). Lineage (NCBI taxonomy): Eukaryota > Metazoa > Chordata > Chondrichthyes > Lamniformes > Cetorhinidae > Cetorhinus > Cetorhinus maximus. The sequence continues at coordinate 93,400,665 of NC_135879.1, read as the reverse complement.
TGGAAAATATTGCCAAGATATTTAATTTCAAACCAAATAAAAGCAACATTGAGACTAGGAATTAAGTCTCCAAAAAGAGTTTGACATATTGTTCTGTAACTTTAGCAGAAAGCAGATTGGGCATGATGCCAATTTGCTACGAGTCCATTTCACGGTGCTGGCATAAATCAATTCACTCCCTCAGTGCCTTTTTGGGCCCTAATTCCCACCTCTTTCCCAGGATTCTGCCCTCGGCTCCTGTTGTGTCTCAGGCTGCAATGTTAGTACCATGAAATGTGAAAAAAAATAGAAATAATATATATATATATATATTTATATACATTATATATATATATATATATATATATAGTTGTGAAGTGGACATCTCTGGCTAACGTTGCCATGTTTTTCTATGTTTTAAGGCCCACCCAGTGTGAAATACGTCTTCCCAATGATCGGGAAGGGCATGGCAGGGGCAGGGGCCTGTCAGGCTTCGGGTCCAATGGCGACCCGGCAGGCGATTTAAAAACTGCACAGGCAGCACCTTAAATGTTGCCATGGAAGAACATATCTTCTGCGTTCTGGAGAGTGAAGCTATGGCCTCAGCAGCAGCTGGAGACGCCAGGCGGGAGGGCAGGTCGGGTGGGCACTCGACCCCTCGGTTTTTGGGCAAGTACCTCCCGGTGCTCTTGGATAAGGTGGCTGCCAGAAGGAACACCCTCGTCCCCAGAGATGGAAGGAGGAGACAAACAACAGGCAAAAAAGCTTGTGGGGGAAGTTGCAGCACAGGTCAGCAGCCACAATGTTGTGTGGTGCAAATGGGTCTAGTGTCACAAAAGGTTCAACAATCTGCTGTGCTCAGGAAGGGTGAATACCGTGTTGGCATGGATCAGTGTGGTAAAGTGTTGAGGGCTGGGACAGGGCCCCCGTGGAACTCAGGGGTGCTAGATGATGCCCGAGTTGGCCACGGGGGTGAGCCCTGGCTGCTTGAACTGGGTACCTTGTGGCTCAAGGGCCATGACTCGGATGTGCCCTGCAAGGTGTTCCTCAGGTGGGGTTGGCCAAGCTGCAATGGCGCTGCAGGTACGCGTGGACTAATCAATGCTCCTTTGTCCTTTCAGGAGAAGACAAGCCGTAACAACATAAAGATGTCACAGACAGGCAGGCAAGCCCCCCCAGACCTTCTAATACTGACCAGATTTGAGCAGTACGCCTTGGAGCTGAAGAGGCGCCACACACCTCATTCAGCTAGTCATGGAGAGACTGGGGTGCAATGCACAGAGGTGAGAGTTTTGGATGGTGCAAACATTTTTCTGTAGTCTCTTCATTGATGGGAGCCTCGAACCTGCCATCCCCATTCATCATTGAAAGACAATGGCACCATGATGCAGACCTCCGTTGTCTCACCAGGGTGCCTGGCATGCACAGTGACAGTGTGACGACTTAAACTAATGACATGTCCTTGTTTTCCCTTAGATTCACCAGCAGGCAGTCATTCGCAGGACCCCGAAAAGCCACCCCTGATGCCAGAGGACCACTGGGCTTCAGCTGCACCTGTGTGACACCCGGTCTCTGAATCAGGCACCAGTGCAGATACCAGCACCTCGGTGGGCATTAGACCTTCGGCTGAAATGTTGGTGCACAGTGGTGAGAGCACTTCACGCTCACTTGATGTGCAGGCGTTGGCAGAGAGTGCCCAGGGCGCCAGCAGTCAGTGGGCTGCTGGAGGCTAGGACAATGCTGAGTCGAAGGCAGATGATGAGCCTCTGGAGTCGTCCATTAGGTGGCAAATGATGTCCAGCGGGATGAGCAGGAGGATCTGGTGGAGATCCCTGAGGGTCTGTGTGCCATGGTCTCTGTTGTGGAAGAGTCCATGTGGAGCATAAGCCCTGCATTAGCCCTCATGGCCAAGCGCACTGCCTCCTCCATTGAGAGAGTGACGACTCACATGGAGAGGCAGCTCCAGGGACAGAATCAGGGGTTCCTGGGGTTGTGCTCGGACCTGCAAGTCCTCACACAGGCACTGACCTCAGGTGGTCAGTGCCAGAGTGGAAGATGGATGAGGCACTCAGTATCGCAGCTGGGTGCCCATCCATCAATGCTGAGCAGGGAGGTCCAGAGAGACCTCACATCAGTGCATGAGCTGCCTGTCGTCTCTGCGGGCTCCTCTCAGGGCGCTCTGGATGTTGGCAGTAGTTCCTCCACCCCTCTGGAGGCAGACCTCTGGATCCTTCAGGGAGGCAGGGACCCCAGGGAGGCCTTGATCCAATGCTCCCTCAGCTAGGCTGCCAAAGATCTATTTCCACCTCATGCCAGGGCTGCCGCCTCTGTCCTGGATGCCTGAAATGACCCTTTCATTTGAACCCAAAGTCCACTCAGTGCCTGTAAAATAAAGTTTAGAGCCACTCACATCCAGCATTACATACTGGTGTACCCTGTGGCATCTGATGAGGCTCTGGTGACTGGAGAGATGCCAGCCGTGGCACTGACTGCTCTCTCACAGGCTGGGCCAGCAGAAGATGACTGCCAAGGCCATCAAGACAGCAGAGTCAACAGGCTGCCTCCAATGCCAGTGCCAGTGAGGTGGGGTGGGTGGTGTGGGGGAGCACCAAAATGTAGCACTCACAAATGTAAGTTTAAGGCACCATGAACACAAGAGGGACTGGTCATGGGTGATCTTCTGTTGTGTAATGTTTTGTTTAAATGTTTACTGGTGTGGAAATGAACACCAGAGATGATAATGTCAGTTAATTTTGATTGTGCAAATTATAAACTTTTTGTTTTTGTCATAATGGCCTGAGTATGCCTCACCTTTATTTTGGTGCAGGGTACACCAGTATGTAATGCTGGATGTGAATGGCTCTAAACTTTATGATACAGGCATTGAGTGGACTTTGGGTTCAAATGAAAGGGTCATTTCAGACATCCGGGATGGAGACAGCAGCCCTGGCATGAGGTGAAAGCTGATCTTTAGCAGCCTAGCTGAAGGAGCGTTGGATCAAGGCATCCCTGGTGTCCCTGCCTCCATGAAGGATCCAGAGGTCTGTCTCCACGCCCTCAGCGTTCTCTTCACCGTGTTCCTCTTCTGACTCACTACTGGATTCATCCTCTGTGGCTTGTGGACCTGCCTCAAGATCCTCTTCCTCCAGTGGTTCCCCCCCTTGCCAGTGCCAGATTGTGGAGAGTGCAGCATGCACCCACTATCAGTGACCCCCGCTCTGGGGGGTATTGTAGTGCCCCCCCTGAACGGTCCAGGCATCAGAAGCGCATCTTCAGAAGACCTATGGTCCTCTCTATCAGCGCCCTTGTGGAGGCGTGACTCCTATTATAATGCTGCTCTGCCTCTGTTCTTGGGTGGTGGAGAGGTGTCATAAACCTTTTCAATGGATAGCCCTTGTCACCAAGCAGCCATCCATCCTTCCGGACTTGAACACTGAAGAGCCTTGGTACCTGGGAGTGTCTCAGGATATAAGCGTCATGGGAGCTGCCTGGGTACCTTGCACAGACTTGTAGAATCAGCATCCTGTGATCACACACTATCTGCACGTTCATGGAGTGGAAGCCCTTCCTGTTGACGAAGGCACCGGGCTCACCTGCTGGCGCCTTGATGGCCACATGTGTACAGTCTATAGCACCCTGGATGCGGGGGAAGCCAGCAATCATTGCAAACGCTCTGGCTCACTCAGCCTGGCTGGCTTTGTCTGTATGGAAATGAATAAATGCCATTACCCATCTGAACAGAGCATCTATCACCAGCTTGATTCAACTGTGGACAGCTGATTCGGACACTCCTGAAAAGAGCGGAGGCACAGAAGTTGAGTGTACTGTGATCTTCAGAGCCACTGGCATGGGGTTTCCACCCACACAGTTGGAGGTGATCTCAGTCCCAATCATCTGACAAATGGAGGTCACATATATATTTAAATAAGTTCTTGATAAGATCAGCTAGGATATTATCCTTCAGCATTCCTTTAAGTGGGAACTTAGAGAGTTTTCAGGTCAACTGGATTGATTAGAATTAGCTGACTCTATTTTAGGGTTTATTCTCTCTGACATTTTGGGTCATGCCCTGCCACTGGAATAATTTTGCAAGATTCCAAGTTCTTTCTACTGAGGCTGCCTCTGACAACACTACCATCCACTCCCAATTATTTTCTTGGCTTGGTACTTTCCTGCATATGCCTGTCTTGCTAATAATCTTTCCCACTTTCATTAGCTCACTTATTTTTATTTCTATTCTTTGAAGCTTTATATCCTTGCCATAGATCCCCATTCTGATTTAATTCCATTGAGATTGCCATTGTGAGCAATTGGGCTCATAATCATATTTTCATTAAACATTTGGAAGGACATTGCATTATTTGACACTTGGGAGCTGACGTAGATTTTTTTTAAAAAAGGTCATAAGTTCATCTTGGAGCAATCATGTCTTTTCCAGGAAATCACATGATGCCAGCTAAATGACCAGCATGGCAATTGTGGAGGAGAGTGATTTGTTTATTTGAACTGCAATCACTTTAATTGATATAAAAAAAACACTTCTGACAGCAAAGGCCTGGTGATTTACCAGAAATCACCTCGTGAAGGATCTTTATGTTTTGAACTTGTTATGAACTCAGTTGGGAATGAACTGAGAAGGGGGGAAGCTACCCAGCTCGCACTCTCCTTGCCTTGCTTGAAATACCATGTGGTGATCAGTTTCCAGCTAGGAAGCCTCATCTCAGGGAAACTTATCCTTATTTGGAAACCTGACAGGCTGAGATGTGAAGAATTGGTCAGGCTCTATTTTCCTCCATGCTGAAGCTCCGTTGGTGAGAACCTCCAGACATCTACTGGGACAAGCAACTGGTGCTTGTATGAGGGAGCACCAGATACACAGTGTCAAAACCCTACAAACGATATCCTTTTTATAAAGTTTTTTCTTCAACCACTCATCTCTGCAGACACACTATTTGTTTGTCCTTTGTGTGTGTGTGTGTGTGTGTTTGTGCATGTGTGTGTGTGTGTGTGAGAGAGAGAGAGAGTGTGCTGGGGAATTTTAAAGAGATAGATAGTTTTTAAAATTCATTTATGGGATGTGGGCGTTGCTGGCTAGGCCAGCATTTATTGCCTATCCCTAATTGCCCTTGAGAAGGTCCCTTCTTGAAGCCCTGCAGTCCTTGTGTTGTAGGTATATCCACAATGCTGTTAGGGAGGGAGTTCCACGATTTTGACAAAGTGACAGTGAAGGAACGGCGATATATTTCCAAGTCAGGGTGATCAGTGGCTTGAATGGGAGCTTGCAGGTGGTGGTGTTCTCATTTATCTGCTGCCCTTGTCCTTCTAGATGATAGTGGTCATGGGTTTGAAAGTGCTGCCTAAGTAGCCTTGGTGAGTTTCTGCAATGCATCTTATAGATGGTACCGTTCATTCATGGTAAAGGGGGTGAATGTTTGTAGAAGGGGTGCCAATCAAGCAGGCTGCTTTGTCCTGGATTGTGTCAAGCTTCTTGAGTGTTGTTGGAGCTGCATTCATCCAGGAAAGTAGAGAGTATTCCATCACACTCCTGACTTGTGCCTTGTAGATGGTGGACAAACTTTGGGCAATCAGGAGGTGAGTTACTAGCTGCAGGATTCCTAGCCTCTGACCTGCTCTTGTAGCCACAGTATTTATATGGCTAGCCCAGTTCAGTTTCCGGTCAATGGTACCCCAGGATGTTCATAGTGGGGGATTCAACGATGGTAATGCCATTGAGCATCAAGGGGCAATGGTTAGATTCTCTCGTATTGGCGATGGTCATTGCCTGGCACTTGTATGGTGCGAATGTTACTTGCCACTTGTCAGCCGAAGCCTGGCTGTTGTTCAGGATTTGCTGCATTTGGCCATGGACTGCTGCAGTACCTGAGGAGTCATGAATGGTGCTGAATATTGTGCAATCATCAGCAAATATCCCCACTTTTGACTTTATGATGGAAGGAAGGTCATGGGTGAAGCAGCTGAAGATGTTTGGGCCGAGGACACTACCCTGAAGAACTCCTGCAGTGATGTCCTGGAGCTGAGCTGATTGACCTCCAACAACCACAACCATCTTCCTTTGTGCTAGGTATGACTCCAACCAGCGGAGAGTTTTCCCCTTGATTCCCATTGACTCCAGTTTTGCTAGGGCTCCTTGATGCCACACTCGGTCAAATGCTGCCTTGATATCAAGGACAGACACTCCCACCACACTTCCGGAGTTCAGCTCTTTTGCCTATGTTTGAATCAAGGGTGTAATGAGGTCAGGAGCTGAGTGGCCCTGGCGGAACCCAAACTGGGTGTCAGTAAGCAGGTTATTGCTAAGCAAGTGTCGCTTGATAGCACCGTTGTTGACCCCTTCCATTACTTTACTGATGATGGAGAGTAGACTGATGGGGCGGTAATTGGCTGGTTTGGATTTGTCCTGCTTTTTGTGTACAGAACGAACCTGGGCAATTTTCCACATTGCCAGGTAGATGCCAGTGTTGTAGCTGTACTGGGACAGCTTGGCTAGGGGTGCAGCAAGTTCTGGAGCACAAGTCTTCAGTGCTATTGCCCATAGCCTTTGCAGTATCCAGTGCATTCAGCCATTTCTTGATATCATATGGAGTGAATTGAATTGGCTGGAGACTGGCATCTGTGATGCTGGGGACCTCTGGAGGAGGCCAAAGTGAATCATCCACTCGGCACTTCTGGCTGAAGATTGTTGCAAATGCTTCAGCCTTATCTTTTGCACTGATGTGCTGGGCTCCTCCATCATTGAGAATGGGGATATTTGTGGAGCCTCTTCCTCCAATGAGTTGTTTAATTGTCCACCAACATTCACGACTGGATATGGCAAGACTGCAAGGCTTAGACCTGATCTGTTGGTTGTGGGATCACTTAGCTGTCTATCACTTGCTGCTTATGCTGTTTGGCACGTAAGTAATCCTGTATTGTAGCTTCACCAGGTTGACACCTCATTTTTAGGTATGCTTAGTACTGCTCCTAGCATGCTCTCCCGCACTCTTCATTGAACCAGGGTTGATCCCTGGCTTGATGGTAATGGTAGAGTGGGGGATATGCCGGGCCATGAGGTTACAGATTGTGTTCGAGTACAGTTCTCCTGCGGTTGATGGCCCACAGCGCCTCATGGATGCCCAGTCTTGAGTTGCTAGATCTGTTCAAAATCTATCCCATTTAGTACGGTGGTAATGCCACGCAACACGATGAAGGGTCTCCTCAATGTGAAGATGGGACTCCACAAGGTGGTCACTCCTAGCAATACTGTCATGGACAGATGCATTTGCGACAGGCAGATTGGTGAGGATGAGGTCAAGTATGTTTTTCCCTCTTGTTTGTTCCCTCACCAGCTGCTACAGACCCAGTCTAGCAATTATGTCCTTTGGGACCCGGCCAGCTCGATCTGTGGTGATGCTGCCGAGTCACCCTTGGTGATGGACATTGAAGTCCCCCGCCCAGAGTACTGTCTATGGCATTGCCATCCTAAGTGCTTTCTCCAAGTGGTGTTCAACATGGAGCAGCACTGATTCATCAGCTAAGGGAAGCGCGGTACGTGGTCATCAGCAGGAAGTTTCCTTGTCCATCTTTGACCTGATGCCATAAGACTTCATTATTGAAAGAAACCTGGATAAAATATTTTTATTCTGGGTCTAACAGTAGTCAAAGGTAAATAATTGGCCATTTTGGTAATTGAATTGAACATTTACACTAATGGTACGACCTGTGGAGTAATGGGGCTAGATAAGCTGTGCACTCCTCCCATCACAGTCATAATACCACGCATACATGTGTCATCATATTCCAGGGCTGACGTATTTCTGGCATTAAATGAAGCATGGTACACACATGTGAGACACCAGCTATTTATATGCATTTAATTTAAAGCTTAATTACACTATAGCCTTGATATTACACCCCCTCCCATTACCAATGTTGGGCAGAAGGGCAGAAAGTGGTTTGGGGGAGTTTAGACCTTAAACAATGGGAAATGTGACCCCAACCCACTACATACACCCATTGCCATTTTTACAACAGTGGGTAGCAAGGCATGCCAGTGCCTCATCTAGGAGCTGTGGACACTATATTAGTGTAGTTAAATCAGACTCCCACAATATAATTGGAGCCTGATTTAGAGTTAACGGTTGTCAGCCAAGTTTCCCAGGGCTCAGGAAATCTAAGAGTGAAATGAAGGCATGGGCTACAAAAAGTAAGTGCTTTTTATTACACCCCTTGTGGGTTAGGAGGAGCAGGATGCTGACCTGATTTACAGCCCGGCCCGCAATTCAATTGCCAAGGCTGCGGCCTACTGTGGCTTATTTTCCAAATTGACAGGCTGCCGAACAAGAAAAGGAAAATAAATTTTTTATGAGGTCCTTGTTCTCACTTGGTTTCTCCTGCACTACAGTGCTCTCCTGCACACTCTCTGGTTCCCTGTAAATATCAGGGCCTTAACAATAGTATGAAATAAAATGCTAAAAGTTACAACAAGATGATGTATACAAATTTTGTGCACCTGGCATGGAACTGTACCTGCAAAAAGCCTGTATTGGGAATTTGGGGTGCCAATGTCTGGGCCCCACAAGACTTTTCATTAATAGTTTTGGGGCCATATAAATATCAGCAAGGAAGTCAAACTGTACAGATATTTATATAAGTCATTGCTAAAGGATACACTGAGGGTTTTATTTTGTATGTAGAATATCATTTACATCTGCATGTATACACATTATCTTTGCATTAAACTCATTGCTCAAGGGTTCAAAGGTTTGTAATATGAACAAAGGTCCAATTAGGACACATTTATGCATCGGGATGAACAATAGAAACTCAAGCAAGACAAGTGAAGCAACTTAGTTTTCACTGAAATATATTAAAAAGAAGTAATGTCTTGCAGTAAAACCACCTTTCGTTATGATGGGAGCTACTATTAGGAGTGATTTAATGTACTTTGTTTTGGATTTGATTTCCTGCTCACTGTTGGTCACAGGAAAAAAAGTCACATTACAGAACGCAATCAGCCACAAAGGATTGAGTTTCACTGAGCTTATGCAGCAAGTATGGTGGCAGCAAAATTAGAGGCAGTTCCAGCTTGCCTACAAACAGGTCATAAACAAATCAATCATTCTGATTTCCTTTCAAAACTGCAAGGCAATCAAAGGAACTGCTAACATCACATTAAATGGAAGTACAAAGAGAGACTTCTAACCCTTCAGTCTGAGCTGGAATCAAACCCCGATGCCAATTGTGTGTTGATCCTTTACACCACCCAAGTATTTGAGATTTACGAGTATCTGTCTGACTTAGTAAAACCTAACAAATTTATTTAGGTCCTACAACATTATCATTTCAGTTTTTAAAAAAAAGAAATTTTGCTTTTTCCCACTTTGTCTTTAGTCTACCTGAATTATATTTCAAACTCAACCAAGAGGATGTACAACCTCCCAGACCTCTGCCAGTGCAATTCTATAACCAGCTGCCAATAGGTGGGCAGCAACACCTTGGGGAGAATCACAGCATTCCATGGGGAGGCACTTACATCTGCTCATTGCTTCTCCAATGGAGCTTGGCAAAGACTAGGAAATAATCATGATGGGAATTACGGGCATGATCCCATGATCTACCATTTCAGTTTTAATTTAAAAATACTGGCCTGACATCTGTCCTTTTGCAATAGTTGTTACACTCCTCAGGTAAAACAAATTAATCTCTGTCTTTTGTAGATGCGATACAGAGTTTACTAGGATAATACCAGCTTTACAAGATGTAGAGATACTGGATTCAGTGCAACAGGGAAATCTAAGAGAAGATCCAATAGAGGTATTCTGAATTATGAGGGGCATTGATTAATTAAACAGGAAACAAATCTAGTTACACTGATTGGTAACCGGAGGGAATAAATTTAAAGTTACCAACAAAAGAATGAAGGGAGAGATTAGGAGATTGAAGGTAAGAGGTTGGAGTACATTCTCTTGTCAGAAGATCCCCATTGGGGTGCACCTTATGATGCCTTTCGCCAGTAAGTGTACTTTAATTGTAAGCTAGTACAGTGAGCATAACAGGCTGAGGGAGTCATTGAAGTAGACGCCAATTCTGTTTTCATTTGGCATCTCCAGATGTCCCCTTCCAGCTGGGAAAGCTGAACAGCAACCAAAAGCTGGGGCCCTCATTCATTTGTTCTAGTCTTTCCTAGTACTGGGGCACCATGGAGAATTATGGAGCCACACCACTTCTGTGGCTTGCTTTATGCAATCTCAGGATGGAACAGGAATTTCTTGGTCTGTGAGGATTAACGCTGCAGGTGTACAGGTGTTGTATGAAGCACCTGAGATCCATTGAGTTAACTTATGATTGGGAATTTACCAGTTGAGGGGATCCCAAGGACATTATGTATTTTAACAATCCATGGCTGACCACAACCATGCAGTTGTTATGCCACCATGCTTCCTCCCCTTGGCAATTATCCATTTCAAACATTGACTGGTTTCAGAGTTATGTCATTCCCTTCACTCGTTTGATAAACAAGGTATATCAGGGGTTAATGTGATTCACTGTCCCCTTGAGATTTAACATTAACACAGGTGAAAAAATGTTGACCTTTTGGATTTTTCCCTGTCAGCTAACCTATAAAGTAAAAGTTATGCAAGTTCTACTGCGAAAAACATGTTTACTGACAGTGACAGGAGAAAATTCACATCTGATTATGTGCTGGGTTTACAAAGATAACAAACAGACGGTTCTCAGAACAGTAAGAATCCCAAATGATTGAAATGATAGTTATTATGCCAAATGTTGTGGTTGTCAAGAGATAAGGAAACTGCTGAGTTTCAAGAGGTATTTATTTCCTGTTTGAGTATGGCTGACATCTCCTAAGTAAGGAATAAGTGGAAAGTTCTGTGGCTGCTCTACCCCGGTGTTTGGTGAAAACCATTGTCCAATGTGCTTTGTGCAGGAAGGATCAAGTCAGAAGTCATCGGAAATGTTGGCGTTAACAAGAAAGCTTGAAAAATCTTGGTTCTATAAACAGTAATGGACATTAATTTCTTCTAGATTTCAGCAATATCAACAATAGTGCCATGGGGGTAATGGAAATTGGGGAGGATGGTGGATTTGAAAACAAAAAGGATTGGTGTATCTTACTACACAATAAAAAGTAATTTGCAGTGCCCTGTATGTTTATGTAAGACAATATGTTCTCACACTGGGGTCTAAATTTAAGAGTCCCCAAATTTAAGAGTCCCCAAAACACGAATCGGAATTGTGATGTACAATTAACCTGTGAGATTGCAATGCAGGCAACATGTCAACTTAGTGCTACCTGCTCATTTAAATGACTTCAGCATCCAGCCAGTGCAAACCGTGCTGTTGGTTGGTTGGGTGCATTTAGCAGGGGGCTAGTATTGTGAGTGGCCAACATCACTTCAAGCTAGCTCTTAAAGGGGAAGTGCATTGTGGCTGAAACATGTATTGGCAGTTGTGCAGGAAATGACTCTGACCTGAAAATCATTGATGAATTGCGTAACTTGGGTGAGAGCAGGCTCCAAGGTTTTTGGATGCTGCATTGGAGGCCTTGATGCAGAAGGCGAAAAGGAGAGATGATCTATATCTTTAGGATTCCAAGAGGCCTCCAGACACACGCTTAGAACGCAATGGGGTCAGATACTTGTCGAGATTAATATAAGGAGTCAAGCCCCAAGAACCTAGATGTAGCACTGCAAGATCTTTAACAACCGCATATGAGTAGTAAAGGCCAGTGAATGATCTTCTAATGGCATACTTCCACCATAATGCCCCACTGCTCAATTCACCACATCCCCATCCCTCACCAACCAACGATCTCTATAAATCAGGACTCATACTTGACATTCATATGCTTCACCACACCCTCAGACATTTAGCACTGCTGCAAAGCTCACACCAACATCACACAGTTTGGACACATTGCTAACTATTTAACCATGATAGCCACATGAGCCAGTTAGCACGATACTTCCTGACATACTTCCCTCTCTCTTGAAGCACAAGATGGAGTACAGCAAATTTTTTTTTCTTCATTCATAGGATGTGGGGTTTGCTGGCTGGGCCAGCATTTATTGCCCATCCCTAGTTGCCCTTGAGAAGGTGGTGGTGAGCTGCGTTCTTGAACCACTGCAGTCCATGTGGTATAGGTACACCCACAGTGCTGTTAGGAAGGAGTTCCAAGACTTTGACCCTGTGACAGTGAAGGAACAGCGATGTATTTCCAAGTGAGGATAGTGTGTAACTTGGAGGGGAACTTCCAGGTGGTGGTGTTCCCATCTATCTGCTGCCCTTGTCCTTCTAGATGTAGTGGTTGCGGGTTTGGAAGGTGCTGTCTAAGGAACCTTGGTGAACTCCTGCAGTGCATCTTGTAGATGGTACACACTGCTGCTACTGTGTGTCAGTGGTGGAGGGAGTGAATGTTTGTGGATGGAGTGCCAATCAAGCGGGTTGCTTTGTGTTGTGGGAGCTCCATTCACCCAGGCAAGTAGGGAGTATTCCATCACACTTTTGACTTGTGCCTTGTAGATGGTGGACAGGCTTTGGGTAGTCAGGAGGTGAGTTACTCATCGCACGATTCCAAGTCTCTGACCTGCTCTTGTTGCCATTTATATGGCTAGTCTAATTCAGTTTCTGGTCAGTGGTAACCCCCAGACTGTTGATAGTAGGAGATTCAGTGATGGTAATGCCATTGAACATCAAGGGGCGATGGTTGGTCATTGCCTGATACTTGTGTGGAACGAATGTTACTTGCCATTTGTCAGACCAAGTCTGGATATTGTCAATGTCTTGCTGCATTTGGACATGGACTGCTTCATTATCTGATGGTGCTGAACATTGTGCAATCATCAGCAAACATCCCCACTTCTGATCTTATGATGGAAGGAAGGTCATTGATGAAGCAGCTGAAGATGGTTGAGCCGAGGACACTACCCTGAAGAACTCCTGCAGTGATGTCCTGGAGCTGAGATGATCAATTTCCAAGCACCATAACCATCTTCCTTTGTGCTAGGTATGACTTCAACCAGCGGACAGTTTTCCCCCTGATTCCCATTGACTCAAGTTTTGCTAGGGTTCCTTGATGTCACACTTGGTCAAATGCTGCCTTGATGCCGAGGGCAGTCACTCTCACCTCACCTCGGGAGTTCAGCTTTTTTAGTCCATGTTTGAACCAAGGCTGTAATGAGGCTAGGAGCCGAGTGGCCCTGGCGGAACCCAAACTGGGCATCAGTGAGCAAGTTATTGCAAAGCAAGTGCTGCTTGATAGCACTGTTGATGACCCCTTCCATTACTTTACTGATGACCGAGAGCAGACTGATGAGGTGGTAACTGGTTGGGTTGGATTTGTCCTGCTTTTTGTGTACAGAACATATTTGGGCAATTTTCCACATTGCTGGTAGATATCAATGTTGTAGCTGTACTGGAATAGCTTGGCTAGGGGCGCAGCAAGTTCTGGAGCATAAATTTTCAATACTATTGCTGGAATATTGCCAGGGCCCATAGCCTTTACTGCAGCCAGTGCATTCAGCCGTTGATATTATGTGGAGTGAATCAAATTGGCTGAAGACTGGCATCTGTGATGCTGGGGACCACCGGAGGAGGCCGAGAAGGATCATCCACTCGACACTTCTGGCTGAAGATTGTTACAAATGCTTCAGCCTTATCTTTTGCACTGATGTGCTGGGCTCCTCCATCATTGAGGATGGGGATATTTGTGGAGCCTCCTCCTCCAGTGAGTTGTTTAATTGTCCACCACCATTCATGACTGGATGTGGCAGGACTGCAGAGCTTAGATCTAATCCTTTGGTTGTGGAATGACTTAGCTCTGTCTATCACTTGCTGCTTATCCTGTTTGGCATGCAAGTCGTCCTGTGTTGTATCTTCACCAGGTTAACAACTGGTTTGATTGTAATGGTAGAGTGGGGGATATGCCGGGCCATGAGGTTACAGATTGTGTTCGAGTACAATTATGCTGCTGCTGATGGCCCACAGCACCTCATGGATGCCCAGTCTTGAGTTGCTAGATCTGTTTGAAACCTTAGCACGGTGGTAGTGCCACACAACACGATGTGAAGGCAGCGACTCCTCAATGTGAATGCGGGACTTCGTCTCCACAAGGACTGTGCATTGGTCACTCCCACTGATACTGTCATGGACAGATGCATCTGCGAGAGGTAGGTTTGTCAGGATGAGGTATGTTTGTTTCTCTTGTTGGTTCCCTCTGTGCCCTTGCTACCCTCAAAACTTCCTCCAAGCGGTGTTCAACATGGAGGAGTACTGATTCATCAGCTGAAGGGGAGCAGTATGTAGTGATCAGCTGGAGGATTCCATGCCTATGTTTGATCTGGTGCCATAAGGCTTCATGTGGTCCGGAGTTGATATTGAGAACTTCCAGGGCAACTTCCTCCCAACTGTAAAGCACTGTGTCACCACCTCTGCTGGGTCTGTCCTGCTGGTGAGACAGGACGTACCCAGGGATGGTGATGGCGATGTCTGGGATATTATCTGCAAGGTATGATTCTGTGAGTATGGCAAAGTCAGGCTGCTGCTTGACTAGCCTGCGAGACAGTTCTCCCGATTTGCACACAAGGCCCCAGATGTTAGAAAGGAGGACTTTGCAGGATTGACAGGCTGTTCTCCTATCTGACGCCTAGGTTGATGCCAGGTGGTCCATCCAATTTCATTCCTTTTTATTGACTTTGTAGCATCTTGATATAACTGAGCGGCTTGCTAGGCCATTTCAGAAGGTATTTACAAGTCAACCATATTACTGTGGATCTTGAGTCACATGTAGGCCAGACCAGGTGAGGACAGCAGATTTTTTTCTAAAGGGCATTAGTGAACCAGATGAGTTTTTCCGACAATCGACAATGGCTTTTTTTCATGGTAATCATTAGACTTTTAATTCCAGATTTTCATTGAATTCAAATTCCACCATGTGCCATGGTGGGAACTTCACAGCATTACCCTGGGTCTCTGGATTACCAATCCAGTGACAATACCACCAAGCCAGCCAGCAGGTGGACAGTCTCCTCCGCCTCGCGTGCCACCCTGTTGAGGGCCTCTGACATCTCTGCCTGATTTCCCCCGTCTCTTGCAACTCTTGGAAAGGCATTTCCAGAGGCCATCAGGCATGAACCTCACAGATGCATCTTACCCAGCACTCCTCCAAGTACCAGTGAACTTGGCTGACTCTGCCTGCTCATGCTGCAGACATGTGTCCATACAGTGAGTACAAAAATGTGCGACCCTTCCTGTTATAGACTTGATTTTCCAGGCAACTTTTCTTGGTGGAAACATTGAACTTTATTTTCAAGACAGCAGCAGCAGCTACATGAGTACATCTAACTCAATAACTAAAGAAGACCTATTTCCTGGAGGTACCCATGCTGCAAACTGATTGGTTTACACAGATCATTGATCTTACAACACAGGATTATTTCTGAAACTACAGTCCTATGTTTATCAAAACTATAATTACTATATTCCGCCCCCCCCTTTAACTTTTCTGTACATTTTGTATTTACAAGGATATTTATCTCATGACATTACAATACTTACACAGGTCATGAAATTATAAGTTCAGTCTTTCAATGGTTTCTTGATCCGTGTGGAACGTCATAGCTCCACGACTTCTGATTCTTTGGCAGGAACCGCAGTACCAGGAATCGTAATAACACCAGGTACCTCATTAGGTGCAGGCAGTTCAGTGTTGTCCATTCCGACAGCTTACGTTTCCAGGTAACCACTTTGGTCCTCCACCAAAATTCCTCACATATACAGCTTCACCAACAGTAAATTGTCACTCATGACTATGCAAATCATGAGTCCATTTTTAGTTCCCTAGATTTTTCTCCACCTTCCCCTACAAATTGGGAAGTATCGGGCTTAGCCCTGTTCAAAGACAGGAAGATCAGTAACTCTGCAGCTGTTGCACCTATCATGGTGTAGGGGATTGTTCTATAGTGAAAAGGGAGATGAGCAAGTTTAGTTTCCAACGATCCAACTTTTTATTCCTGCCTTAAAAGATTTACTTTTCTTTCCGCCAGTGGGTTAGATGACAGATGGTATGGTGCAGTCTTCACATGGTTGATACCATTTAGGCTGGCAAATCTTTGAAATTCAGCGCTAGTAAGTGCAGTACCATTATCTGAGGTAATTACTTCTGGCAATCCACGGATAGAAAAGCTTTGGCGTAATTTTTCTATAGTAGTGCCTGACATTAGCCTCATAAACGTCTAACCACTTGGGATGAGCATCTCTAATCAGTAGAAACATGGTTCCAAGGAAAAGAGCGATGTAATGTATGTACAATCTCACCCAGGGCCTACCAGGCCTCTCCCATGGGTGTAATGGGGCTGACACCGGCAACTTTTGCAGCTGTGGCATTGCACACAGTGTTTAACCACCTTCTCAATATCACCATCCATTCCTGGCCACCAAAGACAACTTTGCGCTATCGTCTTCATTCTTGAGATTCCTGCATGGGCACTGTGTAACTCTACTAAGAGCGGTTCCCTTCCTTGTGAAGGAACTACTACTCATGCACCCCATAATAAGATACCATCATGAATACTCATTTCATGTCTTCAGTTGAAAAATGGCTTCAATTCACCAGAGACTGGTTCCTGGGGCCATCCATTTAACACTTAGGGTGGAATTTTCCCAGAATTGCATGAAGTGCAGTAGCGGGTGGGTAAAATGGAGTCCTACCCGCTGATGAAAACGGCGGGTTTTCACGCCGCATCTTCCCAAGGCGGCCTCATTATTTATGCATTTTCGGGGAACATGCCGTTTCCATGGTGGGCTGGGTCTCATTCGCCCACTCGCCATCACCCTGCTGTTGTATCACGCTGGCTGCCATCTTTAAAAGGCAGCTGCCAGCAAAGCGCTCATCGCCACCAGCTCACAACTGCTGCCTGGGAAACATGGCCAGCAAAGGCAAAAAGACTGCAGCTCTCACTTCAACAACGGGTCCTTCGCGCAACTACTGGATGCCGTGGAGGCCCGCCGGGATGTGCTCTACCCCCGCTCTGGCCGCAGGATGGACAGCAATGTTACCAACCCAGCTTAGGAGGTGGTGGCAGCGGTGGTCAGCACAAACACTCTGCAGAGGAGGACAGCTGCCCAGTGCCGCAAAAGGATGAATGATCTCCTCTGTTCCGCCAGGGTAAGTCACTCTTTTCATCACTCCCAACTCACACACTCACAAACCCAGCACACATCCACAGGGCCCTCGCTCACTGCCAGTGCAAGGGACATCACCATTCACTCTTTCACACACACCATCATTGTCCTCATCCCGTCCATGGGACCACTCACCACCCACACAGGCCAGGCGTACTTATCATCTGGCCCGGCAGGAGTCTTGATACGCTTTCCTCATCTCTATCCATAGAGGACAAACTGGCTCACAACAGGAGGGAAAGGTCACAGACAGGAGGAGGGATGCCGGAAATCAAAGGGCTGACAGAATTTGAAAACAGAGCCATCCAGCTGGTCGGCGATGACCGGGACCGGTCCTGTGCTGATGGTGAGATCGGCGCTGCTCTGCCAATTGAGGATCCAGCAATGCAACATCCATCAGACAACCATACAGTGAGTGATGTGTCCTGTTTCACAGGCCACTGCTATGCATTAATTATCTCCCCTTGATTCCACAGGCACATCTGCCAAACAGCTGACAGAGTCCATGACCCAGAGCCTCTAATCAAGCTCCGAAGAAACCTCTGGAAGAGGAATCTGAAGGCACCCTCCCTAAAGTCCCGTTGCAGCGCTCACCCACACCTTCCATCAGCGCAGAGTCACACACCTCAGTGGGACCTAGCTTTAGAGTAGCCCCGGGATCACAACCTGCTGAGCACATCACACTGTCTGATCCACAGCCTGCAGCGGCAGGGATTTCCCAGGTTCCCGGCACTCGGAGGATGGCTGGAGGCCAGAACGTTGCTGAGTCTGAGTCAGATGACAAGCCTCTGGAGTCAGTCATGTCTCAGTTGCTGGAGCTGCAAAGGCAAGCTAGGGAACAACAAGAAGGGATGTCTGCTGCACCCCTCAGATTGCAAGACACGATGGAGGAGTCTGTCCGTCTTATGGCTGAGGTGATAGCGCCGGCATTACAATGCACCGAGGTCAACACTGGCAGGATAGCGGCCGCCGTGGAGACCTTGATCCTGGACGTCACTCCTGCACTGCTGCGTGGGCTTAACTCCATAGCTGATGCCATTGTTGGCCACCAACAGTGTGTAAGCGAGAGGAGTGCTGGGTACTTCAATCTCACTCCAGCTACCCCTTCTGCACACGGAGCAGGATCAGCAGGTGCACACTCTGGGGCCATCCTTCCAGGTAACTCCGGGAGTGATTGGCCTATCTGACCCCTCTTACTGTGACCTGAGCAGATCCAGCTTCACAGGCCGAGGAGGGTGCCACTGTCACACAGCAGGACTCCAAAAGCAGGCCGGGGCTCTCCAAGTCTCGGCCCTCCAGAGGACATCACCAAAGTCATCACAGACAGGGCGTCATAGTCAGCAGGCTGCCTCCACCTCCACTGTGGACGTCCGGGGAGCACCAAGACATAGCGGCAGGGTTAAGAACGTTAGGTATAAGTAGTTGCACAGCCTAGCTATGGGTGTTGATCACTTGCACATATTGTTCATTATTGTCAATAAACTCCTAAGAATGTCACCCTGCCTGTGGCTTCTTGTACTAATGAACAGTGTTCTTGTCACTCAGATGTGAAGCCTTTCTGCACAGGATAAAAGGCAGGTGCTTCAGTCCAGGGCCTCTTCCCTTTGCTCTGTGTGGCCTTCAGACCGCAGTGATGGTCCAGCCTCACACTCCCTGGAAACATTACTGATGCCTGGTGGTGCTGGTCATTGCTGCCAGAATGTAGTGGGCAGGCGCCACAGAGTTTTCTCATACTCTCTGTGTGCTCTCAGCACCTTTAAGGTGGAGCTGGCCCCCATCACACCAGCATCTGTGACCAGTGATGCTGTGCACCAGCTCCTAAAGGGCTGAGGTGCTGAAGGTGGACACAGCATCAGATGTGCCTAAAGTTTCATGGCTGTGATTCTGAGATGGCCCTGACCATGGAGCATACGCGAGCTGCCCTCAGCCAGACAGGAGTTAGACATTCTCAGAGACTATGTGAAGATCTATGGAGTGTCCGCACTGCATGTCGTCATCATCCTCCTGCAATCAAGCGACTATTTGGACCTCCACTGCATCCCCATGACAGGAGCATTCTCACAGAGGGTATTGGTGCTGCGATAAGCCAGACTGGATTCAAATGTTCACAACTGTTATGTGAGGATTGATGGGGATACCTCACTCCATGTTGTCATCATCCTCCACAAATCTGGCAGCTATGAGGGCCTCCCGCGTGCGCCTGCCTCCTCTAGGCAGTGCGAGAGCCTCATCCCCGTCGGCATCCCCCTCACCAGAGGAGATGTGCAGCTCCTCCATCTCCTCCTCAGCCAGCTCCTCTCCCCGTTGCAGCGCCAGGTTGTAAAGGGTGCAGCAGACAACGACAATGCGTGACACCCTCTGTGGACTGTATTGCAGGGCTCCACCAGATCGGTCCAGGTCCTGGAACCGCATGTTCAGCATCCTGATGGTCTGCTCCACCAAGTTGTGAGCTGCTGCATGAGCCTCGTTATACTGTTGCTCTGCTGCAGTCTGAGGCTGCTGCACGGGTATCATCATCCACGGCCTCTCAAGGAGCCAAACCTGCAGCTTCTGTGGACCCTGGAAGACTGCAGAGATCTGCAAGTGACTCAGGATGTAGGCATTGTGCACACTCCCTGGAAACTATGTGCATACTTGCAGGATGCATTTCTGATGGTCGCACACCAGCTGCACGTTCAGTGAGTGGAAGTCCTTGCGGTTGATGAATTCCACTGAGTGTAGTGACGGAGACCTGAGCGCCACATGAGTGCAGTCAATTGCACCCTGCATCTGTGGAAATCCTGAGATCAGGGCGACTCCAATGGCCCTCGCATCCTGGCTGTCCTGGTCCCGGGCGAAGTGCACAAAGTTGTGTGCCATGGAGAAGATGGCATTCGTGACCTCATGGGTGCATTTGTGGGTGGTGGATTGTGAAATCCCACAGAGGTCACCTGTGGAGCCCTGAAAGGAGCCACTGGCATAGAAATTGAGCACCATGGTCACTTTCACAGCCACTGGCAGTGGATGCCCTCCATGCCCCCTTGGTGCCAAGTCCTGCAGTAAGTGGCAGATGTGAGCCACCAGCTCCCTAGACATGCGCAGTTGCTGGTGACACTGGTTCTCAGTCATCTTCAGGAATGGCAGGCGGCGTCTATAGACCCTGCGTGTCGCTAGGTACCAACCAGCCATGGCTCGTTGTCGCTCCTGGGCAGTAAGTGCGGGAGCCCCTGCTGCCCCTTCTTCATGAGGTTGCTGCTCCTGCCTTTGCGCGGCCAGGAGCCTCAGTCACTCTCTCCTCCATCTTCTACGGACACCGTAGGCCATCAGGTATACAACTAGGTCACCAGGATCCATGATCCTGACGTGGTCCTCCTGCAGCATGAAAGAGAGAGATAGAGACGTGGTTATCGTGGCTGTACTTAGCACCTTTCCTGGCCCTGTGTGACTGCCCCTTAACGCTTCCCAGAGAGTGCTGGTCACCCCTCGGATGGCCAGAGATCAGTGCACTGCATGGCTGTCCTGTCAACCTGCGACATGGGGGACACTGGTCCAAACCAGGATGCTGAGATTGCAAGGGGCTGTGAGCACCTCCAGCAGTGACTGCTACATGGCCAGCGTTGGCGAGGAGATTGTACGTGTGCAGTCCAACTGCTCCGCGGTCCGATAAGGTGGTGGCGGACTCAAAGTCTGTGCCGGGGGGCGGGGGGTAAGGTATGGAGCGCTTGGTGTCTCTTTGGTGCCTGCGTATTGCTTGCATGTTCGGGCAGGCTAGGAGCCTGACCCCAATCGCACCACTCTGGATGCGCCTGATCTGTCTTATTTGCGGAGGCAGGGTCAGTTTATACAGGTGTCCCGGTGGATTTTTTTGTCTATCTATGTTTGTAAGTTAGCACCTGTGAGAGCGACCCTTGGATGACCAAAGATTGTCACATTTAAGGTACAGAATGTACCATGGCTTGATACATTCGATCCTGCCTAGGAACAGGAACGTAACTGTGTTGGGAGATACCACAGTTTATAGGTCAGCTCAAGGGTCAATGAACAGCAGTGAGTAAATAGCAGCTGGTAGAGGGCAGGCAGAAAGGAGAGTCAGCTCCATGCTGCAGAAGTGCTGCTTAGGGGGCTGGAGCAAAGCAAGGCCCAGAAGCAGTTGTTGGCGGCAACATGACTAAGGAGCTTGGACTGTGCCTGTGTTTAGATGCTAGGTTGTAGCCTGGCCATCATGGTGGGATGCAGTCTCAGTTGGCAGTCAGCTCAGCTGCCAAAGAGACCAAGACTGGACTGGGAACAGATTTGAGAGAGATCTGGAACAGTGTGCCTTCTGGGTGCGAGTTTTACCTCTGGGACGCGAGTGGAGTAGAGCTGCTGTCGACTGAGGATCAGACTTGCTCTTTGAAGGAGAGGAGCTAAAATGCTTCATGAAGAAGACAGATCTTTAAGGAATTTTTGTGACTCCGTGAGGACTGACATCTGGGTGGGTTGCTGAGAAATTCATGGGACCTATCTTGGTTGTGTCTGCCATTTAATCTGCAGTTTGTGGTGTGTTCAACCACAGTTTGCCTGTTAATTCATGGTTACCTCATTTTAATTCAGTATGCCAGAGTATAAGATCGAGTATTGACTGCTGTTGATTTTTGTATGGTGAAATTTCTTCTGTTTGTCTAAAACTGTGGAATCTTCTGGCTCTATTCTCTTTGTAAGCAGTTGGAATTTTTAATGTTGTCTACTTTAACAGAAAAAAGTTACTAGTTCCTGATCAGATTTTAACAAATTTGCAGGTCTGGTCTGGGACCATACCAAAATTTGGGAGTCTGGTCTGGGATCATAACACGATGCACTACAAAAACAGAATGGTTCATCATCCGGGTCATTCCATAGACCCTTTATAATCTATGCTATTTTGTACTTGACTCCACTCACTAAATCTCTTGATGGATAATTCAGCCTAAATACCTCCCAACTCCCGAGCATCTCTTCATGCCTCGAGATGTGCTATCAGCCCTGGCTGGCAGCCCTCCACAGATAATATCCCACTGTGGCCCCAGCAGCTCAGGGACCATAATTACTTCAGTATATAATTAGCACTAAAACCTTCAATTTCATTTCCAACCAGATATTTATCAAACTTTTTTTTTGAAGGAGCTAAATGACACAATGTCAACTGTTGTGTTCCTGAGAATTTTTGTCACACATCCAGAAGCCTTTTTGTTGGAGTGGGGGAGTATATAGTTTAGCTTCAGCCTTGGTTATTTTGAGCCCATGCACTCTGGTTTTGCCTTCACAGCTCATGTGAGAGCCTGCTTGCCAATTAAAGTACATTTAATGGCCCAATTAAAGTATAATGCCACCTATCCTTTCCTTGAGAAAAAGTTCAAATGTACATGTCCTCCAAATGACAAGAAAGTGCTCCTCTTTATGGGACAATCTTTTCCCAAAACTGCGCATTCATTCCACTTGGCATTTTAAACACCAGGATTATATTTCCCCACCAGTTGTATTTTCCAATGGCAACCAGTTCAGTTTTGCAAGCCTCTCTTCATGAAGGTGAATTTCCATTGGATTGTCCCACTTGTCTACCATATCTTCTGCAAAAGGGCCACAGAAACCCTGCGAAAATTACGCAAATGGCTTTTACACTGTTTTTCTGGGATTTGTGCAGTTCTTACAGCAAGGTTATAACAAGAGTGCTCCCACATAAATTCACCTCCCATATCTTAAAGCCCTAGGTTCAAAATCATTTGTAATACTTTTCTCTGAACCATCGCTAATGTCCTATCGAAGGTAGAATGCCCAAAATGTCAAACAGTATTCCAAACGCACTCTCACCAGAGATCCATACAAGGGGGTGAATATTTGTCTTCAGTTCTATTATTGCAGAATTATGTGTGCCATGAGTGCAGACTAGGAATGCTGGGGTCCAACTGATTTTCCATCTTCTGTCTTTAACATTCCAGGCACAAAACTTAACAAGCACAAATTCATAATTACTCTTACAGTGCACAAAAATGCTGTGCTAAAAGAGTAACTATAAACATATATCTCATACACAAATACTCATGGGATGCAGCTCAGTGGTTGATTGGCTTGCTGCTGGCAGCTTCGCAGTGCATGGAAACACTCAGTGAATGATCAATAATCAATCTTTTCCCGTCTTTGCCAGTAGAAGTCCCTTCATCATGTGCACATATGTCATGCTGAGAGGAGATGTGCAGATAATGAAATGAGTACCCTATTCAGACGATGTCACAGACTTACAATAAATTCTGGAAACATACTTGGAAATAGGCCTGAAATGTAAAGTTATAGCCCAGCTTATGCAAGATAAATGCAACATTTAATGTGCTCATGCATAAATAAGATTCAACCATTCAGAACTCGTGTGGACTTCACTCCGGGGGGTCCTCCCCCTGCTGCAAACATACTCATAAGCTGGAAGTTTCTGCTCCCGTTTGGCGGCGTAAGCAGAAAATATCGCGAGTTGGCCCTAGTCGCATTTCCCAGCAACATAAATCCAGGACGCGAATGTCCCCTCCCCTCATCAATGGCGGGCCGCGTTTCCCACCGTCTAATGCCAGGAATTTAATTTTAATGCATTTGCATCTCATTATTGTGCCCACACACCAGATCATTCTCCCACGTCAAATTTAATTCCCATGTCGGCGTGACTTCAGAACAGCATGATTTACGACTGCCTTTAAAAGGAGTGCACCTGACGACCTGAACTTCAAGGGAACTCGGAGGTGAGTGCACACAACCTTACGCAGCGCTCACCAGGATCGCCCGTAGGACATCAATGAAGAGGCGCCGCACAATCGAGGGAGGGCACAGGGAAGCTGCTTTTTCCCGGCTGGCTTTCAGAGTGCTGCCAGGGCAAGGGCTCCAGTGCGGGTGGGGCCAGGGGTGGGGGCAAGGCAGCACAGATTGGTGGAAGTACACAAGCACATGGGGTGGGAGAGGAGGATGAGGGAAGGGGCCACACACTTGGAAAAGCTTGTCAAAAGAGAGCATTCTTCTCCAGCTGAGACCGTTCAGCTGCAGCTCCATTGAGATGCTTGGAGTCGGGCCTCTGAAGCATTTCCGCCCACTCGAGCAACGCAAAAGTATGAAAGTGGCACCAAATGCTCCAGAACGTTTCACCCCTTGGGCGCAGGCTGCAAATTAATGTGAGTTTTAGGGGCCTGCAGAACAATTGGGTGACTGGGAAATTTGTTGAATCCCCCTGTGAAAGGTGGCCATGGAGCAGTCATTGGTTGAGGTGCTCAGGGCCCCTTGCAATATCTTTATACAGGCTTGCACCAGTATCACTCATGGTTCAAGCTAGCAGCCACAAATCTCACGAGCACACCTGCCTCGTCTGGCCACTGTGATGGCCTCATTGCCAGCATCCTCACCTTCCAGGACCTCATCCCCTTCAACCACCTCCTCATCGGAGGTGATGTGCAGCTCTTCCATCTCCTCCTCAGCCAGGTCCTTCCCCCATTGCAGCGCTAGGTTGTGTAGTGCGCCTGTAGTGTGTGAGAGCACAGCATGCAATTGAGTGACTGAAGCTCCTGCCAATCGGTCAAGTGGAGTGGGGCAGAGGTGGATCAGATTCCGGACACCATGAAGCACACTAAACACTGGCCATCCAAGTGGTGGCCAGCACACTCCTGCATGCGTGAAGCGGCCTTGAGACGCAGTCGGAGCCTGAGACTTAACCAACAGAGGTCCTTAGGAGACATATGCTGACCGTCATGCCTCTCTCTTTGATACTGCAGGAAGAGAACATCAGTATCATGGAGTCTGGTGATTTAGCGGTATGCCTCATGGTTTACAGGGAACAGAGAAGAAGGAGAAGTGTGTGATGGAGGCACCTGGCTCATCAAAGGGAGGAGCACCTCCCTCAAGATGAAGGTGTGGCAGGGCCCATTGGACAAGCAGCTGAAGATCCAAAGAGCGTCATCACTTGTAGGTGCTTCACTAGACCCAGAGTCTATAGATGACACTTGCCATTCCTGCAGATGAGCGAGAATCAGTGTCAGCAAAGACTGCACAAGTCTAGGGAACTGGTCACTCACATATGCCACCTGCTGCAGGATTTGGTGCCACGGGGACATGGAGGACATCCACTGCCAGTGGCTGTGAAAGTGAACGTGGCGCTCAATTTTTACACCAGTGGCTTCTTCCAGGGCTCCACAGGTGACCTATGCGGGATCTCGCAAACCTCCATGCACTAGTGTTTCCAGCAGGTCATGGATACCATCTTCACAAAGGCACAGAACTTTGTGCATTTCACCCAGGATCAGGAAAGCCAGGAAGCAAGAGCACTGGAATTTGCATAGGTCTCTCGTTTCTCACAGGTGCATGGGTGCCATCAGCTGCACTCACATGGCGCTTAGATCTCTATTGCAACAAGCAGTCCAGTATGTGAATTGCAATGGCTTCCACTTGCTGAATGTTCAGCTGGTCTGTGACCACAACAAATGCATCCTGCAGATCTGCGCATGTTTCCCGCGATCCCTACATCCTTATCAGGTCTCAGATCCCTGACATATTCCAGGGTCCACAGAGGCTGCAGTTTTGGCTCCTCAGGGACAAGGGCTACCCGCAGGGGACATGGCTGATGATGCTCATGCAATGCCCTCAGACTGCAGCAGAGCGATGGTACAACGAGGTTCATGCTGCAACCCAGCTTTGGTGGAGCACACAATTGGCATCTTAAAAACGAGGTTCTGGTGCCTCAACAGGTCTGGTGGAGCACTCCAATACTGTCCCAAAAGGGTGTCACATGTCCATGGAACCATAGGACCATAGAACACTACAGCACAGAAAACAGGCCATTCGGCCCTTCTAGTCTGTGCCGAAATATTATTCCGCTAGTCCCATTGACCTGCACTTAGTACATAACCCTCCAGACCTCTCCCATCCATGTATCTATCCAATTTATTCTTAAAACTTAAGAGTGAGCCTCCATTTACCACGTCAGATGGTAGCTCGTTCCACACTCTCACCACTCTCTGAGTGAAGAAGTTCCCCCTAATGTTCCCCCTAAACCTTTCCCCTTTCACCCTAAAGCCATGTCCTCTCGTGTTTATCTCTCCTAATCTAAGTGGAAAGAGCCTACTCGCATTTACTCTGTCTATACCCCTCATAATTTTGTAAACTTCTATCAAATCTCCCCTCATTCTTCTACGCTCCAAGGAATAAAGTCCTAACCTGTTTAATCTATCACTGTAACTCAACTCCTTAAGACCCAGCAACATCCTAGTAAATCTTCTCTGCACTCTCTCAATCTTACTGATATCCTTCCTGTAGTTAGGCGACCAGAACTGCACACAATACTCCAAAGTTGGCCTCACCAATGTCTTATACAACCTCACCATAACATCCCAACTCCTATACTCAATACTTTGATTTATGAA
The DNA here is from genome assembly GCF_964194155.1 of Cetorhinus maximus. Lineage (NCBI taxonomy): Eukaryota > Metazoa > Chordata > Chondrichthyes > Lamniformes > Cetorhinidae > Cetorhinus > Cetorhinus maximus. The sequence goes on along the minus strand of NC_135879.1, from coordinate 93,374,107 downwards.
GGCCAGTATGCCAAAAGCTTTCTTTACAACCCTGTCTACCTGTGACGCCACTTTCAGGGAATTATTCAGGGAACTCCCAGATCCTCCGCACTCCTCAGTGCCCTACCATTTACTGTGTATGTCCTACCTTGGTTTGTCCTTCCAAAATGCAACACCTCAGACTTTTCCGCATTAAATTCCATCTGCCATTTTCTGGCCCATTTTTCCAGTTGGTCCAGATCTCTTTGCAAGCTTTGAAAGCCTTCCTCGCTGTCCACAATGCCTCCAATCTTAGTGTCATCAGCAAACTTGCTGATCCAATTTACCACATTATCATCCAAATCATTGATATAGACAACAAACAACAATGGTCCCAGTACAGATCCCTGAGGCACACCACTAGTCATAGACCTCCAGTCTGAGAAGCAATCATCCACTACCACTCTCTGTCTTCTCCCACACAGCCAATTTTGAATCCAGTTTACAACCTCTCCATGGATACCAAGTGTCTGAACATTCTGAACTAACCTCCCATGTGGGACCTTGTCAAAGGCCTTACTAAAGTCCATGTAGACAACATCCACAGCCTTTCCTTCATCTACTTTCTTGGTAACCTCCTCGAAAAACTCTACAAGGTTCGTTAAACACGACCTACCACGCACAAAGCCATGCTGACTATCCTTAATCAGCCCTTGGCTGTCCAAATAATTGTATATTCGATCTCTCAGAACACCTTCCAATAATTTACCTACTACTGACGTCAGGCTCATTGGCCTGTAATTACCTGGTTTACTTTTGGAGCCTTTTTTAAACAATGGAACAACATGAGCTATCCTCCAATCCTCCGGCACCTCACCCGTGGCTAAGGACATTTTAAATATTTCTGCCAGGGCCCCTGCAATTTCTACACTATTCTCCCTCAAGGTCCGAGGGAATATCATGTCAGGCCCAGGGGATTTATCCACCTTTATTCGCTGTAAGGCAGCAAGCACCTCCTCCTCTTTAATCTCTATATGTTCCATGACACTACTGCTTGTTTCTCTTCCTTCCTTATACACTATGCCAGTTTTCTGAGTAAATACTGATGCGAAAAAACTGTTTAAGATCTCCCCCATCTCGTGAGGCTCCACACATAGATGACCACTCTGATCTTCAAGGGGACCAATTGTGTCCCTTACTATCCTTTTACTCTTAATATACTTGTAGAAACCCTTCGGGTTTACCTTCACGTTATCTGCCAAAGCAACCTCATGTCTTCTTTTTGCCTTCCTGATTTCTTTTTTTAGTATTTTCTTACATTTTCTATACTCTACAAGTACCTCATTTGCTCCTTGTTGCCTGTACCTGCTATACACCTCTCTCTTCTTCTTAATTAAATCACCAATATCCCTTGAGAACCAAGGTTCCCTATGCCTGTTAACTTTGCCTTTAATCCTGACAGGAACATGCAAACTCTGCACTCTCAAAATTTCGCCTTTGAATGCCTTCCACTTACTGAACACATCCTTGCCAGAAAACATCTTATCCCAATCCACTCTTCCTAGATCCTTTCTCATTTCCACAAAATTGGCATCTCTCCAATTTAGAATCTCAACTCGAGGACCAGACCTATCCTTATCCATAATTAACTTAAAACTAATGACATTGTGGTTCACTGGACGCAAAATGTTCGTCTACACATACTTCTGTCACCTGACCTGTCTGGTTCCCTAATAGGAGATCAAGTATTGCATCCTCTCTCGTTGGTACCTCTATATATTGATTTAGAAAACTTTCCTGAACACATTTGACAAACTCCAAACCATCCAGCCCTTTTACAGTATGGGAGTCCCAGTCAATATGTGGAAAGTTAAAATCTCCTACTATCACAACTTTCTGTTTCTTACATTGGTCTGCTATCTCTCTACAGATTTGCTCCTCCAATTCTCTCTGACTATTGGGCGGTCTATAATACAACCCTATTAGTGTGGTCACACCTTTCCCGTTCCTCAGCTCCACCCATATGGCCTCTGTAGACGAGCCCTCCGGGCTGTGCTGCTTATGCACAGCTGTAATATTTTCCCTGACTAGTAATGCCACTCCTCCCCCTTTCATCCCTCCCCCTCTATCACGTCTGAAACAACGGAACCCCGGAACATCGAGCTGCCAGTCCTGCCCCTCCTGCAACCAAGTCTCACTAATAGCAATAATGTCGTAATCCCACGTGCCAATCCATGCCCTAAGCTGATCTGCCTTTCCGACAATACTCCTTGCATTGAAATAGATGCACCTGAGAACATTTCTATCACGTACAAACCTTTGATTTCTGTCTATACATGCATTCCTCGCTTGACCTTTATCCTCCTCCACCTCACTATCTGCTCTAACACTCTGGTTCCCCTCCCCCTGCAAATCTAGTTTAAACGCCCCGGGGCAGCACTAGCAAACCTACCTGCAAGGATGTTAGTCCCCCTCCAGGTCAGGTACAAACCGTCCCGTCGGAACAGGTCCCACCTTCCCTGGAACAGAGCCCAATTGTCAAGAAACATGAAGCCCTCCCTCCTGCACCATCTCCTTAGCCACATATTTAGCTGCACTATCCTCCTATTTCTAACCTCACTAGCACGTGGCATGGGTAGCACTCCTGAGATCGCAACCCTGGAGGTCCTGTCCTTCAACTTTGCACCTAACTCCCTAAACTCTCTTTGCAGGACCTCCTCCTCCTTCCTATCCACGTCATTGGTCCCTACATGGACCACGACATCTGGCTGTTCACCCTCCCTCCTGAGAATACTGAGAACTCGATCCGAGATATCACGGACCCTGGCACCAGGGAAGCAACAGACCATCCGGGATTCTCAATCTCTCCCACAGAACCTCCTATCTGTCCCCCTAACTATCAAATCCCCTATCACTACTGCTCTCCTCTTTTCCCTCCCTCCTTTCTGAGCTGAGGGTCCAGCCTCGGTGCCAGAGATGCGACCACTACAACTTGTTCCTGGTAGGTTGTCCCCACCAACAGTATCCAAAACGGTATACCTATTGTTGATGGGAACAGCCACAGGGGTGCTCTGCTCTTTCTGTCTATTCCCCTTCCCTCTCCTGACATTCACCCAGCTGCCTGCCTCCTGACTTTTAGGGATGACTGTCTCCCTGAAACTCCTGTCTATTACTGCCTCTGCCTCCCGAATGATCCGAAGTTCATCCAGCTCCAGCTCCAGTTCCCTAACTCGGCTTCTCAGGAGCTGCAGCTGGATGCACCTTTTGCAGGTGCAGTCATCAGGGACAATTGTGCTGTCATAGTCGCTTGCTGTGTGCAACACAACCTGGTGCTGTAACAGGTGGGAGGGACCTGGCCGAGGAGGAGATGGAAGAGCTGCACATCGCCTCCGATGAGGAGGTCATCGAAGAGGATGATGGTGATGCGGTCCTGGAAAATGAGGATTCCAGCAATGAGACTATTGCACTGGTCAGAGGAGGCAGGTCTGCTCATGAGGTCCTAATAGCCGCAGGATTTGTGGAGGTTGATGACAAGATGCAATGAGGGCAGTCCTGACATCCTCACATTGCATCTGTGAACATCTGACACCTGTCTGGCTGATGGCGGTGCACATAGCCTCTGTGATCAGGCTCATGTCATGGGGAAACATTGGAGGCCCTGATAGTCACAAGATTCTAGGAGGATGATGATGACATGCAGAGACGACACTCCATGGATCTTCACATTGTCTCTGAGAATGTCTGACTCCTGTTTGGCTGAGGGCAACTCGCTTCCGCTCTGTGAGCAGGGTCATATCATGGAGATGCAGCCATGAAACTTTAAATGAACCTGATCCTTTGGAGCCTTCAGTGCCTGACCCCTTCAGGAGCACAGCGTCACTGGACACAGATGCTGAAGAGTTGGGGGCCAGCCCCACCTTAAAGGCGCTGAGAGCACAGAGAGAATGGCAGAACTCTGTGACACCTGCCCATGACATTCTGGCAGCAATGACAAGCACCGTCGAGGTGCAGGCATCACTGATGTATCGAGTGACTGTGAAGGGATTAGAGTAGATAGGGGCTTGATTACTGACACAGACACAATAACCCATAGGACCTCTTTCCGTGCTGTAAAACTCTATGATTCTATGACTCTAATCACTTTGCTTTGAAGGTTACACACTGCACAGGGAAGAGGCCCTGGATTGAGACACCTGCCTTCATCTTGTGCAGGATTCAAGGTCCAACATCTGAGTGACATGAACACTGCTCATTAGAACAAGGAGCCATAGGCAAGGAGACATTCTTGAGAGTTTATTTACAATTGTGAACATTAAGTACAAAGTCACTGCTCATTAGAACAAGGAGCCATAGGCAAGGAGACATTCTTGAGAGTTTATTTACAATTGTGAACATTAAGTACAAAGTGATTAACACCCATGCCCAGGCTGTGCAATTACATTTTCTTAACCTTCCTAACCCTGCCACTCTATCTTGGATGGCAGCCTGCTATGCCCTGTCTATGATGATCTTGATGGGCGTCCTCTGGAGGGCCGAGACCTGGAGGACCCCGGCCTGCTTGGCATCACCGCATGCAGAGAGCGGAATCAGATGGGCGGACCTCCTAGAGTCACCTGGGGTGGATAGTCCCAAGGTGTGCACCTACTGATCCTCCTCCATATGGGTGCCTGAGAGCCCCTGGCCTACTCCTTGAGGAGATGGGACAGCGGCATTCAAGATGCCCCTCCCCTCTTGGCATTGACACTTGGGATGCCAGCAAGTGCCTCAGTGATGGAGTGCAGCTCCAGCAGCAATGCAGGATCAATGATCAATGTCCATTGCGGCCACCATCCTACCTGTGTTGACTTGGTGCTTTGGGATGCCGGCGCTATCACCTCAGCCTGCCGGCTTCTCCATCATGCCTTGCAATCTGAGGAGTGCAGCAGACAGCCCTTCCTGATGTTCCCGAGCTTGTCTTTGCAGCTCCAGCAACTGAGGTAGAACCGAGTCCAGAGGCTCGTCATCTGACTCCGAATTATCAAATTCCTGGTATCCAGCTGCCCTCCAAGTGCTGGTAATCTTGGGTTTCCCTACCTCCAACTATTGTGGATAAGACAGCGCAGTTGCACACCAGATTGTGACTCCTGAGGCTAATCTAGAACTAGAGTCTGCAGAGGTGCGTGTCTCTGTGCTGGTGGAGGGTCTGGGTGAGCGCTATGACAGATGTGTCTGCAAATTCCTCTTCCGATAAAAAAGAGAGATAATTTGTGCATGGAGGGGACTGTGAAACAGGAGACATCACTAACAGCACTCACCACTGCCGCCACCGCCTCCCATGCTGGATTGGTGATCTTGATGGTTGGTCTTCACCCAGAGCAAGGGTAGGGGAGTTTGAGATGAGCTTCCACTGCATCCAATAGTCACCCCAGTGAGGCCTCACTAAATTTTGGGGGCTGTCGTCTTCTTAGATTTTGGGCAATCTGTCGCCTAGAGCAGTCCTCTGATCTGAAGACATGAAGGAGGCTGCGCTCTGGTGTGCTTTAGATATGGCGCCAGGAATGAGGAAGCAGTGAGGCCACAGCATGGCAGGAAATCCGAGCCCGCCCGCCAGCGATCCGGCGTGTTTCCCATGCATGCATTATTAATGAGGTGGGACGCACCAGGAAGCGGAAAATATGGTGCAAAAACCTGCCATTGCAACCAGCGGGAAAGACGTCTTTTTCACGCCCACTGACGCACTTAGTGACATATGATAATTTTACTGAAACAAGAATTATACTGCTTGTCTATGAGGCATGGCATAATCACATAATGTGTCTGGATGTATGTACAAATTATTTCAGTGCCTCAAAATGGTTCATGTTTGATACTGGGGCTGGATCTTCAACATGGAGGCAAGAACTGGAAGCCAGAAGTTTTCCCGACATCATGATCCTTGCTCCAGACCATGAAGTTTTCACCCGATGGAGGCAGGGATGGCCTGGAGTCAGGCCTGCAGCCGAGCAGAGACTGAAGCAGGCTGATGCTGAGGTGACCAAGTTAAAAGGCCTATCCCCATTCATAGAGACATCTATGTGAAGTTCCGCCTACAATTCAAACCCTTACCCCACCCATCCGCTCACCCCTCTCAAGCACCCCCAAATCACTCACCCAGTATTTGCTGTAGCAGAACTCAAAGCCCTCTAATAATATCTGGAAGTCTTTGAAAAATGAATAAATAAGTCAAACTAAACAAACTTTCCTTGAATATTGGTTTAAAACCATTTGCCTCTTCAAATTCCTCTGAACAACTGTAAACAAATCCTGCTGAGCAAATCAATTCGTGGTTTCGAAGGCAGACAAGCCATTAAAATGACATTCCCCTGTACAATTCTGTAAACAAACACTGATGCATGGGATCCATTGGGGCCTTTGAAGACAGCTTAAAGTTCAGACATCTGTCAAAGCTTTGAACTAGCTAAACAGATGACTGAGCAGTTTGTTAACGATTTAGTGAAAACATATATATCTGTCAAAGCTTTGAAACAGCCAAACAGATGGCTGAGCTGAAATTCAAGGAGAAAATGAGAACAAGGGGGACATTTCATGCAATTAGCTCTAGATTTCAAACTGGGATAGCATTTCAATATTATGCAATGCAGAATTGCACTTTAGCCACTTGATAATCTACCCTAATGCATCTGGAAGGCCTTCCCATTTTCACAATGCTTTTCTTTTCTTTGACAGCTTGCCAGTTATCAGAAGTAGAAACCTGGCAACCACATTATTTAATGGTCACTTACCTTTTCAAATCACAGCATTGTCATCATTCACTACAGTAAAAACAGGTACAACTTAAGCTTTAGCATTTCGTAATGACATGTGAAGTAGGCAACACCTTTTGTACTGAGTTCCCACCTTCAAACCAAGATTCACTCATAATTCTTGACAATTCTCTGCTGGAGTGATTTATGTCACCTACCAAATCTCGCCTGCCTCCATCAAAATTGTGGAAGTTCTAAAATGCCTACTTTGGCAATGTCAAGACAGCAGCATGCGGGCTCCCTTTCCACATTGATGCAAATCGCTGGCATCACAAATAGGGATAGGAATTCTGGATACGAACCCCAGCTCCCATTTTTACAGCCTTCCCCATGCACTTTGATCCTGCATCAGGATGGGAAAATCCAGTCCTGAAGGGAGGAAAATGATCATATCTATTATGAATGATATCTGTGTTCTAATGACACATGATTCATATTGTTCTGCCAACAACATGCAGCAAGGCTTTACTTGAACAATTTGCACAGGCACTAAATCAAAATGCAAACTTACTTTTAATCTCCTATTTCTCATGTGTATCAGTATTTACCTTCCTATTTCAATAAACCCTCTCTCATATACTTTTTGTATTGGCACAGCTATGTTTTGCCTGGGGTGCTGGAAGAACAGTTGTAAATAGCTGTATTAAAGTGGCAATTCCATTAAATCCAGACATGTTGTAGAATTTATTTAACACTTCCTCACAATAATATGAGAATGATAATGTAACAACAATGCACTTTGGATCTCCATGATGAAACACCATCTTCAGTATCATTGGTCAAAGGGAACTTAAGAGCTATATTTTAAAAAACGATTTGACTAACATTTGAAACATTGCATCTGTGAAAATTTTGCCTCGTCCTAAGCCCTGTACCATGGCATTTGATGGTATCCTGTGCTGCAGTTTAAAACAAGCTTGGTGAAATTTTTTTATGTTGATCAAGGTGAGGATCATTGGGTGGAATTTTCTATCCCTGTTGGCATTGGATGTCAGCGAGCGAACAAATGGCGGAAAGGCCAGTAACCAGTTTCACGCCATTGTGAAACCAGATTGCAATTGTCCTCTCCGCCCATCAAGGGGGGATCCAGGCCTTTCTCGCTGCTGCGTATCAGGAACGTCATTGCAGTACATCTACATCTAATTATAAGCCCTGCTGGCCAGGATCATCCCCCCGCATCAAATTTACCACCCAAGTCGGCTGGAAAACATGTCTTGACAAGCATCACGTGCAGAAATTGGAACTTACCGTTAGGACCTTGCTCACAACGCAGACATTCAAAGAGCAGGACATCACTGCAGGAGTTCCTCAGGGTAGTTTCCTAGGCCCAACCATCTTCAGCTGCTTCATCAATGACCTTCCTTCCATCATAAGGTCAGAAGTGGGGATGTTCGCTGATGATTGAACAATGTTCAGCACTATTCACGACTCCTCAGATACTGAAGCAGTCCCTGTCCAAATGCAGCAAGGCCTGGACAATATCCAAGCCTGGGCTGACAAGTGGCAAGTAACATTTGCGCCACACAAGTGTCAGGCAATGACCATCTCCAACAAGAGAGAATCCAACCATCGTCCCCTGATGTTCAATGGCATTACCATCACTGAATCCCCCACTATCAACATCCTGGGGGTTATCATTGATCAGAAACTGAACTGGACTAGCCATATAAATACTGTGGTTACAAGAGCAGGTCAGAGGCTAGGAATCATGCGACAAGTAACCCATCTCTTGACTCCCCAAAGTCTGTCCACCATCTACAAGGCACAAGTCAGGAGTGTGATGGAATACTCCCCGCTTGCCTGGATGAGTGCAGCTCCCACAACACTCAAGAAGTTTGACACCAACCAGGACAAAGCAGCCCACTTGATTGGCACCACGTCCACAAACATTCATTCCCTCCACCACCGACACACAGTGGCAGCAGTGTGCACCATCTACAAGATGCACTGCAGGAATGCACCCAGGTTTCTTAGAGAGCACCTTCCAAACCCATTATCACTACCATCTAGAAGGACAAGGGCAGCAGATAGATGGGAACACCACCACTTGGAAGTACCCCTCCAAGTCACTCACCATCCTGACTTGGAAATATATTGCCATTCCTTTACTATCACTGGGTCAAAATCCTGGAACTCCCTTCCCAACACCAATGTGGATGTACCTATAATACATAGACTGCAACAGTTCAAGAAGGCAGTTCACCACCACCTTCTCAAGGTATGGGCAATAAATGCTTGCCCAGCCAGTAAAGCCATACATCCTGTGAATGAATAAAAAAAAGAAAATGCTGGAGCCTTAAAGCTACCAGCCCCTGGAGGAACAGAGGCATCGCAGCAGCTCATGGAAGGTGGAAGGTCACTGCTGACGTCTGAGGTCTGCTTCGGGACATCAGTGTCTTGGCCATGGTCTGCTATGGATGATTGTTGAGCGGGTGGAGAGGAAGGTCTAGGTTTCGCTGAAAGAGGAATGTTGACCAAGGGTGGGTGGGAGAGGAAGGTCTGGTTTGAGTGGGAGAGGAAGGCATACGGATAGGGGGGTGAGGTTGGGAGGTGGGGGGGGGGGAATGATGGTGTCAAGGGAGGTGAAGTTGGGAGGGAGGGAATGACACTGTCGGGGGGATGAGGTTGGTGGGGGGGAGGGAGGACAGGAAGAGTGGGGATGTAATGAGGAGAATGCAGCAGCTGAAGAGATAGGTGTATGAGGGGAGGAAGTTGTAAGGAGAGGAGTTCGGAGGGGGAAAGGACTTTGGCTGGAGGAAGATGTTTGGAGAGAGGCAGGACTTCAGGGGAGAAAGGAGTTCGGAGGGGAGAAGGGGTCTAGGGGAGGAGGGATTTAGATGAGAGGAAGGAGTAAAGGCGGAGGAAAGAGTAAGGGTGGAGTAAGGAGTAAGGGGGGAGATGTCCACGTGAACATGCAGGGGAGGGGTCTCTGGAGTCAATGGCTGCCTCCTCAGGAGCAAAGTGAGGGTGGGTGGAGTAGGAGGGAATGGTGAGAATGAGAGAGGGCAGAGTGAGCTAGTAGGATGGGAGGCTGAGGGTGCAACTATAGTGATAGAAGAGACGGCGAGGATGGTTGGTGGGTACTTGGAGGCAGGCACGAACTCTGGGGGATGGAAGGAAGTGGTCGGGGAGGTGAATGTGGATGGGGGTGGGATTCTAGGGAAGGTAGGGAACATGCACATTCACCTGGATATCCCGGAAAGAAAGGGGTTCTGGCTGGTAGGTGACGGTGGGGAGGTGGAAGGTGATGCCTGAGGGATCAACAGTGATGGAGGAAAGGACATGGTTGACTGGGGATGGGAAAGGAGTTGGGGAGCTGAAGGCATACCTTACAACAACCATGCTTCTAAAACTGAAAGTGAACGGCGCCTCGTGTTTGACATGCAGAGGTGCTGCATGAGAGTGTGATCAGTGGGTGGGCGAAGATGCAGGTCAGTTCAGAAGGACAACTGAAAGAGAACCCCAGCAGGCAGCATTGAACATGCTCAGAACAGTGAGATGAGTGTGATGGAGAAAGGCTCTGCGTGCGTAGGAGAGTGCTTGCATGAGGCTCCAAAAGGTCCTGCTACACACACACTCCTCCCTCCAGAATCACTCGTGGGCCGACTGCATGCAGCTGAACTGCTGGTTGGGAGGTGGAGGGAGGGGGCGGAGGCTGGTGCAGGAGAAGGACTTGCGAAGCCAGTAAAGGAAGCTGAAAGAAAACATTACACATTATTCAGTGAAAGTGAAGATATTTTCAGCTTATAAAGTGACAAAATGTGTTCACCCGTGCAACCATTTGTGGTCAGAAATTTTTAACCTTTCTAGGTCTACCACTTCTTCTAGGTGCTGCCCTGACATCCGCAGCAGGGGTGGAGACAGCCTGGGCTATGGATGGCCCTGTTACCTCTGATGACTTTGGTGTGGGTCTTCTGGAGAGCCGAGGCCTTGAAGACCCCAGCTTGCTTTGGCTGGGCCAGCTGCTCCCTCTGCAGTGACAGAGGATGAGGTTGAGGGGGTCACAGGCAAAGGGGGATTGGAGGGAGAGAACAGCCTTTGAAGTTCCTGAGTGGATGACCCAGCAGTGCTTATCTGCTGCTCCTCCCCCATTCCAGTGCCCGAGGGCCCCGGCCTCACTCCTTGAAGGGAGGGAGCACCTGGGGGGATATCGAGGTGCCCCGTTTCCCTCTCACATTGCCACTGCAGGAACTCACCCATGGCGACCATGATGGAGCGCAGGTCTGCACATATCTCCGCGTTCTGCTGGACCAGGGTCTCCATGACATCCACCATCCTTCCCATGGAGACCTTCCTGCATTGCACGACTGTCCTCTTTTACAGGGCATTGGTGCTGACCACCTCTCCCACTGCCTCCTATGCTGGATCGGTGACCTTGCTTCCTGGCCTTCGCCCAGAGCGGGGGTAGAGACATTGCAGCAGGCTTCCACTGTGTCCAGTAGGCACTTCAGGGAGGCATCGCTAAATCCAGGAGCAGCATGTTTTCTCCCTTTGGCAGTTCCCAGCAGCTTCTTCTCCCTGGAAGTGCGGAGGGGCGGCCTTTAAATATGGCACCAAGTTTACTGAGGGACTGAGGTGGCAGCGGGGCAGAGGACACCCCACCAGCGACACTGTGTGTTTCCTGGGAATGGGACAATATGGCATGAAAACCCACCATTGCCGCCCACTACTGGAACATTTTTCTATTTGTGATAGGTAGGGGAGATTATAACTGGAAGCAGGGTTTAAATTGATTGATTTAAAAGTAAATCCTTCACCACCTCAACAACTTGAGACTAGGGCAATTTTAGTTCCTGAACCACATTTATATCCCATCAGTCAGCTGCCTGCCTAAAAAGGCTGTAAAGAGGCCACTTGCCAGTTGCTGGTGAGTGAGTATTGGGTGGCCTCTGGACTGTCCTCTGGCGGTCAGTAAGCCACAGGGTTGGTGGCTTCAGCAGGAACATGCAGGTGAGAAAGGAGGAGTAGGGATGGGTGAGTGGGAGGATGACTGCCCCTCCTGGCTGCATAAAGGTAAGTTTGAAAAATGCCTTCTAAGGCCTCTGCTTCCTCTCCAACACATTTTGAGGCTAATATCTGCTGTGGTTCTCACGCCATCATACGACTCCGTTTTGTATGTAGTAATAAGGCTGCCCTGTGAACCAGCAAATGCCTTACTTTAATGGAAATGAAAATCAGGGGAGATGTGTGAATAGTGCCTGAGCCCATATCACTGGTTAACTGTCCAAAGTCAAAATTACCTCCAGCGATTTAGATCTATTGAGGCATTGGCCCTAGGCTTGTGGATATTAGCAGTGCTGTACAAGCATACATTTTCCTTCCTGCAGTGAATACCTTTATGTAAAATAACAAATAACAACCCTTTTTATTTTTGGAAATATTTTTGTAGGCTGCATTTTACTTCACAAAAATTGGACATATAATAGTGACATGCCTCAGCATTACACAGATGCTTCTCCTTTCATACATGGATTATTAACAGGCTATTAATGCGTAATCTCATAGCCTCCTATCGTGTAAAAGAATTTAATTTAATTAATTTTGATTAAGCAAATCATGAGATCAAAGGAACTCATATCTATATTGATAAGTGATTAATTCAAGTACCAGTACCAAAGACCCAGTATTTCTTATTCTGCAGTTAATTAATGGTAATCCCCAGCAGTCAATTTAGGGGTATATTATATTGAAATAATCATTCTAATTACTAATTTGAAGGGTTTAAGTATGATTTTGCATCCTGGGATGATTGAAATCCAGTATTTCCATCTTTCAGCCTAACGTCCCAAGGGTAGATTACTCTTAAAATTGATCACAGGCATAGCAGATATTTTATATTTTGTCAATTGTAAGTTCTCTGTACGGGGTGCTTTGTCCTTGACCTGTCCAGCGAAGGAGACATTTTGATTTGCAGCCCTACTGCAATTAAGGTTAGCCAGTTTCAAAAATGGATTTTAGTGAATTATTGGGCGCATGAGCCATTAAACCAAACCCAATCTCATTCTTGTCTCAGACATATGTACTACTTTCAATGGTAAAATCTCTTTTCATGTGTTTTGGGATTGACTTAAACAATTTCCACCTTTCACTCTTATAAAATACATTTACAACAGAAAGTTAAACGTTAGAAAACAAGGCTGCATCTTACAAAATATCCTTTACAAATATAAATCAATTTTGGATATTTGTTATTAAATTGTGAAAACATCCAAAAAAGTGAGATTCATTAAAATTGTGTGAGAGTTACCATATCTACTGCATTCTAATGTAAATGTTATTTTACAGGGGGATATAGACATTCAGGTTTTAGGATAAAGCTTAACTGCTAGACTGATGATCGTAAGCAGTAGACTGTCCTGTAGTCTCCAAGAATTAAAGATTAATAGTCTGCACACTGCTGTGAGCAACACAGGAGAACAATCACAGGGACATTAAGTTACTTGTGTGGTTTTTAAAGATTTTCTTTGAATATTTTTGCTTATTAATTGTAAAAATATTGAGAATGGGAAAAATGCTGTTTGAGTGGAGGTGAGAGGTCATGTGATGAAGCCTCGGTGAATACATCCATCCAGAGTTGGAAGACTTAGCTTCGGCTTGATCCATTATCCAAATTAGTTAGCACAGGGTAATTTACATTACAGGGTTATTTACATTAAGGTAGCATATTCTTTGAAAGTCAAAATCATAATTCTTATCCATGCTCAGGTGAAACTACTTTTAGGCTTTCATCTGACCATATGCCTGAGTACAGCTCCTACCACATATAGCAGGCATGTTCGTGCTGATATGATTTGGCAGCTTTATGACTTGGATGGTAAAAGTAATGCAACAGAATAGTACCCAAAGTTGCCTGAAGTCTCCACTTTCTGAAATTGCTAACAAAGCAAACAGCCAATTGAAACTGCCTGATGACCTGACTTTGGCTGAAATTGCGGGAGCTTCTAAATAAAGGATAATTATTCGATTGAGCTGCAAGAAATAGCTATCACAATTAATGTTATTTTAAGTGGCATCTTTGAATTTGAATCATGTGATAATGATAAATAATTAGAACCAGATTTACAATATAACAGCTCTCCAGGATAATCATAGATGTGCAAGGGCTGAGGATCGTACCAGACCCTGTTAGGACAAGGAAAGCTTTTTCTTGAAGTGCCAGCTCACTCTTAATCTAGAGCTGTACAAATTTACAGCACAGAAAGAGACCATTTGGTTCATTAAGCTCACGCTAGTTCTTGGCCAATACAGTCCAAAATGAATCCCACTGCTGTACTTTTTCCCAGCATCCTTGTATCATTCTCTGGCTTAAATATTTATCTACTCTTCCCTTAAAATGTGCAGTGCTCTCTGCTTGATTTACTCCCCGTGGTAAGTGTTCCAGGCTTCAATAACTCCATGTAAAGGCATTTTTCCAAAATTCCTCCCTCGTGCTCTTAATGTCGATTTTAAATTGATGTTCCTTTGTTACCAACTCCCCAACCGAAATAAATGGAGGAGAGTATTTTAATTGTGTAGTGATTATGGTTTTATTTAGTGTGCAATGTACCTTTAAGAATAATACATGTTAAGAAAGATCACATGATCTGTAGTAACCAATAGGAGAGTAGTGTGGGCTACCTCAGCAAACAGTGTGGAGATAGAGCTGGAGTTGAAAGCAGATGTGTAGTTGCTGCTGAGTATATTGTAAATAAACTCAATGTTTTCACTTAAGTGTCTGCAGATCAACTCTATTATTAACAGTACAACTCAGCCATCCTACAACAAATTGGGAGCATTTTTTTTAAGAGGGTGAGGGATGGGAGTGTCAAACACCTTTCCATACCTTGCACCGCCCTCCGCCCCTCTCCCCTCCAACCCTGCCCTGGCCCAACCCCAATCCTGCAATTAAGGCAACAATTTGAGGTCCGAGCTATTTTAATTCCCAGGCTGCATACACCCCCCCGAAGATCAAGTGCTACCCAAAACAGGTGGAAAAAGGCCACTGATGGCAGGCGGTTAGAAAAATTCACTCCCGCTGACTAGAAGGTGAATGGTGGAAAAGGACTTTCAGCAGGACCTCATGAGAATGTGGGGTTGGAGTGGGTTGGAGGCGAAGAGCATCTTGGGACCGAGACAATCCTGGTTCTTCAAGGGAAGTTTAAGACCCATCTTTTGTGGCCTTTTCGATCTTCAGAGAAATTTTCACTGATTGGGAAGATTGCAGTGGGCACTCTGCTCAGAGAGTGATTAAAAAGCCATCAATGCACATTGATGTAATAAAACCTCGATTTACATATCTGGAGCAGAGAATTCCAAGGGGAAAGTTAATAGTATGATGCCCCCATGATTTAGGTGGCTGCCTCACAAATTGCCAAAAGCAGCGGTGTTAAAATCTCTGCAGGACAGATAATTGACCTGTTCCCTTTCAACTCCCCTGCTGAGCTTCATCCCCCAATGTTTTTTCTCTATGCTGTGAATGAAAACCTCTTGTAATTTTAAAACCTACTATTAACTTTCCCCTTGGAATTCTCTGCTCCAGCAGAAATGGTTCCAATCTCAAGTCTCTCCTCATAAAAATAGTTTCCTAACTCTGGTGAATATACAGTGTGTGTTTTCTATGGTTTTTCTCTCGTCAATGAGGGGGAAAGGGGGCTAAAACTGAAAATAATATTCCTAACCATTGCCTTGTATAAATTTATAATTTCCTCTTTGCTCTTTCGCTGTATTGGTCGATCAATAGAATTGGCCTTTCTTTTGGCTTTATTTGCCTGTGTTCACAATATCAAGGAAGATTGAATTTCATCTACTAAGTCTTTCTGTTCCTCCATAATCTTCAGTGTCCTTACTTCAACCTTTGGAGTAAGAAGATCTCGATTTGGGACTTCAAATTTGAATGAACCGGTGTGGTCATTAGATAGTATTAACTGGATAAGTGATGCTGTGTGAACTGAATGACAGATAGCCACTTAGAAAATGAAATGCTTAGTGAAACAACAGGCAAATTCCCTTTTGCTTCTGAGTGCCTTCCATACTAAGTTTATATTATTATTGTCCATATTATTTTCAGTTTTAGCCCCCCTCCGTCCTCAGTGTCCGAGGCCCAACCATCTTCAGCTGCTTCAATGACCATCCTTCCAACATAAGGTCAGAAGGGATGTTCACAAGGTCATAAGGGATGTTCACTGATGATTGCACAATGTTCGGCACCAGTTGCAACTCCTCAAATACTGAAGCAGTCCATGTCCAAATGCAGCAAGACCCGGACAACATCCAGGCTTGGGCTGGCAAGTGGAAAATAACATTCATGCCACGCAATGACCATCTCCAAAAAGAGAGAATCTAACCATCACCCCTTGACATTCAATGAATTACCATCACTGAATCCCTCACTATCAATATCCTGGGGGTTACCATTGACCAGGAACTGAACTGGGCCAGCCATATAAATCCTGTGGCTACAAGAGCAGTTCAGAGGCTAGGAATCCTGTGGTGAGTAACTCACCTCCTGACTTCCCAAAGCCTGCCCACAATCTACAAGGCACAAGTCAGGTGTGTGATGGAATACTCTCCACTTGCCTGGATGAGTGCAGCTCCAACAACACTCAAGAAGCTTGACACTGTCCAGGATAAAGGGGCACCACATCCATAAACATTTACTCCCTCCACCACCGCCGTGCAGTGGCAGCAGTATGTACTATCTACAAGATGCACTGCAGAAACTCACCAAGGCTCCTTAGACAGCACCTTTCAAGCCCATTACCACTACCACCTAGAAGGACAAGGGCAGCAGATACATGGAAACACCACCGTCTGGAAGTTCCCCTCCAAGTCACTCAACATCCTGACTTGGAAATATATCGCCGTTCCTTCACTGTCGTTGGGTCAAAGTCCTGGAACTCCCTTCCTAACAGCACTATGGGTGTGCCTACACCACAGGGATTGCAGTGGTTCAAGAAGGCAGCTCACCACCACCTTCTCAAGGGCAACTAGGGATGGGCAAGAAATGCTGGCCCAGCCAGCGAAGCCCACATCCCTTGAATGAATAATAAAAAAAATTATGGCAGTTCATTACAACATATTATATGTTGTGGAAACACTGGAACCCTGTGAAATCTTTGCTACGCCAGATAAGTTCATGATTGAGAGGAATCTTTTCCCTAGAAATCCATGCTTGTCTTTCAATATTGCCTAAAGTCAACTCATTTGATCAGAGCTCAGGAGCCTGACAGATTGGATTGAAAATAATATTGAACATGTTTTTACTCTGTAGTTTTGTCTTTTATTGTCATTTACACTGTTTTTAATAAATAAAAATAAGTTTCTCAGATAGCTCAGCAGCTCAAGGCAGCGATTAGCTTTGACATACAGATGAGGAAAGTCCAGGCTTATTTCTTCCTTTGTGTCACTCGCGCTACACAAACAAATTTATTTTCCTATGTTTCAAACAGGGAGCTGTGGGAAAGGTGGGAACAGATCTGAGAGACAACAACATTTTCAAGAACAATGTTAATGAAAAAGGCGTGAGAGATGGTGAAGTAATTTTTAAAGATAGAGTAGTTAACGGTGATTTTTTGAGGACAGTAAAGTGGTTTTCAAATGGAGAGGGAAAATCTTTGAGAGTGGGAACTATTTACTATGTCAGGCTGGCAGGGAATAGAGGGAAGGATGGGAAGTTGGGCGGGCAACAGTTTGTGAACATGGGGGTCAATGCAGCAGAGGGTGAGTTTCATGGATATGATGAGCTTGAAAAGGGCATGGGGGAAATGGGAAAAACAAAAGAGAGGCAGGTGTTCAGGGCTAGGCCAGGCGGGCCCTGGGTAAAAGTTGTCCCCGACGGACAAGTGAAAGAGGGAGGAAATAGTATGGATGCTGTACAGAGAATCTTTACCTCAGTGACAAAGACATCCATGAGCCCTTCACACTTGTTGGAGCTGAGGTTGGGGGGGGCAGTTAAATGGGGATTAAGGGGTTTAAGAAGGTAGTGGAGAAAATAAGTTGTGGATTATCTCTGCTCTTCAGGACAATCTGAACCTTTAGTAGCCTAATCCAGTTCAAAGGGTAACATAGTAGAACACCCAAAAGAATGACAAAGGGCAGTCTCAGTTTCTGCTCACTTCTCACACCCTGTTGCTTATGATTAATGTTTAGAATTTTTGACTGCCAGTTGTAGAGTTATTCTGCATATGTTAAGGAGTGGATATGTACAAATGCCAGTTTATGTGTTTTTGACCTTTTCTAACTTATTCTCCACCATTTCATAAAGTGGCCTGACTCAAACAGTAACATTTTTTTATTTATTTTAAGAGATTTATGATGCTGTGCTCTATTTTATTTTGCTGCTCCCATTATCACTTTGGATATTCTGTGTTTCTTAAGCAATGCTTAAAATGTGTTGTGCTATTACCAGATGAGGATATAAATCTTTATGTGATTTTATTTCCATCAGTAGTAATGTTAAACTACCCATAGGCATGTTTCTGAAAGACTCCAAACAGTCAAGAGTTAATTCTGAGCTGGTTTGATCATTTCCCTCCGTTGCAAGTAGCCACACTCACATTAAATGGACATTCCAGGATACAACTCTACAATCGTTTCTCTCCACCATTTGTCTGATTATATACATTGGTTTATAATTTAAAACAAAAGTATACTTCAGACCACCTATAATTTGAACAAAAGCAAAATATTGTGGATGCTGAAAGTCTGAAATAAAACAGAAAAGGCCAGAAATATTCAGTAGGTCAGATAGAATCTGGCCCACAGAGGACCCCACCCCACCCCCAATGCCACCCCCAATGCAATGGCATTGGGCGCCCATGCAGCAAAGGCACCGCTGGTATTTGACGACTACTGCCTTCCACCCTCCTCACCTGCAGGGGCCTGACTGCCTGATCCTGGCTTGCCCCAACCTACTGGAATGTTCTTCGAGGGTGTCCAACGAATGAGGTGCAGCCTCTGCGATGGCCTCTACTAGAAGTGGTGCTGCTGAGGCTGTTGAGCTGCTGGCCCTCTGACTGGGCTGGCATATCTTGGGGGTGGGCCATTGTCTTTAACTGGGGTTGCCTCTGGCTTTTGGCCCCTGTGGCAGGACTTGCCAGCAAGTGACAAATTCCAACCCAGAGTTAAAGCATCAGCTCAATGAGCTTTCATCAACCTGAAACAATAACTAACATTCTTTTCAAATAAAAGCAAAATACTGCAGGTGCTGGAAACCTGAAATAAAAACGGAAAGTGCTGGGAAAGCTCAGCCGGTCTGGCAACAACTGTGGAGAGAGTTAATGTTTCGAGTGCAATATGACCCATCTTTGGAACATTCTTTTTAAATCCTGACTGGCCTTGTGATTAGGCCTGGCATCTTTGTTGGGCTTCCATAGGTGAGAATAATAGCATTTTTCTATGCTCTGGCTGTGTTCTCATTAACCCTTACCCTTCCACTGGAGGTGATGATTAACTGGATCGAAATGGATAAATTTAGTGGTTGTGCACCAACCTTGAGAATGTGGCAATGATGGCAGGTCCAATCAAGTTTGTTTGCCAACTTATGGAAAGTTTTTAAAATGTAATTTTACTTACACATGTGTTTGCGTTTCTTCCAACAGACCTTCCTTGATGTCACATTGCCCATATGTTGGGGGTCGCTCTTCCTTGCCATTTGCATTCAAATTGTGGCTGTTGTCAGCAAAAGTGATGTAATGCAAAGTGGCTCCAAGGCAACCGTACATGACAACCTAGAAAATTAGCAAAAGCTGACCAGCAACTTTAGGAAAGCTGACACAGACCCCAAAATACAGACAACTCAAGAACAGCCCGGATTATAAACCTTTGACTGTAAAAGCAAATATTTTACATAGGTTTTTCTGTGGGTATACCAAAATTCCATCACATGTAATGGAGGAACAAGTACAAAAAAATCCACATTTTGAAGGCATAAAATTGGTTGTGCCTAATGAGAGTTGTCTCACAAAAAGGGAGAACAAAATATGGCATTTACATGTGTCAAATGCGTTTCAACAGACCAACTAAATTATCACTTCCTAAAATTTGCCCCAATAGTCAATCTCCCACATCCAGATTATATGAAGGCTGTCTTCTCCAGATCCAATTCAAAGAGACAATTGTGCCCCATGCAAGTCCCCATCCTTATAGAGATATTTTCTGCTCCTCCAATCCTTCCTATTTATCTTACCATGTTTTAAGTGTTTCTATCTGCTGCACATCACAGATGCCATTTCCTGTTCTCACAAGAACAGCGTATAGCAGTCAAGATTGCTTCATTTAGTAAAGGACTCTGCTAGGAGTGAAAATGCAGAGCGAGTGGACTGATCTGGGGTAATACTTGTAATTAAATGCTGATACAAAGATGGAATCATCAGACTTTCCACTGTCATTGTCAAATGCTGATGGGTGACACATAAGGACAATAAACCACCAGTTAATTGTGAACATACATATAATTTATTTGTAGACTCATGGATGAAAGAAGAGTTTCATTTTTCAAAAATAACTCCAATACAAAGAACCAGAAGGTCAATGAATTAAAACTGTGTCCCTGGACTTGAACATATAATCCAGGCTGACATTGCACGACTGAGAGAGTGCTGCATTGCCAGAAGCACATTGTCCTGAACCTTATGTTTGTCGGGCACATGCAATTGGTGGGCCCGGAAGTGGACATGAAATGCGCTTCTGCTGTGATTGGCCTCCAAGCGCAATTTCATGCTGGATAGCCGATTAATGGCCAGCCAACATGAAACACGCGTAGAGAAAGCCTCAGTGCTGCTGGGGGTGCGGGTGGGCACTTCTAGCGAGCTCCCTGAAGGCAGACAGCTGCTGCGGAGCTGCCTCAGGGAACTGCAGACCTGGACAGATTAAATGGCAAGAAAAAGATGCACCAAGCTGTGTCTGTTCAGCACACTCAAGCGCCTGACAGCAAAACTCAAAAAGCATCAGTCCCCAGATTTTTTTTTTATTACATTTCGCCCCGGAAATTTCATCCCACCCTGGACTGAGGTTTCAGTGAAAATGTAAAGGCGACCTGGCCGATTGGCCCATCCGCCAATCGTAAAAGTGGACGGGCCACGTGAAATCAATTTTAATTGTTTCCTTAATGGGCTTAATTGCCCATGTAATTGTCGGTGGTCACCCTTCCAATTGCCGCATGTGCCCGCTGAGTGAAATATCACACCGAGTGCGTGATGACGTCGGGCCATGCACCTGACGTCTTCTTGCGCAATTTCGTGCGCTGTCGGGCCAGGCTTGCACCTGCACTACCGGCATAGAATTCTGGTCTTTGTTTTCAATGAGATGTTAAACTGAGGTTCTGCCTACATTTTTAGATGAATGCATCAAATTCCATAGCATTATGTGAAAAAGAGCAGGGAGTTCTCCCAGTGTCCTGACCAACATTCATCCCTCAACCAATGCCACCAAAGATCAGATTTCTAGCCGTTTATCTAATTTGCTGATTGTGGAACCTTGCTTTGTGCAAATTATCTGCTGCAGTTCTTTATAAAACAACATTGACTACATTCCAAATACAAGCTCGCCCATTTATCTGTTCTAGCTTAATTCTTCTTTTCTTATTTGCATTGGGAGGTTCTCCTGTGCAGCCTATTTTTAATAGGAATTCTGTGGGTCTTCTGCCCAAGTTACAGAAAACAGTGGGAAAACCTCTTCAGAATCTTACTCCCTATGTATTTACTGTTGCATGCTTAATTTTGAGGCCAAGTCTATTTTGGAACACCATAAAAGTAATGGAAGAGATTAGTGAAATCTGGAGTTAAGTAGCATCTGATTTCCCTGCAAGCTTTGAAATCTCTTTTAATGTTTTGCCTTTGGACTTTTATGGAGGCTTCAAGTTACCGTGGAAGCTTGCACTGATATACTAAAATGTAAATCAGTTATGAATTGACTTTTTCTGAAGTGCTAGGTATCAAACCCACGCTTGAGAAGGTCAGCAAGGTACAAGGTCAACTTTTGACTTCTGCACCTGCAACATGAGGAAGAGCTGTTCTCACACATAGCTCTGGGCCTCACTAGGTTGTGGTGGTGGGGGAAGTAATGGGTAATGTGATTCATGCAACTGAAACATAACAGAAACTTAAAGTAATACCTATGTTCATGCGAGCATAAATTTTCTTGAAGCTAGGCTGGATCTAATGCTCAGTAAACTGATATCAGGGATCCCAGGGTATTATATTGAAGTACCATGTCTTGTTTGAAAGGCTCCATAGTCAGTCTGTATAATTCTATATTTTGCATGAAATGCCCAAAGACACATTTGAAAGCTTTTCCAAGGCATCTCCAACTTTAAGATCCTTTCAGATCTTAGATAATACTCATTATAAACCTCGAGGAAAATGTGGAACTTTCGCTGAGCAAAAAATTACCCACTTAAACTTTTCTTCACCCCAGCTTTCCTTACTTTTTTCTACTCATCCCATCAAAATGCCATCCACTGCCTGCTAGGTTAATAACGATCAGCTGGTCCCTTATGTCTCACATAGAGTCCTACAGGAATGGCCCAAAATCCTATGCAGTTGCTTTGTGAAAGAACAGTGCTTTAAAATCCCATATTTGCATATCTTTTGTTACTACCATGCTGAAACCCTGAGATCTCAGCTGTTTATTTGAAAGGGAAATTTTTAATGGCCTGAAATAGTTTTGAGCTTTGTTACAAACAATAATGTAGTTTCTGGAGACTTCAGGAACAACATGCGTTAGGAGAAAAAGGGTGCGTTAGGTGCTGATGCGAGTAAAATATGGTTCATGGGTTGAACTTGGAAGATTTATCAAGGAAAGTCACTGCCTAACTTTAAAGTGAGCATGTGTATGTGTGGCTTAATGTCGTAATGCTTATTCAAGTGTTGAAGAGAACTGGCAGATGCCAGAGTAAATGGGGTCTGTCAGTAGCTAAATTACTGCCTTTCATAGGATGATTTTCATGGTCTGTCAGGTGGGATTTGTACGCATGTCACGCAGATTGCCTAACAAAAAAGGGGAAACAGCAAACCCAGCACAAAAACTTTGTAGTCACAGATGTTATTGCTTAGAGTGCAGTTTGCTTCGTTTTCTTGAAAAAGTACTGTTGTTGCTTTATTTCAAATTCATGTTGGCAGATTGGCTAAGTATTATTCGCAAGGAATAGCATTGCTACCATGTGGACATTACATCAGTAAAAGTAGGGCCAATGCTGGAGAGGGAGAAACTGTGGCGATCTTCTCTGAGCTCACAATCATCAAGTGTTTTTGTGCTTGCACTTATAATTCATTCAATTTCAGTATTGCAATGTTTATGAGCTGCTCTCTTGGTTTGGGAAAGTCAGTTTCTATAGGGCCTCTGCACTCAGCTTCTATACTCATGGTCTGGTGGACTTACAATGCCACTGATTCTTTGTACGTGGACTTCTTTACACTACGGGGGGAGTTCATGGAAGGAGACCTATGTGTCAGTATTCAGCTGCACTCCAATGATTTAAAGGCACTTATAGACATTACTCATTGTAATTAATAATTTCAATGTGTAATGTCTATGAGTTGCATTAAATCTAGTAATTAATCATTACAATGTGCATTGTCTATAAGTTACATTATACATGGCAATCAGTATTGCTCTGCTGGCCTAAAATGAAATGAAGACGCAAATTTATCCCTTCATTAAAGTTAGGCCTGATCTTTCTTGTCGACATTCCAAACTCCTGCCCCTAGAAACTACAATTTGCCCAACATTCAGCTCCCTTAATGCTGCCCTGCAATAAGTCCCATTCATTACTCCTGTCCTCACTGAGCTACACTAACACCTCAACTCCCAATGCAGAGTTTAAAATTCTCAGCCTTAACTTCAAAGCCATCCATGGCTCCATGCCACTTTATCTCTCCAACCTTTTGCCATCTGACTTTTGTACATCCATCTCATTTCAGTCCATCATTAGTGGCAAAGTATTTTACTGCCTCAGCTCCTTCTCCAGAACTCCCTTCCTAAACCCTCTACTGCTGCACTTCTCTCTCCGTCTTCAAAAACCTTTTAAAATCCTATGTTCGATAAAGTCTACTGTTATGTCTTCTTGTTCCTAAAAGTTTGAAATGATCACACTATTTTACATGTATACAGGAGCTGACATGAAAAGTATTTCTCAGATCTCACCATGTGCTGCGGAATGATACATTGTTGTTTTGGTACACTGACTAGTACAGTAGCGAAAGATGTGACATACGAGGATACATGTTCACAACAATATAATTCCTAACTCTTTTTGAATGCTATAACAATACAACATCCCTCTTTCCTTAAAAATTAATGTCTCAGCATAACTATTCCAATGATTAACTTTTTTTATATTGGGCAGAAATTTGCGCTAAGCGGGCGGGCGCACGCCTGACCCACTCAAGCGTAAAATGACACGCGATGACGTCATCGCGCACTCGCACAATATTTCAGTCAGCGGGCACATGCGGGAGTCAGCAGTGCGCCTATTAAGGCCATTAAAGTAATAATTGACTGAAATTTTTCGCTGCTCATCCAGGTGAAAAGGCCAAGCGGCCTTTGGAATTTTTGGGAAACCTCATCCACGGGCAGGATGAGGTTTCCAACAGCAATTAAAAACTAAATAAAAATTTTAAAATTTCATTCATAACTTTTCCCTGCTCATGTGACAGAACCAAACATGAAATGCGCCCTACAGCGCTCGGCGCTGCCGCCCTGGGGGTGGGAGGAGGGTGAGTGGTGAAGTTCGCGCATGTGTGCGAGTGCTCGCAATGAAATCTCCCTGAGGCACAAAGCTGCCTCAGGGAGCTGAAGATTGACAGAGTCACATGAGGGGACATGTTTTTAATGGTGGTAATTTTTTTTAGTTTTTAAATCTTCAGTTCCCTGAGGCAGCTCTGTGCCTCAGGGAAATTTCATTGCGAGCACTCGCACGCATGCGCGAGCTTCACTGCTCGCCCTCCTCCCACCCCCCGCCCTGGCAGCGCCGAGCGCTGCAGTGCACATTTCACATTGGCTGGCCGTTAATTCGTGAAATCGATGTTGGGGTCCGATCATGGGTGTCGGTCGGCTTTGTGACCACTCCCAGGCCCGCCCGCCTGACAATGTAAAAATCCTAGCCATTACATCTAACCTAAAGAAGATTCACAATCAACTTTTACAAACTGATATATGCTGATACAAACTGAACACCTCCAAAGTCTTTAATAGCTTGTTTTCTTTTCTCAAGAACATTATTCACATTATCACTTGGGTGATAGGATGTTGTACCTCTATCACGTGGATTTAGTATTCATTGTTCTCAGTGATGAGTTGGCAGGCTATATTGGTGATGTGTGTGTTGCTCCTGGCGTTGTTGGAGTTGTGCTTGATGTTGCTGATGTTATGTCACTTATTAATGATATTGTTGATGATGCACCACTTGTTAGTGATACTGTTGATGTTGTCTTGCTTGTTAGTGTAGTTGCTGTTGTTGCTGATGACCTTTTCTGCTTTGCTGGCTTGCATATTCATCAAATATGGACTCTCTTCCTTCTCATCTGCTTATCAGTTTCATTCTTGATGATGTAAGACTTTAGAGTCTCTGCTTCACCAACACATTTTGTTGGGTTCCCAGTTCTCAGAATTGGACCTTGTAGATGGACAGTTTGTCCTCTCAACAACTCAGGCAAGGGTTTGGCGTGTTTGTTGAAATGTTGATTCCCTTCAACCTGTGCAGCAGTGACTTGTTGTCTTACATCCTCCTGGTCACATGGAGGGTTCAGTTGCACTCCTATGATATAAAGGCACCTATAGAAATTACTCACAGTAACTAATAATTTGAATTTTTTTAATTCATTCACAGGATGTGGGCTTTGATGGCCAGGCCAGCATTTATTGCCCGTCCCTCGTTGGTCTTGAGAAGCTGGTGGTGAGCTGCCTTCTTGAACTGCTGCAGTCCATGTGGTGTAGGTACACCCACAGTGCTGTTAGGGAGGGAGCTCCAGAATTTTGACCCAGTGACAGTGAAGGAACGGCGATATATTTCCAATTCATTCCATTTAGGATGCTGAGTGACTTGGAGGGGAACTTCCAGGTAGTGGTGTTCCCATGTATCTGCTGCCCTTGTCATTCTAGATGGTAGTGGTTGTGGGTTTGGAAGGTGTTGTCAAAGGAGTCTTGGTGAATTCCTGCAGTGCATCTTGTAGATGGTACACACTGCTGCTACTGTGCGTCGGTGGTGGAGGGAGTGAATGTTTGTGAATCTGGTGCCAATCAAGCGGGCTGCTTTGTCCTGGGTGGCGCCAAGTTTCTTGAGTGTTGTGGGAGCTGCACTTATCCAGACAAGTGGGAAGTATTCCATCACACTCCTTACTTGTGCCTTGTAGATGGTGGACAGGCTTTGGGGAGTCAGGAGCTGAGTTACTCACCGCAGGATTCCTAGCCTCTGACCAGCTCTTGTAACCACAGTATTTATATGGCTAGTCCAGTTCAGTTCCTGGTCAATGGTAACCCCCAGGATGTCGATAGTGAGGGATTCAGTGATGGTAATGCCATTGAACATCAAGGGGCGGTGGTTGGATTCTCTCTTGTTGAAGATGGTCATTGCCTAACACTTGTGTGGTGCGAATGTTACTTGCCACTTGTCAGCCCAAGCCACGATATTGTCCAGGTCTTGCTGTATTTGGACATGGACTGCTTCAGTATCTGAGGAATCACTAATGGTGCTGAACATTGTGCAATCATCAGTGAATATCCCCACTTCTGACCTTATGATGGAAGGAAGGTCATTGATGAAGCAGCAGAAGATTGTTGGGCCATGGACACTACCCTGAGGAACTCTTGCAGTGATGTCCTGGAACTGAGATGACTGACCTCCAACAACCACAACCATCTTCCTTTGTGCTCCAACTAGCAGAGAGTTTGCACCCTCCACCCCCCCCCCCCCTCCCCCCCCCCACCCTCCGATTCCCATTGACTCCAGTTTTGCTAAGGCTCCTTGATGCCACACTCGGTCAAATGCTGCCTTGATGTCAAGGGCAGTCACTCTAACCTTACCTCAGGAGTTCAGCTCTTTTGTCCATTTTGAACCAAGGCTGCAATCAGGTCAGGAGCTGAGTGGCCCTGATGGAACCCAAACTGGGTATCAGTGAGCAGGTTATTGCTAAGCAAGTGCCGCTTGATAGCACTGTTGATGACCCCTTCCATTACTTTACTGGTGACCGATAGTAGACTGATGGGGTGGTAATTGGCCAATTCGGATTTGTCCTTCTTCATGTGTTCAGGACATATCTGGGCAATTTTCCGCATAGCCAGGTAAATACCAGTGTTATAGCTGTACTGGAACAGCTTGGCTAGGGCCGTGGCAAGTTCTGGAGCACAAGTCTTCAGTACTATTGCCAGAATATTGTCAGGGCCCATAGCCTTTACAGTATTCAGTGCCTTCAGCTATTTCTTGATATCATGTGGAGTGAATCGAATTGGCTGGAGACTGGCACCTGTGATGCTGGGGACCTTTGGAGGAGGCCAAAGTGGATCATCCACTTGGCACTTCTGGCTGAAGATTGTTGCAAATGCTTCAGCCTTATCTTTTGCACTGATATGCTGGGTTCCTCCATCATTGAGGATGGGGATATTTGTGGAGCCTCCTCCTCCAGTGAGTTGTTTAATTGTCCATACCATTCATTCGATGTGTTTGCAGACACCTATCCAGAGCACAGTTGATCTGGCACTGAGCCTTCAGTTCTTCATTCCCATGCAGCCTTCATTTATTTTCGGGGGAAGTTCTTCCTGCATCATTTTGGGTATGATTATTTCTGGATCTGGCCAGCGGAACACCACCATCTTCTAGTGAGATGTCATCTCTGATGGATCAGTGTGACCGTATTGCTGGCTGTGTTTGCTGTATCTTACCAAGCCACTCCTGGATCACTTGCTGAGAGAGCATCTGTAACTCTTCATCTTTGATGGTCTCACCTCGAATTTGACTCAGTTTAAGTTACTCAGCGATGGATCATTACACTAGGGGTGGAATTTAACGGCCACTCCCGCCAGCGGGATTTTTCGGTCCTGCTGAAGTCAACGGACTTTTGATTGGCTTACCACATTTTTCGGCCCGGCTGCTGCCATGGCAGGGTTGTAAAATTCCACCCTAGATCTTTTACCTTGTGTTTCTCCTGTGACAACAGGCAAGATAGGCCATCTGGCAGCACCATTTCCCTGCCTGGCTTCTATTTCAGAGTGTAATCATAATTCTGAAGACTCAAGAGTAATCTCTGCAGTCTTGCTAGTGCTCTACACAGAGTTTTCTTGTAGGTCTGCTGCAGTGGACAATGATCTCTCTGCACTATGAACTTTCTCCCATAAGGAAAGTTTCTCATATCCATACACATCTGCCAAAAGCACTCTTTCTATGTTGCCAAATCTGGTCTCAGCTGATGTTAGGGCTTTGGATCTGAATGCTATAGGTTTTCCCTTTTGTACCAGGGCTGCTCCCAGTCCTTTTGTAGAAACATCTACTTGCAGAGTGACAGGATTCTATATGTTGTAGTATGCCAAACTTGTCCCCTTGCATACTTCTTTGAGTTTATTGAAATTCCTCTCATGCCACTCTAACCACAGGTACCCAGCACCTCTTATCAGTTCTCATAGGTTTACTGTGTGTTCGGATATGTGAAGTATGAAATGATTTATTTACTGGATCAAACCAAGGAAATTACTCAGCTCTTTCTTATCTCTTGGAACTTCCATCTCAGAGTTAGCTGTGACTATTTCAGGACTTGGATTGACTCCATCAGGCATGTACACCATTCCAGAGAACTGGCATTCTGTCACCTTCACGTAGTGTGGCATGTTGAAAAGGAATAAATGGAAAAGAAACTGCACGCTGTACAGTTAGAAGAGGCATCCAAGAGGAAGATCCTGAACCTCAGGTCAAAACTTCAACACCACCTGCTTCAAACAGAAGAACCTGAAAAAGGAAAGAATGATAGTGCTGGCTTCTGACATAAATGATGAACTGCAGATGCAGCTTAACACTATATCACAGTCAGAGAATGATTTACTGGAGACTAAGAGCAAACTGTGAGAAATGCTGGAGTGTTTAAAAGAGGAAATATGAAATGCAAGAAGCCAAGCAGAGCAGGACGCCAAGCCAAGCAGGAAGCTGAAAAACTATTGGAAGACAGGGGCATAGAGTGTTTGGAAGAGAAACATAGGCTGCAGGGTCATGGGATGGAGCTTACAAAGAGGTTCTATAGGACTGGGGGCCACCTGCTGCATTGGCTCAAAGGAGGAGGCATGGCATTTTGCTACTTTCACAAAGCATTTGTCTCCGTTTGGCTCTGAGCTCATGAGTTATCCACAGCTCTTGTGCATCTTTTTCTTTTTCTGGTATGCATTCATTTGTTGCTGTTTCATTATATCAACACAA
Source organism: Cetorhinus maximus (assembly GCF_964194155.1). Classification (NCBI taxonomy): domain Eukaryota; kingdom Metazoa; phylum Chordata; class Chondrichthyes; order Lamniformes; family Cetorhinidae; genus Cetorhinus; species Cetorhinus maximus. Next base: position 93,344,995 of record NC_135879.1, on the reverse strand, counting down.
CCACCTTTCTTTTGACTTCACTAAGGCTAGCCATTTGGGTAGTCAGCATCTTCATCTGTCTACTTGTGCTCTGACAATGTAAACAGTCTGCGATATTGTGAGCTTGTCCTTTCACCACATGGACTGCAGCGGTTCACCCCATGGACTGCAGCGGTTCAAGAAGGCAGCTCACCACCACCTTCTCAAGGGTAATTAGGGATGGGCAATAAATGCTGGCCCAGCCAGCAATGGCCACATCCCATGAATGAATTAAAAAAAAGACACTCTTGCACTTCAGTGTGTGCGGAGTCCCGGATGAACTGACCTATCAGCCTTTTATCCATTTCTTTGAATTTGCACTTTCTGGCTACATTTCCTAATTGTGTTAAGAAATTGTCAACAGGCTCACCTGGCTCCTGCCTCAGGCTCTGAAATTCATACCAGTGGATACGGTGGTTTGACTTTGGCTGGAGATGTGTGTTGAACTTCTCAAAAATTTTCTGGGTTTTCACTGCCATCCTCATTCATTTGCCAGCTATTGAATAGATATAAACCATTCTCTCCTGCCCACAAAAGGATACCGCTGAATCTTTCCTTTTCACTCATGTCTTTTAGAAAACTATCAAATGTCAATCTGCACTATTTTTTAAACTTCTCAAATGCGTATATGACATCAGCCTCCCAATTCATCCTGAGCCTGAGTTAAGAAAAATAATTTCTCACAGTAAATGAATGTGCAAGTTTCAAAAGACATTTGGTACTGAAAGGTTGATCTGCCGTGCGTTCATTGCGGTGGCAGCAGCCATTTCAGTTTTGCACAATTCACTCAGTTTTTTCTCTCTCTCTCTGGCATTAATTCAGGTTAATTGTTCTTAGTCTAATTTAGCATTTATTTTGTTTATAATGCTTTGGTTTAACCCAGACACCTGCTGCCACCATGTTAAGTCTAGTGTTTTCCAAAGTTCAAAATAATCACATTATTGATGCAGGAGCCGACATCGAATATATTTCTCAGATCTCACCATGTGATCTGGAATGATACATTGTTGCCTTGGTACATTGGTCATGGTGCAGTAGTGAGTGATGTGACATTCTGGATATACATGTATACATTACATAACAATGTAGTTCCTAACTCTTTTCAAGTAATTTAATAATTTAATATAACAATATTTTAACTCCATCACGCCCGGGCAAATCAAGGGAACTCAGAGGTTCGACCAAATACAACGTCGTAAAATGTAGGACGGAAAGATACCAACGTAGCCCTATTCCTCACATGGTTCAGGTCCTCAGTGAAGTACTTAAATGATGAAATCTGTACTTCAGTGCCTGTAATATAGGAGTAGTCTATTGGTTTGTAAATTTAATATATTTTTAATTCAATATTTCTTCTCTTCATATCCTGTCCACCACGTTCTTGAATTTGTTCGTCTATTTATGTTATTACATGATTGTTACATGTTTCCATGTTTTTAACTTGATTGAAAAAATGATTTATAGACTAAGCAATGTAAGTTCCACTGCAATTCAGCCTTCAGGCTGCAAACGTGTTTCTTGAACAACATACCATTACTAAATATAACATCTTATCTTTCCTTTTATTAGGTGTCCCCTCCTTTATCTATTTTATCTATGTTTGTCCTCCCTCTGTGAACTGCCTTCTGGTGTTTTCTACGTTAAAGGTGCTAAATAAATGCCAATTTATTTCTGTTGATTTGCGCAAAAAATTATTCGACATTTACATACAAATATAAATCCATTCTGCGCAACGTAGATGTACAGTCACTGGACAGAACATAATTCTCAGTATTCTTTGGACTAATTTTTTAAAAAGTGTTTAATTTTAGCACAGACAAGCTGCAGCAACCCTCAAAATAATAACCCCGGGAGACATTGAATGCAAGAGCTGTTGTGCTCCTTATTTGCATAAATGCTGACATCCTTCAGAAGGCTGCCTTCTGCTTATTCCAGCGCCACTCGCTACATTTGAACGCTTGTGTGTCATTCAAGTGGGTGGAAGCCTGGAGCAGGCACATGTGTATTGGAACAAAAACAACAGCGGTCGCAGTCTGCTGTGCTCAGTGAAGACTGGTCTGTGGCCGTTCGCGCGAAGCTGAAAGTAAAAGCTCTGCTGTAAACCGGTGCTCCGAATTACGAGAAGTCAGGAGAAAATCAATGACTATCGTGGAACTGGCATGAAATGAAACATTGGTTCCCTATCCCCTTGGAGATTTGAAATTTTGGTTCTGTGACATTCTTCGTTGCTTACAGCTGTATATTTCCTGAAGGTATGTTTCCTTTTTCAGGACTCGACGAACTCGGACAAGTAATTTCTGTTAAGATGATTTTTTTTTTCTGTTTTATCTGTCTGCATTCAGTCTGAGGGGTGAATTTGGCTGATTATCTCTGTGCAGTGTGGGTGTATGGAAAGGAAAGCTAAGCAATACAAAGCAGGATGCACATGAAATTGATTTTCAAAGCTTACCGAGAGCTCCTTGCACGGTGCTTGTATTTGTGGTAGATCAGGCATTAGGGCGTTCTCCTGACACACTTGTCAGCAACAGTTGCATTTCTATTGCACATCAGGAAAGAATCAACATGTGTCTTTTCCCCCCGATGTATAATGTTGGATTTTGTTTTGGAGTGACAGAATATATCTTGTGTTAGTTCAAAGGGCAGCAGAATGAGTTCAGAACAAGTAGTGGGAAAATAGTAAACAACACGTGCTTAAACACCCTGGTAACAAAATAATTAAAATCGATTCAGAAACACAATAGATGCCAGGTCTGGGTTAATTATGGATTGTAAACACCAGTACGAAAAGCAAGTGTGGTTTATGGTTTTCGGCGTAGTATTTATTCCCGTTCTTTTACACCATCTCGGTTGAGTTGGTAGCAATTTTTGCCTCGAACTCAGAAGGTTGTGGGTTCAAACCAAGACTTAATGTAGGCTAGCACTTCAATGCAGCATTGAGGGAGTGTTGCATTGTCGGAGGTGTTGTTTGGATGAGGCGTTGAACTATGCCAATTGGGTGGACATTAAAAAAATCTATTGCATTGTTTTTGAAGAAGAAGGAGAGGTTTTCCTGGTACACTGGCCAATACATTTTTTACTTAACCATCACCTACAATCAGATTAAATGCTCATTCATCTCATCTCTTTGTAGGGTCGTGTGTAGACATAACATTAGGCTGCAAAACAGCAGCAACTGCACTCCGAAATAATTCCTTGTATGTGAAGCATTTTGGAATGCGTCCGAGAAATGCGATGAGATGCTAAATAAATGCAAGTATTCCTTTCTTAAATTGAATGAACAAACTGCAACACATGGGGAAATCAGTAATTTAACAGTTAATAAACACTTGTGAGTAATTAATCCGATGCTGGTAAAGCACTGTGGCAACAATTTTCCGCCACTTTGTATTACAACCATTAAATATTTCGCCTTGTGTATTCGTTTGTTAGTAATAACCACCCTTCTCATCGTTACAAATATGTGTAGCATATGTCAGGATATACAAGAATAAACTACGCATGGCGAAAATTAACAAGATGTGAACTGGAACATCAATATTTCTTAATAGTAATAACTACTTAATTTGAACCGTAAACTTGAATACCTGACGTTTCAAATGAAAGTTAAAGCCTATGTATTTTGACGTCTAATTAAAAGAGAGTGGAAGCATGCCATGGGTGACAACATACTCCAGGGGTTCTATTACTTGTGTAGGCTGCTTGAGGTTTGCAGCTGTAGTTTATTATACTCCCATGCACCTTTTCTTGAGTTCAGTTATATTTAAGCAATGTGTAATGGACAACTGGAAGACTGCAATGCAATAACATAATTGAGATCTTTGGATACATATTTTACATTGTTAGAAGTTTAAACCCTTTCCACAATGTTGCTTCGTTTAACTCTCATTTACATATTTTAAATCAATATGAATATTATTTATCTTTGTGATAGTCTAAGCATCCCTGTGATTTATTCGTGTGAAGTGCCTCGGGATTTTTTTCTACATTAAAGACAAGCTATGTTTGTTGTTCATATTCTCCAAGACTAACTCAGATAATTTGTGATGTGAATGCTATAATAAGTAACATGAGTGAACGCATGTTAAGATGGATTTTTAAAAATGCTGAGAAAAATGCAGATCTCAAGGCAAGTCGAAGGCATATAGTTTTCTGATCCACTCTGTACAAAGGTTTCTGGCAGCAGAGCATAGGGTAAATAAAAAAAAAACTGGTTTTATTCCAAGAAAAAATTAATCCATCACAGAGAGAGGTAAAACTAATTGATCTCAGAGGAAAGTACAGCACTGGAAAACATTATGCAGTCCAACTGGCTGGACCAAAAAAAAACAAATACTTCAAGTATCTATCTAATACTTCCTTAAATGTTCCCACAGCAGTAGCCTTTACTGTCTCCCTGGCCAGTCCATTCAGCAGGTTCATCATCTTTTCTGAAAAGTGGTTCGACCTGAACTGTGCTTCTTCCCTCTGCTAAGTTTCGGCCTGTGAGCCTGGTTCTAGAGTTTGAGACATTCCTGAATATATTATCAGAGTTCAATTTATCTAATCCGGTAGTGCCTTGGCCATTTGAATAGTGTCTCGCTTGAGCTTTCCTTTTTTCATGGTAAGTAATCTCAGGCTCTTCAACCTTTCCTCATAGCTCATGTGCTTTAGGCGAGTTATCAGTGGGGTTGCACTATTCTGTGTTGCCTGCAATGTTTGAAACCCATGCTGTAGTACAATGATTGAAGCTGTACACAGTATTCCAGCTGTGACCATAGCACTGCTTGGCACAGACACATTGTCACCTCTTGTATTTGCGTTATATCTTATTGGCTATACTTACCAGGATTCAGTTAGCTTTCCTTACTGATGTGTCACACTGCATTGTTGATATTCTTTAATTAAGTTACTAATATCTCCCCAGTACCTAATTCCTTGGGTCCTGTAGGTTAAAACAGTATAGTTTATATTCTCACTGTTTATTTCCGTGCCTTAGCCTCATTAACTAGCTCTCTATGCATTAAATGCTATTGGCTCTTCATTGACCTACCTTTCCAATCTATTCAGAGACCTTTGATTTTCACAGAGAATACAGGTTCATACAAAGAGATCCACTGCAGACGATGTTGGGAACTAGTTATTTTTACAGTGAATTATCAGGCTATCAGAATTCTACACATAGTATTTTTGCTTTCTCCTTGATTTCCTCATGCATGCACCCTTACGTGAATGATACAGAAAGCTTGGACCTATGCTAGCCTTGGCTAACCTCACTATGTAATTGGCTGCCAAGAAGTGTTAGAATAACTGGGATGACTCAAAGGATGACTCCAGTGTTCCATCTCTCCTCGATAACAAACTCACCGTTTGTTAGTAACAACGTGACCATGAGTGGTGAGGCTACATTGTTGGAAATAAGGGGCAAAAGCCCATGTCCTTGACTTCTTTAATAACACAGGGATTCAGTATGTGATCCCGAACCCTTTTTTGCTCTCTTAAAGAATGCAAGGAATTATTCTTGGAGGGACTATCCGAGCTTCTCCAGAGCAAATCAAAGGGCCCTATCAAAATAAAACTAGTTCATGGTGAAACAAAAGTTATTAAGTAATGCTCCTTATAATGCATAGGTTTCTGTTTCATTATACAATATATAGTTCTGCATTGTGAACTAGGACCTCAGCCATAGTACAGTTAATTATAATTAGGCAATAGTGCACAGGATAGCACCTGAATATGGAAGGGGAGTTGTTGTTAAGAGACTACCAATGCAGTCATTATTTTGCTACAAGACAAACTGCAGTGCGAAGTGAACCACTAGTACAGAATAAAGCTTCTTTTTGTTCATTATTACGGCGTTTGTATGTTGGTCAGAACTTATTACAATTACCAGTTTGAAACGGAATTGAAACTGAGAATGGCTGGTAGCCACACCAGATGTATGTAAAATCTTTATGCAGAGGAGACACAATTAACATTTTCAATGAATGTACTAGGGATGAACTGTGAGAACTAACCACAAACATTGATATTGATTTAATAAAGATTTTCACTTTTTGATATTCATAGTTTATCTTGATAGTCATACTTGGTCTGTTATTCTCAATGTATATTTAATTTGGCTAGCGGGAGGCATTGGTGTTGTCATAAAACATGGTTATTTTCATGATTTCAAGGCCATATAGCATTTGTAGAAGTTGATAATTAAAGGTATTAGTGTACCATTAGCTCTACTGCTTTTGATGCATTCTTGTTTTCCTGCATCCATGGATAAAGCACCCTTATCTTACGATAATGGGAAAATGTGAAGTGCTGCCTTATAGCAGAGTGATGCCAACTTTAATGCACAGCTGTTGATTTAGGTTGGTCTATGGTCACTTTGACTGGAGATCTGATCCATTGTTTTTTATGAGCTGCTTGCATATGGAGACAGACCTGGGAAGCAGGTCTCAGCCTGTGGATTGTGCTGATTTTTGCTCTTGTCCAAGAGACAAATATAATGCTCAGTCTTAGAACGATTCAAAGAAATCAATAAAATAGGATTACTAAGTTGTGCACAATTAGAGTGAGATTTTTAAAAATTCAGTATTGTTTATAATCAGCAGAAATCAAAGCAAAAATAATCCCAACAGCTCTTGGCTACAAATATGTCACAGGTTTTTGCTTACACCAAAATAATGTATCATGTGAACAGTGCAAATAACAAGCTGTTGGTTTACTGGGTTACGCAGACATAAAATGCTTTGGGTTGCGCCCAAATCACTAGCTCCTGGCATGTGACTTATAGACCTAATGAGAGTAATACTTAAAAATAGCACAGATGGGAAACCACATTTTCTGAAGAAAATTTTGCAAGTAAAAACCATTTGTTGGATTCCTTCCCAATCTCAAACCAATAATTTAAAACAGTGCATGCTTCATCTTCAAAGCAGTTCTGGTTTGCTGTTTTATTTGTGCTTTTTAATTACATTTGTGTGTATTCTGTTTCATTTTGCTACTCAGTAATGTCTTATGTAAGGGTTGCATGAGCGATTGAATCCCAGTTGATCACATTTCTTGATTACAGATGGGGGTAGCTAATTTTTTAAAATAAATTTTGGTTTCCAAATGAAGTGATAATTAGTTCTCTGTAGTCACGTACTGCTGCAAGATAGACTAAATGTTGTTAATTAAATAAGACTTGCCTCCTGCTTTAGGATGCTGGAATACAATATGGATGTTATTAGCTATTATTTTATGGGTAATATTTGACTACATTGTCAGATAGGTTTATGAGTTCACACTGGTGTTAACAAATTGTATCTCTAGTTCTTATTGTTAATTAAGTGAGGAAAGATTTCTTTGGTGCGGTAGGTGTGGGGAATTCATAAATCCATTTCTATATAATGGATTCATAATTTTACCACATCTAGTGCACAGATAAATTTCCCCAAGATCCCCCCCCATGTCAGATACGTGGCCTGTTGGACATAAATGATTCTGGCTTTTCTCATCTACCAAAATCTACAAGGTTTGAGTTTAAGAAGGGGTTAAACAGGATCATCGAAACTGTACTATCAGAGCCAGCTGGCTATGTTCTTCATATATTTCCCACTACTTATTGAATTAATTAGTAGAAAGTGAGCGTAAATTTAATCATTTATAAGTTATCAACAAATCTTTGCACTTCTTTGTTTATAATTATAAACTCATATCCAAAAAATGGAATGTACTCAAGCACAAGATACTTACGTTTAAATCCCTCTGAGTATGAATGAATTCTACTTTTTTATCTATTTGCCAAATCCTACAACTTCTTCAGTTTAAATGTAAACAACATACCTTTTATTAAGGTAAAATTAAACCGAGAACGGAATCTTCCGGCCCTGTTGGCAGTGGGCGTCGTGGCGGGCATGAGCAGACAATATGGCAAAAAGCCCAAAAATCGGTTTTACGCCATCGTGAAACCAGTTTGCGATTGTCTGCTCCACCCATCCCCTGCTGCCCCTCACCAGGAACCTAATTTCAATGCTTTAATATCTCATTATTTATTATTATTTAGTGTCTCCTGCTCGCTGGACTTATCCCCCCATGCTGGATCATTTGGGCACAATCACCCACGAGTTTCACAACTATACATAAGTGATGTGCACCTAGCGAGCTGCACTTCGCCCTGGCCCTTGAGGTTTCTTTGCCTACCTTGTTTCGGTCAGCACTCACAGTTATCAGCGCCAGGCTTCACAGGCAGCACCACAGCACTTTTAGGGGGCTCACGGGCAGGTCTCTACCTATCAGACCAACCGTAAGGCGGCAGAAGCTTCTCAATGGCTGCAGGGCTAGGGCTTGCTTGGGGAAGGGGGAGAAGTGGCCTCAGGCAAGGGAAGAGGCTGCAGGGCTAGGGCTATACAGGGGAAGGAAGGTATCCCAGGATGTGTGTAGGCGCACATGTTGATCTGTGCAAGTGGCCTCTTGGTCAAGATGGTGAGGGCTGAGGAGGCAGTCTCCAGAGGAGATGAGGCCAGATGGAGATGTGATGGTGTGTGTGAGAGAGTGAGTCATGATGTCCCTTGAGCTGGCAGTGAGTGAGATGCCAGTGAATGGCCTTGTGAGTGTGTGAGTTTAGAGTGATGAGATGGTTGCCTTACCCTGGCAGCACAGATGAGATCATTCATCTTCTTTCTGCACTGGATGGCCAACCTCTTCTGTGCAGCATTGGCACTGATCACCACTGCCACCGCTCCCCAAGCTAGAGTGTTGAGATTGCTGGACCTCCTGCGGCCAGAGTGGGAGTGGAGGACATCATGGTGTGGCACCTAAAGGCATTCCAGTGACGGGTCACTGGACTCTTCCTGGTTTTCAGGGTCATGTCTTCATTGGAGCAGTCCTGGGCTGCAAGCATTGAGAACTGCGTGCGTGGCTGCATTTTAGAAGTGGCACCCAGAGTGAGGAAACAGTGAGGCAATGGCGTGGCGGGCGATTCAGGGGCTGCCCACAGCGAGAAGGTGTGTTTCCTGTGGCTGCCAAATTAATGAGGCGGGAAGTGAAAAATATGGCGCAAAAACCCACCATTGTGGCTGGCGGGTGAAACGTCATTTTTCACACCCGCTACTGCATCTGGTGCAAATCTTGGAAGACTCCACCCCAAGTCCCTGTCTAACCTAATACAAAAGCAAAATACCATGGATGCTGGAAATCTGAAATAAAAACAAAAAGAGCTGGAAAAGCTCAGCAGGTCAGGCAGCATCAACCTGAAACGTCAACTCTTTTTCTCTCCACAGATGCCATCTGACCTACTACCTTTTCCAGCATTATTTTATTTATCCCTGTATGCTCTCAAAGGTGGAGGTAAAAGATCCCATTGCACTATTTAAATGAAGAGCAGGGGCGTTATCCTTGGTGTCTTGGCCAACATTTATCCCCAATCAACTTCACTAAAAGCAGATTATCTAGTCATTGTCCCATTGTCCTTTGTGGGAGCTTGCTGTGCTCAAATTGGCCTCTGCCTTTTCCAAATTACAACAGTGACTACACTTCAAAAAGTACTTGATTGGCTGCAAAGCGTTTGGGATGTTTTGAAGTTGTGAAAGGTGCAAGTCTTTTTTTTTTGCAAATATATGCTACCAGATTAACTCTATGAAAAGAAATCAGTCTAATGTACGGGAAAGCTCTTGTTCCGGGGTGGATGACTATAGCTCCTTTAACAATGAAAAGTGCAGGGGAGAAATAAATTTGCTTAGCACCTCTACAGTTCCACAGAGAAAGATAGTGGCCTGCAGTACTGTCTGCTCCAGTGAATCAGCATAAGCCTTGGTAAAAGAGAAGCGACAGAGCATGAACAAATTTCTCACCCTACATCTGTTGGTTACTCAGCTGTGTAGAATACATTGAATCCAACTTTGGAAATTTGTAAGCGTGATGTATTCATCAAATAAACTGTTGGGTGTAAACTAGCATGGATAGAATAATAGGGTCCAAAAGACTACATTTTAAATTTTGTGCAGTCATATTTGCAGGCAATAACCTTTTAGCTCATTGAAGATACGAACTCATTTATTTTAGGCTTTCTCCCAAACCTGTATTGTGAAATCTAATAAATTTCCAATATATATTTTTACTTTCTTTTGAAATCCATCTATATTTGAATATTGTTTTGGACCACCAATTTGTTTTGATGCTACATGATATTTTAGTATAAGTTATTTTTGTAATTTGTGTCTATTGCTATAAAAAGTTCAGCACACGATAGAGCAGATGTGAATGTTGGCAATGTGACTTTACATCAGCAGACACATCCTTCATTTGGATGTAAATTTTAATGGCATTATGAAAGGGATTAATTGGGTCTGCAGGAGATTGAAATGCACTCTCTTTTACTTCTCTATTTCTGCCTCTCAGTAGGGATGTAATTTTCTGCTATTATCATTTATTTCTGTATCCCTCTGCCTTGTACTGAACTGAATACAATCATTGTGAGGCCAGATTGCAAGATGTATCACACCCCAGTCTCCTGAAGAATCCATCTAAAAGCTTATAAACTGATTTGAGACTACAAAAGCCTCTATTAGGAGACAGTTACTGTTGATGATACTGATACTAATACACTGGTAGTCATTATTAAAGTAACGTGGCTCAAGTGCCAGTTGAAAGATTTTTCAAGGAACTATTGTGAAAGCAGAGCTTCGGGTAAAAGAAGTAGCATGTGCACTGGTACTGATACTGGCATGAACCAAAGTTAGAAACAGTGAATAGTTGAACTTCGCATTATCAGGGTGGATTTGTGCCATGTACTGTGACCATCACAGTACTATCATTGAGCATACACTTAATAGCTAGCTTCCATTTATAGCCGTATAGATAAGTTTTGATTATACAGCTGTCTGCATAGTACTGTATTAAAACAATTCTTAACCTAGCAATCTGTATCCTATTTTGGTAATTTTGAAGTAATATTACCCGGGAAGAGAAATAGAAGAATGCCAAATATCTTCATAATAGCTAATAGCTTGTCTGAAGGAAGTGTCATCGACTCATATTGCTCAAGCTCAAAATCTCCGAACGTGATGAGGAGATGCAGACAATCGAGTACATCAGGGAGAAACAGCAGCTTTGGGAGAGGAGTCACAACATTGACCTTTAGAAAACAGGTAGTGGAGGAGAAAAGATGGGTCGCTATCCAAGAGATGGGAAATATGTGAAGGAAAGGTTAGAACCGGAGCATCCAGGCCAATTTAAGCTCTCAAATTTGATGCTTTGTCTTCCTATGGGAAAATTAGAACTTTGGACAGGGCTGTCATAAATATTGGAGTTGAAGAGCTGGGTGATGGAGGTTAGAAACATATTAATGATAGGGAAATCAATAGTTAGAGAGGCTGACATAAACCTAGCAATGTGGACCAAACAATCCCTATTGCTTTGTTGCCTCGTCTAAATCTCCTTTCAGTATTAGCTAATTCTGGTTGGCTTTATTTTCCCAGCACCCTCCCCTATTTCCCAGTTTAAATGTTTCATCACTTCTCTGTTTCACCATTTAACGTCCTTGTGGAATGGTTCCCATCTGTCCCAGAACTTAGCTAACAGCGAAGGGAGATTTATGCGAGGATACTACTCATGCAAAAAAAGAAATTATCAAGGGAGATATAAGGGACGATTTTAACTTCTAACAAAAGTATATGGCATTTCTGTGTGTCAGAAGCCCAGCAGGCATCCCACTCAAGAGCTAGTTAAAATTGTACGTCATGGGACCCTGATTTGCATTTAGTAATGACTCCTCCACTGGGGTGCAGCAAGAGCCTCATCTTTCGTCAAATCCAGCAGTGTTAAAATCACAGATCAGAGTGGGAAATGGAGCCATTTCATTTAACTGCTGTCCTGCTTTGTTCCGACTGATAAAGGACAGTTAAAATCATTGCTAAGGAGTTGAAGAATAGAATCAAATGGACTCATTATAAACAGAGAAAAGGCTGATGTCAGGGTAGGGAATGGCTTAGACAGTGAAATGATTGGAAAAGGAGTAGCTTTAAAAAGAGACAAAAGAAAATGTTAAAAACACCTGATTTTCAATGCACAGAGCTTGGGAGATAAACTGGGGAGATTACTTTACAGGGAAACCCAAGCCTAATAACATTACCATCAAAGACCATTAAAGAAACCTGGCAGAAAATTTGCAGAAGAAAGAAAAATAAACATAAATGGCTATAATTTATTTAGGAAGGATTAAATAAACATGAGAATCTAGGCAGAGTGACAATGTTGGTAATAGTGAGAATACATGATGTAGAGAATATTGAAGTAGACAAGGAAATAATTGGAGCTTTTTCCATTAAAAGAAAAGAAGACTTGCATTTATATAGTGCTTTTCATGACCACTCATCATCTCAAAATGCTTAATACTGCGGATGAAGTACTCCTGAAGAGCAGTCACTGTTGTAATGCACAAAATTTGGCAGCCAATTTGCACACCTCAATCTCCACAAACAGCAGAGTAATTATGAGCGGATAACCTATTTTTGTGATGTTGATTGAGGGATAAGTATTGGCCAGAGCACTGGGGATAACTCCCCTGACCTTCAAACTAACAGCAAGGGATTTTATACGTCCACCTAAGAGGACAGACAGAGCCTCGGTTTAACATCACATTAGGTGGAGTGTTCACAGACCTCCAGACTGTCAGAAAAAAATCGAAGAAGAGATCTGCAGTCGGAGTAGAGAGCTGATTAGGAATAACAAAATTATTGTTCTGCTAAATTTTAATTACCTGATTGCTGAGAAGGAAGTAAGTGAACTGTAATTCCTAAAATGTGTACAGGGCTCCTTCCTCAAACAATAAGATAAAAGCAAAAAACTGCAGATGCTGGAAATCCGAATATGTTAGTTGGCCTATAAGGGCAGAGATATGCATTGCTAGATCTAATTATGAGTAATAAAATAGATGAGCTGGTTGTGGGTGAACACTCTTGGCAGTAGTGACCATAATATGATAAGGTTTCAGATTCAACTAGAAAGGGAAAAAAATCAGCACAAAATCAAAAGACCAGATTGGCTTAGGGCAGATTTCAGAAAGGTAAGAGTCGGTGTAAGGCGGAGGGAGAAATCGAAACACGGGATTTTTTAAAAAGGTTTGTAAAGCTACCAAAGAAGTATATTCAACTTAAAAAAAGAAGAAATTGCTAGTGGTTTTAGGATGCCACAAATAAATAAAGAGATTAAAAAAGCAACTAAAATTAAAGAGTTTATAAGGATTATAAAGATCATAATATTAATGAAGAAAACTAAAGGAGAATATGAAAAATAAGAAAAGAGGTTAAAAACAGGATAAGGAAAGCTAAGCTGGAGTAAGAGAAAAATACTTCAAAAAACAAAAGAAATTTTATAACTATCTCAATAAAAAGAGGAATATTAAAAGCAAGGCAGGAACACTGAAAGGTGAGGACTGTTAGTTTATGGAAGATGATCAAAAATGATAGAGATATTTAGTAAGTGCTTCATATTGATTGGAGAATATTGAATACATTGGAGAATATTGAAGTGTTTCAAAGTAGGATGAGCCATATTATAATGCAGAAAGAGAATATTTTAGTTAGTTAGGTTTAAGGAAGACAAAGCGCTGAGGCCCAATGAGATATATCATATCCTGATTTTAGTGAGGGACAATATTGCTCAGGACCTATCAATTATATTTCAGGACTGTATTAATTGTGGATACATCCCAGAGTACAATTAGTATCCTTTTTTTAAAAAAAGAGACAGAAGTAGGTAATCCAGGTAGTTATGGAGTCCAGTTAGTTTGACATCTGTGGTAGAGGCTCTTAAAAAGAATGAAATTATCACTTAGCTAGATAAAGAGAAAATTGCTATGAGGAGCTATCATGGACTTTGATAGGAGTGCTTGACAAATCTTATACTATTGCTGAGGATATAAAAGGCATGATAGATGGGGGAAGCACAGTGGATGTCGTGAACTGGAACTGAGGGAAAGCTTTTGACAAGGTAGCAAATGGGAGATTACTAAAGAAGATTAAGGGATAAAGAACTATGGGGAGGGAAGCAAATGGAATTAGAAAAGAGAAAACAAGGAGTAAAAATATACAGCAGCTTTTCAGAGTGCTTGGAAGTGGGTAGTGGTGTCAGACACAATCCAGCTCTGGGGCCAATTCTGTTCACTGTGTACATCAATGATTTGAATATAATACTAGAGAGAGTAGTGTTGAAATTTGCCGATGATACCGAAACAGGAGGTATATTTAATTCCTTAGAAGACCAATGAAACTCAAAAGTTTATTGATAGGTTCACAAAATAGTGCAGCACAGAAGGAGACCATTCGATTCATCAAATCTCCACTGACCCATTTGAAGAGCAATCCAGTTAGTTCCACTTGCTCACCCTTTCCCCATATTCTTGCAAATGTTTCTCCTTTTTTTTAATTCATTCATGGGATGTGGGTGTCGCTGGCTGGGCCAGCATTTATTGCCCATCCCTATTTGTCCTTGAGAAGGAGCTGCCTTCATGAACCGCTGCAGTCCATGTGGTGTAGGTATACCCACAGTGCTGTTAGGAAGGGAGTTCCAGGAGGTTGAACTAGCGACAGTGAAGGAACGGCGATATATTTCCACGTCAGGATGATGAGTGACTTGGAGGGGAATTTGCAGGCGGTGGTGTTCCCATCTGTCTGCTGCCTTAGTCCTCCTAGGTGGTAGCGGTCATGGGTTTGGAAAGTGCTGCCAGAGGAGCCTGGATGAATTCCTGCAGTGCAGTTTGTAGATTGTGCACACTGCTGCTACTGTGCATCGGTGGTGGAGGGAGTGAATGTTTGTGGACGTGGTGCCAATCAAGCGGGCTGCTTTATCCTGGAAGGTGTCCAGCTTCTTCAGTGTTGTGGGAGCTGCGCTCATCCAGGCAAGTGGGAAGTATTCCATCACACTCCTGAATTGTGCCTTGTACATGGTGGACAGGCTTTGGAAGTCAGGAGGCAAGTTATTCATCGCACGATTCCTAGCCTCTGACCTGCTCTTGTAGCCACAGTATTTATATGGCTAGTCCAGTTCAGTTTCTGGTCATTGTAATCCTCAGGATGTTGATAGTGGGGTATTCAGTGATGCTAATGCCACTGAACATCAAGGGCAATGGTTGGATTGTCTCTTGTTGGAGATGGTCATTGCCTGACACTTGTGTGGCGCGAATGTTACTTGCCACATTGTCAACCCAAGCCTGGATGTTGTCCAGGTCTTGCTGCATTTGGACATGGACTGCTTCAGTATTTGAGGAGTCGCGAATGGTGCTGAACATTGTGCAATCATCAGCAAACATCCCGATTTCTGACCTTATGATGGAAGGAAGGTCATTGATGAAGCAGCTGAAGATGGCTGGGCCTAGGACACTACCCTGAGGAACTCCTGCAGTGATATCCTGGAGCTGAGATGACTGATCTCCAACAACCACAATCTTCCTATGCGCGAGGTATGACTCCAACCAACGGAGAGCTTTCCCCCTGATTCCCATTGACTCCAGTGTTGCTAGGGCTCCTTGATGCCACATTTGGTTAAATGCTGCTTTGATGTCAAGGGCAGTCACTCTCACCTCACCTTGGGAGTTCAGCTCTTTTGTCCATGTTCGAACCGAGGCTGTAGCGAGGTCAGGAGCTGAATGGCCCTGGCGGAACCCAAACTGGGCATCAGTGAGCAGGTTATTGCTAAGCAAGTGCCACTTGATAGCACTGTTGATGACCCCTTCCATTACTTTCCTGATGATGGGGATGGGTGGTAGACTGATGGGGCGGTAATTGGCTGGGTTATATTTCTCCTGCTTTTTGTGTACAGGACATACTTGTGCAATTTTCCACGTAGCCGGGTAGATGCCAGTGTTGTAGCTGTCGTGGAAAAGCTTGGCTAGGGGCACGGCAAGTTCTGGAGCACAAGTCTTCAGTACTATTGCTGGAATGTTGTCAGGGCCCATAGCCTTTGCAGTATCCAGTGCCTTTAGCCATTTCTTGATATCACGTGGAGTGAATCGAATTGGCTGAAGACTGGCATCTTTGATGATGGAGAACTCCGGAGGAGGCCGGGATGGATCATCCACTCGGCATTTCTGGCTGAAGATTGTAGCAAATGCTGCAGCCTTATCTTTTGCATTGATGTGCTGGGCTCCTCCATCATTGAGGATGGGGATATTTGTGGAGCCTCCTCCTCCTCCAGTGAGTTGTTTAATTGTTCACCACCATTCATGACTGGAAGTAGCAGGATTGCAGAGCTTAGATCTGATCCGTTGGTTGTGGGATCGCTTAGCTCTGTCTATCACTTGCTGCTTGTGTTGTTTGACATGCAAATAGTTCTGTGTTATAGCTTCACAAGGTTAACACCTCATTTTTAAGTATGCCTGGTGCTGCACCTGGCATGCCCTCCTGCACTCTTCATTGAACCAGGGTTGATCCCCTGGCTTGATGGTAATGGTAGAGGCCGGACCATGAGATTACGGATTGTGTTAGAGTACAATTCTGCTGCTGCTGATGGCCCACAGCGCCTCATGGATGCCCAGTTCTGAGTTGCTAGATCTGTTCAAAATCTATCCCACTTAGCACGGTGGTAGTGCCACGCAACATGATGGAGGGTATCCTCAATGTGAGGGCAGGACTTCGTCTTCACAGTGACTGTGTGGTGGTCACTCCTACCGACACTGTCATGGATAGATGCATCTGCGGCAGGCAGGATGGTGAGGATGTGGTCATGTATGTTTTTCCCTCTTGTTGGTTCCCTCACCACCTGCTGCAGACCCAGTCTAACAGCTATGCCATTTAGGACTCGGCCAGTTTGGTCAGTCGTGGTGCAACTGAGCCACTCTTGGTGATGAACATTGAAGTCCCCCACCCAGAGTACATTCTGCACCCTTGCCACCCTCAGTGCTTCCTCCAAGTTACGCTCAACATGGAGGAGCACCGATTCATCAGCAGGAGGATTCCTTGCCCATGTCTGGAGTCGATGTTGAGGATTCCCAGGGCAACTCCCTCCCGACTATATACCACTGTGCCGCCACCCCTGCTGGGCCTGTCCTTCCGGTGGGCCAGGACATACCCAGGGATGGTGATGGTGGCGTCTGGGACATTATCTGTAAGGTATGATTCCATGAGGATGACTCTGCCATCAGGCAGCTCTCCAACGCCCCACTAAGGAGGGGGGGGTGGGGCTTTGCAGGGTCGACAGGACTGCAATTGCCTTTTCCAGTGCCTAGGTCGATGCCGGGTGGTCCATCCGGTTTCATTCCTTTTTTATGTCTTGTAGCAGTTTGTTACAACTGAGTGTGGGTCTGGAGTCACATGTAGGCATGACTAAAGGACATTAGTGAACCAGATGGGTTTTTACAACAATCGCCATAGTCATCATTAGACTTAATTCCAGATTTTTATTGAACTCAAATTGCACCATCGGCAGGATTCAAACCCAGGTCCCTAGAGCATTACCCTGGGTCTCTGGATTATTAGTCCAGCGACAAGACCACTACACCATTGTCTCCTTCAAGCACTTAAACAATTTCCTTTTCAAGGCTTTTACTGAATCTATATCCATCACCCTAACAGGCAGCGCATTCCAAATCCTAACCACTCATTGCATAAAAATGTTTTTCCTCACATCATCTCAGGTTCTTTTGTCACTTACCTCAAATTTTTGCCCTCTGGTTATCGACCCTTTAGACACTGGAACAGTTTCTCTTTATTAACTCTATCTAAACCCTTCATAATTTTAAACACTTATCAAATCTCCCCTCAGCCTTCCCTGCTGTGAGTAGATTATCTCCAGTTTCCTCAGTCTATCCACATAATTGTAATCCCTTATCCCTGGAACTATTCCAGTCAATCTCTTATGTATCCTCTCCAAAGTACTTCCTAAAGTGCGGTGCCCAGAACTGAACACAATACTTCAGCTTAATAACATTACCATTTAAGAAACCTGGCAGAAAATTTGCAGAAGAAAGAAAAATAAACATAAATGGCTATGATTTATTTAGGAAGGATTAAATAATAATGAGAATCTAGGCAGAGTGACAATCCAAAGAAGAATCATTCAGCACATTCCTTTGCTTCCTTAGCTAGTTTTGTATCCATGCTGCTATTTTCCTTTAATCCCTTGGGCTTCAATTTTGCTAAACAGCCTAATATGTGGCACTTTATCAAAAGCCTTTTGAAAGTTCATACACCAATATCAATTGCCTTACCCTCATCCATCCTCTCTATTATCTTATCAAAAACTCAATGATGTTAGTGAAACAAAATTGCACTTAACAAATCTGTGCTGGCTTTCCATTATTAGTCGATGCTTGTCGAAGTGGCTGTTAAATTTCTCCTGTTTTATTGTTTCTAAAAGCTTCCCCACCACCAACACAAAATGACTGCCCTGTAACTGCATGAACAAGGGTGTACATTTGCAATCCTCTATTTATCTGGCTTGACTATCTAAGGAGGATTGGAAGATTGTGGCCAATGCCTTCACAATTTCTACCTAACTCCCTCAGAAACCTAGAAGCTATCCAAACCGGTGACTTATCCACTTTAAGTACTGCCAGCCTTTCTAGTATCACCTCCTTCTCTATTTTTATCTTATTCAGTAACCCAGCAACCTCATTTACCACAGTTTTGTCAAAATTCTCTTCCTTAGTAAAGACCCATGCAAAGTACTCATTTAATATCTCAGCCATGCCTTCTGCCTCCAACAATTAGTCTCCATCAAATCAGCCCCACCTCTTGTCGGGCAACCCTTTCACTGTTAGCGCACCTATAGAAGACTCCCTTTTATGTCAGCCATCAGTCTGTTCTCGTACTGTCTGTTCCCCTGTTGGGGCTAAAGGCTTGAAGTGGCAATGAAATTGAATTTCAGTAGGCGTGAACTAATACATTTTAATAAGAATAATATTATAATAATTATATATCGAGTGGAAGGGACAGTGCTGTGAAAGAATGGAGGAATTTAAGTATATAGATTGACAGAACATAAAAGGCAAACCCCAGGTTGATAAAACTATAACTTAAGTTATTGTAATTCTAGGCTTTATCAGAAGCTGATGATAGAATATAAAAGCCACGAGGTAATGATGGCTCGATATAAATCCTTAATAAAATTTCAGATACACAACTATATGCAGCAATGGGCTCCACAATATAGGAAGAATATTAAGGCTGCAAAATTGAACTATGTAGCCCATTGTTTCGGTACCATGGGTGTCATCTTGGTATCAAAACTGGTGTCTGCGCCACGTACGCACACCTCTGGTACAGCTCATGTAGAGCACCATTTGAGAGGGCATTAACATGGGTGCTAGGATTACGTGTGCTGGAAGTATGCAGAATATACAAATTGCAGGATCATTCAGCTTGTAACACTGATTTGACACCAGGTCTTCTATCTTTGACCTAGGTGCTCCAGCTAACCCCTCTCTTAAACATGCAAAACTGAACATGCTTTAAGCAGCCAAACTCCTCCCCCCAATCAACCATTCTGTTTAAAGGGATCATCAACAACGTACAGATTAGTTGCTGATTAATTTCTACTGGTTCTGTTTGAGTTTGTAGCAGTGCTTGGTGATTTGCAGAATTGGTTAAAGTTGCTGAAGTCGACACTCAGTGGTGCTGCACTTGGAGAAGACCTTGGTTCTGAAATCAAATGTGCTGGTCAGGCAACTTTCTCCCAGTCATGGATGCTGTAGTTACCATTGCTGTTGGGCTGCAGCATGACATGGAGGTAAAACAAACGCAGCAAAGATGAGGGCGAGCTGCCCGCAAAGGGAGGAGGAGGAGTGGGAAGGACTCTTAGCAGGAAGTCTTATCCATCTAGGGACTTCCAGGAGCATTTCATTTACCTTCGCCTAAGCCAGTGTGTGTTTTGTCTTTGTTTTATGGAGGAGGTACTCTCAGAACTCCTCACCTCTTGCAACCAGACCTGCAACTTCAGAGCAAGGACGGTGCTACCTGTGGCTGTGAAGGTGACCCTGAACCTGAATTCCTTTGTGTTGGGACCCTTTCAGGTTGGAGTCAGTAACATCTGTAACATCTCCTAATTCGTCCTTTAGGGAAGGAAATCTGCCATCCTTACCTGGTCTGGCCTACATGTGACTCCAGATTAACAGCAATGTGGTTGACTCTTAACTGCCCTCTGAAATAGCCTATCAAGCCTCACAGTTCAGGGGCAATTAGGGATGGGCAACAAATGCTGGCCTTGCCAGTGATGCCCACATCCCATGAAAGAATAAACAAAAAAAACTTACCATCTCCCTGTTACAGATCATCACAATGTCCTCCAGCCCATAATGCTGAAATGAAAACCACCACAAAACAACCAATTCCAACCAACTTCATCCAACAAATCATCCAAAATTTCATGCAAATATTAACTGATTACCTAGGCAATAACAAGGGCAGAATATGGCAGTGCTGGGAGCTCAAATGCTGCCTCCTGAGAGAAGACAGCATCTTATTGCTCCTTGGATCCACTGTCATCTCTCCCCTGCCCCCAAAACCAGTGGGGTAGTACCTCAGCAATCCTAGTCTTCTGGGGGACCGTTGTTGGATTGCCGTGAGAGCCTGTGTGGCCCTTTGAGAACTGGGATCTGCTGCCAGTGTGGCAGTGGGCTGAACCTGCATGGCAACAAACTGAGATTTCATGGCATCAGTCTGAACTTCCACTGCAGCCTTAAGTCATTGGGTAGCTTCTGCTAGTGCTCCAGTGGAAGCTGAGACATAGGCCGCCAGATGCTGCATCATGGTCCAGTCTGCAAGTGCTCTCATGGAGTTTGCCACCACTTCCACACCAGGAGGGATGGGCTTCAAGCTCTGTAAAGCCCTTTGCCAGATTGGTGCTGGACTCCTCCATGCCCCTTGACAATGACATCAGGCTTCCTGGCAGGTATAGAGTCATAGAGTTATACCGCACAGAAACAGGCCCTTCGGCCCAACGTGTCCGTGCCGATTATCAAGCACCTATCTGTTCTAATCCCATTTTCCAGCACTTGGCCCATAGCCCTGTATGCTATGGAGTTTCAAGTGCTCATCTAAATACTTCTTAAATGTTGTGAGGGTTCCTGTCTCTATCATCCCCTCAGGCAGTGTGTTCCAGATTCCAACCACCCTCTGGGTGAAAAAGTTTTTCTTCAAATCCCCTCTAAACCTCCTGCCCCTCACCTTAAATCTATGCCCCCTGGTTATTGACACTTCTGCTGAGGGGAGAAGTTTCTTCCTACCTACCTATCTATGCCCCTCATAATTTTGTACACCTCTATCAGGTGCACCCTCAGCCTTCTCTGCTCTAAGGAAAACAACCCTAGCCTATCCAGTCTCTTGGTCAATGCACCAACCATCTCAGTGTGCATGTCCTTTGGAGTGCTCATCTGAGTCCTGTGCAGCAGAACTCGAGAGCAACCCCACCCTCAGTGGAACTGGGACTGCCCTTTCCTTTCCCTCGGTCCCAGTTGCAGGCTACCTTTGCTTGGTGACTCACTACATGCAGATTCCCTCTATGCTGCCCTCTAAGGTAGGTGCAGTTCCTATATCTGAGCTGGTGGCTGCAAGTGTGAGAGTGAGTGACAATGTTGCTTCCTCATTAATCTCTTGTTCCTCTTTTTACTTCACACTCCCACACCAGTGCTTGAGGAGGTGGCAGTTCTTGGGTATTTGAAAGGATAAAGACACAAGGATATGGTTGGGGTGAGAGAAGGGAGGAAAAGCAAGAGGTGCATGCTCACACCATCTGCAACTTGTAAAACACAAGAGATTGTGGGATGAGGGAGAGATGGGATGTGAGGAAGGTGGATTAGGTAGGAGCATAATGTCATCCTCTATGGTTTCAGGCCCACCACTAGCCACAGTCTCTGGTTTGACAGCTCCAATAATGACCAGCATCACCTCTTCCATGGTTGTAAGGACATGCATCGGTGGTTGTCCACTGCTGCCTGGGGTTATGTGCCACCATGTCTTGCAAGAGAGAGAGGGAAGTGTGTCAGTGAGTGTGAAGCAATATGTTTGGGTGATGTACCTGTCACAGATGAACAGTTGGCAGTATGTGGAGGCTGGGAAATGTGAGCGTCGGCTTGCAGCAGTGCTGAGTGTAGGAAGGTGAAGGGAACCTATGAATGTTAGGTATGAGTCATAATTGATGTATGTGAGTGAAGTGGATGTGGTGAATGGAGCAGTGTGTGTGAGGCTAATAGTTCAGTTGTAGGAAAAGGCATGTGCAGATGCATTCACTAAGATTAACCACTTGTAAAGTCACTGAACATTTTGTGGTGCTGCATTCATCCTGCCATTGACCATAAAGGCTATCTGCTCCCACTGCTTTCGTACTGTCTATCTTCTCTCCTGGCCCTCTGAGGAAAGAATATTTCTTTTCCTCTGTCCACCTCCTGCACCAAGGCCTCCAGCGCCGTATCAGAGAACCTTGGAGCACCGGCTCTGGCCTTTTGCATCATTTCTGCTTGTCCTCCTGTTCAAAGACTGTTCTCTAACCAGTTTCAGCACATGCTGCAGCCAAAGTGCGCCTCCCTTTAAGAATTGCAGTTTGCCTTTAAGTAGTGCAGACCGGCTTTATGTGCTGCCAGCTTCGCATGAACCTCGCGATGAGCTACATGCTACTATCCTGTAAATTCTCAGGCAGCACCAAATTTGCATGCTGCCTGCGTCACCACGAACCGGCATGGGTTAATCACATGTCACAATCTCCATGCCCATTTCAGGCCTTCTCCAGTTTCTCCCCTGAGACTTTAGTGAGGATATCGCTTGTCAACTTCCTAACATGGATTCACTTGGATTCCGCATATCAGGAAATACAAATATGAGGAATGGCTTTAACACTGACTGTGCCAATTCAAACCAATTCCAATTTGTTACACAAAACGTTACTTAAACACACCCCAGTTCTTCATTGTGTTTTAATGTTTAATGAATAGCAGGGATTGAAAGGTGATCGTCACCTGATTTAACCTGCGCAATTTTCCATTTAATTTCCTGCCCCTGTGGTCTTCCTGGGCTATCTGTTTCTTTCAAGAAGTTAGGCAAACAATATGCTCCCAGCCCTCCATTAACCTTTATCAAGGTTAAAAGATAGTTGTGCATGAAGAAGCTCCTTCTTAATTCATTCATCCAGAAAACTCCTAAATTCTACCCATTGCAGCATCCAGTTAGGTCTTAGGTGATTCGGTCACCTCCACAACTTTATCTGAGAGAGCATTCCATGTATTGATCTCCGTTGTGTGAAGCAGATTTTCCTGATAATAGTCCTAAATGTGCCCTTTACCACTTTGACGCTGTGTCCCATTTTTCCACTCCTGTGATTTAATTGAAAGCCATATTTTAGAATTGCTTTTTCATTTTGTTTTCCATTTGAACAGGCTCTAGGAGGTCAGCTCTCCTTTCAAGGCTAAAATTTTCTGCAAAAGCTGCAATTTTCCCCAGCCTTTCCTCTTAATTCCAATCCCTCATTCTGAAGAAGTATCTGGTTTATTCTTGTTCCTGCACTTTAGTGACATTGCTGAGAACAGGAACTCATTCAAATGGAGGATTTTACCTGTACACAGCTACTCTGTGGTGACACCTGCTGGTGTGACATTGCACTGTACGAGAATAAATTATCGTGGTCAATGTAAAGTTAGATTCAAAACTGTAACAGGAATATTACAGGAACACGGTGTTTCAGACAAGTTACCTTTGAAAGATTTCCAATAATGTGGTCAACTCACACCTATTATCATTAGATTTATCAATGATTTTGCTGACAGGTTTGAAAAAACTTTTAAAAAGCTGACAGGGTTTACAATGCAAAGCATAAGATGTGGTGTTTAATAAACTACATTTCCTAGAAATATGCCACATTCTAAATATGCTAAACCTCAGAGTGCAAGCTGGATACACCTAACTCAAGGGCGGGAATTTTACACTGGGAAGCCAATGATTTGAACTCAGGTTCTGAATGAGCTAAAGTCTTGCCCAATATCTATGACTGGTGATCAATCAATGCCACATTTCTACTGTTATTTAATTATTTATTAATACCTGGCCATATTAGGTATTCTCAGAGCTTTATTTCGGTTAACAGACGACTTGTTTTTTATGGGGATGTGGTGTGGGTGGCAAAGATTTAAGTAAAGAAGAGTAGAAATTGGGGAGCGGGTGCTGTTGGGTTGCTGGCTGCCTACTTGCTCCTTATCCTCGCCCTATACATACTGGATTTGATTGAAATTAAGTGCATGTGGACAGTTTCTCAGTTTCATCCAGAGGGAAGGTTGAGTCGATGGACGGAATTGTCCTCGGAATGGTGGAACTCCTATCTGACCCTCCATCACCACTGGAACCCTGATCCAGGGGTTCCTGGGTCAGAGTTCACACCTTATGCAAAGTGATGACCTGTCAGGTTTTTTGAGGAACCTGTTGTTGCCCCGTCTTTCAGTCCCCCAACAGTGCTGTAGCAGACCACTGTCCACGTAGCACACAAGAAATAGCTGGGCAATAAAGGGCCAGAAGAGCCAAAAAGGTCTGGAGCCTGGCACCTTGGGAGACATCTTATGCAGTAAGATAAGTGAGTGCAAGATTGGAGCAGGTGAAAAATGCTCCGAGGCCCCATTCATCCATGACATGGTGGGAAGGAGGGGTTCCTTAGGTCGCTTCCTAGGATAAGGGCGTGAAGTGGCAGTAAAAGGGGGCATACAGGAGGAAAATCGGCTTTAAACGCAGCTCTCCTCCTTCCCCTTCCAGTTTACATGTGGTGGTCAGGAACGGCACAAAAAGTGGTGGTCCTGACGAGGGCAGAAGATATAAATCCTGGTCAGAGCATTGAGGCAGCAGTAAGCAGGGCTGTAAGGAGAACAATGGCTGTGAACCAGGTTTCAGTTTCACAGGAAATTCAGCCTGACTGTAACATCACTAATAAATAATATGACCTCTGCCTTGATTGGTAAACTATTGACTCTCTGTGTTCTTCTGAAATGCAGGAAAGCATGCCACAAACGCCAACCTTTGCAGCGATGTTTAACAGCAGTGGTTACAGCCGACACCTGTACTCATCCAGAGAAGAGAATTGTGGAGGTCTATTTTACCATGACAACAACCTTGTGTCAGGATCTCTGGAGGCACTGATCCAACACCTTGTGCCTACAGTGGACTACTATCCTGACGTATGTATAACTCAGCTGTGTCTGTATACACTTCATAGAGGAATTGTTTTGCATGAAAATGTGTGCCAACAGAAAATTTGATTATGTTAAATCTTCATCATGGCACAGTGGCACAGAAGTAATTTGGCCTTTAGCACTGATCAAAGCAGAAGATGTGAAGCAGCTAAAGTATCCAGAGTCTTTTGCTTTCTCTGCTAGCAGCTTGAGTAAGTATGGCAGACAGCACCCTTTGTGATGGAGACTTTGGTTTTCCTGTCCCAAAAAAAAGCTGATTTCAAGGACAGGCCGTTGGTGTAAAACACACTCACATGTTGTAGCTTAAAGTAAAAATGGATAGAAAAAGCCTCACTCAACAGAAGTCCAACACTGTGTCGCTGTAGATTTTTAAACTTTTCTGTAAAGCTGACAGGATTATTGTGATGGGGGAATTACGAATTTCGCTTTGAGGCAAATATTAAAATTTTTGTACCTCTTGGTTGATATTTCTGGGCAGACATGCAAGCATTTCATTTGGAGACGAGTAGCATTTTTTTTCTCTGAGCATTATTTGCTCAATATTTTTCATGCATCGGGTTGCTTGGGAGCTATGCTGGGGGAGAAGAAAAATAATAGATGCGCGTAGACAACAAGGTAATTTTAAAAAATAGTGGAAACTGCAGACATGCAGAAGAGCTCAGTGTTCTATCAAAACTTCCCTTTATATCTCTATATTCATGATCATCAAAAACTAATTAGGAAGTTACCTAGTTTTGCTTTTGACATCCTGCAGAGTGCAAAATGGTAATTAGAGCAGAGTGAAGGCTGTGAATCAGCATGTCTGTATTATTAATACACATTAGGCATAAATGTTTAATGCCAGCTCGGCAAATGCAAATTTTTGTGTTAGATTTGTGATTTAGATTTTGTTGTTACTAATCTGAGAGAATGCCTTTAACTGCATTGTTCAACAACAAATTATGCAGAGTTAATGTTTCAGAAATCATATAATGTTACACTGTAGTATTATTATATAGGAACATATGTAATAGGAGCAGGAGTTAGCCATTCGGCCCATCAGGCCTGCTCCACCATTCAACTAGATTATGACTGATCTTTACCTCAATGCCATTTTCCCACACTATCCCCATATCCCTTGATGTCTTTAATATCTAGAAACATATCAATCTCTGTCTAGAACATACTGAATGATTGAGCCTCCACAGCCCTCTGAGGTTGAGAATTCTGAAGATTTACCAACCTTTGAATGAAGAAGTTCCTCCTCATATCAGTTCTTCAGTGCCCTACCTCTATTTCTGAGACTGCCCCTGGTTCTAAATGCCCAGCCAGAGGAAACATCCTTCCTGCATCTTACAAGCCCTGTAAGAATTTTGTATGTTTCAATGAGATCACCTCTCATTCTTCTAAACTCCAGGGAATATAGGCCCAGTTTCCTCAATCTCTCCTCATAGGGCAATCCCGCCATCCCAAGAATCAATCTGGTGAACCTTTGTTGCACTCCGTCTCTGGCAAGTATATCCTTCCTTAGGTAAGGAGAACAAAACTGCACACAGTACTCCAGATGTGGTTTCACCAAGGCTCTATTCAACTGTAGCAAGACTTCCTTATTCCTGTTCTCAAACTGCCTTGCAATAAAGGCTCACATACCATTTGCCTTCCTAATTGCTCACTGCACCTGCATGTTAGCTTTTAGTGACATATGAACAAGGATACCCATGTTCCTTTGGACATCAACACTTCCCAATCTCTCCCCATTTAAGAAATACTCTACTTTTCTGTTTTTCCTACCAAAATCAATAACTTACATTTTACCACATTATATCCCATCTGCTATGTTCTTGCCCACTGACTTAGCCTGCCTAAATCCCCTTGCAGCCTCTGCATCCTCCTCACAATTCACATTCCTACCTAATTTTGTGTCATCAGCAAACTTGAAAATATTACATTTGGTCCCCACATCCAAATCATCGATATAGATTCTGAATAGCTGGGGCCCAAGCACTGATCCTTGCGGTACCCCAGTAGTAACAGCCTGCCAACCTGAAAATGACCTGTTTATTCCTACTCTCTGTTTTCTGCTCGTTAACCAATTCTCAATCCATGTCAGTATATTTGTTTATTAACTTCTTGAGTGGGACCTTATTGAAAGCCTTCTGAAAATCCAAATACACCACATCCACTGGTTCCCCCTTATCTATCCTGCTAGTTACATCCTCATAAAACTCCAACAGGCTTGTCAACCATGATTTCCCTTTCATAAATTCATGTTGACTCTGTCCAATCCTACCATTATTTTCTACCATTATTAGTGTCCAGTTATACATCCTTTATAATAGACTCTAGTATTTCCCTCCTACTGATGTCAGGCTTACAGTTCCGTAGTTCTCTGTTTTCCCTCTCCCTCCGTTCTTAAACAGAGAGGTTACATTTGCCACATTCCAATCTACAGGAACTGTTCCAGAATCTATAAAATTTTGGAAGATGACCACCATTGCATCCGCTATCTCTACAACCTCTTTCAACGCTCTGGGTTGCAGATCATTGGGTCCTGGGGATTTATCAACTTTCAATCCCTTTAATCTCTCCAGTACTACTTTTTTACTAATGCTAATTTCTTCCAGTTCCTCATTCTCATAAGTCCCTTGGTTCTGTAGTATTGCTGGAAGGGAGGGATGGGGAGGAAGGAAGGGGCTTTTCGACCTTAGGGGCCGCCCCTCCCCAATCGACAAAGGGCTGCCCCGAAGATCAACCCCCCCCACCTTCCCCGCCCTTTCATGAACCTTCGGGCTGCCTGCTCCTACTTGACTGGCCACACCAAACGTTTTATAGCATGGGCAGTGTATTATTAGGATCATTCGGCTTGATAACAAGCCTAATTGATCCTTGATTACTTATTTGAATATGTTGGTTGCCCCCCCCGCCCCCAACATTATGGGGGCGAGCTTGGGTGGGCAGGAAGATGGCGGGTGGGGGGGGTCACCCGCCCTATTTTCCATACCTCCCTGCACCCAAAACACATCTGGTGGGGGCACATAAAATACAGCTCAAAGTATTTGTTTAGTTTCTCTGCCATTTTTCTGTAGTATACCGAGGTGAGAAACGAGGACCAGTCACTGAGAAATTCTGAAGAAATATTACTGTCTAAGAGCCTAATCGTTTCCGATTTTTGTTGTTGTTTTGATTCACTGCACATCTAAAGACTTTTTATCTTGTCATTGTTGAATCAGAGGCTCTAGAGGTCACTCAGTGGTATTCAAGTAACATTTATACCATACAACCGCTAGACAATGATCATCTCCAACAGGAAAAACACCGATCACACCTCCCCTAATAATATTAATGGCATTACCATTGTCAAAGCCTCCACCATCAACATTCTGGGTGTCACCATTGACCAGAAACTTAACTGGACCAGCCACTTAAATATTGGAGCTACAAGAGACGATCAGAGGCTAGGAAATCAATGGCAAGTAACTCACCTCCTGATTTCCCACAGCCTGTCCACCACCTTCAAGGCTCAAATCAAGAGTGTGATGGAACACTCTCCTCTTGCTAACATGAGTACAGCTCCAACACTCAGGAAACCCAACACCATGAGGACAAAGCAGCCTTGACTGGCACCCCATCCACCATCTTAAACATTCACTCCCTCCACCACTGGCAGATGCGCTGCAGCAACTTGTTAAGCTTCCTTTGACAACACTTTCCAAAATCTGCAACCTCTGCCACCTAGAGGGAAAAGGGAAGCTGTTACATGTGTCATGTTTCAGTACAGTATGAACTCTCAGTCAATACTGCATACTTTTCAAAACCACAAAGGCTACAAAAAGTTGCCCACCCAAGGATCACCTGACTTCTCTTGTGGCTTGAAACACTCCCCCGTCTCAAGGGAGAACAAAAGGGGCCTTTCAGACTGATGCTAAATCAATGAATAGAGTCGTCTGCTCCCATTTGTAAGGGTTTCATAGCGGGTGGGAGCAGAAAATATCAGGAGATCGCAAAAAATGGTTTCACACCATTGTAAAACCAGTTTGTAATTGTCCGCTCCTCCCATCAATGGCAGGCCGCTTCCCCCACCGCCGCATGTTGGGAACCTAATTTCAATACTTTAGTATCTCATTATTATCCCTGCTTGCCGGAATCATCCCCCCACGCTGGATCGTCTGGGCACTTCACGCCAATGTGTTTCACAACTGTACATAAGCGATGTGCACCTGGCGAGCTGCACTTCGCTCAAGACTTCGAAGTTCTTTTGTCTACCTTACTTCAGGCAGCACTCGCGGTCATCAGCACCAAGCGTCACAGGCAGCTTGGGGGAGGGGGAGAAGTGGCCTCAGGCAAGGGAAGAGGCTACAGGCCGAGGGCTGTGCTGGGGAGGGGGGTATCCCAAGGTGCGTGTGGGGGCACATGTTGATCTGTGCAAGTGGCCTCAAGATGGTGAGGGCTGAGGAGGCAGTCTCCAGAGAAGATGAGGCAAGATGGAGATGTAAGGGTGTGTGTGAGAGAGTGAGTGGTGATGCCCCTTGAGCAGGCAGTGAGTGAGATGCCAGTGAATGTGTGATGGCCTTGTGAGTGTGTGAGTTTCTGCACTGGATGGCCAACCTCTTCTGTGCAGTGTTGGCACTGACCACCACTGCCACCGCCTCCCAAGCTTGAGTGTTGAAATAGCTGGACCTCCTGCGGCCAGAACAAAGGTGGAAGACATCACAGTGGGCCTCCAAAAGTCATTCCAGCGATGGGTCACAACTCTTTTTGGCTTTCAGGGCCATGTTTTCACTGGAGCAGTCCTAGGCTGCAAGCATTGAGAACTGTGTGCGTGGCTGCATTTTAGATATGGCACCCAGAGTGAGGAAACGAGTCTGCCAGCGAGATGGCGTGCTTCTTGTGGCTGCATAATTAATAAAGTGGAAAGCAGACAATACAGTGTGAAAATGTTGTTTTTCACTACTGCACTTAGTGCAATTCTCGGACGATTCCACCCAATGTCTTTTTCCTGAAACTAATTCAAAAGGGTAACTTTGATTTGAATGGATCATTCAAACACAAAGACACTTACTGTCTCAAACTCTCCCATTGTGAAAGTCATTACATAGGATGTATAATTGACTTGGCCACCCACCATATTTGGAAAAGGACTTTGGACTTGTAACAGGTCCTATGGTGAGACAGCCATATTTGTGGTCTGCTTTTAATACAGCAATTATAAGCGCTGCAGAGGCAGAGAAACCATTGGAAAACCATTGAACTAGCTACAATCAACTAAGCCGTCAAGGTAATAAACAACAATACCTTGAAGGTGGAAGAAGGACTCTCCCCAACCTTTTCTGACTTAAAGTTCACCTGAGAACCATCCTCATAGAAATTCAAATACAAAAAGCCTTGGAGCTTACTACAGAGAAACTTCTGTTTACAAGACCATCACTTCAGCTAAACGCATCAACTCATCTAAGAAAGTACTGTCCTGCCATGAACGAGAGACTGAGACAAACATACTTTGTAATTGTCTTGTTTTTACGTCATCTGTATCTAGTCTTTGTGGTAGTGATAGCGTGTGTGAGTCGAATGAGTGAGACGTTGTATTTTTAAACCTCTGGGCAAGTGTGGGATAATAAGTAGCCTTCTGTATTTTAAAACTCACAAAAAGGCTTGCTGCTGGGATTATTTAAATTGGGACAACCACTCTGAGAGTAAGAAAATAAACACACCTTAATACATTGATCACAGAAAGCGAGAAAATGCATGAAACTCTGTCCATGACAAATGGGAACGCCAGCACCTGCAACTTCCGTTCCAAGCCACACACCATCCTTACTTAGAACTACATCACTGTTCCTTCACTGTCTCTGGGTTAAAAACCCTGGAACTCCCTTCCTAACAGCACTGTGAATGTGCCTACACCACATGGGCTACAGCGGTTCAATAAGGTGGCTAACACCCATCTTCTCGAGGCAATTAGAGCTGGGCAATAGCTCTAGCCAGCGACATCCAGGTTCTGAGAATGAATAAGAAAATTGCATGTTCTGGATCCTTAATGCACTGTGCCACTGATTGATAGATGGCAGGTTTATACCTCCTATTCTGCATGGAAAGAGTCACCAAATTCTACCATGTCACTGTGACACCATGGTGCAAGATTTTTCTCAACAAAGAGAAATTGAAATTTAAAAAGGAAATAGAAACCCTGGGAGGAGGCACCCTCACTCTCTCAGCTGCTTATGGTGAATGGACAGGAAGGAGAAAAAGCACAGTAGATTCTAACTCCTTCCAAGCTATGTTTTCAAGATTTTGGCTTAATATTTAGTTTATTTTATAATTTCTATCATTTCTGTGAAAGGATGATGAGTGCAGCAGCCTTTGTAAATCATTGGGCAGAGATTTCACTGAACTGACCTGCAGGGATGGGGTCTGTCATAAAGTTGGGGGAAACTGGCCATTCTGGATCCCACTGCCTGCCGCCTACCCCCCACCCCACCCCGGCTGTGGTGTTTTAACTCAGCAGCGAGCCTTTGACAGCAGTGATTGGTTGCCAGCCCGAAGGCCCAACTGGATTGACAGCATAGACTTCAGTCAGGCAGGGAGCTGGCCCCTGGCTACAGCAGCAGCATGTAAGTCCGCTGGGATCAGGTTTCGATCTGGGGTGGGAGGGGGCCGCGATTGGTGGAGAGCAGAGGGGTTGAATGGAGGGGGCTGCTGATCCTAGGGAGTGGGGGAGGTCGGGTCTTATTGTGGGGGTGGTGCGAGATCAGGGTCTGTTGGGAATGGGGCTGGGGAGATTGGGGCCTGTTAGGTGAAAGATCAAGGCCTGGTCATGGGGGAGGTGTAGTTTGAGGCCTGGGGCAAGGGGGTTTGGGCCTGGTGGCGGATGGGTGTGGGTCAGGATCAGAGCCTGGTGGCAGGGGAGATCGGGCCTTGTGGGAGGAGAGATCTGGCTGGTTGGGGGCGGGTGGAGATCAGGGCCTGATTGTGGAGAGGCTTGGAGGCCTGTCTCAAGAGGAAGCCATTTTTGGGGGGGGTTGCATTTTTGGAGGCTCCTCAGACAGGCCTTGGATCTAAGGGGTAAGTGTGATGGCAATTATTTCCTGAATCCACAAAGTCCTTGCCTTGAGGGAGCTGCCATGTGCTGCACAGTTCAGGAAACCCAATCGACAGCTGCTAAAGCACAAAGCGGCTTCATTATTATATTTAAAGTTGTGGACAACTCCTTGAATCGTTTTGGCTGCCTGCTCAGCTTCTGGCCCCAGGAAAGCCAGAATTAGGAAGGTTGGAGGCCAGTTTCTGAAACAGATTTCTGAGACCTTTACACCCCATACCCACCCGACCCAAACCTTCACATTTTCATTCAGTTAGAACTTCCCCCATTGTCTCCAAATGAAAACCTGTTACAGATGAGAATAGTTAAACAAAATTAAAACTGTAATTCTTTGTGTGAGCTTTTCTTGCCTTTCTCTTACAGAGAACATACGTATTTACTTTTCTGCTCAGCTCACGTCTTTTCATCCGGCCATATGAGCTCCTAGCAAAGGTTTGCCTCATGTGCATTGAGCAACAGAGACTGAATGAGGCCATTTTAGATAAGGTGAGATTGTCAAGGGAGGCTTTTTATTTGTCTAAGACTGATGATTTTGTGAATACTGATAAAAGAGCACGTTTGTGAGTCTTTCCTCTCATGATTAATGGAATAAGGGTTCCATCTATGTGCTGTGAGTGATTTCTTCTGTTAATTTTTAATGAAGGAAGGAATCTTCAATGTCTCACAATTAGACATTGCCAGTGTTGTTCTTTAGATGAATTAAATGTTATTACACAACTTGCATTTCAATCTATCATAATTAAATACAGTTTTCTGACTGATTCTAGGCCAAAATAAGAAAATTTGCACCAAAAATAGTGCAGCTATTGGCCGAATGGACTGAGACATTTCCCTATGATTTCCGAGATGAGAGGATGATGAGAAACCTAAAGGACATGACACACAAGATAGCTACTTTGGATGAGGTTAGTCATTTGCAAACAGCAACTCATTTATGTTTGAATTATTAGGAATAGTTAACGGTGAATGCATGATGTTTCCAGTGAGGAGTAAAAGAAAACACCAACCCGAACAAATAAAACAAATAACTGGAAGAAATGGGAATTGAATCCAAACAGGTGACAGATTTATAGCTCATATCCACATGGTTTATTGCTAATTCTGTCATTTATGCATGACCATAATTACCATGTTCATGCTAGGAGCATCAGGCACTGTATGATTAAATCCAGCAAAATTAATTTAGCTAAATACTGACTTTTTTTCAGAAATGTATTTCTTACTTCCGAAGAAAGTCTAGACACAGGTTTACATCGTCTTGTTTTGAAGCGTAGCATTAGTTGTTAAGTATTTAAATACATGTTGATCAGTTTGGTGTGTGCATGGAGTTACTGGCTCCAATATTTACAGCTGCAGATTACAAAGCTAGATCGGGGTTTCAAATGAGAACCTTGCAAGCTTTGAAGTTTTAACTCACGCAGCATGCAACTTTTCTCCTTGAGGTTTCCTGTTCAGTCAAGGAGGGAGGACTCCAGAACAGACTACAGGAGCAGGCAGGGAGCCTGCAGCTGTTGCTGGGATCCGGGGATGGTGTCTGGGTGTCTGATCCACAACCCTAGGCGCGGTAGGGGTGTCTGATCCCTGACCCAGGGGGTCTTTGCATGGGTTGAGAGTCAGGGGGAAGCACTTTTACTCCTTCTGGCCTACAAGCAATGCTGTAAAGGCACTTACCATCTCCCGAAAGTCATCTTCGCCTCCCTTCAGCTCTCAGGTTTCCTGAGGCCTGAGAAACCTGGCCGGTCACTGTTAAATCAGAGGCTGCCAGCTTCTTTAAAACCTTTAAATTGTCAGCCTGCGCCTGGAAGCAGTTTAATTGCTTCCTCTTGTTTCACTCCCATTGAAACCAAAAGTGGGCAGGTTGTAGATGGGTTAAAAAATTTACAATTTTAGGATCTGACCAACCACAACCAACCCATTTTTGGGTTTAAAATTCACCACATTATCTCTCAGAAATGAAATGGCCTTGAATTAAACAAAGGGATGCATGTGAGAAGCATGACACTTCACATATTTTGCAGTGGAAGATTAGCAGTAAAAATGGTGCTTATGGATTGATGGTGATTTATACCAGAGATGGTGACCATTGGCTGAAGTACAATCCTGGTTTTGGAACCATGTTTTTCTTAACTGCAGCACAGCATTAAAATGCCACATTGCCTGTGTTCAAAATATTGAGCTGCACTAGCTTACCTTTTCTAATTCATCCATGGGGCATGGGTCTCCCAAATCCATGCATATCTTTCCCAGAACGTAATGTTCGAATCCCTCCAATTAGGTTTCCGTTCCTGCCACAGTACTGAAACAACTCTTAGCAAAGTCACAGATGCCATCCTAAGTAACATCCTCCTTGTCCTTCATGTCCTGTCTCTAGCCTTTGACACAGTTGACCACAGCACCTTCCTCCAGCACCTCTCCACTGTTGCCCAGCTGGGTGGGACTGCACTCGTCTTGTCCCATCCTTATCTATCAAATAGTACCCAAAATATCACTCGCAGTAGCTTCTCTTCCTGTTCCCACACTGCCTGAGAACATATCCTTGCCCCCCTCGCATTTCTCATCTGCAAGCCGCCCCTCAACGACATTATCTGGAAACACATCAGTTTCCACATGAATCCTGACAACACCCAACTCTATCTCACCACCATCTCTCTAGACCCCACCCCCCGCCATGTCTTTAAATTGTCAGACTGCTTTGCCGACATCCAGTACTGGATTAGCAGAAATTTTCTCCAGTTAATTTTTTTTCAATATTCATTTACGGGATGTGGGCATCGCTGGCTAGGCCAGCATTTATTTCCCATCCCTAATTGCCCTTGAGAAGGTGGCGGTGAGCTGCCTTCTTCAACTGCTGCAGTCCCTGTGGTACACTTACACCCACAGTGCTGTTAGGGAGGGAGTTCTAGGATTTTGACTCAGCGACAATGAAGGAATGGCGATATATTTCCAAGTTAGGATGGTAAGTGACTTGGAGGGGACCTTCCAAGTGGTGGTGTTCCCATGTATCGCTGCCCTTGTCCTTCTAGATGGTAGCGGCAAGATTGAAGCAATATCTTTGGTCCCTGCCACAGACTCTGCTCTCTCACCATTATTCCATCCCTCTCCATGGCAACTGTTTGAGACTGAACCAGACTGTCCACAGCCTTGTTACCATATTTGACCCCAAGATGGGCTTTCAACCACCTGTCTGTACCATCATTAAATCACCTATTTCTATCTCTGTTACACCTCTCATTTCCACCCCTGCCCTAGTGCTGAATCTCTCATTCATGCCTTCGTTAGCTCCAGACTTGACTATTCTAACACATTCCTGTCTGGCCTTCCATATCCTACCCTCCATAAACTTGAGATCAACAAAAACTCATCCTCGCTCACACACCAAATGCTTGCTGGTCTACACATGCATCCCGCTTAAACACACACATTTATTTTAAAGTTCTTATCCTCGTTTCCAGATCCATCCTTGGCCTGACCCCTCCCTATCTCTGTAAGATCCTCAATCTAAACAGCTCTTTGAGGTACCTGCGCTCCTCTAATTTTGGCTTCTTGAGCATTCCTGATTTTAATTGCTCCACCATTGGTGGATGTGCTTCAACTGATAGGCCCTAAACTCTGGAATTCCCTCCCTAAACCTCTCTGCCTAGTCTACTTGCTTTTCTCCTTAAGACACTCCTTAAAGCCTACCTCCTTGACCAAACTTTTGCTCATCTGTTAAATTATCTCCTTATGTGGCTTAGTGTCATATGTTGTTTTATAACACTCCTGTGAAGCACCTTGGGATGCTTTACTACATTAATGTTGCTATATACATACAAGTTATTGTTGTTGTTAGGGTGCTGTTGGCAAGGACAGTATTTATTGACCATCCTTGCTTGCCCTTGAGAAATTCATTAGCTGCTTTCTGTACCACTGCAGTCCATCTGGATTATAGTTTTTTACAACAGTATTTTGATTAAACTGAATGGCTTTCTAGTCCATGGGCTGGATCTTTATGTGTCCCCGCCAGGCTTGCTTTCAGCAGTTGGGCACGTAAAATAGGTCGGGTAGCTAGTCCACCATCTTCCTACCCACCCCCGACCCGGTCACCATAATACGCTGGATGGGAGGGCGCCATATTTGGCAGACCACCTGCATATTTTAAAGGAATAATTAAAGGTCGATTGGGCTTGTTGGAGTGTGCAGGCCGTTTACTAAGGTCTACATGAGAAAAGGTGGGAAGGAAGGGGAGGCACCTCATTCAGAAGTGCCCTGCTTGCATTGGGGGCACCCCCTCAACACCCCCCCCCCCCCACGACAAACAAGATGTCAAATCCCC
Organism: Cetorhinus maximus; assembly: GCF_964194155.1. NCBI lineage: Eukaryota > Metazoa > Chordata > Chondrichthyes > Lamniformes > Cetorhinidae > Cetorhinus > Cetorhinus maximus. The sequence continues at coordinate 93,308,488 of NC_135879.1, read as the reverse complement.
TCCTTCCGTGCTGCCTGCCCTACCTACAGGACCCCATCCCCACACTACTGGGACCTAGGGCCCCTCCCTTGGGACTTATCTAACTGGGCAGCCATGATCCTCTTCACGCTTCTTCCTGTAGTCCCGGCAGTGCCCGCTACTGAGCTCTGGCGTTGTCAGGACTGATGGAGCTGCCTGCCAATCAGATTATCTGGCAGCTCCCAAGGATGGGACTTCTCCTCACCAGGGGTGGGGTTCAAAGTCGCCCTGTTAAACAATTTAGCCCGCCTGTGTGCTATGGCTGCAGGGCAGGCTTCCTCAGTGTGAGGTTATCCACTTTGGTAGCAAAAACAGGAAGGCAGATTATTATTTGAATGGCTATAAATTGAGAGAGGGGAATGTGCAACGAGACCCGGGTGTCCTCGTACACCAGTCGCTGAAGGTAAGCATGCAGGTGTAGCAGGCGGTAAAGAAGGCAAATAGTATGTTGGCCTTCATAGCCAGAGGATTCGAGTACAGGAACAGGGATGTCTTGCTGCAATTATACAGGGCCTTGGTGAGACCACACCTGCAATATTGTGTGCAGTTTTGGTCTCCTTATCTGAGGAAGGATGTTCTTGTTGAGGCCAAAACATTGTATATTTTCAAGAAGGAGTTAGATATAGCTCTTGGGGCGAAAGGGATCAAAGGGTATGGGGAGAAAGTGGGAGCAGGCTATTGAGTTGGATGATCAGCCATGATCATAATGAATGGCGGAGCAGGGTTGAAGGGCTGAATGGCCTACTCCTGCTCCTGACTTCCCTTGCGGGGGGGGCGGCGGGGCTGGTGGAGGCCCCCTGTAAAATGCAGGGTTGGGGTTTGGAGGGTCAGTGCTTCCCATATCGAATGCAGCCCCGTTTCAAAGGGCAGTCAACTGCATTGTTGTGAGTCTGGAGTCACATATAGGGCAGACTGGGTAAAGATGGTATATTTCCTCCTCTAGAGGATACTCGTGAGTCATTGGGTTTTATGACAATCCATTTCATTGTCACCATTGCTAATACTAGCTTTTTATTCCAGATTTATTTAATTAATTGAATTTAATTTACCCAGCTGCCATGGTGGGATTTACATTCATGGGCGGGTTTTTCCAGCCCCGCTGAAAGTCAATGGACTTTTGGCTGGGCCGCCGAATCTTCCTGGGCGGGTCCCGCCACCATGGAGGCGGAAAATCCCGGCCCACGTCTCTAAATTATTAGTCCAGGTTAATTCCAAACTTCAAATCAATTGCAACAGGGCACATGTGGATAAATTCAGATTTAAAGTAACCAGAAGCTCATCTGTGACAGATGTCACCCATAGAAATCTGCCGTAATGATCTACATTTGAATTATCAAGGCATATAAAAGGATAGAAATGGTAAATTAAGGTTCTTACCAAGCGGCTAAATTTCCTCTCGGCCTCTGTGTCAGTGCGGTTTCAGTGGGGCGGGGTTTCTGCTTGATGACATGCTTCCTGCAATACTTAAACTGGCACGGGTTAATCACACATTGCAAACCCTACACCTCTCTTCCACAGCTATCCAAGTTAGCCTCCAGGGAGTGGTAAAAAACGTTAAAGATAGACTCAACGAGATTATAATGGATAATGAGCACTTATCTGTTTTCACAGTGGAGGAAGAGGACAGAATGGCCGGGATTTTCCTGCCCCATCGCGGACAGGACCCGCCGCGGGCAAGGAAGCGCCCCAGCCAAAAGTCCATTGACTTGTGGCGGGACCGGACGATCCCGGCGGCAGGCAGGTGCAGAAAATCCCATCCATTGTCTCTGGTAGAAGGGAATCTAAAAAATTAGCTCAGTGGACCAATTACCTGGATATAAGTATGACAGACAAATCTCCATGAGTTAATGGATTCCACCCCAGGCTATGAAAGAACGTAGTTGAGGAGATTGAAAATGTATTATTCATAATTTTGCAAAGCTCTCTAGATACTGAAATTATTCCTTTGACTTGGAAAATTGTATATGCGACTCTATTATTTAAGTAGGGATGCCATACAGTGCAGAATGATAAAGGGTTAAATTATGAGGACAGCTTGTATAAACATTTATTCTTACAGTTCAGAAGGTTGAATGGTGGGTGTTTAAAATCATAAAGGCTATGATGGGTTAGATATACAGCAACTGTTTTGTCTAATATAGCTACCCAAAACAAAATAAGAACTGCGCCTTTGGGGTGTTAAATCAGGGGCGACCTTTCACGCAAAGGGTAGTGGAAATCTGGATCTCACTCCCAAAAGGCTGTGGATGTTCAGTCAATGGAGATTTTCCATGTTGAGATTGGTTGATTTTTGTTGGGGAAGATTATCAAGGGATATTGGACAAAGGCAGGTAAACGATTTCACTGAATGGTGAACAGGATCAAGGTGCTGAAAACTCTACTCAAGTTCCTACGATTCCATGGGCTGAATTACCTGAGGCACTAGATTCCTTGCACCCCCCACCCCCCGTGAGCCCAACTAAAAAGTTGGGATCGGGGGGAGGCCACCAAGGGGAACACCGGCCGCTTGGCAGCCATTTAATGGCCAATTGTCCGTTCATAGGCTAGAGGTGGGACTCCTGCTTGTCCAGAACAGGAATTCCTGCCTGAAAGAGCTGATGGCCTTCAGCACTCCAGCACTTAAGCCCAGGAGAAGGCGTGCCATGAAGGATTGGAAATGGTGAGTGTTTTGGGCGGCTGCTGGGTGCCAAGCTGCCAGGCCCCGGTGAGAGAATGTGGGGCTGGGGTTTGAGAGGCCATGGGGGGTGGTGGGCATTGTGGGGTGTGGTAGGGAGGGCAACCTGGGGGATGGTGAAGCCTTGGGAGGGGCCCTGCAATGGAAAGAGGGTGCCTGTTAAGGAGGAAACCTCCCGCCCCCCTCGCCCACAACCAGTCAGCGCAGGGAAGCCTGCTGGGCTGGCCGCTTGGCTTGGGCCTTTCTCACTGCTGGTTAAATGCTGGCAGAGGCATGGTGAGGCAATTAAGTGGGCATTAATTGCCCTCTTAAGGGCCTCAATTGGTCCACAGGTGGGTGGACTGCCCAACACCACCCTCACCGCTGGAACAATTGTGGTGGGGCAGGGGCGGATAGATAGGTGATGAGCAAGCCACCCGCTGGATTTAACGTGCCTTCCTGAACACCTTCAAACCCATTGGCAGAGGGACGCAAAATCCAGACCTGTGTTCCTATGCTCAGCACGGCTTAGATCGGGAATTGAACAGAACAGGGAACCAAACTCGTGAATCAATGGCAATGAGCTGCAGTCCTCCAACACTTAATCATGTTGTATTGTTCTCTCTAATTCTTCTTTACAATTAACTTTTAACTTAAATTGCTCCATTTCTAGAGAAAGCATTTGATAGAATCTGCGCCATCATTAGATGCTCTTTATGTAATGGTGGTATGTGAATATTAGGAGCTATGTTGTTTAATATTAGTTTTGATTACTTGACCCACGTGGCAGAATTTAATGTTCTCCCCTGTGGCAAATTTGATAATAGGGGCATCAGGAGGGAGGGTGGCAGATGGGGATCCCTTTAGCACCTCCCTCCCCAATTAAGTCTGTGGTTGGAAGGCCTGTGGATGGTCTTCCCGCCCCACTAGGCACTTAATGGGCAAGAAATGTACACTTAAGGGCATCATCCAGCTGCCACTGGTATTAACCCAGTGGCGGGCAGGAGACTCGCCATGCAGGAGCACAACATGCAAACATGTATATGTTTGCTTGCGGGATCCCGGGGAGCCCTTGTTCAAAGGGACAGTGCCTGATCGAGGAATCCAGCATCGGGAAGGGGTGCGGGAGGGCCCGCTGAGAACCACCCTCTGCCCTTGCTGCCAAAGCCCCTCCCCTGCAACCCCTACCCTGTGACTCCCCTCCCACCATCACTCACTCAGGGGGAGATGGTAGCATAAAGTCACTGGTCTAGTAATCCAGAGGCCCAGGTTAATGCTGGTGAGAGAATGTGGGGCTGGGGTTTGAGAGGCCATGGGGGGTGGTAGGGAGGGCAACCTTGGGGAATGGTGAAGCCTTGGGAGGGGCCCTGCAATGGGAAGAGGGTGCCTGTTAAGGAGGAAACCTCCCGTCCCTCTCGCCCACAACCTCCCTTGAGTCAGTTTTGGTTGATCTTGTGGTTAACTAAATTCTACTCCTCCAAATATTTTCTTTCACACGGCAAAGTGTGTTGCTGCATTGTGACTGACCGGTTGCATCCTGATCCTTGCACGTCGTTGTCAACAAAAACTCTAATTAGCTGACTGATGTGCACCCTGCAGACAATAGCAAAGGATAAAAGAAAAAAACTGCGGATGCTGGAAATCCAAAACAAAAATAAAAATACCTGGAAAAACTCAGCAGGTCTGGCAGCATCTGCGGAGAGGAAGACAGTTAACGTTTCAAGTCCGAATGACCCTTCAACAGAACTAAGTAAAATTAGAAGAGAGGTGAAATATAAGCTGGTTTAAGGGGGGGATGGGACAAGTAGAGCTGGATAGAGGGCCAGTGATAGGTGGAGATTGCCAAAAGATGTCATAGACAAAAAGACAAAGAGATGTTGAAGGTGGTGATATTATCTAAGGAATGTGCTAATTAAAGGTAGAAAGCAGGACAAGTAAGGTACAGATAGCCCTAGTGGAGGTGGGTTGGGGCGAAGGAATCGAAAAAGGCTAAAAGGTAGAGATAAAACAATGGATGGAAATGCATTTAAAAATAATGGAAATAGGTGGGAAAAGAAAAATCTATATAAATTATTGGAAAAAAAAGGAGGGTATCGGAAAGGGGGTGGGGATGGAGGAGAGAGTTCATGATCTAAAATTGTTGAACTCAATATTCAGTCTGGAAGGCTGTAAAGTGCCTAGTTGGAAGATGAGGTTCTGTTCCTCCAGTTTACGTTGAGCTTCACTGGAACAATGCATCAGGCCAAGGACGGACATGTGGGCATGAGAGCAGGGTGGAGTGTTGAAATGGCAAGCGACAGGGAGGTCTGGGTAATGCTTGCTGACAGACCGAAGGTGTTCTGCAAAGTGGTCACCTAGTCTGCGTTTGGTCTCTCCAGTGTAGAGGAAACCGCATTGGGAGCAACGAATGCAGTAGATCAAATTGAGGGAAGTGCAAGTGAAATGCTGCTTCATTTGAAAGGAGTGTTTGGGCCCTTGGACGGTGAGGAGAGGGGAAGTAAAGGGGCAGGTGTTGCACCTTCTGCGGTTGCATGGGAAGGTGCCGTGGGAGGGTGTTGAGGTGTAGGGGGTGATGGAGGAGTGAACCAGGGTGTCCCGGAGGGAACGATCCCTGCGGTATGCTGCCAGGTGGGGTGTAGTGAAGATGTGTTTGGTGGTGGCATCATGCTAGAGTTGGCGGAAATGGCGGAGGATGATCCTTTGAATGCGGAGGCTGGTGGGGTGATAAGTGAGGACAAGAGGGACCCTATCATTTTTCTGGGTGGGAGAGGAAGGTGTGAGGGCGGATGCGCGGGAGATGGGCTGGACACGGTTGAGGGCCCTGTCAACCACCGTGGGTGGAAAACCTCGGTTAAGGAAGAAGGAAGACATGTCAGAGGAACTGTTTTTGAAAGTGGCATCATCAGAACAGATGCAAAGGAGGCGAAAGAACTGAGAGAATGGGATGGACTCCTTACAGGAAGCGGGGTGTGAGGAGCTGTAGTCGAGGTAGCTGTGGGAGTCGGTAGGCTTGTAATGGATATTGGTGGACAGTCTATCACCAGAAATTGAGACAGAGAGGTCAAGGAAGGGAAGGGAAGTGTCAGAGATGGACCATGTGAAAATGATGGAGGGGTGGAAATTGGAAGCAAAATTAATAAATATTTCCAGGTCCAGACGAGAGCATGAAGCATCACCGAAGTAATCACTGATGTACCGGAGAAAGAGTTGTGGGAGGGGGCCGGAGTAGGACTGGAACAAGGAATGTTCCACATACCCCATAAAGAGACAGGCATAGCTGGGGCCCATGCGGGTACCCATAGCCACACCTTTTATTTGGAGGAAGTGAGAGGAGTTTAAAGAGAAATTGTTCAGTGTGAGAACAAGCTCAGCCAGACGGAGGAGAGTAGTGGTGGATGGGGATTGTTCGGGCCTCTGTTTGAGGAAGAAGCTAAGGGCCCTCAGACCATCCTGGTGGAGGATGGAGGTGCAGAGGGATTGGACGTCCATGGTGAAGAGGAGGCAGTTGGGGCCAGGGAACTGGAAATTGTTGATATGATGTAGGGTGTCAGAGGAATCACGGATATAGGTGGGAAGCGACTGGATAAGGGGAGAGAGAATGGAGTCAAGATAGCAAGAAATGAGTTCCGTGGGGCAGGAACAGGCTGACATGATCGGTCTGCCGGGACAGTCCTGTTTGTGGATTTTGGGTAGGAAGTAGAAGCGGGCCGTCCGAGGTTGGGAGACTATCAGGTTGAAAGCTGTGGAAGGAAGATCTCCAGAGGAGATGAGGTCAGTAACAGTCCTGGAAACAATGGCTTGATGTTCCGTGGTGGGGTCATGGTCCAGGGGGAGGTAGGAGGAAATGTCTGCGAGTTGACGCTCAGCCTCTGCGAGGTAGAGGTCAGTGTGCCAGACAACAACAGTACCACCCTTGTCAGCAGGTTTGATGACAATGTTGGGGTTGGACCTGAGAGAACTTAGTGCAGCAAGTTCAGAGAGAGACAGGTTAAAGTGGGTGAGAGGAGCAGAGAAATTGAGACGACTAATGTCACGCCGACAGTTCTCAATGAAAAGATCAAGAGAAGGTAAGAATCCAGAGGGAGGGGTCCAGGTGGAGGGAGAATATTGGAGGTGGATAAAAGGATCCGTTGAACAGGGAGAGGACTCCTGCCCAAAGAAGTGAGCACGGAGATGAAGGCGGCAGAAGAAGAGTTCAGCATCGTGCCGAGCCCGAAATTCATTGAGATGAGGGCGTAAGGGTATGAAACTATTTCATATTTCACCCCTCTCCTAACTTTACTCAGTTCTGCGGAAGGGTCATGAGGACTCGAAACGTCAACTCTTTTCTTCTCCGCCGATGCTGCCAGACCTGCTGAGGTTTTCCAGGTAATTCTGTTTTTGTTTTGGATTTCCAGCATCCGCAGTAGTTTTTTGTTTTTATGAAACTAAGTCCTTTGCTGAGCACTGAACGTTCAGCATCGGAGAGGGGAAGGTCAGGGGGTATGGTGAATACATGGCCGGGGCTGGGATTGGAAGACGGGATGGGGACAGAGGGACAGACAGGGGTGGAGGGTCCTGGATGGGTGTTGGTGTCGATGAGTTGTTGGAGCTTCCGTTCCTTTGCACCTGAAAGAAAGAGACAAAGTTTCTTGTTGAGGCGTCGGATGAGACGAAGAATAAAATGAAACTGGGGGCACGCGCAGCTTAGAAAAAGACAATAGCAAAGGCCCTTGTTTCCCAGAGAGCTTTATCTCACTACATCTTATGATTATCTATGCTGACCTCTTTTCAGCTGCAAATGGTGGTGACGGGGGGGAAAAACGCAGAAATAGAAGCATGCATCTGTCTGCTCTAGTTTGTATTGCTTCCCAGTTGTTTACAGCACTGTTCTTCTATTGCACTGTTATTATGAAAGCAACACATTTATAGCTTATGCTTGCCTTTAGGCAAAAGTAAAAGGGTGTGTAGATTATTTAAAGAAGTTGTTTATGGTGGCCATTGCTGCATTGCCTACAAATATCCACATCGAGACTTTAGATACAATAGCTTGAAAGGCTCACATGAGTGAGAAAACTCATGAAATCATGTGGAGTTCTACATTGCCTTTAGTACATGCACACTAAATCTGTGATATTGGGTATTTAAATTGTAGGACAAGCTCAATGCCATGATTTCCTCAAGCATACCAGCGTTATAATTTTAGATTACTTGCAGTCGGAAAGATTTGAACTCTGGTTGAGGTCAGCATTCTAACCTGTTTACCATAGGCTTTGATGAGCTTTATTGGTTCTCAGTTGTTGCACTGGTGAGAGCAAACAGATGGCTGGACATTAGACAAAGTAATGATGGGGAAAAGAGGGGAAACATGCCAAAAACAATGCTGCAGTATTTCTCCACACAAACATTACTTTGTCACAGTTTTAACAATGCAAACCATTTCTTCTCCCTGATGGCATTATAGCTTGTTGGGAAAATCGCTTGGGCACAAATAAGTCTGGTTACTGTGTTAAGGGACATCACAAAGTGTTTGTGAAGATTCATTTTGGTTATTTCCAATGTGTCCTATTTGGATGTGTTTAAAATGTCCCCAGAGGCACCAAACAAAGAGCCACTAATGTATTTACAATGTCACTAAAGGTAACAGCAGCAGAATTCTTATCCCAGATTCTTATTGTTGAAGGGATTTAAACTGTTCCAATAAATATCTAATAACCTGTTTTTAATGTATGCAAATTTCTTTCTAACTGGATAACTTTATGCAGATGGCGGATTGGATTAGGATGCAGTATTTGAGGTATATTTAGTTATGTTACATTTTTAAGCTTGAGGCAAAACCTATCATCTGGTATTTATTAAAAACACATTTATGAATAACTGCAGAGTTACCCCCTTATAGAGTGAGTCATAGAGTGATTACAGCACAGAAGGAGGCCATTTGTTGCAGTAGAACTGTGGCAGCACCATTCATACAAACATACGAATTAGGAGCAGAAGTAGGCCATTCGGCCCCTCAAGCCTGCTACACCATTACCCCATATAACCTTTGACTCCCTTGTTAGTCAAGAATCTATCTACCTCTGCCTTAAAAACATTCAATGACCCCGCCTCCACCCCTCTCTGGGGAAGAAAGGTCTGAAGATTCAAGATCGTCTGAGACAAAAAAATATCTTCTCATCTCTGTCTTAAATGGAAGACCCCTTATTTTTAAACTGTGTCCCCTACTTCTAGTCTCTCTCACAAGGAGAAACGTCCTTTCAGCATCCATCAAGTCACCTCAGGATCCTGCATGTTTGAATAAGATTGCCTCTCAATCTTCTAAACTCTAGTGGATATTGTCATAGCCTGTCCAAACTTCCCTCATAAGATATCCCAGAGATCATTCGAGTGAACCTTCTCTGCACTGTTTCTAACACATATCCTTTCTTAAATAAGGGGACCAAAACTGTACACAGTACTCTAGATGTGGTCTCACCAACACCCTATACAACTGTAACACAACATCCCTATTTTCATATTCCACTTCCCTCGCAATAAATGACAACATTCCATTTAAGTTCCTAATCACTTGCTGTACCTGCATACCAATTTTTCCTGATTCATATACTAAACCACCCATGTCCTTCTGTACCTCAGAGTTCTGCAATCTCTCTCCATTTAAACAAAATGCTGCTTTTCTATTCTTCCTGCCAAAGTGGACAAGTTCACATTTTCCCACATTATACCCCATCTGCCAAATTTTTGCCCACTCAGTTAACCTATCTATGTCCCTTTGCAGGTTTGTGTCCTTTTCACAACTTACTTTCCCACATGTCTTTATGTCATCAGCAAATTTAGCAACCATGCATTTGGTCCCTTCATCCAAGTCATTGATATAAATTGTAAATAGTTGAGGCCCCAGCACTGATCCCTGTGGCACTCCACTCGTCACATCTTGCTAACTCGAAAATGACCCATTTATGCCTACTGTCTGTGTCCTCTTTGCTAACTAATCCTCTATCCAAGCTAATATGTTACCCCCCTATACCATGAGCTCTTACTTTGCATAGTAACCTTTGATGTGGCACCTTGCCAAAAGCCTTCTGGAAATCTAAGTACAGCATATCCATAGGTTCCCCTTTATCAACTTTGCTTGTTACTTCCTCAAAGAACTCCAATAGATTAGTCAAACGTGATTTCCTTTTCACAAAACCATGTTGACTCTGCCTGATTGCAATGAGATTTTCTAAGTGCCCTGCTATAACTTCCTTAATAATAGATACGATTTGCCACGTGGATTGAAATTAATTTCTATTATACACTGGTTCTCAGTATAACATTATGAGAGATTCTGCATTTAAAATGTTTCCTGATCAGCTTTTACAAGGATTGGGGTAACCACGTGCCTGTGGTAGTGATCTTAGTACTTTCTTTTGACCTTATAAGTTTTTTGACCCAATTCCTCCCCTTAGAACCCATCCTATCTGGCAGGTAGTGCTCATGCTATTGTTTTGTTTCATGTTTCCTTGCAGTCTTCCAGCATCAAGAAGCAATTCTTGTATGCCAGCATATATAATGACCATTGACGGGTTATCCAGATGTGGGTAATGTAGTGGGCTGGTAGAAAACCTTGAGCTCAATTCCATCCATTTTCCAGTAAGCATCTCCAAATAGCCATAAGGAGTTCTGTACATTAATCCGATGATATGTTTCAGCTCTAAACGATAAAGGAAATATTTTGTTTACGTGCCTCAATGAGATACCAGCATATACAGTATTTTGCTTTTGTAGAATTATCTGGATACTGATTTTACTCATGTGTGTTCTTTCCTTTTTAATGGCAGTTACATCGGAAAACTATGCACCAGATAACTCAGAACCTGATCCGGAAGCTTGCTACCCTTAACCAGTATGAAGAAGTTCTCACAAAATTAAATACATCTGTCACAGACCGACTGACTGTGCTAAAGACCAAACCACAATCCATTCAGAGAGATATAGTGAACATCTGCAGTGATCCATACACTTTAGCTCAGCAGCTAACACATGTAGAACTGGTTAGTGCTTTATACGTTATTACACATATTGTAATATACCATTGAGTTATATTTTATAGTGCATTTTCTGTTTTGTTTTTCTATTATTTTGTTATAGTGTTTTTGACTCATTTTTTCGGCGCTTAAGCCTCTAGTCACTAAGCTTTGGAGGTTTATGTTCACTTAAGTTTTGTGGAGAAGTTTGTGAATCCACAAGGTAATAACAGTTCTTCAATAGCATAGTTACAGTGTGTAAATGATGGCTTTTACAATTACCCACTATGTTGATGATTCCTAAAATAGCAAACTCAAATGTTGCCATTTGGAGCTCAATATCCTCTTGTTTATTTACCAACATCAAATATCACCATGGACTAAATTAGTTCATTTGGCCCAAAAAACATGAAGTGGTAATTTAGCACAAGAGGTTAGCAATTCAAATAGGGTGGAGTTAGTAATTTTGGAGGGGCTACATGAATACTGGACCTTAGCTAGCTTCCGAGCAAGCGGGAAATTGGATGGGAAGCTGTTCTGCTCAAGACCCATCACCCACACCCATTCTATATCAGGTCAGCCAAGATCTACTCCATCAAATTACCACCCAGATGGTAGAGGCAAAATTCCACCCTGCATAATTGGTTGAGATGACAGTCATTGGTAGCTGACTTGCTTAAGCTTAGACTTAGTTCCTCCAGTCCCATATGAGACAATGGACAGAAAGACTCCGTCAGTAGCTCAGGTCCATCACAGTCTCTTTCGCTCCTGCACAGATGGTGTCGCACTCTTGGAGGTCCTCCTTAAATGTAGTTCACCAGGTCTTCTTTGACTGGCCCCATGCTCTTCTTCTGTCTGGTGGTCTCTGTTCTGTTCCTACTCTGGCAGACCATATGTCCAGGTGCAAAATGTGTCCTGCCAGCCTCAGTTGTCTCTTTCTCACGATGTCCCGCACGCGTCCCTGACCAGTCCTCTGCAGCACTTCTTCATTTTCGATGCTGTCTCTCCATGTGATGCCCAGGCAAATTATGTGGCACCTTTGCAGTTCTCTTCCATGTCTCACTGACACAGATTTCAGTTGGTACTATAATGGACATGTAGAATTGCAGCTTCATGGTCGTGTTGATGATATTGGATGCCCACACCATGCGGAGCTGCTGGAAGACCAATGCTGCTTTGCCAATTCTTGTGGGGACAGCGATATCTACATCACCCTCCCTGGAGATGTTGCTTCCTAGGTAGGGGAAGTGGTCAATGTACTCGATGTTCTGTTGCTCGATGGTGATGAGAGGGTCTTTGCTGTCCAGTCGTCATTGTCTTGGTCTTCTCACAGCTGATGCGTAGACCAGCCTTGGTGCCATGCTCTCAAGACTGGTGGTCATGTCTTGGAATGGTATGTTAGATAGTGGCTACAAAACCTTGTCCTCCACCCAACACATTTATACTAGGTATAAATTAAGAGTTAATTATTAATTTCAAAATTTAATCGGCAGCCACTGTATACAACTATTAAACAAGAATAGGCTATTGTTAATGTTCCACTGCACAAAGTTAGACATACCAACCTGATGAGAGAGTCTAGCATTCCTTATATTCTCAATCTTATATGGATGCCTGAATAAATCCATTCCAAACTCCCTGTCATGTCCTATGTGGAGAAAAGATGAAGCAGGTCATGAACAAGAGCACACAACTTATGACAGTGCTGAGTAAAGCATGTAGGCTACAGTGTTCCTAGATGACTTTGCTTATAGACAGCAAGGTGTTGAAATTATGCTTGCAGATGAATGCTTAAGGCATTCTTAAGGAACTCATTTGCCTGCTGTTTTCCTGGAGCGATTTACTTTAAATGACCTGGCAAAGACATTTTATATAAATCCCAGTTCTCCCTGACACTCCATTCTAGCTGAGAAGCTGGTGTGTCCTGTTCTTTGCCTTTCTTTTTGACCCCCTTGTTGTTTCAGCCTTGTCTCAGTGATGGCACTCTCACCTCTCCAGAAACCTCAGCGCATGATCCAGTCACACCTCAGTGCATTACTGAGGAAATGCTAAACTACCAGAGTCTTTTGAAAAGACTTTAAACTGTCTGCTCTCTTAGAGGCACGTAAAAGGTCCCATGCTACTGTTTGAAGAAGAACAAGGTAGTTCTTCCAGGTGTCCTGATCAATATTTATCCCTCAACCAACATCACTAAAACAGGTCATTATCTCATTGCTGTTTTTAAGACCTGCTATGTGCAATTTGGATGTCATATTTCCCTATATTACAGCAGCCACCAAGCTGTATGAATACAAGTTTGTTCTTTCGTAGCTCAGAAATTGCAAAACCCCAATCCCAGCATGGAATCTTGCATGACCAGAGTGCTGACTGGAAAATTGAGTAATGAGGTTCATACATCATTAAAACCGACGAGTTAAAAATCGTGAGCTCCATAAATTGGGTAAACATAAATCTGCATCTGATTTGCTAAATTGCACACTGGTCAAATGTATCTCTACATCTGGAGCAGTCTTACAATTTCTGGTAAGCAGTGGCATAGTGGTAATGTTACTGGACTAATAATCCAGCGGCCCAGGCTGTTGCTCTGGAATAGATTATTAATCTGGAATTAAAAGCTAGGAGCAGTACCCGGCAAACCTAAAAATGCGGTGTCAACCTGGTGAAGCTACAATACAGGACTACTTGCGTGCCAAACAGCAAAAGCAGCAAGTGATAGACAGAGCTAAGCGACCCCATAAGCAATGGATCAAATCTGAACTCTGCAGTCCTTCCGCATCCAGTCATGAATGGTGGTGGATAATTAAACTACTCACTGCAGGAGGAGAGTCCTCAAATATCCTCATCCTCAATGATGGAGGAGCCCAGCATATTAGTGCAGAATATAATTAAGGCAGAAGCATTTGCGATCATCTTCAGCCAGAAGTGCTGAGTGGATGATCCATCTCGGCTTCCTCTGGAGGTCCCCAGTATCAGATGCCAGTCTTCAGACAATTTGATTCACTCCACGTGATATCAAGAAACGACTGAAGGCACTGGACAGTGCAAAGGCTATGGGCCCTGACAACATTCTGGCAATAGTACTGAAGGCTTGTGCTCCAGAACTAGCCATTCCTCTAGCTAAGCTGTTCCAATACAGCTACAACACTGGGATCTACCCGGCAATGTGAAAAATAACCAAAAAAGCCAACCCGACCAATTACCGCCCCATCAACCTACTCTCAATCATCAGCAAAATGATGGAAAGTGTCACTGACAATGCTATCACCTGGCACTAATTCAGCAATAATCTGTTCACTGGTGCTCAGTTTGGGTTCCGCCAGTGCTACTCAGCTTCAGACCTCATTACAGCCTTGGTCCAAATGTGGACAAAAGAGCTGAACTCAGGAGGTGAGGTGAGAGTGACTGCCCTTGATGACTGAGTGTGGCATCAAGGAGCCCAAGCAAAACTGAAGTCAATGGAAATCAGGGGGAAAACCCTCCACTGGTGGGAGTCATATCTAGCACAAAGGAAGATGGTTGTGGTTGTTGGAGATCAATCATCTCGGTCCTGCGACATCACTGTAGGAGTTCCTAAGGGTCGTGTCCTAGGCACAACCATCTTCAGCTGTTTTATCAATGACCTTCCCTCCATCATAAGGACAGAAATGGGGATGTTTGCAGATGATTGCACAATGTTTATCACCATTTGCGACTCCTCAAATCCTGAAGCAGTCGGTGACCAAATGCAGCAAGACCTGGGCAACATCCTTCAGGCTTGGACTGACAAGTGGCAGCTAAGATTTTGCATTTTTGTTTGGTATGAAAAAGAGGATGTTTGGGTTTGAATTGAAATCAGTTCTACATGTCCTATCTGGCTTTCCGTAGTCAGGTGACCTCTGCCATGAGGCAGTCTCTGTAAGGAGACATCTTGAGATAAGTTCAATGAAGACCTACTATGAGAACACACTGAGAAGTTCTGCTGTATTTAAAAATTAAACAATCTGACTCGTCCCAGATTTGCAATAAGTGCAGTAGTGGGTGGGTCGTTTTACCAGCCAGCCACAATGGCGGCTTTTCACACCATATCCTCCCAAACCTGCTGCATTAATTATACATTCCCAGGAAACACGCTGATTCCATGGCAGACGGGCTCTCATTCGTCTGCCATGTCATCACCTCACCGCTTCATCACGCCGGGTACCATATTTAAAGTCCAGCTGTGCGCACACCTCTCAGAGCTTCCAGTCCACGACTGCTGCACAGAAGACATGGCCCTGAAAGGCAAAAAGACTGCAGCCCCCAGGTTCAATGACGCATCCCTCGAGCACCTTTTAGACGCAGTGGAGGCTCGCCGTGACATCCTCTACCCCCCGCTCTGGCTGCAGGGTGGGCAGCAACATCACTATTCTGGTTTGGGAGGCAGTGGCAGCGGTGATCAGCACCACTGCCCTTCAAAAGAGGACAGCCACCCAGTGCCGCTACAAGATGAATGGTCTCATCCATTCCGCCAGGGTAAGTCACTCTTCCCATTACTCTCAACTCACACACTCACAAACCCATCACACATCCACAGGGATCTCACACCTCAAGGGACAACACCACTAACTCTCACATACACCCTCACATCTCCATCAGGCTCACACCCTCTGGAGCTTGTGTCTTCATCCTGTCCATGGCTCCGCTCACCACACAAACATTCCAGGCAGTGCCATGTGTCCTGCTCACACTCTGTCCATCTGTTTTCATGCCAGAGAAGCCTGCTCACATCAGCAGAGAGAGGTCCAGACTAGGCCCCTCACTCACTTTGAGGAGTGTGCCATCGCGCTGACTGGTGAGGATGTGGACCGTGCCTGCGGTGACGGTGGGCTCGATGGTGAATACCCACGTGAAGATCCTGCACCACATCATCCCTCTCTCAATGCAACTGTGAGTGCTCTCCTGTTTTTGACTCTGCTACCACACGATAATTATCTCTACTTTGGTTCACAGGGAGCTCTGCCAAGCCACTGACACCCTCAGCCAGCCAGTCTCTCCGCTCCATCCACATCCTCACCTCCAGCCAAGCTGACACCTCCTCCATTGAAGAGCTGGAAATAAGCAGCCTGGAAGACCCATCACAGCGCTTATCCACACCCTCCACCAGTGCAGAGATACACACTTGATGGAACCTACATCTAGAGCAGGCTCTGGTTCACAATCTGGTGGTCACCACATGGACACATGTCCACAGCAGCAGGAGGCAGGTTCAGCTGAGCTCCCCGGCACTCGGAGGACTACTGGGGAAGAAGCACCTGTGAGGTCCGAGTCAGATGACAAGCCTCTGGATCTGGCCTTCCAACTCATCATGGAGAGTCAGTAGAAGGCGGGGGAACACCACACAGAGCTGTTGGAAGCCCTCAACAGAGTGACACGTGAGTTGGAGGAGTGCGTCTGCCTTCTCTCTGATGGAGTGGTGCACACATGTGCGCATATGGAGGTCTCCATGGTGGATGCCCTGGAGACCCTGGTCCAGCAGAACACAGAGATGTGTGCAGGCCTGCACTCCATCGCAGGAGCCATGGTGAGTTCCTGCAGTGGCAATGCAAGAGGGAAACAAAACAGATGCTCCTTCCCCTCAAGGAGTCAGGCCGGGGCCCTCGGGCATCCGAAGGGAGGAGGAGCAGCAGCTGGACACCTCTGTGTCATCCTCTCAGGAATCTCAGAGGCTGTCCTCTCCCTCGGAGTCCCCTATGCCTGTGACCCCTCAACCTTGTACTCTGTCACTGCAAAGGGAGCAGCTGGCCAACGAGTGATTCTGGAGGGAGAAGTGTGTGTGTGGCAGGGCCTTTTGGAGTTTCGTGCAACACTCTCCACGCACGTGGACCCTTCACGTTTCACACTCACCTCAATGTCCTGAGCATTTTGAATGCTGCCTGCTGGGGTTCACTTTCAGTTGTCCATCTGAGCTGACCTGTGTCTCCGCCCACCCAATGATCACATTCCCATGCAGCATCTGATTTCGCCCACCACGACTCTCGTTTCACTTTTGATTTGGACAGCATAGTTTCAATTTGGTTTTTTGTGCGCTCACGCATCAGTTCCCCTCCCCCAGTCACCCATTTCCTTTCCTGCATCACAGCTGACACCCCTGGCATCACCTTCCACCTCCCCTCTGTGACCCTCCAGCCACAACCCTTTTCCTTCAGGGATGTCCAGGTGAACATGCACGTTCCCTTCCTTCCCGAAAATCCCACCTCCATCCACATTCACCTCCCCAACCTCCTCCTTCCCACGCCCAGGGTACGTGTCTGCCTCCGAGTCCCCATCAGCCACCCTCGCTGTCCCTTCTACCACTACTGTCGAACCCTCACCCTCCCACCCTACTGCCTCACTCTGCCCTCAATCATTCTCACCCTTCCCTTCTTCCATGCCCACCCTCAGTCTGCTCCCCAGGAGGCTGTCATGGACCCATCAGACCACTACCTTGCATGTTCACCTGGACATTCACCCACCGGACCCATTCCCCCACCCCAGAACCCCTTCCCCGCTCTAGACCCCTTGCCCCCACCTTAGTCCTCCCACCTCCGGACTATTTCCCCACTTAGTTCGTCCCCATTCCTGACTCCCTCAGACGACTGTACTTCTTCCTCCATCCTTACTCCCTCTCCTCTCTTCAATCCTTCCTCCCTCTGGACTGCTTCCCCTCTCTGCACTCCTTCTCCCTTCAAACTCCTTTCCTTACACCTTCCACCCCCCCCTTACACCTACCTCCCCAGTTGCCATCTTCTCCCCCATTAACCCCTCCTCCCCGTATTCTCTCCCCCTCCTAACCTCATTCCCCCCGAGACCTTTCTGCCCCCCCAGCCTCGCCCCCCAAAACCTTCAATCCCCCCCTCCACAACCGCACCCCCCCCCGACACCTTCATTCCCCCACCTCCAAATCTCACCCCCCTCACACCTTCATTCTCCCCCTCCCAACCTCATGCCCCGATGCCTCTTCCTCTCCCAGTCGGTCCTAGGCCTTCTTCCGCCCCTTCGACCATCATCCGTTGTGAGTATCAACGTTGACTTTCCAACTTCCATGAGCTGCTTCGCAGCAGAGCCATGTCCATGAGGATCCACCCAACATGCCATGGACGTTCCTCCAGTGTGCTGTTGCTGTCGGGCTCCAGCATCTGCTCCTCGGATGTCCGCGATGTGAGCAAGGCCCTGGTGGTAAGTCCCGACTTCTGCACGTCACACTTATCAAGATGTGTTCTGCACCGGCGTGTTTTCCCGCCGACGTGGGTGGAATATCCAGCGATGGGGGGGATGAGTCCAACGGGCTGGCCTTATAATAATATGCAGATGTGTTTCAATGAGGTTCCCAACACCTGATGGCGGGCAATGTGGCCCACCATCGGCAGGCTAAGTGGGCGATTGCAAACTGGTTTCACGACGTCGTGAAACCGATTTTTGGCCTTTTCACTATATTGTGCGCTCACGCCCGACAGCAGCAGGCACGGAAAATCCCGGCCAATGGGTCAGAGAATCCAAGCACACGGCAATGTTTAAATCTGCAAAAAGCTGCTGAATAAAGCACAAGGAAAAGCAAAGAAACTGAAAGCTACAGGTAAAATACTGGCTGCAGAGAAGACACAGCTCAGAAAGGCCCACAGAAATGTTCAAATCTGCTGAAGGTTGTTGAAAAAGGAGAAGGAAATGCAAACAAAGGATGCAAGTAAGATACTGAGTGAGTTAACATGGCTGCTGTAAAAATCCCCCTCCCAGCTCCTACTGTAATGAAAGGCAATACATGGCAGAATTGGCAGATTTTCTACTTGCAATGGCAAAACTATGAGCTAGCAACAGACTTAATTGACAAGCCGGAACCAATAAGAACAACCACACTTCTAACACTGCTCTGGAGGGACTTCTACAAAGTGTATACCACTCTAAATCTAATCGACAAACAAATAAAACAGACGGCAGAGATTTTGAAAGCCTTGAATGAATGCACAGAACTCCGAGTGTATGTTTTCTATGAATGCTATGTCTTCAACATTAGAGCTCCAGGTAAAAACGAGACCATTGAACAGTATGTGACTGCAGTAACACAGCTTACAGAACCATGTGAAGTCGGACAGTTAAAAGATGATCTCATTAAAGATAGATTAATCTTAAGCATTTGAGACCCCTCAGTGAGAGCAAGTCTACTGAAAGATGAGGAACTGATGCTCAATAATGTGATAGACGTGTGTAGAAATGGGGAAGTTGTGAAACATCAGCTAGAGCTTATGTATGGCAGAGCAGACCAGGAGATACATTCTGCTAAGAGACATTCCAGGTTGAAAGAGCAGAGCTATTGTAGACAAAAGGCAGGATGCAAATACTCTGGAGGACATCACACAAAGGAAAAGAAGGATTGCACAGTGTGGGAAAAACAGAGTTTTAACTGCAAGAAGCAGAATCATCTTGCACACAAGTGTTTAGTGAAAAAAAAGCAAAACAAGCCTATACAGCTGGCCACAGGAGAGCTATCAGCAGGAGGGTTTGATGAAGAACTATGCACGATATAATAGGTTGGTTCTGTCAAGTCTGTAGGTGAGAAATGGTTTGTGACTGTTACATTGATGAAGGAGAGTATCAAGTGAACAAGAAGTGTCAGACACTGTTGCGTTCATGCAGCATAATGACCTTCACAGACTTGTGCGAAGTGGCACAGCCACTTATCTCAGCTGAAACAAGTCTAAAACTTGGACTGGTAATGCTCAACATGCAAACAGAGAAAGGGCATCAAAAGACCCCAAAATAGGGCCACAAAAGACTCCAGAGGGAGAGCAAAAAAAACCCAGAAAGGGAGACAGAAGACCCCAGAGAGAGAGAGACAATATTCAGGTAAACCGCAAGATGGTTGCCAAGCCTGTCCGTGCAATGAAATGCATGAACCAAAGTTAAATGGAGCAGATCTACAGGAAAAGGTTCACATCAGAGCTGAATTGGAAGATTTGAATTACAAGATTCAAGCTGAGTATATACCTTTGAAAATGCACAATAAACTAAAATCTTCAATGAACCAAACTGTGTGAGATCTCAACAAATTTCAGAGATGACACAAAGGTACCAGGAGGAAATAACAACCCTCAATTCCACAGTTGTCAAATCAAAGCGTGAGTTGAAAAACCTCAACCAGGTGTCAGCCAGGCAAACAGCAGGCAGAAAAGGCACGCAAAGAAGTTGTGACCCTGAAAGACTCCTTGAAGAATCAACATGTAGCCATGGAAAAACATGAGGAGCTACTGACATGATCTGGAAATCATCAACACAGCAGAGGCTGAATAATAGGGCTAACAGTCGTTAATTCATGAGAACAGTGGGTAACTTGGGTAACTCTCAGTTACACATGATAGTGCATACAAATGTGTCTTCTGTTTGCAGGGAAAAGGGGGATGTTTGTATCTTTGTTTGGTATGAAAAGGGAGATGTTTGGGTTTGAAATGCAATCATTTCTACATGTCCTATCCGGACTTCTGTAGTCTCTGCCCACAGACGCTTGAGATCATTTCAATAAAGACCTACAATGAGAAAGCAGTGAAAAGCTCTGCTGTCTTTAAAAATGAAACACATCACACAAGTGCCAGACAATGACCATCTCCAACAAGAGAAAATCTAACCATCTCCCCTTGACATTCAATGGCATCACCATCACTGAATATCCCACTGTCAACATCTAGGCGTGGGGGGGGGGAGCGGGTTACCGTTGACCAGAAACTGAACTGGACTAGCCATATAAATATTGTGGCTACAAGAGCAGGTCAGAGGCTGATAATTCTGGAAAGTAACTCACCTCCTGACTCCCCAAAGCCTGTCCACCACCCACAAGGCACAAGTCAGGAGTATGATGGAGCACTCTCCACTTGCCTGGATTAGTGCAGCTCCAACAACACACAAGAAGCTTGACACCAGCCAGGACAAAGCAGCCCGCTTGATTGGCACCCCATCCACCACCTTCAACATTCATTCCCTCCACCACTGATGCACACTGGCAGCAGTGTGTACCATCTACAAGATGCATTGCAGCAACTCACCAAGGCTCCTTGCGCAGCACCTTCCAAAACTGCGACCTCTACCACCTAGAAGGAGAAAGGCAGTATATGAATGGGAACATCACCACCTACAAGTTCCCTTCCAAGCCACACAACATCTCAACTTGGAAATACATCACTGTTCCTTCACTGCCGCTGAGTCATAATCCTGCAACTCCTTTCCTAACAGCACTGTGGGTGTGCCTACAACATCTAGACTGCAGCGGTTCAAGAAGGCAGCTCACCACCACCTTCTCAAGGGCAATTCGAGATGGGCAGTGAATGCTGGCCCAGGCAGCGACACACACATCTTGTGAATGATTAAAAAAAAACCTTCAGTAAAATATCACAGCATCTGCCCTTCCAAACTTGGGTTGTATCTGAAGAGAGTATTTTCAATTGTATAACATTAAGGTGAAGTACTGATGGTTACAGATTTATCACTGGCGGTATTAGCATTTTAAGGTAATGAAGTAAGAGTCTCACACAGAAACACAGCATTAAGCACAATTCATTGCTAGTGTACTAAATAAGTTGAGTGCGGACATCATAATATAATGGACACCCTATGCGGATGATGATGGTGTACACATAAGATACCTGTGGTTCGGCTTAAGGCTAATTAAACCTGATAATAACTCCTCAAGAGATGAATTTCTAAACTTGCAGCAGGTAACTAGATAGAGTGGATGAGAAGGACCTAGCAGAGACGGGGGCAGAGATTTAAAGTGACTCGTAGAAGGATTAGAGGTGAGATGAGAAAATATTTTTCTCCCAGAGTGTGGTAGGAGTCTGGAACTCTGTCGAAAAGGGTAAAAGAGGTTAAAAACCTCAACTCATTTAAAAGGTGTCTGGATATGCACCTGAAGTTCCATAACATCCAGGGCTATGGAAAATGGCTCATTTTTCAGCCAGCGCAGACACAATGGCCAGTGTGACCTCCTTCTGTGCCGTAAATTTTTCTACATTTTCTAAATATCGAAAAAGGAGGAATGTGCAGGGTAGTACGTGAATTGCTTCTTAGGAGAGCCAGCAAAGGCACGATGGACTGAATGGCCTTCTGTGCTATAACAATTCTATGATTCTATATAACATCAACACAACATCTTGCAAGCCTGGCTTGACATAGGAAGCTACCTCCCCTATAGTATAGAGAGCATTTAACCTTTTAGCCTGCATTAAGAGCAATCTTCAGTTGTGATACATAAGTGACACCTGATAAAAGTTACATGGGGAACTGAGGATTGAATTGAACTGCTTTTGCATTATATTTGTAAATGCAATGATAATTTTTTAAAAGTTGTTTACTGATTAAACTTAAACGCCCCTTATTTTGTAAAGTTTTGTTTTTGGTCCGAAAAAGCATATATTGGCTCACAGGCGACTTCACCCAATCCTTTGACCCAAATTCAAGAAAACAAATCTGAAAATAAGAAAGTCTTTGTACTCATGGTGCATAAAATATGAACATGCTAATATGTTAAGCTTGTCTTGCCATTGATATTTAGTTTATTTCTGTAGGAACGACTCAGTCATATCGGACCGGAGGAATTTGTTCAAGCCTTTGCACACAAAGACACTTTAGATAACAAGGTACGGTTTGTCTCCGTGGTTACAAACTAATACTGTCCTCTGTGTTCTTAAGGTCAAGTTCTTGCTTGACAGTTGCACTTACAGACTGTTTTTAACGTTTCTTTTTCATCACAACATTTCTGCTAGTTTTAATCTACTTACATTAACATTTCAAACAGCCCGTCCTAGTAAAGCAACTTTTGAATCTCTCATTAATTTCTGAACAGAGGTGTTGACAAATGAAAATCCTCCCAGGACAGAGTACAGAGCTTCCCCATTTTGTCACAATGCCACAAAGAACGTTTTATTATACTCTAAGTTTTTTTTTCACCCATTGTAAACAAGAAGGCTTAATAAAGAGGAAATATGAGTTTGATTTTATTTCTGACTAAGTAGACTCAGACGGCGGGATCTCCCGGTCCCACCCACTGGCAGGATTTACTGGCACTGCCAAAGTCGATGGATTTTTTGTCTGGCTCGCTGCATTTTCCGGTCCCACCACAGTGGATCCTGCCTTGGCGGGTCGAGAAAATCCCGGCCAGAGAGAATATAACCACTTTTAAAATGGAATTGAATAAATACTTGATAAAAAAAAGAACAGAAAGGATTTAGGACAGAACAGAGAAACATGATTGTGGTGAATAGCTCCTGACACAGACACAGTGGGTTGAATGGCCTCCTTCAATGCTGCAGATTTTCTATATGTCCTGTTAAAGAGGACAGGTCCAGTATGTCAAATGATCTTTTTTGCTATTTATTCATCATTCTGATAGATCACACCTATATGGATAAAAAAAAACCATAAGGGCTTTGATGTATTGCAAGTCCAATATGACATTCAGCCAGACACCAGGAAAGGCTTGGTCACGTGTTACTTGATCTTGGCCAGGGCAGTGGTAATAAGGGATACATCTTGTCTCTGTATTTTTTAGTGGAGCAAAACAAAAAGCCATGATTCCTATTCCTGTTTATTATCCAGTGACTGTTGCTGAAGGTGCATTTGGGTGCAGAAAGATCCTGCCAGGTTGTAGTTGCCCTGCAAATAAACAACCTGAGACATCTACTGCTGAGGCTTGATCTGCAACAGTGGCCACTTTGGTGAGCTATCCACCTGTGGAACCACACCCTAACATAAATCATGGTTTCAGGAAGCAGAGGAAACAAAACTGGAGGGGAAAATGTGTCAATTGTGTTCTCTGTTTATATCCTCAACCATTTTATTGGGTGAATTTTAATGGGCGCACCTGAATTTGAAAAGCAGTCATCACAGCATGCTGTAGTATTATAAACAGCTGAATTTATTTCTAATTGTGGTTTTCAGCAGAAAATTACCGACTATACAACCCTCAGCCTGTAGGTACCACACTTTGGACAATATTCAGTGGGGCCTGAAGGAGCAGGGAACAAGGTGGGTGGCGGGGGGCGGGGTGGTGGGGGGAGTGGAACTTATTGGGCAGGAGCCGAAATATGAGTTTCCTGACATTGGGTTGAGTTTGAGAAATTCAGTCAATGGTGTGCCAGCAGCAGAGCGGGCACCATGTTGCGCAGTGGTGGGAACCTATTTACCATGTATTTGTATACCATGAATATTCATTTAATGGGAACTTCACCAAATTAAGTCCTGCCTTCAAGATGAAGACAGTGACACACGGGAAACTCATGCCTCCTGTTTTCTGACAGCTTAAATGTGGCATGCACCAGGTGAGATTGTTCAATCTTTGTATCTGAGCTGAGGTTTTGTCTTTGTCTAACTCAGTAGCACATGGGAGGGGAGCAGGAGAAGCTGGATTGTTCGGTAATGGGAAGGGTGAGGAGGGAAGAGGGTGATGGTGGTCAGCTCCTCAAATGCCCAACAGTTGAGCTGGCAAGTGGGTGATGGTGTTCGGGTCCTCAAACAGCAGAACAGAAAGGTGCTGGCATGTGTGGAGGTTGGGTGCGGGGAGGAGGTGTCCAAAGGGAGCCAGGCTCCAGCCTATAGGGCTGATCCTGTGTGTCCAAGGGAGGCAGCTGTACCACACATGCCAGTCAACAATCAGGGAAGGGACATCATGCTTGAAGCAGGACAGGTCCAGCTGGAGGGAGGGCACATCAATGGTCTCTGAGGGAGGGCCAAGGGCTGGAAGGTCAGGAGTGAATGGGGAGCATCGAGGATGAGAGATGGAAAGTTGAGGGTCACTGGCTCTGGGTCAGGGATGATGGATACTCCAAGATGATTGGGGAAAGGATCAGGCTGATGATGGGAGGATCAAAGACAAAGAGAGAAAGTTTGAGGGTGACACTGGGAGGGTGGAGGAGGATGGGCTGTAGCTGCAGGGTCACACTGTGCGTATCCATTGACATGGCTGCTAAGAAAGTTTGAGCTCACAAGCTTCACACAGTTCACTTTATGGATTTGCAATGGGTCTGATACACCTAATATTTTTGCATCCTCAGGCAGTAGAGGAGGGGATTCACCAGAAGAGGGCCTTGGTTGTGCTAGGAAGGAGTTTCATTCCCTTAACTTCTGGCTAAGCAGGTGTCCGCTAGTTTTGCAGGGAGCTCTTATGACTCATACATTTTATGGAACTCCCAGCTGCCACAACCATTTGAAGGTTGGATTCTGCTATCCATGAGGATGTGGCTGATGACACGTGCATCACCCCCACAGCTCCATGGATGAGTGTTACAATACAGCACAAGCATGGACCAGGGCAATCATGGAGCAGACAATAGGGTTGCTGAAAATGCGCTTCCACTGCCTTGACTGATCCGGCGTATCATTGCAATACACGCTACGGAGAGTGTCCAAGATTGTCATAGTTTGTGCATTGCCCAATGTTGCATAGCAAAGGGGAGAGGAATTGCCATGCAAGGACATGGAGGAGTTGCTAATCTCCTCAGGTGATGATGACGAAGAGGAATATGAGGAAGAGGACAGAGATAACATGGCACCTCTCCAAAATGCCAGGGCCTTGTAGAGGCATGCCAGCACCATCAGCGCAAACCTCAAGTTTATCTGTTTCTCCCACCTACATGACCATCAGTACCTCGCCTTTAACTTTTGCCTGATCTGAATGTGCGCCCACCTCTGCCAGCCTCTATCTGGAGCTACCTCACTACCCACATCATCTACCCCTAGAAGGCCAAGGGGTGCGAACCTTTATCAGACATGATAAAAAGAGATGACTTCCCCCGAGGATACCGGCTTTGCGCAGGGACAAAAGTTACTGAAGCTATTATGAGCCATTTTTCTGCTCCTTGCTCACATTAACAGAGCGTGTCTGCACGATCGGCACATCAGTTCTCATGCTTGTACATAATCTTGGCCAATCTCCTTGGCATGTCATTTATGGGAAGGCCAGCAAATGCTGCATGTTCAGTGATGTTGCATTGCCTCGAGAATACAAACCACATTACACACATTATCATCCAGTAAAGACTGATTTCCAATTCACTGACCCACTGTTGCCTACACTAATGAGACGTCCTTCAGTACCTTCATTCAGCAACAATTGCCAATCCTGAAGCACGACAGTGCCATATGTCCTGTGAATGAGGGCGTCCCAAAAAATGCACAATACACACAATAAACAAAATATAATGTGATATATGTACATGTGCATAAGTTTACAGTGTCCCAACAATGGTGCTGCTACTGTGCTCTCATTATGTCTTAATTCTTTTCTATACACCCGCTTTGCCCTGGTGCAACCTCAACACCAACAGATGATCGGGGAAAGGCTGCTGGGAGCAATACCCCGTTACCTGTGATGACCTTGGCGACATACTCTGGTGGTCAAACGCTTTGAAGGTCCCGGTCTATTGGGGGTCTCCTGCACAGGTGCAGGGACACCCTCCTTGGCCCACCTACTGGAGTCCCTGAGGTCACTGGCAGAGGGGATGAGGAGCGAATGATCACCCTGGAAGTGCACTAAGAGGACACCCACTAGGGGGCTGACTGGAACTTCCCCCTCTTGGTGCGCAATGGCACCTCCCTGTATCACTGAGGTGAAGAGGCACCTGGAGGGAGATCCAAGTGCCTCGTTCCCTTCTGGCCTAGCCACTGTTGTACTCAGCCCATGACCAGAATGACAGAATGCAGATCCTCGCACATGTAGGTTGCATGTTAGACCTGGCTCTCATGGCAGTTGCCCACCTCTCCTTGGAGGAAACCAAGCACTCATATGCCGGAGCCAAGGCAGAAGTTAAGGCTTGGAAAGACACCATATGTGCAAAGTTCTGCATAGTCTCTGGCGCCTCTGCCAGGTTTTCCCCAGCCTGTCTCTGCATCTCCAGCAGGCTTATTGTGGCTGAAACCAGAGGCCCGTCATTAGCCTGGATCTCAGCAGAGGCCTGATCCCCAACAGTCCTCCCCCTGGCAGGGACCTCGGATGACTCAGCCTCCCACAGCTGCCGGGATGTGTTGTAGGGTGATCACCTGCATGTACTCCTGATTCTATATACGGACCCTCCTTGTGAGTGAAACTGAACTGATGGAGGATGAGGATGAGGCAGATGACGGTGCATCCCCTGGGTGTTCTTGGTCTTCATCAGAACTAGAGCCATTGATTTCCACTGTAGGCTTTGACCTTCTTTACCTGTGGTGATAACCTGCAGTGAAGAACAAGGAGAAAGACATTAAGCAGAAACTCAGTTTATCAGGAAACCAGTTTCACACGTCTCTCTAATGCGCTGATGTCTGAACACCAGATTGGGGACATTCTCACTCTACTGCCTGACTAGTCCAGCCTCATGTCCACAATGGACCAGCCGCCCTGCTCACCTGCAATCGCCATGGCTTCCTCTTCACAAGATGGTAGAACCTTCAGGTCAGCCACTCCTCCTCTGGTCTTGGCCCTTTCCCTGGCATTGAAGGTCTCTGTATACTGCATGACAAAGTGGAGATTTAGTGGCATGTCAAGGGACATGGACCTCCATGTTACATCCAGGCCACACAATCTGACTGGTACCCAATCACCTTATTATGCACAACTGTAAGATCATAAGACGTAGGAGCAGAAGTAGGCCATTCAGCCCGTTGAGTCTGCTCCGCCATTCAATGAGATTACGGCTGACCTGATAATCCTCAACTCCGCTTTCCAGCCTTTTCCCCATAACCCTTGATCCCCTGACTGATTAAAAATCTGTCTATCTCAGCCTTGAATATACTTAACGACCCAGCCTCTACAGCCATCTGTGGAAAAGAATTCCACAGATTGACCACCCTCTGAGAGAAGAAATTCCTCCTCATCTCTGATTTAAATGGGCAACCCCTTACTCTGAGATTATGCCCTCTGGTCCTAGACTCTCCCACAAGGGGAAACAACCTCTCAGCATCTACCCTGTCAAGTCCCCTAAGAACCTTATATGTTTCAATAAGGTCGCCCCTCATTCTTCTAAACTCCAATGAGTACAGGCCCCACCAACTCAACCTCTCCTCATAAGAAAAGCCCTTCATCCCTGGGATCAACCTAATGAACCTTCTCTGGAATGCCTCCAATGCCGGTATATCTTTCCTTAGATGAGTGGACCAAAACATGAAACATCACTTTGCTGCCTACCCTGGCTGATCAGAGAAGGTTGTTCAGCCTATTGTGGCACAGCACCCAAGTTTGTGGTTGGACCCCACAGCTACTCAACTCCTCTGTGATCTCCATTCAGGCTGCCTTGGTCAAGCAATCGGATTCCTATTGCCCATCCCTATGGAAGAGTACCTCCTGCTGTTCCTGGATGGCCTGGAGGAGAACCTGCAGGGAGACATCACTGAACCGCGAGGCTGTTCTGTCTGTATGCAGACATGTTGCTGAATTGGGGCAGGGTGGGAGGTGTGTGTGTGATGGGGATCCAGAGGATGATTTGCCAGATGAAAGAGGGCCTGATGCGGGATAATTGATGGGAGATGTCAAAGGGGATGGTGGCTGTGAGTTGAAAAAAACTTAAATGGCTCTGCAGGTTGAGTATTCAAGTTTGGCACCAGTCCTCCCTACCTGCAGAGACTGGAAGCTTGTGGAGGTGGGCCTTTTGTAGCTCCCCCAAGCTGAAATTGATTCAGCTGATGGTGGAAGTACACACTTCCTGCCCCCGCTGCCCATTGTACGCACTTACAATTCCGTGTTTTGTGGCTGATCAGAAGTGACACCCATTTGCGATCCCACCGTTGGGAGCTGCGCTCTTCCAATTAAATTCCACCCATTAAGCGCTGTGCCAAACCAGGCTGTTCACTGTGCTGCTATTTTTGGCTGTGATTAAAGAGAATGAGAATGAATTGATGAGCAGTAGTACACTTAAAAATAGCATTAGTCTGCCACTGTATAAAAAAAAGTACAGGACTAAGAAATCAAGATGTGCAATTTATGTAAAGTGTTAAATCCAGGGCAGTAGGTGGCTATACCACCATGTTATTTTAGCAGCACTTCAGTGCTGTACTTAACAAAATTAAAACGCCGAAGCTCTTAACCTCTTTTACAGAGGGAATGTGATATCGCATGAACTGCATTGTTGAACTATACATAACAAATAATGTTGTTATCTTTTGTCAAGCCTAAAACTCAGCAGAATGGGATAATTGCTCAGCTGATGAGATTTGTAGTGCACAATGTTGATTAATTCTACAAAATGTTTGGAGATACCATTCAAAGCCAGTCACTTGTGGTTGTACTGATATTATGGGAATTTTGGAGGAAACTGACCTGCTAATGGCACAAACTATATTTTATGCCTCATTTATGACAGCAAGAAGTGAATCACTGGGTGGTCCAACTTGTGCTTTAAAAAAGCAGTGCTGAAATCAAGATCCATTGCACAGTTTCCTGATCAAACACATTCTTTTCCAGGACCTCAAAATTATGTAAATTCCTTCCTTGCCTCAACCTTCCATTCATTCTATAGCCTGCAGGCTTTTAAAACTCAAGTTTGACACCACAATTAAATCTTCCCTAAACCTCCTCTGTTCCAAAGAAAGCAACCCCAGCCTTTCCATCTATGCTCAAAGCTAAAATTCTCCATTCTTGGCTCATTAAGCTACTCTTTATCCTCTCAATTGTGATCACAGCCTTTAACGTGGTGACAGGAACTACACAGTACTCTAGCTGAAGCCTAAATAGTGGTTTGTACAGTTTAAGCGTAACTTCCCTGCTTGCATAGACCAGGCCTTGGCCAATAAAGGAAGTACACAGGATACCTTCTTAACAACTTTATCTATCTCTCCTGTGCATGTGCACTCCAAGATCCTCTTTTCCTCTACGTTTCTCAGTATTCTACCATTATTGTGTATTCCCTTGCCTAATCATTCTCCACAATGAATTACCTCACACTTCTTGAGATTGAATTCCATTTGTGGCTTTACAGCTCCACCTCACCAGCCTATTGATAATTTCCTGCAGTCTATAGCTTTCTTCCTCAATATCAACAACACAACCAATTTTTGTATCCTGTAAACTTCTTCACCATCCCCTCCTGCACATTAAGGCTTAAATCTTTGTTATGTATCACAATCAGAAATGGACAGCCTTCCATGTGCATTTTGTAGTAGGCATGACAATATTATTTATTAGTGGGGCATTGGGTTGGGGTCAAAATCCTGCTCAGTGGGGGGGCAGGGATCTGCGACAACCCTGCTCAGTGGGATAGAGGCTCAGCTGAAATTCAGCTAAGTGGGGAGGGGCCAGCTGAAACTCTGCTCAGTGTCAGCTCAGGGATGTCAACATTTTGATCAGTTAGGGGGTTGCAATGATCTGTTCTTTGTGTGTGTTTGAGTTCTGTGACAGTTTTTCATCCAGCCTCACTTCTGTCATTTGTGCTCTTGAGGCTTTTCCTGCCCTTCTGTTCTCTTCCTGTTGAGCTTGGGTGCCACTTGTTTCTCTGATTATGCTTTTTGTAGATATGCCAAAAATCAGCTTTTAAGATTGTCCATTAGTTCTTTTGTTCACATTTACTGTTCTTTTTCCAATAACAATTTCTGATCTTTTGATTTTCAAGAACCATGTTAATTGATTTATTCTAAACATCACAGGCCTATCACGTAACTCACGTAACAGTCTTATGGCGATATGCCAGAGCATTTATGCCATATTTTCACAGGCACAATAGCATCATCAATTTTGGTGCTATGAAACCAAATGTTATACGTTTCATATACACTTGAATGTCTTTATCTTCAGTTGAAAATCAATATCAAAATATACCATCATGAATTGCGATATAAACAACTCCTTTTATAAAAAGAGTATGACCCACTTGCCTTACATCACATGTTTATGATATGTCTTTTAATCTCGCAACAATATTTACTGGTATGTTTTTATAGGGATTGCTATGCTTTTATTTGTGAAATGAGATGGGAGTATTCTGATTCTACATGTTCCATGTGAAAACTTGTTTGCTTTTATTTTTATTTCAGACCTGTTTTAATGATATGAAGAAAACAAGTAACCTGGAAGCATATGTTGAGTGGTTTAACAGACTGAGCTATCTAGTAGCAACAGAGATTTGCATGGTGAGTCAGCCCTTACCGCGTTCCAACATTGGAGTTGTTTCTTTGTGCCTGTCACAATAATTGTCTCATTATTATGCATTTCAACTGTGAATTCCCTTTAGTGAAAGGTAGTGTTTCATCTGAAATCCAATTTTCTCATCTGTCATTCACAGCCGGTGAAGAAGAAGCACAGGGCACGAGTAATAGAATATTTCATTGATGTAGCTCGGGAGTGCTTCAACATTGGCAACTTCAATTCCTTGATGGCAATTATTTGTGAGTATTGCTCATAAACTGAGATTTAATGCATACAAGACAGATCAATCAAGTTGGTAGATTCTCATTAAATTCCAACAGAATTATTTGTAAAATGTGTCAGTGATATGCTTTCTAAATTGTAATCAATCAGCAGCATTGCTATCTAGACACATGCCAAACAGTCAGACCATCCAGCTCTAGATAAGCTATTCTATGTGAGTTTAATGATCAGAAAATAAAAGGAGAAAAAATAACAACCTGTTAAATCTAGAAGGATGTATCAGCTAAATTTATCAGATTTAAATTGTCAGTAACTTTGACACTGGGGTACTTTGAACAAAGCACTCCTATACAATTTACATCTTTTGAGCTAAGTTAATGCAGTGTTACCAACAAGGCTAATCGTGTACTGGGTTGTATCTCAAGGGCATTTGTGTATCAGTCAAAGCAAATTATACTAACATTTTATAGATTATTGGTTGGGCCACATATGAAACAACATTTGGAAATTGTGAGCATCTTACCTTCAAGGTGACATTAATGCATTGGAAACGGTCCAGAAGATGACTGACAGGGATAATTTGAGGCCTGAGAGCTCACTGTTATGAAAGCAGACTCAATGAACTGATTATTTTCATTCATAATTGAGTGCAGACTCAATCTAAGTTTCAAAACACTGACAATAAAAGGTTATGTAGGCGCAGGTGAATTATTCAGTTTGGACTGTGGACACAAAGTTGTAGAGTATAAAAATAAAATCAGTCACCTTCAAGCAACATTTGAAATTAGAAAAAATACTTCCCTGAACAGAATAAATTTTTTGTGGATTAGATCACCAATTGAAACAGATAACCATATTTTTGAAAACTTTAAAAAGGCTGGAGAAAGACATATCTGGTTATAGAAGTGTGATTGATGGTTCGAAGTACAATGCTACGATAAAGAACATAATGGTCCCTGAACTTATGGGACTGGTGCAATTTCTGTGCCAAGGAAGGTCAGGGGTGAATATGTATTTTGTACGTTTTACCTGTGCTTAACAGGGAGAAACATTCCAAAACATGTCTTCAGAACAGCAAATAGACTGGATTGAAATGCTAATTATATGTAAGCTAGGAAAAGAAAGACTTTAATGAAGCACGTGGTTTTTCTTGTCTCATTATACCTTATTTTACGGGTGCTGTAGGTACTATTCAGTGGCTAAAATGGTATCTACGATGTGCACGTGCACTTTTGCAGCGGACACCATTTTGATGCAGGCATTAGCACACGCACTCCTATGCGCCTGCTGGAAATATATAGAGTGCACATTACCACTTTAAATCTCAACCTTCCAGCGAGTGCCCTCTCTTGATCTTGCATAGCTGAAAGCCAGCACAATATAAGAGATCAGCAACTACTTAAAGGTTAGTTGTTGGTTGATTTCTTCCAGTTGTTGCTTCAATTCTACAACAATTTGGTGCTTTCTGGATAAAAGCAAAATACTGCGGATGATTGAGATCTGAAATAAAAGCAGAAAAAGCCGGAAAAACTCAGCAGGTCTGACAGCATCTGTGGAGACAGAAGCAGATTTAACGGTCTGAAGAAGAGTCACACGGACTCGAAACGTTAATTCTGTTTCTCGCTCCATAGATGCTGTCAGACCTGCTGAGTTTTTCCAGTATTTTCTGTTCTTATACTGGTGCTTTCTGGAGTTGTTCAAAGCTGCCAAGGTCTACAGGGAATGGTGCGGCAGGCGATCAAGAAAGCTTTGCCAACTTCAATCCGGAATTTTTCAGCCCCTTTGGCGGCGGGCATCATGGGGTGGGGGTGGGGGGAAATGATGTGGCAAGAAGGCCACAAGTCGGTTTTACGCCGTCATGAGACCGATTTGCAATCGTCTGCCTCACCCGACAATGGTGGGCTCTGCTTCCCACTGCTGCACATCAGGAATGTCATTTTAATACTTCTACACCTAACTATAAGCCCTGCTCACTGGAATCATCCCCCCATGTCAAATTCACTGCCCACCTTGGCGTGACTTAAGAATGACATGCTTCACGACTGCCTTTAAAAGTGTACACCTGGCAACCTGAACTTCGAGGGGAACGTGGAGGTGAGTGCACACAACCTTGTGCAGCAAGCATTGCCTGTAGGGCATCAAGGAAGAGGCACCACGCATTCACAGGGGGCACAGGCAAGCCACTTTTTCCAAGCTGCCTTTCAGTGCAGTGCGGGGGCAAGGGTTCCAGCGTGGGTCAGGACAGGGAAGGGTGTGGAAGGCAGCACAGACTGAAGGAAATACTCAAGCACATGCTGCGAGGAGGGGGTGGGTGAGAGAGAAGCTTGGAAAAGTTTGTCAAAAGTGAGCATCACCATTCAGCTGCAGCTCCATTGACATGTTTGGAGCCGGGCCTCTGAAGCTTTCCTGTCCACTCAAGCAATGCAAAAGCATGAAAGAGCTACCAAATGCTCCAGAACTTTCCACCCCTCGGGCGCAGACTGCAAATTGATGTACGTTTTAAGGGGCAGCAGAACAATTGGCCATAATGTAAAGGCAAAATACTGCGGATGCTGGAAATCTGAAACATAAACAAAAAATGCTGGAAAAACTCAGCAGGTCTGACAGCATCTGTGGAGAGAAAGACAGAGTTAACGTTTCGAGTCCGTATGACTCTTCTTCAGAGAACAATTGGCCAACTGGACAAGTAGTACAATCCCCTTGCAAAATGTGGCCATAGCACAGTCACTGGTGGAGGCGCTCACAGCCCCTTGTAATGTCTTTATGAAAGTTAGAACCAGCATCCATTATGGTTCAAGCTAACTTTGATGGAGCAAATGATAGCCATATTGAAAATGACTTTCCAGTACCTTGACAGGTCCAATGGAGCACCGCAATACAGTCCCCAGAGGGTGCCGCACATCATCGTCGCTTGCTGTGCGCTTCACAACCTGGCGCTGCAATGGGGGAGGATCTGTCTGAGGAGGAGCTGCATGTATGTTTCGATTAGGAGGACTTCGAAGGGGATGACGATGATGAGATCCTAGAAGGCGAAGATGCCGGTGATGAGACCATCACACTGGCCAGATGAAGCAGGAAGCTTGGGAGGCCCTCATAGCTGCTAGATTCATGGAGAATGATGGCAAGATGCAGTGAGGACAGTCTTGACATCCTCACCTTGCATCTGTGAACGTTTGATTCCTGCAGTGCACATACCCTCAGTGCTCAGGCTCATGTTATGGAAATGCAGTGGAGGCCCTGATAGTCGCCAGATTGCAGGAGAATGATGACGACATGCAGTGAGGACACTCCATAGATCTTCACATAGCCTCTGTGAATGTCTGACTGCTGTCTGGCTGAGGGCAGTTCACCGCCACCGCCCCCCAAGCCGGATTGGTGATGTTCCTCCTTATCCTGCAGTCAGAGAGGGATAGAGGACATCAAGGCGAGCCTCCACTGCATCCAAAAAGCACTCAAGGGACGCGTTATTGAACCTGGGGCTGCAGTCTTTTTGCTTTCAGGGCCATGTCTTCTGTGCAGCAGTTGTGGGCTGGAAGCACTGGGATGTGTGCATGTGACTGCAATTTAAATATGGCACCCAGCGTGAGGAAGCAGCGAGGTGATGGCGTGGGGAGCCATCCTTTTCCTGGGAATGCATAATTAATACGGCGGGTTTGGGCCAATAAGGCGTGAAAAACCGCCATTGTGGCCGGCGGGTAAAACGACGCCCGCTACCATACTACCATACTTGGTGCAAATCTGGGACGAATTCCACCCAGAGGGGGAGCTGTGTAAATTGGACAGGCTGTTTGGTTGATCTGGCTGTCATGGCTAAATAGCAGGCAATGTGAGCAAGCTGTGTGGTTGGGGGTGTGGTGAAGCGTACGAATGTCCGGTGTGAGCCCTGATTGATAGAGATTATTGATAGTTGAGTGATTATTGATAGCTGAGGCTAGTGGTGCAATTGATAGGATATGACATTTGAAAGCGTATCCATTGACCTTGACCACTCATGTGAGGTCATTGAACTTGCAGTACTGCATCCAATTCCTCAGTGTTTCACTCCTGACATTGACCTCCATGGCTAGCTGCTCCCACTGCCTTCTGAGCATGTGTGTAGAAGGCCCCCAGGCTCCTTGCCCGCCGAGGCCTACAGTGCAACTTCCAAAAACCTTGCAGCCCACTCTCTCTCAGGCTGTGCCATTTTCCTGTCTTTTCCAGGTAAGATTCAGATCACAAAGAACCCCCAACACCTGCTCCAGCCACAATGTACCCCTCCTTTAAGAGTCACAGGTTAGCTTTAACCAGTGAGGGTTCACTTTACCTGATAGTAGCCACTCATATTAGTTTCCTGCTCAGGTGTCCAGACAAGCAGCAGCATCATAAGCACACAGAGTTCGTGTGCTGCCTGTGTTGCAGTGAACAGGCTCGGATTAATCACAGATCTCAATCCCTGTACCCATTTTCAGGGACCATTTAGCCCCTAATGTGAATATAGAGAAATGTTCATCATCATCTTTTTTGATAGACATTACAATATGCTAGTTCACACCACTGAACGAGATATTGTTAGCAAAGTACATCTCAATTATCCCTAGAAGCCATGTTGCTAACCCCTCTCTCTATCTTCTCAACAATTTTGAATACGTATTGCTCACTGAGGAAGCTCATCCTTTTGCAGTGCATTAACTAAACAGGGGGATTTCAATTTTTCTCTTTCCAGCTGGCATGAACATGAGCCCTGTTTCTAGACTAAAGAAAACCTGGGCAAAAATCAAAACAGCCAAGTTTGACATCCTTGAGGTAAGTACCATCAGTACAATCTATAGCCCAAGGCTACTTTAACCACATGCGTTTATCATTTGAAAAGTATGATCTAGGGTACAATAAAGATAATAATGAGTCCAATTTAAAGAAAGATACTAGGCACCACTCACTGAATTAATTTCTGTTCATTATCTACTATCGCAGATTTGCCAAGGTGCATCAGTTAATATTTATGACCTAATTAGTGATTATATGCTTTCAGTGGCTCTAATACCACTTTTTCATTCAAAACATAGGGGTTGAGTTCTCACTAGACTGCACTGGCCTTTCCAGCATAATTTGCCTGAAATTGGCCAAACCAGTGCGAGATCAAGGAATTTTAAGCACAATGCAAATTGAGTTTCCACAGGGCTTTGCACAGAACTTGGAGACCATCCTTTCAAGCATGGACATGATGGCCAGCGCTTCCACTCTGGCTTAAAAAACACTGGGCAGGAAGCTGTTTCCACCCACGAAACTGATCACATCCCCAGATTAATTAATCACCATGATGTGTTTCCAATAATTACACTCATTTGCGACCCTTCAAGGAAGCTCTTTTGGTTAATGTTTTTTAGGCACAAGGGCAGCTTTTAAAAGTTACTAAATATTTGATTTACTAAGAAACTGACTGCAGTTTCTATCAATTAAACAAATAAATGCGTCTGTATAATTTTTTGAAAGTCACTTTCAGTTATTTAAAATCAGGTTACTCAGCAGTGATGGACTAGATGGCCTTATTAAAATGCTTACTTTTTGTGATAAACCCTGTATTAATGAAGCCGAACCAGGTTCCTACTCTCAAATATGAAAAGGAATATGTTTCAATGCAAGAAAAGAAAAAATGAATAATTTTATTCTAAATGGTGGACCGATTGCACTGTTTCAATGAATATGTTACCGTTGTGATTATATGACTAGGTTTGAATGAAAATGTGAACCACGGCTTCACTTCAGAAACTAGTCCAATTTGGACCCAGGTTGCCAATAGCACCTAAGCATAAACTCTACCCTGTAATTTTAACTGATGTAGCTGATTTGTTTCATGTTGTAGTTTTTATTTTTTTAAGTAATGGTGCAAAGAATATCAATTTATGGTGTGGCAATATGAGGTTAGTGCAGTGTATTACCAGGATATTGTAAATAATAAATTACAATAAAAACCACATTTATATAGGCAAAGTGTTGTTGAACAATTGAAATAACATGCATAATAATATGTTAATATCCATAAATGACACCAGTCTGGGCCCACTGTTTTACAAATGCTTGCTTGTGCTACACTCAAATATTTTTGTAAGCTTTGCTCACTCGCTACATTATTTAAACCAGCTAATACCTCACCAATTTTAGTTTTAGTTTAAAACAAAAACAGTTATTATTTTCTTATTTCATTAAGGTTCATACATCATGTTCTTTTTTGAGAATGAGACAGCCTTTGCCAAAATTGCTCTTGGTACTCTTTCATTTGCCAATTTCTATCTCCTGCTCTGTCGGGATGTACTTTATGATCACCAAATTGTCCATTTGAAATCAGAAATCCATGACATTTCATGATTGGAAACTTGTGTATGATAATTCTCCCATGTGTTTTTGTACACTAAAGATTGACCCAGCTCAAATAAATGTTCATTGTTGCCTTTAGGATCCTTATAAGATGTTTATTGTTAAGAACAAATATAATTTTATTTTCAGGTTGATCAATTAGAATACACTTTGTAAATGTTAATCCTGATATACATATCACTGAATGTACTTTTTTAATCCTCAGCATCAAATGGATCCTTCTAGTAATTTCTACAACTATAGGACAGCTTTGCGAGGAGCAGCTCAAAGATCAATGACAGCCCATAGTACCAGGGAAAAGGTAAGAGACAGATACACATGGTTATAACATATTATCCTATTGTAGGGTCTTGTGATTTCTGACAGGACTTAACATTAGAAGTGTTAAAAAAAATAAACAGAGCAATCTTGAATTTATTGGGCTAGATTTTGTTCCCAGTGACAAAGGAACGGAATTTGCCATTCACGTCTCTGACAGCTACTCATTGACGTTTTTGAGGGCTTGTCAGCAGAGATTTCCCTGAACCAGGTGTCTGTTTCGATACAATGCCCTCTATGGGGTCGGGTCTGCTTTGCCTGTGAACGAGACAAGCAGCAGCAAGGTTCTTCAACCAATCAGACTGAAGAATCGTCATTGAGACATGCAGAGCCTAAACCAGGAAATATGATGCAGGAAATATAAATTATATTTAAATCTTGTACAGAAAGCGAAATAATGATTGGAAAAGACAGATGGGATGAAGGTAAAGAGATAAAAAATATAGATAGGAAAACTAAAACGAATTGTGTTAATTTTTAAAAGATATTTCCACTACTGCCAATCTCCTTTTGAAAGAATGAGACTCCACACTTATTTAAAAAAATTCTTCAGGCCAGAGGGATTATTCAGAAATAATTATCATCTACTAGGGTGATAAAATCTCATTTACCCTGAAATGCATCAGCTCTAATCTTTTCAGCCAGTTTTAGTGCAGAGGAATTGGGCGAGTACAATAGGTTCACATCTTTGCAGACATTTCAGTGCCGTGTCTTATCAGCAGGGGACCATAACTACGCTTGCTGTGGAGGAACAAGGAATTAAATTTCACTGCAGACGTGAGAAAGAGGAATAGGGTTTATTTTCAGATCAGAAACATACCTCTGGTAGGAAACTGATTAAAGTTACAATTTTCACAAGAGTTAGCCCTTAATTGGTATGGAGACAAGTTTCCTGTATACTTAGAGCCAGTGGGAGTGGGAACAGAGGCAGGATAGATGAAGTTTAGGATTCATTTAGACACCCCACAGCAGCCATCACTGAGGTCGCTGTTTGTCCTGAGGGAGAGATCAGGTTTTTCCAAAACCTGCCACTACGCCAGAGGGAAGGAAGATGAGAGCCAGAGGCATGGCACCCAGGGCAGGGCAGGGCTGTCCATTGTTTCATCAATACCGACTGAGATCTAATGTTGGAGGCTGTTAGGGAGAAATGGCCCTTCTCCCATAGGATGGCAGGAGGAGGCCACCTCGTTGTGCAGCAGGGCGCTTTGTCACTACTGGGCCCAAAATCGTGGCAGCCTTTCCTCCTGCTCTTCTGCCCCTATAACACCAAGAGAGTGCCTATTTTGTTCAAAGCCCAAGCGATGAAAGCCTATTTTACCTGCTACCTGCACAGTGCTAAGGGCAGCCTTAGAGCACCTGCACTTTGCCCCACTGGCCTTCTTCTGCAAGTTGGGTCGATGCCCTGGGGCATCCATGATTGGCTTCTCACTCTTTATCTGCCCCCTTCATATAATCTGTTTCTGAAGGCGCAGGTACCCATCCGCCCCTTTAAAAATTTAAGCTGCACACTGTGACAAGCTCTTAACTTTTAAATAGTTTTAATTGGCCTCAATTGGGAGGAGAGCAGGATTCCTGCCCCTCCCTTCCCCTACCCTAGTGATTATTGCCAGCGCTGGGAACACATCTTGACAGTGACATGCTGCCTCACATTGGTATTTTGGAGGCACCCTGCCTCCATGCCCAAATTTAGGGGACCCCAAAAATTCAGCTTACGATATCTCCCACAGCAACGCCTGGATTCCCACATTTAACTGCACATGTGCCTATTCCTGAAGTTGGTGTTAGATTTCCTCCATTATAACGTGAGCGTTGATAGCATAATTGTTATTCTTATCGCAAATTCTGTACCATTATTTATCAGTGATCCCTAAAATTGGACATTAATGCTGGATGAATGAAAATGTTGTCCAGAGTATCAGTTCAAAGTGTCTTGTTTCTTAAATCATTTATTGATTAAGAGTGTAAAGTAGCAAGTAGCAGGTACTTTTCATCCCTTTTGACCACTCCCATATCTTCATCTAAACGTCTGATTATATACTCTTTCTTCTTGCAGCTCGTGATTATTTTTTGTTTGAAACTTTTGTTTCAATGGTTGCATTTTTAACTCAGCAAAAAAGTGTCTTTTGTTCTGTGCCTTTCAAAGTGTCTATATTAAATAAAATCGTATTTTAATTAATGTTGGAGAAATAGTTTATGGAGAAATAGAAAAAAACATAATCATTTTTTTTTAAGTCTGAAAAATGTAAGAGTCAATGTGCGGGAGTTACCTTGGAGCTTCTCCCACTCCTCCACCACAGCTTCACAAGAAGTGTGTCGGGAACTCAGTTTTCCATCATACATTCAGTGAAGTTACAACGGTGAAATGGTGGCAACTCTGAGGAAATTCCTGGCCAGAGTCATTCTCATGCAACCAAGATGCTAACTATGTGAACATGGCCTTATCCCATTCATACTAATGGGTTTTTTATTTTAATTCTGGTTTCTGTATCCAATTTAGTTCAAAGGTAAAATATGAGTTTAATCAGTGGCCACTGTCTGTATGTGTGGCTTTTCATTTATAAGTTTTGAGTGACACAAAGCTGTCATATTTGACTTAGTTTAGGCTCATTTTGAATGGGCTCGTGTTGAATGTTTTCAAACTTGCAAGCAAGAGAGTTGAGCTGATAAGCTTGTCACCCCATCGCTCGTCCAAACGTACAATTACCTTCATTAAGGGCAGAAGTTATTTCTGATGCTCAGTGCACACTAAATAAAAAACATTGACTCTGATTAGATTCATGCTTATACTGCTGAACACTGAAGAACAGTCCAGAATAATGCATCCCCTGATCTTTCAGGTGACCTATCTGTCAGTTCTTAACCTGCTGTATGAGTTATCCTGTGTGTGAACTCAGTTGCCATGACAATGCACCGCAAGTTCTGGACAGAAATAATTGTGCAATAGTTTAGGATGATTTCCACACGCACATACTTCAGTAAACCAAGCTGGATTGGACCTCAGTGAAGCTTTGGAATGTTTTTCTGTATCAACAAGAATCAGCTTGCATTCACTTAGTGCCTTTAAAGTAGTAAAACATTCCAAGGCGCTTCATGGAAATATTATCAAACAAAATTTGACACCAAGCCACATAAGAAGATATAAGGACAGGTGACAAAGTGATAGGTTTTATGGAATGTCCTAAAGGAGAAGAGAAGGAGGTAGAGAGCTAGAGAGTCTTAGGGAGGGAATTCCAGAGCTTCGGGCCCACACAACTGAAGCAAGACCACCAATGGGGAGTGCTTAAAATCGGGCATGAGCAAGTGGCCAGAATTGGAAGTGCACAAAGATGTCATTGTCACTGAAGGAGATTACAGAGATAGGGAAGAGCAAAGCTATGGAGAGATTTGAAAATGAAGATGAGAATCTTAAAATCAAGGGGCAGAATATTCCCGTTGGCGTGCGGAGGTGGGCCCCGCACGTGTAAAATGACGCGCGGTGACGTCGGTCGAGCATTCTGATGTCACGGCGCGCCATCGTGATATTTCGGTGGGTGGGCGCACAATGATATCCGATGCGCGCCTGCCATTAATTAACGGGCCACTTATGGCCCTTGACACTCCAATTGACGGTGACTTTTCAGGGCCCATGCAATCTTCAGGTTGTCGCATGGGCGCAACAGGCAGACGGGTAGGACACATTTGTATAAACCTCATCCAAGGGTGGGATAAGAGGGCTCAGTAAGGTCATGAATGTGCTTAGCCAGATATTTAATTTGGAAAGTTACTGATACTTCCCTGTGTGAGCAGAAATACTTCAAAACTCATACCAGCTGCTTGGACAGAACTCACAACCTTCAAGACAGCACTCTACAGTGAAGATCCTTTTTGGGGCCTGCAGGTTTTAGGAAGCCTTCCCTTAGCCTGGGAATGGGAGTTGTGCTCTCCACTGGTGGCACCTCCTCTGAGGAGGAAGGGAGGGCCAGAAGGGGGAGGAGGCCAGGAGTGCACATTCAGCCTCCAGGCGAACGACCTTTGGGAGGAGAGGCGCAGGCACAAGGGGTGCAGGGCCAACAGGAAGTCCAAGGTGAAAGGGGCTGCAGAAGACGCCACTATCATGCTGCCAGGGTATACAGGCAGCGCAGCTACCTCAATATGTCTGAGGTGCAGTGCCGAAGGAGGCTCCATCTCTCGAGGGAGACAGTCAACTCTATCTGTCAGATGATCGGCCCTGAGATCTCCGCTAACTGTGTGGGTGGACACCCCATGCCAGTGGAGCTAAAGGTCACAGCTGTCCTCAACTTCTATGCCTCTGGCTCCTTCCAGGGCTCGGTGGGTGATCTTTGCGGTGTCTCCCAATCAGTAGTCTACACTTGTGCCAAGCAGGTGACAGATGCTCTGTTCAGGCGGGCATTGACCTTCATCCACTACTGTTGTGTCCAGGCAAGCCAGACACAGTGAGCCAGAGGCTTCGCGGCCATAGCTGGCTTCCCCTGCGTCCAGGGTGCAATAGACTGTACACATGTGGCCATCAAGGCGCCAGCAGGTGAGCCCGGTGCCTTTGTCAACAGGAAGGGCTTCCACTCCATGAACGTGCAGATAGTGTGTGATCACAGGATGCAGATTCTACAAGTCTGTGCAAGGTACCCAGGCAGCGCCCGCATCCTCAGACACTCCCAGGTGCCAGGGCTCTTCAGTGCTCCAGCCCAGCTGGATGGATGGCTGCTGGGTGACAAGGACTATCCCCTGCGAAAGTGGCTCATGACACCTCTCCGCCACCCAAGAACAGAAGCTGAGCAGCGCTACAGTAGGAGCCAGAGCACCACAAGGACTGTGGTGGAGAGAACCATCAGTGTTCTCAAGATGCGCTTCCGATGCCTGGACTGCTCAGGGGGCACACTCCAGTATCCCCCAGATCGTGTCTCAGTGATACTGTTTGCATGCTGCACCCTCCACAATCTGGTGCTGGAAAGGGGGGACGCAGTGGACGATGAAGACATTGATGCAGTGGCTGCGGCTGCACACGATGAGTCCAGCAGTGAGTCCGAGGATG
The DNA here is from genome assembly GCF_964194155.1 of Cetorhinus maximus. Lineage (NCBI taxonomy): Eukaryota > Metazoa > Chordata > Chondrichthyes > Lamniformes > Cetorhinidae > Cetorhinus > Cetorhinus maximus. Next base: position 93,265,826 of record NC_135879.1, on the reverse strand, counting down.
ACCATGCACAGGGAAATGCTGAGGGGGTAGATGCTGACGCAGGTATACTTCAGGGAGGCAGGGACACCCGGGGGACTTTAATCCAACAAAACTTCAGCTAGCACACCACAGATGGACCTCCAACACAAGCCTGTGCTGCAGACTCCATACTCAATACCTGAATGCTAAATCTGCCTGGATAGGAACATTAACTAAGGGCCTTGTCAATAAAGCTCAGTGTGACAGAAATTACTCATAACACCATGGGTTCCCATCCACCTGCAGAGGAAAAGAGTCACCCTCAGCCATGGTCACATGCCTAAATTTAATGATATAACAAAATGAACTTAAGGAAACAAAATGACAAAGGTGTTAAACAGCACACCAACTAATCATGACCTCATTGTGGGGCAACACAAAAGCACCAGTGAGAAACCTGTGGTGTGCCTAAGGTGCCTTAAATTTACATTTCCGGATGCTACGTCTTGGTGCTCCCACCTCACTGGCATCTGAGCCAGCCTGCTCACTCTGCTGTCCTGTTGGCCTCAATGACCTTGGCGGTCGTCCTCTGGCCCGTGGAGTCTGTGCTGGCCCCACCTTGGAGGGAGCTGCCAGTTCCACAGCTGGCATCTCCCCAGTCGTCACAGCCTCATCGGATGCAATGGTCACTGGCAGAGGGGCAGAGGAGCTGTTGCCCACATCCGGAGCCCCCTGAGAGGAGCCCGCAGAGACGACAGGCAGCTGCTGCGCCGACATGAGGTCACTTTGGGCCTCCCTGCTCACCGTAGATGGATGGGCACCGAGCTGGGAAACTTGGTGCTCAGACCATCTCCCACACTGGCACTAACCAGCTGAGGTCAATGCCGATGTGAGGGCTTACTGGTCCAAGCGCATCCCCAGGAAGCCCTGATGGGTCTCCTGGAGAAGCCTCTCCATGAGAGTCGCCACTCTCTCCATGGAGGAAGCATGGCACTCGGCCAGGAGACTCATTTTATCGGCGATGGTCCGCGTGGACTACTCCACCACGGAGACCAAGCCAAACATAGCCTCATGTATCTCCACCAGATCCTTCCGCACACCCTGCTGGATTTCCACCATTTGCTGCCTCACAAACAACTCCAGAGGCCCATCATCAGCCACCGACTGAGCATGTACCTGGTCCCCTGCAGTCCTCCGACTGCTTGCGCTCTGGGCATTCTCTGTCTCCGCCAGCTCCTCCAACGACTGTGAAATGGCCTCACCGCCGTGCTCCGGGACACTAGCTGATGAGCTAATTCCCACCGAGGTGCTAGTATCTGTGCTGGTGCCTGCCTGGCAGAGATGGTGTGATACTGGTGGGTCAGAGACTTCAGGCCCCTCAGGTGTGAGAGGGGACCTCTGCTTCTCCTCCTCCTGGCCCTGCTCCGCTGATGCTGAAAGGAAGAACAAGGACAGTGGATCAGTTAACATGGAGACAATGACAATGTGCATCCCTGTCCCCGGATCATTATGCGCTCATCCTTCCATAAGCAATGGTCAAGCCATGTTGCAAACTTCAATCACTGAACATTAAGCACTGCCATGACTGTTGAGAAAACAATCGTGACCTCAGTGCTGGGCAAACATACCTGCCCGTGGCACCTCAGCCTTACTGACATCGGTGGACCTGGGCACATGGCGCCTCTCCAGATTGAGGGCCTCCTGCTCAAACCTGTTAATGATCGCCAACTGGGCCAGCCCTCCGCCAGTCCTCACCTGCTCGGTGGCATTATGAGCATTCTTCTCCTGAAAAGGAGAGAAGAGCATTACTTAGTGCAACTTGTACCTGGAATCTCCAGTGCCTCCCCACCCCACAGCTGCCGAAAACTCACACAAAGATGCCAAGCCTGTCCCCCCCACTTGGCCAAATGCTGCCAACATCACATTTGGCACCACATGGTCCAACCTTGCAGAGGAAGGAGGCGTAAGCACGTGGAATGCAAAGGGCAGCAGATCGATCAGTGCCACGCCACCTTGAAGCTCCCCTCCCAGCATGTCATCACCCTGATTTTGACATGTCCTGGAGTTCCAGCTCTGCGCCTAGGTGCAGCTCCTCCAGGCTGCCCCCAAAACAGTCATGTGGGTGTCCCTGTACCAAATGCTGCGGGTGCAGAAACCATTTCATCACCACCCTATCAGGGTGACCTTGGCATGGGCAATATCTGCTGGCCCACCCAGCGAAGGACACATGCCATCAATGATTCAACGCAGTAACTACACTCAGACTTGGGGTGGGAATGGTGGCGCGAGGGGGGAAAGCCTACCTGCTGGGTTAAGTGACCAATGCCAACATGGTGCTCACCCTTCCCGAGTGCAAGACCATAAGACATAGGAACAGAAATTAGGCCATTCGACACATCGAGTCTGCTCCGCTATTCAATCATGGCTGATAAGTTTCTCAACCCCATTCTCCCGCCTTCTCCCCGTAACCTTTGATCCCCTTACCAGTCAAGAACCTATCTATCTCGGTCGTAAATACACTCAATGACCTGGCCTCCACAGCCTTCTGTGGCCATGAATTCCATACATTCTCCACTCTCTGGCTAAAGAAGCTTCTCCTCATCTCTGTTCTAAAAGGTCTTCCCTTTACTCTGAGGCTGTGCCATCGGGTCCTAGTCTCTCCTACTAATGGAAACATCTTCCCCATGTCCACTCTATCCAGGCCTTTCAGTATTCTGTAAGTTTCAATCAGATCCCCCCTCATCGTTCTAAACTCCATCGAGTATAGACCCAGAGTCCTCAAACGTTCCTCATATGTTAAGCCTTTCATTCCTGGGATCATTCTTGTGAACCTCCTCTGGACCCTCTCCAGGGCCAGAACATCCTTCCTGAGATACGGAGCCCAAAATTGCTCACAATATTCTAACTGTGGTCTGACCAGAGCCTTCTAAAGCCTCAGCAGCACATCCCCGCTTTTATATTCTAGTCCTCTCGAAATAAATGCCAACATTGCATTTGCCTTCCTAACTGCCGACTCAACCTGCAAGTTAACCTTAAGAGAATCCTGGACTAGGACTCCCAAGTCCCTTTGCACCCCAGATTTCTGAATTCTCTCCCCATTTAGAAAATAGTCTATGCCTCTATTCTTCCTGCCAAAGTGCATGACCTCACACTTCCCCACGTTGTATTCCATCTGCCACTTCTTTGCCCATTCTCCTGACCTGTCCAAATCCTTCTGCAGCCTCCCTGCCTCCTCAATACTACCTGTCCCTCCACCTATCTTTGTATCATCTGCAAACTTAGCCAGGATGCCCTCAGTTCCTTCATCTAGATCATTAATTTATAAAGTGAAAAGTTCTGGTCCCAGCACTGACCCCTGCGGAACTCCACTAGTCACCGGCCGCCATCCTGAGAAGGACCCCCTTATCCCCACTCTCTGCCTCCTGCCAGACAGCCAATCTTCTATCCAGGCTAGTACCTTGCCTCTAACACCATGAGCTCTTATCTTACTGAGCAGCCTCCTGTGCGGCACCTTGTCAAAGGGCTTCTGGAAGTCCAAGTAGATAACATCCATTGGCTCTCCTTTGTCTAACCTACTCGTTACCTCCTCAAAGAATTCTAACAGATTTGTCAGGCATGACCTCCCCTTGATGAAACCATGCTGACTTTGCCATATTTTACCATGCACTTCCAAGTATTCTGAAATCTCATCCTTAATAATGGACTCTAAAATCTTACCAACGACCGAGGTCAGGCTAATCGGCCTGTAATTTCCCGTCTTTTGCCTCACTCCCTTCTTAAACAGGGGGGTGACATTAACGATTTTCCAGTCCTCTTGACTCGAGTGATTCTTGAAAGATCACCACTAACGCCTCCACTATCTCTTCAGCTATCTGCTTCAGAACTCTGGGATGTAATCCATCTGGTCCAGGTGATTTATCCACCTTCAGACCTTTCAGTTTTCCTAGCACCTTCTCCTTGGTAATGGCCACCATACTCACCTCTGCCCCCTGACTCTCTTGAACTTTGGGGATGTTACTCGTGTCTTCCACCGTAAAGACTGACGCAAAGTACCTATTCAGTTCCTCTGCCTATTCTTTGTTCCCCACTACTACTTCTCCAGCATCATTTTCCAGCAACCCAATGTCCACTTTTGCCTCTCTCTTACCCTTTTTTTATCTAAAAAAAACTCTTGCAATCTTCTTTTATATTACTGGCTAGTTTACCCTCATATTTAAGCTTCTCCTTCCTTATTTCTTTTTTAGTTGTCCTTTATTGGTCTTTGTAGGCTTCCCAATCCCCTGGTTTCCCACTGCTCTTCGCCGCATTGTATGCTTTCTCTTTAGCTTTTATGCTGTCCCTGACTTCCCTTGTCAGCCACGGTTGCCTCGTCCTCCCTTTAGTATGTTTCTTCTTCCTAGGGATGAATTTTTGCTGTGTCTCCCAAATTACTCCCAGAAACTCCTGCCATTGCTGTTCCACTGTCTTTCCTGCTAGGCTCATCTCCCAGTCAATTCTGGCCAACTCCTCCCTCATGCCTCTGTAGTTGCCTTTATTCAACTATAATACCATTACATCTGATTCCAGCTTTTTCCTCTCAAATTGCAGGGTAAATTCTATCATTTTATGGTCACTTCCTCCTAAGGGTTCCTTCACCTTAAGCTCCCTTATCAAATCTGCCTCATTACACATCACTAAATCTAGAATTGCCTGTTCCCTAGTGGGCTCCACCACAAGCTGCTCCAAAAAGCAAGAGGACTTTAAAGCGCTTCCGGCACTGGACCTAGGTGCGTCATGCCACATCGCAGGAGCTCACGATCTCCGCTACCTCCTCCCATGCACGTTTGGTCATTTAGAGGGGCCTCCTCCCACCGTCCCTGGGAACGAGGTCCTCTTGCCATGCTGCCACCTCGAGGAGGACAGCAAGGCAATCATCTAAAAAACGAGGGGCACAGTGCCCCCCCGCCCTACCTTCCTGCCTGGCCTGCTCACCAGCAGCGCTCTGGGGAGCCCTTCTGCTGGCCATGATTGACAGTCTTTGCAAAGCTGCAGGAGCTCTTCTAAACAGGCCACCAGGTCACCATTAGACCCGGCGGTCATAGCAGCCCCACCATAGCCCACCCACTCCCACCGTCCTCGGGAGCCGCGTTTCATGCCTTAATTGACCCGCACACGTAAATTGGCGGTGCAGACCCGATCGCGGGCAGCAATCAAATCCGTACCCACTCCCGCAAGGCCCGCCCAACAGGCAGAAATTTCTGCTCAAGGTGTTGCTGGACTGGGAGCCATTGTTGGCCAGCAAATTCAGGTTCGATGGATGACGTGACTTCATTCAAGTTAAATGGACAAACAGCTTTATATAAGTTCAAGTTTATGGAGGATGGAAGATGGGGAGCATTAGAATAGTCAAGTCTGGAGGTTACAAAAAGCATGGATAAGCAATTCAGCAGCAAATGAACTGAGGCAGGGATGGAGACAGACGATGTTGGAAGTACACAGCCTCGGTGATGGCGTGGATAAGTGGCCAGAAGCTCATCTTGGGGTTGAATAGGACGAGTGACCATCGAGAGGGATAGCATTAGGAGAGAATCGATTTTTTGATGGGCACCAGACTTCCCAATTTTTAGTTGGAGGAAATTTATCTAAGACTGGATGTTAGATAAACAGTGGGACAAATCAGAGACAGTGGCGAGGTCGAGAACAATGCTCCATTTAAAATTTAGTTGTTGTATCTGGTCACTTTTTTCAGTGCATGATCCCTTTAAATTTTCTTTTGCGGCTACTGTTTATCATAGCACAAGGTCTGCACGATACCTTCCATGCTGCAGTGCGGCCAAGAAACCATGCAGCTTACTGGGAATATTAATCTAGAAAGCTATTAGTGAGATAGAGCTGGGTGTCGTCAGCACGCATTGGAACATTTATGTTGTGCTTTTGAATCATTTTGCTAGGGTGCAGATCAACAGATCAATGTAGATGAGAAGTAGGAGGGAGAGGCCATGGATAGATCCTTGGGGGACACCAGAAGTAATGGTGGGAGCAGGAACAGAAGCCATTGTAGGTGATACTCTGGCTATGAAAAGAACTTGGAGAGGGCAGTCCCACCCAACTGAGTGATGGTGGAGAGGTTTTGGAGCAAGATGGTGTGGTCAACAATGTCCAAAGCTGCAAATCAATCAAAAGTCACTTTATAAATACATGCTGCTCTTGTAATGCTGATTAAGCCAGCAATTCACAAAGCTTTTCTTCACACATGGGGAAAATTCCATTTGCAGATCACCGCATTTTAACAGATCAGCAAAAGCTCTGACTTTTGAAGGTGGTGAAAAAGAAAATCAGAGACAAGGTAAAACAGACTGTCAATGCATCGTCATACCTATTGCATAATGCTCCATACAAATGTCATCCCATAAATTCAGTACGATGTAAATTAAGTCTTACCTATTGGCTTCTTTTTCTCTGATGATTGTTTCCCTTAGTTCTTGAATATGTTGACCCCTTACTGGGTTATGGCTTCTGTGACATCGGTCACTCCCCAGTACTTTGACTAAGTGGCTATTATTCAAATATGAACCATGACAATAAGTTTATTCAGATATCAAAGACACCACATTACAATCCAACCTTGTTCCTACTTGTTGTTTGTGCACATTTACGGCAGGTGATTTCCAAATAGTAATCAGAAGCGATAGAATGGTGTGGATTTTCCCTCTGTAACCCAGGGGTGTTGAAGCCAATTATAATACCCATAACAGATCAGATAGCTCAGCAGAGACAGCTGATGCAACCTGGCCTTTCCGCATTCCCCACATCTCAGCTGTATGCCAAGTGAATTGCTGAGCCATCGGGGAAAATGGTTAATTGTTTTTAAAGGCAGAGATGGCAGTAGAATCGCACAGCTGCCATCAATTGCAATCTTGTAATATAGAAGCAGTTTAGGAATCCCTCGGTAGGCTTCCTCTGAAGTAACGGAGATTTTGATCATTGTATTCCAACATAGGACAGTAAGATATGTTACGTTTTTATTTGTAACTCCTGTAATGTACCTCAGTGTTTTAAAATCAGGATCCCCATCAACAATTATAAGTTGCTTTGCGAGTTAATTACTTAACAATTCAGTTTGAGCTTGATTGTTGGTATGTTTGTCAGACTCCTAAACAAATCTTGCAGACTATAAAGATACTAAGGCAATGTGATGCAACAGTTGTCTGAATTTTACGCTCCCCCTCCAGCGGGATTTTAGGCGGGGAGGGGAGCATGAAGTTGAAGGGACGGAATTCCCTCCGGGTATCTGCCCACCCCGGCCACACAGCAATTTACCATTGAGGCGGGCAAGGCCTCAGACAGGAAGCCCGCCCTTGCTCCAGTTAAGACTCTAACGTGGCCAATTAATGGCCATTTAAGGGCCGTTTCCCGACCAACCTCAATTTTTAAGCTGGCAGGAAGAGTGAACCTCTGTGGAGAGAGCCCAAAATACATCAAACTTACATCCAGGGCTAGCTGGGGGCAGTGCACCTCCACCAGAAGCCCCCTTCTGAAGTCAGGCACTCCCCATCCCTCCCAAGTTCCAGTGGCCTCCAGACCTCCCTCTCCCTCGAGACCCCAGTCGCCCCCCTCGTGCCCAGCAGGCCTTCTTACCCTCCCGTTTTGGGACCCCTTCAACTAACCTGGGCCTCCGGTTCCTGGACTTAGTCTCCGACGTCTTCTTGAGCTTCCTCTTCTGTCCACTGCAGCACTGTTGCCTCAGGGACTGGAGAGCTGCTGGCCAATCAGATTGGCTGGCAGCTCTCTAAGGTGGGACTTCCTCCTGAGTGAGGGGCAGAAGTCCCGTCTGTAGCCAATTAACACTCGTAGGATGAGTAAATGGGCTGCAGGGCAAGACACCACCATCCTAAAAATTCAGGCCATCTAGAACTCTTAAGAAGCACCCACCTTGAGATTATGCTATATGAATATCAAGGTACAATCATATAACTCATATGAAATTGCTTTTCTAATATTTTAGTGAAGGTACTAATCTGTTTTAAAATAAGCAGCATAATATCTCCATTAACTTGACAGGCAAAGAAATTTCATTGCTTTCCAACTAATATTTGCATAGTGTTAGAGCATTATTAGACATTCGCCTTGCGATCTGCTGCAGTTTGAGAAAATTTCCAGGAGTGTTTTATTAATCAAGATGTGTAATTAATAGTTTGACTAACAGGGTGTACTCTTCAACTGAAGCTTATAACCATTTTTTATTTAATGTCACTTATTTGTATTTTTTTGGCAGATTGTAATTCCTTTCTGCAGCCTATTAATCAAGGATATTTACTTTTTAAACGAGGGTTGTGCCAATTGTTTACTGAATGGACATGTCAATTTTGAGGTGAGTAATGCTGGTATTACTTTGTCCATTTTTGTCTAATAAGTGACAAAACATTGTAAAGTTGAATAAAATTCAAACCGCTTGAAGAAAGATATATTTTAATAGGAAATTGTGCCATTCAGGTGCTATTTAACCGCTGTACAATGTACGGTTTAACTTTATAAAGACCATTTTTCAATCCATCTCTCTGCCATAATGTAAACCTACAATCTTTCCCCTCACCAATCTGTCCCTCTTATTCATTGATCTTTTTTATTCAGCACAATTACTCTTGTCATGTAACTCTCTCAGAAATGTCAGGTGTCCTTTTGACTCCCACCTGATCTCTTACCTTAATCTTTGGTCCATTGCTCCTGCCTGCTACATTTCTGATATTGGTGTGTGTGTCTGCATGTGTATGAGTCTTGGGTCACAATTTAATGTAGCCCGTGCAGGCACCTGACACGCCTGACGGAGCGTTACATATCATGTGATGATGTCAGGAACCCCTCCCGATGTCACCACATCACGAGATTACACTAGGCGGGTGTGCGTGAATGTCGGAAGCACACCCAATGTCAATTAAATGGCCTATTAAGGCAATTAAAGGGCCAATTGACTCCAATGTTGACAGACTTGTTCATTTTTCCGGTCGGCGCATGGGCATAACAGGCAGACGGGGATCACACATTTTTAACTTTCTACAGCCAGGGCTGGATATAGGGTTCAAAAGGAATGAAGAAGTGAGGACGTCGGAGTTCCAAAGCAAGTAGTAAGTCTGGGCATTACTGATTAATTAATGAAGCATCCTGTTCATTTCTTATGTAGATTAGGAGGCTTAAGTCGTTTTAGAGGCTTTTACAGACAGGCCTCACCACAATAAAGGTTAAACCTCTGCAGAGCAGAAGGTTAAAAATGGGCATTGTTTATTCAGCTGAAAGCACTTCCTCAGATGAGGAGAGGGCAAGAAGGAAGAGGAGGCCAGCTGGTCGGTGACAGCATCATAGAACCTGCCCTCCAGACCAAGAAGCACAACCTGAAGGGGTCAAAGGCCAGCAAGCCTTGCAAGGTGGAAGGAGCAGGAGAAGGTGCCAGTACCCTTCCGGAAGAGTCTACAGACTGAGATCCAGCTATCTTGAAATGACTGAGGTCCAGTGCTGAAGAAGCATCCGCCTTTCAAAAGGGATATTAACCTCAATATGTGACATGATAGGCCCTGAGATAGCTTCCAACTGTGTAGGTGGGCACCCAATGCCAATGGCCCTAAAGGTCACAGTTGCCCTTAATTTTTATGCTTCAGGTTCATTCCAGTGATCTGTTGGAGATCTTCGCAGAGTGTCACAATCTGCAGGACACAGCTGTACAAAGCTTGTGACAGTTGCACTGTTCTGAAGGGTCAACACCTTTATACATTACAAGACAGAAGAGGAAAACCAGGCAGCGCATTCCAGAGGATTCATGGCTATTGCAGGCTTTCCAAGGATTCAAGGAGCTATTGCTTGCGCCCATGTGCCCATCAAGGCACCTGCTGGAGAGCCAAGGGCCTTTGTAAATCATAAGGGGTTCCACTCTCTGAATATTGAGCTAGTGTGCAATCACTAACAGCAAATCCTGCAGGTTTGTGCCAGATATCCTGGGAATTGCCATGATTCATCTATTTTCCGTCAATCTGAAATTCCAAGGCTGCTCACAGCTCCTGCACGCTTGGATGGCTGGCTGGTGGGGTGTAGTAATTACGGTTTTATTTAGCGTGCAGTGTTCTTTTAAGAATAATACTTGTTAAGGAAGATCATATGATCTGTAGTAATCAATAGGAGATTAGCATGGGCTACCTCAGCAGTTAGTGTAGAGATGGAGTTGGAGTTGAAAGCACACATATAGTTGCTGCTGAGTATATTGCAAATAAACTTAGTGTTTCCACCCAAGAAGTGTCTACAGATCAACTCTACCATTAATAGCACAACTCGGCCATCCTACAACATGGGGGATAAAGGATCTCCTCTGAAAAGGTTGCTAATGACACCTATCAAACATCCAAGGTTGCCCATGGAGGAGAGGTACAACAGAAGCCATTCCTCATCGAGGGCCATTATTAAGAGGACAATAGGCTTCCTGAAAATCAGATTTTGTTGTCTGGACCGCTCCGGGGAATATCCTCCGGAACGCGTGTCCCTCATTATGGTTGTGTGCTGTGCCCTTCACAGTGATGCTTTCTCAAGGGGAGATCAGATGGAGGTCCAAGAAAGCGATGTGCTTCCAGAAGCCACTGAGGAAGATTCTAACGCTGATTCTGAGGAAGAACCTGCTCAGCCACAGGGTTGTGATGATGATCCAGCAATGAAGCAGCTTTTGGGAGCCAGGGAGACCAGGAAGGCTTTGACTCAAAGGAGCTCCCAGTAGGCCTCGAAAGTCAAGACTCCAAATCATAGCAAAGAACCAGTCACTTCATTGCTCAGAGCTCATGCAGCCTTCCTGGCACCCTCTTTCTCTTGTGCCTCCTTCTGAAATACACTATCATGCCCAATCGATGTCTTGATCTGAATTGCAGGCCTCCGATCTTACTATTGCAGAAAGCACTATACGGGCATTTGACATCAGGTCACGTTTTAATAGTGAGGTGTGACTGCAATATACAACATGAGACAAAGTGACAATGAGAAAGATTTCACATGTGATAGCCATTCTGTGATTAAGGTGATTTAATGATCCGCTTACATGTGCTATATCTAGGCACTACCCCCTTGCCAGCAGCTGCATTGGAGGCAGGCTGCTGACTCTAATGCCCCTTTGGCCTTGATGACTTTGGTGGCTGTCCTCTGGTCGCTGAGGCCTGTGAAGGACCTGATTGTGGACTATGCAATGGCTGGGCACTCCTCAGTCACTGCAATGTCCTCAGATGCAACGGTCACTGGCAGAGGGGCAGAGGAGCTGCTGTCATCATCAGGAGTGCCCTGAGAGGAGTCCCCCAGATGCATGGAGCTGCCGGTCATCCACCAACAAGGTTTTCTTGAACCTCCCTGCTCACCATAGATGGACAAGCAGCTAGCAGAGTCACTAGGTGCCTCATCCATCTCTTGCATTGGCAGTGACCTGCTGAGATCACTGCCAGTGTGTGGGATCACAGGTCTGAATGGGAACCCCAGAAATACCTGATTGAGTTCCTGGAACTGCCGCTCCAAGAGAGCCGTCACTCTCTCTATGGAGGATGTTGTGCATTCAGAGCTGAGGGTCAACATAGTGCTCATTACCGCGCATGGACTCCACCAACACAGAGACCATAGCACGCAAACCCTCAGGAATATCTGCAAGATCTCCACATGCATTCCAGCATTTGTTGCCTAATAGACAACTCCAGAGGCTCAACATCTACCTGGGGCACAGCATCATCCTGGTCTCCAGCAATTATCCTCCGATTGTCAGAGCTCCGGGGACTCCCTGTCTCCGACATCCCCTCAAGCGAGTGTGACATGCCTGTGTTTGAGGTGGTGCAGAGAGAGGATGTGACACGGGGGCATCTAGCTGTTAATCCTCCTCCAATGTTAATGGAGGACCTTCTGGATCATTAAGTGGTCTTCAAGATGATCCCTCTGATGGAGGAAAAGCAAGTGTAAGTATCCATTAGCATATAAGATTCAGAGTAGATACATTCTGTTAGATTCTGAAATTGGTAATCTAGCAAACAAAGACTTCAGGATGGATGAATATTCAGAATTACTGGATTTCACCTGTCAGTCTTACACCTGTTGCCCTCCATTTCTCAGACCTTCCCCCAACCTCTTCTGTGTCCACTTCACTCTTACCCTCCTCCGAGACCCTGCCTCTCCACCACCAGTGGATCTCACTCCACACTCACACACCAGCTCCAGGATCTCCTCCTTCAATGGAGTTAGCAACACTAGATTTGGTACTCTCCCACCAGTTCAGCTTCACTCCAGAGCATAATGACTCCTCTTCTCTTGTAAGGACAATAGTGCTTTAATGAGTCCCCCATTTATATGCCAGAACATTGCATCTTCCTCGCCAATATCGCTAGTTTAAGTACCCAGCACATTGTGAGACTTCCCCCTTCAAGGCATGCCTTCCATCCTGGCTAGTCCCAGGCAATCTTCAAGGGCACAGGAAGATGTGTCAACTTTAGCTCATGGCTTTAACACCCTCAAGCTCTAACAAATGCAAGCCTACACCTACACATTAATCCAAGGTGAAATTGGGCCTTAATACTCACCCTTGCAGAGCGGAGAAGGTCATTGACCCTCTTCCAGCACTGCATCTAGGTCCTTCTGATGACCCCTGGCTGCTGACTTGTGCTTCCACCTCTGACCAAGCCCCCTAGGTGTGGTGTGGAGGCCTCCTCTTGCAGTCACGTGGCAGCAATATCTCCCGGTGATCACTGACAGCATTGATGAGTGCCCGCAGGCAGGCATCAAAGAAGCGCGGGATGCTTGGCTTCGGGCATTTCCAAGCCTTCTTCCATGTCTTCTGGCACCTGAGAACATTGCAATCTTCCTTGCACACTTTCCTCCTAACTTTCACTCTTGATTAAACTTTAACTTTCAAGTTCCTCACCATCCTCTCCAACAGTTGATCCTCATCTACATCCCTTCATTCATCTGCTTTTAAACCCCCCCACCCACAGCTATCAGATTCATGGACTGGCCCTCTCCCCGCCCCCATCAGCGCTGGCCTTCTCTCCGAGCGAGTCTTGCACTGGCCGGCTGTTAATTGGCCAGCCAGCATGTGATTGCTTTCGGCTGCCGATCTCGGGTGGGAGCGGTGTTCACATCTCTTCCGGTCCCACCAAAGCCATTAGACCTTTGAATGGCTCACTGCATTTTACAGCCCTGCCCCCACCACGATGGGGCCATAAAATCCCACCCCATGTTTTGGCTCTCCAATGCCCCAAAACCACCAAATTAATTGCGGGAAATTATTTTTTGCCTCACAGATAAATGTGCTGGTAAATTACCATCTTTTTTCTGTCAACCAGACATTTTTTTAAAATAATTTGAATGTCCAAAAGTATATTACCTTTCACATTCTCCTTTTAGGCTGCTGCTCAGACTGCTGTGACCCTCTTGGTCTAAGGGCACTAAGATCATGAAGCAATTCACATTTAAAGCCACCAAGAAATATTGGTTTGCACTGAAATATCCTCTAAGATTACAGTCCGAGCCATTGCGTGAAGCTATTTAATTTATTACTTCTTCTTTTAGAAATTCTGGGAGCTTGCAAAGCAGGTCAGTGAGTTTATGACCTGGAAACAAGTGGAGTGCCCCTTTGAGCGTGATCGCAAAATTCTTCAATATCTTCTCACAGCCCCTGTCTTCTCTGAAGATAGTAAGTCAGTAGACACGTTTGAAAATGAATTGTGCTATTAAGATGACATAGAGCATGCATTTTAATGAAAATAATGAAGGTAAAAGAACCACTGACTAACAGTGATTCTTGAAAATAACAATTAAAATTAATTTTCTGCAGTGCCTGCTATAATCAATAAGTTTTTTTTTCTTGCAGAAAGGTAAATTTATGTACATACATTAATATTATAACTTAAAGCTTTGATACTTATAACTTGGATCTGTGTATAAATTCAGATAATATCTTTTTATAATAACAACTATTCAAGGTGAAAGGGATAATTGTGGCATTGCTGTCCTATTTACTGTATGTCCGATCGTTAACTTACCACTTAAATAACTTAGGGCAGAATTTTCCGGTCGGTGTGAGGGGGTGGGCCCAACACGCCGACACGTAAAATAACACTCGATGACGTCGGGCGTACGTCCTGACGTCATCGCGCTCAGTAGCAATGTTTCCTTCGGCGGGTGCACGCCGGAGTCGGCTGCGCGCCCGCCGATATGTAAACGGCCTATTAAGGCCATTATGGATCTAATTAAAGTTATTCTAAATGCTGCCCGTCCAACCTTAAGGCTGACAGGCAGGCGAAAAAGCCAAGCGGCCTTCGCATTTTTTTAGGAAACCTCATCCACAAACGGGATGAGGTTTCCTAAAGCGTTTATTAAATAAATTTTTTTAAATTCATAAATTTAAAAACATGTCCCAACTCATGTGACTGATGTGTTTAAATAAATTATTACACCTTTTATTTAATAATTTTATTATCGATTCAGTCTCCCTGAGGCAGCTCCGTGCCTCAGGGAGATTGAAGCGCTCTTTAGCACACAACACGAAAGAGCGCTGGCCCCGACTCTCCCACTTCCCCCCAACCACACAGGTAGCGCTGGCCATGTATTACGCTGGGCGGGTCTTATTTGGCCTGCCCGCATAAAATGGCCCGCCATATGAACAATCCTGCCGTTAATAATTTATAACATATTATGAACAAATATCTTAAGTGAGTTACTCTTTTAGTAAACTGTGTCTCTCCAAAACATGAAAAATTCTATTGGAATATTAACAGACTTGATAAGTAGCTTCCTCGAATTAGTTTGTGATGTTCTTTTGTAAAGTAAGTGTTCGGCATTCATCAGTACTTATGTAAGTAAGTAAATTCTGTAAATCATTGATTAACACTGATTTACTAGACTTGTCAAGGGAATTGTAGCAAAACTGTACATTTATTTATTTCCATAGTGATAAAATGAAACGCTGTACAACGACTCAAAAGGATTATAATTTTTTTAAGAATGGATATAGTGAATTGTCCATGTGTGGATTTTTGAATACTTAATACAACTATCAGTCGCTTCAATATAAACTAACTGAAAACCCAAACTGAAAAGCATTTTGCTCAATGCAGAAAACTTCCTTTAGAATTATGCTACTTGTATTAACTTTTACTTTTAACTCATCGTACACAGTTCATAGCTATGATGTAAGTTTGATTGAAATATAATTGTTCCTGTGCACATAGTGTACAATGATTGAAACAAATTATTGTTAGATTTTAGATTTCAGAGGAACATCTGTCCTGTGTTTTTCCTTTAAAAAACATTTGATCATGTTTTCACTATCCTTGGCGAGCAGTTAGTTTAGCTCAGTGGCAGCACTATCTTCTTTGTGTCAGAAGGTTATAGTCAAAGCTGCACTCCTGGAAATTGAGAACATAATCTAGGCAAACACTTCAGGCAAGCTTTTGATTATTTGCCCTAATATATCTTTATGTAGCTTGTTGTCAAATTTTGTTCTATAATGCTCCTGTGAAGCACTTTGGGACATTCTATTACATTAAAGGTGCTATATAAATACAAGTTGTCATTGGGGCAGATAAAATTGATTTTCTAGGATTAACGAAAGAATGTCAAATTTATAACTTGTCCTTTTCCTAACATTAAAGTTTCCTTTCAAAAGTCCAAAATACATTAGGACAGATGAAACAAAAATACATATCACTACATACAGTGGATCGGTTATCTCTTGAATATATGGACCTAGAGTGCTGGTATCCTGGCAGAATTTTTAACCATTTTAAATGGGATAACGTGAATGTTAAAATAGCAAACAAAGAAATGTCATATGAACTCGTTAAGCTTTTGCCCACTAATATTTCAAAGTGTAATCTCAGAGGCATAGAGATAATATTTAATAAAATTGCTCAATAGCTGGGGAAAGTAAATTGATTTACAACTGTGGCCACAGTGATGTCTATTGATTTCTAAAATCACACTGGAGATTAGTCTGATTTTGATTTTTAAGCAATAAAACTTGGCATTGAGAAACTTATGAAAATCTCAATTTCAAGAGAAAGGGTGAACTCTTGTTTGGAGTTGCCAATCTTGGTTGCTGCACATCAACAGAAACTTGCTAAAAACATTTCTAAAATTGACAAAAACAGAACTTGAGGCATGTTTTGCAGTGATGAATGGCCAATTTATAATCACATTTACTTTGCACTCAGAAACGAGTTTGATTTTAGTTTACAAATGCTCACTCTTAAAATGTTATATCCTGACCTCGGTTTCAACCAAAGGATCTAAGCACAGACTTTTAAACTGGCCTTTTGCACTGATACCTGTCTATATTGTTTGCTACAACTTTCAGGCTCTTACCAGATATCTCTCTTGTACTCAGCATTAGGAGCCTCTCTCATAAGGGAGCTCTTGCTGCATGTGAATCTACCCATGACCTTACTCACAATGGCTGGAATTTTATGGCCCCATCGTGGCAGGGCCGGGCTGTAAAATGCGGCGAGCCGTTCTAAACTCCATTGACTTCGGCGGGAATGTAAAACCCCGCTGCCTTAAAATTCCGCCCAAAATCTCCTATTGTAAAGTAGCCCAGAGCTGAATAAATCACTCTAATCTTTACAATTTGCTCACTGAAAATTACATAAGCCTTCTAATATTCTTTGAGCCTTTGAATAACGTAAGAATGAATACTAACAAATAATTGTGTCTAAGTTATTTTGTTAAACATAGAGGAGAGGCAGACGGGCGGGCACGCAGCCATTTTACATGGGAGGGCCAATTAAGGACCACCCAGCGTGACATGCACCCAGAAGCGCTCAGCGCTACTTGTGCGGGCGGGAGGAGGAGGGAGACTCAGGGCCTATGCTCTTGAGCGCAGTAATCTCCCTGAGGCAGCTCCGTGCCTCAGGGAGATTATGTTCAGCTCAAAAAATGTTTAAAATAAAGAAATAAAATTATTCAGACATGTCCCCTCATGTGACAGTGTCACATGAGCTGGCACATGTTTATGAATTTTAATAAGAATTTTAATTTAATTTGTAAACCCTTCATGAAACCTCATCCCGCCGTTGGATGAAGTTTCATGAGAAACGCGAAGGACGCCTGGGCTCTTCGCCTGCCCACCAACCTTAAGGTTGGAAAGGCAGCCCTGACAATTACTTTAATTAGGTGATTAATGTCCTTAACAGGCCTTTGACAGTTCGGCGGTCGCACAACCAACTCCAGCGTGCGCCTGCTGAACTGGAGATCGGAATGACGCGCAGTGACGTTGGGATGCACACTCGACGTCTCCACTCGTCATTTTGCGCGTCGGCGAGCGGGGCCCATCCCCGCACGCCAAACGGAAGATTCACCCATAAAGATTAAACAGTAGCTATAAAGATTAATGACAGATTTCAGCAGATTACAAAGCATTGAATTTACACATCCTCAGATATTAAATAATCAAAACACTACAATTTGCAACAAAAACAAAAATTGCTGGAAAAACTCAGCAGGTCTGACAGCATTTGTGGAGAGGAAGACAGAGTTAACGTTTCGATTCCGTATGACTCTTCATCAGAACTGTCTTCCTCTTCACAGATGCTGTCAGACCTGCTGAGTTTTTCCAGCAATTTTTGATTTTGTTTCATATTTCTAACATCCGCGGTATTTTGCTTTTATACTACAATTTGCAATCTCTCCTAATAATGCAGAACCCAGTCCAGTGGCTGTACAACAAACATCAGCTTTAATTTAGCCCCATCTCTGCATGCTCCCCTCTATGTGGATTGTAGAGCAGGGAAAACTAAAGTACAGCTGCAGGTTCAGGTGAGACATATCTCCTATTACCTTGGAAATTCTAATTGAAACAAATTAAATCAAAAAGTACCTTCCAAATTATATAAAACTATCAAACATACATAGCATTTAAAGCACAGGTTTCGGCTGATCCTCAACAACCAGGACCAGTGAATCAAAGCAGAGTTCACGTGTTCATTGAAATGTCTGTTGCCATGGACACAAATCCTTGGGTATGTCACAAGCCTTGTCCCCTAATCATGATCAAATTTAACTTGCTACTAAAGCCTAAAAGGACAGTAAGATTTTTTTCACTTCATTTTCACTGTACTTTACTTGAATTGACTAATAGTAGAACAAAGCAAACAACCTGGCTCCATGCTATTTTTGGGAGGGTTATGGGTTAAATGTGAATTCATCCCTAAGATTCTGTGGCAAATGGATGCGGGGAAGAGGCAGGAAGACGGAATTGAAGAGAGAACCGAAGCTGAAGAGTTGTTGAAGAGCTGTACTGGCACATACGCATGAGCCAAATGACCTCCTTCTGTGCTGTAATTTCTTTGTGCCTAAGATAGACAGGGGCTTTATAAAACAGGTTTTGCTTTAGATTGATATTATACCATTGGTAATGTATTATTATTTCCCCTGTTTCTCCTCAGCACTTTACTTGGCGTCCTATGAGAGTGAAAGCCCTGAGAACCACATTGAGAAGGAGCGGTGGAAGACCCTAAGGTAGACACCAAAGCTCATTAAGCAGCAATTTTAGTATGTGGGTAATTAAAAAGAAAGGCATGTACATAAACCCGTATATAAATTCTAGATAATTACATATTTCCCTTTACTTTTTTTTGAGGATCAATAGGATCAGTGTGTTTTTGATCTGTTTACTGAGTGATTGTGTGCTTTTATTTTAAATCTCCATTGAAAGTTTGCCAAACCACAACAAATACTTGAGATTGAAAAATAGAAAACAAAAGGAAATCGAGCATTTGGTTTGCAAATGGATTTTATGCACACTAATCCCTTTATCAGCAGTGGTATGAAACAGACATTCCACAAAAGGCTCCGCCTATCCAATATAATTCCATCCTTCAAAATCTGGAAGTGCAGAGGTTCATCAGGAATCTTGTAACTATGATTCATATGGTGATTCATGAAAATAAATGAGTGGGGGAAATACCCAGACTTTAAACAGGAGTATGTAAACTTCATACCCTATACTTATCCCTACTTCCGAGTTGACCCAAGCAGTGTTTTTTATATAATAAAACAGTTGGTTTAAGACATGCTGAAGACATGGTATCATGACATGTAATTCAAGATTGCAATGTTGATCCGCTCTGTGAAAACACACAACAACTTGTATTTATAAAACATATTTAAAGTAATAAAACATCCCAAGGTGCTTCATGAGGGCATTATCAAACAAAAGTTGGGACTGAACCACATAAGGCGAAGATAGGGCAGATGACCAAAGATTTGGTAAAAAAGTTAGGTTTTAATGAGTACCTTAAAGGAGGAAATAAGAAGCCAAGAGGCAGTGAATTTTAGGGAGGGAATTCCAGAGCTTAGGGCTTTGGAAGCTAAAAGCACTGCCCCCAAGGGTGGAGCAATTAAAATTGGGGGTGCTCAACAGGTCCGAACTGGAGAGCTGTGAGGCTGGAGGAAATTACAGAGATAGGAAGGGATGAGTCCATGGGGCGATTTGAAAACAAGGAATAGAATTTTAAAATCAGGGCATTGCCTAATCAGGAGTCAGTGTACCTCAGCGAGCACGAGTGAGAGGTGAATGGGACTCAGTGCGTGTTACGACACAGCCTGCAGAGTTTTGGATGACCTCAATTTACAGAGAAATTGGAACGCACACTACATTGACATTTGATTGGCTTGTTCAGAGCTCATCAGAAATATTTTGTTTTAAATCTGATAGATAAAATAGGTAGGAAGTACCTGAAAAAATGATCTGCTGAGAAAAGAGTTTGAATAGCCTTCTGGTGACATGATTACTCTGCTGTTTTCTTTTATCGCAAAACCTAAAGTGGTCATTGTTCCTGCAAGTTCCTATTTGACTATTTGATTGTGCAGTTAAAACAATGTATTCCTATTTTTTTTTCAGATCAACACTTCTAACTAGGGTTTAGCATGGACATAAACTGCTCTATAATCAGCCCAAATCTAAGATGTTTGAAATAACTGGCCTCTGAGGACAAGACACTTGGACATACAGTAGTCTAGAACTCCCGTATCAGCACCAAGGAGGATGCATCTCAGTGAGAGCAAAACAGACATTGGATGTCCATATTTCATTGGTCACAGATCTGATTCAAATGTGTCTTTTTTTTTTGTTCAACTTGACGTTATGAATTGAACTTTGAGAGTGTACTCATGATTGCACACCTCAGTATTAGCTCTCAAGTTGTGGACTGAACTCCGAGGTTTGCAGCTGGTTATTCTCTGCTGTT
Source organism: Cetorhinus maximus (assembly GCF_964194155.1). Taxonomy (NCBI): domain Eukaryota; kingdom Metazoa; phylum Chordata; class Chondrichthyes; order Lamniformes; family Cetorhinidae; genus Cetorhinus; species Cetorhinus maximus. The sequence continues at coordinate 93,245,649 of NC_135879.1, read as the reverse complement.
TCAGATGGAAACTCAGAATTTGGTGCTGGTCTCCACCTGGTCTACTGATTATTGGAATTAAAACTGAACTCTGAGTTGGTTGCTGGTTAGCCAACTCAGTAATATGGAAAAAAAGATTGCTAATATAATGTTCATGACATTGGTCACAGAAATATAGTACTGGAATGCAATAGATTTGTGTGATATGGGAAGCTAGTTATATCCATGACTAAATTGTTTACATAGAACACTTTATAAACATTCCACATTGCAGTATGAGTCACATCTGTATAGGTTTTAACACATTCTGAGATTTAAAGTAACACAAAAAATGGAAATGGTAGAATGCGTTATTTTGGCATTTGTAAGAATTAAAGAGAATTTTAGTTGCTTTTAGATGTTTGGTAGTTTTCACACACTTACACTAAAATATTGACACAAAAATAATATTGTACCTTATCAGCAGCAGTAACACAAGGACTTGTTCTGTGGGAAGGCTTGCAGATTCATTGATGAAAATGTGGGTGGTCAATCACCCTACAAAATGCACTCTTCTGTGAGTCACATCAGCATTGGATTGTGCAATACCTTGTTTTGTTAGACATTTTTGATTTGCTTTCAGCAGATGTAAGCACTTAAACATATTCATTCCAGATGTGTCACGAAAGGCATCACAGGACTATTAAAAAATGTGGCTCAGAACAGTTTAAATGTCAGTAATTCACTAATGGAGCTGACCAGATAACGTACATGTTTTTGTAAGCCATTTGAATGAAGGCTGAAATTTTGCAGGCGTTTTGTCCTGCCATTATCTTTTTGTGCTTTTTTTAAAGATTATAAGAACAGTCACAATATTGTGGTTAACTTATCTGTGTATATAATTTATACTTTTGCGTGTACATCGTAATGTATTTTAAGTGTCAAGAATGCTTACAAGTGAATTTTTTTAAATTTATGTGATTCAAATGGAACTTTTGTAAATAATGAAGGTTTTCTTCTTTTACCTGTAGAAATGAAGTTGTTTTATACTGGATCTTTGGCATAGCTCAATCTACAGATTACTGAAGCAATAGAGAAAGATTATTCTAGCCATGCATACCAGCTTTGACATTTTTATGCAGCAGCACATAGCGTTTTTGCCAGCAAGTGATTATTCCTGAGTCTATATATATATATATATCCATAAGACAACAGGCACCATTATTCCTACATGGCAGGAGTGTTTTCTAGGCACCCACAATCCATGTGGTATAAGTTACCCATTGGATGTCAATCTAGTCTCCACTCCCCTGGATTGTCCGGAGTGAGCTTGAAATGCTGACTCTGTCTCAGAGGTGGAAATTTTTTTTTTTTCATTTACGGGAAGTGGGCATCGCTGGCTAGGCCAGTATTTATTGCCCATCCCCAATTGCCCTTGAGAAGGTTGTGGTAAGCCGTCTTCTTGAACTGCTGCAGTCCACATGGTGTAGGCACACCCACGGTGCTGTTAGTGGGGAAGTCCCAGGATGCTATGACTAAGCCAAAGGCCTGACCCACCAATTGATGTTATTGACATGTTATTGTTCTTTTGTGGACAGAACACAGAGTTAGATTTTTCTGCCAAGGTTACATTAAATGGACATAGCAATTTTCCACTTGTGTACAAATATTTACTATCTGTTTTTATGCTTAATTGACCTAACGCATTATTTAGGGAACAGATAGGACTGACCCAAAATTCAAAACTGAAGTAACTTAAATTGGGTCATTTTGGTTTTATATGTGAATCCTCAATTGAATTATCCCATTGTCTAGCACATTGAATTAACTTCATCTGAACCATTTTGTGCTCCAATAAAGTTTCCCTTTTTTATAAGCATGCATTCGTAGAATGACAAGATCATATATTACAAAACAGCTTCAGTATCCATCTACAATGGCCCTTTTAGTCATTGTAGCTCATGGTTCCCTATCAAACCTATGGTAAAGAAATGGGACTTATTTTTTTTTTTACAACTGGTGGTATATGCGGGCATCGATCTTAGCTGTCAGAGAGTGGAAGAGAAAGTCAGTCGCAGATATTTATACAATTTGTAGCTACTTGATGGAGTGGGAAATAATACCCTAGTTATCCAAGGAATAAACAACTGACTCCTGTATACAGATGTTGACAGAAAAAGTGTTTGAATTATGTTTTGATTCTCACCAAAGTTTAGTTCCAGCAACCATTTCCTATCATTAAATTGCTATATGGACTTCAACATTTTGGATTTACAAAAGGTGAAATATCATGTGATGTGTATGAAAATGTAACTTACGCGTACGACAGGTCGTGTCGCAACCTGGAATGGCTGAAAATTCCTTTGGATTTCAAAGAAGCTTTTGGGCATGCTCAACTTTCAGCAACCAGCACTAGAGAAAGAAAGTGGCTGGTTTACTTTGATGAAATACAGCATTGTTGGCACTTTCGTCTTGGCTGTGAACCAAGTCTCAGCTCATCTCAAGATTTTTTTCTATTCATCATCTGTTGCACTTTGCTTTTAAAGTTCTTGAATGAATGCAGGGCATTTATGTCAAAGTGGATCACAGGAACCCAAAAGTTGTTATGTGTTCTGACTGCAGAGATTTCTAATATCCTGTTTTGCTCACAGAAAATGTTGACCATGGAAGGATCAGTGGTCATGTCAAAAGGACATACAGTAGAAATAAATTCAATAAATTGTTCATAGAATCTTAATCAATCCTCCAGCTCCTGCATGTCATTTAAAAAAAAAACACTGACCACGATGGGCCGAGTTTAACAGTGAGGCCCCAGGGAGCTGGCTGGGAGGCAGTTGCAGGGGCGTATGTTCAGTTGGGATGGTGGGGGTATGTGTACCTGTTGTCTTCCCGCCACAGCTGACATTTTACTAGAAGCAGGGATGGTATGGCAGACAGCTCGCCTGCCCTTAGGCCAATTCAGGCCTTTAAGTGGCCGATTAAGGCCACTTAAGGGCCTCTTCCTGTTGCTGCTGATATTTTACCAGGGACAGGTTGGCACCGCCACATGGGAAGACCGCCAGGTCTACCCTGGAAGCCCACTTGCGGGCTTGGGGGAAAGCGCTTCCTGATCGGGCACACTGCGACCTACAAAGGGCCTCTCCCCAGAAAGCTAGGACTGCCCCCACTGAAAGAGCCCACCAGCTTCCATGACTGATTTCCCCGACTTCCCCGGGATCTGCCTGACTGGACCCGGTGAGCCCCACCTTAATTCCGGGGCCTCCTCCATTGTGGCTGCTCTGGGCTGGTTGCAGTCCCAGCAATAGATGTGGGGGGGGGCCTCATTTTTTTAAAGAGGTGGAAGCCCCCACTGCAGGCAACTAATTGCCTGAGGATCATAGAATATAATTGGGGCTTGCATGACCAGCTGAGCCAGGCTTGCTGCCAGTTTTCTGGCTGGTGGGCAGGGCCACTGCTGCCCTGTAAAGCCCTGGCCTTTATTTCACCTACTATACACTTCCTGGTTCAGCCTGTTCACTAACAATCGTTCAGTTTGATTGTGTCACACAGTTGTTTTCCCTGTTCACACGGACATCAAATGCTAAATTGAGGATCCTGCGTTTCTTGGATGACAGGAACTTTCTGTGCAAAAGCCCATAGAATGACTGGGCAAGTGTAAGTGGAATGGAAAGCTTGTGCCTTTCGTTCACCTCAGAAAGCAAAATCCTACCCAACAACTGATATTTTGGGGACAAATGAGCAGAATTAAATTTTAAATCAATTTTAAGAAACTGAGCAAGATAAAGGCCAATGCCCATACGACAGGACACCATAAAGACTGAAAATAAGTAAAGCAAGAAGATTGTAGGCAGAAAGAAAAGCTGGATGGGCTGAGGCTTTATATGGTATTGAATGTTTTTAACAGTTATCAAAGAGAAAATAGGTGGCATGAATGAGGAAACCAAGCTTTGTAGAAGCAGTCGTGTAGGAATAGCTAGTGGGTATTCCATTTGAGATTAGAGGGAGGAGTGGACTAAGAATGTTAACAAATGAAAAAGTATGAAGTGGAGATGTTGATTAGATTTGTCTTTGGGGTATATTTTCAAATTCATTATCTGCCTTTAAGCCTCATCAGCCTAAAATGCTAAAGGGAAGTCTGTCAGGAAGGGTCAAATGATGGTAATTGAATTTAGGAATGAAAAAGCAATTGGGTCCTGTAAATGGCATTCTATTCTCCTCAGTAGATTTTTCTGTTTTATGCTCTGCCTGGCCAATATTCAATGCTCAGGTAGTAAGGAAAATCTATCCCTGCCTGTAAAGAATGAAAAGAAACAGGATTTTAACTGCCGCATTGAAAGATATGGGGCAGATTGAGGTCTTGTGGTAAAACAATTGCATTGACAAAGAGCTAGAAGTTGTTAACACTGAGGGTGTGTGACCTGATTACAGGCTGATAAATGTAGAGTGGAATAATTCATAAAAGAATAATAGAGTTGGTTGATGAGTAGATGAAATTAATTGACATGAAGGGCAAACCGAGTTAGTGATAAATTCAACAACACGGAGTGAATTCAGAGGACAGTTGGTTCCTTGTTAAATCATGTAAATAGGCACAATGCTAAATCATGTTAAAGATTTAAGCAATGTCCATGGTTAATGACAGATAATTCACAAATTGTTCCATAGCAGAGCTCCAGAGACAGATTACGTAGACCAACAAGTGCACAAATGGATTAGTTAAACTGAAAACCACAATAATGATCTTGGATAGGTTGAAATAGCTTTTGAGAGATAACAATATTAGGAAGTACCATTTTAAGAAACTGATACCAAGGTGGGTATGATCTGTCACCCTTCTAAGGGATAGTGTAAACAAAGCAGGCGTTGAAGAGAAAGGAAAAGTAGCTTGCAAGCAAGCAGAATTGAAATGATAGGAAAGATCAGAGATTAGCTCAGAGGCATGAGGATGATAGGATGGACATTGTCAAAACCAGGGATCAAATTGGAGTCTAAAGAGTGTGGGCTTCAATAAATCTGAGGGGAAGGGGGGGTGGGGATGAGTAATTTTAGCTTTTGGTGATCAGGAGATATGTTTAACAGACAAATGATTGCTCATTATACTCTAATTGACAAAAGTTAAATGAACGTCCCTGGCGTACATACAACTTGATGTTGGCCATAATGGTTGAACAGAATTGAACAAGGTTGAACAGTTCTTTACCATGTTTATCAAGATTCAAATTGAAGTAAAATAAGGAAACAAAAAGGTTAGATTTCTCCCAAGGGAGTTAATTTGCTCCAAGTTAATGCTATAACACACATTAATTGCACTTTAAGGGGTTGTAATTTTGTGATTTGCTGTTAATTCAGGGCATAAACCTTTCCCACATGACTACTCATGCTAGTAGGAGCAAATATTTCTATTACACATTAATACACTGACTCAATGTTAATGCTCTCTCTGTTTTTAAGCAGTAATGAATGAAACAAATTTACTTTATTCCCACGCTAATCTAATTTTTCCCATTCAAAGCACTGAAGGAACCAGCACTCCCAGTGAACTGCAGAGCAAGGGAATCTAACCGTCACCCCTTGACATTCAATGGCATTACCATCGCCATGCCCACCTCCATTAACATCCTGGAGGTCACCATTGACCAGAAACTTAACTAGATCAGCCACATAAACACTACGGCTACAATAACAGATCAGAAGTTGGGAAATCTGGCGAGTAACACACCTCCTGACTCCCCAAAACCTGTTCACCATCTACAGGCATAAGCCGAGTGCCATTTGCTTGGATGGGTGCAACTCAAGCAGTACTCAAGAAGCTTGACACCACCCAAGACAAAGCAGCCAACTTGATTGGCACCCCATTCACCAACTTAAACATTCACTCCTACCACCAGCAAACACAGTGGCAGCTCCTTCGACAGCACCTCCCAGACGCGTGACCTCTACCACCTAGAAGGAAAGCGCAGCATGTGAACATGCAACCTGCAAGTCCCCCTCCAAGTCACACACCATCCTGACTTATAACTATATCAGCATTTCTTCACCGTCGCTGGCTCAATGGTCTGGAACTCCTTTCCTAATAGTGCTGTGGGTGTACCTATACCACACTGACTAGCAATTCAAGAAGGTGGCTCACCACCACCTACTCAAAGGCAACTAGGTTGAAGTTCATAGGCCCCCCCCCAACAATAGTTATGCCATTGGACAGAGCGTTAAATAAGAAATTATCATAGTTTGTAACAAAGACAAATGAATATTTCCCTCCGCGTGCCCAGGTAGGTGGTGTTCCCGGAAATGGATGTAAACTCCAGTCCCGCCTGAGACCACCAGCTTACAGCAGTCACGCACTGGCTGGCCAATTAACAGCTGCCCAGCATGAAACCCGTTATCTGAGAGGGCCAGCACTGCCGGCGGGGGTGACAGGAACAAGGCGGGTGTCCCCATGGAGTCAGCTGTGGATGGGGGGTTTAAATGGACAGAAGGAAGGATGCAGTGAAGGTCATGGTGAGGAGTTTTGGGAGATTGTGCTGTGGCAGGATCATTCAATTCATTGAATCCTAATTCAAAGGCAGGAGCAACTTGTGCAAGAAATTGAGGAATGTCATCCAGAGGTTCAAGCTATGGAAATGGCTGCAGCCAAGCAGTCCCTCATTTTTCAGATGATTGCTTGCAGACACTCGTGCAGGCAGTAAGTGATCGCCGGGAGACACTGCTGCCACGTGACAGCAAGAGGAGGCCTGCACATGTCAGCAAGAAAGCCTGGACAGATGTGGCAGTAAAATCAGCAGCTGTGGGGTCATCAGAAGGACCTGGGTGCAGGGTCGGAAGAGGCTGAATGACCTTCCCCGCTCTGCAAGGGAGAGTAAGGAAGCCCTTTTGTATCTTGAATGAATGTACATGTGTGGATTTGCATTTGGTGGGGCTGGAAGGTGTTAAGCCACCAGCTCCAGTTGCCAAGTTGCCCTGTGCCCCAGAAGGCTGCCTGGGACTAGACCAGATGGTAGGCATGCCTAGAAGGCAAAGTCTTGTAATGTGTTGGGCACATGGACCAGCGATGCTGGAGAGGAGGATGAAAACTTTTGCCAATTCGAGGTGAGACTCTTGAATCTGCTCTGGATCAAAGCCGTACAGGCGGTGGTGCCCCAAATCTGGCTGTGCTGACTCCGATGGAGGAGGACACATTCGAGTTGGCCTGTGAACATGGAGCAAGATCCACTTGTCAAGGAGATACTGGCATCTCGGAGAAGGGTGAGAGTAAAAGGGACACTTTGTTGATTGTGGGAGGAGCTTAGAAATGGAGGACAATGGGTCAAAGACTGCAAGCTTATATCCACTGCTCCTCTATGTTCTTACATATGTAAATGTTGGAATTGTGCTATGCCCAATTGCAGAATGCAGCTGCAGCTACCTACTCTAAATGCTTATGGATACTTACAGCTGTTCCTCATCATCAGATGCATCATCATCCAGAGGATCCAGATGGTCTTCCATTAAATTAGGAGGAGGAGGGACCTCAGATGCTGTAGTGTCACATCCTCATTCTGCATCTTGCACCACCTCGGATACGGCACTTCGGTGGGGTTGAGCACTTTGGCACAGATGGTTCCACATACCTGGGAAGTCACGTCACATTTGCTTTTAGAGACAGAGTTCCCGGACCTCTGACAGTCGGAAAAGTTTTGGAGATAAGGACGATGCTGAGCCCCAGGCAGATGGTGATTCTCTGGAGTTGTCCATTAGGCAGCAAATGCTGGATGTCCAGCAGGATGTATGTGAAGATCTGGCAGAGATTCCTGAGGGTTTGCGTGCCATGGTTCATACAATGGAGGAGTCCATGTGGGGCATGAGCACTGTGATCACCCTCAGCCCTGAAGGCACGGCTTTCTTTTTTTTATTCATTCATGCGGTGTGGGCTTCGCTGGCTGAGCCAGCATTTATTGCCCATCCCTAATTACTCTTGAGAAGGTGGTGGTGGAGATTAGTAACTCTAATGGAGTGCCAGCTCCAGGAACTCAATCAAGAGTTTTTGGGGTTGTGTTCAGCCTGCGAGGCCACACACTGGCAGTGACCTCTGCAGGGCATTGCCAATGTGTGAGATGGATGGGGCACCTGGTGATTCTGCTAGTTGCTCGTCCATCTATGGTGAGCAGAGAGTCTAAGCAAACCTCATGTTGGTGGATATGCGGCAGCTATCTGCATCTGGGGACTGCTCTCAGGCGCTCCTGATGATGATAGCAGCTCCTCCGGGGGCTGCCAGTGACCGTTTCATCTGCAGAGCCCGTGACAACTGAGGAGTGTCCCACCCACTGTGCAGGACTCTCCCACCCAGTCAGGGTCCTCACAGACTCCAGCGAGCAGAGGACCCCGCAAAGGTCATCCAGGCCAATGGGGCAACTGAGTCAGCAGCCTGCCTCCAATGCAGCTACCAGGTACTGGGGAGCACTATGACAAAGCACTCGTAGACGGTTTAAGAAATCACTGTAAATACATTAGGACAATACGGGTGAAATTGTTATCTTTGTGACTTGTAAATTGTTGTGTTTTGTTGTTCCACATCACTTTATTAAAATCTCACCTCATGTAACATGTCCTTCTTGCACTATGAGTGCCATTAAGATAAGAGGCCTGAAACTCAAACCAAAAAACCGATTGAGCATTACAGCTTGTTTCAGAAGGAGGCACAAGACAAAGAGGATGTCAGGAGAGCTTCACGAACTCCAAGCGATAACCTCACTGCAGCTTTTCAATGATTTAGAGTGTTGACTTTAGAAGCCCACTGGAAGCTCCTCTGAATCAGGACTTCCCTGGTCTCCTTGGCTCCCACAAACTGTTGCCTTTCTGGGTCCTCAGCATGACCCTGTACTGAGCAGGTTCTTCCTCGAATCTGTGTTGGAATCATCCTGAAATGTTTGCGGCTGCAGATCGCAGTCTTCACCCTCCACCCGATCTCCCTGAGAGAGAACCAGATTGGGCAGGGCACAGCACACAACCACAATGAAATTGAAAAGATCCTCCAGAGCGATCCAGGCAATGGAACCTCATCCTCAGGAAGTTTAGCGCCCTCTTGATTATGGCCCTCGTGGAGGTAAGGCATCTGTTGTACCTCTCTTCAGCGGGCGTTCTTGGATGTCTTACTGGTGTCATCCATCATCTTTTCAGAGGAGATCCTTTATTCGCCCGCCAGCCATCCAAGCATGCAGGGGAGATGAAAAGCCTTGAAGTGTCAGAGAATATAGGAGTCATGGCAACCCCCTGTATACCTTGCACAAACCTGGAGGATCTGCTGCTGCTGATCGAACACGAGCTGGAGGTTGAGCAAGTGGAAGCCCTTATGATTCACAAAGGCCCCAGGATGTCCAGCAAGTACCTTGTTCACCACATGTGCACCCTGAATCTTTGGGAAGCCTGCGATAGCTGCAAATCCTCTTGCACGCTCTGCCTAGCTATGCTCATTTGTTTAAATGTATGAATGTATTGACTCTTCTGAAGAGTGCGTCCGTGGCAAACTTTATGTAGTTGTATGCTGCGGATTGTGACACACCGCAGAGATCCCCTAAGGACCCTGGAAGGAACCTGAAGTATTTAAATTGAGGGCGACAGTCACTTTCAGGCATTGGGCGCACACCAACACAGTTGGATGTGATCTCAGGCCCTATCATCTCACAGATGGATGTCACTGTCTTCCTTGAGAGGCAAATCCTTCTTCTGCACTGCACCTCGGTCACGTCCAGAGAGCTGGGTCTATCTCTGTGCACTCTTGCAGCAGGGTAATGGTGCCTCTGCCTGTCCATTCTCCCTTGCAAGCCTTGCTGACCTTCAGCCTCTTCAGGTTGTGCTGCTTGGCCTTGCAGGCAAAAACACTGATGATGTCTCTGGCGGGCTGGCCTCTTCTCACTTCTTTCCCTCTCCTCCTCAACTGAGCAAGCGCCTCCACCTGAAATCCCCATTTTTCACCTTCTGGATTGTGGAGGTGCTAACTTGATGATGCTGTGGCCTGTCCGTACAAGTCTCTTTAAGGATAGAAGCCTCCTTACTTACATAAGATATGAACAGTATGCTTCATAGGGAAAGTAAGACAGTCCAGAGTTACACAAGAAATGTTTATTCTTACACCCAAACTACTCGTTTCATCCATATCCTGCTCTGGATTTAGAAAGTGCAAATTGTGCGTTCCCTGCCTGCCCGTTCAGCCAATGTGCCGACCTTAAAAACGGATGGGCCACTTAAAATTGTGGACCATTGCCTACATCATTTCCTGAATTGGCCCTTTAAGCGATGTTGGGTGGGCTGCCGACCTTCCGGCACGCCCAACCTGTGAAACATCGCGATGCGGCGTGATGACGTCGGGACACTTCTGACATCACCACGCTCTATTTCACGTCACATCAGGAGTTCCAGGAACCCCCACAGGCGCTGTGAAATTCAGGCAAATGTAATAATTGTGGGGGACTTTAACCTTGAAATAGACTGAACAAATCACAGAATCACAGAATCACACAGTGCAGAAGAGGCCTTTCGGCCCATCAGGTCTGCACCAACACATGAGAAACACCTAACCTACCTACCTACTCCCATTTACCAGCACTTGGCCCATAGCCTTGAATGTTATGACGTACCAAGTGCTCATTCAGGTACTTTTTAAAAGATGTGAGGCAACCCGCCTCCACCACCCTCCCAGGAAGCGCATTCCAGACGGTCACCACACTCTGGGTAAAAAAGCTTTTCCTCACATCCCCCCTAAACCTCCTGCCCCTCACCTTGAACTTATGCCCCCTTGTGACTGACCCTTCAACTAAGGGGAATAGCTGCTCCCTATCCACCCTGTCCATGCCCCTCCTAATCTTGTACACCCCGATCAGGTCGCCCCTCAGTCTTCTCTGCCCCAACGAAAACAACCCAAGTCTATCCAACCTCTCTTCATAGCTTAAATGTTTCATCCCAGGCAACATCCTGGTGAATCTCCTCTGCAACCCCTCCAGTGCAATCACATCCTTCCAATAATGTGGCGACCAGAACTGCACACAGTACTCCAGCTGTGGCCTCACCAAGGTTTTATACAACCCAACATGACCTCCCTACTTTTGTAATCTATGCCTTGACTGATAAAGACAAGTGCCCCATATGCCTTTTTCGCCACCCCACTAACATGCCCCTCCGCCTTCAGAGATCTATGGACACACACGCCAAGCTCCCTTTGTTCCTCAGAACTTCGTGGTTTCATGCTGTTCATTGAATACTTCCTTGTCAAATTACTCCTTCCAAAGTGTATCACCTCACACTTTTCAGGGTTAAATTCCATCTGCCACTTATCTGCCCATTTGACCATCCCATCTATATCTTCCTGTAGCCCAAGACACTCAACCTCACTGTTAATCACCCGGCCAATCTTTGTGTCATCCGCAAACTTACTAATCCTACCCCCCATATAGTCATCTATGTCGTTTATATAAATGACAAATAATAGGGGACCGAGCACAGATCCCTGTGGTACACCATTGGACACTGGCTTCCAGTCACTAAAGCATCCTTCTGTCATCACCCTCTGCCACCTACAACTAAGCCAATTTTGAATCCACCTTATCAAATTACCCTGTATCCCATGTGCATTTGCCTTCTTTATAAGTCTCCCATGTGGGACCTTGTCAAAGGCTTTGCTGAAATCCATATAAACTACATCAACTGCACTACCCTCATCTACACACCTGGTCACCTCCTCAAATTATTCAATCAAATTTGTTAGGCATGACCTCCCTCTGACAAAGCCATGCTGACTATCCCTGATCAAACTTTGCCTCTCCAAGTGGAGATAAATATTCTCCTTCAGAAATTTCTCCAATATTTTCCCTACCACTGACATGAGACTCACTGACCTGTAGTTCCCTGGCTTATCTCTACAACCCTTCTTAAATAGCGGAACCACATTAGCTGTTCTCCAGTCCTCTGGCACCTCCCCCGTGGCCAGAGAGGAATTAAACATTCGGGGCAGAGCCCCTGCGGTCTCCTCCCTTGCCTCCCTCAGCAGTCTGGGACACAAATCATCCGGACCTGGAGATTTGTCCACTTTTAAGCCTGCCAACACCTCCAATACATTGTCACTCCCTATATCAATTTTCTTAAGAACTTCGCAGTCTCTCTCCCGAGTTCAATACCTTCATCCTCATTCTCTTGGGTGAAGACGGACGTGAAGTATTCATTCAACACTCTAGCAATGTCCTCTGGCTCCACCCATAGATTGCCCCCTTGGTCCCTTATGGGTCCTACTCTTTCCCTGGTTATCCTCTTCCCATTGATATACTTATAGAATATCTTGGGATTTTCCCTACTTTTACCAGCCAGAGCTTTCTCATATCCCCTCTTTGCTCTCCTAATTACTTTCTTAAGCTCCACCCTGCACTGTCTGTACTCCACTAATGCCTCTGCTGATTTGCTTCCCTTGCCCCTGCTAAAAACCTCTCTTTTTCTTCTCATTGTATCCTGAATATCTCTGGTCATCCATGGTTCATCTGACTTGGCAAAAGTTGTCTGGAAGGTGAGTTTGCAGAATGCTTTCATGAAAGTTTCCTGGAACATTGGCCAGAATTTTCTCGTGCGTCCTGACGTCACCGCGATATTTAGGTGGGCGGGCACGCGATGTTCTCGGATGCATATCCGCCATTAATTAATCATCCAGTTAAGGCCCTTGATGCAGCAATTGACTGCAATTTTTCGGGGCCCATGCGATCTTCAGGACGTCGCACAGGTGCAACGGGCAGGCGGGTTGGAGACATTTGTATATACCTCATCCACAGGCGGGATAAGAGGGGTGAGCGGGATCATGAGTGTTATTTGTCAGACATTTAATTGTGAAAGTTATTGATACTTGCCTGTGTGAGCAGCAATACTTCAAATTACTTCACAGCTGCTTGGACAGGTCAGGACTCTAGAGTAAAGGTCATTTCTGGGGCCTTGCGGGTTTCAGGAAGACTTCCCTTAGCCTGGGAATGGGAGTTGTGCCATCCACTGGAGGCACCTCCTCTGAAGAGGAAGGGAGGGCCAGAGGGGGAGGAGGCCAGGATTGCACATTCAGCCTCCAGGGTAGCCATCTTTGGGAGGAGAGGCGCAGATACAAGGGGTGCAGGGCTAAGAGGTAGTCCAAGGCGGAAGGGGCCCTAGGTGATGCCACTATCCTGCTGCCAGGTTATACAGGCGGCGAAGCAGCTACCTCAATATGTCTGAGGTGCAGTGCCGAAGGAGGCTCCGTCTCTCAAGGGAGACAGTCACCCCAATCTATCAAATGATAAGCCCTGAGATCTGCGCCAACTGTGTGGGTGGACACCCCATGCCAGTGGTTCTAAAGGTCACAGCTGCCCTCAACTTCTATGCCTCCGGCTCTTTCCAGGGGTCGGTGGGTGATCTTTGTGGAATCTCCCAATCAGCTGTCCACAGTTCTGTTAAGCAGGTGACAGATGCTCTGTTCAGGCATTGACTTTCATCCACTACCACTGGGACCAGGCCAGCCAGACAGAGCAAGCCAGAGGCTTCGCAGCCATTGCTAGCTTCCCCCGCGTCCAGGGTGCAATATACTGCACACATGTGGCCATCAAGGCGCCAGCAGGTGAGCCCAGTGCCTTCATCAACAGGAAGGGCTTCCACTCCATGAACGTGCAGATAGTGTGTGATCACAGGATGCTGATTCTGCAAAACAAAAACAAAAATACCTGGAAAAACTCAGCAGATCTGGCAGCATCTGTGGAGAGGGGCACAATTAATGTTTCGAGTCCGAATGACCCTTCAACAGAACTAAGTAAAAATAGAAGGGAGGTGAAATATAAGCTGGTTTAAGGGGAGGTGGGACAAGTAGAGCTGGATAGAGGGCCAGTGATAGGTGGAGATAGCCAAAAGATGTCACAGCCAAAAGGACAAAGAGGTGTTGAAGGTGGTGATATTATCTAAGGAATGTGCTAATTAAGGGTAGAAAGCAGGACAAGCAAGGTACAGATAGCCCTAGTGGGGGTGGGGTGGGGTGAAGGAATCGAAAAAGGCTAAAAGGTAGAAATAAAACAATGGATGGAAATACATTTAAAAATAATGGAAATAGGTAGGAAAAGAAAAATCTATATAAATTATTGGAAAAAAAAGGGAGGGATCAGAAAGGGGGTGGGGATGGAGGAGAGAGTTCATGATCTAAAATTGTTGAACTCAATATTCAGTCTGGAAGGTTGTAAAGTGCCTAGTCGGAAGATGAGGTGCTGTTCCTCCAGTTTGCGTTGAGCTTCACTGGAAAAATGCAGCAAGCCAAGGACGGACATGTGGGCAAGAGAGCAGGGTGGAGTGTTGAAATGGCAACCGACAGGGAGGTCTGGGTAATGCTTGCGGACAGACCGAAGGTGTTCTGCAAAGCGGTCACCCAGTCTGCGTTTGGTCTCTCCAAATGTAGAGGAAACCGCATTGGGAGCAACGAATACAGTAGACTAAATTGAGGGAAGTGCAAGTGAAATGCTGCTTCACTTGAAAGGAGTGATTGGGTCCTCGGACAGTGAGGAGAGGGGAAGTAAAGGGGCAGGTGTTGCACCTTCTGCGGTTGCATGGGAAGATACCGTGGGAGGGGGTTGAGGTGTAGAGGGTGATGGAGGAGTGGACCAGGGTGTCCTGGAGGGAACGATCCCTGCGGAATGCTGCCGGGGGAGTGAAGGGAAGATGTGTTTGGTGGTGGCATCATGCTGGAGTTGGCGGAAATGGCGGAGGATGATCCTTTGCATGCGGAGGCTGGTGGGGTGGTAAGTGAGGACAAGGGGAACCCTATCATGTTTCTGGGAGGGAGAAGAAGGTGTGAGGGCGGATGCGCAGGAGATGGGCCGGACACAGTTGAGGGCTCTGTCAACCACTGTGGGTAGAAAACCCACAGATTCTGCAAGTTTGTGCAAGGTACCCAGGCAGCTCCCAGAACGCTTACATCCTCAGACACTCCCAGGGGCCGGGTCTTTTCAGCTGGATGGATGGCTGCTGGGTAACAAGGGTTATCCCCTCAGAAGGTGGCTCATGACGTCTCTCCACCATCCAAGAACAGAAGCTGAGCAGTGGTACAATAGGAGCCACGCCTCCACAAGGGCTGTGGTGGAGAGAACCATCAGTCTTCTCAAGATGCACTTCTGATGCCTGGACCGCTCAGGGGGTGCACTCCAGTACCCCCCAGATCGTGTCTCGGTGATAGTGGTTGCATGCTGCACTCTCCACAATCTTGTGCTGGAAAGGGGGGACGCCGTGGACGATGAAGACATCGACACAGTGGCTGTGGCTGCACACGATGAGTCCCGCAGAGAGTCCAAAAGTGAGCATGCACAAGGAAATGGGGGGTAGACGCTGACCCGGGCATACTCCAAGGAGGCAGGGACACCTGGCAGGCTTTAATCCGAAGAACCTTCAGCTAGCATATCACAGATGGACCTCCAGGTCAAGCCTGGACTGCAGACTCCATAGTCGATACCTGAGTGCTAAATCTGCCTGGATAGGAACATTAACTAAGGGCCTTGTTGATAAAGCTCAATGTCACAAAAATTACTCATAACATCATGGGTGACCATCCACCTGCAGAAGGAGTCACCCTGAGCCATACTCACAAATCAAAATTTAATGATTTAACAAAATGAACTTCAGAAAAAAATAATTACAAAGGTGTTACACATCACACCAAGTGAACTATGATCTAATAGTGGGGCAACATAAAAGCACCAGTGAGAAACCTGTGATGTGCCTAAGGCGCCTTAAGTTTACGCTTACGGGTGCTATGTCTAGGTGCTCCCCCCTCGCTGGCACCGGCATCTGAACAGCCTGCTTACTGTCCTGTCCTGTTGGCCTCGATGACCTTGGCAGATGTCCTCTGGCCCATGGAGCCTTTGATGGTCCTACCTGGGAGGGAGCGGCCAGTGCCACAGCTGGCATCTCCCCAGTCGCTGCAGCCTCATTAGATGCCACGGTCACTGGCAGAGGGGCGGAGGAGCTGCTGCCCTCATCCGGAGTGCCCTGAGAGAAGCCCACAGAGACGAGAGGCAGCTGCTGCGATGATGTGAGGTCGCTTCAAACCTCCCTACTCACTGTAGATGGATGGGCACCGAGCTGGGATACTTGGTGCCCAAACCATCTCCCACACTGGCACTGACCAGCTGAGGTCAATGCCGCTGTGAGGGCTTGCAGGTCCGAGCGCAACCCCAGGAGGAGCTGATTGTTCTCCTGGAGGAGCCTCTCCATGAGAGTCACCACTCTCTCCATGGAGGAAGCATGGTGCTCAGCCATGAGGCTCATTGCATCGGTGATGCTCCACGTGAACTCCTCCAGCACGGAGACCATGCCACGCAAAGCCTCTTGTATCTCTACCAGATCCTCCCGCACACCCTGCTGCACTTCCAGCATTTGCTGCCTCACAGACGATTCCAGAGGCCCATCATCAGCCACCGACTGAGCATGTGCCTGGTCCCCTTCAGTCGTCCGACTGCTGGCACCATGGGCACTCTCTGTCTTCACCCACACCTCAAGCGAGTGTGAAGTGCCCTCTCTACTGTGCCCCTGGACATTAGCCAATAACCTAATTCCTTCCGAGGTGCTAATATCTGCGCTGGTGCCTGCCTGGTGGGGATGGTGTGACGCTGGTGCGTCAAAATGCTAAGGGCCCTCAGGCGTGAGAGGTGGCCCCTCTGCCTCCTCCTCCTCCTGGCCCTGCTCCGGTGACACTGAAAGGTAGAACAAGGGCATTTGATTAGTTACAGTGCAGACAATGTCAATGTGCATGCCTGTCCCCCAGATC
The DNA here is from genome assembly GCF_964194155.1 of Cetorhinus maximus. Taxonomy (NCBI): domain Eukaryota; kingdom Metazoa; phylum Chordata; class Chondrichthyes; order Lamniformes; family Cetorhinidae; genus Cetorhinus; species Cetorhinus maximus. The sequence goes on along the minus strand of NC_135879.1, from coordinate 93,228,920 downwards.
AGTATGTGCTCATCCTTCCATAATCAATGGTCAACCCATGTTGTAAACTTCAATCACTGAACATTCAGCAGTGCCATAGCTGCTGGGACACACATGGTGACCTCAGTACTTGGCAAACATACCTCCCCGTGGCACTCCAGCCTCACCGCCACCAGTGGACCTGGGCGCATGGCGCCTCTCCAGATCCATGGCCTCCTGCTCGAATCTGGTCACGATGGCCATCTGGGCCCAGCCTCTGCCAGTCCACATCCGCTCGGCAGCATTGTGCGCAGTCTTCTCCTGGGAAAGAAGAGAAGAGCATTGATTAGCCCATCCTGTACCTGGATTCCCATCGCATCCCTGCCACCCCAGCCAGAGTGGGACATTGCAGGGCTCCAGTGCTTCATCACCCCGCAGCTGCTGCACACTCACACCAAGAAGCCAAAAAGTATAGCATTAAATGAACAGTGGCAAACATTAAAAAAAATTCAAAATATTCAGCAAAAATGCATTCCATTGAAAAAAAGCTCAGCAAGAAAGATCCATTCATAGCTTACGAAGGAAGTTAAAATTATATTAGGTTAAATGAAGAGCCTCATAACGTTGAAAACCAATAGTAGTAAGCCTGAGGATTGAGTGTGTTTTATAAACCAGCAAAAGGTACAAAAAAGTTGATTAAGGGGAAAAAATAGCCTGAGAGTAAACTAGCAAGGAATATAAAAAAACAGTTGCAAGATCTTTTCCAAGGGCAGAATATTGTCATCAGCATGCGGGGGCAGGCCCGAGACACTGCACGTAAAATGACACATGATGACGTCAGACGTGTGTCCCGACATCATCACGCGTCATTTCGATATTTGGTTCGGCAGGTGCGCGCCGGAGGTGGCTGCATGCCCGCCAAACTGTCAACGGCCTATTAAGGCCATTACAAAAGTAATTGAAGTTGTTAACAATGCTGCCCAGGTTGGCAGGCAGGCAAACTGCCCAAGCAGCCTTCGCATTTTTCAGCAAACCTCATACACGGGTGGGATGAGGTTTCCTGAAGGTTTTATAAAATAAATAAATAAATTGTACTTACTTCACAAACATGTCATAGCTCACATGAGGGGATATGTTTAAATAAATTTTCACTTTATTTATTGAAAAGTTCTCACAACCATTCAATCTCCCCGAGGCAGCTCTGCGCCTCAGGGAGATTGCCGCACTCTTTCCCCGATTCTCCCTCCTCCCCCCCGCCCACATAGGCTACCAGCTGCGCATTACGCTGGGCGGGCCTTAATTGCTCCACCTGCAAAATATGGCGGCGCGCTGCCGATCGCGGGCGGCGATTGGCTCCGCGCCGCCACCCCCCACACCCGCCCAGCCTGCCCGCCATAGGAAAAATTCTCCCCCAAATATATAAAAAGGAGTCAAGTAGCTAAAGTAAACGTTGGCCTCTTAGAAGCAGAGACAAGAGAAATTATCATTGGGGATGAGGAAATGGCAGAATTGAACAAAACATTTGTGTCTGCATTCACAATAGGAGAGCCCAATTACGTAGCAGAAATAGAGGGTAACGAAGGAACTAATAAGAGTGAGCAGCTTAAATAATTAGTATCAGCAGAGAAAAGGTATTGGAGCAATTTAAGGAAATAAAATCTGAAAAAAATCCCCAAGATCTGACAGCCTACATTCTTGGGTTCTAAAAGAAATAGCTGCAGAGACAAAGGACGCACTGGTTATGATTTTCCAAAATTCCCTAGATTCTGGAATGGTCCCATCAAATTGGAAATTAGCAAATGTAACTCCACTATTCAAAAAGGAGCGGGTAGAAAACAGGGAATTACAGGTCTGTTAGACTGACATCAGTCATAGAGTCATAGAGTCATAGAGGTCTACAGCACAGAAAAAGACCCTTCGGCCCATCAAGTCTGCACCAGTCAAACAAGTACCTAACTATTCTAATCCCATTTTCCAGCACTAGGCCCATAGCCTTGTATGCCATGGCATCGCAAGTGCACATCCAAATACTTCTTAAATGTTATGAGGGTTTCTGCCTCTACCACCCTTTCAGGCAGTGAGTTCCAGATTCCCAGCACCCTCTGGGTGAAAAAATTCTTCCTCACATTCCCTCTAAACCTCCTGTCCCTTACTTTAAATCTATGTCCCCCTGGTTATTAATCCCTCCACCAAGGGGAAAAGTTCCTCTCTGTCTACCCTATAAATGCCCCTCATAATTTTATACATCTCAATCATGTCCCCCCCTCAATCTCCTCTGCTCCAGGGAAAATAACCCCAGGCTATACAATCTCTCCTCAGAACTAAAACTCTCCAGCCCAGGCAAAACCCTGGTAAGTCTCCTCTGCACTCTCTCTAGTAAAATCACATCCTTCCTATAATGCGGATTCCAGAACTGCACACAATACTCTAGCTGTGGCCTAACCAGTGTTTTATACAGTTCCAGCATAACCTCCCTGCTCTTATATTCTATGCCTCAGCTAATAAAGGCAAGTATCCCATATGCCTTCTTAACCACCTTATCTACCTTTCCTGCTAACTCAAGTGACCCAGTGGACATGCACACCCAGGCCCCTCTGATCCTCAGTACTTCCCAGGGTCCTACCATTCATCGTGTATCCCCATGCCTTGTTTGTCCTGCCTCACACTTATCCAAATTAAATTCCATTTGCCACTGATCAGCCCATCTGACCAGCCCATCTATATCTTCCTGTAATCTAAGGCTATCCTCCTTACTATTTGCCACCCCACCAATTTTTGTGCCATCCGCGAACTTACTGATCAACTTCTACATTCAAGTTTAAATCGTTTATATATACCACAAACAGCCATTGGGAAAATGTTGGAAACTATTATTAAGAAAGTCTTAACAATGTACCTAGAAAATCCTTATATGTACTTACAAAGTAAATATTGTTTTACAAAAAGGAAATCATGTTTGGCAAATTAATTAGAAGGTTTTGAAGATATAACTAGTCAGTAGATAAAAGGGAACCAGTAGATGTAGTATACTTGGACTTCCATAGGCAATTGATAACATGCCACAGACAAGATAAAGAGTCATGGTGTTGGGGGTAATATATTAGCATGGATAGAGAATCGGTTAATGGACAGGATGCAAAGAGTAGAGGTAAACAAGGCATTTTCAAGTTGGCAGCCTGTAACTAGTGGAGTGCCACAAGGATCAGTGCTGAGGCCTCAGCTATTTACAATCTATATTAATGACTTAGATGAAGTGACAGAGAGCAATGTATCTAAGTTTGCTGACAATACAAAGCCAGATGGGGATGTAAGCTGTGAGGAGGACACAAAGATGCTGTACAGGTATGGACAGGTTAAATGAGTGGGCACCAAGGTGACAGAGGGTGTATAATGTGGGGAAGTATGGGGCTATTCACTTTCGTAGTAAGAATAGGAAAGCAGAGTATATTTTAAAAGGCGTGAGGGACTTGGGTGTGCTCGTACAAGGAACACAGAAGGTTAACATGAATGTACATCAAGTAACTAGGAAGGTAAACGGCATGTTGGCCTTTGTTGCAAGGAGACTCAAGTACAAGAAGATGGAATCCTTGCTATCATCATACATGACCACACCTAGAGCACTGTGCACAGTTTTGGCCTCCATATTTAAGGAAAGATATACTTGCACAGGGGGCTGAGGATCAGTCATGATCATATTGAATGGAGGAGCAGGCTCGACAGGCCATATAGTCTACACTTGCTTCTATTTCTTATGTTCTTGGGAGATGGAACCTTCCTGCATTAGGATAGATTTTCTTGCAAAATTTCCAACATATACATAACTATTTCCAAATAACTTGACCAACATAAATTTTTCTGTGGTAAAATGCATTGGTTTGACTGGTTTTTTAATGTAAAGGGAGGTAACAGTGAATTCTAACATCCATTTGATTTAAAATTGCCTTATTTCATTGTTTCATGAAGCTTTAACTTTCAAAAAAATTTCCTCCAGACTGTCCAAAAGTTACTGTTTCGTGCTGGTAAAATTGATGAGTTTTTGAGCTTGAAGAACGTGGAGAACTTCTAGTCTTTTCTGAGCGAAGAACAACTGTCTTTTCTGTTCATTCTGTTGTCATGACAGCGGATCATAGCCCAAATTACTTAAGGACATATTGAAATTTTAAGTAAGATGTGTTTTTTTAAAAAAAGGACATACAAGTAAGAGCTGGCTGAGACCATAAAGTAGCCACTTGCTGGAATATTTGTTTGTGGATTACACTTGATCAACTAGCCCAGGGAACGGAATGTTGCACCTCTCAGACAGAGACACTTCAAAGGAAAAGATGCAATGCAAAAACTGAACTATAATCTACTGTGGTTGCAGAGATACTGAAGGCTGATTATCATCTCAGCAGAAACCATCTCCTGTGAGTAATATCCCAGACTGTGGACATGATGTGAGTTGAAAAGAAAACAGACCTGGGCAAAACAGATGTTTTTTTACCCCTTCGAGGAATACACAAGAAAAGGGGTTAAAAGCCAACTGCAACCCTCGTCTCTGTGTGCTAGTTTAGGCGTTCTAGACCTGGTGTACGAAGGTGTGCTGTGAAGGTCACAGCTGAAGAATATCAACTAGGCATCCCTGCAATTACAGGTAAAAAAGTCCTCTCTCTCCGATTGCTGGACGCAAGTCACAAGTCAGCAAAGCCACAGTCGAAAAGGAAACAGGGCAACTCCTTTCAGCTAACCTGAACCAAGAACCTCCAAACCAACTGTTCAACTGCCAAAGTCAGCTCTACCAGAATCATCCAACTTAACGGCCGCAACATTTCCTCATCTACTCCTCACGGATCAGCCAAAGACTGATTTGTGTGCCTTTTTAATGTTTATTTCTGGACTCATGCTCATTTCTAATCCATGTGTACGTGTGTTGCATTTTAATTATTTTTTCTCTCGCGTTTTAGTAACTAATAAACTCCCTCTTTCTTTAACTCAAGGCAGCCTGGTTAAATTGGCTCCTTTTAAAACATAAATGCGTTTGGACTGGGAAAAGGTATCCATGAGGGAATGGATCCTTTTTAAATTAACCTTGTTGCACAACCGAGGGGGTTGAATAAAGAAGGGGAGCGATTTTTTGACCACAACTGACCCAGGAGCATAACAATTGGGGTACCTCGTCCGGGATCAGAACAAACTAGGGGAACCTCGCCCGGTGGGCCAGTTGTAACACTGTTTACATAGGGCTGACTTAGACTAGCAATCCATGGGTGTTTCTGAAAATGAATTCTGCTTAAAAAAAATTAAATAACCCTGGAAGGAAAAGCTGTCATCAGTAATCATAACCATGAAGCTATCAGATTGTCATAAAAACCCAACTGGTTCACTGTTGTCCTTTAGGAAAAGAAACTTTCCATCCACCCTCAGTTGATGAGTCAGAGCTTCTCCACGTTGAACACCACTTGGAAGAAGCGCTGAGGGTAGCAAAGGCATAGAATGAACTCTGGGTGGAAGACTTCAATATTCATCACCAAGAGTTACTCAGTAGCACCACAACTGACCTCGTTCCTTGAATTCTGAAGGGATTTTGCTGCTAAACTGGGCCTATAGCCCAGTCATGAGAAAACCAACATGGGAAAATCTACATGACCTCACCCTCACAAATCTATGTGTCTCAGATGCATCTATCTATAACAATACTAATAAGAGGGACCACTACACAATCATTGTGGAGACAAAGATTTGTCTTTACACTGGGATACCCTCCATTGTGTTGTGTGGAACTATCATTGTTCTAAATGAAATACATTCAGAACGGATGTAGCAGCTCAAAATTGGGCATCCATGAGGCTCGAAGAGCCATCAGCAGCAACAGAATTGGATTCCAACATTATCTATAACTTCGCAGCCAGTATATCTCTGATTCCGCCATTACCATCAAACCAAGCGACTAACCCTGATTCAATGAGGAATGTGCAACAGTAGTGGGGTACCTGAAAATGGGGCACCAACCTGGTGTGGCTACAACACAGGACATCAGAAGCAGAATGCCAGAACAGAAACTAAATGATCTTACTACCAGTGGGTCAGATCAAAGCCCTGGAGTCCTGCCGCATCAGGCATGAGTTGAGGTAGACAATTGAACAACTAATGGGAGGAGGAGGCTCCATGACATCCCCATTCTTAATGATGGTGGAACCCAGCATGTGAATGCAAAAGGCATGTTGGAAACACTCAGAATCCTCTTCATAAATGGCAAGTGGATGATTCATCTCGGCCTCCACCATCAAAGATGTCAATCTTCAGCCAAGTCGGTTCACTTTATCTGATATCAATAAATGACTGAGCACATGGGATACAGAAAATGCTAACAGGCCGTGACAACATCTCAGCTGTATTGCTGAGGACCTATGCTCCAGAACTAGCCCTGCCTCAAACCACGGTTGGAAGTGGGAATGTTGGTTAATGATTGCACTGTGCTCAGTTCCATTCCCAATCCTCAGATAATGAAGCAGTTCAGGTCCATGTGCAGCAAGACCTGTATAACATCCAGGCTTGTGTTGATAATTGAGAAGTAACATTCTTGCCACATAAGTGCCAGGCAATGGCCATTGCTGACAAGAGAAAGTCTAACCACCTTCCTAGGACACTCAAAGGCATCACCAACATTGAGTCCCCTGGCATCAACATCCTGGAGATTACGATTCACCAGAACCTTAACTGAACAGCCAAATAATTACTGTGCCTACAAGAACAGTTCAGATGCTGGGTATTCTGCAGCAAGCGACTCAGCTCTGGACTCCCCAAAGCCTTTCTCTTACCTACACACAAGGCACAAATCAGGAGTATGTTGGAATTCTCTCCACTTGCCTTGATAGCTCAGCTCCAACAACATTCAAGAAGCCAGCACCATCTAACAACAGTAAAAATGACTTACATTTATGTAGTAAATTGAGCATGGCAAAATATCTAAGGTGCTTAAAAGAACAGCATCAATAAAAACATTTTTGACACTGAACCATAGAAGGAGCCATTAGGATAGATGACCATAAGCTTGGTCAAAGAGCTAAGGAGCATCTTAAAGGAGGAGAGAAAGGGAGAGAGATAGAGAGGTTTAGGGAGGGAATTTGAGAGCTTGGGGCCAAGGCAGCTGAAAGCACAACTGCCAATCATGAGGAAGTCAGAATTGGAAGAGCATAGAGATCCCAAAGGAGTGTAGGGCTTGAGAAGGTTACGGAGATAGGGAGGGGTAAGACTATGAATGGATTTGAAAACAAGGATGAGGATCTTAAAATTGAGTACAGTTGCACTGAGAGCCTGTGTTTAAGTCTGCAGCACAGGGGAGATGAGTGAACAAGACTTGGAGGTCAATTGGCACCCCATTCACCAGCTTAAACATTTACTCCCTCCACCAGTGCCACATTCTTGCTGAAGTGTGTACCAACTACAAGATGCTCTGCAACAATCTGCCAAGGCGTCTTCAAAAGTACCTTCAAAACATATGACCTCTGCTACCTAGAAAGTGAGTCTGGAGAAATGATAATGGAAAACAAGGAAATGGCAGATTAATTGAACAGGTATTTTGCATCAATCTGCAATGTAGAGGATATAATTAACATCCCAGAAGCAGCTATAAATCAGGAAATGGATGGGATGGAGGAACGTAGGAAAATTACAATCATCAGAGAAGTGGTACTGAGTAAATTGTTGGAGCTGTGGGCTGACAAGTGCCTGGGTCCTGATGGACTTCATCCTAGGGTCTTAAAAGAATTGGCTAGTGAGATAGTTGATGCATTGGTTTTAATTTTCCAAACCCACCTAGATTCAGGGAAGGTCCCATTAGATAGGAAGATTGCAAATGTAATTTCATTATTCAAAAGGGGAGGGAGACAGAAAGTGGGAAACTACAGGCCAGTTAACTTAACATCTATCATAGGGAAAATATTAGAAGCTATTATTAAAGAAGCTATGGAAGGGCACTTGAATAATCTCAAGGTAATCAGGCAGAGTCAACATGGTTTTGTGAAAGGGAAATCATGTTTAACCAACTTATTGGAGTTCTTTGAGGAAGTAACATGTGCTGTGGATAAAGGGGAACCAGTGGATGTACTGTACTTAGATTTCCAGAAGGTATTTGATAAAGTGCCACATCAAGGTTATTGCAAAAAATAAAAGCTCATGGTATAGAGGATAATATATTGGAATGGGTGGAAGATTGGCTGGCTATCTGGAAGTAGAGAGTAGGCATAAATGGGTCTTTTTCAGGTTGGCAAGATGTAATGATGTAATGTCACAGGGATCAGTGCTGGGACCTCAACTGTTTACAATTTATATAAATGACTTGGATGAATGGATGGATGGGATGGTTGCCAAATTTGCTGATGACGCAAAGATAGGTAGGAAAGTAATTTGTGAAGAGGACATAAGAAGGCTTCAAAAAGATACAGGTAGGTTAAGTGAGTGGGCAAAGATTTGGCAAATGGAGTGTAATGTGGAAAAATATGAAATTGTCCATTTTGGCAGGAAGAATAAAAGAGAAGCATATTATCTAAACGGTGAGAAATTACAGAGCTCTGAAATGCAGAGGGATCTGGGTGCCTTAGTGCATGAATCGCAAAAGGCAAGTATTCAGGAACAGCAAGTAATTAGGAAAGTTAATAGAATGTTATCATTTCTTGCGAGGGGAATTGAATGCAAAAGTAGGGAAGTTATGATTCGGTTATACAGACCACTAGTGAGGTCACATTGAGAGTACTGTGTACAATATTGGTTGCCTTATTTAAGGAAGGATGTAAAAGTGTTGGAAGCAGTTCAGAGAAGGTTTACCAGATGAATACCTGGAATAGGCGGGTATTCTTATGAGGAAAGGTTGGACAGACTAGGCTTGTGTTTGTGGACTTCAGAAGAGTAAGAGGCGATTTGATTGAAACATATAAGATCCTGAGGCGTCATGACAGGGTGGATGTGAAGAGGGTCTTTCCTCTTGTGGGAGAATCTGGAACTAGGGGGAGAATTTTTAGCTTGGCGGGCAGGCGCGTGCCCGAACTGACCGAGTGTAAAATGACGCGCGATGATGTCGGGCGAGCGACCTGACGTCATCGTGCTCTTGAGCGACATTTCAGTCAGCGGGTGTACGCCGGAATCAGCAGCATGTCCGCTGACAATTAAAAGGCCTATTAAGGCCATTAAAAAGGTAATTAAAAGAAAATTTTTGCTGCCCAGCCAACCTTATGTTTGGTGGGCAGGCGAATCGGCCAAGTGGCCTTTGCATTTTTAAGGACCCTCATCCATGGGTGGGATGAGGTTTCCAACAGCAATTAAAAATAAAATTCAAAAATTAAAATTTAATTAATGACATGTCCCTACTCACGTGACAGAGTCACATGAGGGGGCATGTTTTATAACATTTTATAAAACCTTATTTTTTATTTTGAAAACTGTTCATCTCCCTGAGGCAGCATGTGCGAAGTTCGCATGTGCCCTCCTCCCCCCTCCCCCACACAGGCAGCTGTGAGCGCTGCCGCTTGCGTTTCATGCTGGGCAGGCCTTAATTGGCCTGCCAGCATAAAATCGCTGTCTGGCCCCGATCACGGGCAGTGGTCGGCTTCCCGACCGCTCCCACCAAGCCTGCCCAATGAGGGAAAAATCCTCCCCTAGGAGCAACTTTCTGTGAGAATTTTCTGTGCCCGTTGGTGCCGGGCATGCTCAGCACCATGAGTGGACAACATGGTGAAAAGGCCAGAAATCAGTTTCAGAACATCGTGAAGCCAGTTTGCGATCATCTGCCCAGCCCATCAATGGTGGGCTGTGTTTCCCGCCATTGGACGTCAGGAACCTCATTGCAATACATCTGCATATCGTTATAAGGCCAGCCCGTCCAAATCATCCCACTGTCACTGGATTGTGCGCCAATGTGTTCCCCAACAACATATATAAGGCATGCACTTGGCGGGCTGCACTTTAAGGGGAAATCGGAGGTGAGTGCACAGTAACGTTGCACAGCACTCACGAGGGTCACCTGCTGAACTTCAAGATTGAGGCGTGCTGTGGGAAGGCAAGGGATGACCTGCGATTGAGGTGTGTTGGAGTGGGGGCAAGGGCTGACCTGCAGTTGAAGGTAGTGCACAAGCATGTGCGGGGTAGGGGAGAGGGAAGCGGCCACGCATTAGAGAAACCTTGTATAAAGTGTCCATTCCTCTGCAGCTGAAACAGTTCAGGCACAGCCACTGACATGCTTGGAGTCGGATCTCTAACTTGTCTGCCCAGTCAAGCAATGCAGGGACATGAAAGTGCCACCAGAGCTTTTCACCCCTGGGGCACAGGCTGCAAACTAATGAGCGTTTTAAGGGACTACAGATGATTGGGCACATTGTACAACCTCCTTGCTAAAGCTGCCCATGGAGCAGTCACTGGTGCAGGCGCTCACAGATCCTTGCAATGTCACCATCCCAGTTTGGACCAGTCTCCCCCATGGTTCAAGCTAACAGTGCAGCCTTGCAGTGTGGGTTAGGAGAATGCCAGGGTCAATGAACGCAGCCTTTCATTCCTGCAGATGACTGAGAACCAGTGCCACCGAAGAATGCGCATGTCTAGGGAACTGGTTGGCCTCATCTGCCAGCTACTGCAGGATTTGGCACCACGGGGACATGGGGGGCATTCACTGCCCATGGCCATGAAAGTGACCGAGGCACTCAATTTTTACACCAGTGGCTCTTTTCAGGGCTCCACAGGTGACCTCTGTGGGGTATTACGAGCCTCCACCCACAAATGCATCCATGAGGTCACGGATGCCATCTTCGCGAGGGCACACAACTTTGTGCATTTTGCCAGGGAGCAGGAGAGCCAGGACGCAAGAGCGATTGGATTTGCCCAGATCTTGGGTTTCCCACAGGTGCAGTGTGCGATCGACTGTGACGCTCAGATCTCTGTCACAACACACGGTCAACTACGGCAACCGCAAGGGTATCCATTCACTGAATATGCAGCTGGTGTGCGACCACCACAACACATGTTGCAGGTCTGCTCACGGTTTGCAGGGAGTGTCCACGGTTCCTACTTTCTCAGGCAGTCACAGATCCCTGATGTCTTCCAGGATCCACAGAGACTGTAGGGATGGCTCCTCAGGGACAAGGGCTACCCACAGAGGCAGTGGCTGATGACACCCGTGAGGCGGCCTCAGACTGCAGCAGAGCAAAGGTATGACGAGGCTCATGCAGCAACTCACAACTTTTTAAAAATTCATTCATGGGATGTGGGCTTCGCTGGCTGGGCCAGCATTTACTGCCCATCCCTAGTTGCCATTGAGATGGTGGTGGTGAGCTGCCTTCTTGAACTCCTGCAGCCCATGTGGTGTAGGTACACCCTCAGGAAGGGAGTTCCAGGATTTTAAGCCAGTGACAGTGAGACGTCAGGATGATGAGTGATTTGGAGGGGAACCTCTAGGTGGTGGTGTTCCCATCTATCTGCTGCCCTTGTCCTTCTAGATGGTAGTAGTTGTGGGCTTGGAAGGCGCTGTCAAAGGAACCTTGGTGAATGCCTGCAGTGCATCTTGTAAATGGTACACACTGCTGCTACTGTGCGTTGGTGGTGGAGGGAGTGAATGTTTGTGGATGTGGTGCCAATCAAACGGGCTGCTTTGTCCTGGATGGTGTCAAGCTCCTTGAGTGTTGCGGGAGCTGCACTCATCCAGGCAAGTGGGGAGTATTCCATTACACTCCTGACTTGTGCCTTGTTGTGTGCCAACTGTCCTGCATGAACACAGCTGAAGAGAGTGTAAGCAGAACACCTGTCATGCCAGATGATAAGTATGCCTGGCCTGTGTGGGTAGTGAGTGGTCCTATAGATGGGATGAGGACAATGAAGGTGTGTGTGAGAGAGTGAATGGTGATGTCCCTTGAACTGGCAGTGAGTTATGGCCCAGTGGATGTGTGATGGGTTTGTGCATGTGTGAGTTGGGAGTGATGAGAAGAGTGACTTACCCTGACGGAACGGAGGGGATCATTCATCCTTTTGCAGTACTGGGTGGCTGTCCTCTTTTGTAGCGCATTGGCACTGACCACTGCTGCCACCACCTTCCAAGCTAGATTGGTGATGTTGCTACCCATCCTGCAGCCAGTGCGGGGATAGAAGACTTCACGGCGAGCCTCCACTATGTCCAAATGGCACTCAGGTGACGCGTCATTAAACCCGGGGGCTGCAGTCTTTTTGCCTTTTGGGGCCATGTCTTCCGTGCAACTGTCCTGAGCTGGGAGCATGGAGAGATGTTTGCATGGCTTCACTTTAAATATGACGTTCCGCATGATGAAGTGGTGAGGTGATGATGTGGTGGGCGAATGAGAGCCGCCCAGCCATCGAAACGATGTCTTTCCTGGGAATGCATAATTAATGCGGTGATTTTGAGATGATACGGCATGAGAAGCCACCATTGCGGCTGGCAGGTAAAACATCATTTTCCCCACTCACTACCCCAATTAGTGCAAATCTGGGATGATTGCGCCCACCATTTAAAAATAAGGGGTTGCCCAATTAAAACAAAGATGAAGTGAAGTTTTTTCTTTCAGAGGGTCATGAGTCTTTGGAACCATCTCTCTGAAAAGGTGGTGGAAGCAAGGTCTTTGAATATTTTTAAGGCAGGGGTGGGTAGATCCTTGGTAAGGAAGAGGTGAAAGGTTATCAGGGATGCAGATTTGAGGTTACAGTCAGATCAGCCATGATCTGGTGGAGCGGGCTTGAGGGACTGAATGGCCTACTCCTGCTCCTTGTTCGTATGTGCACCCTGTATACATCGAATGTACTTACATGGACAGGTTAGAATGGGCATAGGAACACCATCACCTCCAAGCTCCCCTCCAAATCACACACCATCCTGACTTAGACATAAATGACCTTTCTATCTGTGTCACTGGGTCAAAGTCCTGGAGCTCCCTACCTAACAGCTCTGTAGGAATACATTCACCTGCAGCAGTTCAAGAAGGCAGCTCACTACCACCTTCTCAAGGGCTGGGCAATAAAATGTCAGAAATGTCCACATCCCATTAATGAATAAAAAAAGATAAAGTTGTTTCTCTCTGTTTCTGACAAGGTAAGGCCATATACCTATGGTATTCGTACAAGCTCATTCTGTTTATATAAATACCCATGGGTTCTGGGTCGCTTTGCCCAAATCTTCTTCTCAGCCTCCACAAGAAGATAGCACATCCTCAGCTACTTCTCATTCCTTCCAATCCGTCATGATCTGTGAATCATCTAGTGCCACATCCTCATTAACGCTAACACCTCCTGGGTGAAAGTATCTGAGCTTGTGTGTGCAAAAGAAGAAGCAAGTGATGCAGGGGATGAGGAATAAAGGGGAAAGGAGCTCAAGAGTGAGCCTGATTTCAAATTTATCTTCATCATCTCCTTCTACATTACCTTCCTCTTCATCGTCATTGTCATCATAGTTCACAAGGCCTAAAGCAAAATACAACGGATGCTGGAAATCTTAAATAAAAACAAAAAATGCTGGAAATGCTCAGCAGGTCAGGCAGCATCTGTGGTGAGTGCTACAATGGGATGGGAGGAGTGCGCGTTGATCTAGCCCCACTGCTCTGCAGGCCATATCATTAATTTAAAAGTTTAGTTTTCACACCAATCATTCTATTTCCCCTACTGGTGCCCAGAATAAAAGAGTCTTCAACCAGGCTTCTTTCAATGAACTCAGAATGATTGTTTATTATAAAACAAAACTTCTTTTTAACAAATTGCAAGCATTGGTTAACAGACAATTGCAATCGGGAAGTATAACTATGTATCTCTTCCTAATGAATTCCCACAGCACATACACATAGACAAACAAAGGACAAACAGATAAGTCTCTCTGCAGAGATGGGCTTTAGAGGGTGGGCATTATAAAAATAAAGGATAAAGGTTGCAGGGTCTCGGCATTGTCAACCTGGAGTTCCCTCATGTGAATGCTGGTCCTGCTGGATGTCTGAAAGTTCTCACCAACTGGTCCCAGCTTTGCAGGTCCAAGTGCAGACTAGTTATACTCAGTTGAGGGTTCTCTGGCTATAGGTTGATAGCCACACACAATTGCAATCAAGGTAGAGAAAGAGAGAGAGCCATTTAGGGTAGCCTTCCTTCCTCAGCTAGTTCCTCAACAAGACTGTCTTCAAAAGCTGCAAGTTCACAACTTATGTTTTTTCTCTCTCCTATGTGACTTCCAGCAAATTGCCAACCTTTACCTTCTCAGCAATTTTCCCCATCAATTAAAGTGATTGCTGTTCAAAGCAGACAACCAGATCTTCCTTAAGCACCATGAAGGCCAGGTGATTTCTTGGAAGGGGCCTGCTTGCTGACAGCTCCATGGTGAACTTAAGACCTTTCTAAAAAAAAATCCCAGGTTAGCATTCAAATGTACAGATAATGCTATGCCCTTCCATTTTGTAAAATAAAAATTCAGTCTTGAGAGATATGATTCTAACAAGAGAAACAGATGTTTCAGATTGATGGCCTTTCATTAGAACTTCGGATGAAAGGTCATCAACCGGAAACATTAACTCTGTTTCTCTCCACAGATGCTGCCTGAGTTGCTGAATATTTTCAGCATTTTTTGTTTATGCTTCACAAGGAGGTAATTTTGTCTCTGTTCCTCCAATTTCTCATCATCATTATCATCTTTCTCCTGTGTCCCTTTTGCTGTGTTGGTTATACAGGAAAGGATGATACAAAGTAAAACTGAGCACTATCTCCTTGGGGTTAAGGTAACAATGAAGGAGATGGAAGCTTTTGACGTGTGGTGCTTCCCAGGGATGCCATAGTGGCAGTCAGTGTTCAGTCATTAACCTGACTCTGGCAGTATGACCCAAACTCATTATCGCTCATTGTGAGAGCAGACCATGACCTTCCTCCTCCAAGGGCATGAGGTGATTTAGATTGGGATTACCCTCTACAAGTGGCTTACCTCTGGTGGGTATTTTGATCATTTTCCCCTCCAGCAAGTTTGAGTAAATTAGATAAAGGCTAACAATTGAGGGATGGGTGCCAAATGCTAAGAGAGAACTGATGTGAGAGTTGTGGTAAATAAACCAATTTGTTACAGTAGAGGAAGAGGGTCTTTGGGTGTGCATTACAAGTAAGTGCCATTAGGAGAGATGGGTAGCCATACTTCTAGTTCCTGAGTTTGTGCTCCCCTCCCCCACCGACCCCCATCATAATGCTGTGACGAAAGTATAATAATTTTCATAATATTTTTCTGGTTTATTGTAAAGTGGGCTTATGGTTGTAAGTATAGGTTGTTCTGTCTGTGTGATTTAATTACATTTAGAGTCAAGTAGACTGAAAGCTTGAGACCAACAAAAGAAGCTAGGTGTGGAAACGTGCTTAAAATGCTAATAAGTAAACATGGATGCTGGTTTAGCAAGTAAGGTGTGATGGGAATTTGCATTTTTTTTAGATAAATGAAGGGATTGTTGGATTTCAAAGGGATGTTCGTCTTTTACAACTAGCCAGATAAGCAAGGCTAAGGGGCGTGTTTATTTTTCCCAAAGGTTACTGCCAAGATTGGCAACATGAAAGTTTTTATATTATGAGGAAGATACAGTTTTAAAGATATATGGAACAAAATAATTAACATATTAAAGAGAGAGAAACATATGTAAAGGTCAATGAAAGGCTATGTGAGGATAGGACTATGTAAGGTCTAACAGGAGTGTATGAAACAGCCTTCAAGAAGCCTCCAGCCATTCGTGCATACGTTTGCTATGTAAAGTGACTGAAGTTGGGGAAAAGCCATTTGGAATTCCACTGTCAAGCGGGTACTGTGTTAACTTTCTAGTTCTGTTTTAAATCTAAAATCTATTTTGGACTGTTGCCTTAAAGGGGGTGTGTAACTGGGAATCAGGTTAATTAGGAATATTAGGATTTGTTTATAGTAGTAAGTAATTGTAGTCTTATGTACACACTTAAAATTTTTTATTTTGTTATAAATATTTTAATTTCATTTTAAAATCTCTAAAGGTCTTGGTGGACTCATTACTTCTGAATTCAGTGCACATACCTCATAATAAATACAAATTGCAAAACCGTTGTGATAGCACAACCAAGTTTCCCTTGCAGATTTGGTCTGCCTGGCACACATCATCTGCCACATCATAACAATGCATTATTAAGGGTTAGCTGCACAGTTACTTTTAGAAGGTAAAAAAAAAATGCTGGTGCCCAGCATACCCAGGGAAGAAAAACAATATTATTGACAAGTGTGTTATCTAGGCTGCCTTCATTAGGTCATCAAATTTCTTGTGGTGATGGTTTACATTCTTGGGGGTAAGACAATTGCCATTCACTGCCATCTTCCTCCATACTGAGATTTTGGCAGATACTCTGCCATGGACATCCAGCACTCTGTTCCTCCTCTGCTTTGTTTCATGAAGGCTGAGGCCAGGCCCTGTGAAATCATGGCATCTTTTCTATATCTGTGCCTATGCTCTTGTAGGTTGTCCTGTGTTAGGTAGTTTTCAAGAGGAATTAAGGGAAAATAGCTGACAAGTCAAGTTAGTGGGGTTAATTTTAATGTTTAGTGGTGGTGTAACACCGCAAAATTAGACCAGCCAATTTCTTGTAGCCTGCTTGATTTTCCTTTACATCAACTTCAAAGCTTGGTAAATTGGGTGCAGTGTATAATGAACAAGAAGTCGATTCAGTATATTCTGTTTAAGGCTATCTCCGAAGACAAGCGCTGTTCCTTAATTAGCTGCTGCTCATCCAGTCTGCTACTGCAATCTTCAGTTAGAACTGGCCTTTTAAATGTGTCATTCTAATTTCCACACAACCCAGTTGATTACTCAAGTTTTACATGGATTTTACTTGAGCCACGGCTACAATGGATTTGCAATGGACCCATTCGTGATTGTGACACTTTTCTGGATGGAGTAAAAACAGTACCATTCATAGGGGTCCAGTTTAAGGCTTGTGTGACTGTTGGAAAGGCATCTTTGGCTGAAGTGACCACTATTTTGAGGACCCGACCTCATTAAGTTCAGGGCCAGATAGGCATCCTAATGCAGCTGATCAAATTGAAGCCTCGAGATCTGACTTGGATAGCTACCAGTAAGGTAGGTTTCGAGGGTGGGTGGGTGGGAGGGAGCATGGGGGCGGTGTTGAGGGGTTGGGTAGGATGGAGATAGGAGTTTGCAATTGCAAAGGTTAGGGGTCCCAGGGCAGGAGTGACCTAGATTATTCTTGTTGGCAAGAGTGCTCCTCTATGGCCTGTGAAAATAATTACACACTTACCTTTGGTGCGCCATTTTGTTTCAATTGCCTATGAAACCAGTCAGAGCCTGCACAGTGACCAAAAATGGCAATCAGGGTTCTATTTGCATCATGGGTCCTCAGCTATCATATTAAGAAGAGTTTGTTCCTCTGGGCTTATGGGGCGGAATTGTCCCAGATTTGCACAAAGTGTGGTAATGGGCAGGAAAAAGGGTGTTTTACCTGCCAGCTACAATGGTGGGATTTCGCGCTGTATCATCCTATTCCTGGCACCTCCCACCTCATTAATAATGCATTCCCGGGAAACACGCCGGGTCGCTGGTGGGGCTTCTGATTTGTCCGCCCCACCATCACCTCAGACCTTCAGTAATCTGGGCGCCATATTTAAAGGGAGCCCCTGCACAGAGCTAGCAATCTCTAAGGGATCAGAAGCTGCTGAAAAGTCATGGCTGCCAAAGGGGGGAAACATGCTGCCTTCAAATGTAGTGACTCCTCCCTTGAGCACCTATTGGATGCAGTGTAGGCTCGCCACAGAGTCTTCTCCCCCCGGTCTGGGTGAAAACCGGCAAACAAGGTGACAAATCCAGCATGGGAGGTGGTGGCAGTGGTGGTCAGCGCCAACGCCCTACAAAAGGGGACAGCCACCCAGTGCCTCAAGAGGATGAATGATCTCCTCCTCTCCGCCAGGGTAAGTCACTCTTCTCATCACTCTCAACTCACAAACCATCACATATCCACAGGGATCTCATTCACTACCAGTTTAAGGGACATCACCATTTATTCACACACACACACCCTCATCTGCCCTGCATCCATGGCACTACTCACCACCCACACATGCCAGGCATCCTTATCATCTGCCCTGGCAGGCATCCTGCTCGCATTCTCACCATCTGTATTCATGTGGGACAAGCAGGCACACAGCAAAAGGGAGAGATCGCAGACTGGTGGAGGAATGCCTGACGTCAAGTGCCTCGCAGACTTTGAAAATAGTTTCATCGAGCTGGCCGGCGATGATCTGGACCGGTCTTGTGCTGACGGTGAGGTCGGTGGTGCTCTACCGAGTGAGGATCCATCAGTGCAACATTCATCAGACAACCAGACTGAGAGTCAGTTCCTCTGTTCCACAGTGTCCAGCCATGCATTAATTATCTCTCCTTGCTTTCACAGGCACATCTGCCTGTGAAAGATGTGCCAAGAGGGTCCACAAGCCAGATCATTGACTAAAGCCCCGAAGACACCTCAGAAGAAGAATCTGATGACACCCTAATTGAAAACCCATCACAGCGCTCACCCACACCCTCCACCAGCACAGAGACACACACCTCGGTGGGACTTAGCTTTAGAATAGCCTCGGGATCACAATCTGGTGAACACATTGCACTGTCTGATCCACAGCAGGTGGCGACAGAGACTTCCCAGGTGTCTGGGAAGGAGGGCTGCTGGAGAACTGCTCGGAGGACTGCTCGGAGAACTGCTCAGAGGACTGCTGGAAGACTGCTTGGAGGACTGCTGGAGGCCAGAAATCTGCTGAGTCCGAGTCAGATGAGGAGCCTCTGGACTCGGTCATACCTCAGTTGTTAGAGCTGCAAAGGCAAGCTCGGGCACATCAGGAAGGGATGTCCACTCCACTCCTCAGATTGTAGGCACGACGGAGGAGTCTGTCCACCTTCAGTCTGAGGTGGCAGCGCTGGCATGCCAACGCACTGGGGTCAACACTGGTAGGATGGTGGCTGCCATGGGGGCCTTGGTCCAGGTCATTGGTCCTGCAATGCTGTGCGGCTGAACTCCATTGCTGACGCCATAGTTGGCCTCCAACAGTGTCAACGCGAGAGGAGCTCAATCTCACTCCAGCTTCCACTTCTCCACAAGGAGTCAGCTAAGGTCCTCTGGCACCCGTAGGGAGGAGGATCAGCAGGTGCACACCCCTGGGCCATTCACCCAGGTGACTCCAGGAGTGTCCAGCCCATTTGAATCCCCTTTTCCTGTGACCCCAGCAGCTCCAGCTCCATAGGCCAAGGAGGGTGAAACTGGCTCACAGCAGGACTCTGAAAGCAGGCCGGGGTCCTCCAGGACTCAGCTCTCCAGGGGACACCCGTCAAGGTATCAGAGTATCACAGTATCACAGTATCTTTACAGTGCAGAAGGAGGATATTCGGCCCATCGAGTCTGCACTGGCTCTCTGAAAGAGCATTCCACCTAGCCCCACTCCCCTGCCTTATCCCGATAACCTTGCACATTTTCTCTTTTCAGGTAGCAATCCATTTCCCTTCTGAATACCTCGATCGAACCTGCCTCCACCACCCTTTCAGAAAATTTGTTCCAGACTCCAATCACCCTGTGGGTAAAAAAAATTTTCCTCACATCACATTTACTCCTTTTGCCAATTATTTTGAATCTGTGCCCTCTAGTTCTTGATGTTCTCTTGAATGGGAACAGTTTCTCACTATTTACCCTGTCCATACCCCTCAGGATCTTCAATATCTCTATCAGGTCTCCTCTTAGCCTTCTTTTCTCCAAGGAAAAGAGGCCCAGCCTCTCCAATCTATCCTCATAGCTACAGTTCTTCATCCCAGAAATCATTCTTGTGAGTCTTCTCTGCAGTCTCCCCAGTGCCTTCACATCCTTCCTCAAGTATGGCGCCCAGGACTGGATGCAGCACTCCAGATGAGGCCTAACTATTGTCTTGTACATGTTCCACATGACCTCCTTACTCTTGTACTCAATGCCCCTATTAATAAAGCCTAAGATACTATATGCTTTATTAACTGCTCTCTCAACATACCCTGCCATCTTCAATGACCTATGTACGTATACACCGATGTCCCTCTGTTCCTGCACGTACTTTAGAGGCTCTCCCTTTATTTTATACTGCCTCACCATGTCTTTCCTGCCAAAACAAATCACCTCACACTTTTCTGCACTGAAATTCATCTGCCACTTTATCTTGCCCAATCCACTAACATGTCTATGTCCTTTGGAAGTTCAAGACTATTCCCATCACAGACAGGGTGTCACAGTCAGCAAGCTGCCTCCACCTCCACTGTGGATGTCGGGGGAGCCCCACAATGTAGTGGCAGGGTTAGGAAGATTAAGAAAATGTAGTTTCACCACTTGGACATGGGCATTCATCATTTGTAAATAATGTTAATTATAGTAAATAAGCTCCCAACGATGTCACCCTGTCTGTGGCTCCTGGCCCTGATGAACAGTGTTCGTGTCAGTCTGAAGTAAAAGCTTGGTTCCTGCACAAGGTAAAGGCAGGTGTCTCAGTCCAGGGCCTCCTCCCTGTGCATTGTGTAACCTTCCCTGCACTTCACTGTCACTGGACACATCAGTCATGCCTACACTTCGATGGGGCTTATCATTGCTGCCAGGATGTTGTGGGTGAGCGACACAGAGTTCCATCACTCTGTGTGCTCTCAGCACCTTTGAGGTGTGACTCACAACCCATTTCATCAGCACCCGTGTCTGGTGACAGTGTGGTCCTAAAGGGTTCAACTTACAAATGATGCCATAGGATCAGGAGAAATTAAAATTTCTCTGCTGCATCTCCATGATATGACCCTGATCACAGAGTGTAAGTGATCTGCCATCAGCCAGACAGGAGTCAGACATTCACATAAGCTCTGTGAGGATCTATGGAGTGTCCCCACTACATGTCGGCATCATCCTCCTGGAATGTAGGGGTGTAGGGGTTATGTGCAGCTGCTGCGTCTCCATGACAGGAGCCTTATCACAGAGGGTATATGCACTGCAATCAGCCAGACAAGAGTCAAACATTCCCAGATTCAATGTGAGGATCTATGGAGTCTCCTCACTGCATGTCACCATCATCCTCCACAAATCTAGCGCTATGAAGGCCTCCCTAGCGCACCTGCCTTGTCTAGGCAATGCAATGGCCTCATCACCGTCACCCTCATCCCCATCAACGTCCTCCTCTTCGGAGGGGACAGGCAGTTCCTCCATCTCATCCTCAGCTAGCTCATCCTGTTGCAGCACCAGGTTGTAAAGGGCACAGCAGGTGACGATGATGTGTGACACCCTCTGCGGACTGTATTGCAGGGCTCCACCAGACCGGTCCAGGCCCCAGAACCTCATTTTCACTATCCCGATGGTTTGCTCCATCAAAGTGTGGGTTGCAGCATGAGCCTCATTGTGCCTTCGCTCTTCTGCAGTCAGAGGTCGCCGCACGGGCGTCATTAGCCATATCCCCTGCGGGTAGTCCTTGTCCCTGAGGAGCCAACACTGCAGCTTCTGTGGGCCCTGGAAGATGTCAGGGATCTGAGACTGACTGAGAAAGTAGGAGTCATGGACACTCCCTGGGAATCATGTGCAGATCTGCAGGATGTGTTTGTGGTGGTCGCACACCAGCTGAACATTCAGTGAGTGGTAATCCTTGCGGTTGACGTAGTTCACTGTTTGTTGCCACAGATCTAAGTGCCATGTGAGTGCAGTCGATGCCACCCTGCACCTGTGGAAAACCAGAGATCTGCGCAAATCCCAGCGCTCTTGCTTCCTGGCTTTCCTGATCCAGGGTGAAATGCACAAAGTTGTGTGCCTTCGTGAACATCCGTGTCCATGACCTCCTGGATGCACTTATGGGTGGAGGCTTGTGAGATCCCACACAGGTCACCTGTGGAACCCTGGAAGGAGGCACTGGCATAAAAATTGAGTGCCATAGTCACTTTCATGGCCACTGGCAGTGGATGCCCTCTAAGTCCCCATAGTCCCAAGTCCTGCAGCAGGTGGCAAATGTGACCAACCAGTTACCTGGACATTCACAGTCTTTGGCAACACTGGTTTTCAGTCATCTGCAGGAATGAAAGGCAGCGTCTACAGGCCCTGGGTCTAACTAGTCACTGACCAGCGACGGCTCGCTATGGCCCTTCAGTGGCATGCACAGGAGCCCCAGCTGTCCCTTCTTCTTGAGGGTGTTGCTCCTCCTTCTGCCCAGCTAGGTGACTCCTTTGCTTTCTTCTCCTTCATCTCTGCTCTCTGTAATCCATGAGGCATACAGCTAGGCCACCAGGCTCCATGATCCTGATGTACTCCTCCTGCAGGATGAAAGAGAGACACGTAGGTAAGCATTGGTTTCCTAGAGACCTCTCATGGTTATGTGTGTGATTCCGACTCCGTCTCAAGGCCCCTAAACCCATCCTGGAAAGTGCTGGCCACCACTTGGATGGCCAGAGATTAGTGCGCTGCATGGCTGCCTGAAACTCCACCAAAATCTGCCCTACTCTGCCCGAGCGATTGGGGCAGCAGCTTTGTCCATTGGACTGCATGCTGTGCTCTCAGCTCAGGCACAGGCATTCTCCTAACCCGTACTGCAAGGCTGCACTGTTAGCTTGAACTATGGGGCAGCCTGGTCCAAACCGGGATGATGATATTGAAGGAGCTGTGAGGACCTCCACCAGTGACTGCTCCACAGCCAGCTTTAGCAAGGAGATTGTACAACGTGCCCAGTCATCCAACTGTTCTGCAGTCCACTAAAATGCTCATTAGTTTGCAGTCTGTACCCGAGGTGTGCAAATTCTGAAGCACTTGGTGGCACTTTCATGCCTCTGCGTCTCTTGAGTTGGCAGATAAGCTAGAGGTCCAACTCCAAGCATGTCAATGTGGCTGCGTCTGAACTGTCTCAGCTGTGGAGAAATGGTCACTTTATACAAGGTTTCCCTAATGCGTGGCCGCTTCCCTCCCCCTCACCCTGCATGTGCTTGTGCACTACCATCAGACCATGCTGCATTTCGCCCCAAACTCGTCCCGACCGCAGTGCCGCCCTTGCCCCGGCACCAAACTATCAGCCAGCTGGGAAAAAGCAACTTGACTGTGCCCTCGCCTGAATGTGCGGTGCCTCAACCTTGAAGCCAAACGGGTGACCCTCGTGAGTGTTGTGCAACGTTCGTGTGCCCTCACCTCCGAGCTACCCTCGAAGTTCAGATCGCCAGGTGCACGCCCTTTAAATGCTATACAATCACACCGATGTGCCCGGATGATCCAGCGTGGGGGGCTGATTCAGGTGAATTGGGCTTATAATGAGATTCTAAGATATTGAAATTAAGTTCCTTACATTGGACGGTGGGAAAGGTAGCCCGCCATTGACGGGTGGAGGGGATGATCACAAATTGGTTTCACGACGGTGTAAAACAGATTTTTGGCCTTCTCGCCATAATGTCCACCCCCCCCCCACCGCCTGCCATGACGTCCGCCGCCAATGGGCACTGAAAATTCTAGCCATGGTGGTCAGCTCCTTTCAAATTGGAGCCAGCTGCAGAGCTGGTGTCAATAGAACATTATGGACACCAATCCCAATTTGACGGGGTTACCGTCCTGGCAACATGAGGCAAAGAGAGTGTGTGTAATTTCCAGGCGAACATATCTGCGTAGAAAGAATTAGTGCATTATGCTACATGACACATGGGGCGGAATTTTACAGCCCCGTCATGGTAACGACATGGCCGTAAGATGCAGTGAGCCGTTCAAAAGTCCATTGACTTCGGTGGGACCGTAAAATCCCACCCATGGTCATATACTGCCAAAAAAAGTCAGACTTTTTTCATTCTTTTATGGAGTGTGGGCATTGCTGGCTAGGCCGACATTTATTGCCCATCCCTAATTGCCCTTGAGAAGATGGTGGTGAGCTGCCTTCTTGAACTGCTACAGTCCATGTGGTGTAGGTACACCCACAGCGATGTTAGGGAGGGAGTTCCAGGATTTTGACCCGGCGACAGTGAAGGAACGGCGATATAGTTCCAAGTCACGATGGTTAGAGGGGAACTTCCAGATGATGTTGTTCCCAAGCATTTGCTGCCCTTGTTCTTCTAGGTGGTAATGGTCGTGGGTTTGGAAGGTGCTCTGGAAAGAGCTCTGCTAAGTTACTGCAGTGCATCTTATAGATGGTACACGTTACTGCCACTGTGCGTCGGTGGTGGAGGGAGTGGATGCTAACCAATCAAGCGGGCTACTTTGCCCTGGATGGTGTCAAAATTCTTGATTGTTATGGGAGCAACACTCATCCAGGCAAGTGGAGCGTATTCCATCACACTCCTGACTTTTGCCTTGTAGATGGTAGTCATGCTTCAGGGAATCAGGAGGTGAGTTACTCTCCATGGAATTCCCAACCTCTGACCAGCTCTTGTAGCCACAGTATTTATATGGCTGATCCAGTTTAGTTTCTGGCAAATGGTAACTCCAGGATGTTGATAGGGGGATAGACAGATTGTTGAAATGAAAGCTTCAAGTTAATTTTGATAAAGCTTTGAATAGACATTTCATATCCTGTTTGTATTTGTACTCTGCTGTCATATGTGCACATATGGCTAGTGAGATTGATGCTTTAAATGAGAAAAGGTTATGTTCCCATTTTCTGCTGCCACCCATTGGTTTTTGTGGCTTGTGATGGAAGCATTCCAGCCTGATTGATTCATGATACCACATTCCTTGTCCTTCACCTGCACTATACAGTTAGTCAGGTTTTGCTTGTGCATGTTGCTGAACTATTTATGCTGCCTGACTCTCCTTGAGTCCACCATAAAAGATTCATTTTGGGAACAGTTACTCATCCATTCTCACTTCAAGGTCAACCCAGTTGTAACTGTACTTCCATTTGTATCATCTCAAAGCTGATGGTATTTTCCTGTGCCAGAATCATAGCAATGTCCTGCCATTTGACACTCAGGAGGGTGTGTGTGAAATTGCTGGCGTGCAGAGTTACAGCAAAAGCAAAGTTGCCACAGGCTTTATTCTAGTGATTTACTTCCGATGATGCAGTGATTGCATATTCATAATATAGACCTGTGTCCTGTAAAAAGGTCAACATAAACAGCGAGTCTCATAGTAATGTGCCATTATTTGGTGACAGGAAATTCTCAAAGGCTGCCATCTGCTCGAATTCTTTATTGATATGCTGTCTCTGCTGGGCTGGTCACTGGAAACCAGTATAATTACTTGTTTGCTTAACAATAGCAGTTGCCGCCTGAGACATGCGATGCAATGTGGAAGCTTAACTGATACCATATGTGCCTTTTATTTATCAGAAAAGGGCCTGGGGTAATAAAGAATAATGCTGCTGTAACCTTTATATATGCAGACATCGCATGACTTCTGGGAGCACTGAAGTCAAGCTTCGGCGGAGAAGAAAAGAGTCGACGTTTCGAGTCCTCACGACCCTTCAACAGAACTGAGTATAGTTAGGAGAGGGGTGAAATGTAAGCTGGTTTAAGATGGGGCGGGGGGTGGGGGGGGGTGGTGGTGGGTGGGGGGAGAGAGAGAGAGAGAGAGTTGAGGGGGGTGGTGGTTGTAGGGACAAGCAAGCAGTGATAGGACCAGATAATCAAAGATGTCACAGACAAAAGGATCAAAGAGGTGTTGAAGGTGGTGATATTATCTAAGAAAATGTGCTAATTAAGATGGATGGCAGGACACTCAAGGTACAGCTCTAGTGGGGGTGGGGTGGAAAGACTGACAAGGTATTAGTTGTAGATTAGTTGAATCATGCTGGAGTTGGCGGAAATGGCGGAGGATGATCCTTTGAATGCGGAGGCTGGTGGGGTGATAAGTGAGGACAAGGGGGACCCTATCATGTTACTGGGAGGGAGGAGAAGGCGGCCTTCTCCTCCCTCCCAGTAACATGATAGGGTCCTTCTCCTCCCTCCCAGTAACATGATAGGGTCCCCCTTGTCCTCACTTATCACCCCACCAGCCTCCGCATTCAAAGGATCATCCTCCGCCATTTCCGCCAACTCCAGCATGATGCCACCACCAAACACATCTTCCCTTCACCCCCCCTGGCGGCATTCCGTAGGGATCATTCCCTCCGGGACACGCTGGTCCACTCCTCCATCAGCCCCTACTCATCAACCCCCACCTCTGGCACCTCCCAATGCCCATGCAGAAGATGCAACACCTGCCCCTTCACTTCCTCTCTTCTCACTGTCCAAGGGCCCAAACACTCCTTTCAAGTGAAGCAGCATTTCACTTGCATTTCCCCTAACTTAGTCTACTGCATTCATTGCTCCCAATGCGGTCTCCTCTACATTGGAGAGACCAAACGCAAACTGGGCGACCGCTTTGCAGAACACCTGCAGTCTGTCCGCAAGAAAGACCCAAACCTCCCTGTCGCTTGCCATTTTAAACACTCCACCCTGCTCTCTTGCCCACATGTCTGTCCTTGGCTTGCTGCATTTTTCCAGTGAAGCTCAACACAAACTGGAGGAACAGCACCTCATCTTCCGACTCGGCACTTTACCGCCTTCCGGACTGAATATTGAGTTCAACAACTTTAGATCTTGAACTCCCTCGTCAATCCCCACCCACTTTCCGTTTCTTCCCCCTCCCTTTTGTTTTTCCCAATAATTTATATAGATTTTTCTTTTCCCACCTATTTCCATTATTTTTAAATCTACAACTAATACCTTGTCAGTCTTTCCACCCCACCCCCACCAGAGCTGTACCTTGAGTTTCCTGCCATCCATTCTTAATTAGCACATTTTCTTAGATAATATCACCACCTTCAACACCTCTTCGTTCTTTTGTCTGTGACATCTTTTGGTTATCTCCTCCTATCACTGCTTGCTTGTCCCAACAACCTCCCGCCCTTCCTCCCCCCAACCCCCTTAAACCAGCTTATAATCACCCCTTTCCTGTATCTACTTAGTTCTGTTGAAGGGTCATGAGGACTCGAAACGTCAACTTTGCTCTTCTCCGCCGATGCTGCCAGACCTGCTGAGTTTTTCCAGACATTTCTGTTTTTGTTTTGGAGTTCCAGCATCCGCAGTTTTTTGTTTTTATCTATGGGAACAACAAGGTAGCTGCTCCAACCAATCCTGTAATCAGGGAAATGTGGTGGGTACGCCAAAATCACGTCATACTCACTTTGATTTCAACAGACACAGGCAGGCTGTAAGCAACTCCATGCTTGAAAAATGGGGCCCGTGAATTTCTAGCTCCGGGTGTTCAAAATGATAGTCTTTCCTATCCAGTGATAATATTGTTGAAGTTGATGAGCATAAAAGCTTACCAAAAAGAAAAAAAAAAGCCTTACAAATTAAAAAAGCTATTAGCTGAATTAAATTTCTTTATAGCTGTATACACGTCTCTTACATCTTGGGTTAAGGACTGTCTTTGATGTACTAAAAAAATTGAAGGTTACATTTTAGCACCAATACTATTTTTTTTCATCTTTTATATTTCAGTTGCTGTATGTTAGATGTCACTTCAAAGATATACTCCAGGATAAGTCTGTTTAATTGCCTGGACTTAGAGCTGTCTCAGGATGGCATTTCTGATTGATCAGAACATACACCAGTAATTAAAAGTGATTTTATACCAGATAAAAGTCACTTTTTTTTATTGTGTAGCTACAGATTGGATTTGCAACAAAAGATCTCTTAAATGTTACGGACCTGTACATAGTTCTAGAAGGGCTGATCTGCATTGGCCATAGGATGTTAACCACCAAACAGAACAAGGGGAACGGGATGATAGTGTTTGGATAGACACTGAGATGTCAAACCCCAGCCTGCACAGAATGACAAACAGGAAAATCCTGGTTCTGTATAGCCCCAGAAAGGCCACATTTCCATTTCAAAGGGCATGTTCAAGTTTCTTTTCAAAATAATTTTTTAAATATTGGCTAAGATAAAGGGGAGCCTACAACTGTGACATCTTCAAAGAACTTTCTCCTCAGACAAAATATTCATTAGCGAAGTATAATTAACTGAGTTAAACCTTTCATGAAGAGTGTTATCTGTAATTAGCATTTTCAAGAGCAAGACAAGCAGGTTCTGTTGGCATTTGCCTCAAAAGCTTAGCCTTTGTCAAACTAAACTCTAGGTGTTGATAGTTAAAAAATATACCTGATGCGCATCAGGCCAAAATATGTAAAGTTTCATAGAAATTTGGAGAAGAAAGGCAACCTTTTGGCAGTTGATTTTCTTGCTCTGGCAGATACCCGGGTGACTTTATTGATTTCTTGCTGCAACAACCACAGAGAATAAGCTTGACTTCAGAGATAAAAACAAAAAACTACTGCGGATGCTGGAAATCCAAAACAAAAACAAAATTACCTGGAAAAACTCAGCAGGTCTGGCAGCATCGGCGGAGAAGAAAAGAGTTGACGTTTCGAGTCCTCACGACCCTTCAACAGAACTGAGTATAGTTAGGAGAGGGGTGAAATATAAGCTGGTTTAAGGTTGGGGGGGGGTGGGGGGTGAGGGGGTGGAAAGAAGTTGAGGTGGGGGGGTGGTTGTAGGGACAAGCAAGCAGTGATAGGACCAGATAATCAAAAGATGTCACAGACAAAAGGATCAAAGAGGTGTTGAAAGTGGTGATATTATCTAAGAAAATGTGCTAATTAAGAATGGATGGCAGGACACTCAAGGTACAGCTCTGGTGGGGGTGGGGATGGGGGGAGTGAGTTTAAGATCTAAAGTTGTTGAACTCAATATTCAGACCGGAAGGCTGTAAAGTGCCTTGTCGGAAGATGAGTTGCTGTTCCTCCAGTTTGCGTTGGGCTTCACTGGAACAACGCAGCAAGCCAAGGACATACATGTGGGCAAGAGAGCAGGGTGGAGTGTTAAAATGGCAAGCAACAGGGAGGTCTGGGTAATGCTTGCGGACAGACCGAAGGTGTTCTGCAAAGCGGTCACCCAGTCTGCGTTTGGTCTCTCCAATGTAGAGGAAACCGCATTGGGAGCAAAGAATGCAGTAGACTAAGTTGGGGGAAATGCAAGTGAAATGCTGCTTCACTTGAAAGGAGTGTTTGGGCCCTTGGACGGTGAGGAGAGAGGAAGTGAAGGGGCAGGTGTTGCATATTTTGCGTTTGCATGGGGAGGTGCCGTGGGAGGGGGTTGAGGAGTAGGGGGTGATGGAGGAGTGGACTAGGGTGTCACGGAGTGAACGATCCCTACGGAATGCCGCCAGGGGGGCTGAAGGAAAGGTGTGTTTGGTGGTGGCATCATGCTGGAGTTGGCGGAAATGGCGGAGGATGATCCTTTGAATGCAGAGGCTGGTGGGGTGATAAGTGAGGACAAGGGGGACCCTATCATGTTTCTGGGAGGGAGGAGAAAGCGTGAGGGCGGATGTACGGGAGATGGGCCGGACACGGTTGAGGGCCCTGTCAACGACCGTGGGTGGAAAACCTCGGTTAAGGAAGAAGGAGGACATGTCAGAGGAACTGTTTTAGAAGGAAGCATCATCAGAACAGATGCGACGGAGGCGAAGGAACTGAGAGAATGGGATGGAGTCATTACAGGAAGCGGGGTGTGAGGAGCTGTAGTCGAGGTAGCTGTGGGAGTCGGTAGGCTTGTAATGGATATTGGTGGACAGTCTATCACCAGAAATTGAGACAGAGAGGTCAAGGAAGGGAAGGGAAGTGTCAGAGATGGACCATGTGAAAATGATGGAGGGATGGAGATTGGAAGCAAAATTAATAAATTTTTCCAGGTCCCGACGAGAGCATGAAGCAGCACCGAAGTAATCATCGATGTACCGGAGAAAGAGTTGTGGGAGGGGGCTGGAGTAGGACTGGAACAAGGAATGTTCCACATACCCCATAAAGAGACAGGCATAGCTGGGATCACATCAACAATTTCCAGTTCCCTGGCCCCAACTGCCTCCTCTTCACCATGGACGTCCAATCCCTCTACACCTCCATCCCCCACCGGGATGGTCTGAGGGCCCTTAGCTTCTTCCTCGAACAGAGGCCCGAACAATCCCCATCCACCACTACTCTCCTCCGTCTGGCTGAACTTGTTCTCACACTGAACAATTTCTCTTTTAACTCCTCTCACTTCCTCCAAATAAAAGGTGTGGCTATGGGTACCCGCATGTGTCTGCACACCAGAAATCATGGCTGATGGAGAATCATTGCTGCATGTTTCAAGGATGGTTCACAAGGCACAGGGGAGGCTCCCCAGTTCAGTAATGCTGCTCCGGAGGCTCGGAAACCTTTGTCGATTGTCGTAAAAACCCATCTGGTTCACCCATGTCCTTTAGGTGAGGAAATCTGCCGAGTTCACCTGGTCTGGCCTACATGTGACTCCAGACCCACAGCAATGTGGTTGACTCTTAAATACCCTCTGAAATGGCCTAGCAAGCCACTCAGTCATAACAAACCGCTATAAAAGTCAATAAAAAGGAATGAAACAAGACCGGCCACATGGCACCAACATAGGCGCCGGAAAAGACAACAGCAAACCCAGGCCTGTTGACCCTGCAAAGTCCTCCTTACTAACATCTGGCGGCATGTGCTAAAATTGGAGGAGCTGTCTCACAGGCTAGTCAAGCAACAGCTTAACATCGTCATCCTCACAGAATCATACCTTACAGATCATGTCCCAGCCAACTCCATCACCATCCCTGGGTATATCCTGTCCCACCAGCAGGACAAACCTAGCAGAGGTGGCAGCACAGTAGTATACAGTCGGGAAGGAGTTGTCCTGGGAGTCCTCAACATCGACCCCGGCCCCCATGAAGTCTCATGGCACCAGGTCAAACATGGGCTAGGAAATCTCATGCTGATTACCACATGCCGCATGCCCACCATCCTCCACAGCTGATAAGTCAGTACTGTTCCATGCTGAACACCACTTTGAGGAAACACTGAGGGAGGCAAGCGTGCAGAATGTACTCTGCGTGGGAATGCCCAAAAAGGAGCACAAGGCTGTCACTCACCATCACCCTGGAGAGTGTCTCTTGTGCCAGATGCCATGGGAAGCATTACTTACAAACCACCATCTCTTCCAGGGAACTCAGTGACAGATTTTTTACTTGTTATTCATTTGTGGGATGTGAGCATCGATGGCTAGGCCAGCATTTATTGCACATCCGTAATTGCCCGTGAGAAGGTGGTGGTGAGCTGTCTTCTTCAACTGCTGCAGTCCATGTGGTGCAGATGTGCCCACAGTGCTGTTAGGAAGGATTTTGACCCAGCGGCAGTGAAGGAGCGGTGATATATTTCCAAGTCAGGATGGTGAGTAGCTTGGAGGGGAACTTCCAGTTGGTGGTGTTCCTATCTATCTGCTGCCCTTGTCCTTCTAGATGGTAGTGGTTGTGGGTTTGGAAGGTGCTGTCTGAGGAGCCTTGGTGAATTCCCACAGTGCATCTTGTAGATGGTACACACTGCTGCTACTGTGCATCGGTGGTGGAGGGAGTGAATGTTTGTGGATGTGGTGCCAATCAAGCGGCTGCTTTGTCCTGGATAGTGTCTAGCTTCTTGGATGTTGTTGGAGCTGCACTCATCCAGACAAGTGGAGATATTCCATCAGACTCCTGACTTGTGCCTTGTAGATGGTGGACAGGCTTTGGGGAGTCAGGAGGTGAGTTACTCATTGCACGATTCCTAGCCTCTGACCTACTCTTGTAGTCACAGTGTTTATATGGCTAGTCCAGTTCAGTTTCTGGTCAATGGTAACCCCAAGATATTGATAGTGGGAGATTCAATGATGCCAATGCAATTGAATGTCACGAGGCGATGGTTAGATTCTGTCTAATTAGAGATTGTCATTGCCGGGCACTTGTGTGACACAAATGTTACTTGCCACATGTCAGCCCAAGCCTGGATATTGTCCAAGTCTTGCTGCATTTGGACATGGACTGCTTCAGTATCTGAGAAATCGCGAATGGCGCTGAAGATTGTGCAATCATCAGTGAACATCCCCACTTCTGACCTTATGATGGAAGGAAGATCATTGATGAAGCAGCTGAAGATGGTTTGGCCAAGAACACTACCCTGGGGAACTCCTGCAGTGATGAACTCCTGCACAACCTCTTCCTTTGTGCTAGGTATGACTCCAACTAGTGGAGAGCTTTCCCCCTGATTCCCACTGACTCCAGTTTTTCTAGGGCTCCTTGATGCCACACTCTGTCAAATGCTGCCTCGATATCAGGGGCAGTCACTCCCACCTCATCTCTGGAGTTCAGCTCTTTTGTCCATGTTTGAACACAGGCTGTAATGATGTCAAAAGCTGAGTGACCCTGGCAGAACCCAAACTGAGTGTCAGTGAGCAGGTTATTGCTAAGCAAGTGTCACTTGATAGCACTGTTGATGACCCCTTCCATCACTTTATTGATGATCAAGGGTCAACAAATGGGGTGGTAATTGGACGGGTTGGATTTGTCCTGCTTTTTGTGTACAGGACATACCTGGGCAATTTTCCACATTGCCGGGCAGATGCCAGTGTTGTAGCTGTACTGGAACAACTTGGCTAGGGGCACGGCAAGTTCTAGAGCACAAGTCTTCAGCACTATTGCTGGAATATTGTCAGGGGCCATAGCTTTTGCAGTATCCAGTGCCTTCAGCTATTTATTGATATGATGTGGAGTAAATCGAATTGGCTGAAGACTGGCATCTGTGATGCTGGGGACCTTTGGAGGATCATCCACTCGGCACTTGTGGCTCAAGATTGTTGCAAATGCTTCAGCCTTATCTTTTGCACTGCTGTGCTGGGCTCCTCCATCATTGAGGATGGCAATACTTGTGCAGCCTCCTCCTCCAGCGAGTTGTTTAATTGTCCACCACCATTCATGACTGGATTTGGCAGGACTGCATAGCTTAGATCTGATCCGTTGGTTGTGGAATCACCAAGCCCTGTCTTTCACTTGCTGCTTAAGATGCTTAGCCCGCAAGTAGTCCTGTGTTGTAGCTTCACCAGGTTGACACGTAATCTTTAGATTTGCTTGATGCTGCTCCTGGCATGCCCTCCTGCACTCTTCATTGAACCAGGGTTGATCCCCTGGCTTGTTGCTAATGGTAGAATGCTGGATATGCCAGGCCATGAGATTACAGATTGTGTTAGAGTACAATTCTGCTGCTGCTGATGGCCCACAGCACCTCATGGTTGCCCAGCCATGAGTTGCTAGATCTGTTCAAAATCTATCCCATTTAGCATGATGGTAGTGCCACACAACATGATGGAGGGTATCCTCAATGCAAAGACAGGACTTCGTCCCTACAAGGACTGTGCGATGGTCACTTCCACCATTACTGTCATGGACAGATGCATCTGCAGCAGGCAGGTTGGTGAGGATGAGGTCAAATATGTTTTTCCCTCTTGTTGGTTCCCTCACTGCTTGCCACAGACCCAGTCTGGCAGCTATGTCCTTTTGGATTCAGCCAGCTTGATCAGTAGTGGTGCTACCGAGCCACTCTTGGTGATGGACATTGAAGTCCCCCACCCAGAGTACATTGTATGCCTTTGCCTCCCTCAGTGCTTCTACCAAGTGGTGTACAACATGAAGTAGCATGATGGTAGTGCCACACAACATTCATCAGCTGAGGGGGACAGTACATGGTAATCAGCAGGTTTCCTTGCCCATGTTTGACCTGTTGCCATGAGACTTCATGGGGACTAGAGTCGATGTTGAGGACACCCAGGGCTACTGCCTCTTGACTGTATACCACTGTGCCACCAATTCTGCTGGGTGTGTCCTGCTGGTGGGACAGGACGTAGCCAGGGATGGTGATGATGGTGTCTGGGACATTGTCTGTGAGGTATGATTCCGTGAAGGTGACTATGTCAGGCTTTTGCTTGATTAGTCTGTGAGACAGCTCTCCCAATTTTGGCACAAGCCCCAGGTGTTAATAAGCAGGAACTTGCAGGATCAACAGGGCTGTTTGCCATTGTCGTTTCCGGTGCCTAGGTCGGTGCCGGGTGGTCTGTAAGGTTTCATTCCTTTTTATTGGCTTTGTAGCAGTTTAATATAACTGAGTGGCTAGCCAGACCATTTTAGAGGGCATTTAAGATTCTATCACATTACTGCGGATCTGGAGCAGGCCACACCAGGTGAGGATAGCAGATTTCCTTCCCTAAAGGACATTAGTGAACCAGATGGATTTTTACAACAATAGACAATAGTTACACGGTCATCATTAGACTTTTAATTCCAGATTTTTATTGAATTCAAATTCCACCACCTGCCATTCAGGGGTTCAAACCCAGGTCCCCAGAGCATTACCCTGAGTCTCTGGATTACCAGTTCAGTGACAGTACCACTATGGCACCACCTCCTCCAATCTGAATGAGAGATGCCATCCCAAACAGATTCTATGGAACCCTCATTAACTCCCCCCAGACGCTTGTCACACCACGAGCCAACCGGTCTCACGGAACTCCGTCTTTCTCACCAGGTTTTCCAATATTACTCTCAAAGAACTCACTTTGGAATAACAAAACAAAAACAAAAATACCTGGAAAAACTCAGCAGGTCTGACAGCGTCTGCGGAGAGGAATACAGTTAATATTTCGAGTCCGAATGAATCTTCATCAGAACTAAGGAAAAATAGAAAAGAGGTGAAATATAAGCTGGTTTAAGGGGGGGTGGGACAGGTAGAGCTGCATAGAGGGCCAGTGATAGGTGGAGATTGCCAAAAGATGTCATAGACAAAGGAACAAAGAGGTGTTGACGGTGGTGATATTAGCTAAGAAATGTGCTAATGGTGACATTAAGGGTAGAAACCAGGACGAGCAAGGTACAGATAGCCCTAGTGGGGGTGGGGTGGGAGGAGGGGATTGAAATAGGCTAAAAGGTCGATATAAAACAATGGATGGAAATACATTTAAAAATAATGGAAATAAGTGGGAAAAGAAAAATATATATAAATTATTGGAAAAGGGGGATTCGGAAAGGTGGTGGGGATGGAGAAGAGAGTTCATGATCTAAAGTTGTTGAACTCAATATTCAGTCCGGAAGGCTGTAAAGTGCCTAGTCGGAAGATGAGGTGCTGTTCCTTCAGTTTGCGTTGAGCTTCACTGGAACATTGCAGCAGGCCAAGGACGGACATGTAGGCATGAGAGCAGGGTGGAGTGTTGAAATGGAAAGCTGTCCGCAAGCATGACCCAGATCCCTCTGTCGCTTGCCATTTCAACACTCCACCATACTCTCATGCCCACATGTCCGTCCTTGGCCTGCTGCATTGTTCCAGTGAAGCTCAACGCAAACTGGAGGAACAGCACCTCATCTTCCAATTAGGCACTTTACAGCCTTCCGGACTGAATATTGAGTTCAACAATTTTAGATCATGAAACTCTCTCCTCCATCCCCACCCCCTTTCCAATCCCTCTTTTTCCAATAATTTATATATATTTTTCTTCTCCTACCTATTACTATTATTTTTAAATGTATTTCCATCTTTTGTTTTATCTCTACCTTTTAGCCTATTTAGATCCCTTCCCCCCACTCCACCCCCACTAGGTCTATCTGTACCTTGCTTGTCCTGCTTTCTACCCTTAATGTCACCATTAGCACATTTCTTAGATAATATCACCACCGTCAACACCTTTGTTCTTTTGTCTATGGCATCTTTTGGTTATCTCCACCTATGACTGGCCCTCTATCCAGCTCTACTTGTCCCCCCCCCCCCCCACCGCCACCACCCCTTAAACCAGCTTATATTTCACCTCTTTTCTATTTTTCCTTAGTTCTGATCAAGAGTCATTCCGACTTGAAACGTTAACTGTATTCCTCTCCGCAGATGCTGTTAGACCTGCTGAGTTTTTCCAGGTATTTTTGTTTTTGTTTTGGATTTCTAGCATCCACAGTTTTTTGCTTTTAATTCACTTTGGAATGTTCTCCCAAACGATGCTTTATCTCGGACGCCTTCGAGAAGAGTCCACCTCCAGGGTTTTGAATTCCTCTTCCGTTGTTCCTCTCCCTTGGATCGCCATGTACATTCAAGCTTTGCCTTCCACGCACTCTCTCTCAGATACTCAGCCCTGCCAACAGAACACCACTGCTCCATGTGGCCATAGTAAATAGTCTCCAATCTTTGGCTGTCTCCTTGAATCTTCTGGCTTCTCGCAAGCCTATTATGCTTTTAGTCTGTATCCTGCAGTTTTTGTGCTTTAAGCTTGGAGGCTTCCTCTACTCCTCACCCTTAACTTCACATAACAGGACCTTTTCCACATTCCTATTCTTTTCCTCTGACTAGAAGGTCTTCTTGGGACTTTTTTTTTTGTCCTACTCCCTGTTTTCTGGAACCTTCTCCTGGTCTTATGGGAAATCTGCTCCCTCTGCTGTGTCCAGCCTCTCCTGGCTCCTGGCTTCAACTAAAGTAAAATTGTATTCTGTTTCTCCCTGTTTCTCTGTGGGCCCCCTGTTGCTTAGCAACAGTCCAGTTTTTTCTACCTTGTGTTTGTTTTAACTCCCCTTCAAGAGTCATAAAACCTCATTAGAATATAGGCATCTTTTAAAATGAAACCAAACCTCCAGCTCCCCCCTTACTTAATGCACCAATCCAAAAACACAAATTAAACTTAAAGATCTACCTCACTACTGAAACACACAAATACGCCTATAACTTATTTAGAACTATTTCTAGCCCCTAACAGTCAGATGAGGACCTCAATCAGACAGCATACAGGAGAACGCTAATGATGATGCACACTGAGACACTGGGTGCCAGGCAACTTATATTTATATAGCACCTTTGACATAATGAAATGTCCCAAGATGCTTCACAGAAGCATTATAAAACTAAGCATGACACCAAGCACATATGGAGATATTAAGTCAGATACAAAAAAATTGGTTAAATAGGTGGGTTTTAAGGAGTGTCTTAAATAAGAAAAGCGATGTGGAGAAGAGGAGAGGTGGACATTCGGTATTCTGGAGTGTGGGGCCTCGGAGATCAAAGACATGGTCATCAATGATGAAAAAATTAAAATTGGGGATGCTCACAAGACCAAAATTTAAGGAGTGCAGAGATATTGGAGGGCATGGGGCTGGAGGAGATTACAGAGCTAGAGAGGGGCAATACCATGGAGGCATTTGAAAACAAGGATGCAAATTTTAAAATCAATATGTTGCTTGACTGGAAGCCAATGTTGGTCAGTGAACACAGGAGTGATGGAGGAACAGGACTTGGTGCAAATTAAGGCATGGGCAGTGGAGCTTTGGGTGGTCTCAAGTTTTCAGATGGAAAAATGTGGGAGACCAGCCAGTAATACATAAGAATCAGCCTTCTATCGCTGTCCAGGAACATAGAGGAGACCAGCTCCAAAGTGACAGAGGGCATCATGCAGAGCTTGGAGCCCATACTTTCCACCATGAAAGTGACGGATGCCTCCGTGACAGCACTGCCTCACCAGCCTATAAATAACATCTGCTGGCTATTGCCTTTGCTTCCAATGCAGCACAGGTGAATGCCTCCCGAAGGTGTTGGAGGCAGTTCAGAGGAGGTTTACTAGGTTGATATTTGGAATGAGTGGGTTGTCTTATGAGGAAAGTTTGGACAGACTGAGCTTGTTTCCACTGGAGTTTAGAAGAGTGAGGTGTGATTCGACTGAAGTATATAAGATCCTGAATGGTCTTGACAAGGTGGACGTGGAAAGAATGGTTCCTCTTGTGGGTGAGTCCAAAGCTAGGGGGCACTGTATTAAAATTAGGGGTTGCCCTTTTAGGACAGAGATGATGAGAATTTTTTTTTTTCAGAGGGTTGTGTGACTTTGGAACTCTCTGCCTCAGAAGGTGGCAAGGCCGGGGTCATTGAATATTTTTAAGGTGGAGATAAGGGAATCAAAGGCTATCCGGGTTGGATGGGAATGTGGAATTTGAAACACAAGCAGATCAGCCATGATTTTAATGAATGACATAGCAGTCTCGAGGGGCCGAGTGGCCTACTTCTACTCCTATTTCATATGCTCATGTCTAGTGCTGCAATGGAAGTTTAGTTGGAGGCTATGAGGTCCTTCATTTCTGCCATGCAGGCCCAGACTGCTGCCATCATGGCTGTGGTTGTCAATGTTCAATGAAGCATGCAGGCTTTCAGAGCAGTCCAGCAATCTGTGTTTGAGCTGATTACTTGGAATGCTGAACATGCTGACCCTTGGGAATGGCAGTGACTCCTTGGATGGTGAACCTGCTGGCTTCTCTCAGGATGACAGCATTCGTCCTCCCACCACTGCTATACTCCACCAGTTCCATTGGTGTGGCCTGTCAGCTAGTCCAGACTGCTGCTGCCCTTGCCAAGTTGGTGCAGCCTAAAGCTGGGCCCTCAAGGCCCAGAGCTTTCTCAGAGTCATCCTACAAGACCACCTGCTTTCTCCCCAGTGAAAGTCAGCAGCCTTTCACCAGCTTTGCCACAGGGACTGGGGTCGCATTGTGTAGGAGCACTAGGCCAGGCAAAAGTACCCACAAGAAAGACACTAAGGGAATTCACAAGAGAGATTAGTTCATTGCTATTTGCATAACTGAATGTGTTGTTGGATAAGGATGTCTTGTAAGGATAAGGTGAAAGTTTTTATTGGTGGCTCTTTTTACTGATTGTTGACCAAGGGGACATTGTGATGGGGGTGATTGGTGGGTCCATGTTGGGATGGGGAAGTTGTTTGAAGTGGAAATGGGGTCCCACAATCCACAGTGTGGCATGAGGTCCAGGATGCTTCCTCCCTGCCTCCTCCAGTTCCTTCTCCTCCTCTTCCCTCCCTTCTCATAGGTCTTGGCCTCACTGTACTCTCTATCCAATTCTTTGGTGCTTGTTGCAGACCCAGAGGCATTGGGAGAAATGCCCCCACCTGGGTCAGTGAACTCTGTTGCTGTGGCCTGGATCTCACTGAAATCTGGTGGACCCTCCCTGCCAGCTCAGGAAAAAAAAATTGGTTGCAATCTACAACCAACTCTTTGTATCATTTCCATGGCCATGGATTCATCGCAGGCTCCCTTCTACATCAGCTTAGTGCCTTTGCTCAAAGGTTTGGCCTTGATTTTATTGTTCTTTAGGCCTCCAATGAATGTCTCTTTAAGGTCGATTTCTAAGTTTGCGCCATACCAACTTTCACGAGAGAGTTTCTTTAATTCGAGAATTTAATCTGCTAATGTTTCTTTTCACGGAATGCAACACCCAGGACAATCCCATTCTTAGTCATGCTATAATATGAGTCCATAATCTCATTAATTTCAGAATAGTCCATAGCACTGGAATCTCATGGGCAACATTGGTTAGACACCACCTCAAAAGAATTTGGCCATACCATTGTGAGGAAAACATTTACTTTATCCTCATCTCCTATTTTATCACTCTCAACTAAATGTGTGATCTTTGTTCAGAATTGCACCATTCCTCGATTGTCCCCAGATAGGCCTTCAGTGCTATTTTTCAATTATGTATCATGCTGACTCACTGCACACCTGAATATGATGTACACACACGGAACAATCTATAAAATGACTCAAATTTCCTCAAAATCAACTTTAGGAGTGCCCAAAATGTGCCACAATGTTCTTCAGTC
Source organism: Cetorhinus maximus (assembly GCF_964194155.1). Lineage (NCBI taxonomy): Eukaryota > Metazoa > Chordata > Chondrichthyes > Lamniformes > Cetorhinidae > Cetorhinus > Cetorhinus maximus. Next base: position 93,189,510 of record NC_135879.1, on the reverse strand, counting down.
CTGAATTTCTCAAATCAAATTTAAACAAGAATTCCATCCCAGCCTTGTGGTCACCTACACACCATGTGGATTCACCGTAAGCAGCCATTATTGAACAACATTATTTACACGCCCCAACAGAGAGGGCAACAGAGGGGGAGTATAAAAATTCTCAGCTATTACAATGTATCACACCTTTCTTCTCCTCTCATGTTGTGTGGTCATACATCAAGTAGCCAGCCCTGCAGGCCGCACCCAGTAAATAACATAATGCCTCCATAGCACAACTACAAGAGGTGTCACATGAGGCAATATCTAGCTCCCAATGTCAAAATGAAGCACTCCCTGATTACGTCCAGCAGGGTTGCAAGTTCTCTGCTGTTCTGTAACCATCCAGACCAGAAAAGGATGTTTTTATTGTAGCTATACTTTGTTGATGTTTGCAGTTCTTGGTGACTGTAAGCATGTTTGCTAAACTTTTGACTGTATTTGTGGCACCATGACTGGATCTCCCCGTTTAACTAGTCAAGACTTTGCAAGTACAGTCAGCAAGTATTGTTTCTCACCATAGGTTTAGTGGGTCAATGCAGTAATTACTATTGTGCATGTACACAAATGGAAGAATAGTCATTGTGAAGTAAAGATCTTTCCCCAGGTGGAGGCATGATGCTTAGATCCATGGAGTTAGGAGATGGGGGACTGTATGCGTGCAGCTTGGGAAAATAGGAACAGAAGTAGGTCATTCAGTCCATCAAGCCTCTTCTGCCATTCAGTTAGACCGTGGCTAACCAGTATCTTAACTCCCTCAACACACCTTAATTCTGTAAGCCTTATATATCAATCTTAGTTTTGATATTTCAGATTCACCTAGCCTCACCAGCTTCTGGGGGAAAGTGTTCCAGATTTTTTTTTTACTACCCTTTGACTGAAGAAGCGCTCCCTCATATCATCGCTGAACAGCCTAGCTCTAATTTTAACATTAGGGTAGTAGGGTTGGGGGGAAAGTGTACCCATCAGAAGCTTTGGTGGTTCAATAACAGCAAACGCGCAAATGTCTGAAGCTCTTTTCATAAACCACTTCTGTGTTTCAAATGTAAATTTTGGAGTCCACCTGAAACAAGTATTAGGCTTAATAAATGTACAAATCAGGGTTCTACAGCAGTTTTAGCACCTTGAATGTGAAATTAAATTAAAACTGAATGAAGCAGTGCTACATATGCTTTGCCTGATTACACCAGATCCTGAGCGTCTGAATCAGCAGCTCTTAAAGGCACTGTTGGATACCACTCAGAAAATGTGCAAGAAATGTTCAGTTTTTATATTTATCGACAGAGAAAAGAGAGGAGTGCTCCTCCTGGGTGCACAAAGGATTTCCAGCTGACTGCCAGCATGTTCAAGACCCAGACAAGACTTCTCTCCTCCTCCTCTCTCAGATGAGCTCAGGCCCGAGAGCAGCACAGACTGGCATGCTGAGCAATGGATGCACTGACTTTATGCCATTTTAGGCACTAGTCGCTTTCTAGATTAAGAATGTCCCTGGGGCACAGAATTCAAACCCCTCTAAGGTCTTCCGAGTGGGGTGAGCTGTGCCTCCAGCCGCTTCCCACATATGCTTCCCTTGCATACACCAGAAGCCTCTGAACTGGTGATGTCATGGTGTCACTCAGCCCTACTACCTGATTAATTTGCAACTATGGATCGCGCAAGTCCATTCAATATATTCACCTGTCACTCATCAAAGAACATGCATTTAGCTGCAAGAGAGGCCCAGAACTAGTGTTTTTTTAAAGGTCTAGGTGCACAGCTTATGGGTTAGATCAATATCTACTATTGCAAAGTTTATAGAAGTAGTCTGGAGTGTTTTTGAAGGCGCTGTTGTGCATTGTTGGAATTGGCAAGGGGAGTGTTGCTGCATCCTCATAGGGCATGGTGAGGATTAGGAATGAGGGCAGGTATGTGGTCTACAGTTGCAGCACCTCTGGGTCTGCAGCACTACAGGGAGATGAAGCTGCTGGAACTGTGTGATGACCTCTGCCAAGTTGGAGTCAGACTCCTCAAAGCTCCTTAACTGTGGCAGGAGGCTGCCTGGCAAGCCGGCCAATTAACCCAGTATCTCAATGTGAATCCTCATCAGAGGTCTCCTGTATGCTGCCTCATTGAGCTCCACATCTGAGACCCCTGTAGCAAAACTCATCTGCAACCTTGTCGTCTGATGAGCTGGTACATGAGCCATCCTTGCCCCCCACTCCTGCCAGATGACACACATGCACACATTCCAACTCTATACTAATCTCTAAGATATGTGCAGTGCCAGTATCTGAGCTGGTACCTGTGAGTGTCAGATTAAGTGGCAGGGCCTCTTTGCCAGTGTTGTGCAGTTGCTTTCTCTATTCCTCCTGGGGCTGCATTGGCTGGGCAGGTAGCAGTTCTTGGATGTCTGAAAGCAGAAAATCAGAAGGGGAAGGTTCGGGAGAGGGTAGGCAGTTGAAGTGGGAAGCAAGATGTCCATGATCACATGATCAGCAGCTTGCTCATCATGAGAGACAGCAGAATGAGGCTGTGCTGGGAGTGGAGGTGAAGCATAAACTGGAACATACTGTCACCCTCAATGTTCTCAGCAATGCTGGATCACACGGGTCCTGTTGCAGCCCCTTGATGCTGAAACTCATCTCCTCCATAGGGTTCAGGAGATACTGGGGTTCTTGACCTCCATGAGTTCTTCTCTGCTTTCTTCTATTGTGTGTCACCTTGCCCTGCAAGAGAGAAGGCAAATGTCAGTGATTGCATTGCACTGCCTTTGGCTGAATAGCTGGACCTATATGAAAGCATCAAGAGGTGATTGTGAGGCTAGCAGTATTGTGTAGATGTGTGAAGGGGAGGTGGAGTATCTGGATGTTCGACATGAGTTCTGAGTGCCAGGGAGTGCTGCTGGGTGAGTGATGGTGTGTGGTGCATTGAGTGGCATTAGAGGATGGTGGAGCAGCGGGTAGGAGATGTCCTATGAAGAGGCATTCATTGACCTTGACCTTCCACTTGAAGTCATTAGAATTCTTTGGGCACTGCTGCCAGCTCCTTGGGTCCGGACTCCAGGAATTGACCTTCCTGGCCACCTGCTTCCAACCCCTTCTCACCATGGTCCTTGAGGGCTTGCTGGTCACTGACCGCACCTCCACCCCCATGGAACCATAGTGTTTCTCCTCTTTCCCACCGACATGACTAACGTCTCCTGTGCCACATCTGTGAACCTGGGAGCCCTCTGACCTGGTGTTACAATTTCCTTCTTCAAATTGGAGCAATAGCGTAGCATTCAGCAGCATCCTCCTGGGATTCACTTCAGCACCAATTTGAAAGAAACAGGCTGTCTTTAGGATGAGCAGGCCGACAGCATCATGTGCTATGTGCTGCCCGGCCCCCTACTGAGCGTTCAGGCAGCCAGCAATAAAATCCCCACTTAACCCCAACACTACAAACAGGTAAATGAAGGGGCAGTATCAAATTTGTGTACTGCCATCCCCATGGTAACAGGTACTGGCAACTGGCAAATCGTGATACCTGTACCCAATAAAAATGACATGGGCCAATTGCTAGAGCTTAGGCTGGAATTTTCCTGCTCCTCACACTGGCGGGATCTTCCGGTTTTGCTGATGGGAATGGAGATTTCAATGGCTCGCCAGCCCCGCCGCGGGGGGACCCGCCGGGAGGGGTGGTGGTGGGGGGGGTGCTGGAAAATTCGGGCCTTGGTGTTTGATTGGTGAACTGCAACTCTACCTTGTATCAATCAAGTAGTTGAAGTCTTATTGTGATAGCACTATGGCACTGCAGTGTAACACATCACAATGCAATGGTCTTAGAGTTGACTATGCACTTAATCCAAATGCATTGCTTACTACGTGACGTTATATATATTTATTTCAGTACAATAAGCACAATAACAAACAAATTTCATGTCCCCATCCAGATAGACCTGCCACACAGTCTACATTTCCCTTGCTGCAGAATTTGGTGCATTTGGTGCAGGATTGGCTTTGAGATGTCACAGAATGTTAGGGATCCTGAAAATGCTTTTGATGCAGGTCACTGCTTCCTCAGCCCGATTCAACAAGCCTCTGGCATTCTTAAATTATACATAACTTTAACCCATCAGATTGCCCTCTATGCTGTTAGCTGATGAAATATTTAGAAAAATTATAATGGGACGCACACTGTACAGAATAGGTCAGTCTGAATTTATATTCAGCACAATGTAGATACACTGGAAACAACCATAGCTTCTCAAGGATGAACATCATTTCCTCCTGCACCACCAGAGGGCAGAGTTGAATGTTATTTCCTAGGAGCTAGAGGCATTTTTTTACGATTATCTCTCATCCTTTTTGATAATATTCTTTATAGAATCTTGCAGTACAGAAGGAGGCAATTCAGCCCATCATGTTTATGTCAGTTATCAGTTTATGCCCTGCCCTGCTGTCTTCCCATAGACACGCAACTTTATTCTTATCAATTATATATTAATTCTTTATGAAAGTTACTGTGACCTCTGCTTCCCCTACCCTTTCAGGCAAAGCATTCCAGATCTTGCTGCATAACAAAAAATGGTGCATCCCCCTGAAGAATAAAGGCCTAATAGTTATGGTAATGAGGTAGTGATGTGTATCATGATGTAACAGTGACATCAGCAGTCATATGAAGGAGACAGTGAAGAAAGTTGGAATAATCCACACACAAGAGAGATGTACTTACCAAGAAGCTTGTTATGTATAAAGTGTAAATAAAGTAGTTTTGAAAAAAACTATCTGAGTCAGACCTATGCCACTCATAAGTAGAGGGAAACCTTCCAAATACAGTTTAGGTCATATGTTACCAGAAGAGACATCCAAGAACTATCCCAAGTGGGAACTGAACCACAAGCCACTCCACTCTGGTTTGTTTGCCAATAAACGTAAATCAATGTTCTCTGGTTACCAACCCTTCTGCCAGCGGAAACAGTTTCTATATTTACTATATCAAAACCATTCAGAATGTTGAGCACCTCTATGAAATTTCCCTTTAACCTTTTATGTTCTAATTGCAGCTTCTTCAGTTTCTCCACATAACTGAAGTTCCCCAACTCTGCTTTAATTCTAGTATGTCTCCACAGCAACCACTACACGAAGACTTTGATATCCTTCCTAAAGCATGATGTCCAGAATTGGACATTATAAGACCTAACCAGTGATTTATAAAGATTAAGCATAACATTTCTATCCATTCAATTCCACAAAACCTGTAAAGATATTTCAATAATACTATGTTTAAGATTAGTCATAAGCAAACCAACTGAAGTAGAGAGCATTGCGCTGAGATTATGTTAACATTTTTTTCAAAATATATTGCAATGAAAATATTGTTTGTGGCTGGCAAAAATAACAACATTTAAAAATTAAAACAAAAATACCTGGAAAAACTCAGCAGGTCTGGCAGCATCTGTGGAGAGGAATACAGTTAAGGTTTCAAGTCCGCATGACTCTTCAACAGAACTAAAGAAAAATAGATAAGGGGTGAAATATAAACTGGTTTAAGGGGGGAGCTGGTGGGACAAGAAGAGCTGGATAGAGGGTATCCAGCTCTTCTTGTCCCACCCACCCACCAGCTCCCCACCCCCCCACCCCCCTTAAACCGGCTTATATTTCACCCCTTTTCTATTTTTCCTTAGTTCTGTTGAAGAGTCATACGGACTCGAAACATTAACTGTGTTCCTCTCCGCAGATGCTGCCAGACCTGCTGAGTTTTTCCAGGTATTTTTGTTTTTGTTTTGGATTTCCAGCATCCGCAGTTTTTTGCTGTTAACATTTAAAAATTGCTTCTAAATGTGTTTGATTATCTACTCTCTGACAGGTGAGTCAGTTGTGCACAAACTGACGGTGAGCTCTCTCATGCCATCAAGTGGTTATATAATGAAGCAAAAATACAAATACATTTCTAACTATAAAAACATTTAACTATTTACATGGGTTGTTAAGTACCAGAAAATTTGTCTGTAAAGTTCAGCTCCTTAGCGCCCATTTCTTTGGCACTATGAGTGCCATTTTGACTCAAAAATGGTGTCCAAGGTCCATACTTCTGGTGCTAACCACACCCGTTGCCATTTTAGTGAAGGCATTAGCATGCACGTTGGGGGCATTAGCATGCACGTTGGGGGCATTAGCATGCACGTTGGGAGCGTCCACCAGAAGTATGCAGAACATGCAGGTGATGATGTCAATCAGTGTGTAAAGCTGATTTGATGACATTGCTGCCATCTTGTAACACTACATTCCAGCTAACACCCTTTCTTCACATCACACAGCTGAGTGAAAAGTTAGCATCAGGGCACCCCACAATTCCCCAGTCACATGAATTTAGAGAGATCATCAATCACTTTCACACTAGTTGCTGATTGATTTCTATGAGCAGTTGCTGTAATTGTAGATGCATTTAGTGGTTTTAAAAGCTATTTAAAGTTGCTAAAACCCACAGTGAATGATGAAACAAGTGCTAAAGGAGTTTGTCCAATCTTCAAGGATTTTGCACAAAGAACTTGCTCCCAGACATGACTGCAGTAGCTTGCATCCCTTTGGTCAGCACAGGGAGAATGAGCAGAGGTCACACAGAGCAGGACAGAGGCAGATGGAAGAGAAGGGAGGAGGGCCCTTTCCAGGATGGCATAACACTCCAGTGTGTTCAAGGAGTGTTTTCACATCACTAAGAATGCCATCACTGAAATCTACTACCTGCTGCCCCTCAGAGTGGGGATAAGACACCATTGCCAGTGGCTGTGAAGATTAAGCTGATCATGAATCTTCATGCATTTGGCACTTTCTGGGCTGGAGCTGGAGATATTTGCATATCTCCCAGCTTGACATCCATTGGTGCATAAGGGAAGTTGCTGAAGTACCCCAAAAAAGCTGAATATATTTCATTCTCTTATCAGACACAAGGAGGCAGAGTGAGCACAGGACTTTGTGATGATTGTGGGTTTCCCATTGACTGCATGGGTCCCATTGACTCCATGCATATTGCTTTGCAGGAGCCACAGGTCAACTCTGAGATGTACCACACCCGAAAGGGATTCAGCTCATTGAGCATACAGCTGGTGTGCGACCATAGACATTGTATCAGGCAGATCAATGCTCAGTATTCTGGCATCAGTCATGATGCCTTCATTCTGTGCTATTTATGTTTGAACCACCACACGAAACCAGAGGGTCGTTACTGGGCTTTAAAAACATGGCTTATGATTCTGCTGCATAACCCAAGCACATGCAGGCAGTGCATATATAATAAAATCCATACTGCCAAATGAAATGTGGAAGAGTAAACCATTAAGATAAAAGCAAAATACTGCAGATGCTGGAAATCTGAAACAAAAACAAAAATTGTTGGAAAAACTCAGCAGGTCTGACAGCATCTGTGGAGAGAAAGACAGAGTTAACATTTCAAGTCCGTATGACTCTTCTTCAGAACTAAAGAGAAGTAAAAATGTGCTGAAATATATACTGTTTAAGGGGGGGATGGGACAGGTGAAGCTGGATAGAAGGCCAGTAATAGGTGGAGGCAAAGGAGAGATTGCAAAAGATGTTATAGACAAAAGGTCGAAGGGGTGTTGATGGTGGTGATACTGGCTAAAGGAAGTGCTAATGGTGACATTAAGAGTAGAAAGCAGAATGAGCAAGTGACAGATGGCCCTAGTGGGGGTGGGGTGGGGGGAGGGGACAATGTGGGGAAAAAGATCAAAATAGGCTAAAAGGTGGGGATAAAACAATGGATGGAAATAAATTTAAATAATAAAAATAGGTGAGAAAAATATATATATATAAAAATTAAAAAATAAATATTTGAAAAAAGGGGATCAAAAAGGGGTGAGGATGAAGGAGAGAGTTCATGGTCTGAAGTTGCTGAACTCAATGTTAAGTCTGGAAGGCTGTAAAGTGCCTAATCAGAAGATGAGGTGCTGTTCCTCCAGTTTGCGTTGAGCTTCACTGGAACATTGCAGCAGGCCAAGGAAGGACATGTTTGGGCATGAGAGCAGGGTGGAGTGTTGAAATGGCAAGCGACAGGGAGGTCTGGGTCATGCTTGCGACAGACTGAAGGTGTTCCGCAAAGCGGTCACGCAGTCTGCGTTTGGTCTCTCCAATGGAGAGGAGACCGCATTGGGAGCAGCAAATGCAGTAGACCAAATTGAGGGAAGTGCAAGTGAATCGCTGGTTCACTTGAAAGGAATGTTTGGGCCCTTGGACGGTGAGGAGAGGAGAAGTAAAGGGGCAGGTGTTGCACCTTCTGCAATTGCATGGGAAGGTGCCGTGGGAGGGGGTTGAGGTGTAGGGGGTGATGGAGGAGTGGACCAGGGTGTCCCGGAGGGAATGGTCCCTATGGAATGCTGGCAGGGAGAGTGAAAGGAAGATGTGTTTGGTGGTGGCATCACGTTGGAGTTGGCGGAAATGGCGGAGGATGACCCTTTGAATGCGGAGGCTGGTGGGGTGATAAGTGAGGACAAGGGGGACGCTTTCATGGTTCTGGGAGGGAGAGGAAGGTGTGAGGGTGGAAGCGCGGGAGATGGGCTGGACACAGTTGATGGCCCTGTCAACCACCGTGGGTGGGAAACCTCGGTTAAGGAAGAAGGAGGACATATCAGAGGAACTGTTTTTGAAAGTGGCATCATCAGAACAGATGCGACGGAGGCGAATGAACTAAGAGAATGAGATGAAGTCCTTACAGGAAGCAGGGTGTGAGGAGTTGTAGTCGAGGTAGCTGTGGGAGTTGGTAGGCTTGTAATGAATATTGGTGGACAGTCTGTCACCAGAAATTGTGACAGAGAGGTCAAGGAAGGGAAGGGAAGTGTCAGAGATGGACCATGTGAAAATGATGCAGGGGTGGAAATTGGAAGCAGAATTAATAAAATTTTCCAGGTCCAGATGAGAGCATGAAGCAGCACCGATGTACTGGAGAAAGAGTTGTGGGAGGGGGCCGGAGTAGGACTGGAACAAGGTATGTTCCACATACCCCATAAAGAGACAGGCATAGCTGGGGCCCATGCGGGTACCCATAGCAACACCTTTTATTTGGAGGAAGTGAGACGAGTTTAAGGAGAAACTGTTTAGTGAGAGAACAAGTTCAGCTGATGGAGGGGAGTGGTGGCAGATGGGGATTGTTTGGGCCTCTGTTCGAGGAAGAAGCGGAGAGCCCTCAGGCAATCCTGGTGGGGGATGGAGATGTAGAGGGATTAGACATCCATGGTGAAGAGGAGGCGGTTGGGGCCAGGGAACTGGAAATTGTTGATATGATGTAGGGCATCAGAGGAATCGCAGATGTCGGTGGTAAGAGACTGGACAAGGGGAGAGATAACAGATTCAAGAAAGTAAGAAATTAGTTCTGTGGGGCAGGAACAGGCTGACACGATCGGTCTACCGGGACAGTCCTGTTTGTGGATTTTGGGGAGGAGGTAGAAGTGGGCTATCTGAGGTTGGGAGACTATGAGGTTGGAAACTGTGGAGGGAAGATCTCCAGAAGAAATGAGGTCAGTGGCAGCCCTGGAAACAATGGCTTGATGTTTGGTGGTGGGGTCATGTTCCAGGGGGAAGTAGGAAGAAGTGTCTGAAAGTTGGTGCTCAGCCTCTGTGAGGTAGAGGTCGCTACGCCAGACAACAACAGCACCACTCTTGTCAGTAGATTTGATAACAAATTCAGGGTTGGACCTGAGAGAACGGAGTGTGGCAAGTTCAGAAGGAGACAGGTTAGAGTGGGTGAGAGGAGCAGAGAAATTGAGACGGCCGATGTCACGCCGACTGTTCTCAATTAGCACCACCTTTAGCCAGTATCACCATCATCAACACCCCTTCGACCATTTGTTTATGACATCTTTTGCAATCTCTCCCTTGCCTCCACCTATCATTGGCCTTCTATCCAGCTTCACCCGTCTCAGCCCCCTTAAACAGTATATATTTCACTACATTTTTACTTCTCTTTAGCTCTGAAGAAGGGTCATACGGACTCGAAATGTTAAGACCATAAGACATAGGAGCAGAAATTAGGCCATTCGGCCCATCGAGTCTGCCCCGCCATTCAATCATGGCTGATAAGTTTCTCAACCCCATTCTCCTGCCTTCTCCCCGTAACCTTTGATCCCCTTACCAATCAAGAACCTATCTATCTTGGTCTTAAACACACTCAATGACCCGGCCTCCACAGCCTTCTGTGGCAATGAATTCCATAGATTCACCACTCTCTGGCTAAAGAAGTTTCTCCTCATCTCTGTTCTAAAAGGTCTTCCCTTTACTCTGAGGCTGTGCCCTCGGGTCCTAGTCTCTCCTACTAATGGAAACATCTTCCCCACGTCCACTCTATCCAGGCCTTTCAGTATTCTGTAAGTTTCAATCAGATCCCCCCTCATCCTTCTCAACTCCATCGAGTATAGACCCAGAGTCCTCAAATGTTCCTCATATGTTAGGCCTTTCATTCCTGGGATCATTCTCGTGAACCTCCTCTGGACCCTCTCCAGGGCCAGCACATCCTTCCTGAGATACGGGGCCCAAAATTGCTCACAATATTCTAACTGTGGTCTGACCAGAGCCTTATAAAGCCTCAGCAGCACATCCCTGCTTTTATATTCTAGTCCTCTCGAAATAAATGCCAACATTGCATTTGCCTTCCTAACTACCGACTCGACCTGCAAGTTAACCTTAAGAGAATCCTGGACTAGGACTCCTAAGTCCCTTTGCACTCCAGATTTCTGAATTCTCTCCCCATTTAGAAAATAGTCTATGCCTCTATTCTTCCTACCAAAGTGCATGACCTCACACTTGCCCACGTTGTATTCCATCTGCCACTTCTTTGTCCATTCTCCTAACCTGTCCAAATCCTTCTGCAGCCTCCCCACCTCCTCCATACTACCTGTCCCTCCACCTATCTTTGTATCATCTGCAAACTTAGACAGGATGCCCTCAGTTCCTTCATCTAGATCATTGATGTATAAAGTGAAAAGTTGTGGTCCCAACACTGACCCCTGTGGAACTCCACTAGTAACCGGCCGTCATCCTGAGAAGGACCCCCTTATCCCCACTCTCTGCCTCCTGCCAGACAGCCAATCTTCTATCCATGCTAGTACCTTGCCTCTAACACCATGGGCTCTTATCTTACTGAGCAGCCTCCTGCGCGGCACCTTGTCAAAGGCCTTCTGGAAGTCCAAGTAGATAGCATCCATTGGCTCTCCTTTGTCTAACCTACTCGTTACCTCCTCAAAGAATTCTAACAGATTTGTCAGACATGACTTCCCCTTGATGAAACCATGCTGACTTTGCCCGATTTTACCACGCACTTCTAAGTATTCTGAAATCTCATACTTAATAATGGACTCTAAAATCTTACCAACAACCGAGGTCAGGCTAATCGGCCTGTAATTTCCCGTCTTTTGCCTCAATCCCTTCTTAAACAGGGGGGTTACATTAGCGATTTTCCAGTCTTCTGGGACCGTCCCTGACTCCAGTGATTGCTGAAAGATCACCACTAACGCCTCCACTATCTCTTCAGCTATTTCCTTCAGAACTCTGGGGTGTAATCCATCTGGTCCAGGTGATTTATCCACCTTCAGACCTTGCAGTTTTCCTAGCACCTTCTCCTTTGTAATGTCCACCATGCTCACCTCTGCCCCCCGACTCTCTTGAACTTTGGGGATGTCACTCGTGTCTTCCACTGTGAAGACTGACGCAAAGTACCTATTCAGTTCCTCTGCCATTGCTTTGTTCCCCACTACTACTTCTCCAGCGTCATTTTCCAGCGGCCCAATATCCACTTTTGCCTCTCTCTTATCCTTTATATATCTAAAAAAACTCTTGCAATCTTCTTTTATATTACTGGCTAGTTTACCCTCATATTTAATCTTCTCCCTCCTTATTTCTTTTTTAGTTGTCCTCTGTTGGTCTTTACAGGCTTCCCAATCCCCTGGTTTCCCACTGCTCTTCGCCGCCTTGTATGCTTTCTCCTTAGCTTTTATGCTGTCCCTGACTTCCCTTGTCAGCCATGGTTGCCTCGTCCTCCCTTTAGTATGCTTCTTCTTCCTAGGGGTGAATTTTTGCTGTGTCTCCCAAATTAGTCCCAGAAACTCCTGCCATTGCTGTTCCACTGTCTTTCCTGCTAGGGTTATCTCCCAGTCAATTCTGGCCAGCTCCTCCCTCATGCCTCTGTAGTTGCCTTTATTCAACTGTAATACCGTTACATCTGATTCCAGCTTTTTCCTCTCAAATTGCAGGGTAAATTCTATCATATTATGGTCACTTCCTCCTAAGGGTTCCTTCACCTTAAGCTCCCTTATCAAATCTGCCTCATTACACATCACTAAATCTAGAATTGTCTGTTCCCTAGTGGGCTCCACCACAAGCTGCTCCAAAAAGCCATCTCGTAGACATTCCACAAATTCTTTTTCTTGGGATCCATTACCAACCTGATTTTCCCAGTCTACCTGCATATTGAAATCCCCCATGATCACTGTAACCTTGCCTTTCTTACACACCTTTTCTATCTCCTGGTGTATCTTGTGCCCCACATCCTGACTACTGTTCGGAGGCCTGTACATAACTCCCATTATGGTTTTTTTACCTTAGCGGTTCCTCAACTTTACCCACACAGATTCTACATCATCTGACCCTACATCATTTCTTGCTATCGATTTAATTTCATTTCTTACTAACAAAGCAACCCCACCCCCTCTGCCAAACTGCCTATCTTTTCGATAGGATGTATATCCTTGGATATTTAGCTCCCAGTCCTGATCCCCTTGCAGCCATGTCTCCGTGATGCCTACCACATCATACCTGCCAATTTCAATCTGCGCCACAAGCTCATTTACCTTATTTTGTATACTGCGTGCATTCAGATACAACACCTTCAGTCCTGTATTTCCCGTCCCCTTTCTCATTGTCGTCCCTTTATCTGTTGTGCTTGAATTTAGATTCCTAGCCCTTTCCAAACACTCTGTCCTATTTTGTGTTCTGGAGACTTTAATATCCTCTCCTGGGCTCTCCTTTCTTTTCAGTTTTTTCATAATTTTCCGTGAAGTTGAATCCACCCCGCCACACGCTAACCTGCTGCTTTGTTTCCCATTAGTCATACTTCTTGGAGTTTTACCCTTCCCTCCCCCCCCACTTTCTAGTTTAAAGTCCTGTTGACCACCCTATTTACCCTTTTCGCTAGAATATTGGTCCCAGATCGGTTCAGGTGGAGACCGACCCAATGGTACAGATCCCTCCTGTTCCAATACTGATGCCAGTGCCCCACGAAATGGAACCCCTCTTTCTCGCACCACTCCTTTAGCCACGTGTTTACTTCCCTTATTCTGGCGTCCCTATGCCAACTCGCACGTGGCTCGGGTAGTAATCCGGAGATTATAACCCTTGAGGACCTGTTCTTTAATTTAGTTCCTAGTTCCTGATAATCTCCAAACAGGTCCTCTTAACTCTGTCTTCCTCTCCACAGATGCTATCAGACCTGCTGTGTTTTTCCAGCAATTTTTGTTTTTGGTTCAGATTTCCAGCATCCTCAGTATTTTGCTTTTATCTTAGTATTTCATTCACTGCCACTTCTGTTCCAGGAATGCCTACCTTGAAGAAGTACTGTTTTTCTCTCCAACAGAATTTCCGCTAATCTCTTTTGCCCTGTTCACCTTCATTACTTTCCATTTCTGTCCTGGTGTTTGACAAGGTGTTCACCACTGTTGGTGTCTGGCATAGTGACCTCTACCTCGTAGAGGCTGAGCGCCAACTCACAGACACTTCTTCCTACCTCCTCCTGGACCATGACCCCACCACTGAATATCAAGCCATTATTTCCAGGACTTTCAATGACCTCATCCCCTCTGGAGATCTTCCCTCCACAGCTTCCAACCTCAGTCTCCCAACGCCCTACCTCCTTCCCAAAATCTACAAACAGGACTGTCCCGGCAGATCGATCGTGTCAGCCTGTCCCTGCCCCACAGAACTTATTTCTTGCTTTCTTGACTCCATTCTCTGTCTCCTTGTCCAGTCTCTTCCCACCAACATCTGCAAATCCTCTGATGCCCTACATCATATCAACAATTTCCAGTTCCTTGGCCTTAACCGCCTCCTCTTCACCATGGACGTCCAATCCCTCTGCACCTCCATCCCCACCAGAATGGTCTGAGGGCTCTCCGCTTCTTCATTGAACAGAGGCCCGGACAATCCCCATCCACCACTATGCTCTTCTGTCTAGCTGAACTTGTTCTCTCACTGAACAATTTCTCCTTAAACTCATCTCACTTCCTCCAAATAAAAGGTGTGGCTATGGGTACTCGCATGGGCCCTAGTTATACCTGTCTCTTTATGGGGTATGTGGAACATTCCTTGTTCCAGTCCTACTCAGGCCCTCTCCCACAACTCTTTCTCCAGTACATCGGTGACTGTTTCGGTGCCACATCATGCTCTCTTCTGAACATGGAGAAATTTATTAATTTTGCTTCCAATTTGCACCCTCCATCACTTTCACATGGTCCATCACTGACACTTCCCTTCCCTTCCTTGACCTCTCTGTCTCAATTTCTGGTGACAGACTGTCCACCAATATCCATTACAAGCCCACCGACTCCCACAGCTACCTTGACTACAGCTCCTCACAACCCACTTCCTGTAAGGACTCCATCCCATTCTCTCAATTCCTTCGCCTCCGTTGCATCTGTTCCAATGATGCCACTTTCCAAAACAGTTCCTCTGACATGTCTTCCTTCTTCCTTAACCAAGGTTTTCCACCCACGGTGGTTGACAGGGCCCTCAACCATGTCTGGCCCATCTCCCGTGCATCCGCCCTCACACCTTCCTCTCCCCCCCAGAACCATGATAGGGTCCCCCTTGTCCACACTTTTCACCCCACCAGCCTCCGCATTCAAAGGATCATCCTCCGCCATTTCAGCCAACTCTAGCATGATGCCACCACCAAACACTCCCTGCCGGCATTCCATAGGGACCATTCCCTCCGGGACACCCTGGTCCACTGCTCCATCACCCCCAACACTTCAATCCCCTCCCACATCACCTTCCTATGCAATTGCAGAAGGTGCAACACCTGCCCCTTTACTTCCCCTCTCCTCACCGTCCAAGGGCCCAAACATTCCTTTCAAGTGAACCAGCGATTCACTTGCACCTCCTTCAATTTGGTCTACTGTATTCGCTGCTCCTAATGTGGTTTCCTCTACATTGGAGAGACCAAACGCAGACTGGGTAACCGCTTTGTGGTCTGTCCGCAAGCATGACCTGGACCTTCCTGTCACTTGCCACTTTAACACACACCCTGCTCTCATGCCCACATGTCCATTCTTGGCCTGCTGCAATGTTCCAGTGAAGCTCAACGCAAACTGGAGGAACAGCACCTCATCTTCCAGTTAGGTGCTTTACAGCCTTCCGGACTTAACACTGAGTTCAACAACTTCTGACTATGAACTCTCTCCTCCACCCTCACCCCGATTTGATCCCCTTTTTTCAAATATTTATTTTTAAAATTTTATATGTCTATTTTTTCCCACCTATTTTTATGATTATTTAAAAAAATTATTTCCATTCATTGTTTTATCCCCACCTTTTAGCCTATTTCGATCTTTTATCCCTCCCCCCACCCCACCCCCACTAGAGCCATCTGTCACTTGCTCATTCTGCTTTCCATTAGCAGCTCCTTTAGCCAGTATCACCATCATCAAACCCCATTCGACCTTTTGTTTATGGGCAGAATTCTCTGTTGGTGAGCGAGGGCAGGGCCTGCTCGCCAATGCATAAAATGATGCAGGGTGACGTTGGATGGGCGTCCTAATGTCACCGCGCTTCATTTAGATTGTCAGTTCGGCGGGCGCACAGCCAACTCAGCTGCACGGCCACCGAACTGTCAAAGGCCTATTAAGGTCACTTAATTAGTCATTAACTCAATTAAATGAACTGCCTATCCAACCTTAAGGTTGGTGGGCAGGTGAAGAGCCCAGGTGGCCTTCGCATTTCTCATGAAACCTCATCCACGGGCGGGATGAGGTTTCATGAAGTGTTTTAAAATTCAATAAAAAATTTTAAAATAATTATTTGACATGTCCCAGCTCATGTGACAGTGTCACATGAGGGGACATGTTTCAAAAGATTTTCCCTCCTTTATTCAAACTTACAAATGTCAAACGGATCTCCCTGGGGCACCTCTGCGCATGTGTGAAAGAGCGCAGGGAACCACTAAAAGAATCCCACCCCCCCCCGCCTGCACAGGGAGCGCTCAGCGCTTCTGGGCACGCACACTGGGTGGGCCAATTAAGGCCTGCCCATGTAAAATGGCGGCATATCACCGATCGGAGGCGTCGATCGGGTTTGCATCTGCCTCCGCCCGCCCCCGCAGAACCCCCCGCAACTGGGAGAAAGGTTTTCCCTCTGACATCTTATGCAATCTCTCCTTTGCCTCCACCTATCACTGGCCCTCTATCCAGCTTCACCTGTCCCACCCCCCCTTAAACAGTACATGTTTCACTATATTTTTACTTCTCATTAGTTCTGAAGAAGAGTCATATGGACTCGAAACTTTAACTCTGTCTTTCTCTCCACAGATGCTGTCGGACCTGCTGAGTTTTTCCAGCGCTTTTTATTTTTGTTTGCGTTAGAGTAAACCATTGTTGTGCTGAAACAAATGCTACCACTCCCTGGATTGTTCTGGAGAATGACTACAGATTTGTGATAGTCTGCTGCGTGCTGCACAACCTCGCCATCATGAAGGCCCAACCTGTTCTGTGTTCGGTCTTGGAATGTGAGAGCATTTGTTGCCAATTCCTAATTGCCCTTGAGAAGGTGGTGGTGTGCTACCTTCTTGAACTGCTGTAGTCCCTGTGTTTAGGTATACCCAGCGTACTGTTAAAGAGCAAATTCCAGGATTTTGCCTCAGCAACAGTGAACGAATGGTGATCTAGTTCCATGTCAGGATGTTGTGTAGCTTCGGGATGATGGTGTTCTCATGCGTCTGCTTCATCTATCCTTCTAGGTGGTAGAGGTCGTGGGTTTGGAAGGTGCTGTGGAAAGATCCTTGAGTTGCTACAGTTCATCTTGTTGATAGTACCCTGCTGCCATAGTGAACTGGTGGTGGAGGGAGTGAATGTTAAAGGTGATAGATGGGGTGCCTTGCCACCAGCAACATGGCAGCCAGCTGAGGAGGAGGAGAAACCACACCTTACCTCCCCTCTGTTACAGACCATCAGAGTGTCTGCTAGGCCACAATGCAAAAATAAAAACTGTCACAAAATAAACATTACAAACCAAATTTATAAATGAAATATTGCCATATTACATGCAATTGTCAACTAACTATCCTTGTGTAATCCATTAGTGTCTATCTTGCAGGTATCTTTGCCTGTCCTAGTGCTCCTACACAGTGCGATCCCAGACTGCTGCAGCATGGTTGGGGAATGCTGCTGACTTTCACTGAGGGAAAATGCAGATGGCCATGCAGAGCAAGGCCTAGTAGGCAGCGGCTGCACCATCTCAGCAAGGGCAGCAGCAGTCTGGCGTGGCTGGCTCACAGACAACAATGAGGGCACTGGCAGGGTGGCAGTGGTGGGAGGAGGAATGCTGCCTTTCTAAAAGATAACAGCAGGTTCGTGGCCCATGGAACCACTGGGGTGATACCTCAGGAATCCTGGTAATCTGTTGGAGATCAGACTTCTGAACTGTGTGACACTCCAAAAGTCCCTCTGAACACTGGTATCCACGGCAATGATGGCAGAAGTCTGTGACTCCACCGCAGTAAGCTGACCTTGCATGACCTCTGTCGGAGCTTCCAAAGCAGCATTTAGACATTATGCTGCTTCTTGGTGTACTTCAATGAAGCTGAGACACTGGCCATCAGACATTGCACCATGGTAGGATCCGCAAGTGCTATTGGAGTTGGCCACACTTCCATGCTGGAAAAGATGGGCTCCAGCCTCTGTGCAAAGCCCTGCGCCAAGTTTGTGCCTGAGTCCTCCACGCTCCTTGATATTGAATGCAACGTTTTTGGCAGGCCTGTCAATTCACCAAGCATGTCATTGTGCATACCCAGCAACTTTCTTCTGCACACCGTACCAGCGAAATCGTCATTTGGGTCCTCCATAGCAGAACTCATGTGCGTCCTCATCCTCCAGTGAGCTGCAGCACCAGTGCCACCCTTGTCCTCTGCCCTGGCTGTAGGTCACTCATGCCTGGTGTCTCACCACATACAGAATCTGCCATTAAACTATTCTCTAAAGTACACACAGTGTCAGTATCTGATGGCTGTACGTGTGAGAGTGAACGTTGGCGTTTCTTTTTCATCACTGTCTCCCTGTTCTTCCATCTCTCACTCTTCAACCATTGCCTGTCCAGGTTGCAGCTCGGGGTGCCTGAAAGGAGAAAGGCTCAGGGATAGGGTCATGGTGAGAGGAAGTGGGAGGGGAACGTAAGGGGTCCATTCTTACACAATCTTTAATTGGTAAATCAGAAGGGATTGTGGGATGATGGGGAAGTAGAATGTGCGAAGGTGGATCAGATATGAGGACACCATCAACTTTGATAGATTCAGCCCACCATTGGCTATGGCCTCAATGATGGCTGCTCCAATGACAGAGAGCAGCACCTCCTCCATGTGGTGAAGACATGCAGCTGAACCTGACCGCAGACAATTAGATGTTTCTGCCTCTGGTTACGCAGCACCTTATCCTGCAAAACTGGGGCAAGTGTGTCACTGAGTGCATTGCAATGTTTTGGGTGATGTGGCTGTCATGGTTGAATAGCCAGCATGCTGTGCAAGCTGTGAGGTATGGATTTGAGGCTTGCAGCAGTGCTAAGTGTGTGAGAGTGCAGTGAAGCATATGAATGTCAAGTATGCAGAGCTGTGATTGATAAAAATTGCTAGTAGGTGAATGATATATTTAGCAATTCCTGAGACTGCTGGTGCAGTTGGTGGGATATGGCATTTGAAAATGCACTCACTGACCTTAACCATTGGCGAGGTTATGGAACATCCTGTGGCACTGCACCAGGTGCCCGGGGCTAGATAACTGGCATTGATCATCAGAATTTATCTAATCCCACTCTCTTCACAAAGGTTGCCTGGAGGCTGTCCTGGCCCCCAGGGATAGGAGACATCTCTCTCCATTTTCAGCACCAAGGTCTCCAGTGCAGCATTGAAAAGGCTTGGAACCTGCTCTCTGCCATGTTGTGACATTGCTGAGTGTTCTCCAGGTCAAAATCACTTTTAAATTGACTTCCAGCACCTGCTCCCACCTCAATGCACCTCCCCTTTAAGACACATGCAAGCTGGCTTTAAGTACTGGAGGCTAGCTAATTTATGCTAACAGCTCATAATTTTGCACCCCTGCTGGGAGGTGCATCCACTCAATGCTTAATGCTGGCTGCACACGACAATCATTTAAATTAGTAGGCAAGATGGAGTTTGTGTGCTGCCTGCCATCAGGAGTAATGGGCGCGGATTAAACCTGCATCACAATCCGTCATCCTTTATCGGTCTCTGCCCAGTTTCATGTCCTGTGTGTTTACTTCTTGTAACAAGAAACATTTAGGATTTTGTACAATGGCTAAGGACTGATATGTTTGTTGACTACTGCAGTTTTTCACCAGATTTTTAAATAGAATGATTAGCACTAATTTGAATATTGACCCTCATCTAACTGGCAACAGTTTCTAATTGCAAAGAAACAATTTTCTTCACCATTAGAAATTGGGAAAATTTCTTATGGGGCTGGTCTAAAAAGTTTACCTCTTTAAGTCTGAAAATACTATATTCTAAAATTTTAAGTCTTTTTGATATAACTAATAGCTGAAACATGGAATTTATTCTTTTTTCCTCACGTACAAGCAGTAGGTGGCTGTCTGTAGAAGAGAGACTGGACTGTTGGTTCACTCATATTTTTGAAAGAAATGATACAAACTTGCTTCAGGAAGTGCAGTAGCACAGAAGCAGTATAATCATAAACTGTGCTTCAGAAATAATAGTCCGCGGCATGCGGCAACTGGTAAACTGAAAATCAAGCTAAATCCTTCCTAACAGCACTGTGGGTGTACCCACACCTCATGGGACTGCAGCGGTTCAAGAAGGCAGCTCACCACCATCTTCTCAAGGGTAACTAGGGAGGGGCAATAAATGCTGGCCCAGCCAACGATGCTCACATCCTGTGAATGAATTTTTAAAAATCTTGCTCACCTTTTTCCAGGACAAGAAGTAACTTCTACTTATATGTACTGCCCTCTAATTAATAAAACAAAAGGCTGTCTACCACTGCAGCCTTACAAACAGCATGCAAATACTGTATTATTCAGTTATATAAAGGTCAGTTTTAAGGCCCTTTTCCTCCTGGTGGGAATGGTTTAGGCTGTTACATTTACAGCTGTGTCTGCCCAACAGCCTTCCTGCACTGTATACCTCCTGCCACCCCATCACAATTTAACTGACTACTTTCTGGCTGCATATCAGATTATCTGCTGTAGGCAAACACAGTCTTTAAAGGTTGTACTCTGATGCTGCCATATAAATTTCCACTATATTTTAACTCAAATTCACAGTTGGTCTGCTCATTCTCAGACCTACCAGCGAAACCAAGTAGAATTTGTGTCTGATG
The DNA here is from genome assembly GCF_964194155.1 of Cetorhinus maximus. Lineage (NCBI taxonomy): Eukaryota > Metazoa > Chordata > Chondrichthyes > Lamniformes > Cetorhinidae > Cetorhinus > Cetorhinus maximus. The sequence continues at coordinate 93,168,911 of NC_135879.1, read as the reverse complement.
ACCTTTTGCTCTGGGTCGCCAGAAGTGTTCCCAGATCCTGGGTCATGGCTTTTTCATGTTTTTTGCCTGATGGCTTCTCCCCTTATTGTGGGTGCCATTCTTGCTACTCGCTTATGGGTAGAGCAAGATATGAAGGAGGAGCAGCATCAGCATCAGCAACCAGCAAAGCCTGGGTCTCTGAATACATCAAGTGGTCTCTGAATACATCAAGTGAGGGGGGAGGTTATTTATAGGTGGCTATGCCAGCACACACAGTCTAGAGGCCCAGACTACCCTTCCTATAGTTAACTCAGGAGCAGTACAGGAGGAAAGCACATCTCTCCAGCCAAGCTGTTTCATGCCTCCGCAACCTTCCGAAATAGGACCTGCTGCCTGCTGGACCAGTGAGCTGTGCCATGCCATTGGGTCTCAATATCACAACAGTCTTGAATTTTTACACCGTACGCTCCAGCCATATCTCCTAATCTACAGTCCACAACTGCAATGAGCAGGAGACCAAAGGCCTAATTTGCCAGGACTGAAACAATATACCACCTTCCCCACTGACCTCAGCAGTCAATAGGACAGAGTTTGTGGCTTTGCAGCAGTGGCTGGCCTCCATCTCATACAGGGCCTGATTGACTGTGTAACACAAATATGACCATTAGGTACTGGAACACAAGCACAGGATGTTTACTGGGGGATAAGAGATAACCCCTACAGATGAGGCTGATGGCGCCATTGTGCTACCCCGCCATGCATGTGTAGTACACATACAACCAAAGCCTTTATTCTCACATTACTATGGATAGATGGAGGCAATTCAAACTTCAGTACTAAACATGAACAAATAATCCATTTCCTACATACTTAAGGAGTAATTTTAATAATTGGAAGGGGTAATTGGGCAAAGTGTATAATGGGTGGCAACTTTCACATCACCTATGTGGAAAAACTTTGACACAATGAGTGGTTAGGATCTAGAATGCACTATCTGAAAATGTGGTGGACGCAGTTTCAATCATAACTTTCAAAAGGGAATTGGATAAGCACCTGAAGAGGGAAAGTTTGCAGGGCTGGAAGGAAAGGGTGGATCAGTGGAACCAGTTAAATTGCTTTTGCAGAGAGCCAGCATGGGAATCGCCCATTGGTAAAATGATCCCCATCTACCTTTTTGCTGAAGTTACTAAACATGGAATACGTGTTCCTATATTTCCAAAAGAAGCCATAAAGAAATGGGGCAGGATCTTCCCCTCAGTGCACTAAGTGCGTTGGCAGGTGCAAAAAAGGGCGTTTTACCTGCTGGCCGCAATAGTAGGTTTTTGCACCATATCATCTACTTCCTGCTGTATTAACTGTGCATGCACAGGAAACACGCCAGATTGCAGGCGGGCGGCCTCTGATTTGCCCACCCCACCAAGAGCTCACCGCTTCCTTACTCCGGGCGCCATATTTAAACGGCACCCATGCACAGATTTCTCAATGTCTGCAGTCCACGGAAGACGTGGCACCCAAAGGGAAGAAGTATGCTGCTCCGAAATTCAGAGGTGCCTCACAGGAACGCATGTTGGGTGCATGTCCTTTACCCCTGTGATGGCCGGAGGAGGTCCACCAACCTCACCTCTCTGGCTTGAGAGGTGGTGGAAACGGTGGTCAGTGCCAACACAACACAGAAGAGGTTCACCATCCAGTACAGAAAGAGGATGAATGATCTCATCCACGACACCCGGTTAAGTCAACCATATCATCACTCTCAACTCACGTACTCACAAGCCCATCACACATTCACAGGGACCTCACAAGCAGCCAGCTCACGGGACATCACCACTCACTCTCACACAGACCTTCACATCTCCAACTGGGCTCATCTCCTCTGCAACTCGCGTCCTCATCCCGTTCTTGGCTCCACTCACCACACACACATATGCCAGGCATCCTTATCATTTGCCCTGGCAGACATCCTTCTCACACTCTGCATCTGGCTTTATGCAGGCCAAGCTCGTACATAATCGCGGGGAAATGCCTCAGGCCAGGGGTGGAATGCTGGAACTCAAGGTCCTCACTGCATTCGAGAACTGAGCCATTAAGCTGGTCAGAGAGGACGTAGACCGTGCCTGTGGTGATGGTGAGGTCAGCGACAAACACCTGCATGAGGATCTTACACCAGCTCCTCCCTCAGGCAATGATACTGTCAGTGCATTGTCCTGTTTCAGAGTTGTCTGACATGCACTAATTATGTCTACTTTCTTTCATAGGAACCTCAGCCAAGCATCTGAGGCCTTCAACCAGCCAAGCCCTTAGCCTGAGCCCCAATGACACCTCAGATGAGGAACCTGAGTACAGCACTGTTGAAGACCCGTCACAGTGCTCACCCGTCAGCAGTGCCAAAACACACACTTCGGTGGGACATAGCTCCAGAGCAGCCTCAGGGTCACAATCTGGCCCACAGCAGGCGGAGGCAGGGGCATCCGTGGTCGCCAGCATTCAGAGGATTGTTGGAGGCCAGGAATCTCCAGAGTCCGAGTCAGGTGACGAACCCCCAGACTCGGTCCTAAATCAGTTGCTGGAGCCTCAGCGACAGTCACGAGAACATCAGGAAGGGGTGACGGCTGCAATCCTCAGATTGAAATGACAATGGAGGAGTCAGTCCACCTGGAGGAGTCAGTCAGCGATAGCGCCGGCATGCCAACGCACCAAGGTCAACACTGGTAGGATGGCGGCCTCCATGGAGACCTTGGCCCAGGACACTGTTCCTGCACTGCTGCGAGAGCAGCCATCCATCACTGTAGCCATCGGTGGCATCCATCAGTAGCTGTGCGAGATGGGGGCGGAGCACCTAGATGTCACTCCAGCTGCCCCTTCTCCCCGAGGAGTCAGGCAGGTGGGAGGCCCAGCAGCTGGACACCCTGGGGCCATCTACCCAGGTGACTCCCGGACTGCCTGGCTGATCCTAATCCCCTCCAGCACCTCTGGCTCCACAGACTGAGGAGGGTGCACCTGCCCCACAGCTGGACACCCAAAGCAGGCCAGAGCCCTCCAGGTTTCTGCCCTCCAGAGGACACCCACCAAAGTTTTCGCAGACAACAGGGCCCAGCAGTCAGCAGGCTGCCTCCACATCCACCATGGGTGTCGGGCGTGCACCTAAACATAACAGTCAGGTTAGAAAAGTTAAAAATATTTAAGAGCACAACGATGGCATGAGTATTCACAACATGTACATAATGTTCACAAATTCAAACAGAATCACATCCATTTACATCTCCTCTTGTGTATGTCTGCTTTTTATGATGAGCTGCGTTGCTGTCTATCAGGTGTGATACCACAGTGCCTCCCCCCTGCCCCCCAACTTATTGCAGATATCGCTATCATGGGCCTCTCGTCTATGTAGTGTGCTTTCATGTCACCGCAGTGTGTCCCCCTTTTTCAGATCATTCTTGACATTAGTGATACGTCGACCTTAATGTTAAGTGTGTTTGTGGAAGGAACCTCACTCACATGCTTTGCAGGGTCATGTCACGTTTATTCCTGGTTGTGTAAGATTGATGCAGAGGTGTTCGGATAGAGGCATGAGATTCATCTCTGCAGGATTCTGTGGCCACCACACGGGCACCATCAGCCAGGTCTTTTGTGGATACCCGCTCTCACCATGGAGTTGCCTTCGCCCAAGTGTCACCCATCAGTTTCACCATCGAGGTTACACAGAATGCGTTGTCCCATTGCTGGAGGTGGATCTCCTTGAGAAGCTTTGTCAGATTGAAGGCAGACAGCTACAAGCCCACTGAGGACAGTGGGACAGCTCCTGGCTCTTGTAGTCTGCCATTGTGACTGGGATGCTGCAGAAACCCTCCTCCACCTGCACCTCATCTCAGCCAGGACTCATACCCCCATGGCTTCATCATCTTTAAAGGATCAGGACAATGTGAGCCTGATATGTAACTATTTACTCTCATATTAAAGTGCATCGTTTAAATGGGATGAATAGCAAAGCTGGCGTTAATGTTGGCCCATGATGGAGGGCACTTGTCCAAGAGAGTATCACTGCAACTCATCATCCTTCTCGTGGAATCTGATGACAATGAGGGCCTCGTCTGCACGCCTGCCTCATCTGGCCCATGCTATGGCCTCTTCCCCTGCAGTCTCGGCTTCCTCAAAATCAATGCCCTCATCCCTATTGATGTCCTCCTCATCGGAAGAGATGTGTACCGGGTTGTGCAGCGCACAGCAAGCCATGATGATCTGTGAGACCCTCTGGAGAGTGTACTGGAGTGCTCCGCCAGATATGTCCAGGCATCGGAATTGCATCTTTGTGATGCCTATGGTGCGTTCCACCAATGATCGTGTAGCGGCATGAGATTCATTGTGCCTTCTCTCCGCAGGATTATGTGGCCGCTGTACAGGCATCATCAGCCAGCTCCTTTGCGGGTACCCTTTGTCACCAAGGAGTCAGCCCTGAATCCTGTGTGGTCCCTCAAAGATATCCGGGACCTGCGACCTGCTCAAGATGCATGCTTCCTCGGTATCTGGTGCAAACCTGAATGATAAGTTTCTTATGGTCACAGAGCAACTGTATATTAAGTGAGTAGTAGCCTTGCCTGTTTACATATTGGATTGCCTGTTGCCAGGGAGCTTTTATAGCCACAAGTTCAGTCGATGATGCCCTGCACCCGTGGGAGTTTAGAATTCTCAGCAAAGCCCAGTGCTCTGGTGTCCTGGCTTGCTTGATCTCTGTCAAAGTTGCCGTAATTGCAGTCCTTGACAAAAAGGGCGTCTGTGACCTCATGTAAACAGTTATGCGTGGGCGCTTGAGAGATCCCACAGAGGTTCCACGTGGAGTGCTGGAAGGAGCCACTGATGTAGAAGTTCAGAGTGACCAGTACTTTCACAGCCACTGGCAATGGATGCCCTCCCAGTCCCTGTGGCGCCAATTCCTGAAGAATGTGGCAATTGTGAGTTACCAGGTCCCTGGACATGCAGAGGCACCAGCAACGCTGTCTCTCACTCATCTGCAGATAAGACATGAGAGCTCTCTACGCCGTCGGTCTTGCGAGCATTTCGGTGAGCCTCATCCTCTGCATCCGGAGGGGGCCCTGCTGCCCCTTGGTCTCGAGAGTTTCGCTCCTCCCTTTCACAAGTCTGGTGCCTCCATTGCAATCTCCTTCTTCTCTCCTGCCTGTCTGCAATTAAACAGGCAGCAATAAGTCCAGTCTCCATCTCCCTGATGGTCTCCTCTCTGCAGCATCAATGAGAAACAGACATGAGTCAGCTTCAATCTGCAAAGGTCCTATTTCTGTCAATGACAGCGAATGTGGGCTCAAGGTCTTGTTCCAGTGTCAGCAACTATTCGCCTCTGAAATCCTGGCCAGCACAGGGTGCGTTTCAAGGTGCTCCACTACCCCGTTCCCCCTGCTTGACATGACTGACTGACTGCTATGAGATTGCTTTGGCCAATTGCTTGGATGTGCATCTTTCGGCCCAGGCATTGGGATCCTTATTCATTGCACTCTAATACTACACTCTTTGGAATAAACATGAGGGAAAATGTTCAGGAACTGAGATTATTTGAGAGGGGCCTGAGGCTTCTTTTCTGTGAAGCTGCCAGTGCCAGGATTCCAACACAAATCTGATGCTTGTCCAGTTGCTCAATTGCTCTGGAGTTCATTATCGCTCTGGGGAGTTTCCAAGCTGCGAACAAGAGGTTAATACAAGAAGATTGATTAGTGCTACTTTCTGGATTAATCTCACATGAGAGCACAGCATTGTTTCGCTTTCCTGATTCCCTGCATTGTCATTGAAAGGCTCCTAACATGTCTCAGCTGTGCATCTCTCCTCATTTGGGAATGCACAGTTCAGTTGTGTGCCCCTTTAATTGGCAACTCAGTGCATGCACCTGCCCTCCAATTGGCCCTCAGAGCCCTCACCAGCAGAGCTTCTCCTCATTTTAAGTTTGTACTGCATCATTGCTACAGTTTGGAAGATGGTGGTGCTGAGCTCTCATTGCCAGACCAGATTAAACCCTCTCTACATGAGCCTGGAATTCCTTCCCATTGTCCCAGAGGAGCTTAATGTTCTGGTTTCCCTCTCCCTACTACCTCTCAATCCCCTCCCTGTGTTTCTTGATCTCATCGTGATTGTGGTGGGTGTCCATTTGTTAGGCCCTGAACATTTTGAGGTGGATGTGCCTTTGTCCCATGTAGACCTCACCCCTCCTCAAATTGAGGCCACTTGCACAGTTAAACATATACCACCCCCACACCCCCGGTTGCCCCCACAATACCTTCTTCCCATGTGTAGGCTGCAGATGCCTCCCTGACTGAGTGCGACATCTGCAGTCCAGCATGGCGCCAGAAACCCCATGGCCTGAGGCGCATGATGTTACGACAATGCCCTGCACGCAACATACTGGGCACAACTGAGACTGGACTAACATGCCCTCCCCCTCCCTGGACTGGGGGAAGGGCAGCCTTTGCAAGATCAACAATGTAAACTGAAGAGCTTCTTCACTTAGCACTCCTCCCATTCTAGACCCAAGTGGCTTATGTAATTTTATAACATTCTCTCTCTGCATCCTGGCTCTGAGGACGCTAACCCCGCCGCACACCCCCCCACCCCCCCAAGTCATGTGTCTGAATGAAACCTTCCCCACTGTTCCCCCCACCCTAGTGGAGTCCTTGCCCTGCAGCACCTTCCATGCCTCAGGCCAGTTTCCCCCCTTTCCCAGTGGAGCCCTAACCCTGAAGCCCAGGCATCCCCACCTTACTGCTGGTCTGGTAGGTAGAGACCTGCCTGTGACACTCCCTGAAAGCAATGTGGTCCCAACTGCAAAACCTGGCGCTGATTAACACAAGCGCTGCCCCATGCAAGCTCAGTGAACCAACCTCGAAGTCACAAGCAAAGTGCAGGCCACCACGTGCACGTTGTTCTAATTGCATGCGGACATGGCCTCTTGTTACCAGACCAGCAGTAAGGTGGGGGTGTCTGGGCTTCAAGGTTAGGGCTCCACGGGAAAGTATGGGGGGAGAGGAGTTGATTTCTGAGAGCTGTCCTTATAATGAGGTCCAAAACTATTCAAATGACGTTCCCGACATGCTGCGGTGGAAAACACAGCCGACCGTTGGAGGCTGCAGCACACACTCGAAAATTGGTTTGATGACGACGCAGAACTGATCTTTGGCTTTCTTACGATATTTTGTGCTCCAGCCCATCATGACACCCACCGCAGAGGGGAACGGAAAATCCCAGCCATGAAGGGAGGTTGGGGGGAGGATGGAAGGAAGGATTAAGTAAATTTATATAGTGTCATTCGTCACCTTTGTTCCAAAACACTTTACAACCAATTAAATATTTTTGAAACTCATGGATCCTGCATTTAATTTTACAAATAGGTAAAGAGCTGCCACCATGTTTGTTTAGCATTTTCCCAATGTAAATCTGAGCATTTCCTGTCCTAAACCTCACTGCCTCTCTTTCCTCCTTTAAGATGCTCCTAAAACCTTCCTCTTTGGCCAAGCTTCGATCAAACAACTCCTTAATTGGCTTGGTATCAAATTTTGCTTTATAACTCTCCTATGAAGTAGCTAGGGATGTTTTATTACATTACAGGCTCGATATAAGTACAAACTGCTGTTGCTGTTATTGTTATGTTGTCTGTTCAAAGAGCCAGCAAACCGAAGAAATAGCAAAGCATTTTAAGTAATAAAGAAGGGAGATGTGTAAATCAGCCTTTGTGTGGAAGATAATTCTTCAAAGGAATGGAGTAAGTCACCGGTTTTCTCCTGTTTCAAACTTGGGCTTTTTTTTCAAAAGCGATTTACTAGCAGGCACAAATAAATAAATCCCTATGAAATCAAATACAAGCTATTTTTGTACAATAAAGATGTAAGCTGATTAACAGGGCCAGGCTTTCCTGTAATTTTGCACCCAAGGACAGGTGGAATCAATGCGTAAAGCCAATTTCGATCGTAAAATGTCAAGGAAATTCAGAGGTAAATATGTTGTTCTCATATTTGCATTCATCTGAGTAACCTCAATTTTTTATACTGTTCAATGAGTCCTGCACCCAGATGCTTCATTGCTATTATCATGACTCTGCCCCTGGTAAATTTCCTGCGATTAGGCTGATTCAAATAGATAGAAAATTATACTCAGAATTTTCAGTACAACAGGTACTGGTGTTTAATAATGATGAATCGTTTAGCAATATTTTAAAATATTTTTCTCACTGAAATCTGTACCTTATTTTCTGTTTCTGTCAGTGTTTTGTTATCAGTATGGGTGTAAGGAAAGGGTTAACAGGCTGGCTATGTGTTCAGAGTAGTGTTTGTTGTGTAGAAACCGGATGGGTGCGATACTTGCTAATTACATCAATACTTGTTAATTGCAGTGATACTGCTGAGTTGAACAGACCAATTTGAATTGAATGGAACTGTTAAACACAGAAAACTGAAACAAAAACAGAAAATGCTGGAAATGCTAACAGCATCTGTGGAGAGAAAAACAGAGTTTTGAGTCCGTATGACTCTTCTTCAGAAGTTTTTCAGATTTCCAGCATCTGCAGTATTTTGCTTTTAACCACAGAAAGCTGTTGGTTTCAGTGGTGGCTGATTGAAACATGACAGGTAATCACAGTGGCATAGAAAGAAATCCTTCTGTGGCCAAGCCAATGGGAGACAACTTGGGAACATGCCAACCAACCAACAGCCAATCATGCACCTAATATACCAATCCACAGCCAGAAGGGGATTGTGCATGATCTCTTTCAAAAACTGTATTCTGCCTGGAAACTGCTCAGAAAATCCCACACAGCAGTGCTCACCTACAATGGGTTACATTAAAAATTGCCAACCATCCATTATTGCACTTGCTTACAAATGCTGAGGTAGAAATTGGACGAAATTGTGCTGGTTTTTGAGGATCATGTAAGGACACCTGAAGGATGCCCTACCAAGGGACGAGCTATTTTTCAGGTATCCGTGGTAACTGCTTGAAGCAGGCTTCTTACACATGTAAATGAGGGGCTTATCATCATGTTTTAAATCCCCTTCCAGAAATTGGATTGCAGTGAGTGGATAAGGCACTGCGCCTGTGGCCAGCATTGAATGCATTACTTCAATTAGGGCTTTACTGCTGTTTCTGCAAGTAGCAAAATGACTTCAGTTGATTTGGATTCTATCTTCTGCTAATATTATCATCACAAGTATTTAAATAAAGACTCTGAACAATTTAGTTTGGATACAATGGTTGTTGTGTTGAGGCAAAGTGGGGGAACAGGGACAGAAATTATTTCTGTGGACAGCTGGTCTTGAATAGCGGAATTGAGGACGAATGAATATTCCAAACTTGGGATTCCTTGCTTTTCTCTCCTGCTCAGCATTCACTGTTTTACCTATTGCAAAGTGAAATGCTGTTATGCTGTTTTCATGTCCCAGTTCCATATCTCTCCCATAACCCTCTGTCTGAATTCTTCCAGCCTCACTCCTACCTTCATACATTATTAAGTCAACCCTGGTTAGAATCACAAACAACATCCACTGAAATTCTATTATCCTGCTCATCCTCCTCAATCTTTCCACAGTGCTCAACATGGTTGAGTCCACTATCTTCCTCTAAACCCTCTCCTCCATTGGTCAGATCCTTTTGACTGCCCTTACATGTTTTCATTTCTCTCTGTCCAAGCATAGACAGAGTATCTGCATCATGTCGTCCCACTCCACGCCATCATACCTGGAGTTATGCAAGGGTCTGCACTTAACTCCCTCACCTATATGCCACACCTTTGTGAGATTGTCTGTGGACATAAAGTCAGCCTCTACATGCACAATGACGAAGCCAAACTTTATATCCTTTGACTCCTTATCTACTTCCATACTTTCTCACAATTTGTCTGACATTAACTTTTGAATGAGTCATAACCTTCTTTATTTTAATATTGGGAAAATCAAATTCATTGTCTTCAAACCCTGCCATGCTTACCCTCCCCTCCAGCCTCTCTCTCATGGTGAGCTAAGCTTTAGAACCCATATACTTTCTAGCACCAAGGCTGCTTACTTTCACTCCCATATCATTATCAGCCCTTGCCCCTACCTCCTAGCCCTTCCACTGCTGAAATTCTTGTACATGCCTTTGCCAGATTTGACTATCCTAGTGAACTGCTTACTTTGTTTCATGCCCCTCCCCACTCCCTCCATTAGCACCAAATTGTTCAAAACTCTGCTGAAAGTATCCTACTCCAAATTACCCCTGCTCTCCCATCACCATTGTCCTCACTCAACCAGTTTGGTTCTCATTCCAAAACACATATGGCGGAATTTTCCTCGCCCGCTGGTGGTGGGCATGATAGGTGACGGTGCGGAAAATATGGCGGGACCCGCTTCACGACGGCATGAAGGCAGATCTCGATCTTCCATTCAGCCCACTGACAGTGGGCCGCGTTTCCCGCCATCGGTTGGCGGGGAGCTAATTGTAATACATCAGCATATAATTAAAAAGGCCATCCCACCAGGCTCTTGGAATCCCGCCGTATCGTCTGTCCACGTCGGTGGGAAAGCACGCTGATGTGTTTCACAACAACACACAGGCACTGTGCACTTGACGGCCTTCGCTTTGGGGGAACTGAGGTGAGTGAGCAGCAGCGTTCTCCACAGCTCGCCTGTTGTTTACAGGCCTCAGGGGCACTGGGGGGCTGGGGCAACTGATGCCTGGCCCCAGAGGCGACTGCTGAGGGGGGGGGGGGTGGTGGCAGTGTCTGGGGGCAAGTGCTGGCCTGCCTTCGTGGCAGCTGTTGAGGAGGGGGAGGGGGTCAAGTGCTGCCCTGGCGCTGCATCCCGCGCACAGGCAATCGAGGTGGGGGGGCAGGGTAGGTGAGTGAAGTGGCCATGCATCATGGACACCTGTATAAACTGACCCTGCCTCTGCAACTAAGGCAGATCAGGCACAACCACAGTGATATGATTGGGGTCAGGCTCCTAGCCTGCCCACCCATGCAAGAAATGTGGAGGCGCCAAAGGGCCACCAAGCGCTCCATACCTTAACCCCCTCCCACCCCCCACCCCCAGGCACAGACTTTGAGTCCGCCACCACTTTATTGGGCAGCAGAGCAGTTGGACTGCACACATTGTACAATCTCCTCGCCAATGCTGGCCATGTAGCAGTCACTGCTGGAGGTGCTCACAGCCCCTTGCAATCTCAGCACCCTGGTTTGGACCAGTGTCTCCCATGCAGGTTGTCCCCCATGCATGTCGCAGGTTGACAGGACAGCCATGCAGCGCACTCATCTCTGGCCATCCGAGGGGTGGCCAGCACTCTCCGAGAAGCGTTATGGGGCGGTCATACAGGTCCAGGAAAGGTGCTAAGTGCAGCCATCATAACCACGTCTCTGTCTCTTTCATGCTGCAGGAGGACCACATCAGGATTGTGGATCCTGGTGACCTAGCTGTATGTCTGATGGCCCATAGAAACCGTAGAAGATGGAGGAGAGAGTGATTGAGGCTCCTGGCTGCACAAAGGCAGGAGCAGAACCTCATGAAGAAGGGGCTGCAGGGGCTCCCGCACACGCTGCCCAGGAGTGACAGCGAGCCATGCCTGGTTGGCGCCTAGCGATACCCAGGGTCTATAGACGCCGCTTGCCAGTCCTGCAGATGACAGAGAACCAGTGTCACCGACGACTGCACATGTCAAGGAACCTGGTGGCTCACATCTGCCACTTACTGCAGGACTTGGCACCAAGGGAACATGGAGGGCATCCACTGCCAGTGGCTGTGAAAGTGACAGCAGCACTCAATTTCTACGACAGTGGCTCCTTTCAGAGCTCCACAGGTGACCTCTGGGGGATTTCAAAATCCGCCACCCACAAATGCACCCATGAGGTCACAGATGCCATCCTCTCACTGGCACACAACTTTGTGCATTTCACCCGGGACCAGGACAGCCAGGACGCAAGGGCCATTGGATTGGCCCTGATCTCGGGATCCCCACAGATGCAGGGTGCGATTGACTGCACTCATGTGGTGCTCAGGTCTCCATCACTACACTCAGTGGACTTCATCAACTGCAAGGGTTTCCACTCACTGAACGGGCAGCTGGTGTGCGACCACCAGAAACGCATCCTGCAGGTATGCGCACAGTTTCCAGGGAGAGTGCATGACACCTACATCCTGAGTCACTTGCAGATCCCTGCAGTCTTACAGGGTCCACAGAGACTGCAGGATTGGCTCCTTGGGGACAAGGGCTACCTGAAGAGGCCGTGGCTGATGATACCCGTGCAGCGGCCTCAGACTGCAGCACAGCGACAGTATAATGAGGCTCATGCAGCAGCTCGCAACTTGGTGGAGCAAACCATCGGGTTGCTGAAGATGCGGTTCCGGTGCCTGGACCGGTCTGGTGGAGCCCTGCAATACAGTCCACAGAGGGTGTCACGCATCGTCATCGTCTGCTGCGCCCTTTCAAACCTGGAATGGGGAATGGGGCTGGCTGAGGAGGAGATGGAGGAGCTGCACATCTCCTCTGATGAGGAGGATGCCGATGGGGATGAGGGTGAGGGGTTCCTTGGTGGTAACGACGATGGGGATGAGGCTTTCACACTGGCTAGACGAGGCAGGTGCACTCAGGAGGCCCTCATAGCTGCCAGATTTGTGGAGGATGATGACAACATGCAGTGAGGTGTCCTCGTAGATCCTCACGTTGCAGTTGTGAACATTTGACTCCATCTGGCTTATCACAGCGCCAATATCTCTGTGAGAATGCTCTTGTATTGGAGATGCAGTGGAGGCCCTAATAGTCACTTGAATGCAGGAGGATGATGACAACATGCAGTGAGGACACCCCATAGACCTTCACATAACCTCTGAGAATGTCTGACTCCTACCTGGCTGAGGGAAGCTCGCTTGCACTCCACGATCAGGGCCATCTCAGAGACGCAGCCATGAAACTTTAGATGCATCTGATGCTGTGTCCGCCTTCAACACCTCAGCCCTTCAGGAGCTGGTGCACAGCATCACTGGTCTCAGATGCTGGTGTAATGGGGGCCAGCCCCACCTTAAAGGTGCTGAGAGCACACAGAGAGTGTGAGAGAACTCAGTGGCATCTGCCCACTACATTCTGGCAGCAATGACCAGCATTGCCGAGGTGCAGGCATCAGTAATGTTTCCAGAGAGTGTGAGGCTGGACCATCACTGTGGTCTGAAGGCTGCACAGAGCACAGGGAAGAGGCCATGGACTGAGACACCTGCCTTTTATCTTGTGCAGAAAGGTTTCACATTTGAGTGACAAGAACACTGTTCATCAGAGCAAGGAGCCATAGGCAGGGTGACATTCTTAGGATAAGGGCAAAATACTGCGGATGCTGGAAATTTGAAACAAAAGCAAAAATTGTTGGAAAAACTCAGCAGGTCTGACAGCATCTGTGGAGAGAAAGACAGTGTTAAGGTTTCGAGTCTGTATGACTCTTCCTCAGAGCTAAGGAGAAGTAAAAATGTGGTGAAATATATTCTGTTTAAGGGGGGTGGGACAGGTGAAGCTGGATAGAAGGCCAGTGATTGGTGGAGGCGAAGGAGAGATTGCAAAAGATGTCATAAACAAAAGGTTAAAGGGGTGTTAATGGTGGTGGTATTGGCTGAAGGAGGTGCTAATGGTGACATTAAGAGTAGAAAGCAGAATGTGATAATAGCCGGACCAGGGTAAGCACTCTGCAAAGAACAACATGAACAAGTGGCATAAAAGCAAAAAACTGTGGATGCTGGAAATCCAAAACAAAAACAAAAATAAAAATACCTGGAAAAACTCAGCAGATCTGACAGCATCTGCAGAGAGGAATGCAGTTAATGTTTTGAGTCCTTATGACTCTTCAACAGAACTAAGGAAAAATAGAAGAGAGGTGAAATATAAGCTGGTTTAAGGGGGGTAGGACAAGTAGAGCTGGATAGAGGGCCAGTGATAGGTGGAGATTGCCAAAAGATGTCATAGACAAAAGGACAAAAAGGTGTTGACGGTGGTGATATTAGCTAAGAAATGTGCTAATAGGTGATATTAAGGGTAGAAAGCAGGATGAGCAAGGTACAGATAACCTTAGTGGGGGTGGGGTGGGGTGAAGGGATCGATATAGGCTAAAAGGTAGAGATAAAACAATGGATGGAAATACATTTAAAAATAATGGAAATAGGTGGGAAAAGAAAAATCTATATAAATTATTGGAAAAAAGGGGGATCGGAAAGGGGGTGGGGATGGGGGAGAGAGTTCATGATCTAAAATTGTTGAACTCAATATTCAGTCCGGAAGGCTGTAAAGTGCCTAGTCGGAAGATGAGGTGCTGTTCCTCCAGTTTGCGTTGAGCTTCACTGGAACATTGCAGCAGGCCAAGGACGGACATGTAGACATGAGAGCAGGGTGGAGTGTTGAAATGGCAAGCGACAGGGAGGTCTGGGTAATGCTTGTGGACAGACCAAAGGTGTTCTGCAAAGCGGTCACCCAGTCTGCGTTTGGTCCCAGGGTAGAGGAAACCGCATTGGGAGCAGCGAATGTAGTAGACTAAATTGAGGGAAGTGCAAGTGAAATGCTGCTTCACTTGAAAGGAGTGTTTGAGCCCTTGGATGGTGAGGAGAGGGGAAGTAAAGGGGCAGGTGTTGCACCTTCTGTGGTTGCATGGGAAGGTGCTGTGGGAGGGGGTTAAGGTGTAGGGGGTGATGGAGGAGTGGACCAGGGTGTCCCGGAGAGAATGATCCCTACGGAATGCCGCCAGAGGGGGTGAAGGGAAGATGTGTTTGGTGGTGGCATCATGAACAAGTGACAGATGGCCCAGTGGGGGTGGGGAGGGGAGAGGGAACGGCGGTGGGAAAAAGATGGGGAAAAGGTGGGGATAAAACAATGAATAAAAATGGAAATAAATTTAAAACATAATAATAAAAAAAAGTGGAAAAAAAAAAAATGAATATTGAAAAAATAGGATCAAATAGGGGCGGGGATGGAGGGGAGAGTTCATGGTCTGGAGTCGTTGAACTCAATGTTAAGTACGGGTCTGGCTATTATCACATTCTGCTTTCTACTCTTGATGTAACCATTAGCACCTCCTTTAGCCAGTACCACCACTATTAACTCCCCTTTGACCCATCTTTAAAAGGCAGCTGGCATGACTCAACAGCGGGGTGATGGCGAGCTGGTGAATGAGAGCCCACCTGCCATGGAAACAGAATGTTTCCTGGGAATGTATATATAGTGAGGTGGGCTCGTGAAAGCCCGTCATTTTCGTCGGTGGGTAGGACTCCATTTTATCTACCCGCTACCGCACTTGGTGCAATTCTGGGAAAATTCCACCCTACATCTGTTTTCTGTATTCCTGTTTGTGAATGACTTTGGGATGCTTTCATGTAAAAGGCTGTGAGACCTCATTGCCACATTTGTGTAATGAATAGAGCTAAAGTTATCAAATTCTCCTGTACATAAGCTTCGTGATGAAATGTATGTTTTTGGGATAATTCATGAATTGTGGGATATGCTGTCAAAAAGTCTGAGGGTAGAATTTTCTGTTTGGCTTGTGGTGCACGCCCGACATGCTCGAGTGTGAAATAGCGTGCGATCACATCGGGCGAGCGTCCCGACTTCATTGCGCGCTTGTGCAATATTTCGGTCGGCGGCCGCGCGAGAGTCGGCAGTGCACCCGCTGGCAATTAAGGGACCTATTAAGGCCATTAAAGTACCATTTAACAGGAATTTTTCACTGCCCACCCAGCCTTACAGTTGGCGGCCTTTGCATTTTTCAGGAAACCTCATCCAAGGGTGGGATGAGGTTTCTGAAATTAAATTTAAAAAAATTAAAATCTATGCACAGAATTTTTATAACATCCATGCCGCAGGTGACTCATTCTGATGCCTGGACATTTTTACAGGATTTTAAATTCTGTTTTTGTTGATTTTAAATTTGTCAGCTCCCTGAGGCAGCTCTCTGCCATTGGGAAATTTCCCTTCCGCGCTCCCCCGCACCTGCGCTGACTTCAGCGCTCATCCTCTTCCTGCCCCCGCCCCGTTGGTGCTGAGCCTTAAAGCACGCCTTTCACACTGGCTGGCTGATCGCAGGCGGCGGCCCATTCCCTGGCCACTCCCAGGCCCGCTAATCACGGCAGCCCGCCAACCCGAAAATTCTACCCTTAAAGTTGGCGTCTCTTCAAGTTTCAGATACCGTGGGTGGGATGTTCCCCTCCACACTGGGTGAGGTGGTAGGCATGAAAACCAACGTTTTACCTGCCGGCCGCAATGGCAGGTTTTCACTGCGTTTCATCCACGTCCTGCCTCATTGAATATGCACACACGGGAAACACACCAGGTCCCTGGTGGGTGGCCTCAGATTCGTCTGCCCCACTGTGAGCTCACCGCTTCCTCACTCCGGGTGCAATATTTAAAGAGCAGCCACGCGCAGTGTTCTCAATGCCTGCAGCCCAGAAACTGCTCCACTGAAGACATGGCCCCAAAAGCCAAGTGATGCTCCACTGGAACACCTTTTGGATGATGTCAAGGCCCGCTGCAATGTCTTCTACCCGTGTCTGGCTGCAGGAGGTCCAGCAATCTCACCAATTTGGCTTGAGAGGTGGTGGCAGCAATGGTCAGTGCCAATGCTGCACAGAAGAGGTCAGGCATCCAGTGCAGGAAGAGGATGAATGATCTCATCCGTGCTGTCAGGGTAAGGCAACCATCTCATCACTCTAAGCTCAAACACTCACAAGCCCATCACACATTCACTGCTGTCTCACTCACTGCCTGCTCAAGGGAAATCACCACCCACTCTCACACACACCCTCACATCTCCATCTGGACTCATCCCGTCCTCGTCCCGTCATGGCTCCCCTCAGCACCCACACATGCCAGGCATCCTGATCACCTGCCCTGGCATGTGTCCTGCTCACACTCTCTCCATCTCTATATGCAGGACAGAATCACATACATTCGCAGGGAGGGATCCCACTCTGGGTGGCGGAGTGCCATCAAGGTTCTCTCTCAATTCAAAAACTGAGCCATTGAGCTGGCTGGAGAGGACGTGAGGTCAGAGGTCAGTGGCAAACATCCACGTGAGGGTCCCGCACCAGCTCACCCCTCAGACAACCATACTGTGAGTGCATTGTCCAGTGGAAGAAGGTACACCCTCCGATCCTGCAATGACCACATAGGCCAGTTGAAGAGGAGAAGTTACATTCTCCGATCTCACAGCGACCACAGAGACTCAGGCTTCCTTTAACCAGTTTTATTCAAGCATATGCAAGGGAGCCGCAATCATTCCTAAGAATGAAGACCCAGCTCCCAGATTGATTATATTTCATTACTTTTGTACTTTTTCTTATCATAATACATTTGAGTACATTTGAATACATCCAATCAGTAACTGACGCACCAGTCCCATGCTAACTCTATCCTATTGAGTACATAAACATGTGATTTTGCTAACCAATTATTCTAAAGGATGTATACATAATTATATTATCCAATCAAAATTAAAACACGTACATAAAGACCTTGGTTCCCACAGCTCAAAATTGTTTGTGTTTCATCAAAGCCCCCTCTTTGTCTATTGTATGTCTTCCCATATCTAAGCTAAAACCATCTGCCCCTTCCCTATGTGAGAGGGGAGTACACTTAATCTAATTTCTGTCCTGCTTGTGTCTCCAGTCTGACTCTTAAGCTGTTGAAATGTTCATCTGGTAATCTTCAACTCTTAATATGTTTAGCAGCCATATCTGCCTGGAGATTTTAAGGGTTTTTCAGTAAATTCTTACTGTATTCTCTTTTAGCATTTTTAATTTCCCCCTAACACATCGACATGAGGATCCTGCACCAGCTCATCCCTCAGACAACCATACTGTGAGTGCATTGTCCAGTTTTAGAGTCGCCTGCCATGCACTAATTATCTCCACTTTCTTTCATAGGAACCTCTGCCAAGTGCCCGACGGCCTCAACCAGTCAGAACTTTAGCTCAAGCCCCGACGCCTCCTCAGATGAGGATCCTGAGGAAACTGCAGCAGCAGACCCATCACAGCGCTCACTCACACTCTCCACCAGTGCAGAGATACACACCTCCATGGGACCTAGTTCTAAAGCAAGCTTGGGGTCACAAACTGGTGAGCACAGCACACAATCTGGTCCACAGCAAGCGGAAGCAGGGACATCTGATGTCGCTGGCACTCGGAGGACAGATGGAGGCCAGGATTCTGCTGAGTCTGAGTCAGATGATAAGCCTCCAGGCTTGATTCTAAATCAGTTGCTGGAGTGCAGCAACAATCACGGGAACTTCAGGAAAGGATATGAGCTGCATTCCTCAGATTGCAACCGATGATGGAGAAGTTTGTCTGTGTTCAGTGTGAGGTGATAGCGCCAGAATGCCAACGCACAGAGGGAAACATTGGCAGGATGGCGGCCGCCATGAAGATCTTGGTCCAGGACAATGGTCATGGACTGGTGCAGGAGCAGCACTCCATAGCTATAGCCACTAGTGGCATCCATCAATGTTAACGTGAGAGGGGATGGGGCACCACGATCTCATTCCAGCTGCCCCTTCTCAAGGAGTCAGCCAGGGGCCCTCTGGCACCTACAGGGAGATGAAAACCCCAGGACCATCCACCTAGTTGGCTCCAGGAGTGTTCAGCTGATCCCAAATGCCTCTTCTTGTGCCCCCATAACCTTCAACCCCACATGCCGAGAAGGGTCCACCTACCCTGCAGCTGGATACCCAAAGCAGGCCAGGGCCCTCCAGGTCTCAGCCCTCCAGAGGGCACCTGCCAATGTCATCACAGACAACAGGGCGTAGCAGTCAGCAGACTGCCTCCATCTCTGCTGTGGATGTCGGGGATGAACCCAGACATAGTGGTAGAGTTAGGAAAGTTTAAAAAATTTAGAAGCACAACGGTGGCATGAGTGTTCACAACATGTATATAATGTTCACAAATGTAAATAGAATTGCACCTATCTTGTGCATACCTCCTTTTTACGATGAGCTGTGTTGCTGTCTATCAGATGTGATACCATGGTGCTTCCACCCCCACTTTTCGCAGATGTCACTATCATCATCCTCTTGTCTACGTAGTGTGCTTCCATGTCACCACAGTGTATGCCCCTTTTTTCAGATCATTCTCGAGATCAGTGAAACCTCGACCTTAATGTTAAATGTGCTTGTGGAATGAACCTCATTCACATACTTTGTAGGGTCATGTCATGTTTATTCCTGGTTGCGTAAGATTGAGGTAGAGGTGTTCTCCTATCTCGTCTGCATTCTTGAAAGGTAAAGGTGTAGGGTACAAGGAGAAATGTATTTACGCATGGAGAAGGCTCAAGTATTGTGCAACTCCATGCGCTGTCTGTCTTCAGGCAGGGTTTGCATGCTATGAGCCCATAATCAGAGCTCATGTGTGCTCCTGTCTGCCAACAGCTTTTCCGAATTTCTGAGTGTACATCTGCTAAGCTCACTAATAAGTGGGAGTACCTTGCCACCTCAAGGTACAAAAGCTCTGCCCCTCTCAGCCACATCATTGCCAAGGCGCTCGAGCCTACAACCTTGATCATTTCCACCTGTATTTGTCTGTATTGTGACAATGTCGTCACAATGTTAGTATGCAGCACTGTGCGTCCCATCATCTAAACACTCAAAGAGACATGTGATACTAATGGCAAATGGTGATTCTTGTTGGTCATTGGAGCCTTTGAGTATGCTCTGGAAGTGCACATCATAGCTTTCGACAATGTTGAGGGGAGCAATGGGATAGGAGCGAGGATGTACCGAAGCTGAAGTCTGCTACTCATTGGCAACAACTCACGACCTTGAGGGCCTCATGGTGTCTGAGCATTTTGGAGTTCACCAGGGCCAGGGCCGGCCATGAGGGCACAATGTGTGTCTTAAAGAGGAGGTACTTTAATGTCTGGCACACATGTCATCAACTTCAGGTGGTTCACATGCAAAGTAAGGTGAGGATAAAAACAGGTCAGCTTCCTAACTGAGAGTGTCAGATGTTAATGTGATAGAGAAGAAGGTGACACAGGGGACTGAGTCATCTCCGATTAGATGCAAACCTGCAGAACGTCCTCGGCTGCCTTGGCCCAAGTGTCACCCATCAGTTTCACCATCGAGGTTACACAGGATGCGTTGTCCCATTGCTGGAGCTGGATCTTCTTGAGGAGCTTTGTCAGTTTGAAGGCAGACAGCTACAAGCCCACTGAGGATAGTGGAACAGCTCCTGACTCTTGTA
Organism: Cetorhinus maximus; assembly: GCF_964194155.1. Lineage (NCBI taxonomy): Eukaryota > Metazoa > Chordata > Chondrichthyes > Lamniformes > Cetorhinidae > Cetorhinus > Cetorhinus maximus. Next base: position 93,148,725 of record NC_135879.1, on the reverse strand, counting down.
GACTGCCATTGTGACTGGGATGCTGGAGAGATGCTTGAAGACGCAGCACCTTCTGATGTCTGATGCTGGGATACTCTCCTCCAGTTAGCACCTCATCTTAGCCAGGACACATGCTCCAAAGGCTTCATCATTCTTCAAAGGATCAGGACAATGTGAGCCTGATGTCCAACTATTCACTCTCCTGTTGAAATGCATGGTTGAAATGAGAGGAATAGCAACGCTGGTATTCATGTCCAAGAGGGCACTCATTGCAACTCATCATCCTTCTCGTGAAATCTGGTGGCTATAAGGGGCTCACGTGCATGCCTGCCTCATCTGGCCAGTGCTAAGGCCTCTTCCCCTGCAGCCTTGGCTTCCTCAAACTCAACACCCTCATCCCCTTCAATGTCCTCATCATTGGAGGAGACGTGCAGCTCCTCTATCTCGGCATCTGGTAAGTCCAACCCCTTTGCAGCACCAGATTGTGCAGCATGCAGAAAGCCACAATGATCTATGTGACCGCCTGGGGAAGGCACTAGAGTGCTCCGCCAAATCTGCCCAGGCACGGAAGTCACTTCTTTAAGACGCCTACGGTCTGCTCCATCAATGTTCGGGAGTGGCATGAGCATCGTTGTACCTTCTCTCTGCAGGATTCGATGGCCGACGCAAGTCCTTTGTGGGTATCTCTTGTCACTAAGGAGCCAATCCTGTGTGGTCCCTCGAAGGTTTCTGCGATTTACCTCATGTATGCATTTGTGATTGGACACTTGGGAGATCCTGCGGAGATCCGCAATAGAGCCCCAGAGGGAACCATTCACATAGAATTTTGGTGTGGCTGTTACTTTCACAGCAAATGGCAATAGGTGCCCTGCCAGTCCCCGTAGCACCAATTCTGGAGAATGTGGCAAATTTGAGTCACCAGATCCATGGACTTGTGGAAGTGTTGGTGACACTGTCTCTCACTCATCTGCAGATAAGATGTGGGAGTTCTGTACATCCTCAGTCTTACGAGATGCCTATGTATGATGTCTCTGTAAGCCTCATCCTTTACGTCTGGAGGGGGCCCTGCTGCCCCTTGGTCTTGAAGGTTTACATCCTCCCTTTGGCAAGCCTGGCGGCATTCCAGCTTGGACAATCCCTGTGTGAGTGTGGAAATACCTCCCATGATCCTGCAGGAGTTTAATGTTCAGGATTCCCTCTCAATCCTCTGCCCTTTTTCCTTGATGCCATCGTGATTGTGGTGGATATCCCTTTGTTACCCCAAAGCATGGTGAGGTAGATGTGCTTATGCCTCGTGTGGACCTCACCGCTCCCTATCTTGAGGACACGTACACAGTGTGACATATACCACCCCTCCTTCTGACACCATTAACTGCCCCCACAACACCTTTTCCCCATTGCTACAACCGGTCCCCGAGCAAGGATCCCTCAAATTGTTATGCTCCTGGGTGAGAAGGGATGAACTGGCTCCCCTTCTTTATTCAATCCCCTCGGTTGGTCACAACAAGGTTAATTTAAAAAGGATCCCTTCCCTCATGGATACATTTTCCCAGTCCAAATGTATTTATGTTTTAAAAGGGCCCATCTTAACCAGATTTTCTTGAGTTAAAGAGTGAGTTTATTAGTTACTAAAACGCGAGAGAAAAAATAATAAAAAATGCAACACACATACACAGATTAGAAATGAGAAGTGAGTAAAGAACTAACAGTTAAAAAAGATATACAAACCAGTCTTTGGTTGGTCTGTGAGGAGTAGAGGATGAAAAAGTGTGGCCGTTAAGTTGGATGATTTTGGAAGTTGAGCAGATGGTTTGGAGATTCTTGGTTCTGCAGGTTAACTGAAAGGAGTTGCCCTGTTTCTTTTTCGACTGCAGCTTTGCTGACTTGTGACTTGCTTTCAGCAATCAGAGGGAGATTTTTTTTTACCTCCAAGCGCAGGGATGCCTAGTTTATGTTCTCCAACCTTCAGAGTACACCCTTGCACACCAGGCCTGGAACACCAAAACTAGCACACACAACTAGGGTTACAGTTGGCTTTTTAACTCCTTTTCTTGTGTATTCCTGGAAGGGAAGAAACAAATATGTCTTTCACCCAGGTCTGCCTTCTTTTCAACTTACATCACGTTCACAGTTGGGGATATAACTCATAGGATTTTAGTATCACTGGCTAGGCTGGCATTAATTGCCCATCCTTAATTGCCCTTGAGAAGGTGGTGGTGAGCTGCCTTCTTGAACTGCTGCAGTCTTTGTGGTATAGGTACACCCAGAGTGTTGCAAGGAGGAAGTTCCAGGATTTGAACCCAGCGACAGTGAAGGAACGGCGATATATTTCCAAGCCAGGATGGTGAGTGGCTTGGAGGGGAACTTGGTGGTGTTGCCATGTACCTGTTGCCCTTGTCCTTCTAGATGATAGCAGTTGTGGGTTCGGAAGGTGCTGCCTAAGGATCCTTGGTGAGTTTCTGCAGTGCATCTTGTAGATGGTACACACTGCCACTGTTCATCAGTGGTAGAGGGAGTGAATGTTTATGGAATGGGTGCCAATCAAGAGGGCTGCTTTGTCTGAATGGTGTCAAGCTTCTTGGGTGTTGTTGGAGCTGCACTCATCCAGGCAAAGGGAGAGTATTCCATCACATTCCTGACTTGTGCCTTGTAGATGGTGAACAACCTTTGGGGAGTCATGGTCCTGGCCTCTGACCTGCTCTTGTAGCCACAATATTTATATGGCTAGTCCAGTTCAGTTTCTGATCAATGGTAACCCCCAGGACGTTGATAATGGGGGGTTCAACAATGCTAATGCCATTGAATGTCATGGGGTGATGGTTGGATTCTGTCTTGTTGGAGATGGTCATTGCCTGGCACTTGTGTGGCAAGAATGTTATTTGCGATTTGTCAGCCCAAGCTAGGACATTGTCCAGGTCTTGCTGCATTTGGACATGGACTGCTTCAGTATCTGAGGAGTCGCGAATGATGCTGTACATGGTGCAATCATCAGCGAACATCCCCACTTTTGACCTCATGATGGAAGGAAGGTCATTGATGAAGCAGCTGAAGATGGTTGGGCCTAGTACACTACCCTGAGGAACTCCTGCAGTGATGTCCAGGACCTGAGATGACTGACCTCCAACAACCATCTTCCTTTGTGTTAGGTGTGATTCCAACCAGCGGAGAGTTTTCCCCCTGATTCCCATTGACGCCAGTTTTGTTAGGGGCTCCTTGATGCCACACTCGGTCAAATGCTACCTTGATGTCAAGGACAGTCACTCTCACCTCACCTCTGAATTCAGCTCTTTGGTTTATGTTTGAACCAAGGCTGTAATGAGGTCAGAAGCTGGGTGACCCTGGTGGAACCCAAACTGAGCGACAGTGAGCAGGTTATTGCTAAGCGAGTGCCGCTAGATAGCACTGTTGATGACCCCTTCCATTGCTTTACTGATGATCGAGAGTAGACTGATGGGGCGGGTAATTGGCTACGTTGGATTTGTCCTGCTATTTGTGCACAGGACATACCTGGGAAATTTTCAACATTGTCAGGTGGATGCCAGTTTGTAGCTGGATTGGGACAGCTTGTCTAGGGGCGCAGCGTGTTCTGAAACACAAGTCTTCAGTACTATTGCCAGAATATTGTCAGGGCCCTTAGCCTTTGTAGTATCCAATGCTTTCAGCCATTTCTTGATATTATGTGGAGTGAATTGAATTGGCTGAAGACTGGAATCTTTGGTGCTGTTGGCCTCCAGAGGAGGCCAAGATGGATCATCCACTTGGCACTTCTGGCCGAAGATTGTTGCGCATGCTTCAATCTTATATATTTTGTATTGATGTGCTGAGCTCCTCCATTATTGAGGATGGGGCTATTTGTGGAGCCTCCTCCTCCAGTGAGTTGTTTAATTGTCCACAAGTATTCATGACTCGATGTGGCAGGACTGTAGAGCTTAGATCTAATCTGTTGGTTGTGGAATCGCTTAGCCCTGTCTATCACTTGCTGCTTATGCTGTTTGGCATTCAAGTAGTCCTGTGTTGTAGATTCACCAGGTTGATACCTCATTTTTAGGTATGCCTGATGCTGCTCCTCGCATACCCTCTTGCACTCTTCATTGAACCAGGGTTGATACCCTGGCTTGATGGTAATAGTAGAGTGAGGGCTGTGCTGGGCCATGAGGTTACAGATTGTGGTTGAGTACAATTCTGCTGCTGCTGATGGCCCACAGCGCCTCATGGATTCCCAGTCTTGAATTGCTAGATCTGTTCAAAATCTATCCCATTTGGTATGGTGGTAGTGCCACAACACACGATGGAGGGTATCCTCAATGTTAAGTCAGGGCTTCGTCTCCACAAGGACTGTGTGATGGTCACCCCTACTGATACTGTCATGGACAAATGCATCTGCGGCTGGCACATTGGCGAGGATAAGTTCAAGTATGCTTTTTCCTCTTGTTAGTTCCCTGGCCACCTGCTGCAGACCCTGTCTAGCAGCTTTGTCCTTTAGGATTTGGCCAGCTCGGTCTGTCATGGTGCTACCGAGCCTTTGGTGAACCAGATGAGGTTTTACGACAATTGACAACGGTTTCCTGGTCATCATTAGACTTTTAATTCCAGATTTTTATTGAATTCAAATTTCACCATCTGTCATAGTGGGATTTGAACCCAGGTCCCCAGAGCGTTGCCCTGATTCTCTGGGCATCTCCAGTGACAATACTACTACGCCACTGCCGTCGTGAATAATTTGATCTGTGGTCGTGACACCATCTAAAGGTTAGAGATGCCTCACTTGACTGAGTATGCCATTGGCAGCCCATAATGATGGCAGAAACCCCCATCCTTGGACCCAAGCGCATGATGTTATGACAATGCCCTGTGCACATCATCGTGGACATGACTGAGACTGGACTGACATGACCTAACCCTGCTTTGACTGGGACAAGCAGAATTTTTGCAAGCTCAACATTGATGCATTTCTTTACTCAGCGATCCTCACATTCTGGTCCAAAGTCGCTATGTCATTCTGTTGTCATGACCATTGAATTACTTACGGAGAGATCAAACTTTTAAGTAAGACATTTTTTTTTCAAAAAAGGGCTTACAAGCAAAAATCTGGCTGAGACTGCAAAGTAACCACTTGCTGGAAAACTCCTATGTGGATTACACTTGACCAACTAGTTCAGAGAACAGAATGTTGCACTTGAAAAGGTGTCAAGGCCTACTTCAGACAGAGACACTTCAAAGGCAAAGATGCAATTCAAAAACTGAACTGTAATCTCCTTTGGTTGCGGAGATAATGGAGGCTGGTTACTATCTCAGCAGAAACAATCTCCTGTGAGTTATATCCCAGACTGTGAACATGATGTGAGTTGAAAGGAAAGCAGACCTGGGTGAAATACATGTTTGCTTTTTCCCTTCCAGGAATACACAAGAAAAGGGGTTAAAAGCCAACTGTAACCCTGGTCTCTGTGTCCTAGTTTTGATGTTCCAGGCCTGTGTGTGAGGCTGTGCTGTAAGTGTCACAGGAGAAGAACATCAACTAGGCATCCCTGCATTTGCAGGTAAAAAAATCTCTCTGATTGCTGGAAGCAAGTCACAAATCAGCAAAGCCACAGTCAGAAAGGAAACAGGACAACTCCTTTGAGCTAACCTGCAGGGCCATGAATCTCCAAACCGACTGCTCAACTGCCTCAAGTCAGATCTTTCAGAATCATCCAACATAATAACTGCGATGTTTCATCATCTACTCCTCAGGAACAGGCCAAAGGCTGATTCATATATCTTTTTAATGTTTATTTATGGTCTCACTTCTCATTTCCAACCTGTGTGTATGTGTGTTGCGTTTTTATTACTTTTTTCCTTGCGTATTAGTAACTGATAAACTCATGCTTTCTTTAACTCAAGAAATTCTGGTTAAATTAGCTCCTTTTAAAACATAGATACATTTCGACTTGGAATATATGTTCATGAAGCAAGGGATCCTTTTCAAATTAACCTTGTTGCGACCAACCGAGGGGGTTGAATAAAAAAGGGAAGCCAGTTCATCCCCCCTCACCCAGGAGCATAACAATTTGGGATATCTAATCTGGGATAATAACAAATTGGGAGAACCTAGCCCGGGGACCAGTCATAACACGGTAACCAACTCTCTCCGAATCCTGGCACTGAAGATGCTTACCCGACACACTCCCACCTGAGTCATATGTCTGAGTTCACCCTTCCCCGCTGTTACCCCCCAGTGGAGTCCTTGAGCTGCAGTACATTCCCATGCCCCAGGCCAGTTCCCCCCATTCCCCAGTGGAGGCCTTGCCCTGCAGCACATTAAAAGCCAGCCTCGACTTACCACTGGTCTGGTAAGTGGAGACTTGCCTCCAACGCCCCGCTGAGAGCAGTGTGGTGCAGCCTGTGAAGCCTGGTGCTGAGTCTGAGTTGCCACGAGTGCTGTGTGATGCAAAGTAGGCAAATTAACTTCAAAGTCACGGGCAAAATGCAGGTCACCAGGTGAACAGCACTTATATACCATTGTGAGACACATTGGTCTAATTGGATGTCGATGTGCCCTCTTGATCCAGAGTGGGTGGATGATTCCAGAAAGCAGCCCTTATAATGAGATGCAAATGTATTAAAATGACATTGGCGACGTGCCGCGGAGGGAAAAGCAGCCCACCATTGATAGCTGGAGCGGACGATCCCGGACTGCTCTCACAATGGCGATAAACTGATCTGTCCAATCTCACAATGTTTTCCCCTCCCGTGCACCATGACCCCTGCCGCAGGCAGGCCTGGAAAATCCCGCCCATCCATGTAATTTTAAGAAAAATACTGACGTTATGGTCAGGAAGATGGTCAGTGCACTAGGGTCCCAGGACCTCCGTCAAAAAAATACAAGTCATACATAGCAGTTAGGAAGGCCACCAGGGCTGTGAAGCTAATGGTCTCAAGAAAGGTGGTCTGAGACCAGGGGTAGAATCATCCCAGATTTGCACTAAGTGCGGTAGCGAGTGGGGAAACCGGCTGCGATGACGGGTTTTCATGCCGTATCGCCCCAAACCCACCACATTACTTGTGCATTCCAGGGAAACATGCCGTTTCCATGGCGGGCGGGCTCTGATTCGCTCGCCACGCTACCATCTCACCGCTTCATCACACCAGGCATCACAATTAAAGTACAACTATGCTCAGTGCGTCCAGCCAAGGACTGCAGCAAAGAAGACATGGCCCCAAAAGGCAAGAAGACTGCTGCCCTCGAGCGCCTTTTGAACACCGTGGAGGCCCACTGTGATGCCCTCTACCACCACTCTGGCCACAGGAGGGGCAGCTACATTACCAGTCCGGCTTGGTAGGCAATGGCAGTGGTGATCAGTGCCAATGCTGCACGGAAGCGGTTGGCCATCCAATGCAGAAAGAGGATGAATGATCTTATCCGTGCTGCCAGGGTAAGGCAACTATCTCATCACCCTAAACTCACACACTTACAAGCCCATCACACATTCACTGACATCTCACTCACTGCCGCTCAAGGGACATCACTATCCAGTCTCACACACACCCTCACATGTCAATCTGGCCTCATCTTCTCTGGAGACTGCCTCTTCAGCCCTCACCATCTTGAGCCCACTTGCACAGATCAACTTGTGCCCCCACACACACCCTGGGGTACCCCCTTCCCCAGTACAGCCCTTGTCCTGCAGTCACTTCCCTTGCCTGAGGCCACTTCACCCCCTTCCCCAAACAAACCCTAGCTCTGCAGCTGTTGAAAAGCCTCCCACATATGGCTGATGGTAGGTAGAGACCTGCTCACGAGCCCCCCTAAAAGTGATGTAGTGCTGTGTGTGAAGCCTGGCGCTGATGACTGTGAGTGCTGCCAAAGCAAGATAGGCAAACAAACCTTGAAGTCCCGAATGAAGCACAGCCGGCCAAGTGCATGCCACTGTTGTGAAATACATCAGTGTTTTCCCACCGACATGGGCAGATGATCCCATGGAGGGGGGGTGGTGGGGGAGTGATGGGAGATGAGTCTGGCGGGCTGGCCTTATAATGATATGCTGAGGTGTTGCAATGACAGAATGTGGCCCACCATCGGCGGGCAGAGCGGACCATCGCAAACTGGTTTCACGATGTCGTGAAGCCGATTTTTGGCGTTCTCGCCATATTGTCCACTCACGCCACCGAACACGCCCGACGCCGGCTGGCACGGAAAATCCCGGTCCAGGAGTTTCCGGGCTACCTGTTTGGATACAAATTATAGTTAGCAGTTAGAAGGAACGTCAAACCTGCAAAACTGATTGGCTCAATTTGTTGTGCAGAAGCTAGGAACACTTTTCCCATTGGTCAAGAGTAACAAATGTTTGGTTAGAAGTTGTTAGTTGTGTTGATGCAGGTGCACATACTTAGGCTAAATGTGGCAAAACTACCTGCAAAAAAGGTATAAAAATAAGAGTGCATCACTGAACACTTTGCTCCTGCCACAGGATACCAATTCTAAGTCTAAGAATTTACAAACAAAATTATAGAATAAAAATCATTGAACATTTATTTTAATCAATGGGCTCCCACTTTAACAAAAATCCCTTTGATTCCAGCAGAGGGCAATAGAACCTCTGTAAATTACTGTCCAGGACTTTTTTCCCCCCTTTAAAGCTTCTCTTCATTTTGAGGTTTTGGTGTATACATAGCAATAGTTTGGTGTCACAGGGCGGCAAATATATTCAAAGTGTAAGGAGATCCCAAGGTGAAAAGTTAATGAATCAAGGCAAAGGTTTCCAAAAGATTTTTAGCCGAGACCCCTTTGGAGATACATGAATGTCCCACGGACGTCCAATTTTCTGAAGAAAAAATGTACCTTAATTTGCAGCAACAAAGGGCTGGATTTTACATGCCCCTCTCAGGCCTGTTTGCACCCCCAAGCTCACCCCCATAACATGGTAAATGGGCAGGTGCTGAAATCGACAGCCTGACCACCATATGTAAGTAAATAATTAAGGGTCCTTTGAGCTTGTTAACAAGCCAATTGATCCCAATAATACGCTGCCCACACCTGGTGTGGGCAAGCGGGTAGGTCGCTTTTTAAAAAAGGTTAAGGGCGAGAACGAAGCGGGGGTTACTATCTTCGGGGGAGTAATAATCCTTTGTGTAATGGGGGTAGTACCCCTAAGGTAGTACCCCCCACCTCCTTCTTACCCACCTGCTCTCCAAAACTCACCCCACCCCCCTCCCTCAGCTGGCCAAACACTCCACGCCCAAAACCCCGGACTTACCTCACTTTGGGATCTATTGGGCCTTCTTCTTGAGGCTGGTTGCAGTCCCGGCAGTGCCCACTACAGACCTCCTGGAGCTGCTGGGACTGTTGGAGCGGCCAGCCAATCAGGACTTCCTCCCCAGTGAAGGGTGAAAGCCAATTTATCTCACCCAGAGCTTATTATGGCTGCTAATCCATAATGTAATGTGTAATATATGTGTGATATATATTAACAGTTCCCGTGCTAGGGTAGAAATTGGATTTGTGCCTGAAACAGGCAGCAAAGCAGCAGATTAATTGCTCCACATGCTGGCACAGGAACTATGCCGGATTTGGCACTGGCCTCATCTGTATTTAACCAGCAAACAGTGGGCACCAACCAGGTGTCGGTACCAACAGCAGCAAGTTGGACAGGATGGAACACTGGCAGCGGCTCTGTCGGGGAGGAGGAGGGGGTGAAGCGATGCTGAGAGAGTGCGAGTAGCTCAGTAGTGACCCTTAGGTAAGTCCTGGTAGTCATTTTGTGGAGACAGGAGAAGCATCCCAGCTCTTCCAAAACAAAATACAAAAAGGGCCTTTCCTCAGCAATCCCCAATGGATCCTATAGCGGCTATAGGTCAGTACTGTGGAGCTGGAAGAACTAGTAGGAGTTTGTATATTGCACATTCCACCTAGTTGCATCCAATTTCACATCAGGGTCTAACGAACAGTGTAGCAACCTGTATAAATCTGTTTTCCACCTTTTTCAAAAGGGGTGCTTGGGCGATTACAGTCACTGGATCCAATTTCGCGTGAAGTGTATTTCGGGGTTAATTGGACATGGGAGATTGTTCTGTTGAAGGGTCATGTTGGACTCGAAACGTCAACTCTTTTCTTCTCCACCGATGCTGCCAGACCTGCTGAGTTTTTCCAGGTAATTCTGTTTTTGTTTTGGATTTCCAGCATCCGCAGTAGCTTTTTGTCTTTATGGGAGATTGTAACCTAATTTTGGATCCGATTTCCACTAGTTCATGTCCGGGTGTCAATGATGCAGAATACATGGGCTAAAGGGATTTTATCTTTTCATTCTGCTCCATAAAGATGAAAAATGCCAACATGTTGCTAAAATATTCATGATTAATGTAACAGCTTCAATAAGCTAGATCCCGTTACTGAAGTTTCTGTATATTATGCTGTCAGTAAATAATGTCAGAAACTGTCGCCAAACACTCAGCGAACTCATTTAATTAATATGTACAGTGACTGATAGTTCTAAAGTGCAATTTCAATATACCAAAAGAAAGATGTGCGGCATCTCGAGAGGATTATCAGAAGACAGAAATTAAAGCTGTAATACCTGTCGCTATAATGTGAAAAATGATAAGTGACATGTAGAAATAGAAAATGTTGACAGCCTGGCAATTGTTTCTCTGCCATTATTTTGACAATTTATGTTCTTCAATTTAATGCCTATAGATAAATTCTACAACTTTAGTTGAATTATTAAGATGTAAATAATTACCATGGGTAGAATTTTACAGCCCGTCGGTGGTTTTGCAGGCACGGGAGGATGGGTGGGGGGGCCCATAAAATGCCCTTGGAGGCTATCCTGCCATCCCCCCACCAATCCTGACCTGTCTGCAATTTTACAGGGGGGTGCGTGAGGCCTGGGGCCACCCTCCCACCCTCGGACCTAGTCAGGCCAATTATTAACCACTTAAGGGCCGCTTCTCACCCAGCCTCAATTCTGAAGCTGGCAGGAGGAATTCAGCAGTGGGTTGGAAGCTTGGCAAGTCACCCTGCTTGGGTCTTGGGCGGGAAAGGACTGGGGGGGCGGGGTATGGTGGTGGTGGGGAGCGCCTCTTTCACTGGCCCCATTTCCAAATTGGGTGTCCCCACCCGCCCGTCAGGCCTGGTCCCAGGGTGCTGCCTCCCCACCTGGCCTTGCCATCATGATCCCCAACCCTCCTCTCCCCTCACCTGCCAGGCCTCCCCTCCCACCCCCGCTGTGAGACCCCGCACCTAGCTGGCCCAGCACTTGGGCTGGTGGGAATACTTGTAGTCCTGGCAGTGGCTATCACTCCCAGTAGTGCTGCTGGGACTATAGAGCTTCCATGGGAAGGTGTGGGGGATGGGTGGGATGTCCTGCCTCCAGCCAATGAATGCTCTTCAGAGACAGCATGGTGGGGATGCATTCCCCCTGGACTCTTCGGGTGGCAGAGCAGGATTCCTCACCATCTGAAAAATCCTGCCCCATGTTTCGGTTTAAGTGCTTGATATGTCCAACATTTAATGCAGTTTCTCAAACTCATGAACAATCCGTCCATTTCCTTACAACACAACAGTGGCTACATTTAAAAAGTTCTTCCTTAACTGTGAAGGGCTTTGGGACCACCTGACATTGTAAAAGTTGCTAAAAAATGCAAGCTATTTCTTATTAGTAGGGGTTTTAAGTTGCTGCTTGTGCATGCCGAGTAAGAGCAACAATTTTTTTATCCCTATGTTTTTCTTATTCTTTAGAATGCAGGAATTTTCTCCTAGCCCTTTTTGGAGTGAGGGAATGTTATTGTTAACTGAATCTGACCAGCCAGGCTGTGGAAAACTACAGGAATCATACTGAATCACTCATTAACCTACTTAATACATATGGAAGTGCTAAAGATAATGCTCAGTGTAGTAATCCGACTGTTGGATGTGCACATTGGTGGCAGTAAAGAACTAAAAGGGCTGCTTTACAATTCAGACTCTTCAGATTATTCTCAGTGTATGACGCACGGAGTTAAAATCAGAAGAGGCACACGCCACTAAGCAAAAGCTCCAGCAAGTACAAGGTTAGTGAGTTATGAACAACTTGGTGGGTTTGGAAAGTGTGGAAGTTAGTGCTTAATTTGAAGAAAAGTATGAAGATAAGAAATAAGGATCGCTGTCAATAAACTGACAGTGTTAAATATAGGTATTTGTTCCAATTACTTTTCTGTTCTGCCTTTCCAAAGAGTTTATAAGTTTTTTTTCATTCATTCATGGGATGTAGACATCACTGGCTAAGCTGACATTTATTGCCCATTCCTTGTGCCCCTTGAGAAAGTGGTGGTGAGCTGCCTTCTTGAACCGCTGCAGTTCATGTGGTGTAGGTACACCCACAGTACTGTTAGGGAGGGATTTTCCGATTTTGACCCAGCGACACTGAAGGAATGGCGATATATTTCCAAGTCAGGATGGTGAGTGGCTTGGAGGGGAACTTCCAGGCGATGGTGTTTCCATGTGTCTGTTGCCATTGTCCTTCTAGACTGTAGTGGTCGTGGGTTTGGAAGGTGAAGTCTAAGGAGCCTTGGTGAGGTTTCTGCAGTGCATCTTGTAGAGGGTACACAGAGCTGCCACTGTGCGTCGGTGGTGGATGAAGTGACTGTGGATGGGGTGCTAATCAAGTGGGTTGCTTTGTCCTGGATAGTGTCAAGCTTCTTGAGTGTTGTTGGAGCTGTACTCATCCAGGCAAATGGAGAGTATTTCATCACACTCCTGACTTGTGCCTTGTAGATGGTGGACAGGCTCTGTGGAATCAAGAGGTGAGTTACTCGCTGCAGGATTCCTAGCCTCTGACCTGCTCTTGTAGCCACAGTATTTATATGGCTAGTCCAGTTCAGTTTCTGTTCAGTGGTAACCCTCAGAATGTTGATGGTGGTGGATTCAGTGGTGGTAATGCCATTGAATGGCAAGGGCGATGGCTAGATTCTTTCTTGTTGGAGATAATCATTGCCTGGCACTTCTGTCGCGCAAATGTTACTTGCCACTCGTCAGACCAAGCCTGGATATTTTCCAGGTCTTGCTGCATTTAGAAATGGGCTGCTTCAGTATCTGAGGAATTGAGAATGGTGCTAAACATTGTGCAATCATCAGCGAACATCCCCACTTCTGACCTTATATGAAAGGAAGGTCATTGATGCAGCAACTAATGATGGTTGGGCTGAGGACACTACCCTGAAAAACTCCAGCAGTGATATCCTGGAACTGAGATGATTGGCTACAACAATTACAGCCATCTTCCTTTGTGCTAGATGTGGCTCCAGCCAGCAGAGAGTTTTCCCCCTGATTCCCATTGATTCTAGTTTTGTTAGGGCTCCTTGATTCCATATTCGGTCAAATACTGCCTTGATGTCAAGGGCAGTCACTCTCACCTCACCTCGGGAATTCAGCTCTTTTGTTCATGTTTGAACCAATGCTGTAATAAGGTCAGGAGCTGAGTGACCCTGGAAGAACCCAAACTGGGTGTTAGTGAGCAGGTTATTGCTAAGCAAGTGCCGCTTGATAGCACTGTTGAAGACCCCTTCCATCACTTAACTGATGATCGAGAATAGACTGATGGGGTGATAATTGGGTGGGTTGGGTTTGTTCTGCATTTTTTTGTACAGGACATATCTGGTGTTAGCCAAATCTGCCTGAAAACCTTCACCTGTAGGATTGTTACCTTGAATTTTGCCTAATTTGCTAAGTGGGATACAAAAGAGAGACAATGAGAACATCCCTAAATTTTTACAACAACTAGAAAAAGTAAGCCTGTTTTCTTGTAGCTAAGTCAGATTGTTCTTATTCTTATCCAAATATGCAACCAATTTTAAAAAATACCTGTTTGACTTTTATATTGTCAGGTGCTTGGGCTGTAATCTGTGCTGTAAATCTTGATTGTATGAATTGATGTCTTCCACTTGCAAGGTATTTCACATTCACATTTCATTCCCTGAACCTGATGAAATATGCAATTACCTTTGCTTATCTCAACAATATTACACCTCAAACTATACGTATTGTTCTTGGGAAGGGATAAGTAATGACACATGATAGATTAGTGAGTACAAATTCCAACGGTGCCACTGTGTTGCTAGAAGTGCAGCAGCATTGAACTTCCCCCATCCCCCCGCCAACCCTCCTTCATCCCAAGCACGTCAATGGTGCTTTAACCTGGTCCACCTATGTCCCAAATCGGGAGGATGTCCCCATCTGTGGCAGTGGACCCTGAAAACAGGATGCTGCTTCAAGAAGAGTACCTGTAATCCCACTTGTGCCAAAGATTTAGAATGGAGATAAGGAGAATATTTTTCACTCAAAGGATCTTTAGCCTGTGGAATTTGCTTCCTCAGAGAGCAGTGGAGGCTGGGTCATTGAATATGTTCAAGGTTGAGTTAGATAGAATCTTGACTGACAAGGGAGTCGAGTCTTATGGGGGGAAGACAGAAGAGTAGAGTTGAGGCCATATTCAGATCAGTCATAATCTTTATCAAATGGCTGTGCATGTTCGAGGGGCTAAATGGCCTACTCCTGCTCTTAATTCGTATGTTGGTATGTATGTAAGATTGAAAGGACTGCCAAAGCCCTCAAAGAGGGCTAAGCTGAGAACAAGCTTCTCGGCCTCTCCTTAAAGCCAGGTCAAGCACTTCAATCAGTGCTGCTGATGGGCCAAACTGCAGCCCAGAATGGCACCTGAGCCTGTTCTCAGCAGATATAGCTACTGCTGTGCCTGTCCGGGTGCATCTGATAGAATTGTTAGTGTTGCCTGAGAATGGTGTAGCCTGGCATGTTACCAACAGCAGGAACCTCAGTGGTGCAGCTGCCCAACAAGCAGCCAATTGAGCCTCTTAAGAGCCCGATTAAGGACCATCTACTGACCCACCAGTATTTTACTGGCACCAGGAGGAACCACCGCCACATGAAATCCTGGCTCCCCACCAGCAAGTTACCAGGGCATACCCTCCTTTATGGCTGCTCCATGCCCCACGGAAGGGCCCCACCAATGGCAATGGCTGTCCCTGTGACTGAGGTGCCACCACTGCGATATGCCACCCTCTAGACCAATTGCCGGTGCCTGCCTGCCAGGCCTTGGCTGGAAAGGCAGTTTGACTCTGATTGCTCAAGGCATTGCGCTGAGGAATGAACCCAGTGAATGACTATCATTTATTTAGTTCAGCTGAAACAGGTGCAATTGTGTGTGCATGTTCTTTCTGTCAGCAAAGAACAGGGCCGTGTATAATATATGTAGCTTCCAGGACATGACCAATTTCCAGTGTGGTGCATTTGCATGTACTGGAAGCTACATATATTAATACACAGGATTAATATCTTAACCAGAGTCAAGCTGCCTGGTTTAAATTTCAAACAATGCTTGGCAGTTAACTGTCAGCCACCATTAACTGGTGCACTCCCAATGTCAATGCCTCTCTACCAATCAAAGTCCACTTGCCAACCCATCAGCAGTCTCTTCTCATACAGCATAAAGTTGTTGCTTCCCCTGATGTTGGTATTCTTGCGATTGTCCTGATGCGCGCACAAGCAAAAGCTTCAACAAAATGTATTTTTTCAGCAACACAAAACACATAAACTTTGTCTGTGACAAATGTTAGTACATTTACTGTTTGTGAGTGGGGAGGAGGCAGAGGCAGCAGGGGCAGCAAGTGAAGAAGGAGTGGTTTTTGTTGTGTGAATGTACAGAATGACCTTGGGCCCTGCTCAGTTGCTACATATGTCTCATCGGTAGGTTCTGTGGATTAAAACTATGATTATGAACTGGTGAATGTCATGTGGCAAAGATTTTGTGCTTGTCATTTCTTTGGTAAATATGCATATTCTTTGTTCAATAGCAAATTGTACAGAATACAGCACACTACAATCTATTCTGTCAACATTGCTATGTTGCAAGACATCAGAGTGGTCCAAATATTGAGGGAGAAATTGGACCCAGTTGCACCCATTTAATGGGCACAAAATTGGTGCAACAAGGACTAATTTTAGAGATCCATGTCCTATATACCAAAAATGATTTCAAGACTTCTGACCCAATATTGGATTGGAAGAGTCCACCACTGGTTATGTACCTGAAATCAGATCATGTCCAATTTCCAGGCCTCTGCTTTAACAATCCAAAGGTCTGCTGCATTGCATTTTGTCTCATGAATATGCATTTTTAGGTCCTATCTGTGGAACTGGGGGTCCATGAGAGGCATCATCAGCCAGGTTTGGAGCCAGAAATCAACCATGTATTCTGTCTTTCTCCTCAAACAGCAGGGGGACTCTTCATTACATCAAAGTAATTACATCATGAGAATGCACTGCTAAACAAATAGTAACTTGAATAACATTCTAGCTATGGCTGGATAACATTTGAATGTTGCGAGAGCAAGAGCATAAATGTTTCAATCAAAGACCGGGTATTGCCTGCCAGGTGCATTGATAGTGAAGAGAAGTTCATCAGTGGGTTTCTGTACATGACAAGTAAAATTTTGCCTGACTGCTGTTAGTGCTGCATACCACTTATGACAGGGAAGAAATCTGTTACCCTAAAAGGCCTGTAGTGCACTCCACCTTACCTTGTGCGAGTGCCTGGAGACACTCAATGGTTCGAAAGTTGACTGCATGGTAACATTCACATTCACTGAGGTGGCAGTCTGAATGTTGCTGCAGGTCTGGCTATAATAGCTGGTACTCATCTGGGTTGCATCAATTGAAGTTCCAGCCTCTTTGGTCATTAATTAATCCTTTCATGTTACACAATACCAAGTCTAATATAACCTGCTCTCTGGTTGGTTCCAGAACGCGCTGTTCTAAGAAACTATCTCAAAAGTATTCTATGAACTCCTCATCCAGGCTACTACTTCCAATCAGATTTTTCCAGTTTATATGTAGATTAAAGTCACCCATGATAATTGCCATCCACTTATCACAAGCACCCAATGTTTCTTCTTGTATGTTTTGTCCTACATTGTGGTTGCTTTTAGGGGGCCTGTAGACCACTCCTACTAGTGACTTCTTTCCCCTACAATTCCTCAACTCTACCCAAACCGATTCTACATCCTCATTTCCTAAACCAAGGCCATCTATAACTATTGCACAAATGCCATCCTTAATTAACAGTGCTACCCTTCCACCTTTAACAAGCTTCCTATTATTCTTGAATGTCACATGACTCCCACCTCTCCACACTGCCTTTGACAAGGGTTGCATATCCCTTGTCTGTTTGTCAGTAATTGTTAAATATCTCAACCATTAAGAATTGAAAGGAAGGTTGCGGGGCCCTTTGTCTTAGCAGAGAGCAGATGCCTATTGGCCAGCCATGGTTATGAAATACAGATGGCATTCATATTGCTCTCTTTGAATTTGTCCTGTGCAGCCACAGGGGGTCATTAGTGGCTCCACTGATGTGCAACTTTCCACAATACTGCCAGGCAGCTTCTTTTGTTTGGGGGGGGTCACAGACAGACATAGGTTCAAGAATTTTTAAAGGTCTTTGTTCAGTTTTAAAATTTTTAGAAATAGCCATGAGGATACCTATATATATTTTATTAAAATATACAGTGTGAGGTCTTAGTCCCCTTACAACCCTTGCAGCCTTAGAGAAAAAAAGTGAATTCTGTTTCATTTTTTTACGTGGTCTTATGAAGGAAGAACAGGAAGTAAGGAAATATGCATTCATTCACATGGGCACATCAGGTACACAGCCAGCAGGGGCATTGTCAGTTCCCTGCTGCACTTATTTTTTTTGGTTTAAATCTGGGTTAATGCATCAGCAAGGACATTGTCCTATCCTGGGATGTGGAATGATAAGGTGACCTGGGAAGATTCAAGTCTGTTTTTATGGGAGTATCGTCAGGGTTGGAGTTCTGAATTTTCCTCTGTTCAGGATCAGGCATAAGCAAAGCCATTGGTTTCAGAACTCTGCCCCTCCAACTCCTGATTAAGTGCCCTCTAAAGGTTCTGGGGGTTTTACAGGGTGGTTAGCACTCAGTGGGTGAGTAATGGTCCAGCTGCTCAGGGCTATCCACAGGGGAATGCCGGGTATCTCACTCTGTGAGTGCCAGGTCCTTTGATCATAGGGCTGAGTGGCTCTGAGTTATCTCCTCCCTGTTCACCACGGTAACCTGTGTATTCAGCTGCTCAAACCCAAGGATGTGGTTAGGCTGATTGTCAGGAGATTGGGGTATTTTAATGGGACTTTGGCATCTTTCAGGGATTCCGCTTTAGTGTCCGGTTCGGGCGCTAGCACCACTGAGGTGTTCCAGTTACTGTTGCTAGGTGCTATGGGTTGGTATGGCAATAGACAGGCAATCTGCTCCTGAAGTTCAGTCAGCCTTTCTGGGCCCAGCTGATAGGAAGGCTACCTTCTGTGAGGGGCCTCTCCTGCATCCATACCAGGTAGGGCTACAGTGCTGTAACCTGGTGGGTTGTTACGAACCATTTTAAATGCAGTGGGCAGCCCGGTCAGGTTGCCTTGTGATTCTGCACTCAGGTGGGTCGGTATGGGATCCAATCTGGTTGTAATCTCTCTGCTGACAAGTCAGGTGGCAGGCTCCATGTCTTTTGGAACACTGCTGTCCTCTGTTGGATGGTCAGCTTTCACTGTACCTCCTAGCGGTTTCTTTTAACTAAGTAAGGCATCACCCTCACTCTTTTTAGGTCAGTTTGGGAACTTTCCTTGTCCCCGTTAGAATTCGCTGTAAAGCTGCCGGCTGGCCAGACCAATCAATGGCTACTTGGCTGGGGCCTTTGGAATGGGTGGGGGTGCTCTCCTACCTTGTTCTATGCCCCCCTGGAACACCACTGCCCTCAAGTGGAGGTGCAGTTCCAGCTACACTCCCTTGTGGTGTTTTGACTGGGGGAGGCATCTCACTCCCTATCTGCTCATCAATTTGGGGATTCCCTTTGTTCCTATTTAATATCGGAAAGAAGGTTCTGCCAGCCATACTTCCGCCAATTCCTTAACCTTTTGCTTTCCCGGTTTAATAGCTTGCCTTCCTTCAGGCTCTTCGACTATGTGGGGTATCTCCCTCACTATCTCTTTCCCTGCTCTGGGGCTTCTTGGTCCCTGTTTAATTTGGGGATATTCTGTGGTGCTGTTTCCTCTTTTAACTTTACTGACCTGGCTTCGGCCTTGCTATATTCGAACAGCTCTCACTTGATATTTATGGGTGCTGTTTCACCCTTTTATGTCTCTGGACCTTCCCCAACTTTCTGCTCTCCTGCAGCTTCTTGCTTACACTGGCTAACACCTTGCTGCCAGCCAAATCACTTCCAAGGAGGAAATCAATTCCTGCTACTGATAGTTCAGGGACAATTCCTAGCGTAACAGGACCTTATGGAGGGGTGCAAACACAGATCCTCCCTCCTCCCACCCGACTAATCAGGGCTTTCACTTTCAGGGAGGGCTCGGGGTTAGGTTTAGGTTTCCCTCCAGCATTAAGGACTGAGAGGCCCTTGTGTCCTGGAACGCTACAATGGACTTGCTCGCATTCTGGGGCGGGTTTGGGGACAGTGTTCCTGAAAGGACAAATTTGCGGGAGCTCTATGGGAGTTTGTCCAGCTCGGGCACAGACAGTGCCACGTCCTCCAAAGAGTAAGTTTCTGTAGCGAGAGTCTCCGCCTGCCCTGCTGCACTGCCCATTGGAGCATCCTTCAGGGGACTACTCATATGGAGCCCTATTAGACCTACAGGCTTTCCAAGCAATTTCCAGCACTCAGGTCTGGAATGGCCTATTTTATTACAATGGAACACACCGGTCTCTGGGGGTTTTCCTTTTGTGCTGCAGGGGGGCTTCTGGCACCTTCCTTTTGTTCTTTTTTCTGGGTGGGGGGAGGGGGGGCTTTCCTATCTAGGCCGCCCTGCTTATCTTTCCAATATTCATGGGAATGGTTTGGAAAGGGTCTGGCTGAGTTTCCAGGCCTATGGCAATGGCATGGAGGTATTATCGCTGGACTAATAATCCAGAGACCTGAGGTAATTCCCTGGGGACCCAGGTTCTAATCCAGCCATAGAAGATGGTAGAATTTGAATTCAATAAAAATCTTTTTTGTAAAAAACCCATCTAGTTCACTTATGCCCTTAAGGGAAGGAAATCTGTTGTCCATACCTGGTCTGGCCTACATGTGACTCCAGACCCACAGTAATGTGATTGACTCTGAAATGGCCTCGCAGGACACTCAGTTGTATAAAACAGCTACAAAGCCACAAAAATGGAATGAAACCCAATGGACCACCAGGCATCGAACTAGGCACAGAAAATGACAACAGCAATATCAGCCCTGTCAACCCTGCAGAGTCCTCCTTACTAACATCTGGGGGCTAGTCGCAAAACTAGGAGAGCTGTCTCACAGACTAGTCAAGCCTGCCAATAGTCATCCTCACAGAATCATACCTTACAGACCATGTCCCAGACACCACCATCCCTCGGCAGAGGTGGCAACACAGTGATATACAGTCGGGAGGGAGTTGCCCTGGGAGTCCTCAACATTGACTCCAGACCCCATGAAGTTTCATGGCATCAGGTCAAATATGGGCAAGGGAAGCTTCTGCTGATTACCACGTACAGCCCTCCCTAAATCAGTGCTCCTTCATGTTGAACGTCATTTGGGAGAAGCACCTCGGGTGGCAAGGGCGCAGAATATACTCTGGGTGGAAGACTTCAATGTCTATCACCAAGAGTGGCTCAGGAGCACCACGACTGACCAAGCTGACCCAGTCCTAAATGGCATAGCTGCTAAACTGGGTCAGCGGTAGGTGGCGAGGGAAAAACATACTTGACTTCATCCTCACTAACCTGCCTGCTGCAGATGCATCAGTCCATAATAGTATCAGTAGGAGTGACCGCCTCACAGTCATTGTGGAGATGAAGTCCTGCCTTCAAATTGAGGACACCCTCCATCGTGTTGTGTGGCACAACCACTGTGCTAAATAGGAAAGAATTTGAACAGATCTAGCAACTCAAGACTGGGCATCCATTAGGCACTGTGGGCCATCAGCAGGAGCAGAATTGTACTCGAACACAATTTATAACGGCATGGCCTGGCATATGCCCCACCCTACCCTTACCATCAAGCCAGGGGATCAAGTCTGGTTCAATGAAGAGTGCAGGAAGCATGCCAGGAGCAGCACCAGGCATACCTAAAAATGAGGTGTCAACCTGGTGAAGCTATAACACAGGACTACTTGTGTGCCAAACAGCATAAACAGCAAGTGATAGACAGAGCGAAGCAATCCCAAAGCAAACGGGTCAGATCTAAGCTCTGCAGTCCTGTCACATCCAGTCATGAATGATGGTGGACAATTAAATAACTCACTGGAGGAGGAGGCTCCACAAATATCCCCATCCTCAATGATGGAGGAGCCCAGCACATCAGTGCAAAAGATAAGGCTGAAGCATTTGCAACAATCTTCAGCCGGAAGTGCCGAGTGGATGATCCATCTCGACCTCCTCCAGAGGTCCCCAGCATCACAGATGCCAGTCTTCAGCTAATTCGATTCATTCCACATGATATCAAGAAACAGCTGAAGACACTGGACACTGCAAAGGTTGTGGGGCCTAACAATATTCCGGCAATAGTACTGAAGACTTGTGCTCCAGAACTTGCTGCGCCCCTAGCCAAGCTGCTCCAGTACAGCTACAACACTGGCATCTACCCAGCAATGCAGAAAATTGCCCAGGTATGTCCTGTACACAAAAAGCAGGACAAATCCAAACCAGCCAATTACCGCCCCATCAGTCTACTCTCCATCATCAGTAAAGTGATGGAAAGGGTCATCAACAGTGCTATCAAGCGGCACTTGCTTAGCAATAACCTGCTCATTGATGCCCAGTTTGGGTTCTGCCAGGGCCACTCAGCTCCTGACCTCATTACAGCCTTGGTTCAAACATGGACATAAAAGCTGAACTCCCGAGGTGAGGTGAGAGTGACTGCCCTTGACATCAAGGCTGCATTTGACCAAGTGTGACATCAAGGAGCCCTAGCAAAACTGGAGTCAATGGGAATCAAGGGGAAAACTCTCTGCTGGTTGGAGTCATGCCTAGCGCAATGGAAGATGGTTGTGGTTGTTAGAAGTCAGTCATCTCAGCTTCAGAACATCACTGCAGGAGTTCCTCAGGGTAGTGTCCTAGGCCCAACCATCTTCAGCTGCATCATCAATAACCTTCCTCCCATCATAAGGTCAGAAATGGGGATGTTCGCTGATGATTGCACAATTTTCAGCACCATTCACGACTCCTCAGATACTGAAGCGGTCCATGTGTAAATTCAGCAAGACCTGGACAATATCCAGGCTTGGGCTGACATGTGGCAAGTAATATTCGCACCACACAAATGTCAGGCAATGACCATCTCCACCAAGAGAGAATCTAACCATCTCCGCTTGATGTTCAATGGCATTATCATCACTGAATCCCCCACTATCAACATCCTGGGGGTTACCATAGACCAGAAACTGAACTGGACTAACCATATAAATACTATGGCTACAAGACCAGGTTCGAGGCTGGGAATCGTGCGACGAGTAACTCACCTCCTGACTCCCCAAAGCCTGTCCAGCATCTACAAGGCACAAGTCAGGAGTGTGATGGAATACTCTTCACTTGCCTGGATGAGTGCAGCTCCCACAACACTCAAGAAGAGACACCATCCAGGACAAAGCAGCCCACTTGATTGGCACCACGTCCACAAACATTCACTCCCTTCACCACTAACACACAGTAGCAGCAGTGTTTACCATCTTCAAGATACACTGCAGGAATTTCACCAAGGCTCCTTCGGCAGCACCTTCCAAACCCCCGACCACTACCATCTAGAAGGTCAAGGACGCAGATAGAATGGAAAACAACCACCTGGAAGTTCCCTCCACGTCACTCACCATCCTGACTTGGAAATATATCACTGTTCCTTCATCGTCACTGGGTCAAAATCCTGGAACTCCCTTCCTGAGAACACTGTGGGTACCTACACCACATGGACTGCAGCGGTTCAACAAGGCAGCTCACCACCACCTTCTCAAGGGCAACTAGGGATGGGCAATAAATGCTGGCCCAGCCAGCGAAGCCCATATCGCTTGAATGAATATTTTTAAAATTGTAACTGCCTGCTGTAACGGCTGCACCCCAGGCTGTGAGGATTCCCTGCTCCTCTAAGTGTATTCCCAGGCTGGAGGGTAAGAAATTTTTGAATTACTCCAACAGTACCAGCTCACGCAGTCCGCCATGGTACGTGAGATTCTTAAACGCTTTACCCATTGGTTGAACATGATTTGCTTCAGCTATTTGAACTCGATGTACGTTTGTGTGGGCTTCTTACAATGTTCCAGAATTGCTGGCGATATGCCTCTGGGATTAACTCGTAGGCACTTAGGATGACAGCCTTGGTCTCCTCATAATTCATGGACACATCAGAGGTCAGCATGGAGTAGACCTCTTGGGCTCTCCCTGACAGCTGCCCTTGAATTAGATATGTCCAGATAGCTGATAGTCATTTTAACTGTCCTGCTACTTTCTCAAAAGTGGCAAAAAAAACATCACTCTCTTCAAATTTGGGAATGAATCTAGCACACTTGAGGGCCTCAGAGAATGGCTCTAGGTTAGTAAGCTAGGGTGTGCCATCAGTTAGAGAGAGATTTTCCCTTGCAGCTTCCAGCTGTCTCATCTCTCTCTCTCGCTCTATCTTTGAGCTACCAGCTCCATTTCCAATTTTTGGAGCTGGAATTCTCTTTCTCTTTCCTGTTCCCTCGTTCTCTCTCTCTCTCTCTTTCCCTTTCTCTCTCTCTTTCACTGTCCTTAAATCCTAGCTGCATTCTGAACTTTTTCAGCTCGAATTTGGCTAGGGAGGGGATTCGGAGTCATGATCGAGCCCTTCTTCTACTTGTTCTATTGGGTATGTGAGGTCCAAATGTTTTACCAACAACTAGATCAGTTTGCTTCTCTTACTTTACTGGGTAATTTTAACTGTACCTCCCTAGCTACAGCTTTCAGTTGCTCTGTGCTAATGGATGCCAATGTTTCACCATTCCGATCTCCTTGCTTGACCCACATCTGGGCATCAAAAGTTGCCATTTTCTTAGTGTTAGATAAAAGGAATTTGCTGAGGTCAGTTTCTTGTGTTTTCACATTTGTTCCAGCCACCAAGCTTTTCCTTTTGGTTTCCAATTGACTCTTTTATTAGATTTGGCTTGTGTCTTACTTAGATTCTGGTCAAATTCAAATGGGTGATCCTGGACGAGTCCCGAATTTCTGTTATGGACAGGAAAGGGGTTAATTTAAACAGCATGAATTTCTCCTCTCAACACCTGTCCATAAACAGTGCTTTTGATTTGTTTCTCTTTTTATAAGCGGTGGCACATTTTCCAACCGCTTAGTTTTGGTGTGATCCAATTTTCTATTAATAACCCCACTGCAAACTCAAGATAGGATGAACTCAAAGGGTTAGTTTATTTGCACAAATTCAAAATGCGAAAAGAGGGTTCACAACATCCCTATCACCTTCAGAGAGTAAAGAAAGGGATAGAGAAAAGAAAGATTTACAGTACAGAGACTACAGAGGAAAGAAATATTGTTTCACCTGGGTCCCAGAGTCCAGAATCAAAGTCCAATGAAGTATTCCTTCATGGAAGTCGGTGGGCTGAAAACCAATGTTGTAAAATTCACTTTTCAGTGGTGTTGACTTCACACAATGAGATAGGCACACAGAGATGAATCAATCTTGTAGGTGATGGCACAGAACATGCAAAAGAAGAATGGTAGATGGGGCCAGGTGTTCAACCTAGACCAGAGCTCCTTTGATGTGGCCTGCTAGTCAGATGTTAAACAGCTGACTGAGTTTTTCAGTTCAGCAAGTCAATATTACTGGTTCCACAAGCCAGAGGTCCATGTCAAATGACTCCCACCTCTCCACACTGTCTTTGACAAAGGATGTGCATCCCTTATCTGGGTCCCCAAGATTGTTAACCTTCTCAACCATTAAGAATTGAAAGGAAAGTTGCGGGGCCCTTTGTCTTAGTAGACGAGGAGACTCTTGTTGGCCAGCCTGGGTTATGAAATGCAGATGGCCTTTGTATAGCTCCCTTTGAATTTGGCCTTTGCTGCCCACAGGGAATCATTAGTGTCTCCACAGAGATAACAATGAACAACTTTCCCCGATACTGCCAGGTGGCTTCTTTTGTTTGGTGGTCACAGACAGACATAGATTTAGCCATTTTTTAAGGTCTTTGCCCAGTTTTTAAAATTGAGGATAGTTGTATATACTTTATAAAAAAATACAGTGTGAGGTCTTAGTCTCCTCGCATGCAATTCACACTTGCTCTGGTCAATTCTTTTGTTTCTTTACTACAATCATTACCACTCCCTTTGCCTTTTGTGTCGTGTAATCTTTTGACATTTTTTCTCTCCCACCCTCTGCCTTATCATAGACCCCCCCTTTTGTTCTTCCTCCTCCTCCCAACTTTCACTTGCATATTCCTATCTTCCTTCAGTTCTGAAAAAAGGTCTTTGAGCTGGAAGGTTAACTCTGTTTCTCTTTCCACAGATGCTGCCAGACCTGCTGCGTATTTCCAGTACTTTCTGTTTTTATACACATGATCAGTTTTTTAAATGTGGCAACATGAGGAAATTTTCACAATTGACCCCCAATGGCCTAGAAAGGAAACTTCCACAATGAACATAGTGTTACAGACAGGAGGTGGGTTAATTTAGAACAGGCCTGATTTCTCCACTCTCTACCCACCTATAAACACAAAGATGTTTTTGATTTTTGATTTTCCCCTTTATAAGAGGTGATGTATTTTCCCCAACTCCTCAGTTTTGGAGTGATCCAATCCTCAATCAATAACCCCACAGCAAACTCGGGATAAGGTAAAATCATTTTACACGCACTCAAAAAACAGGAATGGGGTTCACTAAGTCTGCCTCTTTTTGCATTCATACAATAAAAGAGGGGCAAGGGAAATAAAGGGGTTCAGTGCAAAGACCACAGACAAAAAAAATTAAGAATTATGGTTTCGTGTGAGCCCAGAGTCCAGAATCAAAAAGACAAATGGTGTATTCCTTCAGAAGTTAGCAGGTTGAAACGGTTGCAGGGTGATGATCCGCTTTTCCAGAAGTGATGGTTTCTGCAATGGAAGAAGGCACGTTGAGATGAATTAGTCTTGTAGGCACAGATACCGAAGTTCAAATGTTCCAGTAGAACACAGTGTAGGTGAGGGCCAAGCAATTAACACCTGGGTAGAGCTCTTTCTGTTGCTACTTTTAGGTGATAAATGATAGACAGAGGCAGGCTGCTAGCCTGGAGTCCTGCTTCTCTCCTGAGGCTAAACAGTAACTGCAGATAGAACCCAAAAGCTGTATAATTAAAGCAATTTAAACAGTTCAAGTTGTGGTCATGTGACAGTGTGGTTTTGGGTCGAGCTATTCAGCTAATGTGGCCCTCTTGTTAAAACTCATTGTGGTTTGAGCAGGTAACTGTAAAATCATCAGCACAATGTTGGAGATGATGAGTCCCAATAGCTCTGCCTTTGTCCAGCACTGGCTTGAGAAGATGCCTCATTTACTAGCCCTTTGTGTTGGCTTGGCTGGAGAATGTTTATACAATGCAAAGGGTGTTACATCCCAGGAGTTTAGCCTTTGTCCATTTTTAAACTGTTCAGAAAGTTCCAGAACTGCCATCATGTAGTCAACTGTGGCCATTTTATTAGTCCAGCCATTTGTCCATTTTAAAAAAGTAATAAGTTTATAAAGTAGCCAGGATGATATAGACATATTTTTTCCTCCCTGTCTTCTGATCATGACAATAGAATAAAGACTATCAGGTCACAGGTTGGATGTCGGCTGTGGTTTTTTTTATTCATTCATGGGGTGTGGGCTTCGCTGGCTGGGCCAGCATTTATTGCCCATCCCTAGTTGCCCTTGAGAAGGTGGTGGTGAGCTGCCTTCTTGAACCACTGCAGTAGGCAGCTAAAGTAAGCTGGAACAATGGTGGGGAAATCCTGAATGACTTCATTATTCCTGGGAGAAAATCTTTTGAAATGAGTAAACATTACATGAGTAAAGATCAGGACTGGGCGACCACATTAGAGAGAAAAAAAAAACCCGCCAACACATTGTCTAAAGCCACACATGAAGAATACTCACTTGGCTATAAGTAATGAAGAGTGCAAGAATCACTGGGAGTAATTTTCTGACTATGTTGTGGGGAGCCTTGGTCACTCAACGCACAGATCGAAAAATCATTGCTTGTGATTCCCCACAGTCGGTATGGGGAAATTATTCCCAGTGCCTACAGAGGAGGAGTGGCTGGAAATAGAATTTTTAAAAAAACTTTCAATAATAATATGGCAAAATGTCATTTTTACAGGGCTGCAACGGTATGGGAGTTTCAGGAAACATGACTACTATGAGGGGAAACTGCAGCAAAGATATGTAATCCAACCTTCACCGATCTTAACCAATCTTCACCTAACAGCAACCCCAGTTTCTCGATAGGAGCCGTGCTCAGGCTCATAGACTGTTCATCATCGACCACCTCAACTCATAAAACAAGAGTTCTGTCGTTAATGCGGCGTCTTATAGAATAACATTGGCAAACTTTAACAAAGCAGGAAACGCAAGGACCATAATATGACGAAATTGCTTGGAATACCCGCGCGCAAGCGAAATTAAACAACCGCCTTATTTCTTATCGTATTTAAGATCTGGAACCATTCTATGAACTGTTCCTACTGGAAGCGGATTCAGAGGTCCGGTTGGTAAGAACGGCTCGGATGCAGCCTTTCATTACGATGGGTCAGCCCTGGCACTTGTATTGCCGCCAACAAGTGTCGCCGGAGCGCGCTTAACTGATTACAGCTCTGTCCGATCGCAAAATCACTGCATGTTTACGGTGGGGCGTTCCACTTGCCACAGGACTGGAGTTCCGAGCTTTGACTGTGCAGGCACTCCCACTACACAAACAGGAGCACTGCAATTCGTACTCTGTGCGACTGGACTATCCCTCTATTGTAGAGCACTCGGGATAAAGAAAACGCATCTGTACGGGTAAGAAGCACTTGCAACTGCAGGGTAAGGTACACAGCTCTTTAACTCTCTTCGGCTACAATACACTCTTGGGTTGTCACCTTGATGCAAAGTAAAATTTCCCTACAGGCTGAAATATTGAATTAGATATTGTCCTTTAAGGTAGACCCTTCCACATGGGATAAGGCAGTTAAGATACATTCTCCTGTAATACTTCCGCAAGATGGACTTCTTTAAGATACATTCTTCATTAACGGATAATAAACACTAAATCTGCATTCCGAATGTATACGGTAAGAAACACGCGCTCTTAATGGAAATGCAACGTTCTTCTGTAAAAGATAGTGGTATGAGAGAGGAAAGTATCCACTTTTGTAGGAATGAAGGAATACTGTTCTGGAAGAATGAATTCTTTTCTACGAGCAGATATTGTGGCAAATACTGTAGCAAATATTATTTAAAATGGGATTGGATAAATATTTGAAAAGAAGATTAAAAACATGAACGTTTATGCAAAAGCAGCGTGGAAATGGGAATAGGACAGCTTCAGTTGCAGAGCTTACACCAGCAGAGGCGAAATGTGTCAACTATTCTGTTTCTGTACTGACATTTATTTGATTCTGTGCAGTATAAGTTTGTGAATAAAAATTGGTGCATATGGGTTAAAGTATACTTTCCTGTAAGAGGCAACGATGTGGCATACACGTTTTGTTAGGAGAAAATGCACTAATCCCTAAGGCAAACTCTTGCAAGGATCTGATCCCAATCTTGTGAATGGGATACTTCAGTAAATGTTATTTTTATGAAGAGTGTTTTGGGTGGTCTATTACATGTTTCTTTTGTTTTTTTTGGATATTTGGCTAGGATTACATCAGGTTCCAGCAGTTAGTTTTGTTAGGCATTTTGGTAAGATTTGTCAAGTTGAGACATCATTGTATTTTAAAGTGTTCTTTGGCAAGTCCTGTCTATTATCTGCTGCAATTGTACAAACCCATTCATATCTTAGAAAAAAGGTTTGAATTTATTGCAGTGAATATGAAAGATGGTATAGTTTATGTTTTGCAAAAATCCAACTTTTTAATCTACAGCATGAATTTGTTTATCTGAATATCTCTTGTTTGGTTGTCCTTTTTCAATCACCAGATCTGTTATGAAAGGACAGAAATACATTAAGTATAGTTTTAAAGTGACAGGAGCTAAGAAAGCAGAGAAGGCCATGGGTTTTTTTAAAATTATTTTCTTGGAATCTTCCAGATTTGATTTGAAAATGTAATTAATTTATGCCATGGGACAAGTAAGTGTTGTATACTGAAAAATACACAAAGTTCATGTATTTGACCATATTCCCTCCTGAATGTGTTACTTCTTGTTGGGATACGATTCTGGGAATGAGGTTTTTCCTGTGGTATTTCAACCAAGGAGTCAACGGCTGCAACAATCATCTTCTAGCACCCAATCTTTTGGTGTTACTCATGCTGTTTTGGCTACAAAATAACCTCCATTGTGCGTGCATACTCTATAAGTGCAAGTTGCATCTGATGCCATTTTGGTGAAGGCATGCATGCAGGGAGCGTTGACTGGAAGTATGCAGGGCAGGCAGATTATGATGTCAATTAGCGTGGTGCTGATTTGGTGCTAGCACTTCCAATTTGGAGCTTAACTTTCCAGCTAACTTCATCTTTTACTTAAACTTGCACAGCTGAATGCTCAGCAGCATTAAAGGGATCATTAATTCATTTTAACTTAGTTGCCAAATGATTTCTGTTAGCTATTGTTATGGTTGTAGAAGTGTTTTGTGATTTCTAAAGTTCTTTAAAGTTGCTAAAGTCTGCAGGGAGTGGTAAGGCACTTAAAGGATTCAGCACAAACCACTTGCCAGAAAATGGCATACATTTCCCTTGGATTGCAGTATAACAGGGTGAACAAGTGAAGAGGGCACTCAGTAAAGCATATACCTCCACCATGCTGCATTAACTCAGCACTAGTACAATTACGCAGCACTTCCTTGAGGCTTTTCCCTGCCTGGTTGGTACTCTGTAACTGCAAAGCTGTAAAAATAAATCTTTTTATGAAGTGCTTCCACCTCACTGAAGAGGCTTCAGGCCAATTCACATCCAACAAGCTGCTCTGGAAACTCTGCTCACCTTTTGACAACTGTGACAAATTCCATCGCAGCAACTGAGACAATCCAGAACATTCTAAAACAATCAACAGCTTTCTAATCATGTAAACATTGTAAAAAAAAAGTAAATTTGCCCTATCTCCCAATGTTAATGGATCCTTTAAAAAAAACTCCATTGGTTTTTGAGATACAGTAAAGTCCTGCTGTTCACAGGGGTTCCGGTCCCACAAAATCTCACGAAGGGTGAAATCGCAAACGGCGAAAATACTTTCTAATGGGATTGAATTAGATAGGTACCAGCCATGCTAAATTGAACATTTTTAAAGGAAAAGAGGCAATAAACACTGTTTTTGAGTAAATTCAAGACAATTTTACTGCAGATATTGTTTGGCAATGCACGAAAACAAGAACAATATAAAACTTGTCAATTAGAGAATAATACAAATTACAATACATTACTGTACAGTCCAGGTACCACAATTTATTCAAGAGTGGAGGTAGAGAGAATGGGTGACATGTCTGATATAGGCATTGATCTGGGTGAGAAGAGCGATGTTATTGTTGATGGCTTAGCCGTTTGTTTTTCAATTTTGTAAAGTTCTCTGTCAGGAGTAATCACTGTTTCAATCGATCTACAAAAGGCGATGCTTCTTTCCATGCTTGTATCTGGTCTGTCGCCTGTTTTTTCAAATCTTTGGCTGACTGTATGAGATCTGCCATCATCTTGGTTGTGAACGGAACCTTTTAGGCTCTTCTTCCTGCTCCCATTCCTGCTCCTGTTTGGGCTCATTTAATCTCATCAGTTCAACCAATTCTTCCATAGAGAGTTCCTCTTGATGAGATTGAAGCAGCTCATCCACTTCAGCTGTGGTGATGTCTTTAATTCCCTCCCCTTCAACTCGTCTTGCCTAGTCAACAATCCTGGCCCCTTCAGTATCCACATTGGAGAACCCTGCGAAGTCATTCACAGTCACAGGCCAAACTTTTTTCCTGCAGGCATTTATGGTTGAAGCTTTAACTGCATCTCATGAGTCCTTAATTATGCCTACAGCTAAGAGGATCCTGAATTCCTTCCAGCAATTATGGACTCTGGTTGAAGGGTCTGCTTCCAGAAGATGAAGGATGTGGCTGAAACTTCGTCGGGTGTCGTAAGCCTTGAATGAGGCAATGACCCCCTGGTTCATTGGTTGGATAAGTGAGATCATATTTGGGGGTAAAAACAAAACATCAACATCTGGATGGTTCTTGGTGAGAGAGTGTGGGTGCCCAGGTGTACTATCAAGGAATAGTAGGTCTTTGAAAGACAGATTCTTTTCCCTCAGATAAATGCAGACCGCTGGCTGAAAGCAATTGGCAAACCAGTCTTCAAATACAGCTGCTGTAACCCAGGCATTGTTGTTAGCCTTCCAAAAGACTGGCAGATGAGATTTATTTTTCCCTTTGAAAGCTCGCAGGTTTTCTGACCTATAAACCAGAGTTGGTTTACATTTAAAGCCAGCCACATTGGCACATAGCAGAAGTGTGAGCTTGTCTTTTGTTGTTTTAAATCCAGGAGCTGTCTATTCTTCTTTCAAAATGTTGGTCCTACTTGGCATCTTCTTCCAGAACAGGCCAGTTTTGTCTTCATTGAAGACCTGCTCTGCCTGGTAGCCTCTCTTCTCAATGTATTCCTGCAGCATCTTGGGAAACTCTTCTGCAGCTGCATGGTCACGTATCTCTGGGAAGTTAATTAAAATGCAAATGACCTACCCAAGTGCAGATTGACTACCCTCCCACCTCACCATTTTAATGAAGGACATTTAAAATGACAATGGCCGCCTGACTGGCTGGCCACGTGAAGATGGAATGTCAAATATAAAGACATTTCAGGAGGCTAATCATAGCTGGAAAGTTGATGGGCTATTATTCATTCGCCATTGTGTGTCAGTTACATCTGCCATAATCCCATTTTGTGGACAATCGAATGCATTGATCTGTCGTCATATGACTGAAACTGGCTGGACATAGCCAATACATTATCAATCCACCTGAGCAGCCCAGCAGATCAGTCTGCGATACGAAGTTGAGAGGAAAGTCATCTCTCGCTCAGCACAAGGGAGGACATGCCTCAAAAGTCACCATAGGCAAAGAATTGGGGCTAACTCGTTTTATCTGCAAGATAAAATACTTCTTAGAACCCAGAAAAATTGTGGTGCAGAAAGAGGCCACTCAGCCCCTTATGTCTATGTTGGCCAAAAAGAGAAAAAAGAAACTAGCCGTTTATTTTCTAGCATCTGGTCCGTCGCCTTGGGAATGCCACCATCTGGAATTTACCCTCCAAGTCATTCACCATCCTGACTTGGAAATATATTGCCGTTCCTTCACTGCCGCTGAGTCAAAATCCTGGAACTCCTTTCCTAATAGCACTGTGGGTGTACCTACACCACATGGACTGCAGCGGTTCAAGAGGCAGCTCACCACCACCTTCTCAAGGGCAGCCAGGGATGGGAAATAAATGTTGGCCCAGCCAGCGAAGCCCACATTCTGTGAATTAATAAAAATACAGTTACAGCACTTCAGATGTGGATCCAGATACCTTTTAAATGAGTTGACCATTTCAGCCTCAACCACCAACTTAAGCAGTGAATTCCAGACGCCCACCACCCTCTGGATGAAAAGGTTTTTCCTCAGTCCCCTCTAATCCTTCTACCAATCACCTTAAATCTCTGCACCCTGGTAAATGACCCCTTAGCTAGGTAAAACAGGTCTTTCCTGTCTACCCTTTCTAGGCCGCTCATAATTTTGTACACCTCAATTAGATCACCCCTTAGCCTCCTCTGTTCTAAGGAAAACAAGCCTAGCCGATCTCCACTAATAGCTACAATTTTCAAGCCCTGGCAACATTCATGTAAATCTCCTCTGTACTCTCTCTAGAGCAATTTTGTCCTTCCTGTATTATGGCGACCAGAACTGTACACAAAATTCCAGCTGTGGCCTAATCAGTGTTTTATACAGTTCCATAATTACTCTTTGCTTTTGTATTCATTACCTCATCCAATAAAGGAAAGCAGTCTATATGCTTTCTTGACCACCTGGTCCATTTGTCCTGCTACCTTCAAGGACCTGTGGACATTCACTTCAAGGTCTCTCACTTCCTCAACCCTTCTCAATAATTCCCCATTTAGTAAGCATTCCCTTGCTTTGTTTGCCCTCCCCATATGCATTACATCACACTTTTCCGGATTGAATTCCATTTGCCACTTCTCTGCCCACTCAACCAAAGCATTGATATCATTCTGGAGTCGACAGCTATCCTCTTCATTGTCAACTACATGGCCATTTTTTGTGTCAACTGCAAATTTCCCAATCATGCCACCCCCATTTAAGTGTAAATCACAAACAGCAAGGGCCCCAACACTGAGCCCTGTGGAACACCATTGGAAACCGTTTTCCATTCGCAAAAGCATCCATCGACCATTACCCTTTGTTTTCTGTCACTGAGCCAATTTTGGATCCAACCTGCCACCTTCTCCTGTAGCCCCATGAGATCTTACTTTACTGACCAGTCTGTCATGTGGGACCTTGTCAAGTGCCTGCTTGAGATCCATGTAGACAACATCCACAGCGCTACCCTCAACAATCCTCTTTGTTACTTCCTCAAAAAATTCTATTAAGTTAATAAGACACAATCTTTCCCTAACAAAAGCATGCTGACCATCCCTGATCAATCTGTGCCTTTCTAAGTGACAATTTATCCTATCTCTGAGAATTGATTCCAATAATTTGCCCACGACCGAGGTCAGACTGACCGGCCTATAATTTTCTGGCTTATCCCTCGCACACTTTTTAAATAATGGTACAACGTTCGCAGAACTCCAATCTTCTGGGACCTTGCCTGTATCTAGTGAGGATGGGAAAATGACCTTCAAAGCATCCTCTATTTCTTCCCTGGATTTGTTCAACAGCCTGGGCTACAATCCATCTGGCCCTGGTGATTTATCCACCTTCAAGGACGCCAGTCCCTCCAGTACTTCCTCTCTCACTATGCTTATTGTATCTAATATTCCACACTTCTCCTCTTTAACTAGAATGTTTGCATCATCCCTCTCTTTAGTGAGGACAGAGATAAAATATTCATTGAGAACCCTGCCCACATCTTCTGCATCAACCCACAAGTTACCATGTACGTCTCTGATAGACCCCACCTTTCCCTTAGTTATTCCCTTGCTCTTAATGTGCTGGTAAAACATTTTAGCATTTCCTTTGATCCTACCTGCCAATATTTTTTTGTATCCTCTCTTTGCTTTCCTAATTTCCATTTTTACTTCAACCTTGCTGTTTCTATACTCCTCCAGGCTTTCTATAGTATTATGTCTTTTGCGACGGCCATGAGCTTCCTTTTTCTGCTTTATCTTACCCTGTATGCTTCTGGATAACCAGGGGCTCTAGATTTGGCAGTACCACCCTTTTCTTTGTGGGGACATGTCTATGCTGTGCCAGTAGAATCTCGCTTTTGAATGCTTCTCAATGAGTTGACACAGGGCCGTAACCTCCGACTAGCGTCGGAAAGTGCTGACCCGCAGAAATGAGAAGAAAGAAACGCACACTTCCCTGGTCTTGCAAATTGCGTTGCCACTTCCGTTCACTGGAGCTGCTTGGGGCCTGAATTGAAAGAATCCTTGCAGGCCCCAGTGAAGTCAGCTGGGAGGTGAGAAAAGGGGGGAAATTATCCCATATCTCTCCCTGTCCATAACATGTGAGCTTTGCACACTGTGGCTGGAATTTTACAGGGCCTGAAAGAGCAGGGTAGGAGGCAGTGGGTGGAGGCAGCAAAATCAAGAGGGGGTGCGCTTGCATGGAAACCCCACATTGTGATACCGCTTCAGAATCTTCTGAGTGGCAGGAAAGATGGAGGACAGACTTGCTAGTATGACACAGTGAGACATCAATTGAACCTGCTTAGAAGGTAATTAACCTGAATTTCCATGCAAATGAATGAAATTTTACAGGGAGTTCCATATCTCATGTATGGCAGACAGGAGTCATGGCCACAGTGCTGCCTCTGGCAGCCAGCCATTTTGAAAGGTTACATTGGCTTGAAGGGGAAGAGTGGGGAGGGGAAGTCATTGCTGGCTGGGGGTGGAAAGCTTCTAACAATGGGAGCTGCAATGGGTGGTGGGCATGCAAGGCTGACATAACCAATGGCAGAGGAGGGGGGTGTTCTGCAAGGGATGTAGCGGGGCAGTGGCAAGTGTTCAAAAGGGATAAGCAAAGGAAAGGTTCTGAGGGATAGCCTGCCAGTCAAAGAAGGGGCTGTCCATGGGAGGCAGCATACCTGATATAGCTCAAACTATCTGCAGATGTCTGAGCAGCAGTGTCAGGGCAAACTACAGTTGTCAAGGGAGGCTATCACCAACTTATGCATCAAGCTGCAGTAGAGCTGAGACCCATGGGGTTTGGTGGATACTCAATGCCAGTGGCCCTGAAGATAACAACAGCTCTCAGCTTTTACACATCCAGATCTTTTCAGGAATCCAATGGGGGCATGTCCAGGGTCTCCTAGGCTGTGGCTCACCACTGCATCAGGTAGGTGACTAAAGTCCTGTTCAAGAATCCGGTGCTTTATCGGAGATAACCCAGACAGTCAGAGGAAGAGGGCCCTTGTGTTTCGGGCTATTGCTGGATTCCCTTCAGGTGCAAGGCATCATTAACTGCACACATGTAGCCATCAAGGCTCCCACAGACCAGCCTGCAGCCTTCTTCAACAGGAAGGGCTATCAATGTCCAACTGGTTTTCAACCACTGAAAGTCGATTTTTCAAGTTTTTGCCCAGTTCCCAGGAAGCAGCCACTATGTCTCTATGCTTCAGCAGTCCAAGGTGTTGCAATATTTTCAGTCCACAGCCCATGTGCCTAAAGGAATGGATGGGATGGACTCTGGGGGCAAGGGCTACCCATTGAATCCATAGCTGCTCAAACCTGTGATGAGCCCTTACACTGCAGCAGTGAAGAGGTACAATATCTGTCAGGGCTCCACCCGAACAACCATTGAGCAAGCCATCGGGCCACTGAAGATGAGATTCAGGTGCCTAGACCAATGGAGCCCTTCACTATGCTCCAGCAAGAGCCTCTAGTATTGTGGTGGCATCCTATGCTCTAACCCTGCACAGGGTGGAGGCCTTGAATAATGAGGACAACATCGATTTCCACTCCTTCAATGAGGAGGATGTGGAGGAAGCTGCTAAACAGGCGGCACAGGATGAGGAACCCCTTTCACCAGAAGTAAGAAGAATTGAGAGACGAGCAAGGGAGGCTTGGGACAATCTCGTACAGATCCCTTTTTAACATGAATTCAATAAAAACTTACCTTAATATGGACTGGCTGTTACCTCATTCATCTCAAGTCCATCACCCAGCACCAAGGTTCGCCATGCGCACTGTCATAGCTGAGGAGCTGACCAGATGTAGCCTGCCCCAACACCAGCAGCCCACTGAGGAAGCAAGGGGGTTTCTGATATCTGACAAGGCAACGAGGAATGCATGGACAACTAACAACAGTAAATGTGACTTTTATTGAGTGGTACTATTGTATCAAGGCTTAACATGAAAAGTTTAAACACTCATGAAGCACAGGTACATCTAGTATTCTAATTACTTTTATTAATGTTTTTACATGTGCTCAAATGAGGTGCAACCCCTCCACTTACAGCATAGGTAGAGGAAGGCTGTTGATCAGGCAGCCCCGTGGCTTGAAATGACCTTAGCAGCCACCCTTTGTCTGCCTGAGGCCTGGAGGGCCCTGGTATGCTGATGCCCTTGTGCAAAGGTTTAGGAGCGTCTTCCGCTGTCACAGCTGCTGGAGCTGGCATCACTGACATAGGGGCTGAGGAGCCACTGTCCATATTCGGAGGGCCTCACAATCAATTTTAATAACACTAATACTAACACCCTCAGTGTTGTCCTGGTTGAGAACAGAACAGGAAGAATCTGAAATCTTTTTGACCAATAAGCTTAGCAGTACACTAAAGGTTGCTTTTATCCACTGGGCTCTGGAAAAGTCAGGAATTGCCTTTAAATGAAAACAGAAAGTGCTGGAGAAACACAACAGGTCTGGCAGCATCTGTGGAGGGCGAAACAGCATTAATGTTTTGAGTCAAATATGACTCTTTTTCTCCTGACGAAGAGTCATAATCAACTCGAAACGTTAACTCTGGCTCTCTCTCCACAGATGTCGCCAGACCTGCTGAGTTTTTCCAGCATTTTCTGTTTTTATTTCAGATTTCCAGCATCTGCAGTCAATTGCTTTTATTACTGCCTTTCAATGTCTGGGAACAATAGGTACTAAACTCATTTTAAGGGTGAGGACTATGGTCATAAATTACTTGATCTTTGCTTTTTGGTTTATGATGTATTCTGAATCCAGACGCGTTGACCCACAATTCTTTGTGGAAGAATTTGTAAAGAAATAGTGAACCAGGCTGACCTTAAACCTAATATTTCACACGGCTATTGATTTCTCTTTGTATTGTCGAAATTTTTACCTGTAGACTTTGTTTGTCCGGATGGAGAGTATTGAAAGTAGGGACCTCTAAAATTTTCAACAGAAACTGAGTCAACAGCAAAGGTCAGTTTCGACATAAAGTAATCACTTGCAGAGTGAGGGAAGTTATTTACAAACATGCTATTGCATACTCACTTTTATGTTTCAGGGAGCTGCAGCTCCTGCTAAGCATTATGGGAGAAAGATTATTTCATGTTGTGCCATTTCAAGCAGCGATACATAGATTTATGTACATTCCCCAGTCCTGGTAGCACCGTGGGCTGCTACCTCTGCAACCTGCCTGGGTTTCTCCATTGATATCTTTGAAAAAAACAACATGGGCTACATAGATCGTGGATTGTGGCAGTGTCTACCTCTAGGGAGTCAGCGTAGCACTGTAAGGCGAACAATTCTTACCCCTCTTTTTTTTCATTGAGGTTTCTGTAGATTAAGGAAATTTAGTTGGCACTGAATGATGCAATCTCAAAAGCCAGCTTATATTTAGAGGTTTCATTTGTTGGAATAGCAATTATATGTAACAATAACAAAATTATTGGTAAGATAACAAAGGGAAATATACCAGTTGTTACAAAATAGTAAGGCATAGAAGGAGGCCTCTCTGTTCATCGAGTCTGCGCTGCCCAATGGCTGCATGATCCCTTAGAAGCAGGTCGGCAGATGACTTGCCCCACAGGGACAGCTCTTCTGTGGACACAAAGGTGGCTACTGCATTAAAGTTTTGCTTCACTTGATTCTTGCAAGCCAGCCAATTGAAATATACCAGATCAGGCATTTAGCTGTTTGACAGATGCACCAAGCAATTGCCAGAGGCTTGTTTGCAAGAGAGAAATCTTACAACTTCCCCATGAAAATGGGATGTCAATTTATCGGGGTATAGGTCTTTCCTGGCCAGCAAGGCTCGTGGGAGTGTGAAGCAGCTTTGTTACACCCATGTACTGACTGCACAGACTGTTCAACAAAGTCCCAACCTCCTGATAAACACGGTGCCCTCCTGTTCTGTTCTCTGGGGCAACCCTCCTTGCACCTGCCTCATGCAGCATCACATCCACTTTACCAGCAATAAAGAGGGAATTGGGTGCTGCACTACACCATCGTTTTCTTCTCGGTGATTTTCAATTAACTTTTGCTTGGCACATCTTTACCCACACAGCTGTCCTCACAAAGACTGACAAATATTACAGATCTATCTTGGACCATTATAACAATGTTTGTCGACATTTGTAACCACTTACCTACCATTCAGGAGCCATATCCCTTTAAATTTGAGTTGCTGGCCTGATTGTCTCTGCCTGTTCTTTTACACTTGATGGTACGACAAAGCCAACACTGTGCGATGAGCTTATGCTAATTATTCAGATGATTGAACCCTACTAGACTATGTAGATTCAGCTCTGTATGCTCTTAGTTGGCTTTGCACTGATTTTGCTGAAGACTAAAATTGAGGCTCAGGAGTCAATTTGAAGGAACTTTTCAGTAATATCTACCCATTATTGATCACCATGTCCATATCCAAAAAAGAGGTAGCAAAATCAAAGATGCTATATGCTGAAATATGTAACAATCAAACTTTTCCATGCAAAATTGCTTAAAAAGTACTCACTGACTCACTGGGACATGTTGAGATTCTGACTGATGAACTGATTGTGGAAGAAGTAGGGAACTGGTAAAAGCAAAGGACAGAATTGTAGCTCTCCTTTGTGAGGTCCACATACATGAAGTGACTTAAGCTGGGGCACTAAGCTTGTACTTTGTAAATGGTTCTGAAGCATAGAATTTCTATCAATAACTAAATAATATGAAATCACAACTGTCCCTTTAGCATGTTAGCGGATCAATTTTCTTTGAGTGAAGCTGGGCAATCAATGCATTTCTCAATTTTTGTGCCATCACGAAAAATAGAGAAGTGGTTTAAGTTATGCAATTTAAGGTCAGTTTGTGTACACAATGAAAATGGTTTGGTGCTTTGTGATAAAGCCACATGCATTAAGTTACAATCAACTGACTTATTACCATGTCAAGGGCAAACCAATAAGATCGATATGAGTCATTTATTGTCCTCTCTACATGTACTGGTTCAGGCATTGAGATTGCACTGATTTAGAGCTCATGAGAATTTTTGTGTGTGTGTTTGCAGATCCCCAGGCACAATGGGAAATGGCTTAGTGAAATCCAAGCAACCAAGAGAGATGGAGGGCGACATAGTGAATGTTTCTTTCAAAAGGAACAACTCAGAGCTTTGGAGAGACTCTGGGACCAGTGCAAATGTTAAAGCCACAGCAGAAATCCTGCAAAACAGATTACTAGAACTTGAACTGGAGAATAAAAGCAAAGATGACCAATTGCACGAGAAGGACTGCAGGATACAAGAGCTGGAAAGCCAGCTTATAAGGCAGACCCGGACGATTGCTGAAATCACGATGGACTTACAAGCCAAATGTATTCAGCTGAACAAACTACAAGATGTAGTTAAAACTCAGTGTGGAGTCCCTCTTCAGTTGTCACCATCACCGCTTAGATCTGCTAACAGAATTATGAATCAGTGCGCTGGTTTGTTCAAAGAAATTGAGAACAGAAGGCGAGGTGCAAAGAAGGGTGTTTCCGCAGAACCTAGTACCAGGACGTATGATTCCAACAAACTGCCAGAGTTCTCTTTGGAAAGAACCAGGGTTCGAAAAGATTCAGGGTAATAACCTGCCTTTCACAGTTGCTTTGCATTACTTTTTTCAACGTGACAAGCGCATATCAAAGTCATGAAGTCTTTTTGTTTATTAATATTTTGATCATACCACATATGTGTAAACAGGTGATTATAGAAGAATCAGTATCACAAAGTGATTGAGAAGCGCCCAACTACCCCTCCCTCAACCCCGACCAGACCTGACTAGCTCCTGACCACCCGACTAACCCACGACACCTGAATAACCCCTCCCCAACCAGACCTGACTACCATCCCACCCCAACCCCGCCATCAAGAAAAAGTGTATGAGGTAAGTGGACAGCTTTCTGTCTGGTTGGCGTCAGACACAGTGGTTCCAACACTGATCGGGAGGTATGGGCCAATGATTGTGACATTAATAGCAAAATTGCTTGAAATTATTCACTGCATTAGAGTTACCACATGCACAAATTGAGCATTAATGCTAAAAAACCTTTCATAATAAGAGCCAAGCAAACCTTGTGTGCTGCTTGTGCATCGTAAAAAGGTATACTCCCTGTGTTACTGTGTGTAAATCAGGTTTAACATTTTGGGACAGATTTCCTTCTTTAAACTTGGAGATAAACATTCCCCTGAGTGGCATGTATACAGAGAAATTGATTAGAGAGGAATGAACACCCGCAACACAGCCTGCTGGATTTTCTGCCCATTTAAATTATTTACAGTCAAGCACAACAAAGGAAAATGTATCCCTGTTCTTCAAAAAGTGCTTGTGACCTAAAAGGACAGATGGATAAGGCCTTGCCTTAGCTTCATGAATGACAGCTTGTGTGACCTTAGCCACTATCCCTCCTGTTTGTGTATTCATTCTTAGGATGTGGGTTTCACTGGCAATGACAGCATTAATTTATTGCCCATCCAAATTGCCCTGGGAAAGTTGTGGTGGTCCACCCTCTTGAACTGTTGCGTTCTGTGTGACTTTGTAGCAGTTTTACACAACTGCATGGATTTCTAGGCCAACTCAGAAGTTCTTGTTGACATGGGACTGGGGTCACATATAGGCCAGACCAGGGAAAGATCACAGTTGTGTTTTTACTGCAATATGAGAGATTCATGGTCTCTTTTTTACTGATTGCAGCTTTTTATTGAAATGTTTTTTAAACTGAATTAAAATTCTCAACCTGCCATAGTCGGATTTGAACTCAAATTTTCTGGATTATTAGTCCTGTAGCATAACC
Organism: Cetorhinus maximus; assembly: GCF_964194155.1. Classification (NCBI taxonomy): domain Eukaryota; kingdom Metazoa; phylum Chordata; class Chondrichthyes; order Lamniformes; family Cetorhinidae; genus Cetorhinus; species Cetorhinus maximus. The sequence continues at coordinate 93,107,204 of NC_135879.1, read as the reverse complement.
ACTCCAGTACCCTACGTACTATTATCCTCCTCAAACCTCCTGTAGTAATTGATCATATTGTACTCCTCCAGTATCTCTCTGATGTGCAATAAGGATTGCCTATATATAACTGCAGTAATATCTATCTGAGCATATCTCTGGTCCTTGCTTCACTTCTTTGAACTGTCATATCAGGAGGGCCTCCAAAGGATTATACTTGGCCTCTTTTTCCTGATCCACATGCTACCTCTTGGTGACAGTATCTGCAGGCATGTAGTATGGTATGCTGATGATATCCAGTGCTAACTCTACACTATTTCAGTCAATCGTACAGCAGTAACAGGCTATCTATCCAAAATCAAGGACCTGAAATTGTGCGGCCCAGATTCCCATTTGGAGATTTTCTAGGCTGTTGACCCCACCCCCAATTGCAGGGTCAAGGTAGCTTATATACATGGAGCTAGTGGCCCACACCTTGGAGATGGAACAAGCACCTATCCCGTTATGTGCTGCTTTGTGTCAGAGACACAAAGCAATGCACTGCCATAGTGAGGGGATAATCCCAAATTTGAGGGTTGAAGCAGAAAAAGAACTTAATTTGAAATATAGGGTAGCATTTGCTTTGTAACTTTGGAGGCTTTAAGAGGCCCACAAGGGAACACATGTTTGCTCTCAGCAGGGGGAAGCTAGGTAGAATTCCCAGAATAGCCCTGGAACACTTTCCAGACATCATTATTCCCAGATTCATAGAACTGAAGTCATGGATTTTTATGCTGACCACAAACTTTGCACCCCTAAACATTGACTTCATTCCCATCCCTGACCTCTCACACTCCAGTTTAAAAAGCTTCTTTGCAACTTTGGCATCCTGTTCAACCTCATTGGCAGGGCCCAGGCCAGGATTGTGATCTGAACCCCTAAAGGAGGAATGTCAAAAAGCCATTTAAATATGGCTCCTTATAAGGTGATAAAAGCAAAATACTTCAGCTGCTAGAAATCTGAAATACAAACAGAAAGTACTGGAAAATATTCAGCCGGGCCCTTGCTAATGCTCCCATGTGACTGACCAGTGAAAACAATAGGGTGAGATTTTATCTCTGACTCCTGCATGCGCTGGGATTGTTAAGAACATAATTTAACCCTAATGTTAATATCTGATTCAGTAGCATTACTGCAGGTATGTTCTGAACCTGTCATTGGCTGTGCACATGTTGTGCTGCATCCATTTGACAAAAAACAATTTCCAGGTAGTAGGTATAAAAAAATGTTATTGCAAAATGTTAACATTCGGTTGAGCATTTTTTGACTTTAAACAGTATCTCCAAATGTATTCAGGAGTCAGGAAATAATTTGGGCCCTCACTGTGTGTTGCAGTTTATTAAACAGCAGATTTTCACAATCTCTGATTATTGAGGGTAATGTTTACCTAATTTAATTACATCCTTGGTTATTCATTTATTCTTGTGAGATTCTATTCTGATAAATACATATTAAATTGAGGACAAAGGGCATTTGGGAACCACTAAAAATCACATATTAATTCAATTTTGAATGCTTTTTTAATTGTTCCTTTTTATTTATTATCAGTACAGGGATATGTATAAATGAACCTAATAAAATGGTCAAGGAACAATGCCTACGTGACGTTAGCATATGACTATGAAGAGCAATCTAGCCCTAACAGATGGTAGCCTAGACTGTGACATCAGCCCACGCTAAGGACATAGATTTCCAGACTGCTAATACTTCTATCAATATTCTGCTAGACAGGATGCAAATAACAACAGATATAGCAAAAAATCTTCCATGCTCTTAAAATATGTGAAGTACCAGGCCTGGTCATTTAAAAAGTGGTTAATATAGCTCCGTTACAAAAAGGTAAAACGAGAGGAAAGGAGGGGGAGGGGAGAGAAAATTGGCTTTAAAAAAAACAAGAAGAACAAGAGAGAGTCCCAGAAACTACAAACTGGTAAGTGTAATATTATTTGTAGGGAATAGTTTTGTGAGATATAGTGGGTGAGCATTTGTAAAAGTATAATAATATGCAAAATGCTGAAGATGTGCACCAGGCCAGTGAGTAAAAGTGAAGACAGTTTAACATTTCAGGGGAGACACATCATCATAATCGCCAATATAATCTTGTTAGTACAGAATATGCTACTGTTTAGCATTCCAATTTTGTTTAAACATTTTAAATTTTAGCTACTGGCAGAAAGCATTTTGAATGATTTGTGGGGAAATTATAAATGAGCACCTTGTGACTATTAAGTGTGACATGACAAGGAAGGTGTGACATCTCTGGTATGGAAAATCTGTCAGAACTCTAGCTAGTGCAGTCACAACCAAGGGCTATGGAAATGTGGGTATTTTTATGGTGGTATTTTCAATAACAAATGGATTACATATGACTTTCAATGAAATGGGCCATGCATGTACCGAATTTAATACATAATCTGTACCCATTTTAAAACCATATATTCAGTCTTTAGTTTTATATAATACTTTGATTTTCAAAGTCAAATTTATTCGAACATTTGAGTTTCTATACAGTATAGGCTGAAGAGTTGGATGATACAAAACTGAAGCACTATTTTGTCAGTACTGGTAGAAGGGTATAATTGTACCATGACTTCGGCAGTTTCTACTATAAATGTGGATATAATAATTAAAATGGAAAAAAGTTGACACAATCATCTTGGAAAAAATAATGGGAAGTGTGTGCAGATGTGGGTTTTAAATATATTACTAGTTGATCTCTCACAGAGTCACACACAGTTTTGCAGAGTATCATAGAATTGTTAGAGCACAGAAGGAGGCCATTTGGCCTGTCATGTCTACGCCTGCTCTCTGTAGGAGAAATTTACCGATTGTCACGCTCTGTAGCTCTGCACATTTCTCCTTTTCAGATAACAATCCAATTCCCCCTGAATGCGTTGATTGATTCTGCCTCCTTGAAACTCACAGGCAGTGAATTCCAGGTCCTAACAACCTGCAGCATGAATAAGCTTTTCCTCACATCGCCATTGCTTCTTTTGCCAATTACCTTAAAACTGTGTCCTCTTGTTCTTGATCCTTCTATTGATGGAATCATTTTTTCCCAATCTACTCTGCCCAGACCCATCATGATTTTGAATACTTCTATCAAATCTCCTCTCAATCTTCCCTTCACCAAGGAAAACAGTCCCGACTTCTCCAATCTATCTATGTAACTGAAATTTCTTATCCCTGGGTCAATTCTCGTGAATCTTTTCTGTACTCTCTCTAATGCATCCACATCTTTCCTAAAGCGTGGAACCCAGAACTGGACGCAATATTCCAGTTCACATAATTTCCTTGCCATTGTTCCACCCATTCCACCAACCTGTCTGTGTCCTTTTGAAGTTCTACAGTATCCTCCTCACAGGTCACAATGCTTCCAAGTTTGGTATCATCCGCAAATTTTGAAATTGTGCCCTGTACACCAAGGTTTAGGTCATTAATATATTTCAGAAAGAGCAAGGGCCCCAATGCCAACCCCTGGGGAACTCTACTACACACATTTCTCCAGCACAAAAAACATCCATTAACCATGACTTTCTGTTACCTGTGACACAGGTTCTTCTCTCTGTCTGTCCTGCGTTGGTCTGTCTCTTTCTCTTTTCTTCTGCTTCTCAAATAAATTTTTGTTTCCCCTTCTATCCTCTTCTGTTTCTTTCTGTCTGTGTTTTTTCCTTTTGAGTGAAAGTGGTTGGGGGGCATGGCATATGCCAGGGGGAGGAAATATCAGCTGCTGCAGTCTGCATTGATTGGGGGTTATGAGGAAAATGTACTCAGCACCATCCTTCATGTCCCTTCCCAGTAACTCGCCCTCTCACCAACCCCCAACTCTTATTGTATGTCCCTACTCATTCCTGTTCTAACCACACCCCTTACCCTCCCCCTCAATTCCCCAAGGGCAGATGGCAAGATGCCAAAGACCCCTTACCCTCAAACTGTTTCTACCAACCTTTCTATTGGATTAGCTTCTAATAAATCACATTAGAATGAAGAATGAGACTGACAGCCTGGCTTTCTCTCTATTTGTATATTTCCTTTCTTGCTAATACATAGGGCTGGATTTTCATTCACTGGTCCTGATCCTGCCATTGGGGTGAAAGACGGGTTGGGAAACCGGAAATGCCAGCCGCTGGATCCCAAGGGAAATTTTGGAGGAGGCGGCCTATTATGAGGCTGCATCCAGGACCCATCCAATTTAGGATGGCATGCAGGCTCCACAGCCAGTAAGGCCAATGGAAGCACCCGAAGCTCTTTGCAGTTGATAACCCTACCAGGAGAGGTAGGCACTTCCAATGTAGGTAGGAGAAGTGAGGGTACCTCAAGATGGAGGCGCCCTCTGAAGACTTCAGTAAATTTTTAAAAATTAAGCACCATGGCTCTCTGAGAATCATGGTTGTAGGGTGGGGGTAAATTAAATGAGGCATCGCTGACCCCCTGGTCTGAGGTTAGGAGGTCACCTCCTTTCATTGGCTGGGGTTTTGCCTCAGGGGTGCCCATCTTTTCTCTATGAAAATTCCAACCTCCATGAAAATACCCCAGAGGCAGGAACATGCTGGCAGACCAGCACACACCTCAGCTACTTGTGGTGATGTGCTCCACATTCCACCTGCTCCCTGGTTAAACACATTTCTCCTGAATTCCCTGTTCAATTTAATATCTTTAATATCTTCTAATTATGGGCCCTTGTTCTGGTCTCTGCCTGCAAGTGGAAGCATCTTCTCTATATCTGCTGTAAAACCCTTTCTTAATCTTGAAGACCACTATCAGGTCACCCTTCTGCTTTTCTTTTCTAGAGATAAAGTCCGAGCCTGTTCAATCTTTCCTGATTGGTATGACAGCTCAGTTCTGGCAGGATTCTGGAAAATTTTCTTTGCAACCTCTCCAATACCGCAAAGGGGCTGACAGGCTGGGTCTCTTTTCTCTTGAAAAAGGTGGATGAGGGATGACCTAATGGAGGTCTTTAAAATTATGAAAGGTTTTGATGGAGCGGATACAGAGAGAATAGGTGGAATCTTGTGGAAGTGACAGGGTATCAGCTGCTGGCTGGAGAGCTGGCAAGAGCCCCGTGTTGCTTCTTTTCAGGAACGTATGCTGCATTTTGTGCCACTCTGGCAATTGACAGGCCACCATTGGTTCTTCCCCCAGGATCAAGGACCCTGGGTTGGAAGTCCCGCTGGCCGAGAGCAGCCAGCCAATCAGAGGCTGGTAGTTCTTCTGTACTCAGCAGCGCCACTGGATTGTGAGTGGCTGCTGCCAGTACGGCACCCATCCAAGATCGAGGAGGGAACTGAGCACAGGTGAGTGTTGGTGGGAAGGGGGCTGTGGGGTGGGAGTCGCGGAGTAGGGGAAGGGGATTCAGCAGCAAGAACAGGCTTTGACTCTCAGCGGACCCCCCTCCCCCACTCCTTCCTGATGGCAGGTCCCTTTATCAGATAGAAAGGTGGTGAGGTACTGGACATCTTCCCACCTAATTAAATGCCCCACACCACCAAAGTCACCACAGGAGAGGGCACAAGATTTCGCCAATGTTACCACTTGTGGAGACAAGCACAACTAGAGGCCATCAATATAAGATAGTAACCAAAAATTCCAATAGAGAATTCAGAAGAAACATCTTTGCCCAAAGAGTGTGAGAGTGTGGAACTCACTACCAACAGGCAGTGGTTGGACTGAATAGTTTGATGCATATAAAGACGAAATTAGACAAGCCTATGAGGGAGAAGAGAATAGATGGTTACGATGATAGATTTAGATGAGGAAAGCTGGGAGGAGGCTCGCATGGAGATTAAACGCCTGCATGAAACTGGCCTGTTTCTGTGCTGTATATCTATGTAATCCTTTTTATGAAAGACCAGAGCTGTACACAGTACTCAAGAATGGCCTAACCAAGGTTCTATATGAGTTTAACATAACTTCTCTGCTTTTAAATTCTATTCCACTCGGAATGAACTCCATTGCGTTGTTGGCTTTTTAAAGACCTCATTAACCGATGTTGCTACTTTTAGTGATTTGTGTAGCTGTGCCCTCAGATCTCCCTGCTCCTCCATTAGCACAGCTATTTTCCAATGTGGCCTCCTTATTCTTCCCAAAAAAATCTACCACCTCACACTATATTGAAATTCATTGACCAATTATGCAAGTTTATTAACGTTTTCCTGTATTTTATTGCTACCCTCTGGTGTATAAACTATACACCCAATTTGGAGTCTTAACTGCAAAATTTGAAACTGTGCTTCTGATTGCCAGTCCAAATGGTTTACATATGTGTGAATGTATCATTCTCCCTGACTTATTAGCATTATAAATTAAAATCTGTCTCATAGATGTAAATCAAAGGCTGTTAACTTTTCTACCAAACACAGGTGAGGTAATCAGTAGCAAAAGTCAACCAATGTGTTTTTGATAATTGTATAACGTCAGAAGAAAGACACACACATTCTCCCCTCACTTCCCTCTCCCTCTCTTCATCTGTCTCTTACTTTCTCACATTTATAGAACACTAAGTGAAGGCTACAACACGGGTGGAACCAGAACATTGTCGTTATTCTCTCTCGCTCAAGCGCAGACCCGATTATAATACAAAAAAGTTCTCAATTTCATCTAATAAAATTTCCAAAATTTGAGGTCCAGCTTTTGTGGGAGGAAAGGGAGATAAGAATTGGTGAGAGGGAGGGGGACAAGGCTGCTCAGGGAGCGAGCAGGAACCAGGGAGCCAGGAGAGGGGTGAAGCTGTTTCGGGGGATTAGGAAAGGTGGAAAGGCACACGGCAGCTGGGGAGAGGACAAAGGGGAGGGTTTGAAAAGGGTTGGTGAGACTTTGAGGAAGGTATTTATTATGCTAAGTGGCAGAGTTTGCTTAAATTGTTTATGACCTGTGCGGTTGATTATTCTACTTGCATCTTTTTTTCAAAAAGTCTTTATTTTTAATAAGAGAGAATTGAACACATAATTAAAGCAGGTGATGATCTGAGACTGTGGAAAAAAGGCAGGCCCAGTGCCTACTTATCAAGACACAATCTAATTCTGAGGGGACAGTGGGGGGACTGAAATTTCATATTTACATATGTAAGAGGTCTAATGCCTGTTTTAGGTGGCTGCCTGGGATGCCTGAAAAATGGTGTAATGCAATGTCAGGTCTTTTGTCTTTTAGATATCTTTGGGGCACAGGACATTGGTCCTTGAAGGTGACCCTCATTTTGCCCATTTTAGATCCATATTGAAGATGCGATATGAATAGGTTTGTTGTTGTTGTTGAAGTAATGATGACAGTTGATGCAACTGCTTACCTGCTGCCTTCAGCCTCTGAGCTCCATGTTCAACTTAAGTGATAGGTTGTTTTTTGGATAAAAATAATAGGTTAAATTATGTTCAGTGAAGGACACTTTCTGATGTAACAGGCTGTATTGTTTCCATGACAGAGTGAAGAAGCTTATAACAGAGGCCCTCAACAAGAATCAGTTTCTGAAGCGACTGGAGACACAGCATGTCAGAGACATGGTGGAGTGTATGTATGAGAAAAACTATCAACACGGTGACTATATTATTAAGCAAGGGGAACCAGGCAACCATCTTTTTGTGTTGGCAGGTACTCTCCATTTTGAAATTTTGTAAAATATTTGAATTTACTCTTGAAGTTACAATGGGGGAGGAATTGCTCTAGTCATTGTATGTTGTAACATCATATGGGGGCAGACTTTGGGCACCCAATCAGCAGAGCATCCGTTAGTCCCAGACAGAGTCCATTTTGAAGGGCAGGACTCGTTAATGCTCAGTCGGCAAGCTGCAGGTAAAAATGAGCACTCTGAATAGGCTGCTGACACGTAGCCACTGCATTATCAACCGGCTCGGTCAGCCTCCAAGCAAGAAGAAGATAGGCCTGTGGAACTGGGACAGGTGGGACGTGGGGATGTTGCCTGTTCTCAAGAAAGGTGAGCTAGAGGAGAAAACTAGTGTGGCAGTGTCCAAGGCTGGTTTGTGGGGTCTGGGAAAGTACCCCTGTTCCTCGTAGACCCACAAAATCAGTACATCTTACCTTTGAGCTCCTTCATCTGCACATGCCTCACGCAGTGCTTTCTGAAAATGCTAATTGGAGTCTTGAGTGTGTCATAGGATCATGATTTGCACATTAAAGAGTTGACCACTTGCCTCAGGCAGGTAGACCCAAGGGAGTATTAGACATCCACAGTGACAGCAGGCCCAGGCAGTGAGCCACTTCCTGTCATTTTTGCTGCACTGCTGTCCCATTTCTGCAAGGCAGGAGCAAGGAAAACCTCCCCTAAATATCTGAGGCTCTCATCTGGTTGGTGCTCCTAGCAAAATTATAAGCAAGTCTCTTTACTGCACATGGTGAATAGAGTTATTATTCCACAGTATCTGTTTTCAACGAGCTAAAATTTAGCAATCATGTAAAATTAAAGTCAGAAGTATCAGGGTGAAGAAGTTATGATCTCCTTTTCTGTTGAAAATTTATAAAAACTAAAAAAAAGACTTGCATTTATATACTGCCTTTTGCAGGATGCCTCCAAAGTGCTTTACAATGAATGAAGTAGCTTTTGTTGCAATATAGCCACTGTGGTAATGTAACAAACCTGACAGTCATTTGTGAACAGCAAACTCTCATAAACAGAAATGAAATAAGTGCCGAGATCATCTGTTTTTATATGTTGGTTGCAGGATAATTGTTGGCCAGGACAACAGGAGAACTCCCCCTACTCTTCTGCATAATAGTGTCCTGGAATCTTTTATATCCACCTGGGAGAGCAGATAAGATCTTAGTTTAACACCTCATCTGAAAGACAAAGGGACGGAATCATCCGGCCCCCATTGGCGGTGGGTGTCATGGCGGGTGGGCACAATTCGGTGTGAGGGGCAGAAATTGGTTTCCTGCAGGTGTGAAAGCGCAGCGGGATCATCCAATGGCGTCCGCCACGGTGGAACGCGAATCCCGCTGAAGGCCGGCGTGAACACAATACCCCGGTAATGGGATGCAAAGTAAGGCCCGACTGGAATCGTTTCCCCACTACATTATTATCATTACACCGGCAGGAAAACATGCCGGCCCAGAACAGGTCTGGACAAGTGTGGCGAGCACAAGTTGGGACTTAACGTTAGGGCCTTGCTCAGATCACAGGCATCCGAGGAGAAGAAGATGTTGGAGCCCAACAACCAGGCCCTGGAGGAATATGTGCATCACGTGCTGGGTGGGTCTAATGGGCATGGCTCCTCCATGATGCAACTCATGGAAGGTGGGAGGTCTCAGTTGATGTCTCGGGCCTGCTTCAGAACATCACGGACTTGGTCATGGATGATCGGTGTGGAGGCAGTGGGGGGAGTTAGGAGAGGAAGGTCCGGCTGTGAGTGGGAGAGGAAGGTGTACTGGAGGGGTGTGGTTAAGAGAGGAATGCTGTTGGGGGGGTGGGGGGTGGGGGGAAGGAGTATAGGGGCAGAAGGGTGTAACAGGGAGAATGCAGCAAGTGGGGAGGTACGTGTAAGGGGGGAGGAAATTGTAAGGGAGGGAGTTCGGAGAGGGGAAGGTGTCCAGGGGGAGGGGGGAGTTTGGAGGGGAGAAGGTGTCTGAGGGGAGGAGGGAGTAAGGATGGAGGAGGGAGCAAGGGGGGATATCCAGGTGAACGTGCAGGGGAGGGGCCTGTGGAGTCGATGACTGCCTCCTGGGGCGCAAACTGAGGGTGAGTGTGGTAGGAGGGAATGGTGAGTATGAGAGGGTGCAGAGGGAGCCGGTAGGATAGAAGGGTGAGGGTGGATGGTGGGCACTCGGAGGCAGACATGGACCCTGGGAAGGAGGAGGTTGGGGAAGTCAATGTGGATGGGGGTGGGATTCTCAGGAAGGTAGGGAACATGCACGTTCACCTGGACATCCTGGAAAACAAGAGTTCAGGTTGGTAGGTGATGGTGGGGAGGTGGACTATGATGCCAGGGAGATCAACAGTGATGGGGGAAAGGACATGGGTGACTAGGGAAGGGGAAAGAATGGGGGAGCTGATAATATACTTGACCACGAACATGGTTGTCGAAATTGAAAGTGAGTTAGATGGTGTGTTAGACGTGCACAGGTCCTACATGGGAGTGTGATCAGTGGGTGGGCGGAGATGCAGGTCAGCTCAGATAGACAACTGAAAGAGAAACCCAGCAGGCAGCATTGAAAATGCTTGGGACAGTGAGATGAGTTGTGATGGACAAAGGCTCCGTGTGCGTAGGAGAGTGCTTGCACCAGGCTCTGAAAAGCCCTGCCACAGACACACACACTCAATCCTTCAGAATCACTAGTGGTCTGGCTGTGTGCAGCTGAACTGCTAGTCAGTGGCAGGGTGGGGGAAATGCAGTGGGATGACTCGCGAAGCCTGTCAATGAAGCTGAAAGACACCATTACACATTATTTAGTGAAAGTGAATATATTTTCAGATTATAAAGTGACCAAATGTATTCACGTGTGCAATCACTTGTGATCAGAATTTCTTAACTTTTCTAGGTCTACCATTTCTTCTAGGTGCTGCCCTGACATCCGCAGCAGGGGTGGAGACAGCTTGGGCTGAGGTTGGCCCTGTTACCTCTGGTGACTTTAGTCTGCATCTCCTGGAGAGCCAAGGCCTTGAGGGCCCTGCCTTGCTTTGGCTGTCCTCCTTTGGGCCAGCTGCTCCTTTTGTGGTGACAGAGGACAAGTCACCACAACTCACAGGCAAAGGGGATTTGGAGGGAGAGGACAGATCCTGAAATTCCTGAGTGGATGACCAAGCGTGTCCAGCTGCTGTTCCTCCTCTCTTAGGTGCCTTAGGGCCCCAGCCTGACTCCTTGAGGGGAAGGAGCACCTGGGGGAAACGTTGAGGTGCCCCGTTTCCCTCTTGTGTTGCCACTGCAGGAACTTACCCATAGCTACCACGGTGGAGTGCAGGTCTGCACACATCTCCACGTTCTGCTGGATCAGGGTCTCCATGGCATCCGCTATCCTTCCCATGGAGACTGCCATACACGCACATGTGGGCATCACTTCATCAGAGAGCAGGCGGAAGTATTCCTCCGACTCGTGTACCACCCTGTTGAGGGTTTCCAACAGCTCTGTGTGATGTTCCCCCGCCTTCTGCTGACTCTCCCCGATGATTTGGAAGGCCGAATCCAGTTGCTCGTCATCTGACTTGGACTTGACAGATGCCTCTTCCTCAGCAGTCCACTGAGTGCTGGGGAACTTGACTGAACCTGCTTTCTCCTGCTGCGGACATGTGTACATGCAGTGACCACCAGATTCTGAACCTGAGCCTGCACTAGATCTAGGTCCCACCGAGGTGTGTGTCCCTGTGCTGGTGGAGGGTGAGGGTAAGCGCCGTGACAGGTCTTCCAGGCTGCTTATTTCCAGCTCTTCAATGTAGGAGGTGTCCTCTTGGCTGGAGGTTAGGACGTGGATATAGCTGAATGACTGGCTGGCTGAGGGCGTTGGTCACTTGGCAGAGCTCCCTGTGATTCAAAGTAGAGATAATTAGTGCATGGCAGCAGTCAAAAGCAGGAGAGAGTGAGATAACACTCACAGTTGTGTTGAGGAAGGGATGATGATGAGGTGCAGGGTCTTCACTTGGGTTTTCGCCACAGACTTCACAGCATGGTCCACATCCTCACCAGTCAGAGCGATGGCACACTCTTCAAAGTGAGTGAGAGGCCTAAATTGGGCCACTCTACTCCCAGCCTGGGACCTCTCCCTGCTGTTGTGAGCCAGCTTCTCCTGCATGAAGACAGATGGGGAGAGTGTGAGCAGGACACATGGCACTGCATGGAATGTTTGTGTGGTGAGTGGAGCCACGGACGGGATGAGGACACGAGCACCAGAGGATATGAGCCTGGTGGAGATGTGAGGGTGTGTGTGAGAGTTAGTGATGTTGTCCCTTGAGGTGTGAGATCCCTGTGGATGTGTGATGAGTTTGGGAGTGTGGGTTGAAAGTGATGATATGGTTGACTTACCCTGGTGGAACGGCTGAGATCGTTCATCCTCTTCCTGCACTGGATGGCTGACCTCCTCTGTGCTCCGATTGCGCTGACCACTGCTGTCATCGCCTTCCTGGCCGGATTGGTGACTCTGATGAACCTATGCAGCCAGAGCGGGCGTAGAGGACATCGCAATGCTCTCCCACTGCATCCAGCAAGCGCCCCAGAGAGGCGTCATTAAATTTGGGGAATACCGTCTTCTTTGCTTTTGGGGCATCTGTCGCCTGGAGCAGTCTTGGTTCTTTGTGGACATGACTGCGCTCTGGCACTTTAAATATGGCACCCGACGCAAGGAAGCGCTGTGGTCACAGCGTGGCGGGCAAATCCGAGCCTGCCCACCAGCGATCCCGCGTATCTCCCATGAATGCATTATTAATGAGGTGGGACGCAGTGGGAAGGGGACAAAATGGCACGAAAACCTGCCATTGTGGCCGGTGCGTAAAATGTTTTTCAGCCCCATTACCACATATAGTGTAAATCTGGGACAGTTCCACCCAAAATCTTTGACAGTGCACCACTCCCTCAGTGTTGCATTGGAACATGAATTTTGTAATCAGGTCCCAGGAATAGCGCTTGAATCCACAGCCTTCTGACTTAAAGGTAAGAGCCCTACCAACTGAGCTATTGCTTCTGCATTTTGATAAAGTCAGGCAGGCCCCAGCAAGTTGCTAGGGTGGGCAGCAGATCAGGAAGCTGGGAATGTTGAGGAAGCTTGGTCAGCCCTTTCCACCCTGCGGCTCCCTGTTGGGCACAGAATATCCAAGAGAAGTGATGTCCTGCCCTGCTCCCCGCACCGCCACCCCCCAACCCCCCAAGCTCGCAGCTAGGCCGTCAGTTGGCCTAAGGGCGGACAGGCCAACTAACACCTAGATCTCTGTGGGTAGGCAATGGTGTTACGACAGAGTGAAGAGGATTGAGCTGGTTTCCCTTTTTATTTAACCCTTTCGGTTAGTTGCAACAAAGGTTTGTTTAAAAATCTTTTCCTGTGGGTACCTTTCCCAATCCAAATGCATTTACTTTTCATAAGGAGCCAATTTAACCAGGCTTTCTTGAGTCAAAGGAAGAGCAAGTTTATTAGGTACTAAAACCTGAGGAAAGTAATAAAGACACCCTACACACAGACACACACACACACACACACACACCAGAAATGAGAAAGTTAATAGTCCAAATAAAAAGAATATACAAATCAGTCCTTGGCTTGTCCAAGAAGCGAAGATGTTGGTATATTGTGGCGGTTAAGTTAGGTGATTTTGGTAGAGCTAACTTTGGCAAATTTGTACTCTATTGGAGACACTTGCTGGCTTCTTCCCAGAGGTAAAAGTGACCTAGTTATCTCTTCAGGGATTCTTCCTGCTTGCTGTCTGTCTCTGCTAAAACACATTTGCTTCCAGCAAGAGACACAGAGGGAGAGGAAGAGGTCCTTCTTGCTTCTTCTTCTGCTCTGCCAATGGCTGTTTTTCAACCAGTTTTAAGTAATTTTCTTTGTTTTGTCTTCATCTTAGAAGTTCTTTTACACATTCTGAGATGTAAATCTACAGGAGATGAGTTTTTGGACGTTGTGATGAGATGCCGGAAACAGTTTCCATTGTCTCTTCAAACACAGGAGATTAAAGTCCAGCCTTTTGCATTTTCCATACCTATCTTTCAAATGTCTCTGTATGAATTGGGCTTTGACAACTCTTCAATTGCGAAATTCCATGGTCTCAAGACAGGTCTGTCAGTATAATCCACATAGGAATTTTCCAGAAAGTGGTCACTTTACAGTATCAGCCATTGTTTGATCAGTGTCTTTACTTGTATTTCTTTAAAAAACACAGGTCCTCCTTAAAAAGCTCAATATGCCCGTAGGTAGTTGGTGAAGCTGTAATCTCTTTCGTGACAGTGGGCGCAGCTTCAAAAGTTTTTAATTGGCTGTGAACCACTTTTGGGACATTGTGAGGCTGTGAAAGGTGAGGGTTAGGGCTATATAAATGCAAGTTTTTTTTGTAAAACGATTAAGATCATTTAAAAATTTAAAACATTTTTAGGATCAGAAACATTGCCATGGGTAAAACTGCTGCATCGGAAAGCATTTTCCTGCATTAGATCTTATTCTCACTGGGATATTTTCTGTTTTACAATGTCCTTTCTTTTGTCCTTTTTGACAGAGGGCAAACTGGAGGTCCTCCAAAATAGCAAAATTCTCACATCTATCAGTATATGGACAGCATTTGGTGAACTTGCTATTTTATATAACTGCACAAGGACAGCTTCTGTGAAAGGTACAGCTCTTCCATTACTCAAAGCGCAATAAAATAATTGTTTTGCAATTCGGTCTTTGAACATTTTGTTTAAGACTATGTACCTTACAATTAACACCCTTTTATAGTTTATGGTACTTATTTTGCAAGCAGCACCCATTGTTCAGTGTATTTATATTAGGTGAGTGTCGTTGAGGGATAAATAAATACTACCATTTTATCTGTTAACTATAAGCTTATATGTGAAGGTAAAGCACTTAAGAGATTGATTCTGAAACCATATTAGAAATAACACCATAACCTCCTTTCCTACAACTGTCTCTTGAGGCAATTCAAGAGAACTTTAAAGGTAGAATAATGAATCACTATTGGCTAAAAGACACAAATCTAACCTTGGACTCAGATGATGTCATAAACCATGACAACAAAGCAAGATCAATTCATGGCCATTATTTGATGCCAGAATTAGATTATAATCATAAAATTACACCTTGCCCTTCGTTAATAATGTTTTAATTAAATGTGAGAGTTTATTGAGGTTGGATTCTAATCTGAAATAACATTGATCTGTTTGATTAAAAGCATATGTGAAATGATTACTGCAAAATTATCTGGAGTTCATTTAGAGTTGATTCATGGTAGTTCAATGGCATAGTTACTGTCGTGGACCTGGCTTTAAAGGAGCTGTAACAACTTCCCTGCATTGGACTATATCTTTTACATGCATTTGTGGCGTATTAACCTATTAGTAGCATAAATGATTCCATTTACGTTTTACCATAGATTTAGCTGAAAATAGAAATTCGTACTATCAGGGTTTTTTTTAGCTAAGGTTAGTTTTAGTTACCACTTCATCGAGGCAGTTCCTGGATTCATGAGTTGCACTGAATCCGAATTTGTACAAGTAGATTATATATGAATGTGTACTCTGCTCAGACATGGGTGCAAGATGGAGAGGTTTCTGTAGGTAAGCATAAAAGTTATTCTCGTGGGGCCAAGAGGAGCAGGAGCGCTCCTCCAGGACCCCTCAAGGAAAGACTGGGCCCCCCACCCCAACCCACCTTTCCATGCTTGCTTAACTTGCTTGAATTCCTCTGTTGACTTACCTCAAATGACAGCTGGATGGCCTCCAGCAGCCTGATATTCACCAGCCAGCCCTTGGTGAGCTACATCTGGATGGTCATTTCTGCTGGCCAGCTTCAGCATCAATGTTAATGAGGCTTAAAATGGACCTGTCAAAGTGGTGGCCCACGTGGTGCACTGGAAAATCTCACTGAGTCTTCAGACAAACCCACAGCAACAGGGTTTTTCAGGTTGTTGGATGTGAGAAGAACAGTAAATTGAAAATTGACTGTAATTACCTGTGCCATTACTTGTGTTGTGTTTATCCTCTCAAAGCTGTAAGCAGGGTCAAAACCTGGGTACTAGACCAAGACGTTTTCCGCAATATTATGAGAGGAACGACTCAGGCCAAGCAAGAGCAGTACAGAAACTTCCTCAGAAGGTAAAGTCCTTGTTGGCATTGTGTCTGTGCACGTAACACAGAAGGGTATAAGGAGAAAAGAAAAAGAAAAAGTTACATTTATATAGCACCTTCCATGACTTCATGATGTCTTAACGTGCTATACAACCAATGAAGATGGAGGTGCAGTCACTATCATAATGTAGGAAACATAGCAGTCGATTTGCACACAGCAAGATTCCATTAACGGAAATGTGATAATGATCAGGTAATCAGTTTTTAGGTGTTGATTGAGAAATAAATATTGACGTGGACACTGAAGTTCACACAATCTACCTTTGAAGTTTGGTCTGTGATCAGGCCAGCCCATATCAAAATTTAGAACCAATAGCTGCACTTGGAACATCAATTCAGAGAAGATGTGAAATAACCTTCATGTTTATCATTTTTATCCAGTACATCAAACCTGTTGCTGCTATTGATTTCATCTGAATAATTTTTAACCATTCAACTTAATGTTCTAACTGCAGCAGGTTGAGGCCTAGTCTTGCTCACCTAATCTGTGATGCATAGAAAGTACTTTACTTACTCTCCCTTGCCAAAGTAAAGAATCTGAACAGTTCCCCAGAGAAATAAAAGCCTCATTTCCTTTCTGCCTCCCCGCCCATCCTGAAATATCATGTTGCACTGTCCTTGTCTCTGTTTTGTATTTCTGTAAACGTTAGCCGCTATACTGTATTTTTTATGCAAGTAAATTGATCCTGAACAGTTACAGACAGGACTCACAGGATCAAACAAATTATTAGCTCAATGGCTAACATCAAACTTTATTTAGTAATAATTGTTTGACAAGGTCACTGGAAACAAGAATGCTTTTTAATGATTGCTGTTTCATATATTTCTCTAGTGTTTCTCTGCTTAAGAACCTACCAGAAGATAAACTCATGAAGATAGTGGACTGCTTGGAAGTAGTAAGTTATTTATCAGGAAGGAAATAATGGAAATATCTTGCAGTCCTTCAATAGCCCTTTCTGTTTCCCATCTTTACAGCAAAATAATGGGATAAGTATTGGATACTCCAGAGGTATTGGAATTGTGCCTTTTGCATACAGTTCAAAAATCTGAGCAGGAGGCTGTATTCATCATAGCAGGATTTAGAAATGTAAATATAAATATAGGGCAGAGTTTTGCCGTTGGCGTGAAGGGGCGGGCCCGACACGTCGACACGTAAAATGACACATGATGATGTCGGGCGTGTGACCCGACGTCACCGCGCGCCATCGCAATTTTTCGAAGGCCGGGCGCTATGAGTTCCGAGGCGCACCCGCCATTAATTAATGGGCCAGTTAAGGCCCTGGACGCAGTAATTGACAGCGATTTTTCACAGCCTGTGCGATTTTCAGTGCGTCACACGGGCACAACGGGCAGGCGGGTATGCCACATTTTTAAAAACCTCACCCACGGGCGGGATAAGAGGGGTGAGTGGGCTCGCTCATGCGAGTTGTTAGTACTTTAGTTTTTAAACTTACTGCTACTTGCTTGTGTGAACAGGACAACTTCAATTCTCTTCAGAGCTGCTTTGACAGAAAGAACAGGCTTCAGTTCAAGACTCTGGAGGAATCATAACACTTGGGGCCTTGCAGGTTTCAGACAGTCTTCCCTTACCCTGGGAATGGGGACTGTGCTCTCCAATGGGGGCACTTCCTCTGAGGAGGAAGGGAGGGCCAGAAGGGGAGGAGGCCAGGAGTCCATATCCAGCCTCCAGTGGAGCCACATTTGGGAGGACAGGTGCAGGCACAAGGGGCGCATGGCCAACAGGAAGTGGAAGGTGGAAGGGGCCGTAGAAGACGCCAGGGTTTCAGGGTTTACAGGCGGCAATGCAGCTACCTCAATATCCCTGAGGTGCAGTGCTGAAGGAGGCTCTGTCTCTCAAGGGAGACAGTGACCTCCATCTGTCAGATGATCGGCCCTGAGATCAGCTCCAAATGTATGGGTGATGCTGAAGGTCACGGCTGCCCTAAACTTCTATGCCTCTGGTTCTTTCCAGGGGTCAGTGGGTGATCTTTGTGGAGTCTCCCAGTCAGCTGTCCACAGTTGTGTCAAGCTGGTGACAGACGCTCTGTTCAGGCGGACATTGACTTTCATTCACTACCACTCAGACGAGGCCAGCCAGGCACAGCAAGCCAGAGGCTTTGCAGTGATTGCTGGCTTCCCCCGCGTCCAGGGTGCAATAGGCTGCACACACGTGGCCATAAATGCACCAGCAGGTGAGCCCGGTGCCTTCGTCAACAGGAAGGGCTTCCACTCCATGAACATGCAGATAGTGTGTGATCACAGGATGCTGATTCTACAAGTCTGTGCAAGGTACCCAGGCAGCTCCCAGGACACGTAAATCCTCAGACACTCCCAGGTGCCGGGGCTCTTCAGTGCTCCAGCCCGGCAGGGTGGATGGCTAGTGGGTGACAAGGGCTATCCCCTCAAAAGGTGACTCATGATCCCCTCCGCCACCCAAGAACAGAGGCGGAGCAGCGGTACAATAGGAGTCACACCTCCACAAGTGGGGTGGTAGAGAGAACCATTGGTCTTCTCAAGATGCGCTTCCGATGCCTGGACCATTCAGGGGACGCACTCCAATACCCCCCAGATCCTGTGTTACTGATAGTGGTTGCATGCTGTACTCTCCACAATCTGGCACTGGAAAGAGGGGACGCAGTGGAGGAAGAAGATTTTAATGCAGCTGCTCTGACTGCAGACGGTGAGTCCGGTAGTGAGTCCAAGGATGATCACACTCAGGAGAATGCTGAGGGGATTGACGCTGACCCGGGCAACCTCCTGGGAGGCAGGGACACCCAGCAGGCTTTAATCCAACGTTCCTTCAGCTAGCCCACCACAGATGGACCTCCAACACATGCCAGGGCTACAGGCTCCAATACTCGATACCTGAGAGTAACATTTGCCTGGTCAGGAACATTAACTATGTGCCTTGTCAATAAAGCTCAATGACAAACAAGTCACTCATGACATCATGGGTTCCCCTTCACCTGCAGAACTAATGAAGAACCCAGAAGCCTGTTGAGAACTAAAACATTTAATGCTTGCTAATTTTCAGACAGAAATGAAAGTCCATTAAAAGGTGTTGAGCAGCACACTACTTAAAAACAACTGAAACAGGGGGCAAAAGAAAATCACCAATGATAAGCCCATGTTGTGCCTAAGGTGATTTACGTTTATGTTTGCGGGTGCTATGTCTAGGTGCTGCCCCCTCGCTGGAATTGGCATTGGAGACAGCTTGCTGACTCTGCTGTCCTTTTGGCCTTGATGACCTCGGTGGGCGTCCTCTGGCCCGTGGAGCCTGTGCTGGCCCCGACTGGGAGGGCGCGGCCAGGGGCACGGCTGGCATCTCCCCAGTTGCCGCAGCCTCATCGGATCCCACTTTCACTGACAGAGGGAGGAATTGCTGTCGTCATCCGGAGCGCCCTGAGAGGAGCCCACAGAGTCAACAGGCAGCTCGTACGCCAACACGAGGTCACTTTGGACCTCCCTGCTCACCATTGATGGATGGGCACCTATTTGGGATACTGGGTGCCCAATCCATTTCCCACACTGACACTGACCACCTGAGGTCAATGCCGCTTTGAGGGCTTGCAGGCCCGAGCGCATCCCCAGGAGGCCCTGATTGTTGTCCTGGAGGATCCTCTCCATGAAAGTCGCCACTCTCTCCATGGAGGAGGCATTGCACTCAGCCATGAGGGTCATTGCATTGCTGATGCTCTGCATGGACTCCTCCATCACGGACACCATGGCATACATTCCCTCATGTATCTCTGCCAGATCCTCCTGCACACCCTGCTGGACTTCCAGCATCTGCTGCCGCAAGGACAACTCCAGAGGCCCATCATCAGCCACCAACTGAGCATGTTCCTGATCCCCAGCAGTCCTCCGACTGTCGGCGCCCTGGGCACTCTCTGCCTCCGCCTGAACCCAAGCGAGTGTGAAATGCCCTCACCGCTGTGCACTGAGACACTAGCCGACAATCTTATCCCCACCGAGGTGCTGGTATCTGCGCTGGTGCCTGCCTGGCTGAGAGGGTGTGACGCTGGTGCGTTTATATCTTCTGGACCCTCAGGGGTCAGTGGCGGTCCCTCTGCCTCCTGAGTGTGGGTGTGCTCTGGTGAGGTTGAAAGGAAGAATAAGGACATTTGATTAGTAGAAGTTGTTACACTGTTAATGTGCATGCCTGGCACCTGGATCGGGATGCGCTCCTCCTTCCATTATCAATGGGGATCCCATGTTGGAGGCTGAATTCAATGTACAGTCAACAGTGAATGTTTGCACTGACAGACATTGTGATCTCAGTGCACGGCACTCTTACCTCCCAGTGGCACCCCAACCTCACCACGGCCGGTTGACCTGGGCGCTTGGCGCCTCTCCAGCTCGAGTGCCTCCTGTTCGTATCTGGTCATGATGAGAAGGTGGGGCTGCCGTCTGCCAGTCCACAGCTGCTCTGTATTATTGTGTGCTGTCTTCTCCTGAAAGGAGAGAGGAGCATTGATTAGCTCACCCTGTACCTGCATTGCCATTGCAGCCCTGCCACCCCCACCTGAGTGAAACATTGCTGGGCTCATCCGATTCGTGACCCTGGAGCCTCCATACACTCACTCCAAGCAGCCAGGGCTGACCCCCTTGCCCAGATGCTGCCTCCATCACATTTGCCACTCACACTCTAAGAGCTTCCAAACCCATGAGCACTACCACCTAGAAGGACAAGGGCAGCAGATAGATGGGTACACCGCCACCTGGAAGTTCCCCTCCAAGTCACTCACCATCTTGGCTTTGAAATGTTTCAGCGCTCCACAAGTGTCACTGAGTCAAAATCCTGGAGCTCGCCCCCAGACAGCACTGTGGGTGTTCCTGCACCACATGCAGCAGATACAGAAGGCAGCTCAGCACCACCCTCTCAGGGGCAACTAGGAATGGGCAATAAATGCTGGCCCACCCAGCGAAGGCCGCATCCCGTGAATGAATGAAAACAAAAACAAAATTCTGAGTTGCGGGGGGTCCTACCTAACTACTGTGCTAAGTGACCCGTGCCAACACAGTACTCACCCTTCCCCATCGCAAAAGGTCATTAAACCGCTTGCTGCACTGCACCCAGGCGCATCTCACCACATCGTGGGAGCTGATCTTTTTTGCCACCTCCTCCCAGGCACGTTTGTTCATGTGGGGGTGCCTCCTCCTCCCACCCCTTGGCACAAGAATGTCACAGTGTGCTGCCACATCCACGAGGAGGGCAGCGAGGCAGTTATCCGAAAAACTCAGGGCACACTGCCCCACCAACCTGCCCTCCTGCCTGGCCTGCTCTTCGAGAGCACTGTCGGACATCCTCCTGTGTGACATCGGTGGCAGCCTTTGGAAGGCTACCTGCGCCATTTTTGAATAGGCCGCTGGGTCACATTGGACCTTCCCGCTGCTCTCAGGAGCCGTGATTCACACTGGGCGGACCTTAATTGGCCCGCCCACGTAAAATGGCAGCACAGAGCTGATCGCAGGCGGCAATCAGCTCCGTGCTCGCCTGCACCCACTCCCGATCAGCCCACCTGCCATAAGTAAAATCCTGGCCATTGTATTTTCTCCTAAAAGATTCCTAAAAGGGCTGTATTTTATGTTGTGTTCCCCCCCACCCTTCCCACTGCTGGGTGCGTTTTTGATGGTGGGATGGGGGGGGAGGCATATAACATATGAGCGGTGGCTAGCCCACCGCCTTCCTGCCCACGTCCCAACATGGTCCCCATAATACGGTAGGCAGGCGGGCACCAAAATTGGCAGCCTGCCTATTTCTGGAAAAATTATTAATATACAATTGAGTTTGTTAAGCCAATTAACCTGAATATTACGGTCGCCAGGACAGACGGGTGAGATTCAGAAGGCCGTTATGTAAACAACTTTGTGGAAAAGGCAGTAAAAAGGTGGGTGTACATCTTTTGTGGGGGGCCCTGTGAGCATCAGGGACACCCCCTCCCAGGATGATAACCCCCATTGGTGTCTCCCTTCTAGACCTCCAAACCCCACACTCCCCTCCCACATCCCCCTCACCTCACTCCCTTGGCTCCCTGATCCCTTCCCGCCCTAAAAGCCTGGGACTCACCTTAGTCCGGGTCCTACGGGATCTATTATTCTCTGCATCCTGGGGCCTGCTTGCAGTCCCAGCAGCACCTGCTGTTCAGGCACTGCTGGGACTGCTGGAGCTGCCCACGGCCAATCAGATTGGCCAGCAATTCTTGAAGGTGGTGCTTCCTTTCACCGAGGGGCAGAAGCCTGACCCTCATGTCCTCAAGGTCACCCATAGCATGTTCTTGCTGCAGGGGTTGCCTTGTTGAATGCACCACCAACATTCTTCTCCCCCTGTCCCGGAAAATTCATCCCTAAGATTTACTATTTTTCACAAGTATTATTCAATGTTTAAAATGTGAAAACTATCTGAAATAAAAGGTTTGACATCTTTTTTAAGATTAATTTTCTTCCATTTTAACAGTGGTAATTTGTGATGATATCACTGACTAGAGGACACTGAGGGAGACTGGAGCTATAAACTCGCCCGAATTTCCTGTTGGACCTAATTGTCTCATGACCTTATTGGGAATGCATTTCCTTCTCTTCAATTAAAAGTGTTTTAATGGAATAGGGTCAGCTGTTAGACCCAAATCTAATTGTGAATAGGAAGCACATAATAATGGATGATTACAGACTGTTGAATTTCATTTTAATATTAATACATTTTCCTCTAAAATACAAAAACACACTGGCGAAGGTTTTGTGAAACAAATGGTGATATGAAGTTTTGTGATAAACTTCTGAAAATGCAAACAGTAAGAGGTTGTTTTGGCCAGAAGGTGAAAACAGACACTATATTGATTTGTGCTTATAAGCCAAAGCTCTTTGAAAATCTGATTTAGCACACAGCTCTGGCCCTAATTGATTATTACCACTGTTTAGACTCGCCTGGAGGTGCTAAACCAGACAGATACCTGCATATTTCACAAGCAAGTGCTGATCAGGCCCAGTTTTCATAGAGCTAGTTGTATGGGCTCCTCTCACTCGCTTCCACTGAAGAAGTGAAGTGCATGGTACACATCGTTCAGCCTCACTCTCTCCCACCTTCTCTTCCTGCACAATCTTTTCAAAGACAGATCCAACTAATTGGATGTCAGCATCCTTCCCCTGCCTTTTAGATTCCTCCCCTTCCTGTTTCAACCTGTGAGTTTGTGATCTCATTTCTACACAATCTGGAAACAATCCAGGATGCTCTTTCTGCAATAGCTCTGTTGATTGTGTCACCACAGGCTGCTCAGCTACAGTAAGCATCACCAATATCTGTGACCCAGCTGTATCATTACCTAGGATAACTTGAACTCCTGCAATGGGCAATTTTTCCACTACTCCAACAATCACCTTGTCTGTTTTCAGCCTACTTTTTAAATTTGCCTTACCCATGGAATATGTTCAGTATCTCCATGAGTTCCACTTATTAATACTCTTTCCTGCAATACCCCCTCTGGACAACAAATAGCACTATCCCATAACACTAAGGACTGACTAGCCTCTGTGTACCTTAACATTTTTGTATCTTTGCTTGCTCCACCCTATATGCATGGATAGACCTTCCCTTCACATATAAAATCTTCAAACAACTCTGTAACCTGCCCTTTAGAACTCCCTTGGGTAAGTTGTGAACACATTCCCACTTCTTTAGCTACCACTGATTCTTCCTGCTCCAACTGTACACAAACCACTGGTTTTTCATGCCTCTGGATTTCAGAGCCCACAGTACTCTTATTTCCAGAGCATTTTCTGTGTTCCAGTTACTGCAATAGGTTTTCCCTGTAACCTCCAGCACATTGACTTTGTGTGTGCCCAACTTGATTACAATGCAAACATCTAAGTCTTTCAGTGTCACTTCTACTCTCAGCACCTTCCTTTCTGGTCTGAGGAGAAATTTCCTGAGAATTTCCAGCTGTCCATTCTCTTCCCTGACTACCTGGCTACTTGCCTTCCTTTCACCTTCCCACTTTCTATCTTTTTTCTGATTTAAAAAGGTGATGATAAAAGGTTTTATGGACCAGCTTATAGTCATCAGCAACTCTGTTGCTTGCCTAGTCGTTTTAACCCTCTGTTCTTCCACATGAGTTCTAACTACCAAAGGAAGTGAATCTTTAAATTCTTCCAAAATAATTACTTCTCTAAGAGCTGCATATGTTATCTCTACCTTTAATGTCAGTATCTAATGGTCAAAATTACTTTGTTTTACTCTCTCAAACTCAATATAAGTCTGTCCAGGCTGTTTCCTTATATTCCTAAATTTCTACCTGTATGCCTCAGGAACCAACTCATATGCACTCAAAATAGCCCTTTTTTTACTGCATCATAATACACGGATACTTCTTCTGACAGTGATGCATATACCTACCTCCTCTACCTGCCAACATAGACTGTAAAAGCAATGTTCAGATTTCTTGTGGCCATTTCATTTGCTCAGCAATTTTCTCAAACAAAATAAAGAATGCCTCTACATCCCTTTCCTCAAACTTCGGAAGAGCCTGTACAAATTTAAACATCTCCCCATTGGGTTTTGGGTTGAAGATGGTCGTTTCACCATCAGAACCTTTCTTAATGCCCAGTTTTTTAAGCTGATATTCCCTTTCCCTTTCCTCCATTGCTAGCTTCTCCATTTCCAATTCCGTTTCCTGCCTTCTTTCTCTCTCCTGCTTTTCTGCTTGCTCCCTTTGAAATGCTCATTCTTTTTCTTGCACCTCTAATTAAAATTTATTCATTTCTAACTGAATCTTAGCCATTTCAAGTGACCCACCCTTTGGAGAATGTGGTCTCACTAGTGTCCCTTCCAATTTGAAATGCTGTACTATTACTTCAATTATGTCTGCCTTCTTCACCCCTGCGGTTAATCCAAATTGCAACTTATCTGCCAATTCTGTTAACTGAGCCTTAGTTACTTTTTCTAAACTGATCAGGGTTTCATCTTCTACTCCCAGAAAAGTCTTAACAATTGCTAAAGCCATTTTTGCAGACAAACCACTTTAAAATCCCTTCAACACCAACTCCTGAGTGTAGTGTTCTTTTTGCACTCATAGCCTTAAGATTCACCAACTGCAAGCCAACTAAGAAATTTTCTTTTAAGTCCTGCAAAGAGCCAAGATTTTGTTATGATATGGCAGGTGGCAATTGCCTGGCTGACTAAATCCCAAAGGGAAACTTAGCCAACCTATCACAATGATTTGCAATTTTTATTTTTATTATGTGAAGGTATGTGCACTGAAGTCAAAAGTAAAGATTCTACTATCACTTCTGGATATTTTAAATATTAAATTGAAACATTAATTAATAAAAGAAAAGAAAACTTAAACACATCAAGATTACAGTTAGACAGTTAAATTTAGTGTTTATAACATTTCCTAAAAGGTTTCTAATTAGCTAGACTCCCAAACTAAACACCCTTTTCCAGGCAACAGTCCAAATAGATTCCTCATCTATAAAACATCCAATAACATTACCATAAGGCACCCACCATTGTTATAAGGCGGGTATTTCACAGCTTTTCTCTTCCTCCCGCTCAATAATGGAATTCCAAAGCTTTGAACAAAACTTTGCTTTCTGGAATAAACAAGCACTTCTCTGGGTTGGCTAGAAGCTGATACTTCACAGTACATTCTTCACAATCTCACATGGCCACATCACATACAGCTTTCAATCTTTCCTTAAATATATTTTCTCCCTTTATATCTTTGAAACCCACTGTTTTAAGCTTTCTTTGGAAGTTACCTTTCCCAGTATATAAGAATCTTTCATGTTTTCATCTTGTTTTATTGACCCAAAAGCAAGGACATGAAATCCCCACTGCTTGTTTACCTGTGAACTCCGGCAAGATGCAACCATTTTCCTTGTCATCTTCTAACCTCCCTCTGAAATTCAAATAATCTCTCAATTTATCTACAAATGTTAGCTCGTCCATTTCCATTTCAAAATGCATGCTTTTACATCTAATCCCTTTGATGACTTAAACCTTGCAGTCTGGCTGCCTTCAGTTTAACTAAATTTGTCACACACACACAACACACACACAGCCCCACAAGCCTGCTTCAGTATCCCACAGTAATATTAGGAAAAAAATTAAATTTCCTTTACATCCCGGTGGACCAAAGTAGAGATTGTTAGTGCATAGCAGCAAAATCAAAAGCAGGAGAGAGAGCGCTCACAGTTGCATTGAGAGAGGGATGATGTGGTGCAGGCTCTTCATGTGGGTGTTCACCGCTGACCTCACCATCGTTGCAGACATGGTCCGCATCCTCACCAGTCAGCACAATGGCACGCTCCTCAAAGTGAGCAAGGAGCCTAATGTGGGCCACTCCATCCCCAGTCTGGGATCTCTTCCTGCTGATGTGAGCCAGCTTCTCCTGCATGAAAACAGATGGTGAGAGTGTGTGCAGGACACATGGCACTGCGTGGAATGTTTGTATGGTGAGCAGAGCCATGGACGAGATGAGGATGTGAGCTCCAGAGGATATGAGCCTGATGGAGATGTGTGGGTGTGTGTGAGAGTTAGTGGTGTTGTCTCTTGAGGTGTGAGATACCTGTGGATGTGTGATGGGTTTGTGACTTATCCTGGAGGGACGGATGAGATCTCCTTTATGCTCCGGTGGCACTGACCGCTGCTGTCACCACCTTGCAGGCTGGATTGGTGATTCTGGTGGACCTCCTGTGGCCAGATCAGGACTAGAGGACATTGTGGTAGCCTTCCACTGTGTCCAGCAGGTGCCTCAGACATGTGACTCTGAATTTGCGGGCTGGAGTCTTCTTTGCTTTTGGGGCCATCCGTCCCCTGGAATAGTCCTGGTCTGTGGACATGAAGTAGGCTGCGCTCTGGTGTGCTTTAAATATGGTGCCCAGAGCGAGGAAGCGCTGTGGTACTTTCATCCAGGTTACTGCATGAAAGTCTCAATGAATCTTATATCTACTATCAGTAAGCATGGGTTGCATTGTGGGCTTTAATTGATGTCTGGAACGACCAGTTGCCATTTCTGGGTTACCTTTTGCATCTTAACTGGACTTTCAGGCCAAAACAAAAAATAAAAAATACCTGGAAAAACTCAGCAGGTCTGGCAGCATCGGCAGAGAAGAGTACAGTTGACATTTCGAGTCCTCATGACCCTTCAACAGAACTAAGTAAAAATAGGAGAGGGGTGAAATCCTATTTTTACTTAGTTCTGTTGAAGGGTCATGAGGACGTGAAATGTCAACTGTACTCTTCTCCACCGATGCTGCCAGACCTGCTGAGTTTTTCCAGGTATTTTTTTATTTTTTGTTTTGGATTTCCAGCATCCGCAGTTTTTTTGGTTTTATTTTTGGACTTTCAGGCCAATCAGTCTTCTGCCCCCACCCACTCTTCCCCACATCCCCTTCAAACCCTATTACCTTTCCAGGTCAGAGGGATTAAATGGCATTGCAGGGCCATAAATCTCATCACTAAATGTCCTTGCACTGTTAAGTACCAGCCCTAACTTTCTATGGTGATTTTCAATTGTGTTCATTGCGCAAATATAGCACTTTCTTGAAACTTTTGGAGAGGTTGATGATAAGCCCCATGTTTTCATGGGGTTAACAATGGAGTGGTGCAAATTATCCCGCTGGTAATGGCAAGTCACAACTCGTAGTGTATCTCTCCCTTGCCTCAAATTACTGGACAATTTACACATTAACAATGAGGTGCACAATAAACTCACTTTCCCCGTAAATCCTGGGTCATCATTCCAAATATCATGGACAATGCTTGTGCTCTGCAAGGAGATTCAGCACTGGAAGGACACAGGCTTTGGATGATGAGAGGTCTAACATGTTTCAGATGGCAGTCTGTAATACAAGGGGGAGGGGAATGAATTGGAAATCGTTCCAGGCCATTTGGACAACCGGAAGAAACTGATGTAACATAATTTCAACAATAGACAACACAACAGATAAAGAAGGCAAATTTAATCTTCTGAGCAAAATAAATTTAAGGGTGGAGTGCAAATGAAACTTTTTAAAATTATGAACGGTTTTGATAAGAGGAGATACAGAAAGATACAATGGGCCCTGGATTTCATGAGGTTTTGTCTGTCTCCCAACCAGAAAATGGCTGAGATCCAGTTATGCTGTGCCAGGATCAGGAATTCTGAAAGTCAGGAGTCCCTGCTCCTGATGCACAGTTGAGATCCAGCATTTGTGCAGTGGCCAGTATGCTGAGTGAGTGTATGAGTGCAAACTTGCCGAGATCTCACATCGGCATCAGAGACTGGTAGCAGTAAGTGACTTAGTGAAAGGTTGCATGTGCAGCTTCAATTTCTTGATAAGCCACTGGTTGTGAGGCTGTCCTGGTGGTGTGGGATCTGGGGTTTTTTTTTATCAGTGTGTCAAAAGACGCAGTTTCACATCCAAAAATGAAAATCAAAAGTAAGACCAACCTGGACCTTGTAACAAATTTTTTGATTTCCTATAGGAATACTATGATAAAGGAGACTACATTATCCGGGAAGGTGAGGAAGGGAGCACCTTCTTCATCTTGGCAAAAGGAAAGGTAAGATTTTCAATGTTCTTAGATGCATTCGGTCAGAAATCATATATCCTATTCCTGCATTTACCAATGCACTTTCTGCAAGCTGCAGCATTAGTCAGACAATGTAGTTATCTGATAACCCGATATCCTCAGAATAGTGCTCTCTTGTGTGCACTTTAGCTTATGATTGGTAGGAGATTCAAAAATCAATGGGTGAAGAGGTGGCTTTCTTAAAATCAGGATGGAGAAAGGTTTTACAATTCCACAGGCAGAATTACCTCAATTTATTGGACAGGATTGTAAATCCCAAATTACTAATTTGTTAGTCTCGGGCACGAAGAGTGAGAACATTCTATATTTCTGTATTGAATCGTTCAATCTCAAACACAAAAGCGTTCTGACAAAGAGTTCCCCTTGAAGTCTTTATTCATCTTTATCTTTTCAACAGCCTGTTGCACATTTACAGCACTCTCCTCCTTTCACTTTAAACAACTATATTTAAGCATTCAATTTTCCACTGCTACATTTTATTTTGGTAGAGAAAATAATAGTAAAATCAAATTATTTTGACACATTCACTTTTATGAGTTCAGTTCAAAGTTACAATCAATTTGAAACTTTTTTTTCTGGCACCTACACCTTTGGCCTCTGAACAACAACTTGCATTTATGTATTAATAGTGCCTTTAATGTATTTAAAAGGACCTCAAGTTTTTTGAAGCAGTGGGATTCTGCTCTGAATTTTTTAGCACCTCATTAGGGTGGCGTCTCCATAAAAACCCCAACCCCGTAGTGTGGGACATGGTCAATAACCTTAATCTCAAAAAAAGAATGTTTTATTGTACTATATTCTGCTGACCTGGAACCACAAGCCTGTAAGTAGTTACACCTGCCCATTAATTAACCTATTACTTACAAACAGAAACAAGGTTGCCTAATTAGATCTCTTCCCCACAGGAAGCACTTGAAGGACAAGGCAAGAAGCATAGCATCAGCCGGAACTTGCACCTTTGGTGGGGGTGTAAAACGGTGATGTTGATTCAGCCACCAATTATATACCTCAGCTGATTTTTATGGAAAGGAAAATGGGGCAGGGAATGTGTAACAGGCAGCCTTTCCCAAATGGTCTCCTTTACACTCCAGTCAAAGCAAGTTGCTGCTAACCGGAACAATGGGCTGAATTTCCCCAGCCCCACAGAGACAAGGTTGGAAGCAGAGGGTCAGGGAGATGGGGGAGAGCCGTGTTGGGATGGTTCCCGGATGCATTCCCACCTCCTGGGGAACCTCTCAGGATGACTGGGCAAGAAAGTTAGCAGTTAAATAAAGAGGCAGAGAGCCAGTTACGTCACTTAAGGGCCCAATTAGGAGCCATTTTCTGATAGAAACAGGGACTGGATTTTACTGGCCCTTTGAAGATAGGCTGCGGTTGGAAGACCTTGGGAAATGGCGGCTAAAGATGTCGGGATGGCAGTCCTCATTTTCTGACTGCCGCTGGATATTCTCAGGGGTGGGAACCTCAGCAGTGCAGCTGTCCAACTTAAAATCAATTAGTTGGCCAGTTAACAGCCATCTGTTGACCCAGTCAGCATTTTACTGGTCTCCGGAGGGATCCTTGCGATACGGGGAGATCGGCAGGTAAACTGTGACAATCTCCAAGTGGGTTCTGGGAGGTGATCACCATCCTCAGTTGAGGGCAGCGATCTCATCAGTGACCTCTTACTTTGCTACCACTGGTAATGTTCACACGGGGTAGCGCTGTCTGCCCATGTGGCTTGGGACCCACTTTTGGTTCTGGCGGTGGTTGTTTCTTACCTGCTGGAAAGATTTGGGATGGGACCTTCCTGCCATCGGAGTTGCCCACCCATCATCCCCACCCCTGTGGATAGAGCCTGCTAGCTGGAGGGATATCGATGCCTCCTCTAATTCTGTTCTTCTTCCAGAGATGAGGGTCATTCTATGGAGGCATCCCCCCTCCTTAACAATGGTATGGCAGCTGTAGCCACAGATTTTTAACAATTGAAGAAACCTTCAGAGGGCTCCTCCATCTTGAGGCAGCCTCATGATCTCCATCTATATTGGCAGTGCCCACCTCTTCCGGTGGAGCCACTGGCCACCCACAGCGCCAGCTGCTCCAATTGGCCCTCCGCCCTTAATTGGCTGCCTCCTGGAAGATCAAGCAGATAGGTGGAACTTGGACACCTTTGTTGGGACACACATATGGTCCTGAGGTTGAACTCTCGACGCCCTGTGGAAAATTCAGTCCAATAATTCTAGCATCTTCATGGTCTCTGAAGACATGGGTTGAGATTTTCTGGCCCTGCCATAGTGGGGCCCACTGCGGGGTATGCGGTGGGCCAGCCAAAAACCCATTGACAGTCGGCAGGACTGGACGATCCCAGCGGTGGGTGGGGCTGTAAATCCTGCACATAGTTACTATGCAACAATGCCTCAAAATGTTCCCTTTTAACAAACTGAACCTTGTAATCAGTTAGTTTAGGAGAGTAATTTCAACTAAATGATCCAAGATGACCTTCCACAACCTTTATACTCTTATGACTTTGATCATGACTGTTTTTTTGGACGGAGAGAGGGAACTAGATACAACAGAGGATTGTCCAGCAGATAAATGAGGTTGAATCAACTCATTAGAAGATCTCCTGTCGGGAAAGCTTGTGAAGCTGAAATCAGATCTAACTTCTACATACAAAAGGAATTGAACATAAAAGTAAGGATGTTATGCTTCAGTTATACAGGGCATTGGTGAGACCGCACTTCAAATTCTGTGTGCAGTTTTGGTCTCCTTATTTAAGGAAGGATGTAAATGCATTGGAGGCGGTTCAGTGGAGGTTTACCAGATTAATACCTGGAATGAGTGGGTTGTCTTATGAGGAGAGATTAGACAGACTGAGCTTGTTTCCACTGGAGTTTAGAAGAATGAGGGGTGATTTGATTGAAGTGTAAAAGATCCTGAACGGTCTCAACAAGGTGGACATTGAAAGGATGTTTCCTCTTGTGGGTGAGTCCAGGACTAGGTGGCACTGTTTTAAAATTAGGGGTCACCCTTTTAGGACCGAGATGAGGAGAATTTTTTTCTCTTGGAGGATTGTGTGACTTTTGGAACTCTCTGCCTCAGAAGACGGTGGGGGCACTGGATATTTTTAAGGCAGAGGTAGATAGATTCTCGTTAGGCAAGGGAATCAAAGGCTAATGGGGTAGATTGGAACATAGAATTTGAAACACAAGCAGATCAGCCATGATCTTATTAAACGGTGGGGCAGGCTCGAGTTGCTGAATGGTCTACTCCTGTTCCTATTTCTTATGTTCTTTTGTCTATCCATTTACCATTTTTAAAGAATTTCCTAAGTCTATACAAAAGGGATTGTAGAACATGCTAAAGTACATCAGAGCTTATTGAATTCTCATTATGGGTAGTGGGCGTAAGGTCATTAGTTATTGCTTCAAGCAGAAAAGATCATTGGGCGAATGTAATAAAAGAGCAGATAACTTGGAACAGAACATGAGGGACCCAGCACAATAGTGTTACAAAACTTGATTAAGGATAAATATCAAATAATTCACATTCATCAGAGGAGGTAGAATTTGCATACCATGAACGATTTCCAATTTTCTTAAGCCCAGGCATTTAGGTCACCCTGTCACCAAACAGCACTTTAGGTAATAATTGGCCTCTTGGGGTTGAAAGTGATTCCATCAGACATAGTCTTCTGTTTTTAAGCTGCTTTGGCAGCTGTTCCTCCACAGGAAATATGTAAGGCCAGCTGATCATCACTACACACAGTCTGTGAGTTACTAATGCATGGATTTAGCGAGGCAGTGCCCATGGGGGTTAAGTTAGCAATTGCCACTTCCGTTACAGTTTGTCGTTTTCCTCAGTTTGTTTCAACAGTTTTTCCAGTACACATGTTTTGAAAGCCCCCTTAAAGTTTGTGTGGATGAAAGATGTAACCTGAAGGAGAAATTAAGATGATTATCTGCTCATACAGAATCAAATCCTGCCCCTCTCAGTGATAGTCTGAAACTGGCCTTGACATCGCTGTCTGGATATTGACGCAGAGTTTGCAGTAGAAGGAACAGTGAGGCTATCAGTGCTGACCATTATTAAAGCGTACATCGGACAGCAATGTCTGAAGACCACACATGCACAGTAAATGCAGAAATTAGGATGTTGCCCTGCTCCTCCTGCAGCTGTGGCTTATCAAGAAATACCTAGAATGGCATGAAGTAACTGTAGTTACATAATAAATACCCATTAAATACGTCAGAAAAAGCCAGGGCTTGTCCATTCCAGTACAGTTTGATAAGTCTTAATTGCAGCACTAAAATTTAGGGCCCAATCTTAACTCTGTTTTAGTGGTTGGATTTTGAAAGAGTTAAAACTCACTCTAATTAATCTCTGATACTGAAAATTAACTTGTACTAGAGTATAGTCTCATTCCTTCATATTTATATTATTCTTGGCGGTTTTTAAAAACAAAAACAGAAAAATAATTTTTAAAACCCTTTTCTTTCTCTCTTTTCTGTCTCTTAATCCCATGATTCTTTCCCTGTGTTTATTTCACTTTCTGTATATGATTTGGCATTGGATTACCTATTTTAAATTACGCCTCCTAGTTCAGAATTTGCACTGTTTGGTGACAATTCTTCAATCTGATTGGTTAAAGAGATACACAATTGCTTGCCCTGACCCAGATCCCATATACTGTGCAGAAATGGATTTCCAATCACCGTAAGTTCCAATACAAAAGCCCATAGAAAGTGGGCAAGTGCAAGTGCAATGAATATCTGGGGCTGTGAAGGAATGGCGATTATAGTTCCAAGCCAGATTGATCTGTGAGTTGGAGCAGCATTTTCCCCCCGTCAGGGGGGGTTGTGCGGGCGCGGGCGGGTGGTTCCCGTTCAGCGCCCCCAATTGGGCGCATGCCACCATTTTACGTGGGCAGGCCAATTAAGGACCGCCCAACGTGATGTCCACTCAGAAGCGCTTTGCACTCCCTGTGCGGGTGGAGGGGGATTCCCTGAGCTGGGAGTGCGCTCTTTCCCGCATGCGTGCAAAAGAGCGCACAGGTCTCCCTGAGGCAAAGTGCTGCCTCAGGGAGATCGGCCTAAGTGTGAAAACATTATTAAAGGCAGAAAACAATATTCCTGACATGTCCCCTCATGTGACACTGTCACGTGAGTTGGGACATGTCAATTACTTATATTTAAAAATTTTCTGAACATTTTAAATCCCTTATGAAACCCCAACCTGCCCATGGATGAGGTTTCATGCTTTTTCGGAAGGCCGCCTAGGCTCTTCGCCTGCCCGCCAACCATAAGGTTGGATGGGCAGGCCCATTGATTAGGTAAATTACTTTTTTAAAGGCCTTAAGTGGCCGCTCAGCTGCGCGCCCGCCGAACTGAGAATCTAAATGACACGGGGTGACATTGGGATGCACACCCGACGTTACCCCACGTCACTTTACTCATCGGCGAGCAGGCCACACCCCTGCTTGCCGACTGGAAATTGCTGCCCTTGGAGAGGAACTTGCAGGTGGTGGTGTTCCCAGGCGACTGCAGCTCTTGTCCTCCTAGGTGGCAGAGCTCACTGGTTTGGATGGTTTCAAGCTTCTTGAGTGTTTTTGGAGCTGCATTCATCCAGGCAAGTGGAGAGCATTCCATCACACTCCTGACTTGTGCCTTGTAGATGGTGGACAGGCTTTGGGGATACAAGAGAGGAGCTATTTGCTTCGGAATCCCAACTTTTGATTTTCTCCTGTTGCCACAGTATTTATATGGCTAGTCCAGTTCAGTTTCTGGTCAATGGTAACCCACAGGTTATTGAGAGTGGGAATTCAGCAATGGCAATGCCATTGAACATCAAGGGAAGATGGTTAGATTTTCTTTTCTTGGAGATGGCCATTGCCTGGCACTTATATGGTGCAAATGTTACCTGCCACTTACCAGCCCAAGCTTAAATGTTGTCCAGGTTTTGCTATATGTGGGCATGGACTCCTTCAGTGGCTGAATGCTACTAAACATTGTTCAATCATCAGCAAACATCCCAACTTCTGACCTTATGTTGGAGGGAAGGTCATCGATAAAGCAGCTGAAGATGGTTGGGCCTAGGACACTAACTGGAAGAATTCCTGCAGCGATATCCTGGGGCTGAGATAATTGGCTCCAACAACCACAGCCATCTTCCTTTGTGCTAGGTATGATTCCAACCAATGGCAACATATGATCAAGGAGCAGGAGTAGGCCATTCGGCACATTGAGCCTGCACTGTCATTTAATAAGATCATGGCTGACCTGATTGTAAACTCAAATCTGTATCCCGCCTACCCCAACAACCTATCACCCCCTTGCTTACCAAGAATCTATCCACCTCTGCCTTAAAAATATTCAAAGTCTCTGCTTCCACTATCTCTTCAGGAAGAGAGTTTCAAAGACTCACAACCCTCTGAGAGAAAAGATTTTGCCTCATCTCCATTTTAAATGGGTGACCCCTATTTTTAAACAGTGACCCCCTAGTTCTAGATTCCCCCACAAGAGGAAACATCCTCTCCACCTCCACCCTGTCAAGACCCCTCAGGATCTTATATGTTTCAGTCAAGTCACCGCTTACTCTTCTAAACTCCAGCAGATACAAGCCTAGTCTGTCCAACCCACCCATTCCTGGTATTGGTCTGATAAGCTTTCTCTGAACTGCTTCTAATGCATTTGCATTCTTCCTTAAATAAGGTGACCAATACTGTACACAGCACTCCAGATGTGGTCTCACTCATGTTCTGTATAATTGAAGCATAACCTCCCAACTTTTGTATTCAATTCCCCTCGCAATAAATGATAACATTCTATTAGCTTTCCTAATTACTTGCTGTACCTGCATACTAGCCTTTTGCGATTCATGCACAGACACCCAAATCCCTCTGCATCTCAGAGCTCTGCAATCTCTTACCATTTAGATAATATGCTTCTTTTATTTTTCCTGTCTAAATTGACAATTTCACATTTTCCCACATTATACTCCATTTGCCAGATCTTTGCCCACTCACCTAACCTAGCTATACCCATTTGTAGCCTCCTTATGTCCTCTTGAAAACTTACTTTCCTACCTATCTTTGTGTCATCAACAAATTTAGCAACTATCCCATCCATCCCTTCATCCAAGTCATTTATATAAATTGTAAACAGTTGAGGTCCCAGCACTGATCCCTGTGGCACACCACTCATTACATCTAGCCAACCTGAAAAAGACCCATTTATGCCTACTCTCTGCATCATGTTAGCTAGACAATCTTCTATCCATGTCAATATGTTACCCCCTACACCATGAGCTTTTATTTTCTGCAATAACCTTTGATGTGGCACTTTATCAAATGTCTTCTGGAAATCCAAGGACAATACATCCACCGGTTCTCCTTTATCCACAGGTTACTTCCTCAATGTACTGCAATAAATTGGTTAAACGTGATTTCCCTTTCACAAAACCATGTTGACTCTGCCTGATTAACTTGAACTTATCCAAGCGCCCTGCTATAACTTCTTTAATAATAGCTTCTAACATTTTCCCTATGACAGATGTTAAGCTAACTGGCCTGTAGTTTCCCACTTTCTGTCTCCCTCACCTTTTGAATAATGGAGTTACCTTTGCTATCTTCCAATCTAATGGGACCTTGTTCGAATCTAGGGAATTTTGAAAAATAAAAACCAGTGCATCAACTATCTCATTAGCCGTCCTGTCTCACTAGCCATCTCTAATTATCCTCATGATTCTTATTGGCTTCAGTTTTGCTAGAGATTCTTGAAGCTACACTTTGTCAAATGCTGCATTGATTTCAAGGGTAGTTACTCTTACCTCACCTCACCACCCGCTGCTGATACAAAATTCAAGCTAAAGTAAACTGATTTAGTTATTGGGGTAGATTTAAAGAAAGTGTTCTAGCTGTTTTTTATTCATTTGTGGGATGTGGGCTTCGCTGACTGGGCCAGAATTTATTGCCCATCCCTAGTTGCCCTTGATAAGGCAGTGGTGAGCTGCCTTCTTGAATCGCTACTTCACAAGAGCTACCCATGGAAACAAGTGATACTTCCAAAAAATCCAGTTGCTTACATATGTGAACGGGGTTAAGGGCAATTGACTGTAAAAGCAAGATCCTCTTTCAATTAAACAAATTACTTCAATGAGTCATACTCAACAGCTGTTGAAGAGTTAACTTCTTTAATAGCTAACAAAAATATAGCATGTGCCCTTACGATATTTTTAAAGAGTTCATCCATCTTATAGAGCTATGTAATTTGGACATGAAGTATACACTGCAGACATTATGGCTGACTTTTACACTCCTCCCACCCACCATCTGGGAGTGGCTGACATGTGGGGAGAGGACATAAAATCAGGTTGGATATTGAAGATTTCCATGCCTGTTTTTACCAGCCCACCCACTCTTGGGCCAATTGAGTCCTTTAAGTGGCCAATTGATGGTATTTTACTAGCGATGGAGAGGCCCATCCCACATGGCAAGGCCCCCAGGTATTATTCCCGAAGTATTTGAAAGGCTGCTTAATTTTGGTTTTCTCAATGATGTTTGTTGGTATGATTTTTTAAATCTGCATCATTCTGTTTGATTTTAGGTGAAAGTCACTCAGAGCACTGAGTATCATATAGAGCCACAGCTGATCAAAGTCCTCCAGAGAGGGGATTACTTTGGAGAAAAAGCTCTGATCAGGTTCGCCTACTGAAAATTAATGTATTAACTCAGCAATTATTTTTGAGAAAAAATAATCTTGCCATCCCTAAATTGCCAGTATATTAACAATAAGTACTTTTATTATGATTTTGGAAGATGAATTGATGGGTCTGCAGTCTGAGAGCAGTTAAATGCTGTCTATCAAGCAGCAACTTATGGGGTCATGTATAATCATATTTTATTGAGATCAATTTTCAACCTGCCATCCAGGCATATAGCTGCCATTTGTAGAAATTGCCCAATTTTCATTGACTGTATGGAAATAAAGGTCGGGCGGTTTCTAAACTGGGTGGCTCATTTACGACATCAGTCTTACAGCTTGGTGACAAGTTGAAAGTCGATCCTGTTATTTTCAACAAAAATTTGCTTTGAAATAACTGTTAGAATATTGGATATTGGAATCGTTTTGGCAAGAACTTATTTATTTGGTGTGACCACTTGAGACAGAAAGAACAAATATTGCACAGCCAGGCATGTCCATGAGCAGCATTTGTACAAGCAGTGCTTCTGGCATTGTTGAAATGCTATCGGCTAGCTTAAGTTAAGCTTCGCCATTGTGGAGCGATTTTAACCCTATCTGTCCAGGGTAAAACAAGAACAGGTGGACAGTTGAAATCACCCTGGTTACTCCCCTGGCCTGGATTACTGGAAGCTGATCAGTTGGGATTTTAACTGGCTCGACTGAATAGGCTGTAAGGATACCCACCTGAGCACCATGGCATACATTTTTCCATAAGCATGTTGGGCAACTTTTTTGTATTTTTTGTTACTTTCCTTCTGGGATCTATGAGTGCTCTTCCAGGCTTCGCAAGGAAGGCTTTGTCTTCTTCTGTGTGGACTCGATCCCCGTCTTTTCAATTGAGAGACAGCTCAGACAGCTGATCCCACCACTGACCTGGTTTCGCCGAGCAACTTCTGGGCCGTGTGATTATCCGCTGCTTGCCACCAACCTCCTGTCCAGACTGGAATTTAAATGGGATCTTGGAGCTAAGATACCCTTGACCTTGTTTCTGGAGCAGCGGTCGAGTTTCTAAATCTCCTGCCCAAACTGACCTGCAATTGAAATTGGGCCTATTCCATGACCGAGACATCTTTCCTTTGGGACAGTTCTAGCCTAAGCACCACCACACTCTGCAAGCACTAAGACAGAGAAGGATAGCAAGGCTCCAAAACATTAACAGTCCCAATCAAAGTACTTATCGGCTTCTCCTCTTTGGGTAAATCCATAGATCCTACACTCCCATCAGGGAGTTACATTCAGAAGGAGCACACGTTGGAAAACCAAGGAAAGGGCTGACACCCTGCCTTCAGCTCAAGCTTCTTTCAAATGCTGTACCCTGCTGGGAGCCTGATTGGTAAATTTACCCACATAAATTCACACATCACTGTGTTCTCTCTATGGAGAGCTAGCCTGAGGTTTTAATTAATCCCAGGGAACAAAAACTAATTAAACAAACCAACAACTAGATTAGGTAGGAATGTCTGTGGGTGTGTGAGAATGCTTTGCTTTGATGCATAAATTATTCTGTTTGAAAGTACAAGAGTTGAATTGCCAGGATGCCAGGTCCTGGTGTATTTCAAAGCAGTATTTGATGTGTTTCTGAAATATTCTTTGTCTTTTATCTTTCACAGTGATGATGTTAGGTCAGCTAATATAATTGCTGATGAAAACAATGTGGAATGCCTTGTGATAGACAGAGAGTAAGTGTTCCAGCTATTGGTAAACAGAGATCTTTTCAGTTGAACTATCGCAACTTTGGTAAACTCCCCATTTGCCCATTAGATGAAAGTGGGAACACCTTCACCACACAGACTACAGCAGTTCCGGAAGAAGGTTCACCAATGGGCAATAAATGCTGGCCTTGCCATTGATGCCAATATCCTGAGAACGATTAAAAAAATCTTTCTTAAGTGAACTGGAACTAAATTATGCAAGTACATGGTAATGTAATCCTGTACAAATGAACACCCAAAGTTAATCATTCCAAGTAATGACAAATAACTTGGAGGTATGATCTACACAGTACAACAATGATTGGAGCCACCTCTGCAAAACTGCAAACCCCAAAGATAGATATGGTGAGGCAGTAGAGTGAACTTGGGCCCTCATTGAACAGAAATTTGGGTTGTTACAGCATTGCTTGCATTAAGAGGAAGTTGGAAAAATTACTATACCAATGTGATTCATGATGCACAATATTGTCATAAAAAGAAATCTCCCCAATGGACTTTGAAGAGACGAAAGAGCAAGCCATGTATGATCTCACTATAGTGAGTAGCAAAAACTAAACCATTGCACCGAGAGTGGCTGGTTCATGAGGATCTCATTACAAAATTCACTGGAAGAACCAGACAATTAGATATTGTTACTTTCTGTTGGACACATTTAAAATGAGATATGTCAGTTGTTTATTTGTTGAAGTTTTGCTGTGAAATCCTGCTTACTTTGCTTTTGGAGAACTGTCACTTTTCTTGAACGATGAAAGAATGACATGTGAAACCATTTTGTACAGTATTTTGGCCCAAGTTGTTAACGTTTTCATTATGGCTACCTGTTACAATGCTCTTTGATTCTTGAGCATGTGCATTTTTTGTGTTTGTGGGTGTTACGATCAGGTGAGAAGGAGTGAACTGGCTCCCATCTGTTCAGCCTCCTCAGTTAGCCACAACGAAAGTTTAAGTTTCATTTTTACAAGGATATGCCTTTCCCAAATCAGAATGTATTTAACTATTTAAGCAGTGAGCAATAAGGGGCTTTCTTTTTTAAAAGAAGAGCAAATTTACTAAGCACTAAACGTGCGGAAAAGATAATAAAAACGTGAAATCACACACACAGGAATCAGGAATAAGGGAAGTTAGAGTCCTATAAAAAGTTAAAAGAATATATGGTTAAGTGTCCTTTGATTATCCTTCAGGCTAGATTTTTAAACGTTGCAGCCGATTGGGATTAGCTAGATTTGTGGATGCAGTCAGATGTAGAAGATGTTGGAATTATTACGAGATCCTGATTTGCTGGTAAATTTCTAATAAAGTTGACTTCTGAACTGGGTAATACACTTGTTCCAAAAGAAAGAGAAGGATAGAGACCAGCTTTTAATCGATCTCTTCTGCTGAAGTCTTTCTTTCAAATCTCACTCTGCAGTGGCTGCAGCTGGCCTGAAATACTCCACCCGTTGTGTATTTCCAAGGAGTCTTGGGTAGGTCTGCCTGTGGCAGCCATTGTTTCAATATCCAACATTTTAATGTCTCTCTGCACTCCCCTGAGGGTGACTTGTTTGTTTTTCACTTTCACCTTGAAAGGTGGCCTTGAACGTTTAAGTAGTTTGTTCTGGCTCATTTCAAATTGCAAAATTTCCAGTCAGTTGAAAATTTGAAAATCATATTTTCACAGTTAAATGGGCGTACCCTCGGGACAGTAGGTCATAACACCATTCTTTGGAATAAGTGAATTCAATTCTTTATTTGAATATTTGTGTTATTTTTGTAATATTCTATAATAACGAATGTTATTTTTATGTATTATTTTAAATTCATGCACCCTGAAGATCTCCCAGTCTTAACTCTTCCAGTAGAACCCATCAAAAACATTTCAGAGCTGCTGTCTTTTTTGTCAGATGATCAATATTTTTGAACTGCTGAAGTAGGCTTAGAGCAATTAGATCATTCATGATTTCAAAAGACAATTATATGCTCTTTCCTTTATTTATCTTGTTGCATGTGACAGAACGTTCAATCAAACGGTCGGTACATTTGATGAACTCCAGAACTACCTTCAGGGTTATGTCGCAGAGTTGGCTAGAGATGATGAGAAAAGACATGCCAAGTAAGTTGTTTTTACCCTTAATAATATGTACAATAGTAAATGCAAAAATACCAACATTTAGCACTGTTTCAATATTTTAAAAGTACTTAGGATTGACAAGTTACAACACATCTACAGATATACATCATTTCCTGAAGAAATGAATAGTTAGGCATTATGATGTTGTAAACCTATGGGACACATTTCCTTTGAACTGCTCAAGCTCTGCCAGTGTATATTACTGGAAGTGTGGTGCACACAATTTACGTATCTAAACAGGAGTTATGGTGTTGGAGTTAACACAGTTCGAATAAAGTTCTGGTTGTGGAAATTACTATTGTTGACAGCAGCCCATGAACATGACATTTGTTAAGTCATCTTAAGTATGTTACACGCTTTGTAAATAAAATGTCATCTTGTAACAGTCATTTCTAGATCAGAACATCAAAAATATTTTTGCTATTTTACTTAATTTTCCTTGACATTTTTGCTAGAAATTTATTTTCCTCATTTTTCTCTCTTCACCTTGGCACCTTTAGTCAAATGGTAAACACGCAGTCTACTTCCAAACTGTCTTGAATCTTCTGTAATCAACTAGTAACCAGAAAGGGCCAGAGATTGCTCAGCCAATTGCTCCAATTTGTCGTCCCTGTCCACCATTATAGATGTAACAGCCTTTCAGACTCAACATGGTGCAGGTTAGGAACCGAGTGGAGCAGGACTTGGTCTTGGTTTGTCAATACAAGGTAGTCTAAGGTGCTAATTTTTAGTTCAAGTCTGTCAGTTATAGGATTTTCCCCCTATTATATTAAGACATTATTTAGCTAAGTGTAGAGAATTTATTTTTAAATAATTATTTTTCATCAGTTCCACAGGTGCCAGTGATATTCAGGCACTGCATGTAAATTGCATTTGCTTATAGATGGTGATTGGTGTTGGGATAGCCAAGCCTAATTCTGTCCAAATAGATATCTTGGTCTAAAGATTTGATCCAGGTTGGCCCAGCTTGACAGAAAATGGACATAGGAAACAATTACTGCGTTGGAAAGGATGGACATTGTCCATTAATTATAAGGCTTTGAGCCTCACTTGTACCAGACTGGCAAGCTGGAAATGCCTGCTAGGCATTCCCAAGCAGCTTGTCAGGGACAATTATATTAACAAAAACAAAAAATGCTGGAAAAACTCAGCAGGTCTGATAGCATCTGTGAAGAGGAAGACAGAGTTAATGTTTCGCATCCGTATGACTCTTCTTCAGAGCTAAAGAGAAGTAAAAATGTGGTGAAATATATACTGTTTAAGGGGGGTGGAACAGGTGAAGCTGGATAGAAGGCCAGTGATAGGTGGAGGCAAAGGCGAGATTGCAAAAGATGTCATAAACAAAAGAGAACAACATGAACAAGTGACAGATTGCCCTAGTGGTGGGAAAAAAAGATCAAAAATAGGCTAAAAGGTGGGGATAAAACAATGGATAAAATTGGAAATCAAATTAAAAAATAATTTAAAAAGTGGAAAACAAATAAATAAAAATTTAAAAATAGAAATGAATTTTGAACAAAAAAGGATCAAAAAGGGGTGAGGATGTTGGAGAGAGTTCATGGTCTGAAGTTGTTGAACTCAATGTTAAGTCCAGGAGGCTGTAAAGTGCCTAATCGGAAGAGATGAGGTGCTGTTCCTCCAGTTTGCATTGAGCTTTACTGGAACATTGCAGCAGGCCAAGGACGGACATGTGGGCGTGAGAGCAGGGGCTGTGTGGCTTGCTGGCAGACCGAAGGTGTTCCGCAAAGCGGTCACTCAGTCTGCATTTGGTCTCTCCAATGTAGAGGAAACTGCATTGGGAGCAGCGAATGCAGTAGACCAAATTGAGGGAAGTGCAAGTGAAATGCTGCTTCACTTGAAAGGAGTGTTTGGGCCCTTGGATGGTGAGGAAGGGGGAAGTAAAGGGGCAGGTGTTGCACCTTCTGCGATTGCATGGGAAGGTGCTGTGGGAGGGGGTTGAGGTGTAGAGGGTGATGGAGGAGTAGACCAGGGTGTTCCAGAGGAAATGGTCCCTACGGAATGTCAATGGCGGGGGGGGAGGGGTGGGGGCAGTGAAGGGAAGATGTGTTTGGTGGTGGCATCATGCTAGATTTGGCAGAAATGGCGGAGGATGATCCTTTGAATGCGGAGGCTGGTGGGGTGATAAGTGAGGACAAGGGGGACCCTATCAGGGTTCTGGGAGGGAGAGGAAGGTGTGAGGGCAGAGGCACGGGAGATGGGTCGGACATGGTTGAGGGCCCTATCCACCACTGTGGGTGGGAAACCTTGGTCAAGGAAGAAGGAAGACATGTCAGAAGCACTGTTTTGGAAAGTGGCATCGTCAGAACAAATGTGATGGAGGCGAAGGAACTGAGAGAATGGGATGGAGTCCTTATAGGAAACAGGGTGTGCAGAGTTGTTATCAAGGTAGCTGTGGGGGTCGGTGGGCTTGTAATGAATATTGTTGGACAGTCTATCACCAGAAATTGAAACAGAGAGGTAAAGGAAGGGAATGGAAGTGTCGGAGATGGACCATGTGAAAGTGATGGATGGGGGGAAATTGGAAGCAAAATTGTTAAATTTTTCCAGTTCCAGACGAGAGCATGAAGCAGCACCAAAACAGTCACTGATGTACAAAAAAAAGATTTGTGGGTGGGGAGCCTGAGTAGGACTGGAACAAGGAATGTTCCACATACCCCATAAAGAGACAGGCATAACTGGGGCACATGCGGGTACCCATAGCCACACCTTTTATTTGGAGGAAGTGAGACAAGTTTAAGGAGAAATTGTTCAGTGAGAGAACAAGTTCAGCCAGACAGAGAGTGATGGTGGATGGGAATTGTTCAGCCTCTGTTCAAGGAAGAAGCGGAGAGCCCTCAGACCATCCTGGTTTTTTGATCCCCATCCTTTTTGATCCCCTTTTTTCAATATTCATTTCTATTTTTAATGTTTTTTCCACTTATTTTTATTATTA
This sequence comes from Cetorhinus maximus, assembly GCF_964194155.1. Classification (NCBI taxonomy): domain Eukaryota; kingdom Metazoa; phylum Chordata; class Chondrichthyes; order Lamniformes; family Cetorhinidae; genus Cetorhinus; species Cetorhinus maximus. The sequence goes on along the minus strand of NC_135879.1, from coordinate 93,063,359 downwards.
TTATTTTTTAATTGATTTCCATTTTTATTCATTGTTTTATCCCCACCTTTTAGCCTATTTTCGATCTTTTTTCCCACCACCGTCCCCTCTCCCCACCCCACCCCCACTAGGGCCACCTGTCACTTGTTCATGTTGTTCTTTGCAGAGTGCTTACCCTGGTCCGGCTATTATCACATTCTGCTTTCTACTCTTAATGTCACCATTAGTACCTCCTTCAGCCAATACCACCACCATTAACACCCCTTTGACCTTTTGTTTATGACATTTCTTGCTACCTCTCCTTTGCCTCCACCTATCACTGGCCTTCTGTCCAACTTCACCTGTTCCACCCCCTTAAACAATATATATTTCACCACATTTTTACTTCTGTTTAGCTCTGAAGAAGTCATATGGACTTGAAGTGTTAACTCTGTCTTTCCACAGATGCTGTCAGGCCTGCTGAGTTTTCCCATCAATTTTTGTTTTTGTTTCAGATTTCCAGCATCTGCAGTGTTTTGCTTTTACAATTATATTAACTATGTGCCACTGCGCCATTGGCAACGGTCTCAGTTAGATTTGGCCAGAGGAAGTTAGCGATTTGCAGAGGGAGGGAGACAGCAGTTGGTGTGAGGAAGGGAGGCAGCTGTTAGGCGAAGGAGGGAGGCAGCGGTTAGGTGAAGGAGGGAGGCAGCAGATGGGTGAAGGAGGGAGGCAGCGGTTAGGTGAAGGAGGGAGGCAGTGGTTAGGTGAAGGAGGGAGGCAGCAGATGGGTGAAGGAGGGAGGCAGTGATTAGGTGAAGGAGGGAGGCAGCACATGGGTGAAGGAGGGAGGCAGCGGTTAGGTGAAGGTGGGAGGCAGCGGTTAGGTGAAGGAGGGAGGCAGCACATGGGTGAAGGAGGGAGGCAGCGGTTAGGTGAAGGAGGGAGGCAGCGGATGGGTGAAGGAGGGAGGCAGCAGATGGGTGAAGGAGGGAGGCAGCGGATGGGTGAAGGAGGGAGGCAGCAGTTAGGTGAAGGAGGGAGGCAGCGGATGGGTGAAGGAGGGAGGCAGCGGTTAGGTGAAGGAGGGAGGCAGCGGATGGGTGAAGGAGGGAGGCAGCAGTTAGGTGAAGGAGGGAGGCAGCGGTTAGGTGAAGGAGGGAGGCAGCAGATGGGTGAAGGAGGGAGGCAGCGGTTAGGTGAAGGAGGGAGGCAGCGGTTAGGTGAAGGAGGGAGGCAGCGTTTAGGTGAAGGAGGGAGGCAGCGGTTAGGTGAAAGAGGGAGGCAGCGGATGGGTGAAGGAGGGAGGCAGCGGATGGGTGAAGGAGGGAGGCAGTGGTTAGGTGAAGGAGGGAGGCAGCGGATGGGTGAAGGAGGGAGGCAGCAGTTAGGTGAAGGAGGGAGGCCGCGGATGGGTGAAGGAGGGAGGCAGCGGATGGGTGAAGGAGGGAGACAGCGGATGGGTGAAGGAGGGAGGCAGCGGTTAGGTGAAGGAGGGAGGCAGCGGATGGGTGAAGGAGGGAGGCAGCAGTTAGGTGAAGGAGGGAGGCAGCGGATGGGTGAAGGAGGGAGGCAGCGGATGGGTGAAGGAGGGAGGCAGCGGTTAGGTGAAGGAGGGAGGCAGCGGATGGGTGAAGGAGGGAGGCAGCGGACGGGTGAAGGAGGGAGGCAGTGAATGTGGCCGGGTGGAACATTCCGCCCTACTTTAAAGCACCCACACAAATGTGATTTGTTGTTGTAAAATAGGTGCAGCATTAGAGAATTTCTAGGCATAAGTGAGGGAGAGGCAATGATGTAGTAATATTGTCGCTGGACGAGTATTCCACAGACCCAGAGTAATGCTCTGGGGACCCAGGTTCTAATCCCACCAGGGCAGATGGTGGAATTTGAGTTCAATAAAAATTTGGAATTAAAAGTATAATGACCATGAAACCATTGCCGATTGTTGTAAAAACCTTCCTTTAGGAAGGTAATCTGTCGTCCTTACCTGGTCTGGCCTACACATGCCTCCAGACACACAGCAATGTGATTGAAGCTTAAATACTCTCTGAAATGGCCTAGCAAGCTACTCAGTCGTAACAAACCGCTACAATGTCACAAAAAAGGGATGAAACCGGACGGACCACCCAGCATCGACCTTAACACCGGAAATGACAACAGCAATCACAGTTGACCCTGCAAAGTCCTCCGTACTAACATCTGGGGTCTAGTGCCAAAATTGGGAGAGCTGTATCACAGACTAGTCAAGCAACAGCCTGACATAGTCACCCTCATAGAATCATACCTTACAGATAATGTCCCAGATACCACCATCACCATCCCTGGGTATGTCCTTCCCACCGGAAGGACAGGCCCAGCAGAGGTGGTGGCACAGTGGTATACAGTTGGGAGGGAGTTGCCCTGGGAATCCTCAACATCGACTCCAGGCCCCATGTAGCCTCATGGCATCAGGTCAAACATGGGCAAGGAAACCTCCTGCTGATTACCACGTACCTCCCTCTCTCAGTTGATAAATCAGTGTTCCTCCATGTTGAACACCAGTTGGAGGAAGCACTGAGGGTGGCAAGGGCACAGAATGTACTCTGGGTGGGGGACTTCAATGTCCATCACCAAGAGTGGCTTGGTAACACCACTACTGACTGAGCTGGCCGAGTCCTAAAGGACATAGCTGCTAGACTGGGTCTGCGGCAGGTGGTGAGGGAACCAACAAGAGGGAAAAGCATACTTGACCTCATCCACACCAACCTGCCTGCCACAGATGCATCTGTCCATGACAGTATTGATAGGAGTGACCACCGCACAGTCATTGCGGAGAAGAAGTCCCACCTTCACATTGCCACAGAAGGCTGTGGAGGCCAGGTCACTGAGTGTATTTAAGACCGAGATAGATAGGTTCTTGATTGGTAAGGGGATCAAAGGTTACGGGAAGAAGGTGGGAGAATGGGGTTGAGAAACTTTTCAGCCATGATTGAATGGTGGAGCAGACTCGATGGGCCGAATGGCCTAATTTCTGCTCCTATGTCTTTTGATCTTAGGGTCTTATTGAGGATACCATCCATCGTGTGGTGTGGCACTACCATCGTGCTAAATGGGATAGATTTCAAACAGATCTAACAACACAAAACTGGACACCCATGACACGCTGTGGGCCATCAGCAGAATTGTACTCGAACACAACCTGTAACCTCATGGCCCGGCATGTCCCCAGTCTACCATTACCATCAAACCAGGGGGTCAATCCTTGTTCAATGAAGAGTGCAGCTGGCATGCCAGGAGCAGAACCAGGCGTACCTAAAAATGAGGTGTCAACCTGGTGAAGCTATAACACAGGACTATTTGCATGCCAAACAGCATAAGCAGCAAGTGATAGACAGAGTTAAGCGATCCCACAACCAACGGATCAGATCTAAGCTCTGCAGTCCTGTCACATCCAGTCATGAATGATGGTGGACAATTAAACAACTCACTGGAGGAGGAGGCTCCACAAATATCCCCATCTTCAATGATGGAGGAGCCCAGCACATCAGTGCAAAAGATAAAGTTGAAACATTTGCTACAATCTTAGGCCAGAATGCCAAGTGGATGATCCATCTCGGCCTCCTCCGGAGGTTCCCAGCATCGCAGTCTTCAGCCAATTCGATTCACTCCACATGATATCAAGAAACGGCGGAAGACCCTGGATACTGCAAAGTCTATGGGCCCTGTCAATATTCGGGCAATAGTGCTGAAGACTAGTGCTCCAGAACTTGCCGCGCCCCTAGCCAAGCTGTTCCAGTACAGCTACAACACTGGCATCTACCCGGCTATGTGGAAAATTGCCCAAGTATGTCCTGTACACAAAAAGCAGGACAAATCCAACCCGGCCAATTACCGCCCCATCAGTCTACTCTCGATCATCAGTAATGTAATGGAAGGGGTTATCAACAGTGCTATCAAGTGGCGCTTGCTTAGCAATAACCTGTTCACTGATGCCCAGTTTGGGTTCCGCCAGGGCCACTCAGCTCCTGACCTCATTTCAGCCTTGGTTCAAACATGGACAAAAGAGCTGAACTCCCGAGGTGAGGTGAGAGTGACTGCCCTTGACATCAAGGCTGAATTTGACAGAGTGTGACATCAAGGAGCCCTAGTGAAACTGGAGTCAATGGGAATCAGGCGGAAAACTCTCTGCTGGTTGCAGTCATACCTAGCACAAAGGAAGTTGGCTGTGGTTGTTGGAGGTCAGTCATTTCAGCTCCAGGACATCACTGTAGGAGTTCCGCAGAGTAGTGTCCTCGGCCCAACATCTTCAGCTGCTTCATCAATGACCTTCCTTCCATCAAAAGGACAGAAGTGGGGATATTCGCTGATTATTGCACAATGTTCAGCACCATTCGCGACTCCTCAGATACTGAAGCAGGCCATGTCCAAATGCAACAAGACCTGGACAATATCCAGACTCGGTCTGCCAAGTGACAAATAACATTTACGCCACACAAGAGTCAGGCAATGACCATCTCCAACAAGAGAGAATCTAACCATCGCCCCTTGATGTTCAATGGCATTACCATCACTGAATGCCCCACTATCAACATCCTGGGGGTTATCATTGACCAGAAACTGAACTGGACAAGTCATGTAAATCCTGTGGCTACAAGAGCAGGTCAGAGGCTAGGAATCCTGCGACGAGTAACCCACCTCCTGACTCCCCAAAGCCTGTCTACCATCTACAAGGCACAAGTCAGGGGTATGACGGAATACTCCCCATTTGCCTGGATGAGCGCAGCTCCCACAACACTCAAGAAGCTTGACACCCTCCAGGACAAAACAGCCCACTTGATTGGCATCACATCCATGACATTCACTCTCTCCACCACCAACGCAGTGTGCACCATCTACAAGATGCATTGCAGGAATTCACCAAGGATCCTTAGTCAGCATCTTCGAAACCCACAACCACTACCATCTAGAAGGACAAGGGCAGCAGATAGTTGGGAACGCCACCACCTGGAAATTCCCCTCCAAGTCACTCACCATCCTGACTTGGAAATATATCGCCGTTCCTTCACTGGCGCTGGGTCAAAATCCTGGAACTCCCTTCCTAACAGCACTGTGGGTGTACAAAAGCCACATGGACTGCAGCTGTTCAAGAAGACAGCTCATCACCACCTTCTCAAGGTCAATTAGGGATGGGCAATAAATGCTGGCCCAGCCAGCGAACCCCTCATCCCGTAAATGAATTTTTAAAAAGCTGGAATCATATCTCTTAAGATTGAATTTTTCTTTTACAAAATTGAAGGACATGGCATGATCTGGACATCTGGATGCTAATCTGGGATTTTTTTTTTCAAAGGTCACAAGTTCACCTTGGAATTGTCAGCAAGCAGGCCTCTTCCAAGAAAACTCTTGACCTTTATGGTACTTGAGGAAGGTCTGGTTGTTTTGAACGGCAATCACTTTAATTGATGGAGAAAAAATGCTGCAAAGGAAGGTTAGGAACCTGCTGGAAATCACATGTGTGAAAGGAACAAAGCTTAAGTTGTGAACCTGCTTGTTTTGAAGGCAGTCTTGTTGGGGAACAAGCTGAGGAAGGAAGGCTACCCTAGCTGGCTCCCTTTCTCTGCCTTGTCTAGAATTCTATGTGGCTATCAACCTGCAGCCAGAGAACCCTCATCTGAGTGTAACTGGTCTATATTTTGACCTGCAAAGCTGAGACCAGTTAGTGAGAACTTCCAAACATCCATAAGGGACCTTCACATCGACGGCGTTGAGACCCTGTGGACTTTATCCTTTATTTTATAATGCCCATCCTCCAAAGCCCATCTCTGCAGAGAGGCCCTATCTGTTTGTCATTTGTTTGCGAATGAGTATCTGTGTGTGTGCTGGGAGAATTCTTTAGGAAGAGATAGATAGTTATACTTCCCGATTACAATTGTGTTAACCAGTACTTGCAGCTTGTTAAAAGAGGTTTTGTTTCAAAATAAATTAATCATTCTGAATTTTTGAAAGAATCCTGGTCAGAGTCTCTTTTCTTCTGGGTATTAGCGTCACAGGTAAACAACTGGCCATTTCAGTGAGAAACTTAAACATTTAAATTAATGGTACGGCCTGCAGAGTAGTGGGGCATGATAATTCGCGCACTCCTCCCATCCTGGTCATAACATAAGAGTGTCAATACTTGTCAGGTTTTCTTCCCTTTGACCCAGGGAGAACATTGTGTGCCTCCACTTTCCTCCTTGCTGAGATTAGCTAACTCAAGATGGATCAAAGATCAAACCTGATCTGTACATTGAGTACCATATTGACAGGTGCACGTACCCATTGACACAAGGGTGCAGCTTCTTTGCACAATCCTTTGTTAAACATAATATAGTTCCTTATTTTTATGTCAGGTAATATTTTACAGGTAATTGCATTGTTTAATCTTTAGTGGCCTGAAGAGCAAAGGATTATTAACTGATATAGTGGCATTTTTGAACATCTGCTATCACTGTGGTTGAGTTCCCTGGCCATTTGAGCATTGATGTAAATCTTTCTAAACCTGACAACAAAATCAAACAGTCACAGTATGTGCGTTTCTAGTAGAAAGTCTTTTCTTTCAGTTGTTTTTCACAAAGTTTGTTTGTATGTCATAACGATTGTGCTTGGTATCTATTGATCGCTTGAAGCATCTAAGTTTAATGTACATCTATTCAACATTTGCCTTTCCTCTTTACAACATGCACATTTAATGTATTGTATACAAATTCCATTTGGTGAAGGAGATCAGCGCTATCCTGTTGCCATACTTTCATTATATAAAACCTTTGGACCTTGTTCCTTATTTTCCAAGCGTTTCACCATACAACCTTAAAGCTGGTGGTATATTGGTATAATAATGGGACACCCTCCTGTTTTAACAACCAGTTAGGATGCCTCTATAGTAGTTTAGCACTGCCACAGGAGAGAGAAAATGTTTCAGTAACTTTCTGCAGTTTACTAAGCATCACAAAATCCTTGTTCTACAGCTTCACAGCGTGTTTTTATATTGAGAACCCAATGCATCATACCACAAAGGTGTAGTGTGTAGAAATGTATGCCCATTCCACCACACAGTGAACTGTTTATCTCAGCAAGAGAGCTTTGGAATAGTGCTGCTGGGCAGAAACCAGATATGTTCTCACAGGAAGAAAGAGAATTGAAGGGTAGAATGTTACATATCTGCTGGTGCCCATCTGATGGGAACTGTAGTGGAACCTGCAGCCTTGGATGTATCAGCTCTGGAATACAATTAGTAAGAATAGGAACATAAGAAAGGAATGAGGAAAACTCATCCAGCCCCTCTTACAATTCATACATGATTCCCTCAACAATGGACATTCTCCCTAACCTCCATGTAAATCAAACAGATCTATTAATTTGTCTAAAATCCTGAATCCCCTTCATTGACCCAGGTCTTTTTAAAAGAAGATTGACCAGAAATGAATACATTTTATGCCATTCTCTCACATATACAGTATCTTAGGAAAAAAAAAGGCACTAAACAAGCAATATTGATTTGACTGTCCATTATAATCCATGTCCAATTTCTCTTTTTATTGACTTATATTAATAAAAATAGCAGACGGATGTATAATAGATGGCCGATGTTCTAGCTTTTTTTACGCTCTTGCCGAAGTTCAATCTCACATCTTGCAAAGTTAGCATTAATTTAATCCCATAGCATGGTCTTTAGAAGCTTACTCACCATCGATGCTAGGATCCTTGGTCCATAGTTAGCTGGATAATCCCTTTCTCCCTAATTGAATAGAAATGCTATATTGGTACTATTCCAGTTCTCTGGAGATCGCTTCCCTTATTTGCCACTTGCAGTGTGTCTTTGGATAATTAAGTTCTTTATTCTTTAATGGGGATATGGGCTTAAATTGAACATTTCAGAGGGCAGTTAAGAGTCAACCACATTGCTGTGGATCTGGAGTCACATAAAGGCCAAACCAACTAAGGATAGCAGATTTCCTTCCCTTAATGGGCATTAAACGGAACCAGGTGGATCTTTATAACAATCAATGATAGTTCCATGGTCACTATCACTAGCTTTTAATTCCAGATTCATCGATTATATTTAAATTCCACCAGCTGCCATGGTGGGATTTGAACCCGTGTCCTCAGAGCACTTACCTGGGCTTCTGGATTGCTAGTCCAGTGACATTACCAAAACAGCACCAACTCCCTTATGCTTATTACTATAGCATGGTTAATTCATTTTTCTCTTATTTACCTACATCTCTCTTAATCTACTTTCTTCTCAACATTCAATGGTCTACAGTAGACTGAATAGAGTAAAATTTCCTTTCTTATTCTTCAACTTTAACCAAATACATACAGCATTTTCACTATCGAACTTCTGTTCTAGTCAAGTGCCCGGATAGAATCTTTGATTAATGCTGCCACCCCTCATGCTCACACGTTATGCCCACTCAATATTTTGGAATTGGGAAGTTTTCGCTTCTAATCCTGCCCTAGCCTCAGCAATGTTTCTGTTCATGTTTTGTACCATATACCCAATAGTAATTTCTGCTTGCAGCTGAGAAACTTTATTCAGATTATGTGCGAATTTAAATAATCAACTCAAACCTGTGTCTGAAATCAAAACAGAAAATGCTGGAAAAACTCCACATCTGGCAGCATCTGTGGAGAGAAAAACAGAGTTAACGTTTCGAGTCTGTATAACTCTTCTTCAGAGCTTCTTCTTCAACCCTGTATCTGTTTGTTCAGCAATCTTATTTTTAATCCCTCCTCCTTCTGATCTGTTCTTTCGCTTTTTCTTTAACTATTAAAGAATGAAAATGAATGTTGAATTATGCTCTCGGTTCGTACTACTTAAAAATCTGATTCTGTGTAGAATATCCACATCTGTACAAGGAGGAGAAATCTCTTTGGAGATGATTCGGATGAAGGAGAAGGTTGCCACATTTTCTCCAACATCTCCATTCAGAAACCTTGAGATCATCACCACTTTGGGGATAGGTGGATTTGGGCGAGTTGAGCTGGTAAGGAGATTTCCTCCAATAGGAAACATGACATTACACTTTTTTAATGGTCTGAAATGAATGGGGGTGAAATTGGCACTAGTGAATCAACAGCCTGATTTACACTCTGCCCAATTTTCTTTTCTATGGGCTACAATGGCTCCGATGTCCTCATCCATATCCATTTTTTATGCAATATCTTTACTTTTTGACTCTTTATAACTCATATTGAGGACACTTTGTGCTTGACCTTTGGTTAACACTGTTTAAAGTCATGGGATTTAAAATAATTCTTTTGAACCCTTAGTTGCAAAAGCACATTGCAACATAAATTTTCATCTTCACTGCAGGAGCGATAGTCTGGCAGAATGCATCTCCCACCCGTTACAGAAACTGACTGATTATCATTCCATGCTCTTGCAGTGAAGGTGAAAATTTATACATTCATGAACATTTCTTTGCCTAGTAAAATAAATCTTTAAAACTGTAATAGTAAGTAATTAGCTATCCTTCTTTATAGGTCAAAATGAAGAATGAAAATGTGACCTTTGCTGTGAAGTGCATAAAGAAAAAACACATTGTTGACACAAGACAGCAGGAGCACATATATTCAGAGAAGAAGATTCTAGAAGAGGCGTGCTCGCCATTTATTGTGACGTAGGTGTTTTTCTGAATGATAATTAAAGGAATACTCCAGGAAGACTGATAACGATTCTGTTTAAAAGCTGACAGAAACTTATGTAAAAAATATAGTTTTAACTTGCCTTTATTAGGCCAGTTTACTTTTTATCAGCATACTGTTTGAAAAGTAATCTACAGCCATTACCTGGTTCCTGAATAAATCTGTCAGCACCAGACGTTGAGTCCAGCTCTCCTCTGTTGGGTTCAATATTGAATAGTGTCCTGGCATCCTAGAGTAATGGTCGCTTTCCATCTCATAGCCTTATTAATTTGATTGACAGATGGTATCGAAAGTCTTATATTTTGAATGGGACTACTCCTTTAGTTTTGACAAGTAATTTAAAATAATGTCAGCAGAGCCACTCCTATATCTCAACAGGAATGACAAGAAAATAATTTATGTTTTTTAGCAGAAAATCAGATTAATTTTTTTTCACTTGTGCATAAATTTAATTTCTTTTATGGATCTAGAAACAAAATAAGGCATGTAATTGTCCTGCACTGGAGCACTGAAAGAGGGCAATAGGCAATGAAATTATGGTCATATTGTGGGAGTAATTTTATGAGGCTGTAGGGTTAAAATTGGATAAGGCCCAAAAACGGGTGTGGGGATTGTGCACGATTGACCATCGCCCATTGGTTGCGATGTGGAAGCTTTGCACTACCTACAAATTATAATGATTCCAGCATGCACCCCAGTGTTAAATGCACTGCTGAGTGGCTTCACACCTCAGCAGAGGCCCAAGTTCATGCAAGGCTAGCACCACTAATGGTAGCCTACACTACGTAAAGGCAGTGACAGTAACAGGTACTGGAAGAGGCTGGGGTTGAGTCTCTGAGCAGGAGGACAGTGAAAATACACCAACAGGGCGGAGAATATGTTCCAAAGGTTTCTGATGCAGTGCTGCAGGCCTTAGAGGTGCATAAGAGGAATAAGGTGCAGTACTCGCACAGGGCCACTTGCAGACACGACCATGATGTAACATCTAATGACCAATGTCTCAGCTTTCATCACAGCGCAAGTTGAAGCCACTCAACATCTGGAATTCTACACAGAGGCAGTGGTCTCACCTCCGGGCTTAAAAGTTGGAGGTGAGCCCGCCTCGAAGCCCCAAGCTGGTTTTACAGCCATCAGGTTGTCAATTGGCTCAAGTTGAGACTCCCATCCCTGTCTGGGAGGATATGCTGCCTCCTCGAACTGCTGGCCAACCAAAAGGTTGTCAACTCTCTAGTCCCAGTAGCACCACTGGGAACAGTGGCCACTGCTGGGACTACAGGCAATCTCCAATGGTGGGCGTCACTGAAACCAGATTAAAAGGCCCCTGCGAGGGAGGTGGGGTGGCCAGGATTGGGTGGGTGGAGGAAGGTGGGGGTGGGTAGTAGTGTGGAGAGAGGCCTCCACTGGGCACAGTGTGTCCAATGAAGGGAACCCCCCAACAAGGCCATCGGGGTTCACCTAATTGATGGCTACCCTTGCTACGTGGCATGGGCACCACCTCCCCCCACCACCCCCCCCCACCCCATATCCCCCTGTCCCCCCACCCATAGCTGATAAAATACGAATGGCAGTGGGAGAAGGCCCTTAAGTGACCATTAATTGGCCACTTCAGGGCCTCAATTGGCCCAAAAATGGGTGGCCCCTAACATCTCCCCTGCCGCAGGAGGAAGTTAGGTAACAGGCATGGCACTGCCACCATGCCACTCAAATTTAACCCCCTGCCCACACATCCCAGCCCACTTCCGGGCTTGTGGGGAGGGGGGGTGCTGTTGCAAAATTCCACCCATCCTCTGAGTGCTACAGTGGAAGCTCAGAGTGAAGTCATGAAACCTCAGCTGCCATGCAGGCTCAGGTTGCTGCCATCATGGCTGCAGATACCAGTGCTCAAAAGGTCTCTCAACAGTCCAGCTATCTGTCCACCGGCAGATTACTAAGATTTATGAGGCACTGCCCTGCAAGTGTGACAGTGACTCATGCAGGACCAAGCTCCTACTTCTCCCGGGATAACTGCCACTCCAAGAGTGCCATAGTACTGATCCCTGTCAGCGGCCAGCCCACACTGCTGCCGCCCATGCTGACATGGTGCAGTTTGAAGCCAGGTCTTCTAGGCCCAGAGCTGTTCAAGGTCATCTTGTAAAGCCATTTGCACTCTCCCTGGTATTGTTACAGATGTCGCCTGCTCCAGCCTGGAAGGACCCTACTACAATGAAATTCAGGGCCGTGGTCACTCCCACAGACGCTGGTAGCACTGTCCTTACCCTACTTGCTTTGCCCCATACTGAAATCATGGCATAAGCTATGATTAGCAACCCTTGGACAATGAGGACACTATATGAAGAGAGTGAGAATGGGGGATTTTCCTGCTGTTCAATGTTCCATGTAGGGGACAGTGAAAAAACCTACAAACTCCAAACAGATTGAGTGCTGCTCCAGTGAAGCGTGTCTCTGTAACAGAAGGAGGCAGGATAAACCATTAAAGGTGGCAGAAGCACTCCAATGATTTAATGTAAGATTTGTAAGAAGGGTCTGCACGAGCTGCTGGGACCTTTGGTTTGGGTATCGGGCAGAAGAAAGGGAGAGATGTATCTACTCCCTGACTCTCTCCCCCCATAAACGACAACAACAGGATTCCCATTGCCCCCATGGGAAGTAACACTACCCACCTGCTGGCAGTACCTGAGGTATATGCGGGAGGTAGGAAAATCATCTGTTTTCGCTGTGTCCATACCTACTGTCACTTAAATGCAGCAGAGCAGTCAAAGATCAAATGACTGAATTTCCTACTTGAGGGGTAGTAGTGGGATCAGGGAAGGGGGAATTTTTGCAAAATTCTCAAGAGGATCCAGCACTAGGCACCCCACTCCATATTCCACCTTCCTCTGCTGTAATACCACCTGACAGTGAGCAGAGGAAAACACAGCCCCTAAAAAATGTCAATTGAGCCAGATTTCCTGGCTGGAAGTTCCAACGCTTCTAGCAGATAAAGTTGAAGCCACAATCATGGCTGATCTGATCTTATTGAATGGCAGAGCAGGACTGAAAGGCCTACTCCTGCTCCTAATTCGTATGTTTGTATGTACTTACAATTTCCAGTTCCTTTGAATATAGAGGGCATGTACAGCACATGGAATTATGCTTTGAAGCAGAAGTGTACAGCACTAAGAAAGACAGAGATCAAGTTTAATCACTGAGTTTCCTTAGCTGTTTACACTGTGAAAGGGATAGCTGTCAGCCTGCTCTCTCTTAGCTTCCAGCGGAAAAGCTGAAAGCAGATGTGGTAGTGGTTTTGGAACCGCCTATCCTATTATTGTGTCCTCTTTGCAACACTTCCGGGAGAGTTTCGAAGGGAGACAAGAAAAATGGATGTCTTTTTTAATAGAAGTATCTAAACTGTTAAAAAAAAGTACATTGCAAATGCACCTTGGGCAACAATTGGATACAGAATGCATTTACACAAATGAATCAGTTTAGAGAGATAGTGAGAAAATATAGCAATCACAGTGCTCATGACAACAATGATTTTCATAACCTTGAATGCTGCCTTTACAATGTTTTTTTAATGAATTTTTTGTTGATAATATTTTATCTTTTAGTTCTTAGGTGTACTTCAGTGGGATACATAGGGGACACTCTGGATTTTTGTACTGCATTTTCATTTTCAACAGTAGTCAACAGGAACATTTAATTCTTCACTCACATTAAAAAATGTCATCAATGTTCTGATTAATGGTCTGCATATGTGATTTCCCATATGTCAAGCAAATATTTCCATTATGAAAAGGCCAAAAGCTAGTAATCCTAAATGCTAATTTGGGACTCCCAACCAATCATCACCCTTTTCTCTTATAATATAAATTGTTATGATAGTTTGAAATTTGGTATTGTGTTTGTCCTGATGTTCGAGATGAAAAACTTTGCCAACATGTCTCTCTTTTCAGCAATATTCAAATGTTAAATTAGCAATAGGATTGCAACTGTTTGCAATTAACTTTGGATAACCTGCTGATCACAAATGTGCAAAACCTATTGCATTAATATTAATGCACTCCCACAGTATATTCCTGTAAAGATCATGAACAAGCTTTACAAGCTGTGTGTCATCTGGTTTCTCCCTTCCTGATGTTGTAGACTATTTCGCAGTTTTAAAGACAACAAGTATGTTTACATGCTGTTGGAGGCTTGCCTTGGAGGAGAGATCTGGAGCACCCTCAGGGATAGGTGAGCTGACCTAATATTGGTGCACAGGCATCGTACTTGTCTTTTTAAAGCAAGCCTTGTTGAATTTTGATAGTAGAAGTTTATCTTTTACTGCATATCTCACTGACCATGTGCCTCAATACATTCTTCTTGTGGCAGAGGTTGTTTTGATGAGTGCACTGCAAAGTTTTGCATTTCTTGTGTGACTGAAGCATTTGATTACCTGCATCACATTGGAGTTATCTACAGGGACCTAAAACCAGAGAATTTGATGCTTGATACTGAAGGATACGTAAAGTTGGTAAGTATTAAATATTGTGCTGATTCTTGAGAATGAAATGCATTTGGGTGCATTAGTGTTCTGGGTTCTGGGCTAGCAACCCAGAGGTGGTGAGTCTAAATACCTCCCACTTGTGCCTTGTGAAATCTAACTCAGTAAAAATCTGGTCATTTGTGGGAAGGATGTTCATCAGATCTGCTGATTGTCATAAAAATAGTTATTTCCACAATTCTGATATCGAAAGAAAAAATCTTAAGGAAAAGCTTCATTCTGTCTCTAAGTCATGTTTCAATACAGAATTGTAACCTAGGCCGGAATATTGCCGTCAGCATGCGGGGGCGGACCTGACACACCGACGCATCAAATGACACGTGATGATATTGGGCATGCGTCCTGACGTCATCGCGCCTCATTTCGATATTTTGTTTGGCGGCCGCACACCGGAGGCGGCTGCGCATCCATCGAACTGTCAACGGCCTATTAAGTCCATTAAAAAAGCAATTAAAGTAGTTAACCTCGCTGCCCGTCCAACCTTAAGGTTGGCGGGATGAGGTTTCCTGTAGGTTAATAATTAAATTTTGCTAAATTCACAAACATGTCCCAGCTCATGTGACACTGTCACATGATGGGACATGTTTAAATTATTTTTAATTTCCTTTATTCAAAAGTTTTATTATGAACTTAGTCTCCCTGAGGCAGCTCCATGCGCGGAAGAGCGCAGGCCCAGATTCTCCCTCCCCCCGCCCACACAGGTAGCGCTGAGCACCACGAGATGCATATTACGCTGGGCGGGCCTTAATTGGCCGGCCCACGTAAAATGGCGGCACGCAGCCAATCACGGGCGGTGATCGGCTATGCGCACACCCCTGTCCGCTCCTACCTAGCCCGCTTGACATAGGTAAGATTCAGCCCATTGAGCATAACCTTAAGCACAATCATTCTTGTAGGTTAACAAGATGCCACGTTATCACAAACCATAGTAGAGATAACCAACAATTCTACCTGCTACCCCTATATTTAGACCTTGCAGGACCAATGATATGCAATAATAACAAAATATATGGCTCTGCACATTTTCATTTATAAATGCCAATAATTAGTTTCAGCAGTTTTACAGTGTTTTCGTAAGATTCTGAAATCTCTATTTGCTGCCAGATTCCCCTTAGTCCTACATCTAACTTGTGACCCTGCGTCTGCTACTGAAGCTGAAGATATTCAGCTCCTCGGTCTCCCATTCCCACTGCAGATACCCTTCTACCTCCTAAGCTCACAGGGTGTACCATGATTATTTTTCTCATTGGCAACTAACACCAGTCTCCAAGAATATCATTCTCCAGTCAGTCACTAAGAAGTCTACATAACAGGCACCCAGCCTAATGATGAGAAAGCTGCTAGCATCCAGTTGGCATTTCCCAACAGCAGTACACTTGGAATTGAGGAGTCAATGGAGTGTAAGACCAAAGCTGTATCCCCCCCACCACATGGCGCTGACAGCTCTCAGTGAAACTCTCCCATTTGGCTCCTCGATCCTGCTCCACCATTCAATAAGATCATGGCTTAGATTTAACTTTATTTACTACTAAAATAATTGAGTTTTATATCTTATGCACGTTTCCAAGCCTGTTAAAGGACCAAGCATTCTACTGATTTCCCAGCCTGCATATTTTATTTTACCCATATTTTAAGTCTATCGTTTAAAGAATAAATAATTTTTATTTAGGTATTTTTGTCCTTTATTTCTTTATTCCTTTATTATTATTATTATTATTATTACACATGATATTATTAGAAGGCCAGTAGCATAAGTGAAGGCAGTAGGGCCGGACACTCCCTATATATGGAGTTCTCATATCGCTGGCCCACAGAAGGGACCAGCATCAGATCAGTAGCGGTTTGCTCAGCAGGACCAGGTACACCAGACTGTTGAAGAGTGCACATGGGTGCCTTCTGGGGTTCAGGCCAGGATCATAGCCTGGGCCTTCGAGATGAAATCAGGAAGTTGAAAAAAATTAAACCACATTATAAGGAACCAGCAAGTTGAACCAGAATTCCTGGCTTCTCTGCCCACCATTGGGAGTGTACCAGATGCTCCTGTGGCGTGGGCACCTGTCAGTGCCATAGCCCTCGCCAGTACTGGAAAGCTGATTGAGTCAATGGCAAATGTTCTGGCCAATGTGGATCGCAGATCTTGGTCTTTTCATGATTTTGCAGATAATTGGAAGAATAAATTTCCCTGATCTTCTGTTTCCAGGTTGATTTTGGATTTGCTAAGAAGATTGGTAAAGGTCAGAAAACGTGGACATTTTGTGGCACTCCTGAATATGTAGCACCTGAGATCATTCTCAATAAGGGCCATGATTTTGGTGTAGATTTCTGGTCACTGGGAATTCTTGTCTTTGAGCTTCTTACTGGAAGGTAAACAGCCCTTTGTATAACTGATTCTATCCGCAATCACTGGGCATGAAGGAAAATGCAAAAAGTAGAAAGTTATATCATTTCAAACTGCTTGATGTGTGCTTAGTTAACTGATCTCAGACACTGTAGCAGCTAGATGGTATAGTTGACTATGTAAATAAAAACAAAAAACTACTGCGGATGCTGGAAATTCAAAACAAAAACAGAATTACCTGGAAAAACTCAGCAGTTCTGGCAGCATCGGTGGAGAAGAAAAGAGTCGACGTTTCGGGTCCACACGACCCTTCAACAGAACTGAAGTATAGTTAGGAGAGGGGTGAAATATAAGCTGGTTTAAGGTCGGGGGGCGGGAGGAGAGAAGTTGAGGGTGGGGTGGTTGTAGGGACAAGCAAGCAGTGATAGGAGCAGATAATCAAAAGATGTCACAGACAAAAGGATCAAAGTGGTGTTGAGGGTGGTGATATTATCTAAGAAAAGTGCTAATTAAGAATGGATGGCAGGACACTCAAGGTACAGCTCGAGTGGGGGTGGGGTGGAAAGATTGACAAGGTATTAGTTGTAGATTTAAAAATAATGGAAATAGGTGGGAAAAGAAAAATCTATATAAATTATTGAAAAAAACAAAAGGGAGGGGGGGAGAAACGGGGTGGGGATGGGGGGAGGGGGAGTTTAAGATCTAAAGTTGTTGAATTCAATATTCAGCCCGGAAGGCTGTAAAGTGCCTAGTCGGAAGATGAGGTGCTGTTCCTCCAGTTTGCGTTGGGCTTCACTGGAACAATGCAGCAAGCCAAGGACAGACATGTGGACAAGAGAGCAGGGTGGAGTGTTAAAATGATGTGTCCATCGGCTAGCGAGAGCCAAGATCAAAAGTTCAAATTAAATTTCCTTTAGAAGTAAAATTTTGGGATATAGCATATGAGTAATTTGAGTCATGGGATAACTGTAACATGCTTTGGAGGTTAAAAGTTGGCTTTCGACCTGCAGTTCTGGGTTTTTTCTTGTGTTATTTCTGGATGTGGTGTAGATCATTTGGTAGGAATTGAGTGCAATGATTGCAATAGTCAAATGCCATTGTGTTATGTGACAACTAGGATTGTAGAAGGCAAACAAGATGGAGTTTGGTCTTTTTGCCTTTAGCATTTCCTACTTTCCTATCCCACTACTCACTGCTATCCAAATGATCAGTGGTGGAAAATACTTGTGTCTAGATTTCAGTTCAAAACAGAATTGGGTTGGGTAGGTTGGGTTGGGATGTGATGCCTTTCACAATTGATCAATCTGCTGACATTCACTGTCTAAATTTAGACACAAGAATGCCTATTTAAACAGTTGAATGCAAGAATGGCCTATTCATTCATTTTTACTGCTCCCATCCTAAAATGGGTTTCTCAGAAACTAATGGGGAAAAAAAATCACCTTTCTGCTTGTAAAAGCTATGCTCAAGACAATCATAAGAAATGTACGCAGAGTATGTGTGTGGGATGGAGGAGGGGGAGGGTGAGGTGGGAATGTAGGCAGTGGACTTTGCTGGAGAGAACATCAAAAACAAAAAGTGTCTGTCCTGTTTAGTGGACCTAGATCCAGTGGCGTGGAATTAATTGGATTGTCCTTCCAAAGACCTGACATAGGCACGATGGGCCACATGACCTCCTTATCTTTCACAAATCTTTACCAAGTTGTTAGTGATTTTTTTTTGCCTCCAAATTCCTTTATTGGCTCAAGTACATTTGTCAGTGGGTGATCCACTAAGTGAACATATTTGGAGGAAGAGGAGAATAGAGGAGGAAATCAGGCAGATCAGGCTGCCCAAGCAATGTCCCGCGTCTTCCCTTCAGCATCCCAACCCTTTCATCTGCAGAAAGAAGTGAAATGACCTTGTTGTAGCACACACTGTGCTGATGGGAATTTTTCTCCCTGAAGGACCCTGTGCCAGAAGCTCAGTATGTGGAATCACGGAGAAGCAAGTGCCTGACTAATTGTTGTTCTGGAAAGTTCTTTAGAAGCACACCAATCACAACATGCTGTGCTTTACGTAGCACTGCAGAAAAGAAGGTTTGTCAGGATGACCAGGAACCAGCATCGTCAGATTGGCCACATCCAACAAAAACAAACAACCCATTTTTGAAGGCCCTGGGAAACCTATCCAGAAATGGCATGGGGACCGGCCTTCTCAAGGTGTGGGTCAGCAGACAGGCAGATGTCAAGCTGTGCCATCTGCTATAAGGATACTACCTTGCAGCAGAGAGTTGCTACATGAAGAATTATCAGTTGAAAGTTAAAAGTTGACACCTGTGAAAAAGAAAATGTTTTCATTTGCAGTATGGTCTGGGTAGGTTACTCGCTGGCCACAAAGACTATGGGCTAGACGCAGCACAGGGTCAAACATACCAATCTGGAAATTTACTGGAATGGGTAATATAAGCAGGTTATGATGGGGTGGAGTTCCAAACAGGAAACCCAGAAGAATGGGCTTCCCACAGTCTGTGACATCTTCATTCCACAGCTCGTGTCTTTTGTTCCTGATAGGTTCCTGCCTGGAAGTCAGCCAGATTGACAGGGTTGGCCTCCAATTGGGTCAGGAGCTCTCCAAAGCAGGTCGCAGGACCAGACATGTCTGATCCATTATCCCGATGGGATGTGGGAGGGGTGGATGTATGATCTCAGATCTGAGTGGGGTTCCTATTCCAGATTAAGGGGGATGGGAGGGGGAGGTGGTTTGTTACCCAATCCCAAGGCCTATCCATGGGGTAGGTCTGAAGAAAGGGACTTTGCAGTGAAAGTTAGTCCCAGTGTTGTAATGTTGAAACGTGCTTCAAATTTCACTAGGAATGTACTTTAACCAGTCCAGTTTGCCCCACATGCACAGTCATTTCCATAAACTGAGCATTTGAGAAGAAAGCTCACTTTTTTGTGCTCAAATAATTTTTTTTTCATTAACACTACTCCTTTAAACTTTTGTTTATTTTTGCGATATGAAAGAAATATATTGAATTAGAAGCTCCTGAATGGAACACTGGGAATAGAAAAAAATTCTTCTATGTGCTATGTAGTGAAATTATAAATTTCTTCTTTATAAATAGCTTTACCGCTTCATTACATGTAGTGCACATAGGGCATCTAACACTCCACATTATACGACAATCTGTATATGTAATTGAGCAATATATTTTACCTTAATGGGGGAGAAATTCAAATGATGCCAGTTTCCGAGCTGAAATTGGTGATGTGATTAGAAGTTTCACCCAAAATCATCATCCTGATGTCTGATCAAAATTGGGACTCAAGCCTCATGCTTGTGAATCAATTTCATTAAACAAGCCAACTGATGATACAAATGGGGCATCCTGTTGCAACTCACCAGTTAGAACCTGACAAACTGCCAGGATGGGGTAGGGGTGTGGAGGCTAGTTTCGGAGGGGAGTGAAGTAGAGGGGGCTCCTCCTGGTTCGATAGTAATTTAACTATTAAAAAAATGCTTTGGCTGTCTTTTAACGGTCCACCAACCATCCCTTTAACGACAGCTAATTAGATCACTCAATAACTGAATCAATTGGATGGAGCATAGCATGTGCAATGTCTCTTTTGGACCAATTTCAATCAAGGTGCTACAACTGATGATAAGACTCCGATCTGCATAGAATGGGAACCTAATGCCTATTTCAGGCAGGATCTCTGCTCTATATCACTGCCTTCCATTTTGACGGAGGGCATATTTCCATGGGATGTTGGCACACAAAATTGCAATGTGAAATTTGTCAGCCCAGTATTGATTTTATGCCCAAAGAACTGGCATCATAATGTTGAATTTCGCCCTTCCTGAATGAAGAGCCACAGAAAATACAATTGCTTTCATAAATTTTTAAATACTTAACTTTAATATTTTGGATCTTTTTTTATTGTGGTTCATTTTAGAAGTTCCCTGGGCATTGAAAGCCACTGAGGAGCTGTGGAAATTCTTCAATTTTGCAGTACGTTGCCTTAACATTAATTACCTTTTACCTTTGTTTAACAGCCCACCATTTTCTGGCTATGACCAGATGATGATCTATAACTTGATTCTTAAAGGTGTAGAAAAACTGGATTTTCCTAAGAAAATAACAAAGCGTCCCGAAGATGTCATTCGCAAGCTGTGCAAGTAAGAAGAAAAATCACACTTTTAAAACAAAGGCATGATGCATGCATTCATGAACCTGGATTCGTTTCAGTGTTGTGTATTTCATAAAACAGCAATGAAGAAATTAATAATTCAGAAAGTACTACCTATCAACCAGAATCATTACTGTAAGCTGTAATATAAAAGTAACCAGTCAGCTGTATTTAATCTCAATTAGAATTTTTTAAAAGAGAATTGGATATATACCTTGAAAATCAAAAATTTACAGGGCTATAGAGTGACAGTGGGGGACTGGGACGAATTGGATAGCTCTTTTATTCTACTGGCACATGCATGATGGGCAGAATGGCCTCCTTCAGTGCCATATTATTCTATAAATTTCTAACATTTTTGCATCATATGAGAAAAAGGTGACTATGTTAATTAAATCATGTCCATGTTTACTTAAATTGAAACACATTTGCACTCTAAGGACATTATTCCATGGTATGATTGCCTTATTCAAATCAGAGGGTTGATTTCCTGGGATGACGTTGTGCAGGGGAAGGGTGAAGGCTACAAAAAACTATCAGGCGAGGCCCAGGAAAGTTTAACACTCAAACCTGGCTGCAAGTGTCAAATGGCTACCGGGAAGGAAAAGAGCTTTGGGTAGGTGGAAGATACTGCTTGTGGATCTGAACGACCCTCAGCTAAGGGGGATTGGAAGGGTAGCATGGTCAAGAGAAAGGCAAGGAAGTTTGGGGTAGGGTATACAAATGTTCTTATGGGGCTGGAGCCGCACTCCTGTCTAACAACTTTATTGGCCTCTTCTGCATGGCTCCTCTTGCTCCCAGGTATGGTGGAGGAGCCTCAGGAACCTTCCCACGCAGTCTTTGGATTAAACTTGGTTCTAATGTCATCAGAGTCCGATCTGCATATTTAAAGAGATACCCTGTTGTTTTCTGGCAGGTGTTCCTCTTGCCTGCTCAAAAGAACAGGTTAAAATTACAACCTATGGCTCCAGCCTTTTTACCCATCCAGTTTCTGCCAAGCAGATAGGGTTAAAAAAATCAGCCCTCGGATATTTAGTCCTACAGCATATGGGTCAATGGGTCAATATTTTATACCAACTAAACATTAGCATCTTCACAGATACTGAGAAAGATTTCTTCTGTTCTGTGTGCAACAACATTGTAATCTGTATAGCAGGCAACATAGTTATTATTTCACTGCACAGAAGAAATCTTTCCTCTAACTTGCCATTAAGTAACTGTTCATTCAAAGAAAGAATTATATTTGGGAGACAGGCATTTGACAGCTGACATTGTTTCAGTGATCTCTGAAGTCAGACTCTGTGAAGGGTAATCTGGTTAATTGTACTGTTCTTCATAGATGGTATTGATTTTTAGAAAGAACGAAGATCTGTAAAGTTTGGCTTAATGGAACAGGCTAGTGTCACTCTTACTGGCCTCAGGAGCAAAGTCCACAATTGTTATCCACTAGACTATCCTTAACCTCCTTTAAGTCATTGAGTCACAGGGGTGAAATCTTATCCACTTTAAAAACAATCGCTGGTCAGGACTATTCTGGGGACCCAACCCGGCACCTGATGGCACTTGACGCATCCTTACAGAAGGCAGCCTCCTAATTGGCCACCTCCGCACCTGATGTCTAATTAAGGGCAGGTTCCCTTAGTTTTAGGTCCAATCAGAGGGCCTCCAGCATTGGAAGGACAGCAGCTGCACCAGCAGAGGTGGGCAGTGCCACTATAGGAGAGGGGCCATGAGGGTGACTCCATCGTGAGGTGGCCTCTGAAGAGGGTTCCATTTCTCTAAAGTAAATGGTGACCACAGCTGCCAGGCCACCATTGTGGATGGAAAACCCCCCCATAGGATGGTTTTCAGCTGCGGCAGTGGCTGGCTGATCCTTGGTGTTCTGGGGGTGGGTGTAAGTAATGGAGGCCCCTCAGGCCATCCAGCCAACCAGTGGCAAGCTGCCTCCAAGCACCTGCAGGGCTTTGGTCTCGGTGTGTGTGTGTGTGTTGGGTGGGGGGGGTGTCCGTCCATTGCCAGGAAGATCCTGGCAGCATCTCCAGTCAGCCCAGAAGTGGGCATTGGCAAATTCAAATAGGCTACCTGTCACTGCTGGGCGGCTAGCCCTTGCCAGTTTAATTCTGCCTGCAGCAAGATCGGCCTGAGGCAGGAACCCAGCCCCAACCTTTCGCCCTCCTGCCCAACCTTACTCCCGGTCTTGCCGGAAAAGCCCCCTCACAGAACCAGTAAAATGTTACCCATTGAGTGAATTATTTAGTGTGGGTTTGGAGGCAGAGCCCTTTCTCTGAAGGATATTAGTGTATCACCTGATTTATGACAATTCGAAATGTTTTGTGGTGATTTTATTTGACACGGTTGGTGGTGTCAGCCGCCAGTGTACCAGATTTATTGACTTCATTTTTCTAGCTTTCCACGTTGAAATTGGAGCTCTGTGTTGCTCATGCAGTAACATAACTACAAGGCTACCATAACCAATAGCATTGCATAGCATACTGTGCATTTGTAGATCCTTACACTGCTAGTTCTAGCCTAGTCAATGGTAGCCTAACAAAATAACCTCAGGGTCCCTGGGCTGTTAAATGAAAATATCAACCTAGAAGCCAGGAATGATATTAATGGACCAAAACTTAAAGGGTTAATATGATCTTTCCCTGTCTGCTGTTTTAACAGAAGGCTAGTTCATTTTAAGTGAATTTTTTTAACAACAGGATCTAGGGTTCCTGTTTCTGACAAGCAGCTGCTGAAAAATGAGGGTGTGTGGTTATGGAGACAAGACTGAGCTTGGCTGTGGGCCCTACTGTCAACCACCCTGCCAAACCTCACTGTCTATGCTCACATAAAGAATGAGTACTGGAAGGCTGCAGGAGCTACGAAATCATAGCCCAGCATGTGACAGCAATTCTAGGAGACTGTGGTGAGAAAAACAGAGGGAGGGAAAATTGGAAAAAAATACATTAATTATTTTTCTGTGATATCCTTTACTGCAGACAAAACCCAACTGAACGCCTAGGAAATCTGAAAAATGGAATAAATGATATAAAGAAGCACAGGTAACTTTTTTCCACCAACACTTACCAAACTTTTAGTGACATTAGGCTGAATCTTGACCAAAACAGGCTGCATAGAACTGGATTTCTGAGAGGGAGTCTGGAAGGCCCCTGCATACTGTAGAGTTTTGACTCCATGGCATCTGTAGTTTTGCTTTGACAGCTTCCCTGCCCAGAAGTTATCTGATCGACAGGCTTGGTTTCCAGTCAGGTGGGAGAATTCTGGAGGAGGCTGCAGCTGTAGGCAAGCCACCTGCTGTTCTGAATGGGATTGCGAAGGGGGCCCAGATCCCTGACCCCAGTGGAGGGGGTCCAATTCCCCAACCCCAAGAAAAGATCAATCTCTGACTCGGTGGGGTGGGGTGCATAGTGTATGGTGGGTGGAGGTTGAGGTAATCTGGTGGGTTAGGAACTTGGGGGAGCCCGAAGCACTGCCCTTATCAACATAGTTGTCCTCTTCAGCTGCTGAGTTCCCAGAGGCCTGAGAAACCAGCCTGCTAATATAAAACAGGTTAAATCAGAGACTACCAGCCTCATCAAAATATTTAAGTTGTCAACCCCTGGGAGCAGGTTGGTTGACCATCCCTTGTCCTGCCTCCGCTAAAACTGGAAGTCAGTGGTTTGGAGACAGTTGGGGTTGGGTTAGAGAGATTTAAAGCTTTAAAACCTCTGCAAATTGGCAGTTTGGTGATCAGCTCAGAAAAAATACTCCTAAAAGATCCATGGCCAGTTCTGAGATGGGTAGAGATGAATTATAGTTCACTTACTTTGAAATCGGATCTGCTCCTTGTACCACAAACAAAGAAGCCTTTCCTAGTGGAGATAAATCTCTGACCTAAACTGAGAGTTATTATTTGAGCGCTAACAATAATTACATCATTGCGTGTGATGTGATTTAAAGTGTTTATGTATTTTCATTTTGGACAGTTAACTTTCTATATTTTATGTTGGAAGTCAGGCAGTTGAATAAACAATGCTCAGATGTCAGTTCTGGCATTTTCTCCCTTCATCGATCTTTCCTTCTCTATTTTTAAACAATGAATCAATTACAACAAAGGCACAGAACTTGTAGAAATTATTTCTATAGCCCCTCTCTTGTGATCACATTTATATTTGTTCATTAATTTTCTCCTAAGGATGGAGGATACTAAACCAAAGGTAATAGCTTCATAAAGAGAAGTAATCTCAATAAAATAGTACAAGGTAGAGTTTGGACAGTGGGAGAGAGAATGAAGAATCACCTTACTGGTAACTAACGCAAGCTGAAAAATTGCTTGTTTATTTAGCAATATAAGAGATCTGCTGCCAGCAGAGATATTGATTTTAACAGGCCCAATAGGCTAGTTCCATTCATTTTGCACCCAATCTGTCATAATAAATACTCCTGTTGTGGACTGGCCTCTGATGTTCATACACAATTAAGTTGATAGGAAGATAAATAATTACATCAAAAACAAGATGGAATTTCTTTTTGCTTAAACACGTAAAGAGGTACAGAATTCATTTTGTATCAATACACTTATCTCTTTGAAATATTTCAGGCTGCGAGGAGTGATATATA
The DNA here is from genome assembly GCF_964194155.1 of Cetorhinus maximus. NCBI lineage: Eukaryota > Metazoa > Chordata > Chondrichthyes > Lamniformes > Cetorhinidae > Cetorhinus > Cetorhinus maximus. Next base: position 93,038,092 of record NC_135879.1, on the reverse strand, counting down.
AGTTGGTTGGGATACACCAGTCATGTTATTGCTGTGAATGTCACTTTGTGATTTATGTCAGTGTTGAGCCATAACACGAAAAGCCTTCATGTTGTCTTTTGCTGACAACTGCTCGTCTGGCTCTGCCACTTGCGTATTCAGACAGTTTAACAGCATGCTGCATTGAAAATATGTTTTTCTGGAAAACACAATGCCATTATGCAAAATTTCCCATAGATCAATACATTCACAAAAACGTCTTCATTTCTAGCTATTTTGTGCAGGAATAAGCAACAGAAATGCACACGAAGAGTTAAACAATTACTGAGTATATTCAAAAACACGATAACCCGGAAGTTCAGAAAAGAAACAAATTTTGTTCTTCCTAGTGTGACGAACTGAACTATTTTCATGGTTTCTATTATATCTGCGATTTTTCTTTTCAGCATAACAAGAAAATAAAATTTAATTGCGAGAAACAGCCATGATCTCTGGTGATCCAAGATCATGTGACACTATCACTGCAAAAATGATTGCAAACGTCACTCATAGCATCACATGAGATTTGGAAATTTATATTAATTGCCTCTTTCCTTTGAAAGTCTTTCCCATGATGCAATTGGACTGCAGGAATTTATGCTCTATATAAACAGGGCTCAGCCCTTCGCTGATGTATTTCTTTCATACTAATTTCTTCTGTTATCTTCTTCCTGTTCCTTAATCGTTTTATATTTTTAGAAATAACTATTTGATTATGCTACTGATGGCGAAGAATTTGTTGTCTCCCCTGGCAATGTCTTTCTATCCTGGGTCATTAGTCATTATGCATCTTCATGTTATCTACATAATCTGCACCAATCAAAACTGGAGGCGGAATTTTCCCTGAATTGCACGGTGAGGTGATGGGCGCGAAAAAAGACAATGGCGGGTTTTTGTGTCGTATCGTCCGCTTCCCAGCGTGTCCCGCCTCATTAATAATGCATGCAAGGAAAACACCCCGGATCGCTTGCGGGCAGGCTCGAATTTGCCTGCCATGGCGTGACCTCAGTGCCCCCTTGCTCCGGGTCCCGTATTTGAAGCGCACCAAAGCGCGTGCCTACTTCATACCTACAGACCAGGACTGCTCCAGGCGACAGATGAAACCGAAAGCAAAGACTACAGCAGCCCCAAAATTTAGTGACATCTCTCTGGGGCGCCTGCTGGACGCAGTGGAAGCTCGCCGCAAACTCCTCTACCCCCCGCTCTGGGTGTAGACCAGCCACCAAGCTCACCAATCCAGCATGGGAGGCGCCAGTGCTCTCCAAAAGAGGACGCCCAGTGCCGCAAGAGGATGAATGATCTCTTCCGTTCCGTCAGGGTAAGCCGTTTTTCTGATCACTGTCAACCCGCACACTCACAGACATATCACACATCGACAGGGTTTGCCGTCACTGCCCAAGGGACATCACCACTCACTCTCTCATAGACAACCGCAACTCCCCAGCCCATCGTGTGCTTATGCCAATCCATGGCACCACTCACAGTCCACACATGCCAGGTATCTGGCCTCGCAGGCATCTTGTTTTTCTCTTATTCACTCACGGGATGTGGGCTTCGCTGGTTGGGCCAGCATTTATTGCCCATCCCTAATTGCCCTCGAGAAGGTGGTGGTGAGCTGCCTTCTTGAACCACTGCCGTCCATGTGGTGTAGGTACACCCACAGCGCTGTTAGGGAGGGAGTTCCAGGATTCTGACCCAGCGACAGTGAAGGAACGACGATATATTTCCAAGTCTGGTGGTGGTGTTCCCATCTATCTGCTGCCCTTGTCCTTCTAGATGGTAGTGGTTGTGGGTTTGGAAGGTACTGTCAAAGAAGCCTTGATGAATTCCTGCAGTGCATCTTGTAGATGGTACACACTGCTGCTACTGTGCGTCAATGGTAGAGGGAGTGAATTGTTGAGGATGTGATGCCAATCAAGTGAGCTGCTATGCCCTGGATAGTGCCAAGCTTCTTGAGTGTTGTGGGAGCTGCTCTCCTCCAGGCAAGTGGGGAGTATTCCATCACACTCCTGACTTGTGCCTTGTGGATGGTGGACAGGCTATGGGGAGTCAGGAGGTGGGTTACCCATTGCACTATTCCTAGTCTCTGACCTGCTCTTGTAGCCACAGTATTTATATGGCTAGTCCAGTTCAGTTTCTGGTCAATGGTAACCCCCAGAATGTTGATAGTTGGGCATTCAGTGATGGTAATGCCATTGAACATCAAGGGGCGATGGTTGGATTCTTTCTTGTTGGAGATGGTCATTGCCTGACACTTCTGTGGTGCGAATGTTACTTGCCACATGTCAGCCCAAGCCTGGATATTGTCCAGGTCTTGCTGCATTTGGACATGGACTGCTTCAGTATCTGAGGAGTCATGAATGGTGCTGTACATGGTGCAATCATCAGTGAACATCCCCACTTCTGACCTTATGATGGAAGGAAGGTCATTGATGAAGCAGCTGAAGGTGGTTTGGCTGAGGACACTACCCTGAGTAACTCATGCAGTGATGCCCTGTAGCTGAGATGACTGACCTCCAACAACCACAACCATCTTCCTTTGTGCTAGGTATGACTCCAACCAATGGAGAGTTTTGCCCCTGATTCCCATTGACTCGAGTTTCACGAGGGCTCCTTGATGTCACACTCTGTCAAATGCTGCCTTGATGTCAAGGGCAGTCACTCTCACTCCTATTGAGTTCAGCTCTCTTGTTGATGTTTGAACCAGGGCTGCAATGAGGTCAGGAGCTGAGTGGCCCTTGCGGAACCCAAACTCGGCCTCAGTGAGCAGTTTATTGCTAAGCAAGTGCCACTTGATAGCACTGTTGATGACCCCTTCCATTACTTTACTGATGATAGAGAATAGACTGATAGGGCGGTAATTGGCCGGGTTGGATTTGTCCTGCTTTTTGTGCACTGGACATGCCTGGGCAATTTTCCACATAGCCGGGTAGATGCCAGTGTTGTAGCTGTACTGGAACAGCTTGGCTAGGGGTGCTGCAAGTTCTGGAGCACAAGTCCTCAGTACTATTGTCAGAATATTGTCAGGACCCATAGCCTTTGCACTATCCAGTGCCTTCAACCGTTTCTTGATATCACGTGGAATGAATCAAATTGGCTAAAGACTGGCATCTATGATGCTGGGGATCTCCAGAGGAGGCCGAGCTGGATCATCCACTTGGCGCTTCTGGCTTAAGATTGTAGCAAATGCTTCAGCCATACCTTTTGCACTGATGTGCTGGGCTCCTCCATCATCGAGGATGGGGATATTTGTGGAGCCTCCTCCTCCAGTGAGTTGTTTAATTATCCAGCACCATTCACGACTCGATGTGCCAGGACTGCAGAGCTTAGATCTGATCCGTTGGTTGTGGGCTCGCTTAGCCCTCTCTATCGCTTGCTGCTTATGCTGTTTGGCACACAAGTAGTCCTGTGTTATAGCTTCACCAGGTTGACACCTCATTTTTAGGTATGCCTGGTGCTGTTCCTGGCATGCCCTCCCACACTCTTCATTGAACCAGGGTTAATCCCCTGGATTGATGGTAATGGTAGAGCGGGGGATATGCCAGGCCATAAGGTTACAGATTGTATTTGAGTACAATTCTGCTGCTGATGGCCCACAGTGCCTCATGGATGCCCAGTCTTAAGTTGCTAGATCTGTTTGAAATCTATACCAGTGCCACACAACACAATGGAGGATATCCTCAATGTGAAGGTGGGACTTTGTCTTCACAATGACTGTGCGGTGGTCACTCCTACTGATACTGTCATGGACAGGTGCATTTGTGGCAGGTAGGTTGGTAAGGATGAGGTCAAATATGCTTTTCCCTCTTGTTGGTTCCCTCACCATCTGCCACAGACCCAGTCTAGCTACTATGCCCTTTAGGACTCGGCCAGCTCAGTCAGTAGTGGTGCTACCAACCACTCTTAGTGATGGATATTGAAGTCCCCCACCCAGAGTACATTCTGTGCCCTTGCCACCCTCAGTGCTTCCTCCAACTGGTGTTCATCATGGAGGAGCACTGATTCATCAGCTGAGGGAGGGCGGTACGTGGTAATCAGCAGGAGGTTTCCTTGCCCATGTTTGACCTTATGCCATAAGACTTCATGGGGTCCAGAGCTGATGTTGAGGACTCCCAGGGCAACTCCCTCCCGACTGTATACCACTGTGCCACCACCTCTGCTGGGCCTGTCCTACCAGTGGGACAGGACATACCCAGGGATGGTGATGGTGGTGTCTGGGACATTACCTGTAAGGTACTATTCCATGAGGATGACTATGTCAGGCTGTTGCTTGACTCATCTGTGAGACAGCTCTCCTGATTTTGGCACTAGCCCCCAGATGTTAGTAAGGAGGACTTTGCAGGATCGACAGGGCTGAGTTTGCTGTTGTCGTTTCCGGTGCCTAGGTCAATGCTGGGTGGTCCGTCCGGTTTCATTCCTTTTTTGTGACTTTGTAGTGGTTTGTTACAACTGAGTGGCTTGCTAGGCCATTTCAGAGGGCATTTAAGAGTCAACCACATTGCTATGGGTGTGGAGTCATGTGTAGGCCAGACCAGGTAAGGACAACAGATTTCCTTCCCTAAAGGACATTAGTGAACCAGATGGGTTTTTACAACAATCAACAATGGTTTCATGGTCACCATTAGACTTTTAATTCCAGATTTTTATTGATTTGAACCCGGGACCCCAGAACAATTCCCTGGGTCTCTGGCTTGCTAGTCCAGCGACAATACCACTACGCCATCACCTCCCTCTCTTTACATTCTCTCCATCTGTGCCCATGCCAGATAAGCTAGCCCACAGCAAGAGGGAGACGTCCCAGACTGGGGGAGGCATGTCTGAACTGAAGGTCCGCACAGCCTTTGAAAATAGAGGCATCCAGCTGGTTGGCGAGGATGTGGACTATTCCTGCGCAGACAGTGAGTTCAGTGGTGTGCAACCAAGTGAGGATCCTGCATTGCAACATCCATCAGACAACCATACTGTGAGTGATGGTTGTCTGATGGATTGTATTACAGATTGTATTTGAGTACAGTTCTGCTGCTGATGGCCCACAGTGCCTCACGGATGCCCTGAATTTAGCTGAGAATAACAGGGCCTGCACGCCAGTTGGGAAACTGCTATGGGCATCGCACTAATAGAGAGACAGGAAGGTGCTGGCAGATTGACTGGGTCCTCTGTCATGTACTAATTATCTCTCTTCTCTATCATAGGCACATCAGGGAAGCTGCCGAGGATGGCCACAACCCAAGTCATTGACTCCAGCCCCTAGGTCACTTCTGATGAGGAACCTGCAGACACACCAATGGAAACGCGTCACAGCGCTCACCCACACCCTCCACCAGCACAGAGACACACACCCCAATGGATCCTAGTTCTAGATTAGCCTCAGGAGTCACAATCTGGTGTGCAACTGCGCTGTCTGATCCACAACAGACGGAAGCAGGGAAATCCAAGAGTGCCGGCACTTGGAGGACAGCTGGAGGCCGGGAATCTGCTGAGTCCGAGTCAGATGACGAGCCTCTGGACTTGGTTCTACCTCAGTTGCTGGAGCTGCAAAGACAAACTTAGGAACATCAGGAAGGGATGTCTGCTGCACTCCTCAGATTGCAAGGCACGATGGAGGAGTCCATCCACCTTTAGTCTGAGATGATTGCGCCAGCATGCCAACACACAAGGTCAACACTGGTAGGATGGTGGCCGCTGTGGAGACCTTGGTCCAGGACATTGGTCCTGCACTGCTGCAGGAGCTGCAATCCATCACTGAGGCACTTGCTGGCATCCATCAGTGTCAACGTGAGGGGGATGACAGGGCAACTCAAACTCATTCCAGCTGCCCCTTCCTCTCCAGGAGTTAGTCAGGGCCATCAGGCACCCACAGGGAGGAGTATCAGCAGGTACACACCCCAGGGCAATCCACCCAGGTGACTCAGGGAGTGTCCGGCACATCTGATTCACCTCTTCTTGAGAAACCCGAGGCTCCAGCTCGGAAGGCTGAGGAGGGTGCCACTGCCACACTGCAGGGCACCCAAAGGAGGCCGGGGTCCTCCAGTTCTCGGCTCTCCAGAGGATGTCCGCCAAGATCATCACAGACAGGACGTAGCAGTCAGCAGGCTGCCTCCACCCCCACTGTGGATGTCCGGGGTGCACCAAGACGTAGCGACAGGGCTAGGAAGGTTAAGAAGATGTAGTTTCATAGCCTGGGCACAGGTGTTAACCACTTGTACATAATGTTCACTTGTACATAATGTAAATAAACTCCCAAGAATGTCTCCTTGCCTATGGCCCCTTGTTCTGATGAGCAGTGTTCGTGTCACTCAGATGTGAAAGCTTGGTCCCTGCACAAGATAAAGGCAGGTGTCTGAGTCCAGGGCCTCTTCCCTGTGCATTGTGCAACCTTCCGACCAAAGTGATGGTCCGGCTTCACACTCACTGGACACATTACTGATGCCTGCACCTCGACGGTGCTTGTCATTGCTGCCAGAATGTTGTGGGCAGGTGTCACAGAGTTCCATCATTCTCTTTGTGTGCTCTCAGCACCTTTAAGGTAGGTCTGGACCCCTCACCCATTCAGCTCAGTGACGGCGTGGTCCTGAAGGGGACAGGTGATGAAGGCTGCCAAAGGATCAGCTGCTGTTAAAATATCATCACCGCACCTCCATGATACGATAAAAGCAAAACATTATGGATGCTGGAAATATGAAACAAAAACAGAAAATGCTGGAAAAGCTCAGCAGGTCTAACAGCATCTGTGGAGAAAAAAACCAGAGTTAACGTTTCAAGTCTGTATGACTCTTATTCAGCTCTGAAGAAGAGTCATACAGACTCGAAACGTTAACTCTTTTTTTTTTCTGCACAGATGCTATTAGACCTGCTGAGCTTTTCCAGCATTTTCTGTTTTTATCGCTATGATACGACCATGTTCACAGAATGCAAGTGAGCTGCCCTTGGCCAGACAGGACTCAGACATTCACTGAGGCTATGTGAAGGTCTATGTCGTGTCCTTACTGCATGTCACCATGGTCCTTCTGGAATCTAGTGACTATTAGGGTCTCTGCTGCGTCTCCATGACATGAGCCTGAGCACTGAGGGTATGTGCGCTGCCACCAGCCACACAGGAGTCAAACGTTCACAGATACAAGGTGAGGATGTCAGGACTGTCCTCACTGCATCTCATCATCATCCTCCACAAATCTTGCAGCTGTTAGGACCTCACGAGCACACCTGCCTCGTCTGGCCTGTGCGATGGCCTCATTGCCGGCATCCTCGCCTTCCAGGACCTCATCACCCTCATCCCCTTCGACATCCTCCTCATCGATGGAGACGTGCAACTCTTCCATCTCCTCCTCAGCCAGATCTTCCCTCTGTTGCAGCGCCAGGTTGTGCAGCATGCAGCAAGCTACAATGATGCATTTATTGTGGTCGCAGACCGGCTGAACATTCAGCGACTGGAAGCTCTTGCAGTTCACATTCTGGACTGCTTGTTGCCACGGAGATCTGAGCACCGTGTGAGTGCAGTCGACGGCACCCTGCACCTGTGGAAAACCAGAGATTGCCACAAATCCCAGCGCTCTTGCTTCCTGGCTTGCCTAATCACGGGCGAAATGCACAAAGTTCTGTGCCTTCGCAAAGATGGTGCCCTCCTGGGTACATTTTTGGGCGGAGGCTTGTGAGATCCCACTCAGGTCACCTGTGGAGACCTGAAAGGATCCACTGGCATAAAATTTGAGCGCCTCGGTCACTTTCACTGCCATCGACAGTGGATGCCCTCCAACTGCCTGTGGCACCAAATCCTGCAGCAGGTGGCGTATGTGGCTGACCAGTTCTCTAGACGTGCAGCCTTCGCCGACACTGGTTCTCACTCATCTGCAGGAAAGACAAGCGCCGTCTATAGACCCTGGGTCTAGCGAGGCGCCTATGAGTGATGGCTTCTGCGAGTCTTCAGCTGCTTCCGGAGGAGGCCCTTTCGCCCCTTCATCTTGAGGGAAGTGTCCCTCCTTTTGCCGAGCCAGGTGCCTCCATCGCTCTCTTCTCCTTCTTCCTTGAGGCACACCACTAAGTCACCAGACTCCATGATCCTGATGTTCCCCTCCTTCTGTATCAAAGAGACAGACATGAGTGTTAGAATATATCTCCTAAGGACCTCTCTTGGTTAAGTTTCTGGCTCCGGTTGTGTCTCAAGGCCCCTTCATGCATGCCGGAGAGTGCTGGCAACCACTTGGATGGCTGGTGTGTAGTGCGCTTTGTGGCTGTCCGAAACCCCACCCACTGCCGCCCCACTCCACTTTACCAATTGGCAGCAGCTTCAGTCACTTGACTGCATGTTGTGCTCTCAGCTTGGGCATTATCCTAACCTGCACTGCAAGGCTGTTAGCTTGAACCATGAGGGTTACTGGTCCAAACCTGGGGCTCTGAGCGTCTCTGTCAGTGACTGTGCCATGGCCACCTTTTGCAAGGGGATGCTATAACTTGCCCAGTGACACAATTGCTCCGCAGCCCCCTAAAATGCACATTAATTTTCAATCTGCGCCTGAGGGGTGAAAATTTCTGGAGCATTTAGTGCCACATTCATGCTTTTGCGTTGCTTGAGTGGGCAGGAACGCTTCAGAGGCCCGACACCAAGCCTGTCAATGGAGTTGCTAGTAAATGGACTCAGCTGCGGAAGGACGCTCACTTTTTGACAAGCTTTTCCAAGTGTTTCCCTCACCCTCCTCCCCCAGCACCTCCTCCCACCCGCATCCCCTCGCGCCCCGCCCAACCCCAACGTGGGCTTGTGTACTTCCTTCAGTGTGCGTTGCCTTTCCCACCCCCGGCTCCACCCACACTGGAGCCCTTGCTAGGGCACCGCACTGAAAGCCAGCTGGGAAAAGGCAGCTTGCCTGTGCCCCTTACCCATGAATGCACGACACCTCTTCCTTGATGTCCTACGGGTGATCTTTGCGAGCGCTGCACGAGGTTTTGTGCGCTCACTTTTGCGTTCCCCTCGAAATTCAGCTCGCCAGTTGCACGCCTTTTAAAGGCAGCTGGAAATCACATCGTTCTGAAGTCACGCCAACATGGAAATTAAATTTAACATGGGGGGATGATTCCAGTGTGCGGGCACAACAATGAGATGTAATTTCATTAAAATTAAGTTCCCGACATTGGACGGCGGGAAATACGGCTCGTCACTGATGGGGGGGTGGGGGTGGGTGGGGGGGAGGGGGGGAGCGGTGCGTGACAATTGGGTCCTGGATTTACATCACTGGGAAATGCAGCTAGGGCCATCTTGCGATATTTTCCGCTCACGCTACCAAACACACCCACCACAAATGGGAGTGGAAAATTCTGCATTGGAATTAATGAAGAAAGTTAGGTGAATCATAAGTATCTTTGGATAAATTCTGTCACCAGTCATTCCCTCAAGAATTTGTACATATTTCGTTCATCTTTCATTCATATTTTGCTTCAATTTGCATTTCAATGTTATTTCTTGCAGCTGATCTAGTTTTTAAATTACTAATCTAAAACAACACTCAGGAATGCTTAGCCTTTGAATTCTCTATTTGAGATAACATTAAGCTAACTCATTTTGATCTGCTACCTGCTAAGTCAAAAATTACATTGTTATTTGACTATTTTTTAATATTTGCTCATGGGATGTAGATATCGCTGGCTAGGCCAGCATTTATTGCCTATCTCTAACTGCCCTTGAGAAGGTGGTAGTGAGCAGCCTTTCTGAACCACTGCAGTCCATGTGGTGTAGGTACACCCGCAGTGCTGTTAAGAAGGGGGTTCCAGGATTTTGACCCAACGACAGTGAAGGAATGGTGATATAGTTCCAACTCTGGAAGGTGTGTGACTTGGATGGGAACTTGCAGGTAGTAGTGTTCCCATTAATCTCCTGCCCTTGTCCCTATGGGTGGTAGAGGTCATGCGTTTGGAAGGTGCTGTTGAAGCAGCCTTGGTGAGTTGCTGCACAGGTGTCAGTGTGTGTCGGTGGTGGAGGGAGTGAATGTTTGTGGATGAGGTGCCAATCAAGCGGGCTGCGTTGTCATGGATGGTGTTGAGTTTCTTGAGTGTTGTTGGAGCTGCACTCATCCAGGCAAACGGAGAGTATTCCATCACATTCCTGACTTTTGCCTTGTAGATGGTGGACAGGCTTTGGGGAGTCAGGAGGTGAGTTACTCTCTGTAGAATTCCTAGCTCTGACCTGCTCTTGTAGCCACAGTGTTTATATGGCTGATCCAGTTGTTTCTTTTTTTTAATTCATTTACGGGATGTGGGCATCACTAGCTAGGCCCAGCCTTAATTGCCCTTGAGAAGGTGGTGGTGAGCTGCCTTCTTGAACCACTGAAGCCCATGTGGTCTAGGTACACCCACAGCGCTTTACAGAGGGAGTTCCAGGATCTTGACCCAGCAACAGTGAAGGAACGGCGATATACTTCCAAGTCAGAATGGTGAGTGACTTGGAGGGAACCTTTCAAGTTGGGATGTTCCCATGCATCTGCTGCCCTTGTCCTAAGAGATGATAGTGGTCGTGGGGTTGGAAGGTGCTGTCGAAAGAGCCTTGATGAATTCCTGGAGTGCATCTTGTAGATGGTACACACTGCTGCCACTGTGCGTCGGTGATGGAGGGAGTGAATTTTCGTGCATGTGGTGCCAATCAAGCAGGCTGCTTTGTCCTGGATGGTGTTGAGCTTCTTAAGTGGTGTTGAAGCTGCACACATCCAGACAAGTGGAGAATATTCCGTCACACCCCTGACTTGCGCCTTGAAGATGGTGTACAGACTTTGGGGAGTCCAGAGGTGAGTTACTCACCACAGGATTCCTAGCCTCTGACCTGCTCTTGTAGCCACAGTATTTATATGGCTAGTCCAGTTCAGTTTCTGGTCAATGGTAACCCCCAGGATGTTGATAGTGGGGGATTCAGTGATAGTAATGCCATTGAACATCAAGGGGTGATGGTTAGATTCTCTCTTGTTGGGGATGGTCATTGACTGGCACTTGTGTGGCACGAACGTTAATTGCCATTTATCAGCCCAAACCTGAATATCATCCAGATCTTGCTGCATTGGGACACAGACTGCTTCAGTATCTGAGGAGTCGTGATTGGTGCTGAACGTTGTGCAATCATTAGCGAACATCCCCACTTCTGAGCTAATGATGAAAGGAAGGACATCGGTGAAGCAGCTGAAGATAGTTGGACCTAGGACACTACCTTGAGGAACTCCTGCACTGATGTCCTGGAGCTAAGGTGATTGACCTCCAACAACCGCAACCATCTTCATTTGTGGTAGTTATCACTCCAACCAGTGGAGAGTTTTCCTCCGATTCCCACTGACTCCAGTTTTGCTAGGGCTCCTTGATGCCACACTCAGTCAAATGGTGCGGTGATGTCAAGGGCAGCCACTCTCACCTCTTGAGTTCAGCTCTTCTGCCCACATTTGGACCAAGGCTGTAATGAGGTCAGGAGCTGAATGGCCCTGGTGGAATCAAAACTGAGCATCAGTGAGCAGGTTATTGCTGTGCAGGTGCCACTTGATATCACTGTTGATGACCCCTTCCATCACTTTACTGATGATTCAGAGTAGATTGATGGGGCAGTAATTGACTCGGCTGGACTGGTCCTGCTTTTTGTGTACAGGACACGCCTGGGCAATTTTCCACATAGCCAGGTAGATGCCAGTGTTATAGCTGTACTAGAACAGCTTGGCTAGGGGAGTAGAGTGATGGGGCAGTAATTGCCTGGGTTGGATTTGTCCTGCTTTTTGTAGACAGGACACACCTGGGCAATTTTCCACATTGCTGGTTAGATGTCAGTGTTGTAGGTGAACTGGAACAGCTTGGGTAGGGGCGTGGCTTGTTCTGGAGCACAAGTCTTCAGTATTATTGCCGTATTGTTGTCAGGGCCCATAGCCTTTGCAGGTATCCAGTGCATTCAGCCGTTTCTTGATATCACGTGGAGTGAATGGAATTAATTGAAGACTGGTATCTGTGATGCTGGGGACCTCTGGAGGAGACTGAGATGGATCACTCACTCGGCACTTCTGGCTGAAATGTCTCAGCCTCGTCTTTTGCACTAATGTGTTGGGCTCTCCCATCATTGAGGGTGGGGATATCTGTAGGGCCTCATCCTCTGGTTAGTTGTTTAAATGTCCACCACCATTCATGACTGCTTGTGGCAGGACTGCATAGCTTATATCTGATCCATTGACTGTGGAATCGTTAAGCTCTGTCTATCACTTGCTGCTTCCACTGTTTGTCATGCAGGTAACCCTGTGTTGTAGCTTAACCAGGTTGACACCTTATTTTTTGGTATGCCTCGCGCTGCTCCTGGTATGTCCTTCTGCACTCTTCATTAAACCAGGGGTTGATCCCCAGGCTTGATAGAAATAGTAGAATTGGGGAAATGCTGGGCCATGAAGTTACAGACTGTGTTTGTATACATTTCTGCTGCTGCTGATAGCCTACAGCGCCTCATGGTTTCCTATTGTTCAGTTGCTAGATATGTTTGAAACCTATCCCATTTAGCACAGTGGCAGTGCCACACAACATGATGGAGGGTATCCTCAATGTGAAGCCGGGACTTTGTCTCCACAAGGACTGTGCAGTGGTCATTCATACTGCTACTGTCATGGACAGATGCATCTGCGATGGGTGGATTGGTGACGATGAGGTCAAGTAGGTTTTTCCCTCTTGTTTGTTCCCTCACCACCTGTCACAGACCCAGCCTAGCAGTTGTGTCCTTTAGGACTTGGCTAGCACAGTTTGTAGTGGTGCTACAAAGCCACTCTTGATGATGGACATTGAAGTCTCCAACACAGAGTACATCAGTGCCCTTGCCACCCTCAGTTTTTCCTCCAAATGACGTTCAACACGGAGGAGTACTGGTTCATCTGCTGAGGGGAGACGTTCAGTGGTAACCAGCAGGAGGTTTCCTTGCCCATGTTTGACCTTATGCCATGAGACTTTGTGGACTCCAGAGTCGAAGTTGAGGACTCCCAAGGCAACTTCCTCTCGACTGTATACCACTGTGCCGCCACCTCTATTAGGTCTGTCCTATTGCTGGGACAGGACATACCCAAGGATGGTGATGGTGATGGTGGTATTTGGGACATTGTCTGTAAGGTATGATTCAATGAGTATGACTATGTAAGGCTGTTGTTTGACTAGTCTGTGAAACAGCTGTCCCAATTTTGGCACAAGTCCCTACATTTTCAAAAGGAAGACTTTTCAGGGTTGACAGGGCTAGGTGTGCCTTTGTTGCTTCCGATGCCTAGGGCCAGCTGGGCGGTCAACCCGGTTTCATTCCTTTTAGGCTTCATAACAATTTGATAAAACTGAGCAGTTTGCTTGGTCATTTCAGAGGGCATTTAAGAGTCAACACACATTGCTGTGGGTCTGGAGCCACATGTAGGCCAGACCAGATAAGGACAGCAGATTTCCTTCCCTGAAGGGTATTAGTAAACCATACGGGTTTTTAATGACTATCAACAATGATTTCATGGTCGTTATTACTGAGATTAGCTTTTAAATCCAGATTTATTAATTGAATTTAATTTACACCAGCTGCCATGGAAACTGTCCCCAGTGCATTAGCCTGGGCCTCTGGAATACTAGTCCAGTGACATTACCACTACACCACCACCTCCCCCGATTTCTTCAAGTGCAAAAATCATTTTAGACCAGTTTCAAAAGATTATTTTCAGCCCATCAAGAACCTAACTGTATTTATTAGGGCCCAATTCAACCAGGAATAATAGGATAGTTAAGGCAATAGAAACCAGATATAATGATTTGAACATGAGAAAAATAAATGCAAAAGAATACATTGTTAGGAAGTAGAGATAGTTTAAGTTATATTTGTATTTTTGGGTGTTAGGAATGAGATTTAGCTTTAAAGTTTAATTTTGATTTGTATTTCTGTATTTGTGTGTTAAGAAAATGTCAAATTGAGTTTTAGTTTCACTTTAAAAGATGCCTGCATTTCTAATAAGTTTTATGACTCGAAGAGAAGTTAAAGCACACACAAGAGTAGAAACAAACTGTGCTGTTGCCTAACAACAGAGGTCCAAAGAGGCAGGCCCCACCCCCCATCCCACACACACACAAACTAAAGAAACAGCAGTTTTGAGTTCAGTTTGAAGACAGCTGCCAAGCAGAAGCAGCCTAGAAGGGTCAGATAGCCAGTTCCAAACTAAAGCTGGTTGAGCGTAACTGCCGTAGAGAGACTGGAGCAAAGGAACATATAGCAAGCCCCAAGCTAAAGAAGAAAGTCCCCAAAATTCAGGGGTGTGGAACAGGAGAAAATCCCAAGAGGACGTTCTAGTCAAAGGAAGGACAGGAACCTGGAAAAGGATCTGTTAAGTGAAGTTAAGAGTGAGGGGCAAAGAAAGGCTCCAAGCTTCAAGCTGCAGGAAACAAAGTCAAAGCGATATAAAAACTTGTGAGAAGTCAGAAGGTCCAAAGAGACAACTGAAGGTCTGAAACTTTTTAGGATGTGAAGCAATGGTGTACTGTTGACGGCTGAGTCGGTGGAAGAGTGTGCATGGAAGAAAGCTTGAATGCATGTGGTGACCCGGGGGAGAGGAACATCGGAAGGAGAGTTCAAAACCCTGGAGATGAACCCTTGTGGACAATGTCTGAGAGAAAACGTTGGTTTGGGAGAAGATTCCAAGGCGAGTTCTTAGAAAGTGGAGATTGGAAATCCTTGTGTGAAAGGCAGAGTTCAGTAAGACTGGTTGGTTCATGGTGTGACAAGCATTAGGGAGAGAGTTGAGGAGAAATCCATAGCCTCCGTGTTGGGTGGCATCTGTCACTTGGTTTCAGAGTGCGGTGTGTCTGACCACAATTGATTTACATGGACTGTGTACTCACTGTGAACATTAGAGTATAGGATAGTTTTTGTAACTTGTATTATCCTTACAAATCTGTATATACCTTTAAACATATAGTTATGGGTGAAGGAGTATTGTAATATAGTTCATCTTTTCTTGTTAAATATATGTTTTATTCTTTTGTGAAAAGAATAAAATATTTGCTGACTCCGGTGACTCCGACCACTCTCTGGGCAGAATTTTCTGCTTGACGTCTGGGGGGGCGGGCCCCGCACATCAGCGTGGAAAATGACGCGCGGTGATGTTGAGCGAGCGTCCCGACGTCACCGCGTGCCATCGCGATATTTCATTGGGCAGGCGCGCAATGAAGTGCGCGCGCGCCCGCCATTAATTAACGGGCTAGTTAAGGCCCTTAACTCGTCAAACAACGCCACTTTTCAAGCCCCCATGTGATCTTCGGGTCAGCGCACAGGCGCAACAGGGAGGCGGGTAAGCGACTTTTTAACAAACCTCACCAACAGGTGGGATAAGAGGACTCAGTGGTGTTGTCAATCTGGTCTGTGAGTATTTATTGTAGAAAGTTTTTTAAACTTGCCTGTGTGATCTGTAGCAGTTCAGAACGAATTTCAGCAGCTTTCCGTGTACTTTTAACCTTCAGTTCAGCACTCTTCAGTCAGGAATCCTTATCCGGCCTGCAGCTTTCCGGAGGCCTCCCTTTAGCCTGGGTATGGGTTCTGACATGTCCACTGGAGGCAGCTCCTCTGAGGAGGGAGGGAGGGCTAGAATGAGGAGGAGGCCAGGGGTGCACAATCAGCCTCCAAGGGAGCCACCTTTGGGAGTACAGGCACAGGCATAATGGGCGCAGGGCCAAGAGGTAGTCCAGGGTGGAAGGGGCGCAGAAGACGCCACTAACCCGCTGCCAGGGTATACAGGCAGTGAAGCAGCTACCTCAATATGTCTGAGGTGCAGTGCCGAAGGAGGCTCCGACTGTCAAGGGAAACAGTCAACTACATCTGTCAGATGATTGGCCCTGAGATCCCTCCTAACTGTGTGGGTGGACACCCCATGCCGGCGGCTCTGAAGGTCACAGCTGCCCTCAACTTCTATGCCTCTGGCTCCTTCCAGAGCTCAGTGGGTGGTCCTTGTGGTGTCTCCCAATCAGCTGTCCACACTTGTATCAAGCAGGTTACAGATGTTCTGTTTAGGCATGCATTGACCTTCATCCACTTCCGTTGGAACCAGACAAGCCAGACACAGCGAGCCAGAGGCTTCGCGGCCATTGCTGGCTTCCCCCGTGTCCAGGGTGCTATAGACTGTACACATGTGGCCATCAAGGTGCCAGCAGGCGAGCCCGGTGCCTTCATCAACAGGAAGGGCTTCCACTCCATGAACGTGCAGATAGTGTGTGATCACAGGATACAGAATCTACAAGTCTGTGCAAGGTACCCAGGCAACTCCCATGATGCCTACATCCTCAGGCACCCCCAGGTGCCGGGGGTCTTCAGTGCTTCAGCCTGACTGGATGGATGGCTGCTGGGTGACAAAGGCTATCCCCTCAGAAGGTGGCTCATGATGGCTCTCTGCCATCCAAGAACAGAAGATGAGCAGCGGTAAAATAAGAGCCAGGCCTCCACAAGGGCTGTGGTGGAGAGAGCCATTGGTCTTCTCAAGATGCACTTCTGATGCCTGGACCGCTCAGGGGGTGCACTCCAGTACCCCCCAGATCCTGTCTCGGTGATAGTGGTAGCATGCTGCACTCTGCACAATCTTGCGCTGGAAAGGGGCGATACAGTGGACAATGAAGACATTGACACAGTGCATGAGGCTGCACATGATGAGTCCAGCACTGATTCGGAGGATGAGGAAGCACAGGGCAATGATGAGGGGCTGAACGCTGACCCAGGACTACACCAAGGAGGCAGGGGCACCCGGGACACCTTCATTCAACGAACCTTCAGCTAGCTCCACACAAATGGATCAGGAGAACCAGCCTTGCCTGGTGCTTCCATACGTGGCACTTAAGTGCTAAATCTGCCAGTTCATCAGCTGCAACTAAGGGCTTTGGACATAAACCTCAGTGTCCACTCAAACACTCATGACATGTCTGTAAAATATACAAATGCAGCACAAAGGAAACACCCTCAGCCATGGTAACACATCTGGATTTAATTTCATCTATGATATGGTGCAACAAAATGAAAGCAAAACGTTTTTACAACAGCAAGAAATAATAATTCCCTAATCTATGGCCAACACAAAAGCACCAGTGAGAAACCTGTGGTGTGCCTAAGGTGCCTTAAGCTTACGTTTGTGGGTGCTACGTCTAGGTGCCACCCGATCGTTCACAGTGGCTTCTGAGACAGCCTGCTGACTCTGCTGTCCTGTTGGCCTTGATGACCTTGGCAGACTTCCTCTGGCCCGTGGAGCCTGTGCTGCCCCTGCCTGGGAGGGAGCCGCCAGTTCCACAGCTGGCATCTCCCCAATCATCGCAGCCTCAACGGATGCAACGGTCACTGGCAGAGGGGTGGAAGAGCTGCTGCCCTCATCCGGAACACCCTGAATGGAGCCCGCAGAGATGACAGGCAGCTGCTGCACCGACGTGAGGTGGCTTCGGACCTCTCTGCTCACCATGGATGGATGGACACTGAGCTGGGAAACTTGGTGCCCATACCATCTCCCACATTGCCAATGACCAGCTGTGGCCACTGGCACTGTGAGGGCTTCCAGGTCCGAGCGTAACCCCAGGAGAAGCTGCTTGTTCTCCTGGAGGCCCCTCTCCATGAGAGTCGCCACTCTCTCCATGGAGAAAGCATGACACACTGCCATGAGGCTTATTGCATCACTCATGCTCCGCGTGGGCTCCTCCACCACGGACACCAAGCGAAGCAGAGTCTCATGCAACACTCCCAGATGCTCCCAAACACCCGGCTGCATTTCCTGTAGCTGCTGCGTCGCAAACGACTCCAGAGGCACATCATCAGGCACCAACTTAGCATGTGCCTGATCCCCTGCAGTCCTCCGGCTGCTGGCGCCATCGGCATTCTCTGTCTCTGCCATCTCCTCCAGCGATTGTGAAGTGCCCTCTCCACTGTGCCCCGGGACACTAGCTGATGTTGCATTTTGCACCGAGGTGCTAGTATCTGTGCTGGTGCCTGCCTCGCAGAAATGGTGTGACGCTGGTGACAGTTCACGGCCCTCAGGTGTGAGAGGGGGCATCTGTAATGGAGCCTGGTCACCAGCCTCTGATGATGCTGAAAATAACAAGGACAATGGATCAGTTAGTGTCCACACAGTGACACACTTCATCCCTTTCCCCCAGGCTCATTATGCACTCAACCTTACAGAACCTATGGAGACGAACATTGGTGGGGTGGCAAATAGTCAGGAGGAGGCCCAAACATTGCAGGCGGATACAGACGGGCTGGTCAGATGGCCAAATGGAATATTATGTGGATAAATGTGAGGTGATGCACTTGGGCAGAACAAACAAGGTACAGGAATAAATGAGGAATGGTAGGACCGTGGAAAGTAAAGAGGATCAGAGGGACCTTGCTGGGCATGTCGACAGGTAGCGGGACAGGTACATAAGGCATTTAAGAAGGTAAATGCCATACTTGCCTTTATTAACCAAGGAATAGAATGTAGGAACAGGGAGTTCATGCTGCAAGTGCAGAAAACGCTGCCGAGGCCACAGCTATAGTTCTGCGTGCAATTGTGATCAGCGCTTCATGGGAGGGATGTGATTGGAGTGGAAAGGGTGCAGAGGTCACTGACCAGGATACATGCTGGGCTGGAGAGTTGGAGTTATGAGGACACATAGCATAGACTGGGTATATTTGCTGTGGAGAACAGGAGATTGAGGGGTGACATTTTTGAGCTTTATAACATAATGAGGGGCATAAATAGGGTGCAAGACCTGCCCCTTTACTTCCCCCCTCCTCACTGTCCAAGGGCCCAAACACTCCTTTCAAGTGAAGCAGCATTTCACTTGCACTTCCCTCAATTTAGTCTACTGCATTCGCTGCTCCCAATGCAATCTCCTCTACATTGGAGAGACCAACCACAGACTGGGCGACCGCTTTGCGGAACACCTTCGGTCTGTCCGCAAGCATGACCCAGACCTCCCTGTCACTTGCCATTTCAACACACCACCCTGCTCTCATACCCACATGTCCATCCTTGGCCTGCTGCAATGTTCCAGTGAAGCTCAACGCAAACTGGAGGAACAGCACCTCATCTTCCGACTAGGCACTTTACAGCCTGCCAGACTTAACATTGAGTTCAACAACTTCAGATCATGAACTCTCTCCTCCATCCCCACCCATTTTCCGATCCCCCTTTTTCCAATAATTTATAATTTAAAAAAAATATATTTTCTTTTCCCACCTATTTCCATTATTTTTAAATTCCATCCATTGTTTCATCTCCACCTTTCAGCCTATTTCGATCCCTTCCCCCCACCTCACCCCCACTAGGGCTTCCTGTCACTTGCTCCTCCTGCTTTCTATCCTTAATGTCATCATTAGCACATTCCTAAGCTAATATCACCACCGTCAGCACCCCTTTGTCCTTTTGTCTATGACATCTTTGGCAATCTCTTCTTTGCCTCCACCTATCACTGGCCCTCTATCCAGCCCTACCTGCCCCAACCCCCTCAACCAGCTTATATTTCACCTCATTTCTATATTTCCTCAGTTCTGATGAAGAGTCATACGGACTCGAAACGTTAACTGTATTCCTCTCCGCAGATGCTGTCAGACCTGCTGAGATTTTCCAGGTATTTTTATTTTTGTTTCGGACATATAAATACTCTGGCTAATAAAAGCATGTGAGAGGCTGGAAATTCTGCAGTGAGTAACTCACCTCCTGACTCCCTAAAGTCTGTCCACCATGTACAAGGTACAGTTAGGAGTGTGTCTCCATTTGCCTGGATGAGTGCAGCTCCAAGAGTACTCAAGAAGCTCAACACCATCCAGGATAAAGCATATCGTTTCATCGAAACCCCATCAACCACCGTAAACATTCACTCCTTGCACCACTGGCATAACATGGCAACAGTGTGTACATCTACAAGATACACTGCAGCAAAACGCCAAGACTCCTTCGACATCACTTCTACTACCTAGAAGGTCAAGGGCAGCAGATGCAATGGAATATCACCACCTGCAAATTGCCCTCAAAGCTACACTTCATCCTGACTTGGAATTGCATCACCCGCCTTTCCTTCACTATTGCTCGATCAAAAACCTGGAATTGCCTTGCTAACAGCACTGTGGGTGTACCTACTCAACATGGGCTACAGTGGTTCTAGAAGTTGGCTCAGCACCACTTTCTCAAGGGCAATTAGGGATGGGCAACAAATGCTGGTCTATCCAGAGACACACATCCCATGAACAAATAAAAAAATATACTTCAAAGAAGTAGTATATTGACTTAACATAACAAAAGCTACAGTTTTAGCTCACAAATGTAAGTTTGAGTATAACAAAAGGAAAAATTGTGTAGACCTATTAAACAAAGGCTGCATTTAAATAATATATTTCATTTTCCTCAAATGCAGATGGTTCAGTGGTTTTAACTGGGAAGGATTGAAAGCTAGGACACTGTCATCACCGTTAAAAAGAGAGGTATTTGTGGAAATTAATATTTTACTTCTGACATTAGAATGTCATGTTTTTGCAGGTTATTGTACTCTGTTATATTTTCGTTCAAAATAAATGGTGCTCAATTGGGAGTAACTAGCTCAGTGAAGCACTGCCTGTCCATCTATTCATAATCAATGATACTTTGTTCTTACCCAACATCATTTTGACAATAATAATAAAGAACAATTTTCCTACTGTTGTAAACAATAGTTAACCCTTGTGACAGGATGAGCTGTCCAATCTGGTACAGTTTAGGTAGATAATACAAAAATGGTATGCTAGGTTGAGTTTTCTAATTCCAACGGCATCAATGAATACAAAAATTGCAGATAGTAGCAGAGGTTTCCTCACCACCAAAGCATACTTGAAAAATTGGCACTACTTTTTAAAATGAAATCGTATTCAGAGAAGCAGTAGTACATGCATAGGACATTGGAAAATGTAGTCTGATGGAGAAGAGGGTAACCTATTGGGTCAGGGTAAATGTGTGTTGGTGGAACACAGCAGAGGGTGGCTTACTCTGCACCTGACTGTAATATACCACCTCAATGATTATCTGATACTGACACTGGGGGATCAGTTTTAACCTTTGGGCTGTTGACCAGTGAGTCACCTTCCCATTCCTGCTTTGAAATGGTTCGGGCATCATTTCTATGCCGTTTGTGAGCTATACATCCCCTAATGGATGAATCACTGCAACTCACTGAGTCCAGATCGACACTATATCAGGTGGTTTGGACTTTGTACCACCAGCAGGCAGGTCACTGAGTGGGGAGTGAAAATGGAGTGGGGGGAAGCCAGTGCATTAGCTTTAACAGGGTGTCTAGTCTATTAACCCCATTTTGAGATCATCAATGCTGATTTGGTCAAGTTAAGAGTCAGCTCTTTGGAATCCAAAGTACAAAACTGCTCATTCTGAACACTCATGTCCCCATTCATACTTTCCAACCATGTAATGCATAATTAAATTTACAGAAAATATTTTAAACTTATAATTGTACAACGATTTCTTAATTAAGTGAACCTCACTAGAAAAAGTGATCAATGAAGGGAATATTTTGGAAATTCAGTTACTGTACTGTGATAAAAGATTTTCAAGAATAATATCAGAACTGTGAGGTTATAACTATCATATACTAAACAAATGGGGCATTTTCTCCAGTTGTCTGCAGGAAATCTTTAAAATGATAAAGTGGTTTAATTATAAATTATGATAGGGAGACGTAGAGAAGGAATTTTCACTTGAGAGGAGTCCAAAACTAGGGTCATAGAGCCATAGAACCATAGAACACTACAGCACAGAAAACAGGCCATTCGGCCCTTCTAGTCTGTGCCGAAATATTATTCCGCTAGTCCCATTGGCCTGCACCTAGTCCATAACCCCCCAGACCTCTCCCATCCATGTATCTATCTAATTTATTCTTAAAACTTAAGAGTGAGCCCGCATTCACCACGTCAGATGGTAGCTCGTTCCACACTCTCACCACTCTCTGAGTGAAGAAGTTCCCCCTAACGTTCCCCCTAAACCTTTCCCCTTTCACCCTAAAGCCATGTCCTCTTGTGTTTATTTCTCCTAATCTAAGTGGAAAGAGCCTACTCGCATTTACTCTGTCTATACCCCTCATAATTTTGTAAACTTCTATCATATCTCCCCTCATTCTTCTACGCTCCAAGGAATAAAGTCCTAACCTGTTTAATCTTTCCCTGTAACTCAACTCCTTAAGACCCGGCAACATCCTAGTAAATCTTCTCTGCACTCTCTCAATCTTACTGATATCCTTCCTGTAGTTAGGCGACCAGAACTGCACACAATACTCCAAAGTTGGCCTCACCAATGTCTTATACAACCTCACCATAACATCCCAACTCCTATACTCAATACTTTGATTTATGAAGGCCAGTATGCCAAAAGCTTTCTTTACAACCTTGTCTACCTGTGACGCCACTTTCAGGGAATTATGTATCTGAACTCCCAGATCCCTTTGTTCCTCCGCACTCCTCAGTGCCCTACCATTTACTGTGTATGTCCTACCCTGGTTTGACCTTCCAAAATGTAACACCTCACACTTTTTCGCATTAAATTCCATCTGCCATTTTCTGGCCCATTTTTCCAGTTGGTCCAGATCTCTCTGCAAGGGTCATAAACATAAAGTATTGCTAATAAATCCAGTAAAGATTTCAGGAGAAGCTTCTTCACTGAGAGAGTGGTTAAAATGTGGAACTCGCTAATACATAGGCTGGGCTATTGCATTTGCAAATCAGGACTCCATGTGTAAAATCTGGCATGATGACATCAGATCACAAACCTGACGTCAATGTGCCTGTTTCCCATAATACAGTGGACAGGCACCCAGCAATTTTTAAAAAATCATTAATGGGAAATTGAGCTTGTTAACAAGCCAATTGACCAGAATATTATGCTGCCCACACCATAATGTGGTTGGCGTAGGCAGGTGGGTGAGAATGGGGAGTTCTCTTTTTCGCCATCTGAGGTGAAAAAGTGGGAAGGATGGAGGTTACATTCTGTGCAGAGTTCCCCGTGCACAGCAAGGGCACTACCCCCCCCCCCCCCACAACCACCACCACCACCCCTCCCACAAACCCAACCCTTGCAGATGATACCCTCTCTCTCTTTGTGCCTCTCTGCCTGGCCTGGCCTCCAAAACCCACACCCCAAACCCCTGCACCCCCCCACAGCCACCCCGGCCACTAGGGTGCCTGATCCCTCCTCACCCAAGAATCCCAGCAGCACCCACTACTGAATTCTGGCACTGCTGGAGCTGCTGGCCAATCAGATTGGCTGGCAGCTCTCAAAGGTGGGGACTTTCTCCCAGTGAGGGGGGCGGAAGTCCAACCCTCAACTTGTCAAGGCTGCCGGCAGAGTTTTATCGCTGCTGGATGGCCTTTGTTAAAGTTGGTGGCACGACTGTCATGTAGCATTGATACATTGAAAAAGAAGCTAGATAAGTGCAGGAGGGGAAAATGAATAAGGATATGGTGATAAGAGTTTGATGAAGTGGAATAGGAGGAGGCTTGTGGAGCATAAACACCAGCACAGACTAATTGAGTCAAATGGCTCCCTTTCATGTTGTAAATAATATGCATTTTTTTCTTATTATATATATTTAAATGAATTAAGCAACAGACCAACATTTTTGGCAAAGGCTGAAGCTATACCATTATTGAAGTTAAAATGGGAAAGTTTATGTACAAGTAGAAAGAGCTTGATGGACCAAGAGCACCAAACGTAACCTTTTTCCTGACTTATTAATGAGAACCATTCATGATGAACCTAATTATTTAAAAGCCTGTGTATTTTTTGGGTGGGTAAGTGCTGTGTAAAACTTTTTCTGTTTTTCAAGCTTACAGGTCCTACAGATTGTAGATACTTTGATACCTATCCTCCTGATAAGGATATTCCCCCAGATGAATTTTCAGGCTGGGACAAAGATTTTTAGATCAATGACAAGTCCCTACTCTATGGGGATAAGAAAACTGCAGCTGTTACTGTTATTCAATGTTCATAAAGCAATCTGGTCAATTTCCTGTTATATGTATATTCTGACATGTGGCATTGTTATCAATCGACTTGCATGAGCATCTCTGAATAAAGTACATACTAACTATTATAAAAAAGAAAGGAAATAACTTCAAAAAGTTTGAAAAAAAATCAATTAAAAAATTGTTTTGGTATTATCTTTTCCATTTAAAACATTTTCCACTTAAATAGCTGCTGAAGCCCTTTAAGTCAGCTTGCACCTTGTGAAAGCATGTCTTCAGTCTGTGCTAAAATGGTTGCACCATGTGGCCAGGCCGCTCATGTGGAAATGCTGAATAGCCAGAGTAAACAGCTGTACAGGTGCAGTCAGTAGTAGCACTTGCATTGCAATGTTTCTCCTCAATTTACACATGCCTGAATTTTGAAGTTACCATGTCTTTGGTCAGGCAGCCGCTTTGTCTTTGTTTGAAGACCTATCGGGCTTTCTAAATATAATGCTGATTTCACCTCCAGAGTACATTTGTGGCGAGTTGGGTACAATCATCTTCCTTCCTGTCTTGGCTGTTGACATCATTTCCTAATACCTTGCACTTATCCTACAATTATTTATTTTTAAGCTTCTGCTAAATTATACAACCTAACCAACTTTATTTTCACAAAACACTTCTACTTCTGGCTAAACATTTGTAACCTTTCTCTTTCTATCAAAAGGCTTCTAATATTGCTCCATACATTTCTAAAATGATCTAAAGCTTTCTTCTCTAAGTACCTTCCTTTATAAGAATTAAAGCACTACTTCAGGAAGCCTGATCAATTAATCAGTATTCATAAATACAGGAATTTCAATTAAAATTTGCAAAAGAACACCCACAAATTCTTAGTTGCCCAATTTATTCAAAGGACTTAAATGCAACCCCAAAAGGCAAGAATTCTGTGTTTTCGAACCAAATTCTGTACTATCTCTTAAAATGTTCAGCTAGCATGGACAGATGAATAATTAATTACCCTTACGTCTGCTAAGCCATAACTTCAGTGGGAGTTCAAGGGAACTCACCAGAAAAAGGCTCTGGTTATGCCAGTTTCATAACAATTCCAGAAGTTCCCTGTCAGCCTTGTAGCTGGGTAGAACCTCTATCCACCCCTTACGAGGCCAATAACTTCAAAGGATTTTGGACTGGAGCAGGCATTCCCTATGATGGGATATTTTACTTCGCTTTGAGGCCAGTACACTGAGAGAGATGATACTGGCCTTCTGATGAACTGAGGTGTGCTGTATCTGGTGGGGGCGGTGCCACCAGATGGAAAAAAATCAGTAAAACTTGGGAAACAATTGGTACTGGTCCAAACTGGTCTTGTCTACCTTAACATGAAACTCCAGTTTAGACCAGTACCAGTCATATCCAAGTGTTACTGGTTTTTCCTTAGGATACAGTCCAGGTGGGTTGAACTACCTGGACACCGAATGAAAGGAAAACCATATTTTGAAGCTTTGTGTCTCCCCTTTTACACAAGGGAGAGATAACTGAAATCTCATGGAGTGGAGCACTAGTACATTCCCAACCCCTCTCTGCCTCTCTGGTGGACAGATACCACATTTGCTGACTGCATGGGGGCTGGTGGCTGCTGAAGAGGTGCCTGTAAAGGTGCAGGCATCTGTTGGCCCTAACAAAATGAGGTGTCTTTCCTCTGACATCACAAACTCAGTGACGTCAGCAATGGAAGAATCACTGGAATTGTGGTGTGTGGATTTTCGGAGCGTGTGCAACAAGTGTGAGCAGCAGTGACAGTGAATGGATTATTGTATTGACATGGGAATTAAAGCCTTCGGCAGATGCTAATATAGACATATTGATCTGGCTGTGGAGGCATTTAGTTTGTGTTTTAACCTAGGCAATGTACTACTTTGGCCAATGCTGAAGGACATAGCATATGACCACAGTTCAGGTGTGCTGAATATAAAAATATTTCATTTGTACCTTAGCCAGAAGTATGTTAATATACGTTTTGTTTGCTTTCCCACTTTAGTTACTCTCCATAGAGTTGTCTAAAGAGCAGAGGATTAATAGCTGTTTTTAGAATGACCTAAACAGCTTTCTTTCTTTTATATTGGTTGCCCCATTAAGCACAATCTAGTGTGATATGGCTCTTCATTCAGAGTCAATACGCGAGGTTTCAAGAAGCTAAAAAATAAACTACAAAAATCTCATTAATCCATAGACTGTTTGACACTCTAATGTCTGACAATTTGAAACTACTCCTTTAGGCAGACTAGAGACTTTGGGCTGGATTTTCATCTTCAAGGTGGGTGACGGGAGTCAGGAAATTCCCTGGCTCGGCACACCAGAATTGGGATAAAGTGCCTGAAAAGTCAAAAATTACATTTTGGAGGGGCAGGTGCTAACTAGAGTCGGGCCCAACATCTCTGTAAGGAGTTCGGAGGTAGCCACAGTACTTACAGTTTCTGCTACTGATACTTTAAAGGGCCCTGATGATTGACTTTTATAGGGCTGTAGTAAAAGACATTTTTATGAATGAATGAGTTTTTTTTAAAGCTTTTTCATAAATGCTATTGTTACTATAGGGTTCAATGCTTCTGTACAGAATGTATACTGGGTGAATGGGCATGAAGTGCCATAGGTTGGCATGGAGAGTATGAGGGGCTGTGAGGGGCATACGTTGGCATAGAGGGTATGACAGGCCATGGGGGGTGGGTGGAGGGACATAAGTTGGCAAAGGGCCAAGAGCAAGACATTTTGAACTTTTCATAAGGTTCCTTCATCCAGACTATGGTTCACGACACTTGTGAGGGGGCATGAATCACGAGTCCTTGAAAAACTGGCCGACTCCACAAAAACTGCAGGGGGCTAGGAGATGCCTATCCCTGGCCAGGACTGGAGTGCAGGGTGCAGGTTCATGACTTCTTGGACCAGTCCGCAACTTTATCCAGCGCTGGTGAAAATTAGGCATTGGGAATGGGGCTGGGAAACTGGAATCAGGTCCCGGCCGTCATTTTTAAAGGTCCGCGTGGGTCAAAAATCCAGCCCTTTGTTCTAGCAAGAGAGGAGTAGAGATCTTATTAATGGGAAATAACAAACCTGCACACGACAGAGATTCTGGAGTTTTATATGATACAAGAGTAGGAAACGATGGGTAAATGGTTTCATCTTTGAGTGTGCATGTCAGGCATTCAAAAACATGATCCACCCTTTCCCCAATTTTCAGGAGCACCAAAAAATTGAAATTATTCTTTGTTGTGGCATCAATTACCTGAAATATCATGATACTTCATGTGCACATTTAACACTGTTGCTTCCAGTAACTCATCGCGCTTGGTGTTTGTGTGTGTATTATATCTAAATATGGCCCAAATAGATGTCTTACCATACCACTATCACTATACAAAAGAAATAACAGACTTTCATTGTATTGTTCATGAATATTGTTCACAAAAGGGATTCACAGGCATTAAGTTCTACTGTATTTTGTAAACATGACTTTTATGGAATGCCATCATGGGGAAGAAGGTTGTATATCATGTAGTGTATGTTGCCAATTGATCCTCTGAAGTGATATAGACTTATTCCCCACTGTTCATTGAATTCACATCGATAGAATTTTAAGAACAAAATACAGTTATGCACATGAATGTCAACAAAGAATCAGAATGAAAATAGGATGAAGACAATATGCTTTATCTGCTATTTTCAAATGTTCAGAAGAAAAATGCTTAAAAAACTTATTTCGAAAATAAATTCTTAATAAAGTACAAGTCTGTTATGGTAAGTTCTTAGCTGGTGTTCCTAAATCATAAAAGTACAAATTTAGTTATTTCCTCTTGTCAGTGTTAAGAAAAAATATGCTTTGTATTTGAAGTTTGGTTTATATATTTTTAATAAAATTTAGATGCACAAAAATAAAAATTGTGATGGTATTTTTAATTCAGAGATGTACTGAATGCTTTAATATTTCAAAAATGGAATATGAAGAAAATGCAGATAAATTCCATAAACCTGTGCCTGAAGTGAAGTAATTTTACTGAGACTACCATACCTTCAAACAATCAGGGAAAGATGTCAACTGAGAAATCGTTTCTCTAAGTTTAACCACAGGTTAATATTTGCTTTTCTCTGTGACCTACTTTTCTCAAAGCATTTTCACTATGCAAAATATAAGCCTGAAGATTACTGTGTATATTATCATAAAACTGTATTAAGCATTTGTATAAAAATACCACAGAGTCACTTGCAGGCTATTGAGACAGACAGCATGGTTTTGATCTGTCAGTATAGGTTGTTTTCTAGGGTCCCAAGATTCCTGGGACAGGAGAGGGAAGAAAACCTCGCCCATGAAGCCGGCAGGAATTTGGGGAGGAACCCAGTTACATTGGGATTCTGCTCCATTTGTACAGCTCTTTAACTTTCAGAAAGTGGGAGACTGCGAACGAAGATCTTCACCTGCTTTCCCTGGGGACTTCACGAAGAGAGTTGTTTTGGGGCTTCCTGAGAAAGACTGCTTGCTTTACTTCCTGTTGGATCCAATGGAAATGACACCTGTTGCCACTGTGAGCCCAGCAAAGGCAATAAGATGCAGGATGGGATCACTTATCTTCCAAAGACAGTCCAACAGCTCCTGTGGGAGCTGAAGAGTTGGACTGCTCTTCGTCTGAAAAAGATTTTCCCAGGATTCCTACACTGGGTCGGAATGACATGGCACCACTCCAACTTTCTGGTCCTTCATTGGGAAGGACAACATTAATGTGTCCTTAAAGGATACTTACATGGATGGGCAGGGATTCAGCTTTCCTACACCTGCAGCAGCAAAGTAGCTGCACAGGAATTTTGGGGCCTAGTTGTCTAACACATAAGAGACAACCTTGATACCTAGCAAAAGAACATTTTATCACAATTGTTTTCTGCTTTCAAAACTTGATCAAA
Organism: Cetorhinus maximus; assembly: GCF_964194155.1. Lineage (NCBI taxonomy): Eukaryota > Metazoa > Chordata > Chondrichthyes > Lamniformes > Cetorhinidae > Cetorhinus > Cetorhinus maximus. Next base: position 93,009,198 of record NC_135879.1, on the reverse strand, counting down.
AATTCTTTGTCAGAGTAGAATCGTCAGTTTAAATAACATTGGTAGATGCCCATAGTTAAATGAGCACACCTTGAGTGCCTGCCAAAGGACAAGTGAAAGAAGACACTGGCTAGCTGCCCACTAGCCAGTCAACACCACCACTTCACATTATTTTCTACTAATGAGTGCTAATATTGTGTTAGATTGTGGTTATACTGTTGACAGAATCCAGGTTGTGCCCCCAGTTGGTCCCCATTACTGCTACTCAAATAATTTGCATGCTGGGTTCATCATGCACCACTCTCGTATAAGGAGGATCCAGGTGGTTGAGTAGTGGAGAGACCAGAGCCAAGAACACTCCAAAAGCAAAATTGTACAGATGCTGGAAATCTGAAATAAAAACAGAAAATACTGGGAATGCTCAGCATGTCTGGCAGTGTCTGCTGGGAGAGAAACAGTGTGTTCTAGGCTGTGACCTTTCCTGTGGGAATAATTTCCCTCCTTTCACACCCTCCTCTTCCCACAACATCAGGAGTCAGATCTGGAGTGGTTGTAAGGCTTGCTTACCCCAGGCCCCTGTGTGGGGGTTTGCACCATCAGAAATCTTGCCTCGTCAGCTGCCCGTATCCAACATGCACCGCTCTCGCATCTAAGGTGGATTGGAAGGTTATGGCCAGTACCTCCACAATTTCCACCCTTCTCTGTGGCTCAGATGGTATCATGCTCGCCTCTGTGTCACAAGGTTCTGGGTTAAAGTTCCGCTCCAAGGCTTCAATAAAAATCAAGGCTGACACTCTAGTGCAGTACTGAGGGCCTGCTTCACTGCTGGTGGTACAATCTTGCAGTTAAGATGTTAATTCGAGGCCCCAGCTGGTTGGGGTACTTGGTTGGATGTAAAAGATCTCATGACACTATTTCGAAGAAGAACAGGGGTGTTATCCCTAAGATAAAAGCAAAAAACTGCGGATGCTGGAAATCCAAAACAAAAATAAAAATACCTGGAATAACTCAGCAGGTCTGACAGCATCCGCGGAGAGGAAGACAGTTAACGTTTCAAGTCAGTTCTGTTGAAGCGTCATACGGACTCGAAATGTTAACTGTATTCCTCTCCGCAAATGCTGTCAGACCTGCTGAGTTTTTCCAGGGGAGCTATCCCTGGTGTTCAGGCCAATATTTGTACCTCAGTCAACATCACAACAAAACAGATTATCTGATCATTATCACATTTCTGTTTGTGGGAGTTTGCTAATAATAAATTGGCTGCCACCTTTCCTACATTGCAACAGTGACTACACTTCAAAAGCACTTTAAGACGTCTGGTTGTTTTGAAAAGTGCTATATAAGTGCAAGTGTTTCTATAATATCCTTTAGGGAAGGAAATCTGCTGTCTTCACTTAGTCTGGTCTACATATGACTCCAGACCCACAACAACATGGCTGCCTCTTAAACGTACTCAGAAATTGAGGTTTGGGGCCGATCAGCCATGATATTATTGAATGGCGAGGCAGGCTTGAGGGGCGGAATGACCTACTCCTGCTCCTATTTCTTATGCTCTTATGAAATATCCTAGCAAGCCTCTCAGTTGTACCAAACTGCTACAAAGTCAAAAAGGAATCAGGCATCAACCTAGGAATCAGAAATGACAAAAACACACTCAGCCTTGTCCACCCTGCAGAGTCCTCCTCATTAACATATGGGGATGTTTTCAAAAATTGGGAGAGCTGTCCCACAGGCTTGTTAAGCAAGAGCTTGACATAGCCATATTCAGCGAATCATATCATACATCACCACCCCTTGGTATACCCTCTCCACCAGAAGGACAGACCCAGCAGAGGTGGCAGCACAGTGGTATGCAGTCTGAAGGGAGTTGCCCTGGGAGTCATCAACATTGACTCTGGACCCCATGATGTCTCATGGCATCAGGCCAAAGATGATTAATGAAACCCCTTGCTGATTGCCACCTACAACTTCCCTCAGCTGATGAATCAGTGCTCCTTCATGTTGAACACCACTTGGAAGAAGCACTGAGGGTGGCCAGGGCACAGAATATACCGTGGCGGGGGCAGGGAGGAAACTTCAAATGTCCATCACCAAGAGTTGCTCAGTAGTACCACTAATGACTGAGTTGGCTGAGTCCTGAAGTTGCTATATTGGGTCTGCAGCAGATGGTGAGGGAGACAACAGTAGGAAAAAATCTACCTGACCTTGTCTTCACCAATCTGCCTGTCTCAGGAGCACCTGTCCATGAAAGTATTGGTAGGAGTGACCACCCCATGGTTCTTGTGGAGATGAGGTCCTGTCTTCACATTGAGAATACCCTCCATCGTGTTGTGTGGCGCTAATACAGTGTGAAATTAGATAGATTTCGAACAGATTTGGCAACTCAAAAGTGGGCAACCATGAGGCGCTCTGGGCCATCAGCAGCAGCAGAATTGTATACAACCACACTGTAACCTCATAGCCCAGCATATCCCCCACTCTACCATTACCATCAAACCAGGGGATCAACCCTGGTTCAATGAAGAGTGCAGGAGGGCATGCCAGGAGTAACACCAGGTAGAACTAAAAATGAGGTTTCAACCTGATGAAGCTACAACACAGACTACTTGTGTGCCAAACAGCATAAACAGCAAGTGATAGACAGAGCTAAGCGATCCCACAACCAACGGATCAGATCAAAGCTCTACAGTTCTGCTACATCCAGTCGTGAATAGTGGACAATTAAACAACTGATTGAAGGAGGAGGCTCCACAAATATCCCCATCCTCAATGAGAGTGCACATCAGCGCAAAAGACAAGGCTGATGCATTTGCAACTATCTTCAGTTAGTAGTGCCAATTGGGTGACAGGAACATAGGAACAGGATTAGGCCATTCAGCCTGTTGAGCCTGCTCTGCCATTTAATTAGATCATGGCTGATCATCTACCTCAATGTTACTTTGTTCCTTATTCCCATATGCCTGGATGTCATTAGTATCCAGAAATGTATCGATTCTGACTTGAACATGCTAAATGATTGAGGTTCCACAGCCCTCAGGGGTAGAGAATTCCAAAGATTAACCACCCACTGAGTGAAGAAATCCTTCTTCATCTCAGTCTTAAATGGCCTGAGACTGTGCCCTCTGGTTCTTGACTCACAAGCCGGGGGAAACATCTGTCTTGCATCTACCCTGTCATGCCCTGTAAGAATTTTGTAAGTTTCAATGAGATCACCTCTCATTCTTCGAAACTCTAGAGAATATAGGCCACGTTTCCTCAATCGCTCCTCTTAAAACAATCCTGCCATGCCAAGGATTAGTTTGGTGAACCTCTGTTGCACTCCCTCCATGACAAGTATATCCTTCCTTAGATAAGGAAACCAAAACTATACACAATCCTCCAGGTGAGGTCTCACCATGGCTCTATACAACTGCAGCAAAACATCCTTACTCCTGCACTCAAACCCCCTCGCGATGAAGGCCAACATATCATTTGCCTTCCTAATTGCTTGCTGCACATGCATGCTAACTTTTAGTGACTCATGAACGGACACCCAGGTCCCTTTGGACATCAACACTTCCCAACCTCTCACCATTTAAGAAATACTCTGCCTTTCTGTTTTTTCTACCAAAATGGATAACTTCACACTTATTCATATTATATTCCATCTGCCATGTCCTTGCCTATTCACTTAGCCTCGCCAAGTTTACTTGGATCCTCCTCACAATATACATTCCCAACTAATTTTGTGTCATCAGCAAATTTGGAAATATTACATTTGGTCCGCCCATCCAAATCATTGATATGGATTGTGAACAGCTGTGGCCCCAGCACTGCTCCTTGCAGTACCCCATTAGTAATAGCCTGCCATCCTGAGAATGATTGTCTATTCCTACTCTCTGTTCCTGTCTGTTAACTCATTCTCAATACACACCAGTATATTACCCCCAATCCCATGTGCTCTAATTTTGTTTGCTAACCTCCTGTGTGGGACTTTGTCAAAAGTCTTCTGAAAATCCAAATACACCACATCCATTGTTTCTCCTCCATCTATACTATAGGTAACATCCTCAAAACACTCCAAAAGGTCTGTCAAACATGATTTCCCTTTCATAAATCCATGTTGACTCTGCACAATCATATCATTATTTTCCAAGTATCTCATTATCACATCCTTTATAATAGATTCTAACATTTTCCCTACCGCTGATGCCAAACTAACAGGTCTCTAGTTCTTCATTTTCTTCCTCCCTCCCTTCTTAAATAGTGGGGTTACATTTGCTACATTCCAGTCTGCAGAAACCTTTCCAGAATCTATAGAATTTTGAAAGATAACCACCAATCCACCCAAGATCTCTATAGCCACCTCCTTCAACACTGAGGGATGTAGCTCATCAGGTCCAGGGGATCTATCAACCATCAATCTAATTAACTTTTCGAGTGCTACCTCTTTTTAATACTAATTTCTTTCAGTTCCTCTTTTTCACAAGCTACTTTGTTCCCAAGTGTTTCTAGGAAATGTTCTGTTTCTTTCTCCGTGATGACAGACATAAATTGTTCATTTCTCCACCATTTCCTTATTCTCCATCATAAATTCTCCTGTCCCTGCCTGTACTGGACAACAAGAAAGAATTTAACCATTGTCCCTTGATGTTCAATGGCATTACCATCACTGAATCCCCCACTATCAACATCCTGGGTGTTACCATTGACCAGAAACTGAACTGGACTAGCCATATAAATACTGTGGCTACAAGACCAGGTCAGAGGCTTGGAATCATGCGGTGAGTAACTCACCTCCTGACTCCCCAAAGCCTGTCCACCATCTACAAGGCACAAGTTAGAAGTGTGATGGAATATGCTCCACTTACCCTGGACGAGTGAAGCTCCAACAACACTCAAGAAGTTCGGCATCATCCAGGACAAAGCAACCCATTTGATTGGCACCCCATCCACAACATTCACTCCCTCCATCACCAACACAGTAGCAGCAGTGTGCACCATCTACAAGATGCACTGCAGGAACTCACCAAGCCTCCTTAGTCAGCATCTTCCAAACCCATGACCACGACTATCTGGAAGTACAAGGGCAGCAGATAGATGGAACACCACCACCTAGAAGTTCACCATCAAGTTAGTCACCATTCTGACTTGGAAATATATTGCTGTTCCTTCATTGTCACTGGGTCAAAATCTGGGAACTCCCTCCCTAACAGCATTGTGGGTGTACATTTCATCACAGGGTCTGCAGCAGTTTAAGAAGGCAGCTCATCAAAGCAGCTCATCAAGGGCAATTAGGGATTGGCAATGAATGCTGGCCGAGCCAATGATGCCCACATCCTGTGAATGAGTGAAAAAAAAAATGTCCAGGTATAATGACCATGTTCAACAAGAGAGAATCTAACCATCGCCCCTTGACATTCAATGGCATTACCATCGCTGAACCCCCACTATTAACATCCTGGTGGGTTACAATTGACCAGAAACTGAACTGGGTCAGCCATACAAATAGGTTGGTTACAAGAGGCTGGGAATTCTGTCGGGGAGTAATTCACCTCCAGACTCCCCAAAGCTTGTCCACCCTCTAAATGACACAAGTCAGGAGTGAGGTGGAATACTCTCCACTTGCCTGGAAAAGTACAGCTCCAACAACACTTAAGAAGCTCAATGCCATCCAGGACAAAGCAGCTAACTAGATTGGCACCCAATCCACCTACTTAAACATTCAGTCCCTCCACCACCAGTGCACAATAGCAGCAGTGTATATCATCTACAAGAGCACTGCAGAAACTCACCAAGGTTCCTTCCACAGCATTTTCCAAACCTGCAACATCTACCACCGAGAAGGACAAAGGCAGCAGTCACATGGGAACACCATCACCTGGAAGTTCCCCTCCAAGCCACACCAGCCTGACTTGAAACTATATCGCTGTTCCTTCACTATCGCTGGGTCAAAATCCTGGAACTCACTTCCTAACAGCACTGTGGATGTTCCTACAATGCATGGACTGCAGCAGTTTAAGGTGGCGGCTCACCACCACCTTCTCAAGGGTCATTAGTGATGGGCACCAAATTCTGGCCTAACCAGTGATGCCCACGTCCTGTGAAAGAATAAAGTAAAACATCATCAAACGCATCCCATTCGGTTCTGGAGACTTATCAACTTTTAAAGTACAGTCAACCTATCCAATGTCTCTTCTTTATCAATTTTTAGCCCATAAGGTATCTCAACGACACCCCCTTTCACTGTGATTTTGGCTACATCTTCTTCTTTAGTAAAAACAGATGCAAAGTACTCATTTAGTACTTCAGCCATGTCTTCTGTATCCATGGACAGAATGTTACGGGCCCTCACCAGTGGGTTTGCAGGCTGGGTGGCCTGTAAAATTCCACAGGCGGGTCTTGCAATGCTGTCCTGCCCACTCCAAACTGTCCACAATTTTATGAAGGGAGGGTGGGTATGGGCTAGGGCAGCCCACCCACCCTCCCTCATCCCAACTGAGGCCCTTAAATGACTAGTGGCCACTCAAGGGCCATTTCCTGCCCAGGTTAAATTTTAAAGCCAGTAAGAAGAGGTGAGGAATGGAGGCAAAGCCTGGCAGGTTAGCCTGCTTGGGCCTTGGGCAGAAAAGGGGGGGTCCCGCCTTCACTGGCCCCTTTCCCAATTGGGTCCACCTGTCCAATGTCTGCCTTCCAAGATGTTCCCCTCGACTGGCCTCTCCATCAAGAGCCTAGAGCCCCTCTCCACATCCCCAGGGCCCCCTCTCCTGTCCCTGTGGTGACACCAGAATCCCCATCCCCCACCCCCCCACAACCTCACTCTGCACTTACCTCCATCCTGACTCAGGCATTTAGACTTGTAGGACTGCCTGTAGTTTAGCTGGCAGCTCACTGAGACAGGATTTCCCCCCGAGAGAGGGGCAGAAGTGTTGGCCCCAGCCAATTAAAATGGCTGCGAGGCTGCCGACATTGGTGAGGATGCTTTCCCCACCGACCCTTCTGGTGGCGGAGCGGAAAACCACATTGCCCATTAAATCCTGCCCCACCCCTCCTCTTACTACCCTTTCACTATCTATATGCTTATTGAAGGCTTTTGGATTCCCTTTTAGGTTAGCTTCCAGTCATTTTTCATACCCTCTCTTTGCTTCTCTGATTTCCTTTTTCACTTCCCATCTGAGCTTTCTATATTTAACCTGGTTTTCACTTGTATTATCCAGCTGACATCTATCATGCACACCCTTTTACTACTTCTGTGTGGTAGTGGAGCTTCTCCAAGTCTCTGGACATGGAGGAGCAGGTGGAAGGCTCACCTGCACACAGCCCTTCCCAAACCAGAATTTAGGTTGGATATTACACAAAGCAGAAACCAAATGGCTCCACTTTCTGTCCTGAATTCCAACCCCCAGCAACTGATCTACCACTCTCTGCCCTGCTCAATCTGCGAAATTTCAATCCCTTGTGCTTGAACCTACAAATCCATGTTAGCTAAATTACTATTCTTAGTAAAAAGTAAAAATATAGGAACAAGAGTAGGCCATTTAGCCTCTTGAGCATGTTCCGCCATTCAAAGAGATCATGGCTTATCTGCAAACTGAATCCTTATACCTGCCCTTGCTCCATATCCCTTAATACCTTTGCTTAACAGCCTCTATCGATCTGCAATTAATGATCATCTCTAAGCACTGTTAATAATTTCATAGCTAATAGTTTTTCACTAATGACATTGAAAAATATGATGTTCTGCAATAATAAAACTATCTGCTTCAAATTTTCTGTAGCACTCTATGTTCCATAACCATTTTAAAAGCACAGCACCTCCTCTAAAATAAAAAGAATACTGTGCCAAAGAAGTAATCCTTCTCCCTTACTTACATATGTAGAAGAACTAAAACACAACATTATGGGTATAGAACTTACAACATTTCAGTTTAATTATCAATTCCTAAACTCATCAAACAAAATAGAGCTTGAAATCTACTAATTGTTCAAAGGAGGCAATTTTAATTTCTGACTAACTCAAACTCAGCAACACTGAACTGCACATAATGTGTACATCATTTAGTAACCAGCATACAAACTGTAAAGTGGCTGACTTGGGTGAGAATAAATACAGCTGTCATATACTTAATCTGAAAACTGTTTCATAAGTGACTTCACCATCCAGCAAACTACACTAGCCCACCATCTGGGTGGTAGCTGGATATTCCTTTAAGCCACAAACAATAACTTAGGAACAAGTAAATTTACAGGTATTACTATCTGACAGCTTAATTGGATCAATAAATATTTTACTATTATTAGCAATGGAATTTATTGTGCAGGCAGAGATGTGCCCTTCTCAAATATTTGATGCTGCCTTATATATGAAGCACACAAAGAGTAAAGGCAGGAAAGGACCAGCAGACCCACCAATCCTCTCCCATACTGTCATGGTGCAATTTCTGCACACTATGGTCTCCCCACTCTCCCCTCCTCCTGCCACACACCCTGTCCCTCCCCTGGTCTGTCACGCAATCATCTGGAAGATGCAAATTACATGAAAAAGCCTAGGTTATTATAGAGAAAATAAAGAAAACTTTGGGAGTTTCCTCTAAGACAAGTTTCATGGATCACAATGGCTGAGAGTTTGGGTTGAGGGGGCGCGGATAGGGGAAATGATATATTCATAAACTGCACCTTTACTCTATGTGACAGGCTTTAGAGATCGGCTGATCTTTATCAGTTCTTCATTTTTTGTAAGTTACCCCTAAAGACAGCATTAAATATTTTAGATGGACTTCCTCACAGAGATAATTTGTTTACTCCAGTATTGGCCTCCTATTCTAATAGTGGTGCTAATGTGCAGAATAGAAGGTGCATCAACAAAGCAAAACAGGCCTCCGTTTAAAGCACACCTTGGGAGAGATTGTCACTGGCACATTGGGTGTAATAAAATTGATTGGTGTAGTATATTGGCCACCAACTAGTGGGAGGGATGTGGAGAAACAAATTTGCAAAGAAATTACAGAGAGGTGCAAGAATCATAGAGTAATGACAACAGGGGACTTCAATTATCCAAATATGGACTGGGAAAGGAATAGTACAAAGGGACAGGAGGGCTGAGAGTTCCTGGGATGCGTTCAAAATAATTTTCTGCATCACTATGTTTCTAGTCCAACTAGAGGACATTCATGTTTGGACCTGGTTCTGGGGAATGAGTTGGCCCAAGTGGATCAACTATCAGTGGCAGACCCTCTAGGGGACAGTGACCATTGCATCATAAAGTTTAGGTTAATCATGGAAAAGGACAGGAAACAATCCAGAGCAGGGATGATTAATTGGCGAAAGCCAACTTCAATGGGATGAAAATGCATCTGAGTCAAGTGAATTGGAATCAAAGTTAGCAGAAAAGATGGTGGCTTAACAGAAGAAAAAGTATTGCAAGCAATGTCAAGGCATATTCCCTTGAAGGGGAAAGGTAGGGTCGATAAATCTAGAGTACCCTGGATGATGAGAGAGAGAGAGCAAAAGATGAAAGGGAAGAAGTGCTCATATGACAGATGTCAGGTAGAAAATACAATGGAGAATCAGGTTAACTATAGAAGGAGCAGAGGGGAAGTGAAGAAAGTAATAAGAAAAGCAAGGAGGGAGAATGAAAAGAGGTTGGCAGTGAACATAAAATGGAATCCCAAGGTCCTCCATAAGCATGTAAATAATAAAAGGATGGTAAAAGAAAGAGTAGGGCTGATTAGGGACAAAAATGGAGACTTGTATGTGAAGGCTGGAGAAATAGTGCAGGTGTTGAACGAATACTTTGCATCTGTCTTTACAAAGGAAGAGGATCCTACCCAGGCTGAGGTGAGAGAGGAGGTAACTGGTTTACTAGAAGTACTTACAATTGAGAGGAAAGAGGTGTTGGAAAGGCTATCTTTATTTAAAATAGGTAAGGTACCAGGACCAGATAAGATGCATCTAAGGGTACTGAGGGAAGTAAGAACGAAAATTGCAGATGCACTAGTGATAATCTTTCAGTCTTCCTTAGACGCAGGAGAGGTGCCAGAGGTCTGGAGAGTTGCAATTGTTACGTCCTTGTTCAAAAAGTGGTGCAAGGATAAAGCCGGCAACTACAGACCAGTCAGTTTGACCTCAGTGGTAGGGAAACTTCTGGAACCTATAGTACGGGCTAAAATCAATAGCCACTTAGACAAGTGCAGGATAGTAAAGGAAAGCCAGTATAGATTCATTAAGGGAAAATCATGTTTAACTAACTTGCTGGAGTTTTTTGAGGAGGTAACAGAGAAGGTTGATAAAGGAAACACTGTTGATGTGGTGTATATGGATTTTCAAAAGGCATTTGATACAGTGCCACACAACAGACTTGTGAGTAAAATTCTAGCCCATGGAATAAAAGGGATATTAGGGACTTGGATATTAAATTGGCTGAGTGATAGGAAACAGAAAGTAGTGATAAATGTTTTTCAGATTGGAGGAAGGTTTGTAGTGGAGTTCCCCAGGGGTCAGTGTTGGAACCCTTGCTCTTCCTGATATATATTAATGGCCTAGACTGTGGTGTGCAGGGCATGATTTCAAAATTTGCAGATGATACAAAGATTGGAAATGTTGTCAACTGTGATGGGGATAGTCTTGAGCTTCATAAGGACAGAGATGTTGGTGAACTGGGCAGACAAGTGGCAGATGAAGTTCAATGCAGAGAAGTGTGAGGTGATTTATTTTGGCAGGAAAGATATGGGGCAGGAATGATCCCCCGTTGGGGGGTTGTGCAGGGGCGGGCGGGGGTGGGCGTGAACCCAATCGGCGCCCCCGATCGGGGCCGTGCTGCCAATTTACGTGGGCGGGCCAATTAAGGCCTGCCCAGCGTGATGCTTGCCCAGAAGCGCTGGCGGTGGGGGGGATTCCCCGAGTCAGGGCCTACGCTCTTTCACGCACACGCACATGCAAGAAAGAGTGCAGAAATCTCCCTGAGGCACAGAGTTGCCTCAGGGAGGTTAGTTTAAGTTTTAACTATCTAAATAAAACATTTTAAAACTTTTAAAACATGTCCCCTCATGTGACAGTGTCACATGGGCTGGGACATGTCAATAAATTGTTTTGAAAATTTTTATTGAATTTTTAAACACTTCATGAAACCTCATCCCACCGTGGATGAGACTCCATGAAAAATGCGAAGGTCGCCTGGGCTCTCTGCCTGCCCGCCAACCTTAAGGCTGGATGGGCAGCTCACTTAATTATTTAAATTAGTTTTTAACAGGCCTTAATAGGCCTTTGACAGTTCAGCGGTGCGCAGCCGACTCGGCTACGCGCCTGCTGAACTGAAAACCTAAGTGATGCGCGGTGACATCGGGACGCCCGCCCAACGTCACAGCGCGTCATTTTACGAGTCAGTGAGCGGGCCCCGCCTCCACTCGCCAACCCGAAAATTCTACCCATGGTGAGACAGTATAAAATAAAGGGACAGCCTCTAAAGGAGGTGCAGGAACAGAGAGACCTTGGTGTACATACGTCATTGAAGATGGCAGGGCATGTTGAGAGAGCAGTTAATAAAGCATATAGTATCTTAGGCTTTATTAATAGGGGCATTGAGTAAGGAGGCCATGTTGAACTTGTATAAGGCACTGGTTAGGCCTCATCTGGAGTATTGCATCCAGTTCTGGGTGCCATACTTGAGGAAGGGTGTGAAGGCATTGAAGAGAGTACAGAGGAGATTCACAAGAATGATTCCAGGGATAAACAACTATAGATATGAGGATAGATTGGAGAGGTTGGGACTCTTTTCCTTGGAGAAAAGAAGGCTAAGAGGAGACTTGATAGAGAGATTGAAGATCCTGAGGGGTATGGACTGGGTAAATAGTGAGAAACTGTTCCCACTCAAGAGAACATCAAGAACTAGAAGGCACAGATTCAAAATAATTGGCAAAAGGAGTAAATGTAAAGTGAGGAAAATTTTTTTCACCCAGAGGATGGTTGGAGTCTGGAACAAATTTCCTGAAAGGGTGGTGGAGGCAGGTTCGATCGAGGTATTCAAAAGGGAAATGGATTGCTACCTGAAAAGAGAGAATGTGCAAGGTTATGGGGATAAGGCAGGGGAGTGGGACTAGGTGGAATGCTCTTTCAGAGAGCCAGTGCAGACTAGATGGGCCAAATGGCATCCTTCTGCACTGTAAAGATACTGTGGGTATAAGCAGAACCATGGTACCTGTATAATGGTGAGGTAAAACTTCCTAACTCATTCCAGCTTTTGATCTGGCTGTTTCCATCTTTGGAGTTCAGTGGCCAGAGCACCTACTAGAGTCAGCTGGCAGGTCCTATTTAAAATAAATATTGTCAGTTGCTGAAAGCAGGGAAGTGCTTCAGGCAGCCTCTTGGGTGACCGGCTTTAAGAAAAAACTGGAACTGTCAGTCATTGCTGCTTGTAAGAACTGCTGCTACTGATCTTCAGGCAGCTTCGTGGCTTATCGTTGGGTTTTTAAAAAAAGAATTAACCGCAAAGGTGCCTGAAGGTCAGAAGCAACAGTTTCTACTCACAGCAGCTGTCAGCGCAACTGACAATTCTGATTTTTTAAAAGGCTGTCTTTCAGGTCCGAAGCTCTGGCTGCTCACTCTGGACAATGACATGACAGCAACATTGGACATTGGACATTTGAGCATTGGGTGTTACCACCTACTGGTCAAGAGAGTCTCACTGTGATTTGTAACATCTCCCTCTAATAGCTGGACCTTCCTTTGGGTTTTCTTGCCCCCTGGAAGCTGGAGGACAAGGAGAATTTTCAAAGGGAGGTTAGTTTTATTTTAGACCGTAGCACTGGGCCTACCTAGGTAGGCTGATTACAGGCCTCACCAGAGCTTCTTGCAATGTGAGGGGAGAACTGACAGGGAAGGATTTTTTCCAGGTTGGGATTGTGGCTCTCGGAGCAGAAAAGTATAATTGGGAGTTTGCAAGTTAAAAGAACACATGTACATTAACAGGACCGTGCACAACCTGCAGGCTAGCCTGGGAGCCAGTACGTGACTGTGCATCAATCCGCTAAATTGATTGACCGTGAACTGAGGTGTTTCAGCTTTGAAAGATGTGCTTGTGCCAATCTTTTCAAAAGTAGGTGTTTGAATGGATGAAGGCTACATGGAATGGGTAACGCTTTGCGGCAAGCAACCTTTGCCATCCTGGAGATAAATCGTTCTCTTTCCTTTCCAGTTTTCTTTGAATCTCTGTTCTCTTATACATCTGTTCCCAGTTCCTGGTAGTACACACAGCATTGAGCCTATTTACCATTCACTGCCAGGAATGCTGCGCTGGTATCCTCTGGTCAGGGTGCCCCGATATGTCAAATTGAGTAACCTCACAACTATCTTACTCAACTGCACATCCATTTCACCATGCATCAAGTAGGAGGAGTGTTTTGTATCCCATCCAAAACGCGTAGCAATGTGTCCAATATGCCGAATGACACATTCTGCACTGGGTACTGTCTGTCCTACTTGTAACAGCAGGATTTTCAGGCTTCCAGGGCCTATTCCTGAAACAGGGATTAAACCCTTCTTACTTGCATATAAGAGACCTAATGCTTGTTTGAGCCCCCCTTTGCCCTGACATATGAACATCTCTGGTCCATAAAGGCACCCTCTAAAAATAATAACTTAAAGAAAAATAATTAGAATCACTTAGTTAATGCCGCTAATTAAACTCATCATGGATGTAATCATTGCTAATCAAAAATCAAAGCACTGAATTCACCAACACTGATAGTATACGAGTATGTAATATAATCCATAATGAGAGCAGCCCTGAAAGACTGGACCTGTTATTTGACTGCTTAATAGAATAGTGTTTGGTGGAGTCAGTTCCAAATGACACCTAGTGGTGTAAGTGAGTAACTGAATGCTTGTGAGGCATTGATTGTAGTTAGGATTATAGATAGCAGCAGGGAGAGTGCTGAACGTAGTGTATTGACCCAGTACATTAATACAGTTTCAAATTCTTCATTAAATCACACTTTTTTCTAAAACTCAGATGTCTTCATTATAAGGTGTGCAAGGAGCTGAAAAGATGGGGAAGGAAAAGGATTTAAAAACATAGGAGTCCTGACTAAATTTCACTTTCCATATGTTACTGTTTTTCCTGGTTCTTTGTGAATCACTTCTCTTGAACACTTGCTTTCTCACTTAGTCTCAGTCGTGATCCTCCACTTTGCTGCTTTCCATTTGGCTGGCTACTAAAAATTATTTTTGACTCAACCGTTTTTTGTCTATTTCATTGCCTCAAAAATCTCATCAACAGCTTGTTACTCCTGGAATTATGCTAACACCACTATTCACTTCAAAAGACCCGGACCAAAATCTTCCAAGTAGCTTTGGAGTGTCTATGCTGATAAGACAGGAAACCATGCCCCTATCTGGTCACCTTTAAAAAGGCCACACTTCCGACCCATGAAGCAGAAGAATTCCCTCAGTGCAGGAATCCATGCAGAGAGCTGCAAACAGGATCGGTGCGGAAGGCACTCCCCCTTTTGATGGCACTAGCTATTTCATTCTGGTAAATATTTAAGGGTCCAGCCTTTTAATGAATGGCTAGGTAGGTAGGTGACTGAGGTGGGTAGGTAGGTGGGCACATGGGTGGGTGAGTGAGCGGGCAGTCAGGTTGGCTAGTGGGGTCGGGGCGGAAGATAGTCGGATGATTATCAGATCGGGTCATGGGGGAGCCGGGCGGTTTGGGGGTTCTCTGGCCGGGACAGGGGTAAGGGCCTGGTCGGAGGGGCAGTTGGGTCAGGGAGTAGTTGGGTCGAGGGTGGTAGTTGCGTCGGGTGGGCAATGGTGCAATCGGGGGGCTAATTGGGTCAGGTGGTCAGGGGTGTAGTCAGGTCTGGTCGAGTCAGAGCTAATCGGGTCTAGGGAGATAGTCGGGGGGGTTATTTGAGTGGTCAGGGTGCAGTCAGGTTAGGTCAGGTGATCAGGGCCTAGTTGGGGTGGGGGTAGTAGGGTTGGGGGTGATGGTTAGGTCAGTGGGGGGCTGTTGGGTAGTCATGGGGCTAGTTGGGTCAGGTCAGGTTAGGTCGGGTCGGATGGTCAGGGGCAAAACAGGGTTTGGTTGGGAAGAGTAGTTGGGTCGAGTGGTAGGGGGTTAGCCGGGTCGGGGAATAAGAGTCTGGTTGGGTGGTAGTTGGGTTGGTGGGTAGTTGGATCAAATGGGGGTGGGGGGTAGCCAGGTATGGGGGCAGTCAGCTCGGGGGGGTGGGATCTGGTCGGTGGCGTAATAAAGTAATGTCGAGGGGTAGTCAAGCCAGTGGGTGGGGGTTGGGGTTTGGTCAGTGGGGTAGTCAGGTGGCTGGGGGGAGTGATTGGGTTGAGGGTAAGGGTCTGGTTGGGGTGCCAGTAGGGGGCTCAGGGTGGGAGAAGTGATTGTTGGAGTTACCCAGGTGTTAGACCAGGGGCGGAATCATCCCAGATTTGCACTAAGTGCGGTAGCGGGTGGGTAAAATGACGTTTTACCTGCCAGCTGCAATGACGGGTTTTCACACCGTATCGCCTCAATCCTGCCAGATTATTTATGCATTCCCAGGAAACACGCTGCTTTGATGGTGGGTGGGCTCTTATGCACCCACCATCACCTCACTGCTTCATCACTCCGGACACCATATTTAAAGTCCAGCCACGCGCACACATCTCAGTGCTTCCAAGCCTCGACTAACACAGGGAAGATGTCCACGAAAGGCAAAAGTGCTGCAACCTCCAGGTTTAATGATGCATCACACGGCATTTTGGATACCTTGGAGGCCTGCCGCAAATTCCTCTACCCCCGGCCTGGCTGCAGGATGGGCAGAGGTGTCACCAAGCAGGCTTGGAAGGCAGTGGTCAGCGCCAATGCCCTGAAAAAGAGGACAGTCACCCAGTGCCACAAGAGGATGAATGATCTCCTCTATTCCACCAGGGTAAATCACTCTTCTCATCACTCTCAACCCACGCACTCACAAACCCATCACATATCCACAGGGATCTCACACCTCAAGGGACAACACCACTAACTCTCACACGCACCCTCACATCCCCATCAGGCTCATATCCTCTCGAGCTCGTGTCCTTATTCCTGACCACACAAATATTCCTTACAGTGTCATGTGTCCTGCTCACACTCTCTCTATCTGTTCCCATGCAGGAGAAGCTGGCTCACATCAGCAGGGAGAGGTCCTAAACCGTGGATGGAGTGGCCCACATTAGGCCCCTCATTCACCTTGAGGAGTGTGCCGTCACGCTGACTGGTGAGGACGTGGACCCTGCCTGCTGTGATGGTGAGGGCGGCCGCAAACACCCACCTGAGGATCCTGCACCACATCATCCCTCTCTCAATGCAACTGTGAATGTTCTCTTTCTCTTCTGCTTTTGACTCTGCTGCCATGCACTGCTTATCTCTACTTTGGTTCACAGGGAACTTGGCCAAGGGCCCAACAGCCTCAGCCAGCCAGTCCCTCAGCTCCATCCACATCCTCATCATCAGCCAAAAGGACTCCTGCTCCAGTGGAGAGGTAGAAACAAGCAGCCTGGAAGACCCGTCACCACAGAGGGAGCAGTGGTTCAGGAGGGTAAAGTGTGTGTGTGGCAGGGCCTTTCGGAACCTTGTGCAAGCACTCTCCCACGCACACGGATCTTTCACGTTTCACTCATCTCAATGTCCTGAGCATTTTGATTGCTGCCTGCTGGGGTTCTCTTTCAGTTGTCCATCTGAGTTGACCTGCATCTCCACCCACTCACTGATCACACCCCAATGCAGCGCCTGATCTCACCCACCATGACTCTTGTTTCACTTTCAAATTGGACAGCATGGTGCTAATTCGGTTTTACTTTCGCTATCCCCTCCTTTACCCTCCCCCAGTCACCAATTTCTTCTCCCCCATCACAGTTGACCCTCCTCAGCATCACCTTCCACCTCCACTTTGTGACCTACCAGCCACGTTCCCTTCCTTCCCGAAAATCCGACCCCCAACCACATTTCACCTCCCCGACCTCATCCTTCCCACCCCCAGGGTCCGTATCTGCCTCCGGGTCCCCACCGACCACCCTTGCCACCCCTTCTATCATTACTATTGAACTCTCACCCTCCCACCCTACCACCTCACTCTGCCCTCAGCCATTCTCACCCTTTGTTCATGCCACGCCCACCCTCAGTTCGCTCCACAGGAGGCAGACATGGAACAATCAGACCCTTTCATGCACGTTCACCCGCACAACCCCCCCTCCGCACCCCTTCTTCCCGGAACTCCTCCCCCACCCCCAGTCCTCCCACCCCTCCTGGACTATCCCCCGCTTAGTCTCTCCCCTTCCTGACTCCTTCCTCACCCTTACCTCTTCAGCTACTCTCAGTCCCTGCCCCCCGACTCCTTCCTACAGCCATACCTCTTCCTCCAGCCTCACCCCTGCTCCCTTCCTGACTCCTTCCTCCACTCTTACTTCTTCCTCAACCTTTACTCCCTTCCCTCTCCACTCTCCTTCCCTTGCACCTTGCACCATTACCCCCTCCCAACCTACCCCCATCCTGACACCTTCATTCCCCCCCACCAACTTCCCCCCATCCTGATACTTTCATTCCCCCCCACAACCTCCCTTCCCCCCCAACACCTTTTCCTCTCCCAGTCGATCCTCGACATTCCTCTCCCACCCACTCCATCATCACCTGTTGTGGGCATCAATGGTGATTATCCAACTTCCATGCATTGCTTTGCAGCAGAGCCACGTCGATGAGAATCCACCCAGCATGCCATGGACATTCCTCCAGTGTGCTGTTGCTGTCAGCTTCCAGCTTCTTCTGCTCCTCGGATGTCGGTGATGTGAGCAAAGCCCTGGTGCTAAGCCCCGACTTTTGCACATCACACTTGTCAAGATGTGTTCTGCACTGGCATGTTTTCCCGCCGATGTAGACTGACGATCCAGGAAGGGGGTGGTGTGGAGACAATTCCAGCAGGCATGCCTAATAACAACATTGTAGTTATTATAGTTTAGGAAAATGTTGGACTGTAGCTTTAAGAATAATCCTATGATGAAAGATCACATGAACTGTGCAAACTAATGTGTTAGCAGCACAGGGAACCTCTACAGGAGAGAGTACTTTAGTTATGGAGTTTGCTGAATGCGTGTAGTTGCTACTGTTGTCTTGTAAACAAAGCCAAATGTTTCCACTAAGAAAAATTGTCTGATGTTCAACTCTACGACAAACTGGCAATGAGGATAAATCAGAATTGCTGCTGTACCTTGCCCAGCAATTGTGAGTATTTAAGTTAGTTAAAAATAACAGAAGATATACTCATCCAAAATGTCACAGTTTGGTAGAATCGACCCCCTAGAGCCAGCCACAGATGATTGGTCTCAGTATAAAGAACTTCTTGCATTCTTCTTTCGAGCGAACAAAATCATGGGGGAAGAGAAGAGGAGAGCGATCCTCCTGAGTACCCGTGAGAGCAAAACCCACAGTTTGGTTCGAAGCTTGATGGCCACCAGTGCCCCAGATTCGAAGACTTTTAGTGAATTGGTAGATCTTGTTAAGGGACATTATCAACCCAAGCCCTCAGTTACAATGCAGAGGTTCAAGTTCAATTCATGAAGTAGAGCTCGGGGTGAGACAATCGCTACCTATGTGGCAAAATTAAAGCAACTAACAGAATATTGTGATTTTGGTGAAACCCTGAATGACATCCTCCGAGATCGTTAAGTATGTGGCGTGCAGGAAGACATGATGCAGCGAAGATTGCTGGCTGAAGTGAATCTTGAATTTAAGAAAGCATTAGAAATAGCGCTGGTGATGGAAAGCACTATAAGGGATTCACAAGCACATCAAGGGGCACAAAATGGCG
This sequence comes from Cetorhinus maximus, assembly GCF_964194155.1. Taxonomy (NCBI): domain Eukaryota; kingdom Metazoa; phylum Chordata; class Chondrichthyes; order Lamniformes; family Cetorhinidae; genus Cetorhinus; species Cetorhinus maximus. The sequence continues at coordinate 92,990,410 of NC_135879.1, read as the reverse complement.
CCATGCACCTAATCATGTGGAGACAGTCAGCCGAAAGTGGCGCGAAAATCCAGGGCTCCACCACAAAGCGGGCAACAGTCCCTGCTAACCGAAAAATGATTGGAAGCAGCTTAGCAACTAAATTGAAAAATAACTTTCAGCGACGTGGAAACAATCATTGTTCTAGCAATTGGCAATATAAAAAAGTAGAGTGTTATTTTTGTCACAGAAGTGGACACATAATGAGACAGCGCAAAGTGAGATTTAAACAGGCCTCCAAACAACAAACGAAGTCCAATGAAGTCTACAGTGCAGAACAGTCTAAAACAGCCATTTTGGACATTTATTCAATATTCAACATGAAAGTTGAAAAGACAGAGCCAATGTTTGTTACAGTGCAAGTTATTAAAAATGGAAGTAGACACGAGAGCTTCCACCGCTGTAATAGGGGAACACACTTTCTGATATCTAAATAAGGGCAATCAAGAATTAAATTTGGAACAAACATCTGCAAAGTTGGAAACAAACACAGGCGAAGAAATCCAAGTAAAAGGTTTCACCAGAACAACTGTTCATTATAGAAACCAATCGGCATATCTACCAGTGATGGTATTTAAAGGCAGAGGACCATGCCTTCTAGGGCAAAATTGGTTAAGGGAAATCAACCTTGAGTGGCCAGTGATATTTCAAAAGAAAGCTGGAAGAGTTCCTGTCTTGAAAAAGGAACAAGGCAAGGTACTTCAGAAAGAGCCTAGAGAGTCCAAGGACCGCAACAGGATGAAAAAGGAATGTGCAAGCATTCAACAACCTGAAGATATGAAAACAATCTTAAACAATGACATGGAAGAACAGCAGAAGAAACTCAAGGAGGCCCTGTTGAATGACAGAATTCAAGACCAAGTGAGTAGCCTTCGCAAAGAAAAGAAAAACCTGTTGAAAGACCTTCACACACTATAAGATTCTCTCAGGTCAAAGTTTGTGTCTCTAAAAAAGTACAAGGAAAAACAGGAAGAATTTGACACCTCCCTGAACAACCTGAAGAGTCAGTTGGCAGAGAAGGCACAGCAATATTCAAGTTTCCAAGAGGAAGCTATCAGATAGAAGAAAGAGACAGGAGAGCTGAAGAATCAATTAAATGAAGCTAAAGAAGCTTTGAAAGCAAAAGTTGTAGAACTCTTCAAGAGGTGAGCAGATAATGAAGTCTTGGGTGACACAACTACCAAACTAAGACAAGTTGAGATTGCATCTGAGAGAAGCCTGGCCGACAGTGAAGCCTGAGACTAAATTCTATGGTAAAAAGAAGACATGCAGAAAGAAGCTACACAATTGTTGATGATGTGCTGTCTTTGGACAAGACTGAGCTTAATACTTCCCAATTTGGAGGAGAAGATGGAGAAAAGTCAAGGGAGCAAGAAAGTGTTGCATGACTTGCATAGTTGCGAGAGACCATTTACTGTTGGAGAAACAGTATATGTAAAGAATTTCGGTGGAGGACCAAAGTGGTTACCAGTTAAAGTAAGCTCTGCAACCTGACCATTGTCATACCATGTGGAAGTGGAGGGTTGGATCATCCGTAAGCATGTGGATCACTTAAGAAAAAGAGAGATACCACCTGTAACCATTACTGAACCACTGGTTCCCGTTGAAGATGCTCAACCAAGGACAGACATGCCTGATGTCTCTATGGGAGTGGAAGACATTGAGCTGCAAGTGCCTAATGAGGTACCTGATGTTAATGCAGTCCCAGAGAATGTGCTTCCCACAAAAGAATCTGAAGTTGTGGAGCTGTGACGTTCCACACGGATAAAGGAACCGCCTGAAAGACTGAACTTGTAATTTCATGACCTTTGTAAATATTGCAATTTCATGAGGTAAATATGCTTGCAAACACAAAATGCATAGAAAAGTTAAAGGGGGAGGAATGTAGCAATTATAGTTTTGGAAAATGTTGGACTGTAGATTTAAGAATAATCCTGTGATGTTAGATCACATGATCTGTGTAAATCAATGTGTTAGCAGTGCGGGGAACCTCTACAGGAGAGAGTACTTTATGGAGTTATGGAGTTAACAAAATGCATGTAGTTGCTACTGCGGTCTTGTAAAAAAAAGCCAAATATTTCCTCTAAGAAAACTTGTCTGAAGTTCAACTCTGTAACAGATATGCTGATGTATTACATTGAGGTTCTCAATGTCCAATGGTAAAGAACGTCGCCCGCCATCAGCAGGCTGAGCGGATGATCGCGAACTGGTTTCACGTTGTCATGAGACCAATTGCGCCATATTGTCTGCTCACGCCACCGAACAAACCCAATGCCGGTGGGCACGGAAAATCCTGGCCCGGGTTTTAATCTGTCTAATATTTCCTGGGCAAATAACTGAGTAAGTACGTTGGAAATGGCCCAAGTCTCCGACTCTAACTCAGAGTTGGAGACATTCACGCGAAGTCCTGCAGGGAGCAGGGGAAGTGCCCTTATAGGTTGGCATGTCAGGACTTTCGCAGAGTCCTGATGCGTATTGTCCATCATATGTCCAGTCTCCGACGATGTGGAAACCAGAAGATTTTGGCCTCTGATTAGGATTATGTTATTCTGCAAATAAAAGCTTATCAAATTGGCATATTTTCTGCAGGATAGTTTCTGGGCTGCAACTCTGTAAATTGCAAAAACCTAAGATAACTGCACCCTTTTAAACCACTCTTGTCCTCAGCAGCAAACGCTGTTTAACACAGCAAGTTACCTCTCATACTTATAGTGCTTATCTACAGATACACAAGTTTTCCCTGACTTTCTAGCACTATAAAAGGAAAACATTTCAAAGTAGCTGACAGTTAAATGCTTTATCTTTCATCGTCATCCTCTGTAGCAACAATATTGTGAGGGTAGGGAAATGGAGTTTGAAGTGTAATCTCAGGTGGATTTCTTTAAGGTTTTGAATGGGAGGTTTGCAGTGTGTCACCAGCATGCACTTATTTTCACAAAAGAAAATGGCACAAAGATCACTATTATGGTAAAGAAGTCCTCGATTATTAATCTTGATTGCTAGGATTCAAAGACAGTCAACATTTTGCTCTTATTTAGTTTGTACTTGAATTAAACCACACATTTTTGTGACTACCTTTCATACTGATTTTTAGCAGTAACTTTTAAGGGTATGGGTAGGTTCAGGTCACCAGCCCACACTCTGCATTCCCAACCTGGTTGGCTCCATTGCAGGGATAGGCATGTCCTCCTCCTCAGCAATCTTCATGGAGTTGGGTGAGCTTTTCAATGAGTTGTGGTTCACCTCAGAGGTGTCATGAACCGTAGTCTGCATGAGGGAACCTTTTGAAAGGTAAGTTCAAAAGGTCCTCCTAATGCCCCTATGCCATGGTATGCCCCCCATCAACCCCTATGGCCCCTCATCTCCCCATGCTAAGGTATGCCCCCCACCCAACCCCTCTGGCCCTCCCCAAATGCATATCGAGGCTTGGCTGAGAGCCCAGATGTCTATTAGCATACTGAAACACCTGAGCCCCAGGGAAAACATTGCTTGATTGACAGCTCTGATCTATGCTGTCAATTGCATAATGTCTATTTACACAAGCAAAAGACGTTTCAAGTGTTTGCAGTTACTTCTAATGATAGTTAAAGGGTTTGGTTGATCAACACTTTTATTGGCCTGCAATAAAAATGAGTTTCTTTTACATAATGGAAGGTTATCAATGAATAGGGTTCATTGATTCTATACGTTGTATAGTGGCTGAATGGCATGGAAGTGCCATAACCAGCATATGGGGGCATGAGGGGCCACAGAGGGTAGATGGGGGCATACCTTGGCATGCATGGTATGAGGGGCCATAGGCCATATGTGAAGGGTCATAGCTTGGCATGGAGAGTATGGTGGGCCCTGGGGGGTGGGTGGAGGGCATGAGGTGGCATGGATAGGGAGTGTCTGTGAGGGGAGGGGGTTTGAGGGGTGAGGGCTGGAGGGCCTTCCTCTTTTCCTCTTTTTATTTTAAATGGGCCCAAACCCCACAACACCAAGGTGGCCCTTTTAAACAGCCTAGCTCCACATCCGGCAGCCCCTGTGTGGCTTGGGAGGGCTAGCCTGACTTCAGCCCGCACCCGCCACCCCCCAGGACTGAAAATCATGTCGTTGTCCTTCTCCTGAGGTGGGCGGGCCGAGCCGGGAATTTTCCTGACTCCCACTGACCTGCCATTGGGCTCCTGCCTCCTTATAAGTGGCGAGGCTCTGAAGCTCTGCTCTTTGTGTGTCCCTGAAAACCTCCAGAAAATACCCATTAACTGGCTTTTAAACAGGTTCAATTGCCTTCCACCATTAAAGGAAGTCTCCACCCAGCACACCAGGTTCCTCCAGGAAGCTTCAGCAGCGGCAGGAGCATGTCAGGCTTCCGTCCATTTTAAAACAAAAACAGAATTACCTGGAAAAACTCAGCAGGGCTGGCAGCATCGGTGGAGAAGAAAATTTTGGTTCATTTTGCTGGCCCACCTTTCTTCCAGTCCATTACCCAGGGCACGAGAAAATTCTGCCCACCAGGCCCCTGAGTGTTAGCAGGCCTTAATCATCCCAGGTATTGACAACTCCAGGGCACTAAGGCTGAGTTTCAAGGATTTCGTAAGCCTAGTAATGAGCCTTAGCTATACAAGGTATTGCTTACAAAGGTTTGGGACAGAAATCTTACCATTTTACCTTTGCAGATTTATAGATTACAGGATTTAATCCTCATCTAAAAAAAAGAAATGTACGCAATTTATGAAATTTACATGCTTCTTTTGTTAATTCAGTAAAGATTTTTTTAAGTCATATTTTTCTTGTAATAAAACATATGTTCTCAATCTGCAATTCAAAACCCTCAAACATTGGTGTAGTAGAGGAGAATCAGTTCTCATTCCAGTTGGTCAATCGTGTCCATTTCCCAAGCCTGATAAATTGCCTGTTGGAGATTTATCTTTGGTACAGTGGGATGAGGATCGGGTGCCTCAAAGTGTGTGACTGCTGTCCCTGCTCCCTGCTGTAATTTTCCACAGCTCCCTCTGGCAGCTGGTCTGGACGTTAGATTTGCGGAATGGTGGCTCGAGTTCAAGAAAGCAACTTTTGGAATGTCAAACTCAAATCCAAACGATTGACTGAATACAATGGAATACAAGTTACAAAATGTCATTTAAGTGCGCTTCAAAATATCTTTAACCAGGTGTACTTTTCTTATAATATTCGTTATTTTTGGGCGCTTTATTCTAATTTGCAGGCTCAAACCTATGTTATTCCATGATTTTCATGAGTGTCCTGGCTGAAATTTTTATCAACTCTGCTTCAGATACTGGTTTCATTTTGAAGTATTCTGGTAACCTAACAGATCTAGTTTGATCGGTTGTCATGATTATCAACACCACGGGTGGGATTTTCCAGCCTCGCCTGCCGACAGGGTCATTCGTTCCTTCTGAACGTCATTGGGCTTTTGGCTGGGTCACTGAATCTCCCGCTGCGGCTCCCTCCGCGTCGGGGCCGGAAAATCCCAGCCCACAGCTTTGTATTTCGGATTGGAGCAAGGTTTGGAGTGGAGTTCCCCAGGGATCGGTGCGGGGGCTCCTGCTCTTCCTGGATATATTAATGACCAGGTTGTGGTGCACAGGCTAAATTTCAACATTTCCGAATTATCCGAATTTTGGAAGCATTTTGAGCAGTGGGGAGGATAGTGTATGACTTCAAAAGGACATAGACAGGTTGGGCAGACACGTGGCAGGTGAAATTCAATGCAGAGAAGTGTGAAATGATTCATTTTGGTAGGAAGAGCATGGAGACACAATGTAAGATAAAGGGTACAATTCTAAAGAGGGTGCAGGAGCAGAACGACCTAGGTGTATCAGTACATAAGTCATTGAAGGTGGCAGGACAGGCTGAGAAGGCTGTGAATAGAGCATATAGTATCCTAGGCGTTTTTAATAGATGCATAGAGTACAAAATCAAAGAGGCCATGTTAGGCTACAACACAGGCCTACTCGCGTACCAAACAAACAAAGCTGCATGCAATAGACAGAGCTAAATGATCCCACAACCAATGAATCAGACCTAAGCTCTGCAGTTCAGTCACATCTAGTCATGAATGGAGGTGGATAATTAAACAACTCACTGGATGAGGAGGTTCAACAGATATCTCCAACCTCAATGATGCGGGAGCCGAGAACCTCAGTGCAAAAGTGGGTAGGCGGGATGCAGATTTAAGGTTACTATCAGATCAGCCATGATCTTATTAAATGGCGGAGCAGGCTCGAGAAACCAAATAGCCTACTCCTGCTCCTTGCTCATAAGAAGCATTTGCAACAATCTTGCAATCTTCAGCCAGAAGTGCCGAGTGGATGATCTATCTCGGCTTCCTCCGGACATCCCCAGCATCAAAGATGAAAGAATTCAACCAATTCGATTCACTCCATGTGACATCAAGAAATGGCTGAAGACACTGGATTCTGCAAAGGCTATGGGCCCTGACAACATTCCAGCAATAGTACTGGTGAATTATGCTCCAGAACTAGCTGCGCCCTTAGCCAAACTGTTCCAGTACAGCTACAACACTGGTATCTACCCAGCAATTTGGAAAACTGCCCAGGTATGTCCTGTACACAAAAAGCAGGACAAATCGAACCCGACAAATTACCAACCATTAGTCTACTCTCCATCATCAGTAAAGTGATGGAAGGGCACATCGACAGTGCTATCAAGTGGCACTTGCTCAGCAACAACCTGCTCACTGATGCTCAGTTTGGGTTCTGCCAGGACCACTAAGCCCCTGACTTCATTACAGCCTTAGTTCAAGTATGGACAAAAGAGCTGAACTCAAGAGGTGAGGCGAGAGTCACTGCCCTTGACATCAAAGTCGCATTTGACCGAGTTTTTGTTTTATTCATTAATGGGATGTGGACTGGCTAGGTCAGCATTTATTGCCCATCCCTAATTGCCCTTGAGAAGGTGGTGGTGATGGGCTCTCTTGCACCCCTGCAGTCCATGTGGTATAGGTACACACACAGTGTGGCATCAAGAAGTCCTAGCAAAACAGGAGTGAATGGGAATCGGGGAGTAAACTCTCCATTGGCTGGAGTCATACCTAGCACAAAGGAAGATGGTTGTGGTTGTTGGAGGTCAATCATCTCAGTTCCAGGACATCACTGCAGGGGTTCCTCAGGGTAGTATCATAGGCCCAATCATCTTCAGCTGCTTCATCAAATGACCTTCGCTCCATCATAGGGTCAGAAGTGGGGATGCTCGCTGAAGATTGCACAATGTTCAGCACCATTCACGACTCCTCAGATGAAGCAATATGCAGATACTGAAGGAAGAATATGCAGCAAGACCTGGACAATATCCAGGCTTGGGCTGACAAGTGGCAACTAACATTCACGCCACACAAATGCCAGGCAATGACCATCTCCAATAAGAGAGAATCTAACCATCTCCCCTTGACATTCAATGGCATTACCATCGCTGAATCCCCCACTATCAATATCCTGGGGGTTACCATTGACCAGAAACTGAACTGGACAAGCCATATAAATACTGTGGTTAGAAGAGCAAGTCAGAGGCTGGGAATTCTGCAGTGAGTAACTCATCTCCTGACTCCCCAAAGTCTGTCACAAGACACAAATTAGGAGTGTGATGGAACACTCTACACTTGCCTGGACGAGTGCAGCTCCATTAACACTCTCAAGAAGTTCAACACCATCCAGAACAAAGCAGTTGCTTAATTGGCACCCCATCCAGCACCTCCAACATGCAGTCCCTCCACCACTAATGCACAGTGCTCATAATCTACAAGATGCATTGCAGAAACTCACCAAGACTCCTTTGACAACACCTTCCAGACCCACAATGTCTTCCATCAAGAAGAACAATGGCAGCAGATGCATGGGAACACCACCACCTGCAAGTTTGCCTCCAAGCCACACATTATCCTGACTTGGAAATATATCACCGTACCTCCACTGTCGCTAAGTCAAAATCCTGGAATTTCCTCCCTAACAGCACTGTGGGTGTACCTACACCACATGGACTGCAGCAGTCAGGAAGGCAGCTCACCACCACCTTCTCAAAGGCAATTAAGGATTGGCAATAAAAATGCTGGCCTAGCCAGCGACACCCACATCCTGTGAAAAGAATATAAAAAAACTTGTATAGAACACTGATTCGGGCTCAACTGTAGTATTGTGTCCAATTCTGGGTGCCATACTTTAGAAAAGGCGTGAAGAAATGTGAGAGAGTGCAGAATAAATTCATGAAAATGGCCCCAGCAATGGGGAACTTCAATTACCTAAATTGATTAAAGAAGTTGGGACTGTCTTCCTTGGAGAAGAGAACATTCAGAGGAGATTTGATGGAGGTATTCAAAATCATGAGAGGCCTGGACAGAGTAGATAGGAAGAAACTGTTCGCGTTGGTGGAAGGATCGAGAATGAGAGGGCACTCATTGCACTGGTAGTAATCTTCCAAGAATCCTTAGATTCTGGAAAAGTCCCAGAGGAACGGCCAATTTAACACCCTTATTCAAAAAGGGAGGGAGGAAAAAGATAGCTAACTATAGGCCTGTTAGCTTAACATTTGTCATTGGGAAAATGTTGGAGCCTATATAAAGGATGTAATAGCAGAGCATTTAGAAATACATAATATAGTCAAGCAGAGTCAGCATAGCTTCATGAAGGGGAAATCATGCCTAACAAATGTATTAGAATGCTTTGAGGACGTAACAAGCAGGATAGATAAAGGGGAACCAGTAGATGCAATATATTTGGATTTCCAAAACGCGTTCCATAAGGTACCGCACATAAGGCTACTTAATAAGATAAGGGCTCATGGTGTTGGGGGTAATATATTAGCATGGATAGAGGATTGGCTAACTAATAGAAGACAGAGTTGGGATAAGGGGGGAATTTTCTGGATGGCAACCTGTAACTAGTGGAGTGCCACAGGGAACAGTGCTGAGACCTCAGTTATTTACAATATATATTAATGACTTAGATGAGAGAAGTGAATGTACTATCACCAAATTTGTAGATGATACAAAAATAGGTGGGAAGGCAAATGGTGAGGATGACACAAGGAGTCTACAGAGGGATATAGGCAGGTTAAGTGAGTGGGCAAAAACTTGGCAGATGGAATATGAAGTAGGAAAATGTGAGATTATACACTTTGGCAGGAAGAATAGAGGAGCTGAATATTATTTAAATGGAGAAAGACTACAGAAAGTTGCAGCACAGGGGGGATTTGGGAGTGCTTGTGCATGAATCACAGAAAGCTAACATACAAGTTCAACAGGTAATAGGGAATGCAAATGGAATGTTGATCTTTATTTCAAAGGAAATGGAGTATAAAAATAGGGAACTCTTGCTAAAACTATACAAGGCAGAAATAAGACCACACCTAGAATACTCTGAACAATTTTTGTCCCCTTATCTAAGGAAAGGTATACTGGCATTGGAGGCAGTCCAGAGAAGGTTCACTAGGTTGATCCCGGGTATGGAGGGATTTTCTTATGAGGAAAGGTTGAGTGGGTTTGGCCTTTACTCATGAGAATTTAGAAGAATGAGAGGCAACCTTATTGAAATATATAAGATTCTTAGGGGGCTTGACAGGGTCGATTTGAGAGGTTGTTTCCCCTTGTGGGAGAGTCTAAGACCAGAGGGCATAATCTCAGAGTAATGGGGTACCCATTTAAAACAGAGATGAGGAGGAATTTCTTCTTCCAGAGGATAGTAAATCTGTGGAATTCTTTACCGCAGAGGGCTGTAGAGGCTGGGTCATTAAGTATATTCAAGGCTGAGATAGATATATTTTTAATCAGTAAGGGAATCGAGGGTTATGGGGAAAAGGCAAGAAAGTGGAGTTGAGGATTATCAGACCAGCCATGATCTCATTGAATGGCGGAGCAGACTCGATGGGCTGAATGGCCTACTTCTGCTCCTACGTCTTATGGTCTTATGGCAAAAGAAGCAATGGAGACATAAGGAGAAACTTTTCTATGTCGCAAGTAGTTAAGATCTAGAATGTGCTACCTGAGAGCATGGTGGAGGAACGTTCAATTGAGGCATTCAAGAGGGAATTGGATTATTATCTGTAAAGGAAGAATGTGCAGGGTTACTGGGAGAAGCGGGGTAATGGTATTAGGTGAATTGCACATTCAAAGAGCCAGTGCAGACATGATGGGTCAAATGGCCTCCTTCTGTGAGGTAACAATTCTGTGATTCTGTAATTCTTTATTCTTTGCCAATTAAATAGTTAGGATTCATACTGTTGTGAGTATCCAATTTCATAATTCATACATTTTAGAAACTAAATTTTAGTTTGGAAATTGAATTTTAAATAAATGGAAGATAAATGGTAGATAACTGGAAACACTTGGTTGAGAAACCGGATAACAGGTCTGGTAATCATAGTTTAAAGGCCAATTTCTGTTTATTTAATAAGGTCAGAGGTACAACTGAGAAAACCTAAACAAAGAACGTCTCTGAGTTCTTTGTGGAGACAGGAGGCCTGCAGTTACTTCAATAAGGGATTTAAATTATTCATGTACTTCCCAGATCAAAAAATCACCTTTGTAAACGAGGATGTTTCTCGGTGGAGCCAGCAAATCTAGAAAGGGGGTTGCTAATTCCATTAGAGATACAAATTATTTATGTAGAACACAGAATCAACAATGAAAGATAATGAGTTTGCCTTTTTGTTTGGGGCATCCCAAAGAATGCCACATTGCCATGGAGGTTAGGGAGGTGCCTTTGTTTATTTTGTGTGTGTTTGCTCACAGAAGAGGCAGTCAGCTTGGTTGGAACTTTCGAGAAGGTAGTGTCTGTCAGGAGCTGTAAAACAGCTTTGGGACCAAAAGCTATCTAGGAGCTGTGGGAGCAGACTGAAAGAAAGCAGTCTGTGTCTGTCCAAAGCCAGGACAAGGAGTGCAGAGGCTATTAGAAATCAGGGGTGTTCCTTACTTTTAAATCACTAAGCATAAATAAGTGGGGTCCAAGCTTGAGCTGAGACGTCCACAGAAAAAAAGTTGGAGCATCACTTATCTAAAAGCTAACGGAAGGATCCCATGACATCTTGTACCTCAGAGAACTGGAACACATAGGATGAATCAAAGTGAATTCAAGAGAGCTGTGGCACAATTGATTTGCTCCCAGAAAGAGAAGCGAATGAACGCTTAACATTTCATAATGTATAAGGAAACTCTTCGGTGGAAATAAAATAGATCATGGAATGTCCTGTTGTGTGATTTTTGGGCTTAAATAATATGGGTTTATGAAATATGATGTTAAATTCGTAGCACTTGCATTGTTTAATTCTTCTGCAATAAAAGTTTTTGTTTAAAATGTCAAATCTTGTGTAATTTCTTTCAGTTAATAACTGGGAGTTCAAGTTTCTGTTTAAAAGTTTACAGTCTCTATGGAGATCGTAACAATATACATTTAAGTTATTTGTGGTGTAACATTGATTATGCAGTTGTAATAGTGAGCAAAGCTTAAAGATTGAAGATTGATCAATACCTGGGGGAAATGCAAAGTAAGGAATAGGGAATTTGGATTAACATTGCATCGAATGCCATAAAGAAAATAGACTAGAAAAAGTCTAATTAATGAGTTATAAATGCTATTAGGGCTACAACATGCAACAAAATAGAAAATTCAGCTTATTTAAACTGAACAACAGGCAGAAACATATGGACGGCTTATTTATAATCAGGTATAATACTGGTGGAAGGTGAGTGGGGCAGGATTAACACCCACTTGCCTGAGTTAAAGTTAAACCTGCTGAATATCCAGGTGCAGCCTCATTGGTATTTTATAACTGAGTAGCAAATACCAATAAGTATCTACGACAAGCAGCTGATCTTTTGGGGAGAAGGTCTTAAAGACCTTTATCAGCTTAAAAGCATTTTTTCCTTTTCCTGGCCAAATGGGGAAAACCATGCTGAGCAGCTTTGATGACATGTCTTCCAGCAGTTAAGAAAGCTTGGTTCCAGACCTCATTACAGCCATCGCCCAAACATGGACAAAGCTGAATTCCAGAGGCAGCATTTGCCTAAGTGTGGCATCAAGGAACCTTAGCAAAATTGAAGTCAATGGGAATGAAGGGGAAAACTCTCCATTGATTAGAGACACAACGCATGGTTGTCATTATTGGAGGCCTAGGCCATTGCTGCAGGAGTTCCTCAGGGTAGTGTCCCACGCCCAACCATCTTCAACTTCTTCATCAATGACCTTCCTTCCATCATAAGATCAGAACTGGGGATGTTTGCTGATGATTTCACAATGTTCATTATCATTCACGACTCCTCAAATACTGAAGCACTCCGTGCTCAAATGCAACAAGACCTGGACAACATTCAAACATGGGCTGATAAGCAGCAAGTAACATTTGCAGCACACAAGTGCCAGGCAATGATGATCTTCAAAAAGCAAGAATCTAATCATTTCCCTTTGACATTCAATGGCTGTAACATTGCTGAATTCTCCACCATAAGACCATGGGGTGGGAGCGGGCAACAGGGGCGGTGATTATCATTGACCAGAAACAACTTAACTGGACCAGTCATATAAATACTGTGGCTACCAAGAGTGTCAAAAGCTGGAATTCTATGGTCAGTAACTCACCCCCAGACTCCCCGAAGCCTGTCCAGCATCTACAAATCACAAGTCAAGTATGTGACACCGCTCCCCACTTGCATGGATGAGTGCAGCCCCATGAACACTCAAGAAGCTCAACAACATCCTAGAATAAGCAGCCCACTTGATCCGCATCTCATCCACCACCTTAAAAATTCACCCCTCCAACATTTCCAAGATGCACTGCAGAAACACGTCAAACCTTCTTTAACAGCATCTTCCAAACCTTTAATCCCTATCATCTGGAAGGACAAAGGCAATAGAAAACCACCACTTGCAAGTTCCCCTCCAAGCCACACACCATCCTGACAAAGAACTACGTCACCATTCCTTCACTGCCGCTGGGTCAAAATCCTGGAACTTCCTTCCTAACAGACATTCAAGTCTACCTACACCACATGGACTGCAGTGATTTCAGAAGGCAGCTCACCATCACCTTCTCAAGGGGTGTTAGGGTTGGGGAACAAATGCTGGCCTTGCCAGTAATGCTCAGGAAGGGATGTCTGCTGCACTCCTCAGATTGCAAGGAGGACTCCGTCCGCCTTCACTCTGGTGTGATAGCGTCGGCATGCCAACACACCGAGGTCAACACTGGTAGGATGGTGGCCGCTGTGGAGACCTTGGTCCAGGACTTTGCTCCTGCACTGCTGTGCAGGCTCAACTCCATCGCTGGTGCCATAGTTGGCCTCCAACAGTGTGTACGCGAGAGGGGCGTTGGGCAGCTTAATCTCACTCCAGCTACACCTGCTCCTCAAGGAGTCAGCTTGGGGCCCCTGGGAACCCATAGGGAGGAGGACCTGCAGGTGCATGCTCCAGGGCCATCCACCCAGGTGACTCTGAGAGCATCTGGCCCGTCCGACTCCCCTCGTCCTGCAATCTCAGCAGCTCCAGCTCCATAAGCCGAGGAGGGTGCCACTGCCACACAACAGGACCCTGAAAGCAGGCCGGGGCCCTCCAAGACTTGGCCCTCCAGAGGACGGCTGCCAAAGTCATCACAGACAGAGTGTCGCAGTCAGCAGGCTGCCTCCACCTCCACTGTGGATGTCCGGGGAGCACCAAGACGTAGCGGCAGGGTTTGGACAGTTAGGACAGGAGAATTAGTTGCACAGCCTGGGCAGGAGTGTTAATCACTTGTATATACTGTACACTATTGTCAATAAACTCCCAAGAATGTCACCCTGCCTATAGCTCCTTGTTCTGATGAGCAGAGTTCTTGTCACTCAGATGTGAAACCTTTCTGCAGAAGATAAAGGCAGGTGTCTCAGTCCAGGGCCTCTTCCCTGTGCTCTGTGCGGCCTTCAGACCAAAGTGATGGTCCAGCTTCACACTCTCTGGAAACATTACTGATGTCTGCACCTCGGCAGTGCTGGTCATTGCTGCCAGAATGTCATGGACAGGCGTGATAGCGCTCTCTCATATTCTCTGTGTGCTTTTAGCACCTTTAAGGTGGGGCTGGCCCCCATCACACCAGCATCTGTGACCAGTGATGCTGTGCACCAGCTCCTGAAGGGCTGAGGTGCTGAAGGTGGACACAACATCAGATGCTTCTAAAGTTTCATGGCCGTGTCTCTGAGATGGCCCTGATCATGGAGCTCAAGTGAGCTGCCCTCAGGAGTGAGACATTCTCAGAGGCTATGTGAAGATCTATGGAGTGTCCTCACAGCATGTTGTCATCATCCTCCACAAATCTAGCAGCTATGAGGTCTCCTGAGTGCGCCTGCCTCATCTAGCCAGTGCGAGGGCCTCAACCCAGTCATTATCGCCTCTGAGGACCTCCTCACCCTCATCCCCATCTGCATCCTCCTCATCGGAGGAGACATGCAGCTCCTCCAACTCCTCCTCAGCCAGCTCCTCTCCCCATTGCAGCGCCAGGTTGTAAAGGGCGCAGCAGACGATGATGATGTGTGACACCCTCTGCGGACTGTATTGCAGGGCTCCACCAGACTGGTCCAGGCACTGGAACCACATCTTCAGCATCCCAATGGTTTGCTCCACCAAGGTGTGAGCTGCTGCATGAGCCTCATTATAGTGTCGCTCTGCTGCAGTCTGAGGCCGCCGCATGGGTGTCATCAGCCACAGCCTCTGCAGGTAGCCCTTGTCCCCAAGGAGCCAACCCTGCAGCCTCAGTGGACCCTGGAAGACTGCAGGGATCTGTGAGTGACTCAGGATGTAGGTGTCGTGCACACTCCCTGGAAACCGTGCGCACACCTGCAGGTTTGTGGAGGTTGCACACCAGCTGCACATTCAGCGAGTGGAACCCCTTGCAGTTGATACAGTTCACCGTGTGTTGCGACTGAGACCTGAGCGCCATCTGAGTGCAGTCGATCGCACCCTGCACCTGTTGAAAAGCCAATATCTGGGCAAATCCAATTGCTCTTGCATCCTGGCTGTCCTGGTCCTGGGTGAAATGCACAAAGTTGTGCACCTTCCAAAGATGGCATCCGTGACTTCATGGATGCATTTTTAGGTGGTGGATTGTGAAATCCCACAGAGGTCACCTGTGGAGCCCTGAAAGGAGCCGCTGGCATAGAAATTGAGCGCCGCAGTCACTTTCACAACCACTGGCAGTGGATGCCCTCCATGTCCTCATGGCGCCAAATCCTGCAGTAACTGGAAGATCTGTGCGACCAGTTCCCTAGACATGCACAGTCTTCGGTGACACTGGTTCTCCGTCATCTGCAGGAATGAAAGGCAGCGCCTATAGACCCTGGTTCTAGCTAGGCGCTGACCAGCGACGGCTCGCTATAGCTCTTCAGTGGCATGCACAGGAGCCCCAGCCGCCCCTTCTTCCTGAGGTAGCTGCTCCTGTCTCTGCACAGCCAGGAGCCTCAGTTACTCTTTCCTCCATCTCCTTCATGCTCTGTAGGCCATCAGGCATACAGCTTGTTCACCAGGCTCCATGATCCTGATGTACTCTCCCTGCAGGATGAAAGAGAGAGACATGTGGTTAGCATGGGTGTAGTAATAACCTGTGCTGGTTAAATGTGCTGGTCACCGCTTGGAAGGCCAGAGATTAGTGCGCTGCATGGCTGACCTGTTAGCTTGAACCATGGGGGAGACTGGTCCAAACCGGGATGCTGACACTGCAAGGGGATGTGAATGCCTCCAGCAGTGACTGCTCCATGGCCAGCTTTAGCGAGGGGATTGTACAACATGTGCAACCCAACTGTTCTGCAATCCGCTAAAGACCTCATGAATTTGCAATCTGTGCGGGGGGTGGGGGGGGGGGGGGGGGGAAGGTGGGGGGGCGGGCGGGGAGGTGGGGGGTGGGGGGAGCTCTGGAGCACTTGGTGGCACTCTGATGCCTCTGTATTGCTGGAGTGGGCAAAATAAGCTCGGAGCCCAACCCCAATCATATCAATATGGCTGCACCTGGACTGTCTCAGTTGCAGAGGAATGGTCACTTTCTACAGGTTTGTGGAATGTGTGGCCACTTCCCTCGCCCACCCTACCCCCCCACCACACCAAATGCTTGTCCACTACATTCAATGGCAGGGCTGCCCTTGACCAACCCCCCACCTCCAGTCACCCCAGAGGCAGGGCTGCCTTTAGCCACCAACCCCGCCTCCACCACTGTCGCCTCAGCGGCAAGGCTGCAATTGCCCCCCCGTCACAATTTACCTCAGCAGCAAGTCGACACTTACCCTCTGCTCCCCCTTACCTTCAAAAGTCATCTCCGAGACAGGGTGGCACTTCACCCTGGCCCCCCCCAGTGCCCCTGAAACCTGCAAAGCAACAGGCGACCCTGGCGAAAGTTGCTGTTCACTCACCTCCAGCTCACCCGAAGTGCAGGCCGCCAAGTGCACATCATCTCTATGCTGTTGTGAAATATGTCGGCGTGCTTTCCAGCTGATGTGGGCAGGTGATCCAACGGGGGCGCAAGAGCCTGGCGGGATGGCCTGACAACAATATGATGATGTATTACAATGAGGTTCCCGATAACCGATGGCGGGAAACGCGGCCCGCTGTCTGCAGACTGAGCGGGCAGTCGAGACCTGCCTTCCCGTCGTCGTGAAACCGATCGTGCCATATTGTGCGCTCACACCACCCATCACGTCCGCCAGCAGCGGGCACGGAAAATTCCGCCCATAGAGTGGAATCTTTTGTGACTAATTAGAGATAGAGCATTATGAGTCGGAGCAGGCAGGATACAATGTGCATGCAGTCAGTGCCACCTGGGGCTTTGGAGAATCCTACAAACTTTCAAAGCTTATCCTGAGGTTCACAGTGAAAGTGTTAGCTGAGAAATGGGTGTACTGTAGATTGATTGAAATAACTTGTGACAGCATGGAAGATGCTGGAGATGGAAACGTTCAGGGCATGTCTGTTATTGCCCTTCTGAACAACCTTTCACATGCATTGCTTTATACATTGCTCTTCTACAGAATTGTTCAATAGGTTTTATTTCTACCACTTTTTCTTCAATGAAAGCAAGTTTAATTTCTGATCCCTAGTTTTTGGAATAATTTTTGTTCCTCATATCTTTTTTATTTATTCGTTCATGGGACATGGGTGTCGCTGGCTAGGCCAGCATTTATTGCCCATCCCTAGTTGTCCTTGAGAAGGTGGTGGTGAGCTGCCTTCTTGAACCGCTGCAGTCCATGTGGTGTAGGTACACCCACAGTACTGTTAGGGAGAGAGTTCCAGGACGTCGACCCAGCAACAGTGAAGGAACGGTGATATATTTCCAAGACAGGATGGTGTGTGGCTTGGAGGGGAACTTGCAAGTGATGCTGTTCCCATCTACCTGCTGC
The DNA here is from genome assembly GCF_964194155.1 of Cetorhinus maximus. Lineage (NCBI taxonomy): Eukaryota > Metazoa > Chordata > Chondrichthyes > Lamniformes > Cetorhinidae > Cetorhinus > Cetorhinus maximus. Next base: position 92,973,039 of record NC_135879.1, on the reverse strand, counting down.
TCTTGTCCTTCTAGATGGTGGAGGTTGTAGGTATGGAAGATGCTGTAAAAGGGGTCATGTGCATTACGGCAGTGCATCTTGTAGGTGGTACACACTGCTGCCACTGTGCATCGGTGGTGCAGGTAATGGATAGTGAAGGTGGTGAGTGGGGTGCCAATCAAGTGGCTTCTTTGCCCTGGATGGTGTCAAGCTTTTTTTTTTAATCCATTCATGGAATGTGGGCTTCACTGGCTAGGCCAGCATTTATTGCCCATCCCTAATTGCCCTTGAGAAGATGGTGGTGAGCTACCTTCTTTAACTGCTGCAGCTCATGTGGTATAGGTGTACCCACAGTGGTGCAAAGGATAGAGTTCCAGGATTTTGAGCCAGCGACAGTGAAGGAACAGTGATATATTACCAAGTTAGGATGGTGAGTGGCTTGGAGGGGAACTTCCAGGCGGTGGTTTTTTTTATTTTCTCTTGGGATTTGGGCATCGCTGGCAAGGCCAGCATTTGTTGCCCCTTCCTAATTGCCCTGGAATTGACTGCTTGTTAGGCCATTTCAGAGGGCAATAATATTGCTGTGGATCTGGAGTCACATATAGGCCAGGCTAGGTAAGGATGGCAGATTTCATTACCTAAAGGACATTAGTGAACCAGATAGGTTTTTATGGCAATCGACAATGGTTTCATAGTCACCATTACTAAGACTAGCTTTCAATTCCAGATTTATTAGGCAGAATTTTCTGAGTCGGCGAGCTGGGGTGGGGCCTGCTCGCCGACACGTAAACTGACGTGTGCTGACGTCGGGGGGAACTCCCGACGTTACTGCGCCCAATTTAAATATTCAGAAAGGCGAGAGCACAGCAAAATCAGCTGTGTGCCCGCAGACCTGCAATGGCCAATTGAGGCCATTGATAGGGTCAATTAAGTAATTAAAGGACCTGCCCGTCCAACCTTAAGGTTGGCGGGCAGGTCAGGAGTCCTGGCGAGAAGTAGAAAAAACATGAAACCTCATCCACCGGCGGGATGAGGTTTCATGTAGGGTTTAAAAAATTTTAATAAAGATTTTGTAAAAATTATAGACATGTCCCAACTCATGGGACATGTAAGGGAAATTTTATTTTTCTACTTTTATCTTTTTTACATATACAGCCAATCTCCTTGAGGCTGTACTTGGCCTCAGGGAGATGAGTGCGCTCTTTCGTGCACACTCTCAATTTTGGGACTCCCCACCCGCCCGCACAGGGAGCGCATAGCGCTTCTGTGCAGACGTCACGCTGGGCGGGCCTTAATTGGCCCACCCACGTAAAATGGCAGCGCGCCTCTGATCGGAGGCGCCAATTGGAAGTGTGCCCGCACATGCCCGCCCATCAACTTCCCCCCAACGGGGGGAAAATTCAGCCCATTGATTTTAAATTCCACCAGCTGCCGTGATGGGATTTGAACCCGTGTCCCCAGAGCATTAGACAGGGCCTTGGGATTACTAGTCCAGAGATGTTACCACAAGATATCTTATAATAATATTATAAATTTCCTAATCTATATAAGGACCAATCTGGCTTTTCAAATACTTCATTATAAGCCAAATTATAAGAACAGGAAAACATTCTAACTCAGCTTTTGACTAGTGCATAATAATGGGCAGAATTTTTCGCTTGGCGGAGTGTGCTGACGTCAATGCGCACTCTCGCAATATTTCACTCGGCGGGCATGCGAGGGAGACGAAGGCACACCCGCCATTAATTAAGAGGCCAGTTAAGGCCCTTGACACGCCAATTGTCTCTGAATTTACATAGCCCGTGCGAATTTTCAGCCGCCACACGGGCAAAATGGGCAGGTGGGCAGGCCACAATTAGCAAAAGCTCATCCACGGGCAGGATAAGAAGGGTCAACAGCATTGTCAATGTGAGTGGTGAGGAGTTTTTGAGATCCTGTGCTGCTGGTTGCTTATGTGAACTGAACAGCTTCATCTCGCTGCAGAGCTGCATTGTCATTATTTCTAGGCTTCATTTCAGAACTCATTGGTGTCTTCCGGGCCCCCGGACTATTCAGACTGTGTGGCTCTTCCAGGTATCAGACAGCCTTCCATGACCCTGGTAATGGGGATTGTGGTCTCTGTGGCCTCTGAGCAGGAAGAGAGGGGCAGAAGGGAGAGCAGGCCAGATGCCCCAATGCAGCTTCTAGGGGAGGGACCTGTGGGAGGAGAGGCGCAGGCACAAGGGGCGCAGAGCCAGCAGAAAGTCCAAGGCGGAAGGGGCTGCAGAAGACGCCACTATCTTGCTGCCAGGGTATACAAGCGGTGAAGCAGCTACCTCAATATGTCTGAGGTGCAGTGCCGAAGGAGGCTCCGTCTCTGAACGGAGACAATGACCTCCATTTGTCAAAGGATCATCCCTGAGATCAGCTCCAACTGTGTGGATGGACACCCCATGCCAGTGCCTCTGAAGGTCACAGCGGCCCTGAACTTCTATGCTTCCAGCTCTTCCCAGGGGTCAGTGGGGTATCTGTGTGGAGTCTCCCAATCAGTTGCCTGCAGTTGTGTCAAGCTTGTGGCAGATGCTCTGTTCAGGCAGGCATTGACTTTCATTCATTATCGTATGGACCAAGCAAGCCAGGCAGAGTGAGCCAGAGGATTCGTGGCCATTGCTGGCTTCCCCTGCGTCCAGGGTGCTATCGACTGTACACATGTGGCCAACAAGGCACCAGCAGGTGATCCTGGTGCCTTCATCAACAGGAAGGGCTTCCACTCCATGAACGTGCAGATAGTGTGTGAACACAGGATTCAGATTCTACAAGTCTGTGCAAGGTACCCAGGCAACTCCCATGATACCTACATCCTGACACTCCCAGGTGCTGATGCTCTTCAGTGCTCTGGCTCAGCTGCATGGTTGGCTGCTGGGTGACAAGGGCTATCCCCTCAGAAGGTGGCTCATGGCACCTCTCCGCCACTCAAGAACAGAGGCTGAGCAGCGGTACAATAGGAGCCACGCCTCCACAAGGGCTGTGGTGGAACCATCTGTCTTCTCAAGATGCGCTTCCGATGCCTGGACCTTTTCGGGGGGCACATTGCAATACCCCCCAGATCGGGTGTCACTGATTGTGGCTGCATGCTGTACACAACCTGGCACTAGCAACGGGGGGCCCGGTGGAGGAAGAGGATGTTGACACAGCTGTGCAGGCCACAGATGATGAGTCCAGTAGTGAGTCCGAGGATGAGCAGGGTGAGGAGAACGCTGAGGACATGGACGCTAACCTGGGTAACCTCCAGGGAGGCAGGGACACCCGGGATGCTTTGATCCAATGCTCCTTCAGCTAGCCTACCACATAAGAGCCACCACCACATACCAGGGCTGCAGGCTCCATACTCGATCCCTGACAGGACCATTTCCTTGGCCACCAACATAGACTCTGTGCCAGTGCAACAATGTTTCAGGAGACACACGTCCATCATTACATAATGGTCTACCCTGCAGCTACAGAACAAATGAAGCATACAAAGGCCAATAGCACAAAATAAAATCTCATTTAATTTTGCATGTGGCACATTGCTGAACTAAATATTAACCAGTGTTGTTTATCACACCATTGAAAAAGTCAAAGCAAAATGGGGGAACAAAATATCACCTGTGATAAGCCCGGGTTGTGCTGAAGGTGCTTTACATTTACGTTTGCGGGTGCTACGTCTTGGTGCCCCCCCACCCCACCACCCCCCTGCCTCACTGGCACCGCCATTGGAGACAGCCTGCTCACTCTGGTGTCTTGTTGGCCTTGATGACCTTGGCGGTCGTCGTCTGGCCTGTGGAGTCTGTGCTGGCCCTGCCTGGGAGGTAGCGGCCAATACCACGCCTGGCATCTCCCCAGTCACCGCAGCCTCATCAGATGCCACGGTCAGTGGCAGAAGGAGCAGCTGCTGCCGTCATTGGGAACACCCTGAGAGGAGCCCACAGAGACGACAGGCAGCTCGTGCACCAACACGAGGTCGCATTGGACCTCCCTGCTCACCATTGATGGCCAGGCACCTAGCTGGGATACTGGGTGCCCAATCCATCTCTCACATGGACACTAACCAGCTGAGGTCGTTGTCAGTGTGTGGGCTGGCAGGTCCAAGTGCATCTCCAGGGACCCCTGATTGTGCCCCTGGAGTAGCCCCTCCATGAGAGTCACCACTCTCTCCATGGAGGAGGTATTGTGCTCAGCCATGAGGGCCAACACAATGGTCATACTCTGCAGGGACTCCTCCCAAAAGGACACCATGGCACGCATTCCCTCATGTATCTCTGCCAGATCCTTCCGCACACCCTGCTGGACTTCTAGCATCTGCTGCCTAATGGACAAGTCCAGTGACTCATCATCAGCCATTGACTGAACATTGTCCTGGTTCCCAACGGACCCCTGACTGCCGGTGCCCTGGGCACTCTCTACCTCTGCCTGCACCTCAAGCGAGTGTGAAGCGCCCTCACCAATGGGCACCAAGATACTAGATGCCGATCTTATGCCCACCGAGGTGCTGGTATCTGCGCTGGTGCCTGCTTGACAGAGCGGGTGTGATGCAGGTGCGTGCTGAGCGTGGTGGTCCTCCGGGGTTAGGGGTGGGCCCTCAAGGTCCTCATAGCAACCGCCTGCTGGTGTATCTAAAAGGGAGAAGAAGGACTTGTTATTAGTTTAAGTTGACACTGTCATTGTGCATGTCAGGCACCCTGATGAGACAATGGAGATCTGCATCGTGGTGCCCTCGTCTTCCCATTATCAATGGGGACTCCAGGTTTGAGGCTTACATCAATATAGAGACTACATACAATGATTGCAATAGCCGACATTCTCACCTCTATGCACTGCATCTGGCACCTCAACCTCACCACGGCTGCACCTGCATGCTGCCCCTCGAGCTCCAGGGCCTCCTGCTCATAATGCGTTAGAATTAGGAGGTGTGGGGGTCCCCTGCCAGTCCACAACCTCCCAATATTGTTGTTATGGGATGTCTTCTCCTGAAAGGACAGAGGAGCATTGATTAGTCCACTCTACTTGCAGCGCCATTGAAGCCTGGCCAATCCCACCTGAGGAACACCTCGCAGAGCATATCCAATTCATGGCCCTCGGGCTGCAAGGTACTCAGTCCAAACAGCCAGGGCTCACCCCCTTGGCCAACTCCGGTGTCATTGACAGTTGCCATGCACATTCTAACACCTCTGAGGTCCACCGAGGTTGGGAGGGGTTAGTAGCCAGCCCTTAACTGTTCTCCACACTGACCTATGCCAACACAGTACTCACCCTTCCTGATCGCAGATCACTGAAGCGCTTCCAGCACTGCGCCCATGTGCGCCTCACCACGTTGTGGCTGCTCACCCTGGATGCCTCCCCCCAGGCCTTATTGGTGAGGCGCAGTGGCCTCCTCCTCCCCTCTTTGGGGACAAGGGTGGCCCTTCTGGCAGCCACCTCCTCCAGGAGGACTGCGAGACACTAGTCGGAGAAACGTGGGGCCAACTGCCCTGCTGACCTGCCCTTCCGCTTGCCGTCTCCAACCTGGAGTCCATCGGGAGTACAGCGTCCTTCCAGGGCTGCCTGGGCCCCTTTTGAATCCGGTCGCCATTGGACCCGGCGGGCATCATGCCCCGCCCGCCTCTTCTCGGAGCTTCCCCAGTTGCCTTTCACACTGGGCAGGCTTTAATTGGTCCACCAGCATGAAATCTCAGTCTGTTCCTGATCATGGGTGGTGGACGGCTTCCCAACCACTCCCGTCGAGCCTTCCTGCCATCGGCAAAATTCTGCCCAAGAGTTGAATAACTAACCTGGAGCCATAGTAGGGTAAATGCACCATCCAGTATGGATCAGTGTCATAGGTATCAAGAAAGTTAAAATTTACTCCCTAATATGTAGTGAGTTTGCTGATCTTAGCCAGGTCAGTGGTGGGACCGTAGAGTTACGAGTGGGTGACTCAACTAGGGCTCTTGATATTCAATGATCTCACAATTTTGACTATAATACTACCCTGCTGGGACTCACTTAAGTGCCCATTGTATTTACCCCAGTTTGAGTCAGTGCCCTCAGGAAAGGAGAAAATTTGGAGATGGGAAGTTACCTTTCAGAACAATTAGAGAAATAAATTAGATGAAATAACATATAAAAACTGGCTTTGTGTAAACAGCAATATAGCTCTAACAGACAGAACCACAGTGAGAAAGAAAGCAAGCAAGCTTTGTAAACCATACCCGAAGTGAACAAGGTTTAGTCCTGATAGAATATAACAAGGAAATTATGAGGTTTTTTTTTGTTACATAACTAAATTTATTTATTTCCAAAGATCGTAAGGCAGGTTTCCATTAATGCAACAAAACACTATTAAACAAGAAAGCTCAGACATCAGTAGTGACCAGTGCCCTTCACAGTTTCATTTCAGATGCTTTGTAGTGTTCAGGATACTGAAGCTCATATTATTACTCTCTTTAATAAACATCACTGCAACCAAATAGTGAAACTGTGCAAAAAAGGGGAAAAAAACTGCAGCCAAACATAAAATAAATTAAAAACGCTTTTCAACAGGGTTTCTTGCCATATACAAATATGTAGTATTTTAAAACATATTGTACAATATTATATATCAACTAAATGTTTACAGGAAATTCTTTACAAATGAATGAATGTTGATTTTTTAAAATCTGCTGCAGCTAAATCAAAGTAATACACTAACCAAATTACAGAAAAATCGAAAAGATATTGTGATATATGTTGATAAACATACAAATGCACTTAAACAATACAAAGCCATTTAATTTCATCCATCTTTAAATAGTGTTGCCATATGGCCAAAGTTAACATTGGAAACGTTATTATTTGTGTATTTTTTTAATAATGAGGAATAATGCTATTTAAAATTGAATTACTTTTTTAAGTTGGCAAATTTGCTTAAGTGTTGAAAAATAGAATGATACACAGGCAAACTGCTTCACAGATGTCTATGTAATACTACGTACAGAATATATATATTAAAATTTTTATAAGAGAAAAGCATGCAATTTGTCTTACACCAGTTTATTGTAGTATAAACTATTAAAATCTGGGGGAGAGAAATGGGAAACATTCATTCAATTAACTTGTTTTTTCATTGACATTTGATTTTGGTAGTTTAATAAACACATCCACTTTTGCACCAACTCTAAGATGGAACTATATACAAAACAAGTATTACGATTACTCAATGCATTCAAATACGTACCTACTTAAATAGCGAAAATATATTTGAATTTTAAAAAAATTATTGAAAAATTACATGCGTGATTACTTTTTCTGAAATGATTATAAAATATTTTTCCTCTAACAAAATGTCTGGTTATTGCATACTCATATAAAGAAATAGAGATTTTTTACTATTAAAAAATGGTGAAAACAGTTGACACTGGATCTGGAACTCATCTTTGGGATCAACATGAGGGTAACCACCTAACAGGCAATATGAATGGTTAGCATAAAAATAATAGTGAAAATGATATATTAGCTAAAGAAAGAGAATACCTCTATTGGATTATATGCATACTCATTAGAATATTAATATTGTAAGGCACTATGTTCAAGGGCCAATGTTAACAACTTTAATTCCACTTGCTTTCAGGTCCACACAAAGGATTTGGCCAGACCTCTCAAGTCCACAGAGACCAAGTCATGCCCGGTGTTTCGACTTGTTTTACTTGAAGAAAATTAGTTTGAAATTAGACCTGGGTAAGTTTCCTTACTCCCTCTGTCAAATGTTTTTAGATTTGGGCTGACAAGTGGAATGCAATAAGTTTCATTAAATCCTAATAATTCACACTTTTGAGTTCGTTATCACTTTTGAGTTCGTTATCACTTTTGAGTTCATTATCACTTTTGAGTTCGTTATCACTTACATTTATCTTTACGTTAAAGAAATGATTGATATAAGACAGTGGTTTAAGACAAAGTTGGAACCCAAGTTTAAGTCTAACTTAGTGAAAATAAAACAAAAGGCAAGGGAAGTTATACATTGCTACTCACTGTAAGGCTTGCAATGAAAAATACACACTGCCCATTTTAGGGACTTCTAATTTATTTTACACATGGAAAATAGAAATATAACGTGATGATGTAGGTGGTGCTTTCTGAAAGGTAAAATTGAGTGCCATTACTGGGGTAATCTGCAGATAACGTCAGCACTGCTCACCTGCATAATATCTAATGGACAAATGTCTATCAATTGTACCAGATGCTAAAGTTAAACCATATTTAATTCTTCAGCATCTTCAATCTCATTTTCATGATAAAATATATGTTTCTATTCTTTAAAAACATATGTAGGTATGACATATTCATGAATTACTTCCTTTACATCAATAAGTCTATTACTCGAATAAAGCAGCATATATTAAGCATAATTAATAAAAGACAGATTTTGTCATTTTGAGCCTAATTCAGTCCGTTTAGTCTGAATAAGGGCTTACATTGTTGATTTATTTGTAAATAAATGGTTGCAAAAACAATACTAAAACACTAGAAGATATAGTGAGAAATAGAACCATAAATGGAGCTAAACATGTACCAGCTTTGATTTGAATAGCAATTAATTGACTAATTTTGGAGCCATTTATTACTTTACAGCAAAGTGCTTTATTATGAATAGAATAGTCCATTAACAGCAGTGAGTGGGGAGAGTAATTATTCCAGGTATGATAGAATTACTTATTGTTTTATTGATATGGTAGTAGGTGGGCCAATACAGGAGGCAAGAGAAGTGTAGCATCACTGTTTGCCTTTTACTAATTGACCACAAATTTACTTGTCCCCCAAACTAACTCCTGGAGCTAACAACGATGTGTTTGCATCAATCCTAACAAGAGTTGGCTCAATTAGCCATTTAGAATTGGAATGGACACTTCTGAATCATTGTAGCTCTGCAGCCACTGAGTTCCCTGGTATGTTGTAACTATGTCTGACTTGTATTTAGCAGCTCCAGTAAACATCCTGTAAGCCTCCAGCACTGGACTTCCTTGCCTGCTTGAAGTGAATGTTTTAGGCATGCAACATCTTCAACAAATATTTTGCATTAAAAAAATGTTGCTTGTTAATATTAAATAAAATATTGTGCACCGAACATGTGACTTACTGCTGCAGTAAGGTATTTTAACAAATAAATTGATCTTTTTCGAATAATACGTTTGCATTGATTCACGTAGCTGCTTTATTTTTCAAATTACTTAATTATTTAAGAGTACTGCAATAAAATACAAAGAATAAAATAAAATGCTCATCACACTCTGTGATTGGCTGGATGGATGGGGTGTGTGTGGGGGACGGGGCAAATAAGTCATAAAACAGCCATCAAACACAGTATCTTTTGAAGTGCAATGGCAATTCATATTAATGAGTCTTTAAGAACTTAAAATAAATCTACAATAAATGCAGTTCTGTCTCAGAATTCTGAATTCCAGACACAGACGCTTTACCGCTTCGATTTGTTTGTTGGTTCAGAAAACTGCGTATTTAACGCAGGTGAATGGGTTTGTAAATAAAATGATAAATTATCTTTCACTTCCTTTCATCTAAAAGGCACCATTCAGTTTTCATTTGTTGGAAGACTTCCTTTTGTCATTCAGAATGAACAAGAAAAGAAAACAAAAATGTCACCAGTGCAAACCCAGAATCAATGTGCACGTTCCTGTGAGGTTATCTGCAAGCACATGACTCCACTGTCATGTTTGGGTAGACCTTCAGGACAATATTCTTGTTTTCATCGACAAAGAGGATGCTTAATGATGACATTTTCTCAGGTACACAGCATGGCTCTGGAATCCCTGGAACAACGCCCACTGCTCTCACTATACTCTGAATTGTGGCATGGTTTGAAGGTCTTAAAGACTAAAAGAAGAGGGGAAAAAGATTTTAAAGAAACACTTTTGAACACTGTTTTATGCTTCTATCTTTCTTATGGATGACATCTAGTCATTTATTATATGATATAATTTGTACTATAGAACATTTAGCACAACTTTTCAACATTTACGAATGATTTGATGAAAATAAGTGCAGCATAATGCTGGCGATCTTGTCTCTCAAATGCTTAATGTGCTGTAGCCAATTCCCATTCTGTTACCTTTCCTGAGGCATTAACCTGATTACAATAGATAGGCTAATGCCTCCATTAAAATAGCAGAGCCCATGAATTTGGTAGAAGTGGGTCAAATATTCATATGCTAGCATCTCTGACTGTAAGTTTGAAGGACTGAATGGTTTTCCTCTTCTAGAGGGATCCAATAAGGTCACCCTATGTATCTCTTATTAGCAGGATAGAATGTGCAATTGGCATATGCTGGGGAGTAATTTCACATGGCAGAGGGACCTTAAGAAAGAGAGAAAAAATTACAATTTGAAAAATGAGCACCCACCTTTAGCATTGGGAACTGGCAGGCACCTGCACAATAATAGGCATCAAAAGACTTGGGTGAGATTATCCACTCACTCCATCCAATGTCTGCAAAATCCACTTTCAGATAACGACGAGCACAGTTTCTGGGTTCATTCCATTGTCTCCGTCTTGCCTTCCTCAATGTTTGCTCATCATACTGAAGAGTCTGTGATTTCTGTCTGTTGCTCTTCCTCTGCTTTGTCTTTCTTTGCCTGTCTGCTGGCCGAGTATGCAGCTTTTTATACGGCCTTCTTGTCTCCCATGCACTAGCCTCATTGTACTGGTACTCTGCACCGGGTAATTCATTGTTGTGCAGGGGCATGAGTAAGTTAGTTGACCGTTTCTTTCTTACTTCAAAAGTCCTGTTTGCAGTATTGATTCCAAAACCCTGCACTTTGGTGACAAATGATCCGCGGTGTCTTTGAAGGGTGCTCACCACAGTGTCCAGTTCTGAAATTGCAGAATCATTTGCGTACACCAAGATATAAGGTGAACGGTTTGAAAGCAACTGTTTCCACAAGGTTGGACTAGAAGGCATGATCTCAATTCCAATCGACAGGTCATCACTTGACTTCACGTTGTTAACCACACGTGTGATGTCTTTCCACTGCCAAGAGAGAAAGTCTCGATAAAAAGTGGATGTATTTATCACATAGTGACCCAGAATTCGGGTGTTATTGTCAGCAGTGGCAAAAACCCAGATCGAAAGATCAATGTTGACTTGTTTTCTGTGTAAATGATGACTGCAGACCTTTGAATAGGGGCAAATATTGCTGTTGTTTACAAAGTCAGCTATATAATAATGCAACGTGGCAGACAAAATGTCTTCGGATTTTGTCAGAGATGTCAGATTAAAAATGTGCAGTTGCTTGTCTCCAATCCACCCTATAACAATAAAAAACAAATCAAATATCCAGTAGTGTCAAAGCTTGTGCACAGTAATATTGCGGCATTACATCAGTTGTGATACAAACAGTTGACTGCCCACTTTATATCAGATTCCTTTGTCATGTCTACACATTAACCTTGTGGGCTGTTGCTTCTATGCAGAATACTTAATAAATGTTATTCCACCTAAGTATTTTGGTGGACAAAAATCTATTGGTAGGCAAATATTTAAATCACTTTTTTGACATTATGATGAGGCATTATTGATTTAAATTCTAAAAATGAAATGATGTCATAATTGTTTTGAAATGTTACATTTTTTTGAAGTTATACTTTTGAACAATGAGGTCTACTCACTACCTTGGGGTGATCAGGGTTCCAAACATGGTATTGGGTACCAATGCTCATTTCAGCATCTTAAAATAGTCAGGAGTATTAAACATGCAGAGCAGTGTAAGCTACAATTGTTATGATCAAACCCATATCTTGTCCTTTTAATGTCTTTATAGCCAGTCGCATTTATTACCTCTAAGTCAGAATGCTGAAGGTTGAAGCTGGGGTTTAGACATCTTTTGGCAATATGGCCACAATGGACAACCAAACATGAGGCCTTGTTAAAATTAATTGCATCTCCAGAGGCAGCTTGCCGATTTGAACAACAAAAATTTCAGGCCACTTGTCTCACTAGCAGCGGCCTAAAGGGAAATCCCAGGACAGGTGGGGAGAAGGTGAAATGGTAACAAGAGAGGACAGGAGTTGTGGGACCAACCCTGCTCAAACTGGCTTCATGACAATTTTAAAAAAATTATATTTTAAATTCAAATTTCTCATAGATCGAGGCATATAAGTCGACATTTGAAGCCTCCAAAAATCCTTCTAAAAATTGGAGTCGACTTATAACGAGAATGTGATGTGAAGCACTGGTGTGGCTATAGGTGGTCACCATTTTGAAATGTGAAGGAAACCTAACACTGGTAATTTATAAAGTTAATGTGGCATGGTTTACTGAATGAATTTATTAGAAAGACACCTTTAACCACAATCAAAGTGTTTTAAAACTGTAAAATTCATTGTCTTCAGCATCCGACACAAAGAGTTCATCTAATTCATTCTGAGTCACTTTGACTATGGCATCATTGTAAGGATCCTACTCTGGATCAGATTTTGTGCTTTTGCTTTCAGAATCATCCCTCCAAAACAAATCATCTTCCTCTCCATCCATTGAATTAGATATTCTGCATTTTTTGAATGATATTATAATAGTTTGTGCTCTAATAGCACCCCATGATTTGATGAGGAAACCACACAGAACATAAAACAGGGCAGCATGCACCTTTCCACTCATTGGACAGAATTTTATGTTTGTTGGGCAGGTGGGCTCGACCCAATAGGTGGCAGATCTCCGCCAGCGAAACGGGTCGCACCGCCATTTTGCATGGGCAGGCCAATTAAAGCCCGCCCAGTGCGTTTCAGACTCCCGTGTACAGCGGGAAATTCAAATGTGCGGCGGGCGTGTTCAGACCGGCGGTTCCAATGGGGAACCGGCAGTCTGTATAAAGAAAGGCCAGGCAGCCTCCTTTAGGCTGTTCACCATGGCCCGTGACCGGGCTCCAGAGGAGGTCAGGGCAGAGGAGGAGGAGGGGGGCAGGCTGCAGGGTAGGCCAGCAGGAGGCCACTGCGCCCCTCAATTCTCCGATGCCTGCCTTGCTGCCCTCCTGGAAGAGGTGTCAAATCATCGGGAGGTGTTGTTTCCCGAGGATGGGAGGAGGAGGGCCCCCCACGTGACCAGGCAGGCGTGGCAGGAGGTGGCAGAGGTAGTAAGCTCTCAAGATGCTGTGCGGCGCACTGGAACCCAGTGCCGCAAACGCTTCAATGATTTGGTGCGCTCTGGAAGGGTGAGTACCATGTTGGCCTTGGCCATTTTACCCAGCAGGTAGCCTTAGCCTTTGAGCCCCCCACCCCCCCACTCACGACTTAGTGTCGTTACTGCATTGGGCATTTGGCGCATGCTGGGTGGGCAAACAGATAGTGACCATGCTTACAACAGCCTTAGTGGTTGAGGAGAAGATGGGTTCTCCCCGCAGCACACGTTGGTGTTTGTTGCATTTGAGTAGTCTGGGGGCAACCTGCAGGGGAGGCAGCTAGACACATACTCAGAACTCCAACACATGTCTTATTGATGGTGATGAGATGGTGGAAGGGAAGCCTCAAGGTGTTATGGCTAAGAGCCATCTGCTGGCCTCGGTGCCACACTTAGTTGCGCCTCCTTGCCATGGGCGCTAAGACCCGTGTGTTATTCAAAATGATGGACGTCGAATGTGTCCAAGGTGGCCGTTGGGGGAGGGGGTTGGGACCAGCCGTACTGTCTTATGGGGACTGATCACCAGTAGTGTGGACAGGAGCCGCTGGAGGCCTCAGATGGGCCACTGTGGTTGGGGTGCGGCGTGCGCGTGCAGAGTACATGAGCGATCAGCCCCAATAAATGCTCTTCTCTGTTCTGCAGCCAAAAACAGAGCACAATAGCCGGGAGTGTCAGTGGACGGGTGGTGGCCAGGCCATGCTGCAGCACCTCACCACCTATGAGGAGCAGGCCATGGAGCTGGGGAGGAGGCAGGCGGCCAGGGCGGCAGGTGTCGGTGAGGCTGGGGTGCAGCGGCCAGGTACTTGAGGGCCACAGTCTCATCCACTCTGTCTCCCCACCATCCAAAGCACTGATGATTGCTGCAATCGGTAATGCAGCAACACTGCTTATTCACAGACTGATACAGTCAAACGTGTGGGTCATACACAAAGGTCCCTTGGCCCCTTCAGGATGCGCGTCTCTAGCACCTTCCAAAGTCGCCTTATCCCATTTGTGACCACTATCCCCATGGCCTAACATGCCATGGCATCACTGCTGCACATCCAAATACTTATTGCATCTTAGGAGGGTTTGTACCTCCACCACCCTTTCAGCCAGTGCGTCCCACATTACTCAGTCCAAAAGGTCCTCAGCACCTCACCTGTCAACCTCATGGCACTCAACTTAAATAAATGCCACCACGTTAGTCATCCCTGCACCAAGTGGAAATGTTGCCTTCTGTCCACCCGTTCTATACCCATCATAACGGTATGAAGGTCAATAATGTGACCTGTCAATCTCCTGTGCTCCACGGCAAATGTCGCAACTGTATGCAATGTTTCCTCATCACTCCAACCCTCCAGGCCAGCATGCATCCAGGTCAGGAACCTCTCCCCACTCCAATGCCATCCCTCCCATGAAGCGCAGGTCACAACTGAACGCAGAAGTGTAGCTGTGGCCTTGACAGCGTTTTCTGCACTTGCAACATGACCTCCCTTTTCCTACATTCTATTCCTCGGCTAATAAAGGCAAGTCTGGCTTCAACCTTGTTAAACGCCTTATGTTCCTGTTCAGCTACCTTAACGGGTCTGCCCAGCAAGGTCCCTGTAATCGTGGTGACTTCCCACGGTCCTACCATTTCTCCTATATTCCCATACCTTGTTTGTCTTGCCTAAGTGCTTAACCGAACACTTATCCACATAACATTCCATGTGGCATTCCTTAGGCCGTCTGACCACCCTGTCTGTATGCGTGTGTAATGTTTGGGCCTCCTCATGACTATTTACCACCCCATCAATGTTCGTCTCCTTAGGTTCTTGAAGGGTGAGCGCATTATGAAGCTGGGGGGGGAAGGGATGAAAGGTGTTACTGACTGAACGCTAACTGATGCACTGTCCTTGTTGTTAATTTCAGCATCACCACTGCATGGCCACCAGGAACAAGTCCAGAGCCCCCCCTCTGCACCTGAGGGGCATCACTTGCAACTTGCGTCACATCATTTCAGCGAGCCAGGCACCAGCGCAGCGACTACCACATCGGTGGGGATTATGACGTCGGCTAGTGTCCCGGGGCACAGTAGAGAGGGCACTTCACAATCGCTGGAGGAGATGGCACGGACAGAGAGTGCCGGAGGACTGCAGGGGACCAGTCTCATGCTGAGTCTGGCAGTGATGATGGGCCTCTGGAGATGTCAGCAATGCAGCAGCTGCAGGACAAGCGGCCAGGTGTGCGGGAGCATCTGGCAGGGTTGCATGAGAGTTTGCTTCACTTGGTCTCTGTGGTGGAGGAGTCCAGGCAGAGTTTCAGTAATGGCATGAACCTCAGGACAGAGCTTCAGGCTTCCTCCATTGAGAGATTGGTGACTCTCAAGGAGAGGGGCTTCCAGCAGATTGAGAATCTCCTGATTGGGTTACGCTCTGACCTGCAAGCCCTCACAGCGCTAATGGCCACAGGTGGTCATTCGCAATGTGGGAGATGTCCTGGGCACCAAGTGTCCCAGCTCGGTGCCCATCCATCTGCGGTGAGCAGGGAGGTCCAATGTGACCTCACATTGGCGCAGCAGCTGCCTGTCGTCACTGCGGGCTCTTCTCAGGGCGCTCCGGATGAGGGCAGCAGCTCCACCGCCCTCTGCCAGTGACTGTTCGATCCGTTGAGGCTGCGACAACTGGGGAGGTGCCAGTTCTGGAACTGGCCACTCCCTCTCAGGCAGGGCCAGCACAGGCTCCACAGGCCAGAGGACGGCCGCCAAGGTCATCGACGCCAACAGGACAGCAGAGTCAGTAGGCTGTCTCACAAGCCACTCTGACCGATGGGGCGGCACCTATACGTAGCACCCGCAAACGTAAACATAAGGCATGTTAGGCACTCCACGGGTTTGTCACTGGTGATTTTATGTTGGCCCTAGATTAGGGAATATATCATTATGTACGTCAGAGCAACATTTGTGCTTTATTTTGGTGGGAATAAAGTCCACATTTCTGACCATGGCTGAGGGTGTTTCCTTTGTGCTGCATTTGCATCTTTCACAGGCATCTCTTGAGTGTTTGACTGGACATTGATGTTTCTGTACTAAGCCCTTAGTTGCAGCTGATGAGGTGGAAGATGTAGCTCCTAAGTGCCACGTGTGGAAGTGCCAGGCAATGCTGGTCCTGCTGATCCATGTATGTGGAGCTAGCTGAAGGTTCATTGGATTAAAGTGGCCCAGGTGTCCCTGCCTCCTTGGTGTAGTAGCGGGTCGGCGTGCTGCCCCTCATCATTGCTCTGTGTTTCCTCATCCTCTGAGCCACTGCTGGATTCATCATGTGCAGCCGCATCCACTGCATCAAGGTCTTCATCGTCAACTGCATCCCCCTTTCCAGCGCAAGGTTGTGCAGAGTGCAGCATGCTACCACTATCGCAGAGACGCGATCTGGGGGGTACTGGAGTGTGCCTCCTGAGCGGTCCAGGCAATGGAAGCGCATCTTGAGAAGACCGATGGATCTCTCCACCGCAGCCCTTGTGGTGCCGTGGCTCCTATTGTACCGCTGCTCAGCTTCTGTTATGTTCTTGGATGGCAGAGAGGCGTCATGAGCCACCTTCTGAGGAGTTACCCCTTGTCACCCAGCAGCCAATCATCCAGCCGAGTCAGAGCACTGAAGAGCCCCGGCACCTGGGAGTGTCTGAGATGTAGGCGTCATAGGAGCTGCCTGGGTACCTTGCACAAACTTGTAGAATCAGCATCCTGTGATCACACACTATATGCACGTTCATGGAGTGCAAGCCCTTCCTGTTGACAAAGGCACCGGGCTCACCTGCTGGTGCCTTGATGGCCACATGTGTACAATCTATAGCACCCTGGACGCGGGGGAAGCCAGCAATGGCCGCAAAGCCTCTGGCCCGCTGTGCCTGACTTGCGTGGTCACAGCGGAAGTGGATGGAGGTCAGTGCAAGCCTGAACAGAGCGTCTGTAACCTGCTTGACACAAGTGTGGACAGCTGATTGGGAGACACCACCCACCGAGCCCTGGAAGGAGCCAGAGGCATAGAAGTTGAGGGCAGCTGTGACCTTCAGAGCTGCTGGCATGGGGTGTCCACCCACACAGTTAGAGAAGATCCCAGGGCCAATCATCTGACAGATATAGTTCACTGTCCCCCCTTGACAGATGGAGCCTCCTTCGGCACTGCACCTCAGTCATATTGAGGTAGCTGCTTCGCCGCCTGTATACCCTGGTGGCAGGATAGTGGCTTCTTCTGTGGCCCCTTCCTCCTTGGACAACCGCTTGGCCCTGCACCCCTTGTGCCTGCGCCTGGCTCCCAAAGTTGGCTCCTCTGGAGGCTGATTGTCCACTCCTGACCTCCTCCTTATTCTATCCCTCCCTTCCTCCTCAGAGGAGCTGCCTCCAGTGGAGATGTCAGAACCCATACCCAGGCTAAATGGAGGCCTCCGGAATTCTGCAGGCCTGATAAAGATTACTGTCTGCAGACTGCTGAGCTGAAGCTTCAAAGTACAGAGAAAGCTATTGGAAATCGATCTGAACTGCTAACAATCACACAGGCAAGTTTAAAACACTTTCTGCATTAAATACTTCAGATAAAACATTAACTGAGCCCACATATCCCGCCTGTGGATGAGGTTTGTTAAAAAATCACTTACCCGCCTGCCTGTTGGGCCCATGCGCACGGGCGCCTCAAAATCGGCGCCGATTGCCGAGTTAAGGGCCTTAACAAGGCCTTTAATTAATGGCGGGCGCGCGTCGCATTTCATAGCGCCTGCCCAGCTAAATATCACGATGGCGTGCGCTGACATTGGGACGCTCGCCCGGTGTCAACGCGCGCCATTTTAAGCGCTGACGTGCCGGCTCCGCCACTCGCACGTCATACATAAAATTCTGCCCATTGTGAAGGCTCCATCAACAACCCACCTATTTCATTTGGCACGAACATGATCCTTGAATGGCTTGTTGAGGCATGCATCCAAAGATTAGACCCCCTGGATAACTGCAACGTGGGTGCTATTTATTCACAGGTACCTCTTGATCTCATTGGTTATATGGAATTTGAACATGTCCCATACCCAAACTAATAAGCTGCATTCTTTACATAGGCCTATTCCACACATTATCAATTCATAACCTCACTCCATCCGACCATTCTTATGGAGATGTACAAATACTCCTGCAGGGAACTTAGGCTTTAATTTTGTTCTATCGGCCATGCAGGTTAGTGCCACTGTGAATCTTGTCTTGTCCTGTCCTGTTCACCAAAACTATTTTCGAACCTTCCCACTCCACAGTTTGGCTGCTGGGCATTTCAAATTTGATGGGGTGCTTTGTCCATGTTGCCAATGTAACTAAATGGGTACATGCTTTTCACTGCTGTCTATATGAACTGCTGACAACCGGTAATTTTGGCATTGAGGTCTCTTGGTAGTCTCTGAGCAATCTTGCTCTTCTGTTGTGACACTAGAATGTTCTGTTCCATAAAGCGGTTATACCAACTAGCTGTTGGTCTAAAATCTTTGCCGGACCCAAAGTTTGATTTAACTCACCTCAGTGCATATAAATGCATTACATTCCTGGTGATGATGTAACTATTCTGACGACTTTTAAATTTCATTCATGGGGTGTGGGCATCGCTGCCTAGGCATTTATTGCCCATCCCTAATTGCTCTTGAGAAGTGGTGGTGAGCTGCCTTCCTGAATGCTGCAGTCCATGTGGTATAGGTACACCCACAGTGCTGTTAGGGAGGGTGTTCCAGGACTTTGACCCAGCAACAGTGAAGGAACAGTGATATATTTCCAAGTCAGGATGGTGAGTGGCTTGGAGGAGAACTTCCAGGTACTGGTGTTTGCATGTATCTGCTGCCCTTGTCCTTCTAGATGGTAGTGGTCGTGGCTTTGGAAGGTGCTGACGAAGGAGGCTTGGTGAGTTCCTGCAGTGCATCTTGTAGATGGTACACACTGCTGCCACTGTGCTTCATTGGTGGAGGGAGTGAATGTTTGCGGATGAGGTGCCAATCAAGCGGGTTGCTTTGTCCTGGATGGTGTCGAGCTTTTTGATTGTTGTTGGAGCTGCACTCACCCAGGCAAGTGAAGAATATTCCGTCACCTGACTTGTACCTTGTAGATGGCAGACAGACTTTGGGCAGTCAGGAGGTGAGTTACTCACCGCAGGATTCCTAGCCTCTGACCGGTTCTTGTATTTACTTGGCTAGGCCAGTTCGGTTTCTAGTCAATGGTAACCCCAGGATGTTGATAGTGGAGGATTCAGCGATGAGAATGCCATTGAATTTTTAAGGGGCGATGGTTAGATTCTCTCTTGTTGGAGGTGGTCATTGCCTGGTACTTGTGTGGCGTGAATGTTATTTGCCACTTGAGGCTTTCGAGCACCCATTCCAATACATGCTTCTCAAGATCAGGCCAGTGTCTGGTCCCTGTTCTGATGGCTCATTTGGGCATCTTCTTCAGGACAGATTCCTTCTTCTTCTTCTATTCTTGCACTAGTTTTTCAATCACACTGAATTCGCTCACTGCAGCACTGTTATTTGATGAGTTAATAAATATTACAACTTCTAGCTTGAAAGCAGCTTCATACTTCATTTTTTTTGCTGGAGGACCCATTTCTGTTCCTCACTTACCATGCCACGCACGATCTGCTCTTTGCGGGCATGTCTTAAACTCCCATGCACCATCTTCGCAACACAGCCCATATTGATCCCATGCACCATCTTACAGTATAAGGTGAGTAAGGTGTGCATTTCTGGGGTGAAAAATTGAGCATCTTATACGAGTATAGTATTTTGTAGCTGATAAGAGTGTCAATTTATACAACGAGCACGTGCAAAAAGAATGATTTTTGGTACCGAACAAACTGGGTCATATTATACGCTGGGTCGACTTATATGTTGCAATCTATGGTACCTGTTGGCATCTGCTTAGGTGTAAGGGTCTCTCCTGGGGGTTTGGTGACCACTCTGAGAAAGGAATGCTTAAACAGGCTTTATGCCTTTCATCAATATATGCAAAGGGCCTAGTGGCTGTTTTAGATGGCTGCCCAAAGAGTGAGCCTGAAGCATACAGCAGTGGCTGGACCACCCATATGGGTTGGGTACAGGTGCTCCCACTACTAACTTTGTCATTATTGCAACTGTTGTGCAACACATACAAATTGTTATCCCCAGGACCACAGCATATAATCTTAGATGATATTGCAGTACAGTACAGACATACTTCAGATGAAATGTTAAACTAAGGTTCTGTCTATCTGATTTAGCAGTTCAGGTGGATGTTAAAGACCCCATGAAACTATTTAAACCAGAACAGGAAGGTCTCCTAGTGTCATGATCGATTCTTCCTTCGATCAGTATGGTCCGAATTGGATGAACTGTTTCACTGCTATTCATGGAATCCTGCTGTGTACAAAACAGTTGAAATGTTTAACACATAATAAATCACTACACTTTGAAGTGATTCATTTTATATAAAGTGCCTTGAGTCATTTCTGAAAGATGGGCTGTTGAGGCTCAGGAGTCCATTCAGCCTCTCTGCTGGTGCTGCTGCTGCAGACTGAGGGACAAGAGAGAGGTGGTAGTAGGCTTTGCAGTAGCAGCAGAAGACCCACTCTTTTCTCGATTGGAGGGAGAGAGCCTTAGGGACAGCTATCTCTTCCTCCATAAAGGTTCCAAACAGTCATCTGTTGAAGAATTTGGTCCTTTATCGAAAAATAGTCACAAGTCTTTGGGGTAATTCTGCCTCATTTAAGTTGGGAGTTGTTTAGGTAATGACCTGGAACTCGCTGCCCAAGAGAATGGTGAAAGTAGAGATGATCAATGATTTCAAAATGAAATTGGATGGACACTTGAAGGAAATAAACTTGCAGGACTATGGGATAGAGTGGGGAATAGGATTGGCTGGATTGTTCCACAGAGAGCTGGTATAGACTTGAAGGGCCAAATGGTCTTCTGTGTTGTAAATGACCCTATGAAATGAAGTACAACAAACACCTCACCTAACTGGAGAAGCTTTCAAAACTGAGAAGCTATGTTTTCCTTCTCCTTACACAAGATGGTGCTGTTGAGCTATTAACAATGAACTGATGGCATTACTATTGAATTCAAATTCAGTTGGGTGTTGAACAGGCAGTTACCAACAATGATTAACTAAATTACTGATTTATTTGCCCTGTAATAAAGCTGTAAGTTGCTTAAACAGAGAAACGTGTTAAGACATTAAAAAATATATTTTTTGGATAAGGCAAATTGGCTTTCTTAAAAGAATGCTATAAAGCGCTTGTGGAATTTTGTAACGCTGGGCAGGAAGATTATAAGGTAGGACAGTTGATGGACAGTGGCAGATATTTAAGGAGATATTCAATTCCTCACAAGTAAAATATACCCCAATGAGGAAGAAAGATGGTAAGGGGGAAAAGCATCCTTGGCTAAGCAAGGAAGTTAAAGATAACATAGAGGCAAAAACTAAGGCATACCAAATTGCAAAGGTCAGTGGCAGGCTGGAAGATTGGGAAACTTTTAAAGATCAACAAAGGGTTACTAAAAAAATAAAAAGAGCAAAGGTAAATTATGAAAGAAAATTAGCGCAAAATGTAAAAACTGAAAGCAAAAGCTTCTACAAGTATATAAAAGGAAAGAAAGTAGCTAAAGTGAATGCTGGTCCCTTGGAGGATGAGACTGGGGAGTTAATAGTGGGGAACACAGAAATAGCAGAGATGCTTAATCAATATTTTGCCTCAGTTTTCATGGTGGAGGACACAAGTACCACCCTAATAGTAACAGGTAGTGCAGCGAGTATAGGGGGGGATTGGAGAACAATCACCATTACTAGAGAAAAAATACTGAGCAAACTACTGGTATTAAAGGGTGACAAGTCCCCAGGACCTGATGGCCTACATCCCAGGGTCTTAAAGGAAGTGGCAGTGGAGATAGTGGATGCATTGGCTGTAATATTCCAAAATTCCCTGGATTCTAGGAATGTGCCAGTGGATTGGAAAAATGCTAATATAATGCCCTTATTCAAAAAGGGGGGGAGGCAGAAAGTAGGAAATTATAGACCAGTTAGTTTAATGTCTGTCATTGGGGAATAGTTGGAATCCATTATTAAGGAAGTAGTAATGGGGCATTTGGAAAGTCAAAATACAATGCATCAGAGTCAGCATGGTTTAATGAAGAGTAAATCGTGTTTGACTAATATGCTAGAGTTCTTTGAAGATGTTACAAGCAAAGTGGATAATGGGGATCCTGTAGGTGTAGTATATCTGGACTTCCAGAAGGCCTTTGATAAGATGCCGCACAAAAGATTAATACACAAGATAAGATCACATGGAGTTAGGGGTAATGTATTAGCTTGGATAGAGGATTGGCTAACCAACAGAAAGCAGAGAGTCGGGATAAATCGGTCTTTTTCTGGATGGCAAGCTGTAACTAGTGGGGTGTCACAGGGTTCGGTCCTTGGGCCCCAAATATTTACAATCTATATTAATGACTTGGATTCAGGGATAGAAGATGCTATAGCTAAGTTTGCAGCTGACACCAAAATAGGTGGGAAAGTAAGTTGCAATGAAGAAATAAGACATTTACAAATGGATATGGACAGGTTAGGTGAATGGACCAAAATTTGGCAGATGGAGTTTAACGTGGATAAGTGTGAGGTTATCTATTTTGGTCACAAGAACAAAAAGGTGACTTATTAGTTAATAGCGAGAAACTTCAGAATGCTTCAGTGCAGAGGGATCTGGGTGTCCTCGTGCATGAATCGCTGAAAGCTAGTCTGCAGGTATAGCAGGTAATAAGGAAGGCAAATGGAATTTTGGCATTTATTGCTAAAGGAATAAAGTACAAAAATAGGGAAATGCTGTTGCAACTGTACAAGGCATTGGTGAGACCGCACCTGGAATATTGTGCACAGTTTTGGTCCCCTTACTTGAGGAAGGATGTAGTTGCATTGGAGGTGGTTCAGAGGAAGTTCACTAGATTGATTCCAGAGATGTGGGGCTTGTCCTATGAGGAGAGACTGAGCAGTTTAGGCCAATACTCACTGGAGTTTAGAAGGGTGAGAGGAGATCTAATTGAGGTATATAAGATGCTAAAGGGGATAGACAAAGTAGATGTGGACCGGATGTTTCCTTTCTGGGGCATTCTAGAATGAGAGGCCATAGTTTTAGGCTAAGAGGTGGTAGATTTAAATCAGAGATGAGGAGGAATTACTTTTCTCAAAGGGTCGTGAATCTGTGGAATTCACTACCTCAGAGTGTAGTGGATGCCGGGATGCTGAATAAATTTAAGGAGGAGATAGACAGATTTTTAATTAGTAATGGGTTGAAAGGTTATGGGGAGAGGGTGGGAAATTGGAGTTGAGGCCAAAATGAGATCAGCCATGATCGCATTGAATGGCGGGGCAGGCTCGAGGGGCTGAATTGCCTACTCCTGTTCCTAGTTCTTATGTCCTTATGTTCTCTATATGATGTAATTAGGGCCAAATATATGCAAACAGTTGGATTTTGATGCATTTCCATGTATTCATATATACATGACCATATACAATGATAAAATATATGTATGAATTAAACTTTAAGTGGATCATGCATAGCAATAAACTATTTATCAACTAATTTGATAGCAACTGTTGGTAAAAGAGAGACTAGCACTGTGCTACAGCATAGTTGAGATCATTTTTGTAAACCCTATAGGAAAATAATTAACCTTATACCACTAAAGCTCATTCAAGTTTATTTTAATGCTCTTTAAAATAGAGAAAAAGATCTAAAATTCCCAATCTAGCTTATCTCCTTTCCCAAATAAAAGGCCTTGCTCAAGATTTTATCAAGAAACTCCTTTTAATTTAAACTGTGGAGACTGGAAATTTACTGTAGCTGGCAACAAGATTATCGTAGATTACGTTGTTGCTGGTCATGAAATACTAAGTGTGATCTTGCAATCTGCATTCTCAGTGTGGAGTGGAGGATCATGAGACAGAAGGTATAAGTTGGAGATAGTTCACTCCAGGACACATTCGGCAACTCATGCCTTCATCTAGCGTGATTCCACACCAGGAAAATTTCATTTATAATTGTGTAGTTTGCATCCTCCTGTAGGGAGGACTGACTAAAGGCTACAACTGAATTTATTTGTAGGGGTACCAACAATAAGTCAGAAGTACCTAATGGCATAATGCATGCCTGGGCAATCCAAGTTCAACAAGTGATAGTTGACACTGTTTGAACTTCTGCCTACAAGGCATAGAGCTCTAGGTGATGACACTATCTAGGATAGAGTTCCACAAACAGAGATGGAATGTGAAACTTCTGTGCAGATCTCGGATTGATACAGAATATTGAAACAGCTCTTGTTTTTCTGGCACGGGTTGGAAATCTGCCTCAACTGTTAGCTGCTTTTGTAATGGTGCTATAATCACAACCTTATAGATTACCGACAATTGCTTAATATTATAGTAAAAGCCTCACTGAATCATAGCATAGAAGCAAACAATTCAATCCATTAAATTTAACACATTTAATCTGTGCCAGTGTTTGTCTCTTTCTCTCTCACTTAGTCTAAACTTACTCTCTTCCTATACCCTTTAAAATTCCTCTTTGTCAAGTATTTTATATATGTCGATAAAAGCAAAATACGGCGGATGCTGGAAATCTGAAGAAAAACAGAAAATGCTAGAAAAACTCAGCAGGTGTGACAGTACCTATGGAGAGAAAAAAACAGAATTAACGTTTCGAGTCCGTATGACACTTCTTCAGATATTGATCTTGGGGTGTGGACAACACTGACTGCAGTATTTATTACCCAATCCTATTTTCCCTGAGAGCATTAAGAGACAACCACCATTCAACCAGGTACCATTCATACCAACATACGAACAAGGAACAGGAGTAGGCCATTCAGCCCCTCGAGCCTGCTCTGCCATTTAACAAGATCATGGCTGATCTGATAGTAACCTGAAATCTGCATCCCACCTACCCCTGATAACCTATCACCCCCATGTTCAGTTCGATGTAACTATCACTTTCATGTCATCCCTACCAGATTTGATGCATAAGATTAAGAAAAATAAAACCTCACTTCTGCCTGTTATATGCAGAATGATAAATGTCTCGCTATTAGGTTAGGTTGTTAACTGTAAGGTTCTGCTTGCTGTTTACTCACATTGGCTGGGATTTTCCCAGCACGGGGTAAGTCCCAACATCGAGAACCAATATAAACCCCAACCTCCATAGGCGGGCAGCAGGACCGCGGCGGCTGTCCTCCTGGCGGCTGCTGTCCAATCAGGAACAGCGCGCTGCCTTCCCCCCTTCGCTGCCAGTCCAATCAAAGGAGGCTGCGGGGGTGGGACAGGATAGCGCCCCCATTTGAAAAGGTGCGAAATTGGACGCTGCGCTGGGTCTGGGCGGCGGGCTGGGCTCTCTTTGGCTAATCGGAGGGCGAACCTCCTGGACACCAAGCCCCAGGAGGCTGACTCCGTGCAGCTGGGGGTGACCTCCCCCATGTGACAGGAGCCCCCCTGCCCGCCGCAGCCAAATGGCCTTCAATCACCTCTTTCATTGTGTCCGCCCCCACCGGGCACCACCCTTCGCGGGGCTGCGTCGGGGAGCCGTCCCAATGCGGCTGGCCAGCAGCCTCCCACCACCTCCGAGCTCACCGCTCGCGGAGCGGGCAAAATCCTGGCCATTGGATTGGTGTCATGTGGTTCACTGCAGACTGTGTTATCTTTCATATTTTAAATTTATGATACATCATTTAACTCAGTTTTATAATGTCATCATCTCCATATCTCTCAGGCAACGTGTGAAGTATAAACATAGTTACGCCCAAGTACAGTAAAGCACCTCTGAGTTATACAAATTCTTGTTGAATGTGAGTTCTTATTCTTCCTCCTGATTCTGTTAAGGTTATGTATAGGCATTCCTACTACATCCAGGTTTTATCATAGACGATTTTCCCTCTCCTCTGCCCGTGGGAATACAACAGGGCTGTGTACTAGATTTTGCGATAAAGTTTGTGTGAAGCTGGCTGATTTAGACAGATAGGCACTGATGACAGGGGGAGCTCTTTCCCCGTTTAACCTTCACAAAAGTACGATGCACGAAAAATCTCCGAACAGAAAATATTGGGAAAACTTAACTGCTGCACATTTCAGATTTTGTAGATTAGATGCAATGTGAGAATGAAGGACATTCAAAAATAAAACATACTCTATTAATGCATGATATGCCACATCATGAGAGATTAGTTTCTATGCAAAAGGCAGTCGCATGCAGTTTGGTGTTTGGGTAACGAAAGGTTTAACTACATTAGGTGACTATTTGGTTACACTGAGGTAAGGTTCGCTTTGACGTGTTGGTTAAAGTTGAAGCAGGAAAATGATTAAATCATGCAGAATATGATTTGTGGTGTTGTGACCACTATTGCAAAGGTGTGTAAGTGATTCAGTTCTTTGTAATTATCCTCCATGAAAAGCAAAAAAATTCGACATTCATAAGAAGAACCCGGGGATTGTTTTTGTTGAAAGCTAAAACTGAGAATTACATCAATGTTACATATTAACTTGACAATATCCAGACCCACATGGATCAATTCTGTTCATATTTCCTAATTACCATTAAATAATAACATATTGAGATGAAGATTAACTGAAATTGTCAAATTTGTGTATGCTTGGGGGAATGGCAACACAAACTCAATTACAGTTTTTTTTATTGTTGTCTGAACATTTACATGTCTGATCATTTAAAATTCTTGGGGTGATGCCTTGAAAAAATATCAAAGGACGAAAAGAAAATGTAATTAACTAAATACTTAACTGAAAACAGCAACAGCATGTGGCAGGCAGTAAAAGCTTGCACTGACTAAGGGATTAACCACCATTTGTACAAGGCATAGGCTATTGTTGCTCTCAATGCATGGGCCATGGGTCACTAGTGGTTCACCCATTTATATAAACATGAGAGTAACAGAACAAAAAGAAAATAAAGGGCACTGATTAAAGTGTTATTGCCTCTCATCTCTTTAGATCATCAAGTACTATTTCTTGATCAGGAGGACACATGGGTAACTTGTTCTCAGGCATCCAGAGGCAGGTATATGCTGTACAGAATTAATGTCAATTGAATGGTTCTCTGTTTTGTTCTCTCCATTTTGCATAGCTCACGGAGATTAGAAACCATTTTGCGACAACTCTAAATTTGTAGTGTAAAAACACTTTAAAAATCCGTGCTATGGAATGGATTCACTTTGGGGAGGGGAGGGGGGGGGGGGGGGGGAGAGCGGGGGCGGTAGTGCGGTGAGGGAGTGGAATTAATGACAAACTAACAATCTATAGTACAAGCTAATAGTTGTGTAAATGTTGATTATTCATTCTTTAGTTTCAATAGTTGTACGGTGTCAGCAATAGCCAACACATGGCCAACCTGACAGGACTTGGACAAAGCACAGAATAATCTGAGGGGTCAAGTAGATTGTAATAATATTTGCTGGCCCTGTGTATTTCTATGTTTCAATCTTATTTATAGCTTTGTTTCCAAAGTTTCAACAGCACCAATATGCTCTTACAATTAATTCAATACAATTGATAGACAATATTGAATAATAGCACAATTTGAGTTACAAATATAGTATTTATTGAGTATGCTAAATTCTTCTAAAGTGGACTAAAAGGCAAAAAGACCTGGAAATACCCTTTTTTCAACTTCAGCGGTTGGGGAACAAACTACAAGATTAAGGTATGGCCCTGAAGATAGGCATTCTGCATGGTTGCAAGGGCAACTGGTGCAAACCATCCCAAAACAAAACTGCCTCTTTCATTCACAAGCAAAGCCTTCAAGACTCTAATCTAATCTTGAGATTCAACTACTTTTAAACTGCTTGAGCTTTGCTCTCACGCTTTATGAGTATATTGAAACCATTGATTAGTTTACAGCTTTATAACCATAACTCTCTCAAGCATCCCATAATTTCAACCTAACTAAGCATCTCAGGTGACATCACAAAGTATGAAGGTGAAGCATAACTGAATCCTTTGCACTCGGTTCAGGCCTTAAAATCATGATTTCTTCCAGTGACACAAAATTTTAAAAAGAGAACCTTAATGTGATGTTCTGAAAGGGTCAGTGAATAAACATCAGACAGGACATGCTACTGAGCATTCAGACCATGGAAGTCCGAGTTTGCATCTTCAGTCTTTTTTGAATTGCTCAATATCAGATAAGAAAGCAATGATGACACTCCAATATGCCTCAGTGTCCCTGGGCTAATGAGGGGACAAGACTTGGCCAGAGGTCTTATTTCTAATTGCTATGCAGTTATTGCTGTAGCAAATGCAGATATGAATACTGGAAAGATACATTTTTGTCTTGGGCAGGGATAGTCACATAATAAAAGTGACCTCAATACTCACTTATCCCTGTTCACATATTAAGAATAGACACTTGACTGAGAGGGAGCCGGTTAACTCACTTGGCTTGATGGCGGCGTGTGGCTCAGAAAAACACCAATGGTGCAGGTTTGATTCATGTTCTGGCTGGGACCTGTTTCCTCGTCCTGCCTTAAGAGTTGAAAGGCAATGGCAAACCACCATTAACAGGATGAAGCATCAGCGGACAATGAACCAAGGACCTTGTCTTTGGACAGAGCACACATACCATACCATTTGATTGAGGTACTGAACGGCTGTCACAGCTCACTGAATCATAGCACAACATGAGTCATTGCCTTGAGGAAAGCTAGAGAGAAAACAAAAACTAGGAAAATGCAGTGAAGTTCGCACTCCTTGACCGAACACTGTTTTGGTTCATTATGAGCTTGCCAGGTAAAGTGGCCGTGGGAATAATGCAAAATTGAGTTTATAAAAGGTTTGTGACACCGTTACTGATAAGAACTGGGTTGGAGTTTATTACCGCAATCAGTATGTCCTGGTCTAGATAACGTAACATACTTTAATCGCTACGCGAGTGTTTCTACAAATACCGAGCAGTTTGATGTGCGTTACTCGAGACGAGCGGGTGAACAGTGGCAATAACGGAGTTAAAATTAGAACCAGTCATTATGCTGAAATTTTGTTTCTTACATGTTTATCAGCCTTAATAGTCTTATTGTTAGGGCTGGAGATAATTGTATTAAGAGTTTACACTCATTCATCTACAGAGTGAATACTGCAAAGGTACACCAACTGGTTCCTCTGTGGAATTCCTGATTAATGAATAAGGCGGACCAGATTAAAAATCTCAGAGACTCTGCAGACAAGGAAGTTCTCATATAAAGTCACAGGCATGCTGTTTCACGTTCTGATCCCAAGAAAAGCAAACCCTTCCCTCATTACATCATCCCAGCCAACACTATACACTTACCCAAACTAGCTTTGTAACTGCGGACCGTATTGCCATCCTTAAACTGGTAGCCTGCTTTATTGTACTTGTCATAAAGCATCAGCATGTGCTCCGACAGCGTGTCCTGCATCAGGTCTGATTCTGTGGAGATGGGGCTTCCCTTCCGAGGGGGAGCAGAGTCTCTCGAATGCTCACTCAAGCCAGCAATTCTCCTCAGCCCGCGGAAATGATCTTTCAGCAGATCCGAGGAGCCCACAGTAAAACAGCTCCATCCGATGCATACAAACACCAGCATGTGGAATGTGCCCATCCTCTTATATAGACAAAAAAAAAGTAGAGAAACGCTAAACTGGAAATAGATTGTCTTCAGAAAAAGGAAGAATTTTTGCTTTTCAGAAAGTTCCAAGACTGTGCTGTTGAGGCTTACGCTGTTCCAAGGGGCGGCAGGTAGCTAATGAGAGGGGCTCTTCCAGATCCTGGTATATGTGTGTGAGTGTGTGTATGTGGGGAGCCCGGCTCACTCTGATTGCCGCTTGTTGCTGCTCCTCTCTGTCTCTTTCGGACTCGGCTGTTCTGTTGCTATCTGACTGCAGGCGCACAGTGTTATGTGTCCTAGCTCAGGGCAGAGCTTCGGTCCGACCAATCAAACTGCTTCACTTCCTTAAATCAAATCAGACTTCAAAAAGCCAACTACATCTCAGATGTCCAGAGGTGATAGATCAAATATTCAGATCCTGCAGCCCAATGTGAGCCAGACTGTGACTTTATAAATTGTTACATGATCTTAACTGATTGCCACGAGAAAGAGGGATAGC
Organism: Cetorhinus maximus; assembly: GCF_964194155.1. Lineage (NCBI taxonomy): Eukaryota > Metazoa > Chordata > Chondrichthyes > Lamniformes > Cetorhinidae > Cetorhinus > Cetorhinus maximus. Next base: position 92,942,784 of record NC_135879.1, on the reverse strand, counting down.
ACTTTAAAAATGTATTATACACATCGCGAAGTTTAATAGCAGGCTTTAACTTATGAGAGTTATGAGACACCAGAATAATAATTATTAGGCTGGAAGAAAGTATTACCTGTTATCAGCCCAGTCAACTTTTCCATTCTCGTTTCTGAACAATTCCACCCCGATAGTAGAACATTTGGAATGTCACACAGATCAGTGTATATGCAGTTATAGATAAGTGTATATCCTGTTATATATCAGGGTATATCCAGTTATACATCAGTGTATATCCGGTTATATATCAGTGTACATCTGGTTATACATCAGTGTATATCCTGTTATACATCAGTGTATATCCAGTTGTACATCAGTGTATATCCGGTTATATATCAGTGTACATCCGGTTATACATCAGTGTACATCTGGTTATACATCAGTGTATATCCTGTTATATATCAGTATATATCCAGCTATACATGAGTGTATATCCAGTTGTAGATCAGTGTATATCCAGTTATACATTAGTGTATATCTGGTTATATATTAGTGTACATCCGGTTATACATCAGTGTACGTCTGGTTATACATCAGTGTATATCCGGTTATATATCAGTATGTATCCGGTTATACATCAGTGTATATCGGTTATACATCAGTGTATATCCGGTTATATATCAGTGTACATCCGGTTATACATCAGTGTATATCTGGTTATACATCAGTGTATATCTGGTTATGTATCAGTATGTATCCAGTTATACATCAGTGTATATCCAATTATATATCAGTGTATACCCAGTTATAAATCAGTGTATATCCAGTTATAGATAAGTGTATATCCTATTATATATCAGTGTACATCCAGTTATACATCAGTGTATATCCGGTTATACATCAGTGTATATCTAGTTATACATCAGTGTATATCCTGTTATATATCAGTGTATATCCTGTTGTACATGAGTGTATATCCAGTTGCACATCAGTGTATATCCGGTTATATATCAGTGTATATCCAGTTATATATCAGTGTACATCTGGTTATACACCTGTGTATATCCTGTTATATATCAATATATATCCAGCTATACATGAGTGTATATCCAGTTGTACATCAGTGTATATCCAGTTATACATCAGTGTATATCCGGTCATATATCAGTGTACATCCAGTTATACATCAGTGTACATCTGGTTATACATCAGTGTATATCCAGTTATATATCAGTGTATATCCAGTAATAGATCAGTGTATATCCAGTTGTACATCAGTGTATATCCAGTTATACATCAGTGTATATCCGGTTATATATCAGTATGTATCCGGTTATACATCAGTGTATATCGGTTATACATCAGTGTATATCTGGTTATACATCAGTGTATATCTGGTTATGTATCAGTATGTATCCAGTTATACATCAGTGTATATCCAATTATATATCAGTGTATACCCAGTTATAAATCAGTGTATATCCAGTTATAGATAAGTGTATATCCTATTATATATCAGTGTACATCCAGTTATACATCAGTGTATATCCGGTTATACATCAATGTATATCTAGTTATACATCAGTGTATATCCTGTTATATATCAGTGTATATCCTGTTGTACATGAGTGTATATCCAGTTGCACATCAGTGTATATCCGGTTATATATCAGTGTATATCCAGTTATATATCAGTGTACATCTGGTTATACACCTGTGTATATCCTGTTATATATCAATATATATCCAGCTATACATGAGTGTATATCCAGTTGTACATCAGTGTATATCCAGTTATACATCAGTGTATATCCGGTCATATATCAGTGTACATCCAGTTATACATCAGTGTACATCTGGTTATACATCAGTGTATATCCAGTTATATATCAGTGTATATCCAGTAATAGATCAGTGTATATCCAGTTGTACATCAGTGTATATCCAGTTATACATCAGTGTATATCGGTTATACATCAGTGTATATCTGGTTATACATCAGTGTATATCCGGTTATATATCAGTATGTATCCAGTTATACACCAGTGTATATCTGGTTATACATCAGTGTATATCCAGTTATAGATCAGTGTATACCCAGTTATAGATAAGTGTATATCCGGTTATATATCAGTGTATATCTAGTTATACATCAGTGTATATCCTGTTATATATCAGTGTATGTCCAGTTATATATCAGTGTATATCCAGTTATATATCAGTGTATATCCAGTTACATATCAGTGTATATCCTATTATATATTAGTGTATATCCTGTTATAGATTAGTGTATATCCAGTTATAGATCAGTGCATATCCAGCTATATACCAATGTATATCCAGTTATATATCAGTGTACACCCAGTTATATATCAGTGCACATCCAGTTATATATCAGGTGTATTCTGTTATAGATTAGTGTATATTCAGTTACATATCAGTGTATATCCAGTTATATGTCAGCATATATCCAGTTATATATCAGAGTATATCCAGTTACAGATCAGTGTATACCCAGTTAAATATCAATGTGTATCCAGCTATATATCAGTGTATATCCAGTAATAGATCAGTGTATATCCAGTTACATGTCAGTGTATATCCAGCTATATATCAATGTATATCCCGTTATATGTCAGTGTATACCTAGCTATATTTCAGTGTACATCCAGTTATAAATGTGTATTCCCAGTTATACATCAGCGTATATGCAGTTATAGATCAGTGTATATCCAGTTATATTTCAGTGTATATCCTGTTGTATTTCAGTGTATATCCAGCTATATATCAATGATTATCTAGTTATATATCAGTGTATATTCAGTTATAGATCAGTGTATATCCAGTCATATATCAGTGTATATCCAATAAATATCACTATATATTCAGTTATAGATCAGTGTATATTCAATTATATATCGGTGCATATCCAGTTATATTTCAGTGTATCCAGTTATATATCAGTGTATGTCCAGATATATTTTAATGTATATCCTGTTATATATCAGTGTATATCCAGCTATATTTCAGTGTATATGCAATGACTGCAGTCCTCTTTAGCACACAGAAAAACAACGTAGTCCCTGCAAACTTTTTGGCGGGACTGCAAAGACGTTATAAAACTTTTCGAAAGAAACAACAACCGTTTATCTTCATGCTTATTATTTCCAGGCGAGGACCTTAGCAGCCTGCTGTACTTTGGCGAGTCTTTATTCATTCTTATTTTAAAAAGGTCGTCAACAAATAACTCCTTGTATTGCAGCTATTCGCTCGCTATCAGTGTTAATGCAGATTGTATCACCACATCGTCTCCACATTACACGCTAGATTACTTGACGTTTTCTTTCAGCAAGTGAAAACCTCACAAGATTATCGACAGTTAATACAATCTAAATCCTCTCTCACTCATCCTACAAATAATAGTGTCGAATAAGATAAAGTAATTCAGCGGAGCTGGTTCTGGGGTGCATGAAGAATAATGCGGCTTATTCCCGGCTTTAAAAGTGATCTCCTCTCTGTTAGGAAGTGAATAGCGTTCAGCGGACACATCCTGTAGAACTCCCAGTCCGGACACAGTACTGCATGTCACACACACCAAATAAAGCTAGGAAGAAGACTTTAAATACCCTCTTTCACGAGCATCCGTGAGTAACTAATGATTTCCCGTAAACATCTATTGCCATGATCTGTAGAGGTTGATTCAGAGATGTTTATTTTCCTAACCGAAGAATTTAAGATGATCAAATGTCAGTTTTTTTTTAGGTATATGAAGCAGCTCGTACTTTAGATCTATTTTCAACCGATATGTCACCATTGTTAACGAGTGACCAGCGTTTCCAGCAATGTTACTGTCTTCTGTGGCTACCTAGTGACAATTCACAAATGCTGTAGAGTACCCAGGTACATTGGGAAAAGTGAATACAGACACTTAAAGGTATTCACGCATATCGATCTGAGATACACTCAAAGCACTGATAGTCACCAGTGAATTGTGTCAAATTAAAAGGAGAGTATTATTACTGAGTCCCACTCATACTGTGGAGGTCGGAGGTCCGCCGCGTTAATCTCATATTATTCTAAATTCAAGGCAATGCACGCACATAAATACAATGCTGCATTGTGACTGTTCCCGCATTTACCAGTTTAACTGATCTGTCAACAGATTTAAGTTACGCCAATTTTCCCGAGCCGTATTTCACAAATCCCCCAAAGGAGAAGCATTGCCAAGAATTGACAGACTTACCTTTTATACTTATCTGACTTCACTCTCAATCAGTTTTACATTCCTGTTACTTGAATGACTGCAGTACCTCTGGACTTGACCTACCCAATAGATCATCCGCTAAACTGACTTTATGAGAAAATGACTCGTGAAGCTACTCGTCCTTCTTGACGAGTCTCTGCATTCTCAATTTGGATTGCAGTTGCAGGACGTGTCCCATTACCCTCCTTTCGGGCTTCTCGGTAAGTTTTCACCGAGATTCATTGCCCGTACGTGCGGACCAAACTATAGCCCATCACTGAAAGGCAGTATTTTTTCCAAAAGGCAATATTTGTTTACTTGGACTTCAGACTACAAGTGATTATGTACTAAGATCCAATGGAAATGGTTACAAGTTGAAAACAGATGTTCCCAAGTGTGGTGAAGAGGACAACAGTATTTGTACACCATGCCTGGAAGAGTGACTGAGTGAGCATGCTCCCATTCCCCAATAATCAGGAATTAGAATTGGTAAAATTATTATCTTAATTTCCAACCCTACCTCTAAAAGTTGCGCCTCTCTGCCCTGACGCTAAAACTAAATCCGAGTTGATCGCACAGCTGTTGGAATGGCAGCGTGACATTTTAATTCTGCGCAACAAGCAGGGAGAGGGTTAATAAGTAACCTCTTCACTGTTTCAAAAAACCTTCCCTGGTATGAAGTGATTAATAGGGCAGGGCACACTTTCTTGATATTGGACGAGCGCCCAGTACACGTTGTTAAGCTGTAATAAAAAACAGAAATCGAGGGAAATGCACAACAGGTCGATCAGCATTTGAGAAAGGTTAAAGTGTTGGGTGGGACCCTGCATCAGGATCGATGTTTTGAACAGTCACAGCCCAAACATTAACCAGCATTCGTCATTCAGATGCTGGTTGGTCTGCTACATTTCTAGCGTTTTCTAATCATTGTCTCAGATTGCAAGGGTTGGACATTTTCTGTGTACCTTCGTCTAAGAGTAATGCCTGTTCGTGTAATGCCCATCTTCTTTGTGTGTGTGTGTGTGTGTGTGGGCGGTATTAAATGTGCTTCAATCTATATAGCTGTTAAATTTATATTAAAATTCAGTGAGTGATTTCAATGCCAAACTATGTACCTGTATTTTCCTGGAGATGAACAATGTTCTTTAAGCAGAAGTTGCTGGGGTTGCATTTGTCGCTTTGCGACTGGGGGAGTGATTGAGCCTTTGGTATTATTGTTCACTTGCAGTTTGAAGTGATTGAGCAACATTTCCATCGTCTATGCAATGTCATTACACTTGTCAACAATCTAAGGTAACTCCACCACCAAGACAGAATTTGGTGGGAAGCGTATGGAAGCGCCTCACCATGTATGTGGAAAAGTTGAATAAGATTACACTTTTTGTGAAGGCCATTTTGAAATGTTTTGTAATGTGTTTTCAGGTATTTTATGAATAAACTATATTTTTCCAAAATAAATAATCTGGTGTGAAGCCAGCTCAGAATCATTTGAAGAAAAATAGCAAAACTATCAGAAAACGCTGGAGATACTCAACAGGTCAAGCAGCATCTGTTGAGAGCAAAACAGACAGAAGATCCACGACCTGAAACGTTAACTTTGTTTTAATCTCCACAGATGCTGTCAGACCTGCTGAGCGTTTCCAGCGTTTTCCATTTTTATTTTTATTTCAGATTTTCAGCAGCTGCAGTATTTTAATTGTCCTAAAACTATAAAAACAGTTTTCTCTGTTTTAAAATTGAATACAGCAGCTTCTGAACTAGCATGAAATGAATGAACCGATAAAACAGAAGCCGACATCCAATGCGAATCACTAAACACTTGAAAATAAAGCATTCTTCCATCTCGCACATCCTTGTTTTCGCGTGTAGACCATAAAATGTATTTTGCCTCACCGAAAAAAAATGGTGAAATAAATTAAAATATCGGCGTTCACTAGGTTTGATGAATGGCTGTAGCTTTGGAACACAGTTCTGAAACAATGGTGCAAAAACACCATTGCAGTCGCCAAAGAGTTAAATTGTGGAAAATCCGTCAGCAACATCATTTCTGAGAGAATTCCACGTTCTGTGTTACAACTGATGGTGGCTATTCTGGGAAGATGGTCGTTTGCAAACACGTGTATGTGTGCACACAGAGAAGACAACACTAGGCAAACACCAACCAAATGCCACAAGTAGCAGAAAAGTGAGTTCGAATCTGGGTAACACAATACGGCAGAAAAGATGCATGCATATTTTTGAACAGAAAAAAATAATTTGTAGAATTTTTACACCTACCATCATTGAAATGTACCTCACTAATTGTGCAGCCGTGATACTGCCCTCTCCTGGCTGCAGGTAGTGCCACACCCTTCCCATCCACAGGGAAAAGGACAAAACCTCCACCAATCACATTCCAGGGAACCCTCATGACATCAGCTGCTACGACGTCATCGGTCAGTCCTGGCGCTATAAGGTGGGAGAGTTGTGTATTTGAGTGCGTGCGTCTTTGGTTTTGCTTTCTTTCAATTGATTTGGAGGATAACAATATGTTAAATGTTGCGCTGGCCAGAATATGATTGTAACAATTCAGAAATGGAACCACACTGTGTTATCAGATATCAGTTGTAAATGAGCACTCGAATAAAGCCGTGGCTTCCTGCTCTGGCGCTGTTGAGGGACCGGCCCTACCTTCTTACAAGCAACAAGCTCGGCTACTTTATCCTCCTCTCTTGGCTCCTTTCCCATTTTACTAATTTGCTAGAGGCTAATCACAATTTGTTTCCATTCCCTTTCACCCCACCCATCCCTGTACCTGGGACTCTGCCAGCAGATCAACAATCACTGCCCATCTCAGTATTTCCCTTCAGAACATTTTCTTGTTTGTGCAAAAAAACTCTTACCACCCACAGAATTATTGCAAATGCTAATTATTGGCATCATGGCTTTGACAGAAAGTTGCCTGTAAGTAGCAGCACTTTGCTGCTTATTGATGCCTCCAGGCCTTTCCCACCAGCTGCCCTTCCAAGTCATTCCAGCTGTGCTCTGGCTCTTACCACCAAGTCAGTCTCTCACCTAGTACTCTGAATTCCTTTCTTTGATTATCAGACCCTCTTCCACCCTACTGATCTTGAAGTCTCAATCGATGAGCTGTAATCTGAACATTTGTTTAGCACCACTCAGTTTGCCTATCAAATTTAAATGAGACAAGGGTGTCAAAATTGTGGAGGTCTCTCCAATTGTGAAAATAGGGCTCTTTGTCTCCATTGATATTATTCATTGATGACCCTTTAATCCGCTGGTCACCCTCCTGGCGCTCCTCTGTACATTGCTGGCACTTCTTTATCTGATATCTTCATTGAAATATCCTGTTTTTGACTCTCGCAAATCAGGAAGCAGCCTCTTTCTGTCAATGGGATATCAGCATTTTCCATGTGCCAAGTTCAAAAAGACAAACCAAATAGTGAAAGAAACATAAACACATAAAAGCACAAATGCTGCATCAGGAAACGGGGAGGCCCATGAGCCCAATATTCAAATTTCACTTCTATTTGACTAAACAGGTGGAGGCCCGGAGCGAATTTCTATATCAATGTAAATTAAGTCATTTCAATATGAGAATAGGCAAATCCTTGACATCTAAAAAGATCAATGACTATAACAATGTTAAAAAATAATCACAGGAGAGAACTGGGAAATTAAGTTGGCAGCAAAAACAGAAAGAGCTGGAAGGAGAGTCTTCGGAAGAAGAGTCATATTGGACTCGAAACATTACCTCTGTTTCTCTCTTCACAGATGCTGCCAGACCTGCTGAGTTTTCCAGCACTTTCTGTTTTTATTTAAGATTTCTAGCACCTGCGATATTTTGCTTTCATTTTGCTTTTATTACATTGGCAGCATGGATGAATCAATGGCTATGTTATGTTTCAATGTAAAGACACTCTTGGTGGTTTCATACCATTAGTTAATGTAACTTGTGTTCATTTTTGATGCAATCTGTCCAGAGCAGAATGAATCTGAATTAGAGACATTATTATTTGCAGCAATGGCCTCCATGCTCCAGAAAATGCAAATACTTGGACTTTGATCTGGTGAACTGCACAAGACTTAAAAATGTAGTGCAAACACATCACGAAGGAAAGGATTTCTCTTATTAGAGTTGGTTCACTTATTCTCTTCACTACAGTGTTTGTTGAACTGGCCTGGAATAAGTGTTTGTGTTCACATGGAATGACTGATTGTTATGTTGTGATTATTATGTTAAAAAGTTCATTCAATTCATTTGTCACATCTATTTGCCAAATTTGTAACATTGCCTGTTGGATCAATCTACGGTGATTCATGGCCATTATGTTTATAGGAACAGCTGATTTATTACTTCATTTTGCATATTACACATGAAAATGGTGGGTATCACAGCAGTGAAAGAAAACCTGTGAATCCGGGCGTCACATTTACTCAGAAATAATGTCTATAACATCAAATATAGTCAGTTATAAACGGTACCCATTTCATACTTTTCACATTAATTTGCTGTGCTGCAAGATGGAGTGACCTTTACAGAAATATGACAATGGTCACTTTTTATATAAATATGATGGCTATTGGTGCGAAAATGCTTCATTCATATAGATACGATTTGACTCAATATACCAAAACAATGACAAAACACACTGTACCATTAAATGGGGCGCAGCACAAAAATGCTTTAAATTATATTAATTTAGTAATTTTCACCAGGTCTTCAATTTGAATATTTGCATCAAGTTGTAAGATTGTAGCCTGAACTTCAGTGTTCCCTACCCCAGTGTATTAAACAATCACCTGGAATTATCATGGGGCTTCTCCTAATCTCTTCTCCTATATTTGACAGATGATCAGCCGAATCCCTAGAAGGATGACATAACTTGACTGAAAACAGCTAAGGCTGTTTTTGCTGTATCACCAGGGCTTCCATTGATCTTCAGCCAGAATTACAGTCGAAAATTAGGAAAACTCTGTAGAAATTCTCTCCCAGTGTTTTCCAGCCTTGCTTTCTCTAGAACTAGTTGACAGCCATAATCTTTAAGGACTTTACAGGAACATTCATTCATTACCACCGATGCCATAGGTTTCTGCTACAGTGACACTAAGTGTGAAACAATAACTATGGAGAGATCTCAATCTAATAAGCAATTATTGAACGTACAGTCACAGTGGCAGTAAAGGTGGCCACTAAACCCACCAATGGGACCTAAACCTAAAAAAGCCATTGTCATCTATAGATCCAGAATCAACTTTCATCATGCCACTGCTATTTTAGTTAGGCGGATAACTCACCATAAATGAAAAGAACAATCTGCAAATTCTGGAAATCTAAAACATAACACTGGATGTGTATTTTAAGCTCATCTGGAAAGAGAAAACAAGTTGATTTTTTGGGTTTTGATCCCGAGAAAAGAGAACTGAATGGACAAGTCCTAAATCCTGTTGAACATAGAAAGAGAAGGAAAGCAACAGACACTTCAGTCATAGTGAGTGAGTTAATGTGATGATTGACCTGTGAAGTTCAGGGAATCCAAAAACTCATGCACTGTAACCTCTCCAGTTCAGAAATCTATTGCTCAGAAGCTCAAGTTGCCCGGAAATCTTTTGTGCAGATCCAAGCAATTCACGGCATCATTTTAGTACAGTACTTTGGGAGCAAAAACATGGAAGATACAGTGCTTGGATGAGCAAAACAATTTTTGCAACTGATTTATATTTTATCACTGTTTTATGCTTCAGGTAATTATTTATATATATATATATACATATATATATATATATACAGTATTTTCCGGTTCACACACTTGTGATTAGGCATTCTAATGTCATTCTATAATCCAGAAAATTCTGAAATCCAGAAATGACTTTGTCCCAAGCATTCCAGACTGGAGAGGTTACAGTGTTGTTAATGTAAAAACTCATCTCAGCAATTGATTGAGAATAGATTAGAAGAATAGGAAATAACTAAGGAGGTGGATTGAAAAGAAAGATCCTTTCTTCAATAAAAAACCTTTCACACTGAGCTGACTCTGGAGGTCTTTAAAATGGCAGATGGGACCTGGATGCAGAGGCCCTTTTTCCAGCAGATCCCATTTTGCTGGGAGGGGGATGTGGGTGGGCATGAATCACACAGGTAAGACATCCGAACACAGCAGGGCAATTTGAAATTAGTACTGAGTTAAAAGAGACCTCAATTCCACTGATCCAAGGGCCTTAACACACAGTGTGGGAGTCACAAATATATGGAAGAGGTCCAAACAATTGTGAAGGATGGGTAAGTTCTATTTAAAGGTGATGATCTGAAGGTATTTAAATCCCCATCCCTTTAAACATGAAAAAAAAAGATAGCAGCTGTCAGTTGGCAGGACAATTCCAACCCGGCCAATTACCGCCCCATCAGTCTACTCTCGATCATCAGTAAAGTAATGGAAGGGGTCATCAACAGTGCTATCAAGCGGCACTTACTTAGCAATAACCTGCTCACTGTCGCCCAGTTTGGGTTCTGCCAGAGCCACTCAGATCCTGACCTCATTACAGCCTTGGTTCAAACATGGACAAAAGAGCTGAACTCCCGAGATGAGGTGAGAGTGACTGTACTTGACATCAAGGCAGCATTTGACCGAGTGTGGCATCAAGGAGCCCTAGCAAAACTGGAGTCACTGAGAATCAGGGGGAAATGTCTCCGCTGGTTGGAGTCATATCTAGCACAAAGGAAGGTGGTTGTGGTTGTTGGAGGTCAGTCATCTCAGCTCCAGGACACCACTGCAGGAGTTCCTCAGGGTAGTGTCCTGGGCCCAACCATCTTCCGCTGCTTCATCAATGACCTTCCTTCCATCATAAGGTCAGAACTGGGGATTTTTGCTGATGATTGCACAATGTTCAGCACCATTTGCGACTCCTCAGATACTGAAGCAGTCCATGTCCAAATGTAGCAAGACCTGGACAATATCCAGGCTTGGGCTGACAAGTGGCAAGTAACATTCTCCCACATAAGTGTCAGGCAATGACCGCCTCCAACAAGAGAGAATCCGACTATTGCCGCTTGATGTTCAATAGCATTACCATCACTGAATCCCCCACTATCAACTTCCTGGGGGTTACCATTGACCTGAAACTGAACTGGACTAGCCACATAAATGCTGTTGCTACAAGAGCGGGTCAGAGTCTAGGGGGAGAATTTCCTCCCTGTTGGACGGGCTGGCCGGGCTGGTCGGGAGTGGGCATGGGCAGGCGTGGAACCGATTGCCATCCGCGATTGCCTCCTGCCACCATTTTACGTGGGCGGGCCAATTAAGGCCTGCCTAGCGTGACGCGCACCCAGTAGCACTCAGCGCTACCTGTGCGGGTGGGGGGAAGAAGGAGAGTCGGAGCCTGTGCTCTTTTGTGCATGCGAATGAAAAAACGCAAAAATCTCTTTGAGGCACGGAGCTGCCTCAGGGAGATTCAGAACATACTGAGAATTTTTAATAAATAAGGTTAAAAATTATTTACACATGCCCCCTCATGTGACAGTATCACATGAGCTGGGACATGTTTATGAAATGTGAAAATGTTATTTATTAATTTAATAAAACCTTCATAAAATCTCATCCCGCCCGTGGATGATGTTTCATAAAAAACGCGAAGGCCGCTTGGGTTCTTTGCCTGCCCGCCAACCTTAAGGTTGGATGATCAGCCCCGTTAATGATCTAAATTAGTTTTTAAATGGCCTCAACCGGCCTTTGACAGTTTGGCGGGTGCGCAGCCGCCTCCGGTGCGTGCCCACCGAGCGGAAGATTGGAATGACGCACAGTGACGTCAGGACGCACGCCCAACATCACCGAGCGTCATTTTACGTGTCGGCATGTGGGGCCCGTCCCTGCATGCCAAAGAGAAAATTCTTCCCTAGGAATTGTGCGATGAGTAACTCACCCTCTGACTTCCCAAAGCATGTATCTCATCCACAACGCACAAGTTAGGAGTATGATGGAATACGCCCCACTTGCCTGGATGAGTGCAGCTCCCAAAACACTCAAGAAGCTTGACACCACCCAGGACAAAGCAGCCCGCTTGATTGGCACCACATCCATAAATATTCACTTCCTCCACCACCGATTCACAGTAGCAGCAGCGTGTACCATCTACAAGATGCATTGCAGGAATTTACCCAGGCTCCTTCGACAGCACCTTCCAAACCTACGACCATTACCATCTAGAAGGACAAGGACAGCAGACAAGATCGGAACACTACCACCTGGAAGTTTCCCTCCAAGTCACTCACCATCCTGACTTGGAAATATATCGTTGTTCCTTCACTGTCGCTGGCTCAAAATCCTGGAACACCTTTCCTAACAGCACTGTGGGTGTACCTACACCACATGGACTGCAGCACTTCAAGAAGGCAGCTCACCACTGCCTTCTCAAGGGCAACTAGGGATGGACAATTATATGTTGGAAAGCCAGCGAAGCCCACATCCCATGAATGAATTTTTAAAAAAGTTAAAGTAAAAAAGAAGACTCCTGTTGCTGGAGAGTATTGATTGATAGGTCATCTGATGTAACTAAGAAAAAGCCATCTGTTCCTGCAGTTTCAATGGGCTTCATTGCTGACATTTCACAAAGACCGATATTATAATGGAAAACATTATGAATACTTGACTGAGTTTCAAAAGCTCTTTATCTTAGCAGGAAGGCTGAGTTCACACTTTGATTGACAGTTCTAAGAGACTAATAAAGAACTTGCTGTCTTTGAAGTGGTTAGCGAATAGAAGTTTTTTTTTTGGAACAGGTTGACCGATTGAGGGAACTAAAATCTTTGAACGAGTTTCATAAATGAGAGTTTTTTTCAGTATCCAGTGTGTACCTTATCAAGTATCTTAAAAGAAGTAGCTAGTGAGATAATTGATGTGTTTGTTTTAATTTTTCAATATTCCCTAGATTTGGGGAAGGTTCTGTTAGATTGGAAAATAGTGGATGTAACTCCTTTATTCAAAAATGGAGGGAGACAGAAAGTAGGAAACCACAGGCTAGTTAGGTTAACATCTGCCATAGGGAAAATGGTAGAAGGTATTATTAAAGACATTATAACAATACACTTTGCAAAATTCAGGGTAATCAGGCAGAGTCAACATGGTTTTGTGAAAGGGAAATGATGTTTAACCAATTCATTGAAATTCTTTGAAGAAGGGGAAATGATGTTTAACCAATTCATTGAAATTCTTTGAAGAAGTAACATGTGTTGTATTTAAATTTCCTGAAGCTATTTAACATGGTGCCACATCAAAGGTTATTGCAAAAAATAAAAGCTCATTATGTAGGGGGTAACATTGGTATGGATAGAAGATTGGCTAGCTAACAGAAAGCAGAGGGTAGCCATAAATGGTCTTTTTTTGGTTGGCAAGGTGTAACGAGTGGTGTGCCACAGGGATCAAGGATTATATAAACGACTTAGATGAAGGAACTGAAGGTGTGCTTGCTAAATTTGCTGATGACACAAAGATAGGTAGGGTAGTAAGATGTGAAAAGGACTTAAGGAGGCTACAAAGGGATATAGAAAGATTAAGTGAGTAGGTGAAGACTTGGCAAATAGAGTATAATGTGGGAAAGTGTGAAATTATCCGTTTTGGCAGGAAAAATAAAAAAGAAGCAGAATATCTAAATGGTGAGAGATTGCAGAGCTCTGAGATGCAGAGAGATCTGGGTGTCCCAGTGCATACGAATATGCAAACAAGGAGCAGGAGTAGGCCATTTGGCCCCTCAAGCCTGCTCCACCATTTAATAAGATCATGCCTCATCTGATTTCAACCTCAACTCCACATTCCGCCTACCCCTGATAACCTATCACCCCCTTGCTTACCAAGAATCTACCCACCTCTGCTTTAAAAATATTCAAAGACTCTGCTTCCACTGCCTTTTCAGGAAGAGAGTTCCAAAGACTCACAACCTTCTGAGAGAAATCTTTTTGCCCCATTTCCATTTTAAATGGGCGATCATTTATTTTTAAACAGTGACCCTAGTTCTAGATTCTCCGAAAAGGGGAAACATCCTCTCCACATCCACTCTGGTCAAGACCCCTCAGGATCTTATATGTTTCAATCCAGTTGCCTCTTACTCTTCTAAATTTCAGTGGATACAAGCATAGCCTGTCAAACCTTTCCTCATAAGACAGACCACCCATTCTGGGTATTAGCCTTGTAAATCTTCTCTGAACTGCTTCCAATGTATTTACATCCTTCCTTAAATAAGGTGACCAATACTGTACACTCCAGATGTGGTGTCACTAGTGCTCTGTATAATTGAAGCATAACACCGCGACTTTTGTACTCAATTCCCCTTGCAAGAAATGATAACATTCTATTAACTTTCCTAATTACTTGCTGTGTCTGCATAGTTGCCTTGTGCAATCCATGCACTAAGACACTCAGATCCCTCTGCATAGCGGGAGGTGGTGGCATGGTGGTATTGTCACTGGACTAGTAATCCAGAGACCCAGGGTAATGCTCTGGAGACCTGGGTTCGAATGCAGATGGTGGAATTTGAATTCAATAAAAATCTGGAATTAAAAATCTGATGATGGCCATGAAACTATTGCCAATTGTTGTAAAAACCCATCTGGTTCACTAATGCCCTTTGGGGAAGGAAATCTGCTGTTCTTTCCTGGTCTGGCCTACATGTGACTTCAGACCCACAGCAATGTGGTTGACTCTCATGCGCCCTCTGAAACAAGGGCAATTAGGGATGGTCAATAAATGCTGGCCCAGCCAGTGACACACATATCCTATGAACGAATAAAAAATCTCAGTGCTCTGCAATCTCTCACCATTTAGATAATATGCTTCTCTTTTATTCACAAAAGGCCAGTATGTAGGTACAGCGGGTAACTAGGAAAGCTAATAGAATGTTATCATTTATTGGGAGGGGAATTGAATACAAAAGAAGGGAGGTTATGCTTCAGTTGTACAGGGCACTAGTGAGACCACATCTGGAATACTGTGTACAGTATTGGTCACCTTATTTAAGGAAGGATGTAAATGCATTGGAAGCAGTTCAGAGAAGTTTTACCAGACTAATACCTAGAATGGGCAGGTTGTCTTATGAGGAAAGGTGGGACAGGCTAAGCTTGTATCCGCTGGAGTTTAGAATAGGAAGAGGTGACTTGATTGAAGCATATAAAATCCTGAGAGGTCTCGACAGGGTGGATGTGGAGAGGATGTTTCCTCTTGTGGGAGAATATAGAACTAGGGGTCACTGTTCAAAAATAAGGGGTGGCCCATTTAAGACAGAGATGAGAATTTTTTCTGTTAGAGGGTCATGAGTCCTTGGAACTCTCTTCCTCAAAAGGTGGTGGAAGCAGAGTCCCTGAATATTTTTAAAGCAGAGGTAGATAGATTCTTGATAAGCAAGGGGGTGAAATGTTATTGGGGGTAGGCGCAAACATGGAGTTGAGGTCAAAATTAGATCAGCCATGGTCTTATTGAATGGCAGAGCAGGCTCGAAGGGCTGAGTGGCCTACTGCTGCTCCTAATTCGTATGTTTGTATTTTCATATGTGTGAAATTTCTCACCTTGAGCTTTCAGCCTCAATGGCAAAAATCCAGTCCATCGTCTTCTATTTTAAGACCCTTAGGGATCGTGTAGTGAATTTGGGTATTATGTATTGAAAACTGTTCGTCTTTTCCAGGCAATGGAGTCTGATTCAATAGTGCATGATTTCAATGTCTTAAGACCTAGAGGTATATAGAGCTAAAGTAGGGCTAGAGTACTAAAGAACTACTAATGTACTGCACAGAGCTATAGTACTAAAACAATAATTACAGAGCATTAATTAAAGTCGGATGTTCGGGATAACAGCACACACTTAGGAAATTGTTCCTTTGTCTGTTGCATCCTCTATTGTAATACCGCAAGACTATGTGGCCTTACTGAAGCGTTAGAGAGCAGCACTGACAGATGAGTACTTAAAGATAAATGATCAGTGAGCTGTGAAAGTGCAGGATAACAAAGCCATGAGGGGGGATATGCAATGCCATTGTCCAGTTCTACCTCCTACCCAAAATCCACAAACAGAACTGTCCCGGCAGACCAATCGTGTCAGCCTGTTCCTGCCCCACGGAACTCATTTCTCGTTATCTTAACTCCCTTCTCTCTCCCCTTGTCCAGTCCCTTCCCACCTACATCCGTGATTCCTCTGACACCTTACGTCACATCAACAATTTCCAGTTCCCTGGCCCCAACCGCTTCCTCTTCACCATGGACGTCCAATCCCTCTACACCTCCATCCCCCACCAGGATGGTCTGAGGGCCCTTAGCTTCTTCCTTGAACAGAGGCCCGAACAATCCCCATCCACCACTACTCTCCTCCGTCTGGCTGAACTTGTTCTCACACTGAACAATTTCTCCTTTAACTCCTCTCACTTCCTCCAAATAAAAGGTGTGGCTATGGGTACCCGCATGGGCCCCAGCTATGCCTGTCTCTTTATGGGGTATGTGGAACATTCCTTGTTCCAGTCCTACTCCGGCCCCCTCCCACAACTCTTTCTCTGGTACATCGATGATTACTTCGGTGCTGCTTCATGCTCTCGTCAGGACCTGGAAAAATGTATTAATTTTGCTTCCAATCTCCACCCCTCCATCATTTTCACATGGTCCATCTCTGACACTTCCCTTCCCTTCCTTGACCTCTCTGTCTCAATTTCTGGTGATAGACTGTCCACCAATATCCATTACAAGCCAACCGACTCCCACAGCTACCTCGACTACAGCTCCTCACACCCCGCTTCCTGTAAGGACTCCATCCCATTCTCTCAGTTCCTTCGTCTCCGTCGCATCTGTTCTGATGATGCTACCTTCAAAAACAGTTCCTCTGACATGTCCTCCTTCTTCCTTAACCGAGGTTTTCCACCCACGGTCGTTGACAGGGCCCTCAACCGTGTCCGGCCCATCTCCCACGCAACCGCCCTCACGCCTTCTCCTCCCTCTCAGAAACATGATAGGGTCCCCCTTGTCCTCACTTATCACCCCACCAGCCTCTGCATTCAAAGGATCATCCTCCGCCATTTCCGCCAACTCCAGCATGATGCCACCACCAAACACATCTTCCCTTCACCCCCCCCGGCGGCATTCCGTAGGGATCGTTCCCTCCGGGACACCCTGGTCCACTCCTCCATCACCCCCTACTCCTCAACCCCCACCTATGGCACCTCCCCATGCCCACGCAGAAGATGCAACACCTTCCCCTTCACTTCCTCTCTCCTCACCGTCCAAGGGCCCAAACACTCCTTTCAAGTGAAGCAGCATTTCACTTGCATTTCCCCTAACTTAGTCTACTGCATTCGTTGCTCCCAATGCGGTCTCCTTTACATTGGAGAGACCAAATGTAAACTGGGCGACCGCTTTGCAGAACACCTGCGGTCTGTCCGCAAGAAAGACCCAAACCTCCCTGTCGCTTGCCATTTTAACACTCCACCCTGCTCTCTTGCCCACATGTCTGTCCTTGGCTTGCTGCATTGTTCCAGTGAAGCCCAACGCAAACTGGAGGAACAGCACCTCATCTTCCGACTAGGCACTTTACAGCCTTCCGGACTGAATATTGAATTCAACAACTTTAGATCTTGAACTCCCTCGTCCATCCGCACCCCCTTTCCGTTTCTTCTCTCTCCCTTTTGTTTTTTCCAATAATTTATATAGATTTTTCTTTTCCCACCTATTTCCATTAATTTTAAATCTATACCTGTATTGCCCTGTCAGTCTTTCCACCCCACCCCCACTAGAGCTGTACCTTGAGTGTCCTGCCATCCATTCTTAATTAGCACATTCTCTTAGATAATATCACCACCTTCAACACCTCTTTGTTCCTTTATCTGTGACATCTTTTGATTATCTGCTCCTGTCACTGCTTGCTTGTCCCTACAACCAACCCCCCCCAACTTCTCCCCCCCACTACCTTAAACCAGCTTATATTTCACCCCTCTCCTATTTTTACTTAGTTCTGTTGAAGGGTCATGAGGACTCGAAACATCAACTCTTTTCTTCTCCGCCGATGCTGCCAGACATGCTGAGTTTTTCCAGGTAATTCTGTTTTTGTTTTGCCATTGTCCAGTGAATGTTTCACAAAGCTGATTAAACACCACTGTCATGCTTGCATTTGCAATCAGTAAAGCAAGGGGAATAAGTAGGAATGGCCTACTGTTTCCGTGATTTTTCAGCTGACAGATCCTAATCATGATCCCCAATGTCACCATAAAAGCCACAACTCCAATATTTTCAGTTCCTTGTTGCAAAAGAAGAGAAAAATGTACAGAGGTACTAATAATTCACTTACTTTAAGTTGCCCCAGCAATTCAGGAAAAAAGGGCAGGCATGCAAATTACATGGCTGGGTGTGAAGTTGAGAGAGGGTTGGAGGCGAAGGAGCAGACATTCTGCTTTGAAGGTTTATCAGAAGCTGCCCAGTCATGAGGTGGCTGAAGCAAATGATCCTAGTTCTTGTGTCTTGCCCCCTCAGAACAGAGAAGGATAGGCAACAAGGCAAAAAAGGCCCAAAAAAAGCTAAGTACCCTTTTTTGCTTATGGATCCTCAGGGCTTTGTACCTGGCTAGCACACCTGGGATAGAAAAATACCAATGTTCATCATCTAAATTTAGGGGAACATTTTGATTGGAGAAACCGTCGACTCAACCCATCGACCAATATATTCATTGAATTACATCAAATTTACAGCTCAGTCACATGCCATTCAGTCCAACTGTCCCCAGCTGATTTTTAACTTCACATGAGCCTCCTCCCACCCTACTTCATCTCACACTATCAGCATATCCTTTTATTCCATTCTCCCTTATTTGATTTTTAAAAATTTTCTCTTAAATCTAGACAATTCCATGTGGTAGCCAGTACCACATTCTAACCACTCTCTGAGTCAAGAATTATATTACATATTTTTATTCATTTATGGGATGTGGGATTCGCTGGCTGGGTCAGCATTTGTTGCCCATCCCTAATGGCACTTGAGAAGGTGGTGGTGAGCAGCCTTCTTGAACCACTGCAGTCCATGTGGTGCAGGTACACCCACAGTGCTGTTAGGGAAGGAGTTCCAGAATTTTGACCCAGTGACAGTGAAGGAATGGCGATATATTTCCAAGTCAGATGGTGAGTGGTGTGAGTGGAACTTCCAGGCGGTGGTGTTCCCATGTATCTGCTACCCTTGTCCTTCTAGATCGGTTTGAAAGGTCTTGCCCAAGGAGTGAGTTTATGCAGTGAATCTTGTAGATGATACACACTGCTGCCACTGTTCGTCATCTGTAATGGCTTCTCTTCCCACATGTGCGCCATTACGTCTGGAGTCCCCCAAAGACCCATCCTTGGCCCTCTGATATATCTCATCCTCATGCTGCCCTTCAGTAGCATCATCCCAAAGCACAAGGTCAGGTTCAACTTGAATGCTGATATTAGCCAGCTCTAACTCACCACCACCTTGCTTCACCCCTCTACTGCCTCTGATTTATCATTCTGCTTGTTCGACATCCAGTGCTGGGTGAGCAGAACTTTTTTCAAATGCCCCCTGGATGGTGTCAAGATTCTTGAGTGTTGTGGGAGCTGCACTCATCCAGGCAAGTTGGGAGTATTCCATCACACTCCTGACTTGTGCCTTGTAGATGGTGGACAGGCTTTGGGGAGTCAGGAGGTGGGTTACTCGACGCATGATACCTAGCCTCTGACCTGCTCTTGTAGCCACAGTATTTATATGGCTAGTCCATTTCAGTTTCTAGTCAATGGTAACCCCCAGGATGTTGAGAGTGGGGGATCCAGTGATGGTAATGCTATTGAACATCAAGGGACGATAGTTGGATTCTCTACTGTTGGAAATGGTCATTGCCTGACATTTATGTGGTGCGAATGTTACTTGCCGCTTGTCAGCCCAAGCTTGAATATTGTCCAGGTCTTGCTGCATTTGGACATGGCCTGCTTCAGTATCTGAGAAGTCGCAAATGGTGCTGCACATTGTGCAATCATCAGCGAACATCCCCACTTCTGACCTTTTGATGAAGCAGCTGAAGATAGTTGGGCTGAGGACACTACCCTGAGGGACTCCTGCAGTGATGTCCTGGAGCTGAGATGACTGACCTCCAACAACCACAACCATCTTCCTTTGTGCTAGGTATGACTCCAACCAGCAGAGAGTTTTCTCCCTGATTCCCATTGACTCCAGTTTTGCTAGGGCCCATTGATGCCACACTCTGTCAAATGCTGCCTTGATGTCAAGGGCAGTCACTCTCACCTCACCTCGGGAGTTCAGCTCTTTTGTCCATGTTTGAACCAAGGCTGTAATGAGGTCAGGAGCTGAGTGGCCCTGGTGGAACCCAAACTGGGCGTCAGTGAGCAGGTTATTGCTAAGCAATAAGTGCCACTTGATAGCACTATTGATGACTCCTTCCATTACTTTACTGATGATGGAGCGTAGACTGATGGGGCGGTAATTGGCCGGGTTGGATTTGTCCTGCTTTTTGTGTACAGGACATACTTGGGCAATTTTGCACATAGCCAGGTAAATGCCAGTGTTGTAGCTGTACTGGAACAGTTTGGCTAGGGGTGCGACAAGTTCTGAAGCACAAGTCTTCAGTACTATTGCCGGAATATTGTCAGCGCCCATAGCCTTTGTGGTATCCAGTGCCTTTAGCCGTTTCTTGATATCATGTGGAGTGAATTGAATTGGCTGAAGATTGGCATCTGTGATGCTGGGGACTTCCGGAGGAGGCCGAAATGTATCATCCATTCAGTAAAACCTCCAGTAAAATAGTGGGGAGAGAAATATAATACAGGTAAAGAAAACATTCGTGCAGCAAAATCAGTAAAATTTCAATCCTTAAAATCATCAATGATCATCTTATTATGACACAGCAGTTGGTAAAGGCGAGTTGTTTAAATCCCAGAGGGAAACATGAACAACTGTCATAACCTATATTTTCAATTGATATGTTTGAGATGTAGCTCTGAATTCAGGACTAAAACCACCAGGCCTTAAGAGGTTTTTTTATATAAAACTAAATTAAACATTTAATAATTTAATGACAAATTAACACATACATGTGTCTTCAAATTACTACAATAATAACTTCTAAACAAATTCCCAAATTAGTCACTCCCAGGTAAATCTTCACCAAGGCAACAGTAGACACCAGTCAAGGCACATTTGACCTTACAGATTCAAAATGAGGCTCCTTTGCTGACACAGTTGCTGGCTTACAGGCTGGTTAGATCTTAAATGCCTCTGACTTATGTACACAACTCCTTTCTGTTTGTACATAGCTTCCCCATTGAATGTAAATTTTCCATTGTATAACTTGTTTTTTAAAATTTAATCCTAATAATAATCCTTTCATTCCACCAATTTTATTAGGAATATAAACACATTGCTTGGCGTCCCCCAGCTAGGTGCAAGATTTTACTCCCACTCTTGAATGCTTTATTCAACAAATGCAAATGAACACTTTATCTTTTCCTCCTTACGTTTATCTAATTAACATCTCAAAACTACTATATATCAAAGTACCCAGACTAGCTGGCTTTAATCCAGTTAAGCCACACACATACACACACATTGACACAGACCCTACTACAAGCCAAATTTAAAAATCATTTCTAATAACATGATAGACATTAATATCTCTTCATGACAATCTATGGACATTACATTGCCAAACATTGGGCAGAATTTTCCGTGCCTGTTGAAATCAGGCATCATGGCAGGCGTGAGCAGACAATATCATGAACAGCATCGTGAAACCAGTTTGCAATCGTCCGCTCTGCCCATCAATGGCAGGCCGCCTTTCCCACCGCTGGATATCATTGTAAGCCCTGCTCGCCAGAATCATCCCCCCACACTGGGTCATCTGGGCACGTCGGCATACAGTGTTTCACAACTGAACATAAACTCCTAGCGAGCTGCACTTCACTCAGGACTTTGAGGTTTGTTTCCCTACCTTGCTTCGGGCAGCACTCGCGGACATCAGTTCCAGGCTTCACAGGCAGCACCACATTATTTTTAGGGGGGCTTACGGGCAGGAATCTACTTACAAGACCAGCCGTAAGGCGGGGGTGGCTTTTTAATGGCTGCAGGGCTAGGGATTGCTTGGGGAAGGGGGAGAAGTGGCCTCAGGTAAGAGGAGCTGCACAGCGAGGGCTGTACTGGGGAAAGGGGGTGCCCCAGTGTGTGTTTGGAGGCACAAGTTGATCTGTGCAAGTGGCCTCAAGAGAGTGAGGGCTGAGGAGGCAGTCTTCAGAGAAGATGAGGCCAGATGGAGATGTGAGGATCTGTGTGAGAGTGAGTGGTGATGTCCGTTAGCTGGCAGTAAGTGAGATGCCAGTGAATGTGTGATGTGAGTTTAGAGTGATGAGATTGTTGCCTTATCCTGGCGGCACGGATCAGATCATTCAACCTCTTTCTGCACTGGATGGTGAACCTCTTCTGTGCAGCATTGGCACTGACCACCTCTGTCACTGCCTGCCAAGCTGGAGCGGTGAGACTGATGGGCCTCCTGTGGCAGTAGAGGACATTGCAGTGGGCTCCAACAGCGTCCAGAAGGCATCCCAGGGATGGGTCACTGAATCAGGGGGCTGCAGTCTTCTTGCCTTTTGGGGCCATGTCTCCAGTGCAGCAGCCCTGGGTTGGAAGCTCTGAGTAGCGTGCGCGCGGCTACACTTCAAATATGGTGCCCAGCGTGAGAAAGTGGTGAGGTAACAGCGTTGCCGGTGAATCGGAGGCCGTTGGTCAGCGAAACAGCCTGTTTCACAGGAATGCATGATTAATGAGGCGGGATGGGGCGATACAGTGCAGCCAGTGGGAAAAACGTCCCTTTTCCCGCCCGCTACTGCAAATTTGGGATGATTCCGCCCATTGTGTTATTTTTCTATGCTGAAGATTTTACTTGGGAAATGATAATTACAGCCAATAAAATACACTACAGTTTGGGCCAATTGGGGTTAACCATTCTTTTCTATTACGCTTTTTTGATTTACTGAGTTCTGTTACAGTTATATTTTTCCTTCATTTTATCAAGATTAAATCTCAGAAAAATCATATTTTGTTTGAGAGTGCTCCTTTGAAGTGCCTTGGGACATTTTATTATGTTAAAGGTGCTATATAAATACGTGATTGTTTTTGTTGAAAATCCCCAAACCAAACAAACAACATCACAGAAGACTGGCACTGGAACAAAATATGAGACCCACCACATGTCAATAAAGTGGATCAAGTTAACCTATTTGTACAGCAGAGGTAGTAACATCAACCAGTGTTTTTATTGCTTCAAGAAAAGATAAATTATTAGAAGCTAAATAGAGCAAAGATGTCGGGTAGGGGGAATTAGGGAACTGTTCCAGTAATGGATATGAGTAAAAGTCTGCACGCCCTTAATTTGTTTACATAAACATCACAAACATTATGAAGTTAAACACTGCACAATTCAGATCTCCAAGCAGGTTACTGCTTCCTCATTACTTCTACTGGGAATAAAAGTAAATGCTGTCTGTCATCCATTGGGAATATAAACAGCTCTCAGCCTATGCAGTACAGAGTACAGGGGAGTATTCAGTCAGCCTATTTCAGCCTGAGAGACCAGATTCTTGGACAGCCATATCAAAGTTATTAAAAAGTAACTCAAGCATCAAAAACAACAATCGGAGTAGCACAGTCACGCACGTCTCCTGCAAATTATTTTCTCCCATTTCCCAAAAGGAAAAAAAAGAGCAAAACACTGACATGAATTACACAATTTGTCAAAAATTTACTTTGGTCTTTGAATATAACACTAGGATATGAACCTCAGTGGAACAACCACAAACACTGTGCATGTGTGATCTCATTTCTTCACTTCGTGAATGAATTGTGGTAAGGTATCTTTTTGAAAGCCCTCTTTGCAGCTTAAATTCACCTGGTGTGATTTTGCTTGACCACACCCAGAGCATTAGAATGTTGCTGTGATGATAACCTATTACTGTTGGCATAGCAAGATTCGTGTTTGCTTTATATTGCAATATTTGGCATTTATATTAAAACATGTTAGTAAAATGAAAGAAAGAGTACTCAACTATTGATATATTTAGGGCAGGATCTTGAAGTCGTCAGGCAGACGCAGCTCCTCATTGGCCGGGAAGGGCCGAATGGGGGTGGGGGCCTGTTGGCCGCCGGGCCCAATGGCGACCCGGCGGCTGGTTTAAAAGTTGCCCAGGCAACCCCTGGAAGGCTGCTGTAGAAGGTCGTCTCCTGTACCCTCGCTGTGGAGTCGAGAATGGCTGGACACGCCAGATGGGAGGGCATGTTGGGTGGAAACTCCGCCCCCCGCTTTTCTGATGAGTACCTTGCCGTCCTCCTGGAGGAGGTGGCTACCAGGAGGGACACCGTTGTCCCCAGGGATGGGATGAGGAGATCACTGCACCTCACCAAGAGGGCATAGGAGGAGGTGGCAGCAATGGTGAGCAGCCACGATGTGGCGCAGTGCACCTGGCTCGAGTGCCAGAAGCGCTTCAATGATCTGTTGCGCTCAGGAAGTGTGAGTACCGTGTTGGCATAGGTCAGTGTGCAGAAGTGTTAAGGTGTGGCCGTCCCCCCGTGGACTTTCAGGGGTGTTAGAGTCTGAGTGCCAAATGTCAATGACTCCGGAGCTGGCCAAGGGGGTGAGCCCTGACAGTTTGGACTGGGTACCATCCGGCTTGAGGGCCATGACTCGGATGTGCCCTGTCAGGTGCCCCTCAGCTGGGGTTGGCCAGGCTGCAATGGCGCTGCAGGTACAGAGTGGACTAATCAATGCTCCTCTGTCTTTTCAGGAGAAGACGGCCCACAACAATATAGAAAGGTCGCCGACCGGCGGAGGCCCCGCTAGCCTCCTAAACCTTTGCAGATATGAGCAAGATGCCCTGGTGCTCGAGAGCTGTCACGCACCCTGTGCAACCGGACGTGGAGAGGCGGGTGTGCCAGTGCACAGAGGTGAGACTTTCGGTTTGTGCAACCTTTCTAGTGTAGTCTCATCATTGATGTGAGCCTCGAACCTGGAGTCCCCATTGATCATTGGAAGATGAGGGCACCATGATGCAGATATCCATTGTCTCACCAGGGCACCTGGCATGCACAGTGACAGTGTGATGACTTTAACGAATGACATGTCCTTGTTCACCCTTTTTGATTCGCCGGCAGGCGTTCACTCTGTGGACCCCGACAGGCCAACCCTGACACCGGAGGACCACGAGCTTCTGTTGCACCTGTATTACACCTGCTCTCTGAAGCAGGCACCAGCGCAGATACTAACACCTCAGTGAGCATTAGATCGGTGGCTAGTAGCTCGGTGCACATTGGTGAGGGCACTTCACACTTGCTTGAGGTGCAGGCGGAGGCAGAGAGTGCCCAGGGTGCCGGCAGTCAGATGGCTGCTGGGGACCAGGATGATGCTCAGTCAAAGGCAGATGATGAGCCTCTGGAGTCGTCCATTAGGCGGCAGATGCTGGATGTCCAGCGGGATGTGCGGGAGGATCTGGCGGAGATCCATGAGGGTCTGCGGGCCATGGTCTCCGTGATGGAGGAGTGAATGCGGAGCATCAGCACTGCTTTGACCCTCATGGCCAAGCATACTGCCTCCACCACTGAAAGGGTGGCAACTCTCATGAAGGAGCAGCTCCAAGAACAGAATCAGGGGTTCCTGGGGCTGCGCTCAGACCTGCAAGTCCTCAGACAGGCACTGACCTCAGGTGGTCAGTGCCAGTGTAGGAGATGGATGAGGCACCCAGTATCCCAGCTAGGTGCCCGTCCATCAATGGTGAGCAGGGAAGTCCAGAGCGACCTCATGATGCACGAGTTGCCTGTCCTCTCTGTGGGCTCCTATTGGGGCTCTCTGGATGACAGCAGGAGCTCCTCCTCCCCTCTGCCAGAGACCGTGACATCTGATGAAGCTGCAGTGACTGGGGAGATGCCAGCCATGCTTCTGGCCCAGGCAGGACCAGCACAGGCTCCATTGGCCTCCATGACCACCAAAGTCATCAAGACCAACAAGACAGCAGAGTCAGCAGGTTGCCTCCAATGCCGATGCCACAAGGTGGGGGTGGGGAGGCACCAAGATGTAGCACTTGCCAACGTAAGTTAAAGGCACCATGAGAACAAGAGGGACAGGCCACGGATGATTTTATTTTCATTTATGTTTACTTCATGTATACTGGTCTGGGGTTGAAGACCAGAAATGTTCATGTAAATATTATTGAACTGTCAGAATGAGAGAAATTGTGTTTTTGTCCACATGGCCTGAGTATGCTTCACCTTTTTGTTACATTGGTGAGGGGAATGCCAGTATGTAATGCTGGACATTGGTGGCTTTGTACTTTATTGCACAGGCACTGAGTGTTCTTTGGGTTCAAATGAAAGTGTCCTTTCCGACATCCAGGATGGAGGCAGCAGCCTTGGCATGCGATGGAAGCTGATCTTTGGTAGCTTAGCTGAAGAAGCGTTGGATCAAGGCGTCCCTTCTGTTCCTGCCTTCCTGCAGGTTACCGAGGTCTGGCTCCATGCCCTCAGCTTTCTCTTCACCGTGCCCATCTTTGGATTCACTACTGGGCTCATCGTCTGTGGCCTGTGCAGCTGCGTCAAGATCTTCTTCCTTCAGTGGGACCCCCCTTGCCAGTGCCAGATTGTGGAGAGTGCAGCATGCAACCACTATCAGCGACACCCGCTCTGGGGGGTATTGTAGTGCGCCCCCTGAACGGTCCAGGCATCAGAAGCACAACTTGAGAAGACCTATTGTCCTCTCTACTACTGCCCTTGTGGAGGCATGACTCGTATTGTAATGCTGCTCTGCCTCTGTTCTTGGATGGTGGAGAGGTGTTATGAGCCACCTCTTCAATGGAAAGCCCTTGTCACCCAGCAGCTGTTCATCCAGTCGGGCTGGAGCACTGAAGACCCCTGGCACCTGGGAGTGTCTGAGGATGTAGGTGTCCTGGGAGCTGCCTGGATACCTTGCACAGACTTGTAGAATCAGCATCCTGTGATCACACACTATCTGCACGTTCATGGAGTGGAAGCCCTTCCTGTTGACGAAGGCACCAGGCTCACCTGCTGGTGCCTTGATGGCCACATGTGTACAGTCTATAGCACTCTGGATGCGGGGGAAGCCAGCAATGGCTGCGAAGCCTCTGGCTTGGTCAGCCTGGCTGGCCTCGTACATACAGTAAAGAATAAAGGTCAGGACCCGCCTGAACAGATCTTCTGTCACCAGCTTGATGCAACTGTAGACAGCTGATTGGGAGACTCCACAAAGATCCCCCACTGAGCCCTGGAAAGAGCCGGAGGCATAGAAGTTGAGGGCCACTGTGACCCTCAGAGCCACTGGCATGGGGTGTCCATCCACACAGTCGGAGCTGATCTCAGGGCTGATCCTCTGAAAGATGGAGATCACTGCCCCCCTTGAGAGGCGGAGCCTCCTATGGCATTGCACTTCAGACATATTGAGGTAGCTGCATCGCCGCCTGTAAACTCTGGCAGCAGGATAGTGGTGTCTTCTGTGGCTCCTTCTGCCTTGGACTTCCTACTGGCCTTGCGCCCCTTGCACCTGCGCCTCTCCTCCCACAGGTCGCTGGAAGCTGCATTGGGACACCTGGCCTCTCTCCCTTCTGCTCCTTCTCCCCAGGGGAGGTGTCTGCAGCAGAGACCTCAACCCCCATTACCAATGTAACGGAAGGCTGTCTGATACCTGGAAGGGTCCACACGGTCTGAATCCTCCGGGGGCCTTTTGAGACACTAATAAGTCCTGAAATGAAGCCTGGAAATGCTAAGAATGAACCCCTGAACAGAGATGAAGCTGCCAAGTACCAATAAGCAACTAGCAGCAAACTATCTACCAAACTCCTCACTATTCACACTGGCAATGCCGCTGACCCTTTTTATCCCGCTCGTGGATGAGGTTTTTGAAAATGTCGGCTGGTCGCCTGCCCAATTTGCCCGTGCAATGAGCGCAAAATCATACGGGCAAGGAAAAGTCGCCATCAATTGGACTATTAAGGGCCTCAAGTGGCCTGTTAATTAATGGCGGGTGCGGCTCCCGCACCTGTGCGCACCCGCCGACCAAAATATTGCATGCAATTTTACGCCTGATTGGGTTGGACGCGCACCCGCCTGCGGGACATAAAATTCTGTCCTTAGTTTTTAAGATTGTTTTCTAAATGGTGAAACCCTAAAAACAATGGAGGTCCAGAGACCTGGAGGTCCAGGTACATAGATCATTAAAATGCCATGAACAGGTACAGGAAATAATCAAAAAGGCAAATGAAGACTTAGATTATGGGATAGAAAGCCACGTATCCAAATTTGCCAGTGACACAAAGGTAGACAGGATCATAAGTAGTGTAGGTGAAAGCATAAAATGATGAAGAGGTACAGATAGATTAAGTGAGTGGGCAAAACTGTGGTAAATGGATTTTAATGGAGGCAAACATGAGGTCATCCACTTTGACTAAACAGGAGAGAACAGGGTACATTCTAAATGGTGAAAAGCCAGAAACAGTGGAGATTCAAAGAGATTTGGGGGTCAAGGTACACAAAGCAATAAAAAGTCATGAACAGGTACAGGGAATAATCGAAAAGACGAATGGAATCCCAGCCTTTATATCCAGAGGAATAGAATACAAGGTTGGGGGAGTGGCGGTGGGGGGTGATGTTATGCTTCAGTTAAACCAATATATGAACACACGAATTAGGAGCAGGAGTAGGCCATTTGGGCCCTCGAGCCTGCTCCGCCATTCAATAAGATCATGGCTGATCTGATTGTGGCCTGAATTCCACATTCTCGTCTACCTCCTTTGACTCCCTTGTTAGTCAAGAACCTATCTATCCCTGCCTTAAAAATATCCAATGACCCTGTCTCCATTGCTCTCCAGGGAAGAGAGTTCCAAAGACTCACGACTTTCTGAGAGAAAAAAATTCTCATCTCTGTCTTCAATGAGAGTCCCCTTATTTTTAAATTGTGTCCCCTAGTTCTAGAGCCTCCCACAGAGGGAAACATCCGTTTAGCATCCACCTTGTCCAGTCCTTTCAGGAACTTATATATTTCAATAAGGCCACCTTCATTCTCCTAAACTCCAATAGATATAGGCCCAGCTTTTTCAACCTTTCCTCATGAGATAACTGCCCATCCCAGATATCAATTGAGTAAACCTTCTCTGAATTGCTTCTAATACATTTATATCCTTTCTTAAATAAGGAGACCAAAACTGTACACAGTACTCTAGATGTGGTCTCACCAGTGTCTTGTACAACTGTAGCAAAACGTTGCTACTTTTATATTCTATTCCCCTTACATTAAATGACAACATTCCAATTGCCTTCCTAATCACTTGCTGCACCTGCATACTAACTTTTTGTGATTCATATCAGGATACCCAGATCCCTCTCTGCCTCAGAATTGTGCAATATTTCTCAATTTAAATAATATACTGCTTTTCTACTCTTCCTGCCAAAGTTGTCACATTCACATTTTCTTCACTTTATACCCTATGGGTTGAATCTTCCAGTCGGTGTGCGTCATTGCACGTCATCTCGATATTTTGTTCGATGTGCATGCACCAGAGGCGGCTGTGCGCCCGACAAAATGTCAACGGTCTATTAAAGCCATTAAGAAAGTAATTAAAGTTGTTCAGAATGCAGGCGAATAGCCCAAGCAGCCTTCACATTTTTCAGGAAACCTCATCTACAGGCGGGATGAGGTTTCCTGAAGCTTTTATAAAATAAATACATAAATTTTCCCACCTTTACAAACATGTCCCAACTCATGTGACACAGTCACATGAGGGGACATGTTTGAATACATTTTAAAATCTATTCTTTATTAATTCTGATAACCATTCAATCTACCTGAGGCATCTCCGTGCCTCACGGAGATTGCTGCACTCTTTTGCGCACATGCTACCAGCCATGCGTTACGCTGGGCGCCCGCCCCTGCCCGACACCTCCCAGCCCATCTGCCATAGGAAAAATCCAGGCTTATCTGCCAAAATTTTGCCAGCTCACTAAACCTATCTACATCCCTTTGCAGTCTCCTTATGTCTTCTTCACAACTTATTTTCCAACAAATTACTTTATACAAAGCCCTGGTTAGATCACACCTGCAGATTGTGAGCAGCTTTAGGCATCACACCTTAGGAAGGATATATTGGCCTTGAAGGATGTGTAGCATAGAATTACTAGAATTTTACCTGGACTCCAAGGGTTAAATTACACAGAGAGATTACAGAAACAAAAATTCCCTGAAATTTAGAAGTTTAAGGAGTGATTTGATCAAAGTTTTCAAGATATTAATTGGAACAAACAGGGTAGACAGAGAAACAATTTCGGCTGGTTTGGCGTCAAGGACAAGAGAGAATGGCCTAAAAAATTGAGCCAGACCTTTCAGGAGTGAAATTAGGAAATGCTTCTACACACAAAGGGTGGTAGAATCTTTGGAGCTCTTTCCCATGAACTGTGATTCATGTTAGACCAATTGTTCATTTTAAATCAGAGATTTTTGTAAACCAAAGGTATTTTCTAGTATTCCCTTGTACTTGTATTCTGCTGGGTTCTTAAACAAATTAGGATCCTGACATTTATCATTGTCTGTTTTGTTTTTCTGTTTCACTGTAACATTTATATTGTTATTAATCCATGGCGCTGTATCTGTAGAGATTGTGTCCAGTCTGTATGTGAACTATCTCCTCTTTGAAGGCCTTCCATTGCTTGTTTTATATATGATGGTTTCAGTTACTGGCTTGCAATCCTCAGTTTATGTCCCTGTACCTTTTCCAATAATACTTAATAGTCAGGTGACACAAATGGAAAATTTCCCCCACTATGACTAATCTTAATACTTCGGGCTAGGAAGGGATATAATTGGCCAGGGCTCTCACCTGATCTATTGATATCAGCTAATGATACTCAGCTCTAGCTGTTCATCATTTCTCTCAATAACAACTGGTTTTTATATAACAAAATGAAATGTTTTAAGGCACTTCCTAATTCGGCATAAGGAAAATTGATCTTGTTTAGGGGCCTATGGAGTAGTGGTTATGTCACTTGACTAGTAATCTAGAGGACTGGACTAATAATCCAGAGAATGTGAATTCAAATGTCACCAAAGCAATGTAAATTCATTTTACAAAATCTGAAAGTAAAAAGGTGGCATGAGTTCAAAAAAGACACTAAAGCTATTGCATTGTCACTTTAATGTTTTTCAGGGTCTGGTATATATGTTATTTTGGTCCCACACCTATGAGATGTGGCCTAGTAAGAAACTTTGATTCAAACATCTTCTCAGAGCATCTATTTCCTTACGTCTATGGGTGAAACTTGGGATGTTTATTTAATTAAGTAATTTAATATAAATTATAACATAATTTATATTTTTTTGTGCTTATCATTATCCAGTGATACCTGCTGCAAAGGTACACATTTATAATGCCATCATCAAGCTCAAATGTGGAGGAATAATGATTGCTTGGGAAATTTGGACAGATCCATTAAAATTGTGAACTTGCAGTTTTTTTTAAAGTTACATTTCAATGTTAACTCAGCCTTTGCTGGATTTTATAAATGTTGGGGATGGGTTGGGTAGAGGGACTACAAAGGAGCAGGCAGTTTAGTCACACAAAAGCAACACTGCTATTAGACTGATGCAGGCCCTGAGCAGAGGCTAAGCTTAGGCCTCCTTGCTCCTGAACATAAGAAATAGGAGCAGCAGTAGGCCATTTGGCCCCTCAGGCCTGCCCCGCCATTCAATAAGATCATGGTTGATCTGCCCCAGGCCTCAACTCCTCTTTTGTGTCAGCTCCTCATAGCCCTCAACTCTCTGATATTTCAAAAATCTACCTACCTCCCCTTTAAATACTTTCAGCGTTATAGCTTCCACAACTCTCTGGGGTAGAGAATTCCAGACATTCACTACCCTCTGAGAGAAGAAATTCCTTTGCATCTCAGTTTTAAATGAGCGTTCCCTTATTCTGTAACTATGTCCCCTAGTTCGAGATTCCCTACTTGTGGAAACATCTTCTCAACATCTACCCTGTCAAGGCCCCTCAGAATCTTGTACATTTCAATAAGATCGCCCCTCATTCCTCTTAACTCTAATGAATAAAGGCCTAACCTGTTTAGCCATTCTTGACAAGTCAACCCCTTCATCCCAGGAATCAGCCTAGTGAATCTCTTTTGAATTGCCTCCAATGCCAGTATATCCTTTAACTACGTGGACCAAAACTGTACACAGTACTCCAGGTGCAGCCTCACCAACACCCTGTACAGTTGTAACAAGACTTCCCTATTTTTAAACTCCAACCCCCTAGTAATACAGGCCAAAATTCAATTTGCTTTCTTAATTACTTGCTGCACCTGCATGCTAACCTTTTGTGTTTTATGCATAAGAACACCCAAATCCCTCTGTGCTGCACTTTTTTGGAGTCTCTCTCCATTTAAATAATAGTCTGCCTTTTGATTCTTCCTACCAAAGTGCATGACCTCACACTTTCCTACATTAAACTCCATCTGCCAAGTTTTTTGTCCACACGCTCAACCTATCTACATCCCCATGCAGATTCCGTATGTCCTCATCACAACATGCCTTTTGTATCGTCAGCAAATTTGGATACATTACACTCTGCCCCCTCCTCCATCATTAATATAGATAGTAAATAATTGAGGCCCTAGGACTGATCCTTGTAGCACTCCACTAGTTACGTCTTTCCAACCTGAAAAAGATCCATTAATCCTGACTCTCTGTCTTCTGTGTGTTAACCAATCCTCAATCCATGCTAATACATTACCCTCAATACCGTGCACTCCTATCTTGTGCAATAACCTTTTATGTGGCACCTTATCAAATGCCTTCTGGAAATCCAAATACACTACATCTACCAGTTCTCCTTTATCAACTCTGCTTGTTATATCCTCAAAGAGCTCTAGCAAATTTGTCAAACATGATTTCCTTTTCACAAAACCATGTTGACTCTGTTTGATTGTGTTAAGCTTTTCTAAATGTCCTGTTCTTTCTTCCTTAATAATGGACTCTAGCATTTTCCCAAAGGCAGGTGTTAGGCTGACTGGCCCATAGTTTCCTGCTTTTTGTCTCCCTCCCTTTTTGAACAGGGGCATCACATTAGCGGTTTTCCAATCCGCTGGGACACTCCCGGAATCCAGTGAGTTTTGGAATATTTCGACCAATGCCTCCACTATCTCTGCAGCCACCTCCTTTAAAACCCTTGGATGCAGGCCATCAGGTTCTGGCGACTTGTCTGCCTTTAGTCCCATTGTCAAATACTTCATCCCTCATGATAGAGACTATTACAAGATATTTCCTCCCTTTAGCTCCTTGCTTATCTGATATCTTTGGAATGTTTATAATGTCCTCCACCGTAAATACCGATGCAAAATATTGGTTTAGATTATCTGCCATTTCACAGTTCCCCGTTATCAATTCTCCATTCGCATTCTCCAAGGGTCCCATGCTCACTTTGGCCACTCTCTTTCGTTTTATATACCCATAGAAGCTCTTGCTGTTTGTCTTTATATTTCTTGCCAATTTACTTTGATAATCAATTTTCTCCCTCTTTATTAGCTTTCTAGTCATCCGCTGCTAGTTCCTAAAAAATTCCCAATCCTCTGGCCTACCACTGATTTTTGTCACTTTGTACGCCTTAGTTTTTGATTGGATGCTCTCCTTGACCACCTTTGTTAACCACGGGTGATTCATCCTTCTTATCGAGTCCTTCTTTTTGGCCAGGATAAATTTTTGCAAAACGTTGTGAAATATTTGCTTAATTGTCTGCCTCTGCTCACCCACTGACCTTCACCTTAGTCTATTTTCCCAGCCCGCTTTAGACAACTCTTTCTTCATACCTCTGTAATTGCCCTTATTTAAGTTGAGGACACTGGTTTAAGACCCGAGTTGCTTGCCCTCAAACTGAATTTGAAACTCTGCCATGTTGTGATTGCTACCCCCTAGAGGATCCTTAACTACGATATCTTTTATTAATCCCACCGCATTATACATTACTAGATCTAGAATAGTCTGTTCCCAGGTAGGTTCTGCAACATGTTACTCTAAGAAACAATCCCTGATGAACTCTACAAATTCATCTTCCATGTTACCCCTGCCAACCTGATTTGTCCAGTCAATATGCTGATTAAAATCACCCATGACAATTGTAACATCCTTCTTACATGACTCCATTATTTCCAGATTTATACTTTGTCCAACAGTGAGGCAACTCTTCGGGGGCCTATAAACGACTCCCACCCGTGACTTCTTCCCCTTGCTGTTCCTTATTTCCACCCAAACTAATTCCACATCACAATCTATTGCACCTATATCACTACTCACCACCACACTGATACCTTCCTTTGTTAACAAAGCTACCCCACCTCCCTTTCCTTTTTTCCTATTTTTCTGGAATGTCAGATACCCTTGAATATTGAGTTCCCGGTCTTGGTCACCCCGCAACCACGTCTCTGTAATAGCTATCAAGTCATATTCATTTATTTCTATTTGTGCCGTCAACTCATCTATCTTGTTACAAATGCTGCATGCATTCAGATAAAGAGCCTTAAGCTTTGACTTTTTACCATTATTATTCATTCTGGTTCTAATTTCTGCTGCACTCTTCTGCTTATATTTTCTGCCCCTTCCTGTCACACTTTGGTTATCTTCACTACCCTGCACCTCTGCTCTCTCGCTCCTTTTTGATTTTTAAAACTTCCCTTCAATTGAACCCTCCACCCCACTAATTAGTTTAAAATCCTATCTACAACCCTAGTTATATAATTTTCCTGGAAATTGGAACTGGTCCCAGCATGGTTCAAATGAAGCCCATCCCTCTCTCCTTCCCCAGTACTGATGCCAGTGCCCCATGAATTGGAACCCATTTCTCCTACACCAATCTTTGAGCTATGCATGTACCTTTCTAACCTTATTTACCCTATGCCAATTTGCATGTCGCTCAGGTAGTAATCCAGAGATTATAATCTTTGTGGTTCTGATTTTTAATTTAGCCCCAAGCTGCTCTTAGTCCCTCAGCAGAACCTCTTTCCTAGTCCAACCTATGTCGTTGGTACCTACATGTACCATGACAACTGGATCCTTCCCCTCCCATTCCAAATTCCTCTCCAGCCCAGAAGAGATGTCCTTAACCTTGGCACCAGGTAGGTAACACAGCCTTCAGGACACTCTGTCTTTGCTGCAGAGAACAGTATCTATTCCCCTAACTATGCTACCCCTAGTACTACTACATTTCTCTTTTCTCCCCCTACTTGAATGAGGCTCTGTACCATCGTGCTGTGGTCAATTTGCTCATCCTCCCTGCAGTCTGTGCCCTCGTCCACATCGGGAGCAAGAACCTCATACCTATTGGACAAGGCCACTGGCTGAGGCTCCCTAAAGCTAAATTTTGGATCCCCCTAGCTGCCTCACTCACAGTCACACCTTCCTGTCCCTGACCATGGTCCAAGTTTGATGTAATTAATCTAAGGGGTGTGACTGTCTCCTGAAATACAATGTTCAGGTAACTCTCCCCCTACCTGATGTGTCACCGTGTCCGCAACTCAGACTCCAGCTCATCAACTCTGAGCTGAAGTTCCTCGAGCAGCCAACACTTGCTGCAGATGTGGTCACCGTGGATCGCAATGGTGTCCACCAGTTCCCACATTCTACAGCTGCAACATATCGTCTGCCCAGCCATCTCTATTCTATTTCATTAATTCGTATGGATGTTAAATATTTAAAAAATGAATTTCTTAACTGTACTCTTAAGCTGTAATGCCTCCTGATTTAAACCACTTAGCTAATCAAAAGAAGCACAGAAGAGATACCCACCAATCACCTACCTGTTTTCCTTTGATGTCGCCCTTAGGCTCTGACAGGTAGAAACAGGTCCTCCTCTCACACTTTGCTTTAGCTGCTGCTGACTGCATGTCCCGGGGTCCACCTCTCACACTCTCCTCTAGGCGCTGCAGATTGTCTGTCCCAGGGTCCTCCTCTCGCACTCTCTTCTAGATTCTGCTGACTGCCTGTCCCAGGGTCCTCCTATCGCATTCTCCTCTAGATTCTGCTGACTCCCTGTCCCAGGGTCCTCCTCTCACACTCTCCTCTAACCTCTGTGATCTAACTTAGTCAGGTCGGGCCGAGGTAGCTTGGGGCCGCTGGCAACGCTCTTGATTGCTTGACCCTAAAGCCAGTCTTGCACTAAAGGAGACATGTGGTAGTTTACAGAACTCTGCGCCGTTTTCAAATGAATGCAATGAAGTGGGCATGAACCACGGAACAGCAGTAAACAGTTTGTGGGCTACCTCCTGGGGTGGGAGTGAGACTACAAGGGTTTTCTGCTGTTTGATCTATGAGTATAAATTGAAGCAGATTAGAAGGCAGCAAAGACTTGAGGAAATCTGAAGAGCAAAAACTGGGACAAATCATGGAGAGTCGAAATGGGAGCAGATCAAAGGAGAGCAGGTATGAGTTACAAACAAGAATGCAGAAAAAATATTTCAAATTGTAGTGGAGCCATGCAGCCTGAATCTTCTGGTGTTAGTGCAGTCTTTGCATCTCTTTTTGCTCTGACTGCAGTGGGTCAGGCTACTTATAAATTGTATGGTGAATTCTGGGCTGTGTTACAGGTCCCGCTGGGTTGTGTGCTTCGAGTGGGAGGGTTTGGGGGAGGGTGGGGAAGGAACTCACTGTAGTATTTAACACAATAGTTGGTGTGTCCCAAAATTGTCAATTTAAAAGAAATGTTCTTTTACATTACTCACAAGAGCATTGAATTGCTCTGTCATTGATTGCACTTGGCAATTGAGTAATGTTTAAATTCTCCCTCTGCTTCCTGGTTATCAGAAACACATTTGCTAAGCTGTTAGTGATGGCTAGTTGTTAACACTTAATTTGAAATGCAAATTGAAATATCAGCAAGCTTATTCATCATCCACTATCACTCCTGACAGAAAATTTCAAGAGTGGCGGCACAGGCTTGGGTGCCCATGGAATGGTTCTCTGTCATGTTTCTTGCTGCCATCTGCCCTGGAAGAATCCTAAAATGGGTGTAAAACATGGAAAAGTTTGGGCCCATTTTTTTGTTTTGCTTGAATACATTACTTAAGATGAATGAAGCAAAAGTGTAGAAATTGAGAGGGGGAGATAGGAGCATTTGCATAGGTGTTCCCTTGTTTGTCTGCCCTGTCTGATATGTTTGTACTGAGAGCAGAGTCAAATTTGAATCTAACTCGTTTAAATGCTGTTGTTGAGCTGCAGATGCTAAACAGATACATACTGCAAAGAAATAGGGCTGAATTTTCTCCTCCTCATGCTGAGAAAACCCACCAGATATCTGGCCATATGTTCAGCCTGCTTTGTTGACATTGTTGCCATATGACCTCATTATAAATGCTTGGCTGTGCTCCAGGATGCACTAATGGATTCAGCTCTGTAGGGGGTTATTTGCACAGATCAGCAGGGGAAAACTAGCATTATTTGAATGCTGATGAGAAATTGATCAGCTCTGATGCTAAGCCATCCAATAGGCTGGGCCTTTGTAGGGGGTGGAGGTGGCATGGCAGTCCTAGGCATGTGAGTCCCAAAAGAACTAATAGCCAAAGTCTGTGCCGAGAAGGATCACACCTGCTTTTCCCAGGCCCACAGATGTAAAAACTGAAAATTTTTGGACTATTTTTTGTATGGTCTCCAATGGTCTCTAGACAATGCAACCAGGTGAGTCTGCATGGTGTACCTGAATTTCACAACCAGTGGAGGACAAGATTTGCATATTTAAAGACTGTTACATCTTCTTCAGGTGATCACCCCAGACGACTAAAAGTCACCTGAACCAAATTGGAGTCTGGCACAATTTTGGCGGAGTTCGGGTGGGATGAAATTGGGAGACCAAACACAGATTTTACACTAGAAAAGCGCGCAGCCATGAGTTGAATTTCCATCAATGTCTCTGCAGTCAGAGCATATACCTGCCATGATAGTGATCTGTAATCTGACAACCGGATCTTTAGGTCGTGCAAAACTATAGGGTTGGATTTTCCCCTCCTCGTGCTGAGTGAACACAGCAGATGTTGGGCCATGTGTTCAGCCTGCTTTGTTGATGCTGTTGTCAGATGGCCTCATTAAGAATGCTTGGCTGAGCTCCATTACTCATTAACTGATTCAGCTCTGTAGGGGGTTGTTTACACAACTGAACAGGGAAATGCTACCATTGCTTGATTGACAGTTTTCTTAGCTTGCAATAGCTTTATCTTTCTTTGAAGTGGTTTTTCAATGTCTGTTTGATTATTTAGACAAGATTAGGACATGTTAAATGGGTTACAAGTTTTTTTATTAATAAGAATATGAATGCCTGTGTTTGATTGACAGTTTAGTGTGCTTGTAAGAGGGGCAATTCTTTAAAAGGAAATTTTGAATGGTTTTTTATTTCATGAACATTTCAAAGAATTGCCAATGTTATTATATGACTCATGAGTTCTTGACCTAGTGGACACTGGTTGAAGGGACATGGAGGATGCATGGAGTCATAAAGGGGGTATGGAGGGGTGGGCACGGGAGATATGAGGGGGCATGGAGGTGGCATGGAGAAGGCATGAGAAATATGAGAGGCATGCAGGGGGCATGGGAGAAATGCAGGAGTATGGAAAAGGCATGGGAGATATGAATGCATGGAGGTGCATGGGAGATTTGAGAGGACATGGAGGGGGTATGGGAGTAAGAGGTTGCATGGGGAGGTGGATGGGCTGGGTGGGGCGGGTGAGGGTTGAGTGCTAGGAGGCCTAACAACCATGAACAGAACTGGCCCCATGTCTCAGTAAACAGAGGTGGGCTTTCCAACCTGCCTGTTTTGGCATCTACCCTTCTTTGTTGTCACCTCAAGGCTGCCTCGGGAGCGATTGCCCTGACTACAACCCGCATTGAGTCTCGGAGACCAAAGTTCCGGGTGAACGCGTTGACTTTCTGAAGTCAAGAATGCAACATCGGGAACTAGTCTGACTTGTGCTTTCTGAACCAAGGATAAAAATTCAGCACATAAAATTAAATGAAAGCAAGACTTGCATTTATATAACACCTTCATGGCCATAGGACATTCCAAAGCACTTCTCAGCCAATGAAGTACTTTCTGAAGTGTAGTCACTATTGTAATGTAGGAAAAGCAGTAGCCAGTTTGCACACAGCAAGCTCCCACAAAAAGCAACATGATAATAAACAGATAATCTGTTTTTGTGATGTTGATTGAGGGGTAGGTATTGGCCAGGACACCAGGGATAAATCCCCTGCTCTTCTTCAAAATAGTGCCATGGAATCTTTTATGTCTACCTGAGAAGACAGACAGGGACTCATTTTAACATCTTATCTGAAAGATAACACCTCCAACAATGTACTATTCCCCATTACTGAACTGGAGGATCAATCTTAATTTTGGTATTCAGGTTCTGGAGTGAGAATTGAACCCACAGCCTTCTGATTCAGAGGTAAGAGAATTACCCCCTGAACCATGGTTGACACTTTAGAGGCTGTAAAGGTAAAACTCTCACTATTACATCCTCAATTTTCCTGTAAAGTACGTATGCTCTAATGTTCCTTCATCTACATATAACAGGTAATTAAAAAAAAGAGATGTGCTTTTATATTGTGCCTTTTCACAACTCAGGGCATCCCAAACTGGATTACAGTCCATGAAGTACTTTTGAAGTGTAGTCATGAACAGTTTTGGACAGTTAAGGATAAATTGTGCAAGACCCCATGCTGCCATTGTTTTCCATCCATTGAAATGAATCCCAATCTCCATCAGCTGCGTATAAGATCCCATTGGCAGCATGGGGTTGTGGGGCAGGGGTGCAGACTCAGAGTATTTTAGCATCCAAATTGGTACACAAAAATAGAAAAGCTAATGCAAGCAGATTGTACTCAACTGTGAAAAAACAACAACAACAATGTACATCTAAACAGGGCCTTTAACATAGTGAAACATCCCAATGCACTTCACAGGAGCATTATCAAACAGAATTTGATGCCAAGCCACATAAGAAGATATTAGGGCCAATTATCAAAAGCTTGATGAAACAGGTAGGTTTTAAGGAGTGTTTTAAAGGAGGAAAGAGGAATAGAGAGGTCTTGGGGGAGAAATCAGAGCTTAGGGCCTGGGCAGCTAAAGATGCAGTCCCCCAATGGTGGAGCAATTAAAATCGGGGATGCTCAAGAGGTCAGAATCAGATGAATGCAGATATCCCAGAGGCTTGTAGTCCTGGCGGAAATTACAGAAATGGGGATGAAAGGACATGGAAGAATTTGAAAACAAGGACGAGAACATCGCTCCCATCAATGTGTTTTCAACAGTCATTTGACATATATCTATCATGACAAGGGAAAATGTTTTCTGGATGTTGAATAGGAAGTATAGCTCACGTATAAATACTGTTAATGATGTTAAATACTAAATATAGTTGCCTTATATATTTCATAGTAGGAATCATCATTAAGACTAACATGTTGCATAATTCACATGTAACAGAGGTCAATTTAAACAATTCACAGAACTAAAATAATGATGGAACTTCTGGATTTTGCTCCAGTAAAATTAGGTATGCCCTCTTCTGGTAAAGTAGTGGACGGACAGCATCAGCAAGATCAAACCTTGTCATGAATTACTGCCTTCAAAAGAAGAAGAAATTGGGGAGAGATGGTTGGTGATACAGTTTGCATAATCAAAGTGGCTGCAGTGCCTGAAAACAACATGGAATATAACAAGGGCCACTTTGATTTGACAACAACCATTTGCATTTATATGAGACTTTAAACACAGAAACATGAGTAGATCATTTCGGCCTTCTAAACGCCTATTCCACTATTCAATGAGACCATGGCTGATCTGTGACTTAACTCCATATGGGTTATTGCTCCTTTTCCCTCAATACCTTTGGTTATCATAAATCTATTAATCTCAGAATTAAAATTAACAATTGGCCCAGATTCAACTGCAGTTTGTGACATAGAATTCCAAACTCCTATACCTCTGATGTAGAATTGTTTCCTAACTTTGCTCGTGAAATGCCTGGCTCTAATTTTTACAAGACCGCCCTTAGTCAATGATTCCTCAGCGAGTGAAAATGGCTTCTTTCTACCTAACCTATTAGTTCCCCTTAATACCTTGACAATTCATCATTTAAAAAGAGAGTGGGTGAGCGTGTGGAATTTATTTAAAACAGAGAGGGGGTGATGTCGACTTTATTTAAAACAGAGAGTGGGTCAAAGTGGACTTTATGTAAAAGGGAGAGTGGGTCAGTGTGGACATAATTTAAAACAGAAAATGGGTGAGCATGTGGATTGTTTAAAACTGAGAGTGGGTGAGCGTGTGGACTTTACTTAAAACAGAGAGCGGGTGAGTGTGTGGACTTTATTTAAAACAGAGAATCGGTGAGCGTGTGGACATTGTTTAAAACAGGGAGGGTGTGAACGTGTGGACATTATTTAAAACAGAGAGTGGGTGAGCATGTGGACTTTATTGAAAACAGAGATTGGATAAATGAGGACTTTATTTAAAACAGAGAGTGGGTGAGCGTGTGGACTTTATTTAAAACGGAGAATCGGTGAGCGTGTGGACATTGTTTAAAACAGGGAGAGGGTGTGCGTGTGGACATTGTTTAAAACAGGGAGGGTGTGAGCGTGTTGACTTTATTTAAAACAGAGAGTGGGTGAGCGTGTGGACTTTATTGAAAACAGTGAGCTGGTGAGAATGTGGAATTTATTTAAATCAGATGTGGGTGAGCGTGTGGACTTTAATGAAAACAGAGATTGGATAAATGAGGACTTTATTTAAAACAGAGAATGGGTCAATGTGGACTTTATGTTAAACAGAGAGTGGGTCAGTGTGGACATAATTTAAAACACAGAGTGGGTGAGCATGTGGGCTTTGTTTAAAACAGGGAGGGTGTGAGCGTGTGGACTTTGTTGGAAATTGGGAGTGGGTGAGCGAATGGACTTTATTTGAAACAGAGAGAGGGTGAGCGTGTGGACTTTATGTAAAACAGAGAGTGGGTCAGTGTGGATATAATTTAAAACAGAGATTGGGTGAGCGTGTGGACTTTATTTACATCATAGAGTGGGTCAATGTGGACTTTATGTAAATCAGGGAGTGGGTCAGTGTGGACATAATTTAAAACAGAGAGTGAGTGAGCATTTGCTTTGTTTAAAAGAGAAAGTGGGTGAGCGTGTGGACTTTACTTAAAACAGAGAGTGGGTGAGGGTGTGGACTTTATTTAAAACAGAGAGTGGGTGAGCGTGTGGACTTTATTTAAAACAGGGAGTGGGTGAGTGTGTGGACTATATTTGAAACAGAGAGTGGGTGAGTGTGTGGACTATATTTGAAACAGAGAGTGGGTGAGAGTGTGGACTTTAATGAAAACAGAGAGTGGGTGAGTGTGTGGACTATATTTAAAACAGGGAGTGTGTGAGCGTGTGGACTTTATTTAAAACAGGGAGTGGGTGAGTTTGTGGACTATATTTGAAACAGAGAGTGGACTTTAATGAAAACAGAGAGTGGGTGAGCGTGTGGAATTGATTTAAAACAGAGAGTGGGTGAGCGTGTGGACTTTATTTAAAACAGAGAGTGGGTGAGCGTGTGGACTGTACTTAAAACAGGGAGTGAGTGAGCGTGCGGACTTTATTTAAAAGAGGGAACGGGTGAGCGTGTGGACAATATTTAAAACAGATGGTGGCTGAGCGTGTGGAATATATTTGAAACAGAGAGCGGGAGAGCGTGGACTTTATTTAAAACAGAGAGTGGGTGAGTGTTTGGTCTTTAATTAAAACAGAGAACGGGTGAGCGTGTGGACTTTATTTAAAACAGAGAGCAGGTGAG
This sequence comes from Cetorhinus maximus, assembly GCF_964194155.1. NCBI lineage: Eukaryota > Metazoa > Chordata > Chondrichthyes > Lamniformes > Cetorhinidae > Cetorhinus > Cetorhinus maximus. The sequence continues at coordinate 92,899,708 of NC_135879.1, read as the reverse complement.
TGTGGACTTTATTTAAAACAATGTGGGTGAGCATGTGGTCTTTATTTAAAAAGAGAGTGGGTGAGTATGGACTTTATTTAAAACAGAGAGTGTGTGAGCGAGTGGACTTTACTTAAAACACAGAGTGGGTCAATGTGGACTTTATTTAAAACAAAGAGTGGGTCAGTGTAGACTGTTCAAAACAGGGAGTGGGTGAGCGTGTGGACTTTATTTAAAACAGAGAGTGGGTGAGCTTCTGGACTTTATTTAAAACAGGGAGTGGGTGAATGTGTGGACTATATTTGAAACAGAGAGTGGGTGACCGTGTGGATTTATTTAAAAGAGAGTGTGGGTGAGCGTGTGGACTTTAATGAAAACAGAGATTGAATCAATGAGGACTTTATGTAAAACAGAGAGTGGGTCAGTGTGGACATAATTTAAAACAGAGAGTGTGTGAGCATGTGGGCTTTGTTTAAAACAGGGAGGGTGTGAGCGTGTGGACTTTGTTGGAAACAGGGAGTGGGTGAGCGAATGGACTTTATTTGAAACAGAGAGTGGGTGAGCGTGTGGAATTGATTTAAAACAGAGAGTGGGTGAGCGTGTAGAATTGATTTAAAACAGAGGGTGGGTCAATGTGGACTTTATTTAAGTCAGAGAGTGGGTGAGCATGTGGATTTATTTAAAACAGAGAGTGGGTGAGCGAATGGACTTTATTTGAAACAGAGAGTGGGTGAGCGAATGGACTTTATTTGAAACAGAGAGTGGGTGAGCGTGTGGAATTGATTTAAAACAGAGAGTGGGTGAGCGTGTAGAATTGATTTAAAACAGAGGGTGGGTCAATGTGGACTTTATTTAAGTCAGAGAGTGGGTGAGCATGTGGATTTATTTAAAACAGAGAGTGGGTGAGCGTGTGGACTATATTTGAAACAGAGAGTGAGTGGGTGTGTGGACTTTATTTAAAACAGAGAGTGGGTGAGCGTGTGGAATTGATTTAAAACAGAGGGTGGGTCAATGTGGACTTTATTTAAGTCAGAGAGTGGGTGAGCATGTGGATTTATTTAAAACAGAGAGTGGGTGAGCGTGTGGACTTTATTTAAAACAGAGAGTTGGTGAGCATGTGGAATTGATTTAGAACAGAGAGTGGGTGAAGGTGTGGACTTTATTTAAAATAGAGAGCGGGAGAGCGTATGGACTCTATTTAAAATAGAGAGCGCGTGGACTTTATTTAAAATAGAGAGCGGGAGAGCGTGGACTTTATTTAAAACAGAGAGTGGGTGAGCGTGTGGAATTGATTTAAAACAGAGAGAGTGGGTGAGCGTGTGGACTTTAATTAATACAGAGAGTGTGTGAGTGTGTGGAATTGATTTAAAACAGAGAGTGGGTGAGCATGTGGACTATATTTAAAACAGAGAGAGTGGGTGAGCGTGTGGAATTGATTTAAAACAGAGAGAGTGGGTGAGCGTGTGGAATTGATTTAAAACAGAGAGTGTGTGAGCGTGTGGACTTTATTTAAGACAGAGAGTGGGTGACCGTGTGGACTATATTTGAAATAGAGAGTGGGTGAGTCTGTGGACTTTAATGAAAACAGAGAGTCGGTGAGCGTGTGGACTTTATTTAAAAGAGGGAGTGGGTTAGCGTGTGGACTTTATTTAAAACAGAGAGTGGGTGAGCGTCTGGACTTTACTTAAAACTGTGAGTGGGTGAGCATGTGGAGTTTATTTAAAATAGAGCGCGGGAGAGCGTGGACTTTATTTAAAACAGAGAGTGGGTGTGTGTTTGGTCTTTAATTAAAACAGAGAGCGGATGAGCGTGTGGACTTTATTTAAAAAGAGAGTGGGTGAGTATGGACCTTTTTTTAAAACAGAGAGCGTGTGAGCAAGTGGACTTTACTTAAAACACAGAGTGTGTCAATGTGGACTTTATTTAAAACAACGAGTGGATCAGTGTGGACTGTTTAAAACAGGGAGGGGGTGAGCTTCTGGACTTCATTTAAAACAGAGAGTGGGTGAGCTTCTGGCCTTTATTTAAAACAGAGAGTGGATGAGCGTGTGGACTATATTTGAAACAGAGAGTGGGTGAGTGTGTGGACTTCATTTGAAAAAGAGAGTGTGTGAGCGTGTGGACTTTATTTAAAACAGAGAGTGGGTGAGCATGTGGACTATATTAAAAACAGAGAGTGGGTGAGCGTGTGGACTTTACTTAAAACAGGGAGTGGGTGAGCGTGTGGAATATATTTGAAACAGAGAGTGGGTGAGTGTGTGGACTTTATTTAAAACAGAGAGTGGGTGAGCGTCTGGACTTTACTTAAAACTGTGAGTGGGTGAGCGTGTGGACCTTATTTAAAATAGAGAGTGGGAGAGCATGGACTTTATTTAAAACAGAGAATGGGTCAGTGTGGACTTTATTTAAAACACAGAGTGGTTCAATGTGGAATTTATTTAAAACAAAGAGTGGGTCAGTGTGGACTGTTTAAAACAGGGAGTGGGTGAGCATGTGGACTTTATTTAAAACAGAGAGAGTGTGAGCTTCTGGACTTTATTTAAACCAGAGAGTGGGTGAGCGTGTGGAATTTAATTAAAACAGAGAGTGGGTGAGCGTGTGGACTTTAATTAAAACAGAGAGTGGGTGAGCGTGTGGACTTTAATTAAAACAGAGAGTGGGTGAGCGTGTGGACTTTATTTAAAACGGAGAGTGTGTCAATGTGGACTCTATTTAAGTCAGAGAATGGGTGAGCATGTGGATTTATTTAAAACAGAGAGCGGGTGAGCGTGAGGACTTTATTTAAAACAGAGAGTGGGTGTCCTTATGGAATTGATTTAGAACAGAGAGTGGGTGAGCATGTGGATTTATTTAAAACAGAGAGCGGGTGAGGGTGTGGACTTTATTTAAAACAGAGAGTGGATGAGCGTGTGGACTATATTTGAAAAAGAGAGTGTGTGAGCATGTGGACTATATTTAAAACAGGCAGTGGGTGAGCGTGTGGACTTTATTTAAAACAGAGAGTGGGTGAGCGTGTGGACTTTATTCAAAACAGAGAGTGGGTGAGTGTGAGGATTGTATTTAAAACAGAGAGTGGGTGAGCGTGTGGACTTTATTTAAAACAGAGAGTGGGTGAGCGTGTGGACTTTATTTAAAACAGAGAGTGGGTGAGCGTGTGGACTCTACTTAAAGCAGGGAGTGGGTGAGCGTGTGGACTTTATTTAAAAAAGGGAGCGGGTGAGCGTGTGGACATTATTTAAAAGAGAGAGTGGGTGAGTGTGTGGACTTTATTTAAAAGAGAGAGTGGGTGAGTGTGTGGAATATATTTGAAACAGAGAGCGGGTGAGTGTGTGGACTTTATTTAAAACAGAGAGTGGGTGAGCATCTGGACTTTACTGAAAACTGTGAGTGGGTGAGCATGTGGACTTTATTTAAAACAGAGAGTGGGTCAATGTGGACTTTATTTAAAACAGAGAATAGCTCAATGTGGACTTTATTTAAAACCGAGACCGGGTGAGCGTGTGGACTTTATTTCAAACACAGAGTGGGTGTGTGTGTGGACTTTATTTAAAACAGAGACAGGGTGAGCGTGTGTACTTTATTTAAAAGAGAGACTTCGGCAATGTGGACTTTATTTAAAAGAGAGACTTCGGCAATGTGGACTTTATTTAAAACAGAGAGTAGGTGAGTGTGTGGACTATATTTGAAACTGAGAGTGGTGAGTGTGTGGACTTTATTTAAAACAGAGAGTGTGTGAGCGTGTGGACTTTACTTAAAACAGGGTGTGGGTGAGCGTGTGCACTTTATTTAAAACAGAGAGTGGGAGAGCGTGTGGGCTTTGTTTAAAATAGAGAGTGGGTGAGCGTGGACATTATTTAAAACCGAGACCGGGTGAGCGTGTGGACTTTATTTAAAACAGAGAGAGAGGGTGAGTGCGTGGAGTTTATTTAAAACAGAGAGTGGGTGAGCATGTGGAATTTATTTAAAACAAATTGCGTGAGCGTGTGGACTTTATTTAAAACAGAGAGTGGGTCAATGTGGACATTAATTAAAACAGAGACTGGGTGAGCGTGTGGACTTTATTTAAAGCAGAGAGTGGGCCAAGGTGGACTTTATTTAAAACAGAGAATGGGTGAGCTTCTGGACTTTATTTATACAGAGTGTGGGTGAGCGTGTGGACTTTATTTAAAACAGAGAGTGGGTCAAGGTGGACTTTATTTAAAACAGAGAATGGGTGAGCTTCTGGACTTTATTTCAAACATAGAGTGGGTGATCGTGTGGACTATATTTAAAACAGAGAGTGGGTGAGCGTATGGACTTTATTCAAAGCAGAGAGTGGGTGAGTGTGTGGACTATATTTAAAACAGAGAGTGGGTGAGCGTGTGGACCTTATTTAAAACAGAGCGCAGAATTTTGCCCTTGGTTGGCGGGCGGGCCCCACCGGCTTGGCGGGTGGGCAGGCAGCCAATCGCCGCCGCCGAAATGGGTCCTGCCGCCATTTTACGTGGGCGGGCCAATTAATTCCTGCCCAGTGGTCTGCCCGACAGGAAACGCTATGTGCTTCCTGTGCGGTGGGGGGGTTGGGTGGGGGAGAGGGATTCCCCAACTGTCAGAGTGCGCTGTTTTGCGCATGCGTATGATAGAGCCCACGTCTCCCTAAGACTAATTGCTCTCTCAGGGAGAGCGCTGAAAGTTTCATAAATCTCAAAAATAGAATAATAAAAAAAATATTAACATGTCCCCCTCATGTGACAATGTCACATGAGATGGGACATGTTAATAAATGTGACAAAAACTTTATTAAAGAATTTTAAACAGGCATGAAACCTCATCCCGCCAGTGGTTGAGTTTTCATGTTTTTTCAGAAACCCGCTCACGCTCTTGGCCTGCCCGCCAGCCTTAAGGTTGGACGGGCAGGGCCTTTAATTGGCTTATTTATCCTGTCACTGGCCCCAATTGGCCATTGACAGGTTGGCGGGCGGACAGCTTATTTCGCTGTCTGCCCGCCTTCCTGAATATTTAAATGGGGTGGGATGACATCGGGGACTCCTCCCAACGTCATCCCGCGTCATTTTCGCATCAGCGAGCGGGCCCTACCCCCAACTCACCGATGGAAAAATTCTGGCCAGAGAGTGGGTGAGCGTGTGGACTTTATTTCAAACAGAGAGTGGGTGAGCATGTGGACTTTATTTAAAACAGAGAGTGGGTGAGCGTGTGGACTTTATTTCAAACAGAGAGTGGGTCAATGTGGATTTTATTTCAAACAGAGAGTGGGTCAATGCGGACTTTATTTCAAACAGAGAGTGGGTCAATGTGGACTTTATTTCAAACAGAGAGTGGGTCAATGTGGATTTTATTTAAAACAGAGAGTGGGTGAGTGTGTGGACTTTATTTAAATAGAGAGTGGGTGAGCGTGAGGACTTTATTTAAAACAGGGAGTGGGGAGACTTCATTTAAAAAGATCATGCAGAGCAGCTGATTGGTGAGTTGGATTGGTGAGTATTTCTAGTCTTTCTAAGGTCTATAGATAGTGTTTGGATCTCTAGTCTTTACTTTCTCTTTCATAAAAATAACTTGTGAAGTATGAGATCAATATTGGTGTAAATAATTAATTTCAATAAAGTGTAAAGAGCAGGGATACTAGAGTAATTAATTAATAAATTAAATAAAATAAGGTAGCGATGGCAGGAAGGGTGATGTGTTGCTGTTGCAGCATGTGAGGGCTCCTGGATACCAAGGTGATCTGTCACAAACACATCTATAGCAAGTGTTTGCAGCTCGAGGAACTTTGGATCTGAGTTGAGGAGCTGGAGTCCGAGCTGCAGACATTGTGCCACATCAGGGAGGGGGAAAGTTACCTGGACACTTTGCTCCAGTAGGCGGTCACACCCCACATGTTAGATAATTTGAGCTTGGTCTGTGATCAGGGACAGGAGGGTGTGACTGCAGGTGAAGCAGGTTTGGGTAGCGTTGAAGGAGCCTCAGACCCTGCAATTGTCCAACAGTTATGAGGCTCTTGCAAGCTGTGTGGACGAGAGCGGGGACTGCAGTGAGGATGAGCAAACTGACTATGGCACCATGGTACAGGGAGCCATTCAAATTGGGGAGGAAATTGGAATGTAGTAGTGGTAGGGGACAGTATAATTAGGGGGATAGATACTGTTCTCTGAAGCCTTGAGCATGAGTCCCGAAGGCTGTGTTGCCTGTCCGGTGCCAGGGTTAAGGACATCTCCTCAGGGCTGGAGAGGAACTTGGAGTGGGAGGGGAGAGATCCAGTTGTCGTCGTTCACGTTGGTACCAACGACATTGATGGGACTAGAAAGGAGGTTCTGCTGAAAGAATTTGAACAGTTAGGAGCTAAATTAAAAAGCAAAACCTCCAAGGTAATAATCTTGGGATTACTACCTGAACCACGGGCAAACTTACATAGGGTAAATAAAGTCAAGGAGTTAAATGCGTGGCTCAAATATTGATGTGGGAGAGATGAGTTTCAGTTCATGGGGCACTGGCATCAGTACTGGGGTAGAAGGAAGCTGTTCCAGTGGGACAACCTTCACTTGAATGGTGCTGGGACCAATGTCCTGGTGAATCGAATAGAGTGGGGGAGGGTTCTGGAGAGGAGATATGTAGGCTTACAAAGCAAAAGGATATGGCGGCATTTCAGGGCAGCTATTTAGGTAATGATACCCAGTGTGTGACAGGAAGGGACAGAGTGTACAAACATAAAAAAACAGCAGCAAATAGGGTTAAAGGGGGGAAAAAATGGTAAAAAGGTAAAATTAATGGTTCTTTACTTAAATGCACTTGGTGTTCAGAACAAAATAAATGAATTAACGGCACAAATAGATGTTAATGGATATGACCTTATAGCCATTACGGAGACATGGTTACAAGGAGATCAAAGCAGGGAACTAAATATTCAGGGGTCTGTGACTTTTCGAAAGGACAGGCAGGAAGGAAAGGGGTAGTGGGATAGCTATTTTAGTATGAGATGGAATACGTACAATAGCAAGAAATGCTCTTGGATCAGAAGATATGGAATCCACATGGGTGGAGGTAAGAAATAACACGGGGAAGAAAACACTGGTGGGAGTAGTCTATAGCCACCCAAACAGTAGCTATGCTGTAGGACAGAGATTAAATCAAGAGATAATGAGGGCATGTAAAAAAGGCAGTATATTATTCATGGAAGACTTTAATCCTCATGTAGATTTGGAAAATCAAATTGGCAGAGGTAGCCATGAGCAAGAAGTGTATTCGGGACTGTTTCCTAGAACAATATGTTGTGGATCCAACCAGGGATCAGGCTATTTTGGATCTGGTAATGTGGAAAGAGGCAGGTTTAATAAATGATCTCAGAGTAAAAGATCTCCTAGGAAACAGTGACCATAACATGGTGGAATTTAGCATTTAGTTTGAGAGTGAGAAACTTAGTTCGGAAACAACTGTGCTAAACTTAAATAAGGGTAATTACAAAGGAATGAGGGCAGAGTTGGCTGGAATGGACTGTGAAAGGAGTTTAGCAGAAAAGACAGTTGATGAACAATGACAGATGTTTAAGAAAATAGTTCATGACTCGCAACAAAGATATATCCCAGTGAGGAAGAAGGATTGTAGGAAACGGATAAACCAACCATGGTTAACCAAGTAAGTTAAGGATAGTATCAAAGTGAAAGAAAAAACATACAGGGCGGAATTTTCCCAGAATTGCACCAAGTGCAGTAGCGGGCGGGTAAAATGGAGTCCTACCCGCCAATGAAAATAGTGGGTTTTCATGCCGTATCTTCCAGAGCCCGCCTCATTATATATTCACTCCCTCAAAACACGCCGTTTCCATGGCAGGCGGGCTCTCATTCGCCCGCCTGCCATCACCCGGCTGTTGTATCACACTGGCCGCCATATTTAAAAGGCAGCTGCCAGCAAAGCGCTCATTGCCACCAGCTCACCACCGCTGTCTGGGAGACATGGCCAGCAAAGGCAAAAAGACTGCAGCCCCCCGCTTCAACAACAGGTCCCTCGAGCGACTGCTGGATGCCGTGGAGGCCTGCCGGGATGTGCTCTACCCCCGCTCTGGCCGCAGGATGGACAGCAATGTTACCAATCCAGCTTAGGAGGCGGTGGCAGTGGTGGTCAGCACGAACACTCTGCAGAGGAGGACAGCCACCCAGTGCTGCAAAAGGATGAATGATCTCTGTTCTGCCAGGGTAAGTCACTCTTTTCATCACTCCCAAATCACACACTCACAAACCCATCACACATCCACAGGACTCTCACTCACTGCCAGTGGTGGGAGATCACCCTCATCCATCCATGGGACCACTCACCACCCACACAGGCCAGGCATGCTTATCATCTGGCCCGGCAGGAGTCCTGATGCACTCTCCCCATCTCTATCCATGCAGGACAAACCGGCGCACAACAGGAGGGAAAGGTTGCAGACAGCTGGAGGGATGCTGGAAATCAAAGTTCTGACAGAATTCGAAAACAAAGCCATCCAGCTGGCTGGCGATGACCGGGACCGGTCCTGTGCTGACGGTGAGGTCGGCGCTGCTCTACCAAGTGAGGATCCAGCAGTGCAACATCCATCAGACAACCATGCCGTGAGTAATGTGTCCTCTTTCACAGGCCACTGCCATGCACTAATTATCTCCCCTTGCTTTCGCAGACACATCTGGGAAACAGTCTACTGAGTCCATGACCCAGGGCCTCCAATTAAGCCCCAAAGAAACCTCTGAAGAGGAATCTGAAGGCACCCTCTCTGAAGTCCCATCACAGCGCTCACCCACACCCTCCACCAGTGCAGAGACATACACCTTGGTGGGACCTAGCTTTAGAGTAGCCCCGGGATCACAATCTGCTGAGCACATTGCACTTTCTGATCCACTGCAGGCAGAGGCAGGAACTTCCCAGGTCCCCGGCACTCGGAGGACTGCTGGAGCCAGAATGTTGCTGAGTCCAAGTCAGATAACGAGCCTTTGGACTCGGTCATGTCACAGTTGCTGGAGCTGCAAAGACAAGCTCGGGAACAACAGGAAGGGATGTCCGCTGCACTCTTCAGATTGCAAGACACAGTGGAGGAGTCTGTCCATCTTCAGGCTGAGATGATAGTGCTGGCATTGCATCACAGACAGGGCGTCACAATCAGCAGGCTGCCTCCACCTCCGCTGTAGATGTACCAGGAGCAGCAAGACAAAGCATCAGGGTTAGGAAAGTCAGGTTAAAGTAGTTGCACTGCCTGGCTACGGGCATTGATCACTTGTACATACTGTTCACTATTGTCAATAAACTCCTAAGAATATCATCCTGCCTGTGGCTCCTTGTTCTGATCAGCAGTGTTCTTGTCACTCAGATGTGAAACCTTTCTGCACAAGGTAAAAGGCAGGTGTCTCAGTCCATGGCCTCTTCCCTGTGCTCTATACAGCCTTCAGGCCACAGTGATGGACCAGCCTCACACTCCCTGGAAACATTACTGATGCCTGCACTTCATTGGTGCTGGTCATTGCTGCCAGAATGCCGTGGGCAGGCACCACTGAGTTCTCTCATTCTCTCTGTGTGCTCTCAGCACCTTTAAGGTGGGGCTGGCCCCCACCACACCAGCATCTGTGACCAGTGGTGCTGTGCACCAGCTCCTGAAGGGCTGAAGTGCTGAAGATGGACACAGCATCAGATGTGTCTAAAGTTTCATGGCTGCGTCTCCGAGATGACCCTGATCATGGAGCGCAAGTGAGCTGCCCTCGGCAAGACAGGAGTCAGACATTCTCAGAGGCTATGTGAAGACCTATGGAGTGTCCTCACTGCATGTTGTCATCATCCTCCTGCGATTGAGCGACTATTAGGGCCTCCACTGCATCTCCATGACAGGAGCATTCTCACAGAGGGTATTGGCGCTGAAATAAGCTAGACTGGAGTCAGACGTTCACAACTGCGATGTGAGGATCTACGGGGACATCTCACTGCATGTCTTCATCATCCTCCACAAATCTGGCAGCTAAGAAGGCCTCCCAAGTGCGCCTGCCTCATCTAGCCAGTGGGAGAGCCTCATCCCCGTCATCATCACCACAGAGGACCCCCTCACCCTCATCCCCATCAGCATTCTCTTCAGTGGAGGAGATGTGCAGCTCCTCCTCAGCCAGCTCCACACCCGTTTGCAGCGCCAGGTTTTAAAGAGCGCAGCAGACGATGACGAAGTGTGAACCTCCACGGACTGTATTGCAGGGCTCCACCAGACTGGTCTAGGCACCAGAACTACATCCTCAGCATCCTAATGCTTTGCTCCACCAAGTTGTGAGCTGCAGCATGAGCCTCATTTAGCGTCGTTCTGCTGCAGTCTCAGGCCGCTGCATAGGTGTCATCAGCCACATCCTCTGCGGGTAGCCCTTGGCCCCAAGGAGTCAACCCTGCAGCCTCTGTGGACCCTGTAAGACTGCAGGGATCTGCGAGTGACTCAGGATGTAGGTGTCGTGCACATTCCCTGGAAACCGTGTGCATACCTGCAGGATGTGTTTTTGGTGGTCGCACACCAGCTGCACATTCAGTGAGTGGAAGCCCTTGTGGTTGATGAAGTCCACTGAGTGTAGCGATGGAGACCTGAGCACCACATGAGTGCAGTCAATCGCACCCTGCACCTGTGGGAATCCCGAGATCTGGGCGAATCCAATGGCCCTTGTATCCTGGCTGTCCTGGTCCTGGGCGAAATGCACAAAGTTGTGTGCCATGGAGAAGATGGCATCCATGACCTCATGGATGCATTCGTGGGTGACGGATTGTGAAATTCCACAGAGGTCACCTGTGGAGCCCTGAAAGGAGCCGCTGGCGTAGAAATAGAGCGTCGCAGTCACTTTCACAGCCACTGGCAGTGGGTGCCCTCCATATCCATTTGGCACCAAGTCCTGCAGTAAGTGGCAGACGTGACCCACCAGGTCCCTAGACATGAACAGTCATCGGCAACACTGGTTCTTGGTCATCTGCAGGAATGGCAGGCGGCGTCGATAGATCCTGGGTGTCGCTAGGCGCCAACCAGCCACGGCTCGCTGTCACTCCTGGGCAGTGTGTGCGGGAGCCCTTGTTACCCTTTCTTCATGAGGTTGCTGCTCCTGCCTTTGCGGGACCAGGTGCCTCAGTCACTCTCTCCTCTGTCTTCTATGGTCTCTGTAGGCCATCAGTCATACAGCTAGGTCACCATGATCCTGACGTGGTCCACCTGCAGCATGAAAGAGAGAGAGACGTGGTTATCATGGCTGTACTTAGCACCTTTCCTGGCCCTGTGTGGCCACCTCTTAATGCTTCCCGGGAAGTGCTGGTCGCCCCTTGGATGGCCAGAGATGAGCGCGCTGCATGGCTGCCCTGTCAGCCTGCGACATGGGGGACACTGGTCCAAACCAGGATGCTGAGATTGCAAGGGGCTGTGAGCGCCTCTAGCAGTGACTGCTACATGGCCAGCATTGGCCAGGAGATTGTACAATGTGTGCAGTGCAACTGCTCTGCGGTCCAATGAAGTGGTGGCGGACTTGAAGTCTGTGCCGGGGGTGGGGGGGGGGGGGGTGGAGGCGGGGGTGGGGAGCGGTGCAGGGGCATGGTGCGGTGTGCTAAAGTATGGAGCGCTTGGTGGCCCTTTGGCGCCTTCGTGTTGCTTGCATGGGCGGGGAGGCTAGGAGCCTGACCCCAATCATATCACTGTGGGTGCACCTGATCTGTCTTAGTTGCAGAGGTATGGTCAGTTTATGCAGGTCTCCCGAATGTATGGCCAATTCCTTCGCTTACCTTTTCCCCCCCCACCTCGATTGCCTGTGCACGGGATGCAGCGCCAGGGCAGCGGTTGACCCCACCTCCTCAGTACTCGCCTCTGAGGCTGGCCAGTGCTTGCCCCCAGACACCCCCACCCCTCGGCAGTTGCCTGCGGGGCCAGGCATCAGTTTCCGCCACCCCTCCATCTCCCCCGCCGGCACCGCAGAAGCCTGTAAACAACAGGCGAGCTGTGGAGAACGCTGCTGCTCACTCACCTCAGTTCCCCCAAAATGATGGCCGCCAAGTGCTCGTTGCCTGCGCGCTGTTGTGAAACACGTCGGCGTGCTTTCCCACCAACGTGGACAGATGGTACGGTGGGGTTCCAAGAGCCCGGCGGGATGGCCTTTTAATTATATGTTAATGTGTTACAATTAACTCCCCACAAACCAATGGCAGGAAATGTGGCCCGCCGTCAGCGGGCTGAGTGTCAGATCGCGACCTGCCTTCACACTGTCGCAAAATGGATCCCGCCATATTTTCCGCGCACACCACCTATCACGCCCACCACCAACGGGCTTGGAGAATTTCGCCCACAATGTGGCAAAGATTAGTGGTAAGCCAGAGGACTGGGAATGTTTAAAAACCAACAGAAGATGGCCAAAAAAAAATAAAGAGGGAGAAAATAAACTCTGAGGGCAAACTAACAAGTAATATAAAAATGGACAGCAAGAGCCTCTTTAAACATATAAAAAGGAAGAGAGAGGGCAAAGTCAATATGGACCCCTTAGAGAATGAGGCTGGGAAAATAATACTGGGGAACCAGGAAACGGCAGAGGAGTTGAATAAAAACTTTGCATCAGTCTTCATGGTAGAAGACACTAATAGCATATCAAAAATACCAAAGAATCATGGGGCACAAGCTGAGGAGGAAATAAATACAATAACTATCACTAAAGAAAAAGTACTAGGGAAACTAATGGGGCTAAAGGCTGATAAGTCACCTGGACCTGATGGGTTGCAGCCTAGGATATTAAAGGAACTAGCTGCAGAGATAGTGGATGCACTGGTAGTAATCTTCCAAGAAAAGTCCCAGAGGATTGGAAAACTGCCAGTGTAACACCCTTATTCAAAAAGGGAGGGAGACAAAAAAACAGGTAACTGTAGGCCAGTTAGCTTAATATCCGTCATTGGGAAAATGTTAGAGGCTATTATAAAGGATGTAATAGCAGAGCATTTAGAAATGTATAATATAATCAAGCAGAGTCAGCATGGCTTCATCAAGGAGAAATCATGCCTGACAAATTTATTAGAATTCTTTGAGGAGGTAACAAGCAGGATTGATAAAGGGGAACCAGTAGATGTAATATATTTGGATTTCCAAATGGCATTTGATAAATAAAAGTACCACACATAAGGCTACTTAATAAGATAAAATCCCATGGCATTGGGTGTAGTATATCAGCATGGATAGAGGACTGGCTAACAATTAGAAGACAGAGAGTTAGGATATGGGGGGCATTTTCAGGATGGCAACCTGTAACTAGTGGAGTGCCACAGGGGTCACAATTATTTACAACATATTGGTTGAGGGAAATGAATGTACTATCACCAAGCTTGCGGATGACACAAAAAAAGGTTGGAAGGCAAGAGTTGAGGATGACACAAAGAGTCTACAGAGGGATATAGACAGGTTAAGTGAGTGGGCAAAAACATGGTAGATGGAATATAATGTAGGAAAATGTGAGGTTATGAACTTTTGCAGGAAGAATAGAGAAGCTGAATGTTACTTAAATGGAGAACGACTGAAGAAAGCTGCAGCACAGAGGAATCTGAGTGACCTCATGCATGAATCACAAAAAGCTAGCTTTACAAGTTCAGCAGGTAATACGTAAGGCAAATGAAATTTTGGCCTTTATTTCAAGGGGAATGGAGTATAAAAATAGGGAAGTCTTGCTAAAACTATCCAAGGCACTAGTTAGACCACACCTAGAATACTGTGAACAGTTTTAGTCCCCTTTTTGAAGGAAAGATATACTGGCATTGGAGGCAGTCCAGATAAGGTTCACTAGGTTGATCCTGGGGATGGAGGGATTTTCTTATGAGGAGAGGTTGAGTTGGTTGGGGCCTGCACTCATTGGAGTTTAGAAGAATGAGATGTGACCTTGTGGAAACATATAAGATTCTTAGTGGGCTTGACAGGGTAGATCCTGAGAGTTTGTTTCCCCTTGTCTGAGAGTCTAGGACCAGAGGACATAATCTCAGAGTAAGGGGGTGTCCATTTAAAACAGAGATGAGGAAGAATTTCTTCTCCCAGTGGGTAGTCAATCTGTGGAATTCTTTACCACATAGGGCTATAGAGGCTGGATCGTTAAATATATTCAAGGCTGAGATAGACAAATTTTTAATCAGTAAGGGAATCAAGGGGTATGGGGAAAAGGAAGGAAAGTGGAGTTGAGGATTATCAGATCAGCCATGATCTCATTGAATGGCGGAGCAGACTCGATGGCTGGCCAACTAACGGACAGCCAGCGTGAAACACACCTGGAGAAGGGCTCTGCCCTGCCGGTGGGGGTGGGCAGAGGGCGGGCACCAACGTCACCACGGGTGCTGGTGAGCATTTGCACTGAGCTCCCTGAATGTAGACAGCTGCCTCAGGGAGCTGCAGGCCTCCAAATAATAAAAGAAAGCAAAAAATGCTGCATTAAGTGTCCATGCAGCACAATCAAGCACCTGAAAGCAGATCTCATAGAAAGAAACAGTCCCCAGATATTTATTTTTTATTTTAAATCCTAACGGAGATTTCATCCCACCCTTGGATGAGGCTTCATCTAAAATGTAAAGCCTGCCTGGTCGATTGGCCCGTCCGCCAACCGTAAGGTTGGACAGGCCACAAAAAGTCACTGACAATTGGGCTGTTCATCTTTATTATCTCTTCCTACAATCTTGACTCTGCTGGTACGTGTATATGGTAACCGCAAGTGGACAAACTGCACGATGCAGTTTTCAGTATACAACAATTACAACATCTCTTGTTGAATTTTTCTCTCTGTTTGTCTGGTATCTGCCGCTCTGCTCCTAAAAGCCTTTGCTGTCTGCTTACTTACATTTTAAACCTGCAGGTCCCCCCTTTATAACCTCTGCTGCTTCTAATTCTTACACGGTGTTTAAATCTGCTGCTTCGCTTCTCCCAAATAGAATCTCCATCCAAAGGTGTTTTGCACGAACAAAATTTAACCAAGCCAATTTAAAATTTAACCAAGTTCTTGGAATAGGTGACTAAATGCTTAATCGGATAGATTTAAGGGGCCTCTTAAAGGAGGGAAAAAAATAAAGAGGCAGAGAGGTTTAGGGAGGGAAAGCAGCAATATGTAGTTCCTGAAAAGTTAATTAAATTTGAGTTGATCATCCACAAATGATTTTAAAAGTCTGCAGCAACTATAAAAGTAAACAACAGGCCTTGAGTTAAATGCACAATTCCATGGATTCAGCAAAAAAAAAATATGTTTAAGATACACTGTTGTTTCCAAAAACTGATTCATATCCTTCTTTACAGCTTGTGCTGTTCTTTAACTAAAGCCTTGTTTATTCTATCATTTCTAAACATGAGCACTTCTAGTTTGTTGTAATCTCTGGTTTCAGACCATGAAGTGATACCACCCAGGCCTATGATTATTGGCCATCTGAAGAATCGGCTTTCTGCGGTTCCAAAAAGAAACTGAAATGATCCTGGCCAAGAATTTCCTAATGTCTTCCACCATCCTCTGCCCTAACTCTGGCAGGAGTCCAACACAACCAACTGAGAAATGGCAGGTACCCAGTTATGCTGGGTCCCTCCTGATGCCAGGATTTCATCGATGGCCCTTTAAAAGGCAGAATTTCAACCCTCAATTTACTAGGTTGCTGACATCAGGGAACAACCCAAAGGTGAGGATTCCATATGCCAGGAGTTCCCATTTCCCAGCCTGTATTGGGATCCAGCATAGGATTAGAGACTCGTACACGCAGTGAGATCAAGTGTACCAGCCTCCCGATGAGTGCAAATGGACTCTACTGGTCTAGACATGAACTGTAACTTGCACCCCTGTAGAAAAGGCAAGGCTTTTTAAAGAAATTATTGGATCAGTCCTTTGCAGAGGGGCCCAAGATGAGGACATTATATGATCTTGAAGGGAGGACTTTGCAGAATGTACCCCCACCAAAGGCAGGCAGGCAGCACATTTTCTAGATGCATGAGGGGATGTGGGAACTTGGCATTGGTGCTCGCTGGCCCCATGTACAACTAAAGAACAAAAGAACTTGCATTTACATCGTGCCTTTTATGACGTCAGGAATATCCCAAACCATTTTATAGCCAATTAAACACTTTTGAAGTCACTGTTGTATTGTAGGAAATTCAGCAGCCCACTTGCACACAACAATCTCCCACAATCTATGATGTTGATAGATTACTGTGCTCCTATTGGGTAGGACTTAAACCCACAACTTTTGGACTCAGAAGCAAGTGTCCATACCCACTGAGCCACAGCTAACACTCTAACTGCACAATCTCCTTTTGACCCCATAAATGCTTGTTGGGAACTGATGAATCAATGTATGTTCGTATGAATAACCTGTGGGATCACAGCCCACAGATTTTTAGATATCTGTATCCATTCACACAAAGAGAATATAAAAGAACACTGCCTTCACGAAAAAGCCTTTGCCAAACTTTCTTTGCTTATGCAATTAGAGCTGTCCATCCTTTTTGTAATGATGAATTTATACTCAAGTTGTGAATTTGTAAACAGGTAGAATAGGAAGTGTGAAGATGAAGATCTTTTATATTCACTAACATTACAGGGAGAATAATGGATAAAAATGAAGAATAATAGACAGCCATTAGCAAGATCGCCTTATCACTCAGGTAACTGAAGCCATTCATGTAAAGATACAGAACCTTGTAAACATCAACTGATTCCTGAAATTATATTACCAACTAAATATTTTAGTGCTGGGATTTGTGAAGGTGGTGTTTGGGAGGGATAATGATGGGTTTTGATAACCATATAATCTATATTGCCAATGTATGAATTACACTCTTATTTAAGGATTAATAACTGATGTAATCATATCCAAGTTAATCAAATGATAATCAACAATTGATTATCAGTAAATAAAACAGTTAGCACATTTTGAGCATTATTTATATGGAGTCTGTGTGCCTGAATTTGATCCCAATTGTTGCTTGTTTGTGAATGGGTGAGTGAATAGATGAGTGAGTGAGTGAATGAGTGAGCGAATGGGTGAGTGAATGGATGAGTGAATGGGCCAATGAGTGAGCGAGTGAGTGAGCGAATGGGTGAGCGAATGGGTAAGTGAATGGATGAGTGAATGGGTCAGTGAGTGAGTGAATGGGTGAGCAGGTAAGTGGGTAGGTTGTGTTATGATATGATGGCATGCACCTTTAAGGGGTGTATCTTAAACTACTGTTAATACAAGATGTGATGTGTTCGTCCTATCACTCCTTTTATGGGAAATAGTGCCTGTAATTTCCGTGGAGTGGCAGTCAGGGTTGGACTGCCACTCCGCTCCTAGTATTTTACCTTGAAACCCAGCTGCTCCTTGCTCACCCAACCTTCTGACCCAGGCGGGCAAGAACTGTGTAGTGCAGCGAGTTTCCAAAACCTGGTGTCAAGAGCAGGAGAGACGGAGGTAAGGAAACCACGTCCCCTTTTTTATGGTACTAGCTGCCATGAAGAGGGTTAAAGGTCCAGCCACTTTGAGAAGCCAGGGAGAAGGTAAGTTTGTAACGTAAGTGGGTAGGATTAAGGAGGTGGGGGGATGGGGGGTCGGGGACAGGGTCAGTGGAGGGGGGATGGTCAGTGGAGGGAGTTGGGTGGCCAGTGAGGGGTGGGGTGATCAATGGGGGTTTTGGGTGGTCAGTGAGGGGTAGAGGGAATGAGGGGAGTCCTGCAGGGGTCAGGGGTAGTTGGGGGGGTGTCCTGTGGAGGTGTGGGGGGAGTTCCTTGTGGGATTGGGGGTCCTGTGGGGAGTTAGGGGGTGGGGGTAATCAGGGGAGTCTTGTGAGGAGTTAGGGTGGGGCCTATACTATAATTACCCAGAAGTTAGAAGTGGTTTTAATTCTTCTAACTGTTTCTGGGTAACTATTACTGTAAAACAGTTGGAACCATCCGAAGTTTACAATTTAAATCATGTTTTCGGATGGTTCCCATTGCAGGACAATTGTCCATAGGATTTTTGAATTTCACGGGAAATTGCTGTGCAATCCTTGCATAGGGACTTCGGGGGTGGTTCTATAGCCTATCTTTGGGGTACCCCCCCGGTAACGACACCACGGAGCTCGGAAGTTATGGCCCAATGTATTACTTCATGCCGTGCATATATTCCCAAAGCAATACAGAAAAGACTTCCTTGAAGCTTCAAATTTAAAGGCACTGCAATGTGCAGAGCCAAACCCACATAGAACAGGCAGATTCCACATTCAAGTGCTGACTGGATAACCTTAGCTCAGCTGGAAGCATGTGAGCTATAATTGGTCTTGATACTCCTGACTTAGTGAAGTGAAAGAAGAAATCATTCTGTACTTGATCGCTGTTCAGTGACCCTTGCTGGAATGTGCACGGTGGAGGATTGGATTGGACTTTGCTGTGAGACACTTGATGGATGAATACTATGCCACCACTCACTATACAGAAAATTATTACTATCAACTTGATGATTGTTTTGACCCTCCAACAGACAGCCTCTTCCTCGTAGCCTCTATCCTCCCCCAGCAGTCAGTCTGTCCCTTGCAGCTGCTTATTCTTCACCCTCCTGTCAGACAGCCTCTCCGTCTCCTTTTTCCCCCCGGCCCTCCCAGTAGGCAGCCTCTTCCTCGCAGCCTCTTCTCTCCCCGCCCCTGGCAGACTTACCGCTCCAGTGTTCAGACCTCAGTCTGAAAGTTACCACTCACCTTCCCATTGCTCATTGCTCCTCCAATCACAGACTGTTGTGCTCCTGCAAAATGTGGGAGAGAAACAGCCTGTGATTGGAGGAGCAGCTCCTTTTTAGAATCTGTCACTCCCACGTACCTATATTTTGAACACTCGCCCACAGGTTGGGTAGAAACCCTTGGTGGGCCGGACTCTAGCCCATGGGTCATATATTGGACAACCCTGGTCTAACATTTCCTGGTAAATATCCAGGTTAAGTCCTGTGTATCAGGCCCAAGTCTCTGCCTCAGGGTCGGAGACATTCGCAATGGGTCCCGGCCAGCAGGGAATCAGCCCATTGGCAGGTTAAACGTCCTGGGTGATTCCCACCTACGTCTAGCCTAAAGATTTCCACAGGGTCCTGATGTGCACCACACAACATACATCTCACCTCCGACAATCCAGAGACTGGAAGATTTGGGCCGCAGTATTTATCCACGTAGCCATTATATCTATTTTTTTGTTTTTTATGCGCAATCATTAGATTAGTGCAAATGAAGTGGGTAGAACAGCACATATTCTAGTTAGATTAGATATTTATAATATACAGCCTTCGAATTGGCTCCAATCTGAAGTGCACTCCATGGGTGGCTGATTCAGAGCAAGAAATTCACCAAATTTCCATTCACAAACAGAGGCCTGATTTAGGCAGAGATGAGGTTTGTTCCAACTGTTGATTGTCAATGTAAATGAAGCTTAACAGTGCTTTGAAAACTAATAATTCTAAGTGAGGTAAAAAGTATTCATGTGACTTCCCTGCATCCTCAAAATTACTGCAGCTATCCAATTCAATTCATTGTACAGGCATAGTAGCCAACTTATGTTAAATGGACAAGATATATTATGTTCTACTAGCAATTAGAGAATGCTCCACAAGCCAAAACAATTCCAGCAAATGTTTTTCAAATTATGGAGCTAAGGTTGGTTGGATTTTATCTTTATTGAATATATAATTTGAACATTTCCTTTTTGAAAAATTGCCCTGTCTCTGCAGACTGTTTGTGTGCAGTTTCAGCATCATAAACTGACTGGGAACTCTTTTTCAAAAAGGTTTCATTTTTGATACTAAACAGAAGTTAATAATGGTTTCCATTTATCTCAGGAAATTAATACCATAATAGTTACCATTGAAGACCAGAGTGCATTCTGTATGTTTGACAGGAGTCTGCAGTATGCAAATAGGCATGTAGGGTTAATTAATTTTCTTGAATGCTGCAACAATGGGCAGAAATTTCCCCCTGTTGGGGGGGTTGTGCGGGAGCGGGCGCGAATCTGATCGACGCCCCCAACCGGGGCCGCGTCGCCATTTTACGTGGGCAGGCCAATTAAGGCTCGCCCAGTGTGAGGCATGTCCAGAAGCACTTAGCACTCCCTGTGTGGCGGGTGGGGTGGGGTGTAATTCCCTGAGTCGAAGCCTGTGCTCTTTCGAGCGCAGAAATCTCCCTGAGCACAGAGCTGCCTCAGGGAGATTAAGTTCGGAATGAAAGTTTTTATTAAAGACGGAGGAAAATTATTTAGCCATGTCCCCTCATGTGACAGCATCACATGAGCTGGGACATGAGCTGGGAAATGTTTGAAAATGTTTTATTTAATTAATAAACCCTTCATGAATCCTCATCTCGCCCGTGGATGAGGTTTCATGAAAAATGTGAAGGCCGCCTGGGCTCTTCGCCTGCCCGCCAACCTTAAGGTTGGACGGGCAGCATTCTCAACTACTTTAATTACTTTCTTAATGGCCTTAATAGGCCTTTGACAGTTTGGCGGGCGCGCAGCCGACTCTCGCCGAACTGAAAATCTAAATGACGCGCGGTGACGTCGGGATGCCCTCCCGGCGTCACTATATGTCGGCGAGCGGGCCCCGCCACCACTCGCCACCCCGAAAATTCTTCCCATTTTTGTGTTGAAGATCTGGAAACCATCAATTTGTCTTTCATGTTTGTGCACTAATATAGCATTGCGATGAAACCAAAGTTTAAACAAATGGGCCATGAATTCAATGGGTGGCTTATTAGCATGACTGAAATCATTAGTGCAGGCTAAAACAATGTTGGCCACACTCTGGAAGTGTTATCATTAATATCATGGTACAGTAGCATGGATTGGGAGGATTCACTCTGTCAACTCCCCTACCTCAGTCGTGCTGTGCAGGGAGGTTGTAGGTGAGGGTTAGTTATTTTTACATGGAAGTGAGGGTGGAGTAAGGAGTTGGAAAATTCAAGGACAAGCCTTCGCTTGGCTATTCTAGTCTGGGTGAAGCCTGCTCCCCGTACTTTTGGCCAGATGTGGTGTACAAGACCAAAGCATGGCAGGGATGAAATGGTATCACATACCACATGACAGCCAAAACTTTAAACTTAGTTGCCTTTAACCACTTTTTCATGTATTTATATTTTATATTTTTAAATGCAAATTAGGTAAACACACAAAGTAGGAACAGCTTTCTGAAGCAGCAAGTTAATGCCTTGGAAGCAAAAGTGGAATACTTATATTTAATCCAAATAAAAGAAGTTGAATGTTTATGAAATCTGTGTATGTTTATTTATTTGTTCACTGTTTAGCCATTACTTTGACTGAAAATATGAACGAGTAATGTGCAGATCATCCTTTCCTTGTTCGACGATGCTCAGGACTTCCTTCTTGTGATGTGGTCATAAATGACCACTTGAACATAAAGATTTGTTTCAATTAAGCTTCGTGTGGTATTATCCCCAGGAGAGACCTGCCAAAAGAAAACTCAAGTTATAAATAAATGCTATGAGTGAGGATGTCATTTTGAAGTTTAACTTGTCTTTCCTTTGACTTACACATCCTTTTTAAAATGCTCTTTAAAGCTTTCAGGAAGGGATCAGAAGTTGTGTTGAAACACCCTTGGTTGTGCTATCTCTTTGGAGAAAACTCTGTTCTCTGTCAAAGATATCACTGCTTCTTTTAGCCCTGTCCCCAACCTGGAAGAACAGCAAGCTTCTAGAAATATTTACTGAGTAGATTCAAAACCTAGCGGGATAGAACATTGCTCTAACATTGGTCATCAAAAAAGACAACATCTTGTCCTTCCAGCAACTAACATTCAAATTCCATTCTGTCTTGACTTGTTTCAATATGTGCAAACCATCATTTTGCCCTGGACCCAGTTCCACAGGCAAACTTCATTATCGCCGTTTCTTTCCCCTATCACTTTATGTCCTCAACCCACAAAGAAATGCATAAAAACACTGTTTCTCTGAACAGTGTTTACCTCATATTAACAGACAGCACAGAATGCTGGAGGGAGGCAGGAAAAGAGACCTAGTTAACCAGATAACAGGAAGGCTTGATGGAAATTTGGAGACAAACTGTCACAATGACAACACAAAATAAAATTTGGAGGGTCAACTTAAATCGATGCACAATAGAGACCACACTGTTTCTGTGATGCACAGGTTTCGGGGAATTCACTCCCCACTGACTAATAAGCATTGGCGAGCCAACAGACTGTTATGCATGGAACCAAGTACTGAATAAAATTCAAAAGAAAATATTCCTTTTGCAAGATTATTGGTCTGAATTTTTTGGTTGTCGGGTGTGTGCGATCGGTGGGCCAGGGAGCGGACGGGAAATGGGCCACCTCCACGATTGGCCCCCGGCTGCGATTTCATGCTGGCTGGCCAATTAACACCCAGCCAGTGTGAAACAAGCGCTGAAATGCTCAGTGCTGCCAGGGTGGGGGCAGGAAGAGGACGGTAACCAAGAGTGCTGGTGAACGTTTCTAGTGAGAAGGCAGACAGCTGCCTCAGGGAGCTGCAGACCGCCAAAGACTAAAGGATGACAAAAATGCTGCAAATTAAGTCCATGCAGCACAATAAAGCACCTGAAAGAATACCTCATAAAAAACCGGTACCCAGGCTGCTCTTTTTATTTCATTTCCCCAAGGAGATTTCATCCTGCCCTCGATCGAGGTTTGAGCAAAAATGAGAATGCCACCTGAGAGAATGGCCTGTCTGCCAACCGTAAATGTGGACGCGCCATGTGAAATCGCTGTTGATTGTATTGTTAATGGGCTTAATTGCCCGCTTAATTGTCAGCGGGCGCGCTTCCGACTGTCGTGTGCGCCTGCTGAGCGAAATATCGCACGAGTGCGCGATGACATTGGGATGCTCGCCTGATGTCATTTTGCGCTACTTCACGTCTGTTGGGGTCGGGGGCACCCGCCCGCTGGATGTAAAATTCTAGCCATTGTCTCTTCCATTTATTTTGCTGATCCTATGGAGGCAATTTTTCTAGTTAACCTCATCCACCTGCAATGCCTATTAAAAAATGTCTCTTTGGCTGCCCATGATTTTCCATCTTGTGTGGATTTTCACATGTCAGTCAGGCTAGGGATAAATATAACTTTTATCAGCAGGCAAGGATGAGGTGAAAAAGCTGGGGCAGACTTGATGGGCTGAATGGTCTCCCTCAATGCCATTCTAGGATTCTATAGTAAATTGGCAGCCTGTTTTATGCCTTACCCCATGTTCTTCTCCATTGAGGAAAATTTACTGTCATCTGTTTTTTGCCTGGTGATATCAGTTTAAATAATCTTCCCTACTCCCCCAACTTGGCCAGTGCCAGCAAAACACCCTGATCTGGAAGTGTACAACAACACTTTACTAGATGTACAATTGTGCCAACAGAGTCAGTGGGCTGTATTTTCCTGGCCCACTGAAGATGGGCTGAGAGGTGGGAGATGACAGTATGGTGAGGGAAGGCATATGGAGGGGAACCCGATGTCTTCCTGCCACCATGCCATATTGCCAGGGATGGGAAATATGGTGGCGCGGTTGGGTAACCAATTGAGCCCCCTAACCAGCAAATTAAGGACCACTTATTGTTCCTGTGGGCATTTTGTATGCATTTGGAGAACCTTCCGCCACGTTGGGAGACCTCCAGGTGGAGGCTCTCATTTATGCAGATTTCATGTTCCATGGCAATGGCTGCTCCTGTTAGCCATGGTGCTGGTGAGGCTATTGAGCTGCCTGCCCTCTGATTGGGCCGATAGCGCTTGGGGCAGGCTGCCGTCCTTAACTGAATGGAGGCCCGGACAGCAGCCAATTAAGAGGCTGCCACTGGCAATATGTTGCACCAGGGTCCTGCCACTAGCCAAAGCAGGGTCAGCTCCCATTTTTGGTCCTGGCGGCGGGAATTCACTGTTGCTGCCAAAACTCAGTCCAGTGTATCAGCACTCTTGCAAGTAGCTGTGAATCTAATTGACATTGCAAGGTAATGCACTCTTTGTGAGCTGTAAGGGACTTAATTTAAAGGAGTTTGGGTAGCGATAAATCTGTTATTACTGGGCAGGTCAACAGCCAAAAGTGACTTGTGTAAATTTACCATCCTGGGCTTCATTTTATGGCTTCAGCGGGGAGGCATATAAAATGTCAGGTGGCTAGCCACCGGCTTTCTCGCCCGTGCCCCACTCGGTTCCCATAATACCAAGGCTGGGTCAAGCGTCCACTAGGCTGCCTACCCTTAGGCTTATTGAAATCCTTAAGTAGCCAATTGTTGCCCACTTAAGGCCGTCAATCTGCCTCCACTGCCATAAAACGCTGGGCAGTGGCAGAGAGGTGAGAGTGAAAACTGTTTTTTTAACACAACTGGTTAAAAGGCGGAGAGAAAGGGTGGGTACGTCCTTTTGGTTGGGGGGGTGGGTGGGTTCCCTGTGTACATCGGGAACCGTCCCCAAGATGTTCCCCCGTCCCTTTGTACCTCCCTGCCTGGCCACTATAATCCACCTCCCCACCCCATCGCCACCCCCTTCCTTAGGGTGCCGGATCCCTTCCTGCCCTAAAAGCATGGAACTTACTTACTCCAGGATCTATCCCTCTTCACTTTGGACACGCTTGCAGTCCGGGCAGCACCCACAACTGAGTTCTGATGCTACTGGGGCTGCTAGAGCTGCCAGCCAAACAGGGCATGTTATGGCTGCGGGGTGGCGTGGTTTAGAGTTGGTTGGTTCAACATTTCTTCCGCTGCCTGAGCAGTGTGCCCCCCTCGTAAAATTCAGCCTTCCATTTCTAAGGTGTTTCCGAGGACGTTGTCATGTTTTTTTTTCATTCAAGGGGTGTGGGTGTCACTGGCTGGGCCAGCATTTATTGCCCATCCCTAATTGCCCTCGTTCAGAGGGCATTTGAGAGTCAACCACATTGCTGTGGGTCTGGAGTCATAAGTAGGCCAGACCAGGTAAGGACAGCAGATTTCCTTCCCTAAAGGGCATTAGTGACCCAGATGGGTTTTTACAACAATCGGCAGAGACTGTTAATTCCAGATTTTTATTGACTGTAAATTCCACCATCTGTCATGGTAGGATTCAAACCCAGGTCCCCAGAGCATTACCCTGGGTCTCTGGATTACCAGTCCAGTGACAATGGCAATGTACAGCTGTTTTCCACTGGATAACAAAATACGTGGTAATAATCTACCATACATATGATAGATTTTGTTGGATTCCAGCTGTGACAAATCTTGGAGCAGAGTTTTCCCATTGGCATGCGGGGGCGGGCCCCGCTCATCCGCACGTAAAATGACGCTTGGTGATGTTGGGTGAGCGTCCCAATGTCACCGTGCGCCATCGCGATATTTCGTTGGGTGGGCGTCCGATGCACGCCTGCCATTAATTAACGGGCCACTTAAAGCCCTTGACTCACCAATTGACAGCAATTTTTCAGCGTCCGTGCAATCTTCGGGTCGGCACATGGGTGCAACGGGCAGGCGGATAGGACACATTTGTATAAACCTCATTCACGGGCAGGATAAGAGGGTTCAGTGGGATCGTGATTGTGCACTGTCAAATATTAATTTTTCAAAGTTATTGAAACTTGCCTGTGTGATCTGCAGTACTTCAAAACACATACCAGCTGTTTTGTCTGGACTATTAACCTTCAGGTCAGCACTCTGCAGTGAGGAATCTTTCCTGGACCTGCAGGTTTCAGGAAGCCTTCCCTTAGCCTGGGAATGGGAGCTGATCTGTCCGCTTGCGGCAGCTCCTCTGAGCAGGAAGGGAGGGCTAGAAGGGGGAGAAGGCCAGGAGTGTACATTCAGCCTCCAGGGGAGCCACCTTTGAGAGGGCAGATGCAGGCACAAAGGGCGCAGGGTCAAGAGGTGGACCAAGGCGGAAGGGGCCGCTGAAGATGCAACTATCCTGCTGCCAGGGTATACAGGCAGTGAAGCAGTTACCTCAATATGTCTGAGGTGCAGTGCTGAAGGAGGCTCCGTCTCTCAAGGGAGACAGTCAACTATATCTGTCAGATGATTGGGCCTGAAACCTCCGCTATCTTTGTGGGTGGACAGCCCATGCCAGTGGCTCTGAAGGTCACAGCTGCCCTCAACTTCTATGCCTCTGGCTCCTTCCAGGGATCGGTGGGTGATCTTTGCGGTGTCTCCCAATCAGCTGTCCACACTTGTGTCAAGCATGTTACAGACACTCTGTTCAGCCGTGCATTGACCTTCACCCACTTCCGTTGGGACCAGGCAAGCCAGACACAGCGAGCCAGAGGCTTCGTGACCATTGCTGGCTTCCCCCGCATCCAGGGTACAATTGACAGCACACATTTGGCCATCAAGGCGTCAGCAGGTGAGCACGGTGCCTTTGTCAACAGGAAGGGCTTCCACTCCATGAATGTGCAGATAGTGTATGATCACAGGATGCAGATTTTACAAGTCTGTGCCAGGTACCCAGGCAGCTCCCATGACACCTACATCCTCAGGTACTCCCTGGTGCCGGGGCTCTTCAGTGCTCTGGCTCGGCTTGATGGATGGCTGTTGGGTGACAAGGGCTATCCCCTCAGAAGGTGGCTCATGACGCCTCTCCGCCATCCAAGAACAGAAGCTGAGCAGCGGTACAATAGGAGCCATGCCTCCACAAGGATGGAAGGAACCATCGGTCTTCTCAAGATGCGCTTCTGATGCCTGGACCACTCAGGGGGTGTACTCCAGTATCCCCCAGATCGTGTCTCGGTGATAGTGGTTGCATACTGCGCTCTCCACAATCTTGCGCTGGAAAGGGGGAACGCAGTGGACGATGAAGACATTGACGCAGTGGCTGCTGCTGCACACAATGAGTCCTCCAGTGAGTCCAGGGATGAACATGCACAGGAAAATGCTGAAAATGCTAACCCGGGTATACTGCAGGGAGGCAGGGACACCCGGGAGGCTTCAATCCAATGAACCTTCAGATAGCACACCACAGATGGACCGCCAGGACAAGCCTGGGCTGTAGGCTCCATACTCGACACCTGAGTGCAAAATTTGCCAGGTTAGGAACAGTAACTGTTAATAAAGCTGAATGTCCAACAAAGCAGTCATTACATTTTTGGAAGCCATCCACATGCATAAGAAAAGAGGCACCCTCAGCCAAGGTGACATGTCTGAATTTAATATGTGAAGCAAAGTTATGCAAAAAAAAGACAATAGTGTTACAAATCAGAACAAATCATAAAGACCTCATTGCGGGCCAACACAAAAGTACCAGTGAAAAACCCGTGGTGTGCCTTGGTTGCCTTCTGTTTTCGTTTCCGGCTGCTACGTCTTGGTGCTGACCCCTCGTTGGGAGTGGCATCTGAGCCAGCCTGCTGACTCTGCTGTCCTGTTGGCCTTGATGACCTTGGCGGTCGTCCTCTGGCCTGTGGAGCCAGTGCTGGTCCCGCCTGGGAGGGAGCTGCCAGTTCCATAGCTGGCATCTCCCCAGTTGTCGCAGCCTCACCGAATGCTACAGTCACTGGGAGAGGGGCAGAGGAGCTGCTGCCCTCATCCGGAGCACCCTGAAAGGTGCCCGCAGAGACGCCAGGCAGCTGCTGAGCTGATGTGAGGTTATTTCGAAATTCCCTGCTCACTGTGGATGGATGGGCACCGAGCTGGGAAACTTGATGCCCAGACCATTTCTGACACTGGCAATGACCAGCTGAGGTCAGTGTTGATGTGAGGGCTTACTGGTCCGAGCGCATTCCCACGAAGCCCTGATGGGTCTCCTGCAGGAGCCTTTCCACAAGAGTCGCCATTCTCTCCACGGAGGACGCATGCTGCTTGGACATGTGGCTCATTGCTTCGGCGATCATCCGCACAGACTCCTCCACCATGGAGGCCAAGCCAAGTATTGCCTCATGTATCTCCCCCAGATGCTTCCGCACACCCGGTCGCATTTCCTGCGTTTGTTGCGTCGCAGGCGACTATAAAGGCACATCATCAGGCACCGATTGAGCATGTGCCTGGTCCCCTGTAGTCCTCCGACTGCTGGCGCCATGGGCACTCTCTGTCTCTGCCAGCTCCTCCAGTGACTGTGAAGTGCCCTCGCCACTGTGCCCCAGGACACTAGCTGATGTTCTAATTCCCACCAAGGTGCTAGTATGTGCGCTGGTGCCTGCCTGGCAGAGATGGTGTGATGCTGGTGAGACATCAGGGCCATCAGGTGTGAGAGGGGGCCTCTGCTGCTCCTCCTCCTGACACTGCTCCGCTGATGCTGAAAGGAAGAACGAGGACAGTGCATCAGTTAATGTGGAGACAAAGACAAAGTTCATCCCTGTCCCCCGGATCATTATGTGCTTATCCTTCCATAAGCATTGGTCAAGCCATGTTGCAAAATTAAATCAATTAACATTCAGCACTGCCATGGCTGTTGGGAGAACAATGTTGACCTCACTGCTGGACATAAATACCTGGCCGTGGCACACCAGCCTTACTGACACCAGTAGACCTGGGTGCATGGCTCCTCTCCAATCCAGGGCCTCCTGCTCAAACCGGCTAAGAATGGCGATCTGTGCCTGGCCACTGCCAGTCCTCGCACGCTCTGCCACGTTATGAGCATTCTTCTCCTGAAAATGGGAGGCGAGCATTGATTACTGCAAATTGCACATGGACTCGCTTTGCGCACGGCCTACCCCAACCAGAGTGGGACATATCAGGACTCCAGTACCTCCTCACCCCACTGCTGCCAAACACTCACACAAAGATGCTAGGCCTGTTCCCCACCCCACCTTGGACACATGCTGCACATTCGCCACCACACGGTATATCCTTCCATAGCAAGGAGGTGCAAGCACGTGGAGCACAGAGCGCAGCAGATGGTTTGTTGCCACACCACCTTGAAGCTCCTCTCCCAACATGTCTTCACCCTGACTTGGACATGTCCTGCAGTTCAAACACAGTGCCTAGGTGCAGCTCCTCCAGGTTGCTCCAAGCCAGTCATGTGGGACTCAGTGTAACACATGCTGTGGGGGCAAAACACATCTCATCACCCTCTTAGCATGGGCAATATGTGCTGGCCCACCCAGCAAAGGGCACATGCCATCAATGATTCAATGCAGTCACTACACTCAGACTTGGGGGCGGTGGGGGCAGCAGGGGGAAAAGCCGACCTGTTGGGTTGAATGACCAATGCCAACATGGTACTCACCCTTCCAGAGCGCAACAAGACATTGAAGCGCTTGCAACACTGGATCCAGGTGCGCCGCATCACGTCACGGGAGCTCACCACCTCCACCACCTCCTCCCAGGCACGTTTTGTCATGTGGGGGTGGCCGCCTCCTCCTATCCTGGGGAACCATCACCTCGCACCGTGCTGCCACCTCCTCGAGGAGGGCAGCAAGGCACTCATCCGAGAAACGAGGGGCACACTGGCCCCTCCCCCTACTCTCCAGCCTGGCCTGCCCCGATGACCTACCCTCCAGCCTGGCCTGCCCCGATGCCTACCCTCTGGCCTGGTCTGCCCCAACGGCCTACCCTCCAGGCTTGCATGAATTTCATTGCCCCTCTGCACAGCCCTTTGCCCAGCCATTGAGAGCAGCTTTTCCAAGACTGCCAGGCCTTCCTTTATGCAGGTCGTTGGGTCGCCACTGGACCCAAAAGCCTGAGTGCACCTGCTGCCGCCCGCCCATTCCCGCTATGCATGGGAGTCATGACGTACGCTGGGCGGGCCTTAATTGGCCCGCCTGTGTAAAATGGCAGCGCGGACCTGATTGCGAGTGGCGATCGGGTCCACTCCTGTTCCCGGTCTGCATACCCCCCGCCAACCAGAAAATTCAGCCCTTGGAATTCATTGGAGGGGGAGATTATTTGAATCCGAATGTTACCCAGTTGGAGATCTGTTTAGTTTTGTGTGAATGTAAAATGGTTGAGGATGGTTACAGAGGAAAATAGCCCTGGAAGAGAGTATAATTCCTTTATATGTTCAGTAAATCCTAACTTCTGCTAAATGGAATATTCCACCTCACATAACCTAATAGTAAATTGTTGGTCTCATAACGATGATTGTTGTAGGAAATGGAAAAGAAAAGTTAAATTGACGTGGTGAGCTTCTTTTGATGTTGAAGTTAAGGCACATCAGAGAAAATAGTTTTATGGTTGCTATAAGTAGTAAATTAATTCAGAAAGATTGTGTTTATGATTTTGTTCCACATAGAATGCAGAACAATTCCCCTCCATTCAAAAGCAAAGTACTGCAAATGCTGGAAATCTGAAATAAAAATAGAAAGTGCTAGAAAGATAGGAAATGGGGAGGAGTGGCCATATTAAGGAGAAAATTGCAGTGCCGGAGAGAGAATACCTCAGAGGGGTCAAAGACAGAATCTGGCTAGAACTAAGGAACAGAAAAGGTACAATTACATTGCTCGGCGTAATCCGTAGGCCCTCAAATAGTGGGGAAGATGTAGGGAAACAGATTTGCAAGGAAATTACAGAGAGGTGCAAAAATTATAGAGTAATTATAATAGGAGACTTTAATTAGCTGCATATAAACTGGGATTGTAGTAGGGTAAAGGGCAGAGAGGGCAAAAGTTCCTAAAGTGTGTTCAGGAAAGTTTTCTACAGCAGTATGCTTCCGGTCCAATGAGAAAGGAGGCATTACTGGATCTGGTTTTTGGGAATGAGGTGGGCAAAGTGGATCACGTGTCAGTAGGAAAACATTTAGGGGACTGTGATCAATGTATCATAAGGTTTAGATTAGCTATGGAGAAGAACAAGGAACAATCCAGAGTAAGAATAATTATCTGGGGGGAAGCAAACTTCAATGGGGGTAAGAATGGATCAGTTCCAGATAAATTGAAATCAAAGGTTGGCAGGCAAGTCTGTAATTGAACAATGGGCTGCTTTTAAAGAAGAGATAGTTTGGGCACAGCCAGGGTATATT
Source organism: Cetorhinus maximus (assembly GCF_964194155.1). Taxonomy (NCBI): domain Eukaryota; kingdom Metazoa; phylum Chordata; class Chondrichthyes; order Lamniformes; family Cetorhinidae; genus Cetorhinus; species Cetorhinus maximus. The sequence continues at coordinate 92,868,922 of NC_135879.1, read as the reverse complement.
AACATGAAGGGGAAAGATAGGAAAAACAAACCCAGATCTCCCTGGATGACAAAAAGACAGAGATTAAGATGAGGAAGAAAAAGTGTGCTTATGACGGATATCAGGTGGATAACACAATTGAGAACCAGGCTGAATATAAAGGGTTCAGAGGGGAATTGAAAAAACAAATAACAGAAGCAAAAAGAGAGTATAAAAAAAGACTGGCAGCTAACAGTCTATAGGCATATAAATAGTACAAGGCAAGTAAAAGGAGGACAGGAGCTGATTAGGGACCAAAAAGGGGATTTACACATGGAGGTAGGGGGCATGACTGAGGTGTTAAATGAATACTTTGCTTCTGTCTTTACCAAGGAAGATGATGCTGTACTGATTGCTGTAATATGTGTTCTTTAGATGTCTCAGTGATGAGATCTTGAGACTAGTATATTTAAACATGAACTATTTATTGTTACTCTTTAACTGTTTACAGATCTCAGGTATGGTAATGCATTGCAGGCTGGCTGCAGACTGTTCTTTCTAGACTGTTCTCTCATGTGACCATGTGACTCAATACATCATACCATGGGTGGCGCTATTCTCTAGTCGCATATTAACCCTTGCTCTATCAAGCACCTTTACATTACAATGGCATGCAGACACATCATACAACACAGATAATGATGAAAGAAGTTAGCTCAGACACTTGAAGGGTTTAAAATTGGATGTATTGGATAGGCTATACTTAAAGTTGATAAAGCACCAGCACCGGATGAGATGCATCCAAGGATACTAAGATGGCAAGAGTGGAAATTGCTGAGGCACTGGCCATAATTTTCCAGTCTTCCTTAGACTCAAGGATGGCGCTAGAGGACTGGAGAATTGAAAATGTTCTACCCTTGTTCAAAGAAGGGTATAAAGATAAGCCCAACAGTTTAACCTTGGTGGTGGGGAAGCTTCTAGAAATGATAATTCAGCACAAAATTAATAGTCAATTGGACAAATGCAGGTTAATTAAGGAAAGCCAGCATGTTTTTGTTAAGGGTATATCGTGTTTAACTAACTTGCTTGAACTTTTTGATGAGGCAACAGAGAGGGTTAATGAGGTTAATGCTGTTGATCTGATGTACATGGTCTTCCAAAACACGTTTTATAGAATGCCACATAACAGACTTGTGAGCAAAGTTAGAGCTCACGGAATAAAAGGAACAGTAGAAACATGGATATGAAATTGGCTGAGTGACAAGAAATAGAGAGTGGTGGTTAACGTTTGCTTTTTGGACTGGAGAAAGATTTCTAGTGGAGTTCCCCAGGGGTATTAGGACCCCTGATCTTCATAATATATATTAATGACCCAGACCTAGATGATACAAAACTTGGAAGTATTGTGAACTGTGAGGAGGATAGTGTAGCACTTCAAAAGGACATTTAGCGGAATGAACAGACAAGTGGCAGATGAAATTTTACGCAGAGAAGTGTGAAGTGATTCGTTTGATCGGAAGAACATAGAAAGACAATATAAAATAAAAGCTCCAATTCGAAAGGGGATGCAGAAACAGAGGGACCCGGGTGTATATGTGCATAAATCAATGAAGGTATCAGGACAGGCTGAGAGAACGGTTAAAAAAACATACGGCCTCCTGGGTTTTATCAGTAGGCGCATAGAGTAAAAAAGCAAGGAAATGATATTAAACCTATATAAACTATTGGTTTGGCCTCAACTGGAGTATTGTGTCCAGTCCTATGTGCTACATTTTAGGAAGGATGTGAAGGCATCAGAGAGCATGCAGAAAAGATTCACAAGGATTGTTCCAAGGATGAGGAACTTCAGATTCAGATAGATTGGAGAAGTTGGGACTGTTCTCCTTGGAGAATAGAAGGTTGAGAGGCGATTTGATAGAGGTATTCAAAATCATGAGGGGTCTGGACAGAATAGATAGGGAGAAGCTGTTCCTACTGGAGGAAGGGTTGAGAGCCAGATGGTACAGATTTAAAGTAATTGGCAAAAGAAAAAATGGTGACATGAAGAAAACCTTTTTCATGCAGCATGTGTTTAAGGTCTGGAATGTGCTTCTCTGAGAGTGTGATGGAGGCAGGTGCAATTGAGGCATTCAAGAGAGAATTGGATTATTATCTGAAAAGGAAGAATGTGCAGGGCAATGGAAAGAAGCTGAGGGTGTGGCTCTTGGTGAATTGTTACTTCGGAGAGCCAACACAGATACAATGAGCTGAATGACCTTCTTCTGTGCTGTAATCTTTCTATGACTGTAAATACTCAGCAGGTCAGGTAGCATCTGTGCAGAGAGAAGCAGACTCAATGGGCAGGATTTATGAAGGCTGTTGGGGAGTGGGATTGGAGGTGGGTGGGCCTGGAAGTTCACATTGCTGACTGGATGTCAGTTTGCTGGCACCATTCCATCTCAGAGCTGTTTTTGAGAAGACTGGGTCGGGGCAGAAAGGTCACTCATTCGCAAGGAGTTGGTAGCCAATTGAGGTAATTAAGGGCAACAAAAACAAAGAATGCTGGAAAAACACAGCAGGTCTGACAGCATCTGTGGAGAGAAAGGCAGAGTTAATGTTTCGAATCCGTATGACTCTTCTTCAGAGCTGGTAATTAAAGGGCTTATTAAGGTCCCTCTCCTGCATGAAAAGGAATTTTCTCCATACTGAGGCCAAAAGACATTCAGTGAGAAGAAGCAGCCTCTAGACAGTAAATGGGGGGTACTGTTTTAACTATGGACTCCACTGCACCCACTATGGCCTCTGGGTCACAGTTGCAGCTGCTGGCCATCATTGGAGGTGTTGCCTTTTTGTATTTACAGCCAGGTTGTTTTCAAATCAAAACTTTTACCTGGTCTTCAGAGGGCATCTCCATTGTGAGATTTACCCGCATCAGGAGGACCAGCCATGTGGGGACATTGTGAGGTAAATTCTGGCAGCCTCCCAGCGGGGTCATTATGGCCACTCCATAGCACGCGACACTAGCAGCAATGATGAACCATGGCTAAGGCACTGCCACAGGAATATGAACCCACCCGACAACCCCCACCACTCCAACCCTGATTGCCAAGGCCTGCCTGCCAGACCTGGTTCCTCAACAGAATTTACCTCGAAGGCATCTTGGCATTGACACACCCTTTCCTTCATGCTTCAGGTTCAGCAGTGGCTACCATTAGCGGTAGCACTGCCAAGGTGCTAGCTATCTGATTGAGCCTCAATTAAACAGTGGGCCTGACAGGGGCCTGTTAATTGGCCAGCGATGGCAAAATGAAATTTCTGTTTGGGGGCGGTGTCATGAAGTGATAGTAATGCCTATAATGTTATTGGAAATTATTTTTTTAAAATAGAATTTAGTGGTGTCTATGTCTATGTGTGTGTATGTGTGTGTGTGTCTTAATTGGATTAAAGCCAGCTAGTTTGGGTGCTTTGATGTATAGAAAGAAGTAGGTTTGAAATGGTAATTAGATAAACATGGGGAAGTTTAGAAACATAGGTGTCAAGGGGGCAATTTGCATTTTTAAATAAACCATTCAAAAGAATGGGTGAAACCTTGTGCCTAGGTAGAAGACGCCAAGCAATGTGTTTATTGTTTTTTCAGCTTACTAATAAAATTGGTGAAATGAAAGGATAATATTGTTAGGAGAGGTAAAATTAAAATCCTAGTAATACAATGGAAAATTTACATTCAAAGGAAAAGCTAGGTATAAACAGAAAGGAATTTGTGTGTGCAAGTCAGAGGTATTTAAGATCTAACCAGCCTGTAAGCCTACAACTGTGTCTGCAAAGGAACCAAATTGCAAGGAACCTCACTTTGAATTTGTAAGGTCAAACGTGCTTTGCCTGGTGGCTGTTTAAAGTCTATGGGTTACTGTCGCCTTGGTGAAGATTTACCTGGGAGTGATTAATTTGGGGATTTGTTTAAAAGTTATTCTGTTAGTAATTTGGAGACATGTGTATGTGTTTAATTTGTTGTTAAACTAATAAAAATTTAATTTAGTTTTATATTAAAAAACCTCTTGAGGCTCAGTGGTCTTATTCCTGAATTCAGAGTTGCATCTCAAACATACCAATTGAAAATATAGGTTATGACAGTTGTTCAAGTTTCCCTCTGGGATTTAAACAACTTACCCTTTACCAACTGCTGGACCATGACGTCAGGATCAAATGTGGGTCCCTGCACCATATTGGGAATACTCATCCACCAACAAATTTTGCTGAACTGACCTAAAAGTGGCCAGAGTGTGTGCTCACCCTCCAATAGGTCATCGATGACATGTTAATAGTTCCACTGTCTGTGGGAACTGTCAGTACCTTCAGGGGGCAAGAAGTGGCCCTTAATTGGGCCTTTGACTGCCTTAATTGGCTGCTCGGTGTGCCACCATGCTTCCTGCCAGTGGTAATATGCCAATGCGATGGGAAGACATTTTCCTCCCCTCCTGACACCTACTCCTGCTGCATTGGCAACTTCCCCTAAAACACATGGAATCACCATGTTCTTAGACATTGAAGTGATTTAGAAAATAACATTTGTTTGGGAAGTGAGAAAAAAAATCGATCTGTCTTCTTCCATTGCTTTGGCTTATTACCTTGTTGACTCGTGTCAAACTGTAATAGGCAAAATATAATGGTAATTTCTCTCAGAGGTAAAACTATGATACCTGTATTCAGGGGCCATAACCTCCCAGCTCCAGGACGTTGTATTGGCGGGGGTACCCCAAAGATGTGCTGGAGTACCACCCACACCCCCCATTGGATGTACACAGGTAAGGTTTGCACAGCAAATTGCCTGGGAAGCGCAGCTTTCCCAGGCAATTCCCCTGCACTGGGAACAATTCGAAAATGCGATTTAAATCACAAACATCGATGGCTGCAGCTGGGTTACACCAATACATGCCAACCCCCTGACCACCCTCCCCCAGGATCTACCCCCCATGCCCCAATCACACCCCCACAGGACTCCCCCATCTCCATGGGGACTCTCATACCCACCCTGCCCCACCCCCACTGGCCAGGCTCAATTCACCTCCACAACCACCTCCAGTAGGCTCAACTTTCACTTAAACCCTCCCCAAGGCCCGGCCTGATCCTACCTGACATCCTGTCCCCAGCCCTGATTCGACCCCTCCCACCCAAGCCTGACCCAACTCAACCCCCCTCCCAAAGCCCGACCTGACACCCCAATCAGGTCTGACCCAACCACCCCCACCCCTGAGGCCCGACGACCCCCGCACCCACCTCTGATGCCCGACCCGACCCCCCGAGCTTCCCCTGAAGCCCAACCTGACCTCTTGATCTACCCTGAGGTCCACCCTGACACAACCCCCCCCCTCCGTCAAGGCCTGCCCCGATCTCCCCTCTCCCCCAATGCCGACCCAAAACCCATGGCCCGATACCCCGCCGAGGCCCACCACCCCCCCCAAGGCCCAACCTGATTCCCCCAATCCCCTGACCCCCTTCCCAAGGCCCAATCCCCCCTCCACCAAGACCTGAACCAACACCCCAACCACCTGCACCCTGAGGCCAAACCCGACTCCCCTAATCCCTCCTGAGGCCTAACCCGACCCTTCCCCCACCAAAGCCCCACCCTCCCCCATCCCGAAACCAGCTGACAGGCTGCTAGGGCTTACCTGGCACTCTTTCAATGCAGCAGTGGGCTCTAAGCCTGCAGGGCCCAGGGTGAACAACTCTTATGAAATAAAATAAGGGACACTTTGATCGTGGATCCAGGGGATCAGGGAGGCAGGATAGGTGCTGGTGACCATAAGAGCTGGGATGGGGCGGGGAGTGGCGGGGGCGGAGGGGCACAGGGTGTGGGGGGGTTTCTGGTGACCATAATTCTCCTTGGTGGCCAAGGTCCACATGCACATACTCACAAAAAATGACAGTGGCAAAGCCAATAGGAGACTCTCGGGCTCAGTCTCCCACAGGCTGTCCTGGAAATAAGGGACAGAATGCGTCCCTTAAGGGAAGTGAGAAAACAGTCAAAAAGAGGGCAATTCCTTAAAATATGGGACAGTTGGTCACCCTAGGAGGGCAGCAAGTGGCCCTCAGTGGTTCAACTGGGCAGCTGCCTCACTAAGGTTCACGCCGATGGCAATATGCCATGGTGGCAGGAAGACATCAGGCTCCCTACCTGGCACCTTCCCCTGCCATATGGTCAGCCTGCCACCACCCAGCCTGTCTCCAATGGACTGAGAAAATTCAGCCCATTAACTCATCTATTCCCTTCATTGTTGCTGATTAATGACTTGAATAGTTTCAGCATTTTCTATTTTGTTTCTTCTGTATTTAATTTCTGTTTTGTAGGGTTTTCAAAATATTATTTGTACTTCAGAGAAGAAAGATGGACAAGGCTCACGAGGGACTGGAGAAGAATAGAAAATCAAGCTTTTACCTTTGGATCCACATGTATTGTTTTTCGATCTCTTTTGCTTTTGAAAAGGAGTCCGGAGGCGTTGTCTGTGATCACCTGGAAATATGGACTGGAATTGTATGTGCAGCTCTGGGTGTCCCAATTGTAGAAGCTGCCAGAAAATAAATAGAAATGAGTGTGCTGACATACAATTAATCATTCAAGCATGTATTTTCTTACTGTGTGAAATTTGGAGAGCTCACATGTTCCTCCTCAAGGCTTTAATGAATACAGGCGCTGCCTGTCCAACTGACTCCCTGAAATGGTAAGCATCAATTAAGCCATGCCGTGTGGCAGAAAGGAAGGAGAATCAGAGGCCCTCCACTCTTCTTTGTCACAGCCATTGCAAGATCAGAAAGAGCAGACCAAAGAGCTCTTCTGCACTGAGCATTAACTGCAGTCATGGCCAGGATTTTTCCCTCGTCAAGCAGGCTCAGTGGGGGCAGGCGGGAGTGGTCGGGAAGCCTGCGATTGGGGCTGGACCACAATTTCACCACCATTAAGGCCCGCCCACCGTGACAGGCGCGTGGCAGCTCTCGGCGCTGCCTGTGTTTGGGGGGGGGGGGTGGGGTGGTGGTGTGGTGGGGGTGGAGAGGAGAGGGAGCGTGCAACTTCACTCATGTGCGCAGATGAGCACTGGAAAAGCTCCCTGAGGCACAGAGCTGCCTCAGGGAGATGAAGGTTTTAAGAAATAAAAGTAAAGGATTTTCAATTGTTAAAAAGCATGTCCTCTCATGTGACTCTGTCACGTGAGCAGGGACATGTTCTTAATGAAATGTTTATATTTTAATTTAATTTTTCGTTGTAGTTGGGAAACTCATCCCGCCCATGGATGAGGTTTCCTAAGAAATGCAAAGGCCGCTTGGCCTTTTCACCTGCCCGCCAACCGTAAGGTTGGGGACAAGCAGTGAAAAATTTATTTCAATTATAACTTTAATGGCCTTAATAGGCCTTTTAATTGTCGGCGGGTACGCTGTTGATTCCCGCACGTGTCCGCCGACCGAAATATCACACTCGCGCGATGATGTCGGGACACTCGCCTGACATAATCATACATCATTTTACGCTCAAGCGGGTCGGGTGTGCCCTCCCAGCGAGTGTTATATTCTGGCCCATGAGTTTATGATATCATGTTCTCCTGCCTCAGGATAATGATCTATTCCTGAACTGTGCTGATAAATCCTGACCTTGTAGTTTTATTTTGTGTTGTTTTGCTGCAGAGTAAATGTACACAAGAGAGAGAAAGGGATTGCTTTCCTGATATTCATGATATTAATGTCAGTCTTCTATCAAAAAGTTAAGTGCTATGGGGGCCTTCACTGCCACTGTATATTCAAGAATAGCTCCATCTGAATAGCATGCCATTGCTCTCCAATAAGGGAAAGCAAATTAAAACCATGGCAGTGGCACTTGCCTCAGCAGATTACTTAAAGAATAGAAAGAAAAGAAACAGACAGTTAAAAAGCAAGTGAAAGCAAAGTAGATGAAAAGAAAATGCAAAAAAGCAAAGAATGGAGAGTGACGAGAGAAAGATGAGATATTTATTTATTTCACACTGAAGCATGGAGTTGTGGTTCTTTTTCACACCCAATACAAGAGATTTGTTTGCTAATATTTTGTGGCTACACATAGTCCTCAAGTGCATACATGGAGCATTGCTCACTCCTGCTAACATTGTGGCTTTTCGTAAGGTTGTCAGTTAGTCTCAGTCACTGATATAAGAATAGTGAAGCAGGTTAGCAGAGTTTGTTTTAACTTTAAAAATTCAGCTTTTCTTGCAGAACTTCACTGCAATTACAGCTAATACCTATCATTCTTGGTGTCGGGCTTTTTAATGCAATTTTGGAAAGGTGAATGGCTACTTTTTCCTGTAGTTACCGGGAGTTAAAACTCAATCATTCTAACATCAGACTCAGTCATTGTAAAGTGACTCTAAACAGCTGCAACAGCAGTAATGGGACAGCAAACTTGGATTAAACAGACAGATTCTTTAATCCAAGTTCACTCTGTGCCTATGTGATGCTTGATGCTTTTAACATGTTTATGTTTTGGTGTGAGACAATGCCTCAGGTATGTGACTGAAAATCTCACACCTAGGAGTTGTGCAATGTTGAATGCTCTGAGCTCTGGGAATAAATCACTTGTCAGGCTCTTTAGCTGCACAATGTTTGGTGATTAAAAAAATGAGGGGCCAAAACTACCTTAAAAAGAAATTAATACTGCACTGGAACTAATTAGAGGTGCCTGCATCTTATTAAAATCAGACCTCAAAATAACATAAAGAACGTCATTCCTATTCTGTTCTTTACCAAGAACTTAAACTCAATGCTTATTTTGCTAAATGTTTATGGCTTGGGTTTTGGCCATAACAAACGTTTTGTGCCAGTTGAGTAACGCACCCCCACCAGTTAAATAAAGATTTCGTTTTTATTGCCTACAAGAAATGTTGGATCAATTAAGAAGTTTCTGGAACTATTTGCTTTATTATGCTCAAAGTACAGCTGAGTTCATGATCACATCCGGTGATGCCAGATGCTGGAATGACATGACACCACTGTTTCTTCATACAAGACTGCTGCTCTTAGCAGTTGATTTGAACTACAAAGTAGCCTTCTGAAAATGGAATTGCTGCTACATTCCGTGGTACAGAAATGTCTGTCTATCATCATATAGATTATTGATGATACTGTAAAAGTGACCATGATATTATAGGTTTGTTATTAAAACCAACTGGTTCGCTACTACGCTTTAGGGAAGGAAATCTGCTATCCATAGTTACCCAGTGTGGCCTATATGTGACTTTGGTCCTACACCAAGGTGGCTGACTCTAACTGCCCACAGAAGTGACATACCAAGCTTCTCACTTGCATGAAACTGTAACAATGAATGTAATATGTATTCAGCAGTTCAAGAAGGTTCACTGTCGCCTCCTCAGGGGAGCTATGGATGGCCAATAAATGCCCGGCTTGCCAGCGATGACTACATCCCAAGACTTAATAAGAAAAGAGCTAAATCCTTGCAGACAGTAAAATTTTAGCACTGATAAAAGTAACCAGCTCAACCCTATGGGCAGAATTTTGCCCTCGTCGGGTGGGCTCGGGGGTGGCAAGTGGGGGCGGCCGGGAAACTGACCCCCATCCGTGATCGGGGCCGGACCACGATTTCACGCTGGTGGGACAATTAAGGCCCACCCAGCATGATTCGCGTGGTGCAGCGCTCAGCGTTGCCTGTGTGTTGTGGGTTGGGGGAGGAGGGCGAGTGTGAACTTCGCGCAGGTACGCGCTGGAAAAGCTCTCGAAGGCACAGAGCTGCCTCAGGGAAGTGAACAGTTTTCGAAATAAAAAATAAAGACTTTTTTTAAGGTGTAAAAACACATGTCCCCTCCTGTGACTCTGCAGGGACATGTTGGAAATTAGGATGAAATTTTTATTTTTATTTTTTAGTGACAGGTCGAAACCTCATCCCACTATGGATGAGGTTTTGCAAAACGTGCAAAGGCCCCCTGGCCTTTTCGCCTGCCCACCAGCCGTAAGGTTGGATGGGCAGTGAAAAATTTAAATTAACTGGATTGTTAATGGCCTTAATAGGCATTTTAATTGTTGGTGGGCGCGCTGCTAACTTCCGATTGCACCTGCCGATTGAAATATCATGTGAGTGCACGATGTCATCGGGACATTCGCCCAATGTCACCGTGTGTCATTTCACACTCGAGTGAGTCGGGCGCGCGCCTGCCCACTCAGCGAAAAATCTTGGCCTATGAAAAGTTTGGATAATGGGCGGAATTTTACAGCCCTGTCACGGTGGAGCCAGGGCTGTAAAATGCAGCGAGCAATTCAAAAGTCCATTGACTTTGGTAGGAACAGAAAATCCTGCCGGTGGGATGGGCAGTAAATTCCACTCCATGAAGAGTAAATATGAGAAACTGTTTCCACTGGAAGGAAAGTTAGTAACCAGAGGGCACAGATTTAAGACACTTGGCCTCCTTCTGTGCTGCATGATTCAATGATTCCAAAAATCTTTTACCGCAATGGCTCGGAATCTGCAATGAGAATAATGACAAGGCTATCAATGTCGCCGGTATAATGGGGGAAATTTGACAGTGACATCTGAGGCTGGATTTTCAGTCCGTGGTTGGGAACCCCAAGTCGGGACTGGTTCCAGGTCCTGGCCCTGCATGGCATGTTCCAGGCATGGCCTCTTGTATTTTTAAAGGGAAAAGCCAATTAATGACAGAGACCGGGCTCGTCATCCAATTGAGGACAGTGAGCTGGCTCCCAAAACTGGAGGGCCTCCCATTTGGCCCTCCAACATTGCCACATTGGCACCCCTACCAGCCAAGGTGGGAGCTGTAGAGAGAAAACATGCCTCAACACGAAGGTGCCCTCAGGAGCATTGTCAGCATTTTTCATATTAGAAATGGCACAACTGCCTGGCCATGACCGTGGAGAGGCAACCCCTCCATGAGATGCTCAGTGGCTGCAGTTGTGGCCTGGTGACCATGACTAGTGTGGGTGGGTGCGTCCTTTGTGGGATGAAGCATCACCCCCACCCCTCACCCTTTCCCGACATGAACCCACCAGTGTTGCCTGGCCACGGTCCAGGCTGATGTTTTGCGCCTATATTCTGGAGTGGAAATCCCAGACAATGTGGGAACGGGGCCTATAATGGCCCTAATTTTTCTCAATTGGCTACCTGCCAATTGTGAGCCAGGTAGCCATTCTAACCCCTTGCCGGCCTCTTCAAAAATGACTCGGGGTTGGGATTGTGGTGCCAAACTGGCTTGATGGCCAGCGCCATGAAACTATGGGCCCAACCATCTCCGATACTGGTCTGCTTTTAAAATCCAGCTCTTGGAGTCCATACATGTGTAGTTAAATGGGAAGATTTAGAAATTGCTCTCAGAGATAACCAACAGATTTGGCATTCAAATGACTGCAATGGTATAAACTTGCTGTACTTGCCCACAAGATTCACAATAAAAGCAGCTGAAAAAGTAAGGTGCATTCAGGTGTAAGTGAGTTTTTAACAGTATTATAGATGATAATTATTGTTGAACAACCTCTCTGCCCTGAGAAATTAACAAATTTGGAGTTTCATTCCCTCAAGAAAATTAATGTTGCAGAGTTATAAAAAAAACACTTCTTACTTTTTATGTCTGTCTCTTTCATCTCTTGTCCTTATTACCACATGCATTTTTCAATCTTTATTTTGCACTCTTTGTCACATCATTTAAATCTAATTGATATTTCCTGCTTTATGCTTCTTGGTTTGGCATTGTGTGTGAGTATTCTTCAATCTGATTGAAGTGCCTTGGAACATTTGTTACATTAAAAGTGCTATTTAAATATAAGTTGTTGTGAGAGCCTCACTGTTCCTTTTCCTGTAAACACACACCACAGATTCCCTGTAAAGGCACTGTGCTGGAAAAGATACTCGATTCGAGGCAATCTCTGCTGACAAGCCCATGACAAGTTTGTGGGCAGTTGTCAGCAAGGTGATCGACAAATGTTGTTCTTTGCCAGTGAAAGCAAAGTCCAGGTCATTGCATTTAGTCTTTAGTGTAACACAGAAATAACAATGGAATATGCTGGAAGTGTACAACAAAGGGATTAACATCCTACAGGGAAAGACAGTTTAACAATTTGAGTGAGATTTTCCACCACCACGACTCTATCTAATGGTTACACAAGCCATATTTCTTTTTTTGGATGCTGGACCTGGTGTGTATTTCCAATATTTTTTTTAACTTTTGTTTCAAACTTCCAGCCTTCCACTATAGCTTAAGAAACAAAAAGGGCTTAAGAAAAACATATTTTTGGACACAGGAACAAAAATGTGGAAATTGCTGAGGATTTTTGCTCAAGCGTGGCAGCAGCTAGGGTGACTATCAGAAGTATGTTGTACATTACAAGCAGCACATTTTCTGTTTGGATCAGAATTTTGCATCTGAGTGTTATGCTTGGACCAGGAATCCTGTACAATGGGATTAAGTAGAAAGTGGCATGGAGCATTGGAATTCTGCTCTTGGATTGGGTATGCAATTATCTAGAGAACCTTTCTTTCACTATAATATTGAAACAAAAATGTGAGAAGCTGATATTCTTACATCTCAAAATGTCTGCAGAATGTATGGTTAACTGAACAATGGGTCATCTCTTTCAAGTTTTTCCCTGTACCTTTGAAGATATTGGGCAGATTGTCCACTATAGTGCTTGGGATGAGCATTGTGCACAGAGCATAAGATCAAACACTTAAAATGGAACTCACCCAATTTTCCATTTATTCATTTAAATGAATGGAAAATTGTGAGCTCCATGATAGGCATTCAACTCTCCCTGTCTGATTTTTCTCTGTGTGCTCGGACCTGGAAATGCTTTAAACCTAATCGTTAAAGAGGAAAAATGCCCATTGTGAAGACCTTTGACCTGGAAGTAGTACAGTAAGGACAATTTGTAATTTCTAGCGAATCTGTCTAGTGAATCTATAATTGTTTCTAAGATTGTTTGAAAAGGCTTTTTAAGAGTTTGCATTAATTATAAAGGGATCTATTGCAATTTTCTTGGATAATAAGAAATACTGGTCCATGTGACCTGGCGACCCTTGATCTGGAAGCAGTACCAATAGGGAAAAACTTAAGATATGAAAGACATGACAGTACACACAAAGGAAGTAGAGGACACCGAGAAGACAGACAAATAAACTACTGCTATAAAGGCACTAAGAAGTTCTGCAGCAGGGGATATAGAGAAGACAGACAAAGAAACTAATGTTGTAAAGGAGACAAGAGTGCTGAAGACAGAAGGTGATTAGCACAGATGCAGACTGAAAGAGAGAGCACACAAAGAGGAACACAGAATTCATGTGAGGAGAAGCCTGTAAACCTCTCTTTAAAAAGGTCAGTTTTCTGTTTGTCAGTAAGAAGAAAAATAGAATTTCAGAAGCTCTTGGGAAATGATCTATGAGGGAGCTAAAAGGAACTGAATCCTAAATGTGGTGCAAATAGCTCAAGCATGTGGAAGAGCTGAGAGTTTGTATCAGAGGCCCTGATCATGAGCCGCGTATTGTTGGTTCATCAATTGAAAAGGAACTCTGGAAAGTGATGTCGTCAGGACTGACATGACGTGAGTAAGAGAGGGATCGTAGATGTGCACCTTGTCTGTGTTAACCATATTCAGAGGGCCAGGGATCTCGGATGGAACAAGGCTATCGGTAAACACGACTCGAGAACTGAATCAATTGAGTGGGAAAGTGGGAGATCCTATGTACCAGAGACCAAGTAAGAGAACTTTGGAACAGCATGTGGTGCCACGTTTGTGCGGGGAGTGATGCGAGTGTTTGTCATTTGCCTGTTAATTCACATTGATTTTTTTTTTATTCGTTCATGGGATATGGGCATTGCCAGCATTTATTGCCCATCCCTAATTTTAAGAATCAATCACATTGCTGTGGGTCTGGAGTCACATGTAGGCCAGACGATTTCCTTCCCAGAGGACATTAGTGAACCAAATGGGTTTTTACAATAATTAACAATGGTTTCATGGTCATCATTAGACTTTATGATTCCAGATTTTTATTGAATTCAAAGTTCACCATCTGCTGTGGTGGTATTCAAACCCGGGTCCCCAGAGCATTATCCTGGGTCTCTGGAGTACTAGTCTAGTGACAGTAACACTATGCCACCCCTGATTCGTGTTAAAGTAAAAGTTATAAAAAGTGAAATCTTGCTGGTAATTTCTATATTTGGGGTCATTTGGTAAATTTGGTTACTTCATGGTTCTTCATGGCGTGAGCCTAATTATTTTATGTTAACAAGTTGTCTGACAATAGGTAAAATCATTGTTGAATGTTATTCCTTTCCTCATATGCAAATATGTACTTTCCAACAGGGGTCACTGGATAATGATTAGGAATGGAAACATTGGCTGTCTTTTTTTAATTCTATCACAGGATGTGGTCATCACTAGCAAGGCCAGCATTGATTGCCTTTCCCTAATTGCCCTTGAGAAGGCGGTGATGAGCTGCCTTCTTGAACTGCTGCAGTCCACGTGGTGTAGGCACACCCACAGTGCTGTAAGAGACAGAGTTTCAGGATTTTGACCCAGCGACAGTAAAAGAACAACGATTATAGTTCCAAGTCAGGATAGTGTGTGGAGGGGAACTTCCATGTAATGGTGTTCCCATGCATCTGCTGCCCTTGTTCAGCTAGGTGGTAGAGGTTGTGGGTTTGGAAGATGCTGTCAAAGGATCCTTGGTGAGTTGCTGCAGTGCATCTTGTAGCTGGTACAGACTGCTGCCACTGTGTATCGGTGGTGGAGGGAGTGAATGTTGAAGGTGGTGGATGGGGTTCAAATCAAGTGAGCTGCTTTTTTCTGACTGGTGTCAAACTTCTTGAGTGTTGTTGGAACTGCACTCATCCAGGCAAGTGCAGAGTATTCCATCACACTTGTAGGTAGCTTTGGGGAGTCAGGAGATGAGTTACTCTCTGCAGAATTCCCAGTCTCTGACCTTCTCTTGTAGCCACAGTATTTATATGGCTGGTCCAGTTCAGATTCTGGTCAATGGTAACTCCCAGGATGTTGAAAGCTGGGGACTCAGCGATAGTAATGCCATTGGATGTAAAGGATAGATGGTTGGATTCCCTCTTGTTGGTGATAGTCATTGCCTGACACTTGTAGTATGAATGTTGCCACTTATCAACCCAAGCTTGAATATTGTCCAGGATTTGCTGCACATGGACAGGGACTGTTTCTGAGGAGTCTTGAATGATGCTGAACATTGTGCAATCATCAGCAAACATCCCCACTTCTGACATTATGATGGAGGGAAGTTCATTGATGAAGCAGCTGAAGATGGTTGGGCCTAGGACACTACCCTGAGGAACTCCTGCAGTGATTTCTTGGGATTGAGATGATTGACTTCCAACAACCACAACCGTCTTCCTTTGTGCAAGGTATGACTCCCAGCAGTGGAGAGTTTTCCCCCTGATTCCCATTGACTCCAGTTTTGCTGGGACTCCTTGATGCCACACTCGGTCAAATGCTGCCTTGATGTCAAGGGCAGTCACTCTCACCTCACCTTTCGAGTTCAGCTCTTTTCTCTTTTTCCACTCCCTAGTCCAGCAATGCTTGATCTGATTGTAACTCCAAAACTGACATCAGCTAACTTAACATAGAAACCAGGAAGTCTACTTTGTATAAGACAGTACCATAATATCCTTCAGAAGTGCTACACACACATTGAATAGTTCAAATTTTTCCACAGCGTATATACAATTTGAATAAGCTAAACAAGAAACTCCAAGACCAGGATATTATGGACCCTCCCACCCGGTGGGATATTACAAATTGAATGGAGATTTAAATGGCTCACGGCATCCGCCGGGGGGAGAGGGAAGACACACCGTGCCGGGGCCATAAAATCCTGGGCCAAGTACTGCTGACTACAATTTATAGACAATATATTAGCCCCAGATTTTAACTCAGAATGGGAACTGAACAGGAAGGGACTGAGGAGGGTGACAACTCCACGCCCATCCCCCCAACCCAAACTTGGTATCTTGAGGCCTGGACATTTTTATTCCTGGATTTTCTTTGCGCACAACCAGCCAGGTTCATGCATACAACCAGCAAGAAGTAGCAACTTTGCGGCAGGTGGGAGCACAATGTCGGGAAGAAGGAGACCCTTCCAAAGGAATGGTCCATGGCAATTAGGTAAAGCACTGGCAGAGAGGTTTCCAGAGGGCTTCATGATTTAGGGGGTTTGGGGGGAGAGGAGAACTCCAGCTCCTCCAGGCCCCAGAAGGAAAGTTTCATAAAAAGTATAAGGACATATTTTTGGCTTTATAATATCCCCTGTACATTGATCTGGTAGAAATCCATCATGGATTTTCTGCGTAGGCCTGGAGCTAAAACAGTAGTTGGGCTCAGATTATATTAATAGAACTCTTCCTCCATAGTGAAAGAAGACTGCTACTGGTTTCCACCAGGGATTCTTCTCACCTGCTCACAAAATTATAGTCGCAACATTGCCAAAATTGTAGTCTACGGTATGGTAAATTGTAGTACATGCCATCAATGAATGAGTACGTCCCACAATTGACTGTGACTGCCTGATGCCTGACTTCTGCAGGGCATGCAGTGTTAAAATCCTTCCTATTCTTGTGATCATAATATGATTTGAAATATGTTCACATGGACTCCTGGGCTTTAACATGAGTTAAACCATCAGTTCAGTCACCTAGTTGGCATTTGCAGATAGCTATGGGTGGAGATTTCCATTTATGGAAGTAAGTGCTGTGGCGGGTGGATTCGGCAGCACATTTCCTGCTGGTTGGAGTGGCTTGAAAGCACGCCCAATTTTGCACTCAGAAGCTAATGAATTATGCATTGGCAAGCATCTCCCCGAATCACGTGGCGGGCCTGGAACTGATTCCTCCACTCCGCCATCACCGAGTGGAGTCGAAGGTCCAGGCGTCTTATTTAAACGGCTCCCGAACACACACTTTCACTCTCTCCAGCCCAGCTGTCCTCAGAAGATGTATAGAGATGTCTGTGCAGAAGAATGCGGCTGCCCCCAAGTTTAGCCACAACCCCCTCGAGGCTTTGATAAGAAGAGTCTGCCAGCACTGGGATGTCCTGTACCCCAGGAATGGCTACAGGAAGCCCACCGACCTCAATTCGCTGGCCTGGGAGGCAGTTGCGAGGGAGGTCAGTTCGCTGGGCACCCATCTCAGAAATTCAATTCAGTGCAGGAAGAGAATGAATGATCTCTTTCGCTCCGCCAGGGTAAAGCAACCTTCAGGTCACTCAAATCTCACACTCTTATTGTGGCATCATGCACACAAAGGGTTATACTGCTCAGGGATCTCACACAATATTAGTGGGGGACACCTATTAGCACAGATTGTCTCATGGCCACTTTAACATCACCAGCATCTCATCTATCATGCTGCTTAAACTCTATCCTCAGCCCTTACTGGGGAGGGCTCAGCACACACAGCAGGCATGCATGCTTCCTAACCTCTCTTCCATCTCTTCTTATCATATTCCATCCATTTGTCCTTTAGCAGGCCACGCTTGCCCACAACAGGAGGGAGAGATCCCAGACCAGAGGAGGGATGGCCTATATCCAGGAGCTCACTCCCTTTGAGAAGGATGACGCTGAGCTGACGGGGGAGGACAGAGATCGCTCCTGTGGTGAAGGCAAGATTGGCTTCTCCCAGAAAACCCAGATTGGATCAGTCCTGCATGAGTAGTTCACATCCTGACATTCGGAGTGAGTGACATGTAATCTTGTATTCAGCCTGCTCATGAACTAAATCTATCTTCTCCATCTTATGATACAGGCAGAGGAGTAGGGCCAACATAAGCCCCAGCCTACCTCAGAGGAGTACGCTGAGGACCCATCCAAAGAAAATCCATCACTGTGTGTACCCTCCACCAGTGCAGAGACACACCAACTCCGTGGCTCATAGTTTTAGATTCAGCTCGGGGTCACTTTCTGGAGAACCTCACTGACACGTCTTCACAGCAGTAGGAGGCAGTGGTAACCCAGGTGTCTAGAACTTGGAGGGCTGCTGGAGATTAGGCACCCGCTGAGTTAAGTCAGATGAGGAGCCTCTGCGAGTGGCTAGCAAGACAATGCTGGTGATGCAACAACAGATGGGGGATCATCAGGCAGAGTTGCAAGAGGCAGTCAACAGACCAGAGCGAAGGATGGAAGAGTCCAACTGCAGTCTGTCTGATGTTGCGGCTCCAACATGCGAGCGCCTTGAGGTCACCATGGGAAGGGTGGCGGCCACCTTGGAGACCTTGGTCCACCAGGTTCTGCCAAGGTTTGCTCGGACTTGCACTCCATTGGTACAGGCATTGGTGGGATCCATCAGTGGCTGGGTGAGCATGGGACAGGGCACCTAGATCTCCTTCCAGGTGCCCCTTCTTTTCAAGGGGTTGGGGAGGGGCCCTTAGGCACCCAAAGGGAGGAGGAACATCAACCAGACACCCCGGGGATCTCCATACAGGACTCTGGATGTCTGGCTGCTCCGAAACCCCTCTGCCTGTGACCCCATCAACTCCAACTGTTCAGGCTGAGGAGGGTGCGTCTGCAGCTGCCCCTGAACAGGAGACCCTTATCAGTCTGAGGCCCTCCAGGCCTTGGGCCTCCAGACTATGCCTGTCAAGCTCATCTCAGACACCAGGATATAGCAGTTGGCAGGCTGCCTCCACCTCTGCTGCGGATGTCGAGGCTGCACCCAGCGTAGCGGTAGGTTTAGGAAAATGCGAAATATTGACACCACTTTTGGGTCACGGTTGTTCAATCACTGTACATATCTTGTGCATTATCTTGCACACTGTATATATCTTGTGAAGTAAAGACATTTGCTGTTCATGAGAATGGTCTCATCATTTGAAAGTACCATGCACATGCATGTTTGTTCCCTATTATTGCGAGGATGAGCCATGCTCCCACTCAGTGCTCACCTCCCTTTGTAACCCTCACATTCATGTGATGTCTACCTGACTCATGTTAGTTACTGGACCCTGATGTTACAACAGGGAGATGTCTCACATTTCTTTTGCAAGTGTGTGCTAAACGCGTTAGTAACCTTTATTCCTTTCAAGACACCATGGAGTTAGGCCTACTGAAGAGCCAAGGAGGCTTAGCTGAAGCTGTATTTCTTCATTGGCAGTGCTAAAGCATAAGACCGGCTGCCATGATGATCTCTCCAACCATGCGTGCATCTCAGTGCCTGCTGAAGTTTCTCTTTAAGGTGGTGACGAGTGCATGAAGCCCTTTGATGCAGCGTTTATGCTGTTGTGCTGACTTTCACAGAGAGCAAAGATACAGACTAGGGCCTGGTGAATCATGAGGATTGAAGGTGCAATTCTGAATGCTGAAAATGCTCTCAATGTTATTGGTTGTAAAGGCCTTTCAGTGCACTGGCATGGCATTAAGGGACAGGAGGAATTGTCCGTCTCCCGTTGCCTGCACCTTATTCCTCCTGAAATCTTGTGGCTATCAATGTAGCTTGGGCATGTCTTCCATGTTGTGCTTCTTTGATGGCAACCTCACATGGAAGCTGATCCTCATCTCCCTCTTCAGCTTCTTGCCCTTCCTGCTCTTCTTCATCCAAGGAGCTCTCAGCCTTCTCCATGTCTCCCTCTAACAAGGGATGCCCCCTTAGAAGTGCCAGGTTGTGAAGGGTGCACCAGGCCATGACTATGCGGGACACCCTCTGTGGAGTGTACTGCACAGCTCCACCTAAGTGGCCCAAACATCGGAAGCGCACCTTCAGGATGCCAATGGTCTGCTCGATGATGGATCATGTCGAGTTATGCACCTCGTATCTCTCCTCCGAGGCACTCTGAAGTCAATGCATGGGTGTCTCGAACCATCGTTTAAGGGGGTACCCCTTATCCCCAAGCAGCCGGCCTTGTATTTGCTGAGGCTCTTTGAATATGTGAGGCACCTGGGAATGATGTATGAGTCATGGGAATTCCCAGGGTACCTGGCATAAATGTGCATGATGTGCTTCTGATGATCACACACCAGCTGAACATTCAGGGAGTGGAACCCTCTCCTGTTTATGAACTTCAGGTGCTGCTGCCATGGAGCTCTCAATGCCACATGTGTGCAATCGATTGCACCCTGTACTGAAGGAAAGCCTGAGATAGCTGCAATCCCCAGATACCTAGCAGCATGGCTAGCTTCATCGCGTGTGAACTTCACATATTGATGAGCCTTACTGTAGAGGGCATCTGTCACCTCCTGGATACATTTATGTGTTGAGGACTCTGAGATGCTGCATAGATCCTCCCGTGGATTCCTGGAGCGAACCGCAGGCAAAAAAATTGAATGTGGCGGTGACCTTCAGGGCCACTGGCAGGGGATGTCCTCCCAGCCCATGGGGCATTAGGTCCTCCCACAGAATGTGGCAGATACGACCCACCACATCACTGGACAAGCACAGATGTGTGCGGCATTGTCTTTTGCTCAGATAGGACAGTCTTCTTCGGTAGACTCTCGGTCGCGTGAGTGGCCTGTGTGGGATGGGTCTAACCTCCTCATCCTCTGGTTCGTGCTGGGGTTCCCCTGGACCATGGACCTCAGGCAGGGCCTCCTCCTGAAGCTGCAGTAAGCAGCAGCGGGTCCTTTTCCTTTTCCATTTGATAAGTACCATCAAGAAGGCAGCATTGAGCCCAGGCTCCATTATTCAATCCTCCTCCTCCCTGTGGACTGATAGATGCAACAGATTAATGAATACTGTGGAAAAATAGTAAAGCCCTCAATTGCAAACAGCCACTGTCATGCCCTAAAGGTGCGTCTGCGCTACTAACCTTGTTGCTGATGCAGCCTTGTAGCTGAGGTGCAAACTCACAGATCAAGGTGACCAAGATGCCAACCCTGATGCTTCACATCTCAATTCAACAAAAGTTGGAAGGGGTTTGGACACATTCATGAAATGTGCCACCTTATCAAACTCACTCCTGCAATCTCTGACCTGGCATATTGATTAAGGTTAACTTGCACATGAACTATGACTAGATGCCCTTTGACCTGTTATCCATGCTAGTTGGAGAAGGCCTATTCGAGGCTTTCATTGATGATGTGGTAGATATGCAGCAGCTGTGCCTCCTTAATGGTTGCCTGCATTTTCCATTATCACATTCCTCTCTGTTAATGCTGAAATGAAGTAATTGTATTGTGAAACCAATGATTCCTGTAGTCTCCTTATTAAAGCACACCTAAAGGCATTGGCTCCAATGGCACATTCTCAAGGAAGTCTTCCTCTTTTCTCTCAGTACACACTCTATTTAAATGTTGTGACCGTGAGAAATTTGAGGGTGCCCCCTTGGTCCAGCCATGTGCTCCTCTCACACTGCCTCAGACCCCTCCTGTGCAGATCTGTTTCCATTTTCGATTTTTATACTGTACCATTACTTTGTTGAATCAAGATAATGGTGTTCCATTTTTATTTTGAGACCAGCTTTGACCGTCCCCCGTCAGTGTTCGGGTCCCTCTAATTTTCCTGGAACCTCACAATGTGCAGGTAGATCTCTCTTTGGTTATTTTACAGCCTCCCTCAATAACCCTGGACCCCATTGATGTGGTGCTTCCAGCCCTCCACCCTGAACCCATCACTGTTGACGTGTCCATGCCCGCTGTGGACCTCACCCCACCCCATCTTGAGGCTGTGTGCATGGTCACATACAGAGGAGAGCCTCCAGGAGAGCCCTGTGTAGCCCCCCCCACCCCCCTAACTTTATTACATTTTTCCATTTAGAGGCTGAAGATGCCTCCTCTAACCATGACCATCCCATCTGCAGCCCAGTACTGAGCCAGACAAACCCGTCACCACCAACTGTGAACACGCTCTGCACACAAAGCTGTGCCTTATCCCAATTGAGCACACAGGCCTTGCCCCTCCCTGGAGCAGGAGTATGACATGTGTGCCATGCATAGCCCAGTAGCATAGCCCACAAAGCCCCAGGACTGCGTTTAATCTCTCACCCTGACTGTGAGGTGCACAAAGCCACTGGACTGCCTTTAGTCTCTCACTCTGATCTGTTGGCCCCAGGCCAGGGACTATGACTGTCTTTCGATGAGCTTCCCCATTCCCTCATGACTGATCACAACACAGTCTCCCTCCACCCCCGCCCCCCCCAAACTCTCCCTCCAAGAGCCTCTGTGCAACCCATCCTTCTTGTGCCAAACTAACACACACACTTCCTTTCCATTCCGGAGTCTACGTGCCTCCCCTCCCATTCATACAGTTTGATTCCCATCCACTCCCTTTTGTGTCTGCGTTCTGATCTTCCATGTTGGGATTCGGCTTCCCCACCCTTGGTCTCCCTTCTGCCTGGCATCGTTCACCCTCCCCTCCCCTCCCAACCTCTTCATACCCCTTTGCCCCCGCATGTGTTTATTACCCTTCCGCTGCCCCCCTTCCAACCCCTTCATACCTCATTGTCCCCCACTGTGTGCCGTGTGTCCGTCATCCTTACCTCCACCCCAGTCGCAATGCTAGTCTCTGTTGAGGGTGCACCCTCGCGTGACAGCCGCTGCACAGTGGTGTCTTCCTGGAGTACGGAGGTACCCACCGTGAGCAGACCAACCCTACAACCCCTGCCAGTGTGATACTGCCATCACTGAGAAACCAGCGCAGCGCTGTTGCTGGTAGGCTTTGAATGTTGCAGCAACCTCGAAGTCACGAGCAAAGTGAGGGCTGACCGATGCACAACACTCATTTTCAAATGTGTTTCAGAGTCTGAATTCCCGGTGGCGTTACACACGATCGGAAAGCAGAACATAATTCTGGCGAGTGGTATATTTCGTGACCATTCATGACACGGTAATGAATACAAATGGCATTCCTGACACTGATAGCGGGATACCCGTTGCGCTATCAACCCGCCGTGAAAGAAATGAGGGGAAAATTGCAAACTGTTTTCCCACCGGCAGGAATCAGGTTATTGGCCTCTCTCCAAATTTTTCGCTCCCACCTGCCATGGGAAAAAGGGGAAAATTCATCCTTAAATGTCAGTCTGAACTGGAGAATTGGATTCTGTAAAAAGGAATGGGTTACACTGAGTCAAAGGTATGTAACAGCAGTTTATGTTTTGATTTGTAAACTCAAGAGTGCAGTGAAACAACATTTTGGTTTTGGTTCATAAATAGAAGTAGCTGGGGATCAAATGATTTCCAAAACCTAGAATGAATAATTTGTGCAATTGTGGGCAGACATTCCATGTTAAACATTGAAAAATCATCAGTAACTGAGGTAGAGTGTCATCAGAACACTCTGGGCAGCATTTTACTGTTGTCGGGTAGACGTACTCCCAACCTGATTGGGCGTAAAATCATGCATGATGACGATGGGCGAGCGTCCCAACATCATTGTGCACTCTCGCAATCTTTCATTTGGCGGGTGCGCACGGGAGTCGGCAGTACACCGGCCGACAATTAAGACGCTTATTAAGGCCCTTAAGCAATTAATTAATTTGTATTTTTTGCTGCCCGTTCAACCGTTCGGTTGGCTTTTTATTCATTCATGGGATGTGGGCTTCACTGGCTGTGCCAGCATTTATTGTCCATCCCTAGCTGCCCTTTAGAAGGTGGTGGTGAGCTGCCTTCTTGAACCGCTGCTGTCCATGTGGTGTAGGTACACCCACAGTGCTGTTAGGAAGGGAGTTCTAGGATTTTGACCCAGTGACAGGAAGGAGCAACGATATATTTCCAAGTCAGGATGGTGAGTGACTTGGAGAGGAATCTCCAGGTGGTGGTGTTCCCATCTTTCTGCTGCCCTTGTCCTTCTAGATGGTAGTGGTCGAGGGTTTGGAAGGTGCTGTCGTAGGAGCCTTGGTGAATTCCTGCAGTGTACCTTGTAGATGGCATACACTGCTGCTACTGTGCGTCAGTGGTGGAGGGAGTGAATGCTTGTAGATGTGGTGCCAAGCAAGTGGGCTGCTTTGTCCCGGATGGTGTCAAGCTTCTTGAGTGTTGTGGGAGCTGCACTCACCCAGGCAAGTGGGGAGTATTCCATCACACTCCTGCCTTGTAGATGGTGGAGAGGCTTTGGGGAGTCAGGAGGTGGGTTACTCGACGCATGATACCTAGCCTCTGACCTGCTCTTGTATTTATGTGGCTCGTCCAGTTCAGTTTCTAGTCAATGGTAACCCCCAGGATGTTGAGAGTGGGGGATTCAGTGATGGTAATGCCATTGAACATCAAGAGGCGATGGTTGGATTCTCTACTGTTGGAGATGGTCATTGCCTGACACTTATGTGGTGCGAATATTACTTGCCAGTTGTTAGCCCAAGCTTAAATATTGTCCAGGTCTTGCTGCATTTGGACATGGACTGCTTCAGTATCTGAGGAGAGCGAATAGGTTGGGTGGCCTTTGCATTTTTTATAAAACCTCATCCACGGGTGGGATGAGGTTTCCAACGGTAAATTAAAAAATCGAAAAAAATATTTCAACTTCATTTTAAACATGTGACCAATCACATGTGGGGACATGTTTATATCATCTTTTAAATCTTTATTTTTGTTTTTCCAATTCTTCAGCTCCCTGATGCAGCTCTGTGCCCTCAGGGAGTTTTCAGCACGCAGACCTCCACGATAGCCCTCTTCGAGCCCCTGCCCCGAGAGGGCTGAGCGTTTCAGTCCGCCTTTCACGATGGCCAGCAGCGTGAATTCGCGGTTGGGGCCGATTGCTGGTGGGGGACCTTTTCCTGGTCGCTCCCAGGCCTACCTGCCAACCCACCCGACAAAAGTAAAATCTTGCCTTCTGTTGCAAACAGCCCATGGCTTGATGTCTGTCACACGTACAGAACATAGCAAGACACATTGGGTCACTATAACACAGCAACATGTGTTTACCACTAGCAGCCATTTGCATCAAAGGTTCACCATGGATAAGTTTTGGAATCATTAACACCACACTTTGGAAGTGTTGTAATGTGGTTTAAGGAGGTTTTGAGGTTTACAATGTTAAGCTCTTGGAATCATAAAGAACATGTTGTCTCCAGGTTTTATACTCTTGTTGAATAGTGGTGAGGTCTAATTCCATACTAGTCTCTGGGTTGTTTTACCTCTTCCCCCATCCTGAAATACAAAGCTTTCTGAAGATTTCAGTTAGAATTTAAATATATTGTTTGTAATATTATAGTAATTGCTGCGAGTGAGAGCTATCATCATTAAAATTACTTTTGAGGGCAATTTCAGCATAATTTGCCCTTCAGGAGATTGGCAAAAATGGGCCCACCTCTGGTTTTATATTCCACTTAATTTTACTCTTCAATGAAGTCAAAGAAAAATAATATTGGGAGAGGAGCACAACCGTGTTCCAGCTGATTCTGTGGGTTTTGCACTTGGTGAGTCGAAGTTGTCCTTATTATTTTGCATTTAACCTTGCCCTATTTCCCTGAGCTGCTGACTCATGCTGTACATACCTTGTGCAAGTGTTTATTCTGCATTTGCTAGACTAACAGTTAATGTGACATGTATAAAATTTTGGAAGATGTCACAGCCCCATCCTCATCCAGTGTTCACAGACCAAAGTATGCATGCAACTTCCAGAAGAAATTAATGGATAAGAATCAAGAACACTAACTGAATTTCTCTAGGGATCACTGTTTAAAAATAAGGGGTCGCCCATTTAAGACAGAGATGAATAGAACCTTTTTCTGTCAGAGGGCTGTGAGTGTTTCGAACTTTCTTCCTCAAAAGGCGGTGAAGGCAGAATCTTTAAATATTTCTAAGGCAGAGATAGATTCTTGATAAGCAAAGGGGTGAAAGGTTATCGGGGATAGGCAGGAATGTGGAGTTGAAGTTAAAATCAGATCAGCCATGATCTCTCATTGAATGGCGGAGCAGGCTCGAAGGGCCGAGTAGCCTATTCCTATTCCCGCTTCTAATTCGTATGTTCGTAAGTCCTCCTCTCCTAGGGCCAGTGATTTTTTTAGCTAATTATTAACATTCCTACTGTAAGCTCAGCTGAGATCAATGAACTTAACAAATTTGTGAATTTCCTTTTCTGCATAGGTTGCTTGTACATTATGACTTTTTTTAAACTAACAGACTTATTGGAGTAGCTTCTCATTGCACATTTTTAAGATGCAACCATTTCTTTTGCCATGTATCCTCCAACATGAAAAATATTTATAATACATACAAACTAACTCAGAATCTGACCTTAAAAGGTTAACTATTTCACTCTGATGAATTTGAGGAATTTCTATTATTTTCAATGGTAACTGGCCAGCCATTTTTGGCCTGGTTTGTTGGATGGGAATTGATACATGTAACTGTCATATCAAAAAATAGTTCAGACATCCACACTAGACATTCAAAAAAACGGCTGAATCCAATCCAAGTATTATTCTGATCCAAGCATAGAAGTCCAGTGTACCAAATCACTCACCATTCACTCTCATGTTTAACATTTCCTGATTTAAGTATAACATTTGCCTGAGTTATTCATGTTTGCAATGTTCAGCACTAAGAATATTACCTGTTGTTGAATTCTGGTAATATACAATAGTCTGTGTTAGCCGAGTAGCCTTTCATATAGTGCACCTTTTTGACAATTTTTTGGTATAATGTTTTAAAGCAAGACCATCTCATGAAAAAAAATGCCTGTCAGACTTTAAGAACATTGTGGAAGTCATGATGATGTAATCCATTGTTGTGCCACTTGGGGCAGGATTTTCTGTTTGTTGGGCAGGGGCGACGGGCGGGCCCAGAAGTGGCTGGGAAAAGGTTCACCGCCCGCATCGACCCCGACTGTGAATTCACGCTGGCTAGCCGTTAATTGGCTAGTCTGCATGAAAGGCGCACTGAAACGCTCAGCACTGCCGGGATGAGGGCGGGAGGAGGGCGAGCGTGGAAGTCTGCTCATGCACAGGGGAGCGTGTGCTGAAAGCTCCCTGAGGACACAGAGCTGCCTCAGGGAGCTTAATAAGTAGAGAAACGAAAATAAAGATTAAAAAAATTATATAAACCTGTCCCCACATGTGAGTCAGTCACATGAAGAGGGACATGTTTAAAATGATGGTGAAAATATTTAATGGATTTTTATTTACTGTTGGAAACCTCATCCCGCCTGGCCTATTTGCCCACCCGCTAACTGAACGGTTGAACGGGCAGAGAAAAATACAACTTAATTAATTGCTGAAGGGCCTTAATAGGCCTTTTAAGTGTCGGCGGGTGCACTGCCGACTCTCTCGCCTGCCCACCGACCGATAGATCGCGCGAGTGCACGATGACGTTGGGACGCTCGCCCGATCAGGTCAGGTGCACACCTGCCCGATGAACGAAAATCCTGCCCTTGATTTTGGAAGCCAAATGACAAAAATTATTGCCATACGAAATAACAAAGTGAAAATGCTGTAAATTCAGGGTCCCACCTTAAGTATTAATCAATCAACTTACAGCACATTTACAGTTTTTACTTCACATTTCCAGATTACATGATTTTTCTTTCTTTTGACTTCTGTCACCCTTCTTTCTAAACCAAAAAAAGCATATTGGATCCTTGGTTTTATTAACAGAGGAATAGAGTACAAAGGAAAGAAAGATTTGCATTTATATGGTGCTTTTCATGACCTCAGAATGTCTCAATGCACTTTATAGTCAATGCTATACTTTTGAAGTATGTTCACAGTGTAATGTAGGAAATGCGGCAACCAATTTACACACAGGAAGCTCCCACAAACAGCAATGTGATAATGGCCAGATAATCTGTTTTTAGTGATGCTAATTGAAAGATAAATATTGGCCTTGACACAGGCAATACCTCCCATGCTCTTCTTCAATTTAGTGCCACGGAAACTTCTACATTCACCTGGAAGGGAACACAGGGTTTCGGTTCAATGTCTCAAAAGATAACATCGGCAATAGTGCATTGACTCCAGCCCTAGCAAAACTGAGAGTCATGGGGAATCAGGGGGAAAACTCTCCGCTGGTTGGAGTCATATATAGCACAAAGGAAGATGGCTGTGGTTGTTGGAGGTCAGTCATCTCAGCTCCAGACATCACTGCAGGAGTTCCTCAGGGTAGTGTCCTGGGCCCAACCAACTTCAGCTGCTTCATCAATGATCTTCCTTCGATCATAAGGTCAGAAGTGGGGATGTTCGCTGATGACTGCACAAAGTTCAGCACCATTCGCAACTCCTCAGATACTGAAGCAGTCCATGTCCAAATGCAGCAAGACCTGGACAATATCCAGGCTTGGGCTGACAAGTGGCAAGTAATATCTGCCCCAGACAAGTGTCAGGCAATGACCATCTCCAACAAGAGAGAATCCAACCATCGCCCCTTGATGTTCAATGGCATTACCATCACTGAATCCCCCACTATCAACATCTTGGGGGTTACCATTGCCCAGAAACTGAACTGGACTAGCCAAATAAATAGTGTGGCTACAAGAGCAAGTCCCAGAGGCTAGGAATAGTGCGACGAGTAACCCACCTCCTGACTCCCCAAAGCCTGTCCACCATCTACAAGGCCCAAGTCAGGAGTGTGATGGAATACTCCCCACTTTCCTGAATGAGTGCAGCTCCCACAACACACAAGAAGCTTGACACCATCCAGGATAAAGCAGCCCAATTGATTGGCACCACATCCACAAACATTCGACAGTGATGTACAGTAGCAGCAGTGTGTGTACCATCAACAAGATGCACTGCAGGAATTCACCAAGGCTCCTTCGGCAGCACCTTCCAAACCCATGACCACTACCACCTAGAAGGACAAGGGCAGAAGATAAATGGGAATACCACCACCTAAAAGTTCCTGTCCAAGTCACTCACCAACCTGACTTTGAAATATATCGCCGTTCCTTCACAGTCGCTGGGTCAAAATCCTGGAGCTCCCTTCCTAACAGCACTGTGGGTGTACACACATCACATGGACTGCAGTGGTTTAAGAAGGCAGCTGACCATCACCTTCTTAAGGGCAACTAGGGATGGGCAATAAATGCTGGCCCAGCCAGCGAAGCCCACATCCCATGAATGAATAAAAAAAATAGTGCAGCACTCCCTCAGTGTTGCACTGGAAAATCAACCTAGAATTTAGTGCTCAAGTCGCTGGAGTGGGACTTGAAATCACAACCTTCTGACTCAAAGCTAACACTGAGCCACAGTTAAATGTAAGGAAGCTATGCCAAACTTTTATGAAACACTGGTTAGTCCCCAACTGGAGTATTGTGTTCTATTCTGGACTCCACATGTTTGGAAGGATGTAAAGGCCTTGGAGAGGATGCAGAAGAGATTTACTAGAATTATATCAGAGGGCAGAATTTTCTGCCTCTCAGGCAGGCCATTCAAGAACGGGCATGAAGCCGATTGCCGCCCGTGATTGGCTCAGTGGCGCCATTTTACACGGGCGGACCAATTAAGGCCCGCCCAGCGTGAATCGCGGCTCCTGAGGAAAGCGGGAGTGGATGGGCGGTGGCAGGAGTGCAATGACTGCCGGGTCCAATAGCAACCTGGCGGCCTGTTTAAAGAGCGCACAGGCAGCCTTCCAAAGGCTTTCAACCATAGCCAGCAGAAGGGCTTCCGAGAGCGCTGCTGATGAGTAGACCAGACAGGAGGGCAGGTCGGCGAGGCACTGTGCCCCTCGCTTCTCAGATGAGTGCCTTGCTGCCCTCCTCGAGGAGGTGGCAGTATGATGTGAAATCCTCATGCTGAGGGACTGGAGGAGGAGGCCCCCCAACATGACAAAACGCGCCTGGGAAGAGGTGGCAGAAAGGATCAGTGCACACGATGTGGTGCGACGCTCCTGGGTTCAGTGCTGCAAGCGTTTCAACGACCTCTTGCGATTGGGAAGGGTGAGTACCGTGTTGGTCACAGCACAGCGGTTAGGTTTGCCCCCCTGCACCCTTCACACCCCCGCCCCCAACTCTGAGTGTAGTTACTGCATTGAATCATTCATGACTTGTGGCCTTCGCTGGGTGGGCCAGCATCTACTCCCCATGCTCAGTTCACCCTGAGAGGGTTGTGCTGAGCTGGGTTCTGTATCCGCTGCATGTGGTAAACTTACGCACACAGTCATGTTTTGGGGGCGACCTCAAGGATCTGCACCTAGGCGCAGTGCTGGAACTCTGAAACATGTCAAAGTCAGGCTGCTGACTGACTGGGAGGGGGACTTCCAGGTGGCGGGGAACCCATCCATCTGCTGCCCTTGGCGTACTATGTGGTTGTGCTTCCTTGCCTTGGAAGGTCATACAGTGTGGGTGGCAAATGTGATGGAGGCAGCATCTGGGCAAGGTGGTCAGCCCTGGCTGCTTGGAGTGAGCGTACGGCTGCTCCAGGGTCATGATTCACATGAGCCCTGCAATGTTTCACTCATGTGGGGGTGGCAGGGATACAATGGCAATCCAGGTACAGGGTGGACTAATCAATGCTCCTCTCTCCTTTTCAGGAGAAGACAGCACACAATATCTCAGAGCGGATGCAGATTGGTGGAGGCCAGGCATAGTTGGCGATTATAACCTGATACCAGGTGGCACCATCACAGGCTCCACAGGCCAGAGGATGCCCACCAAGATCATCAAGGCCAACAGGACAGCAGAGTGAGCAGGCTGTCTCCAATGCCAGTGCCAGTGAGGAGGGAGCACCTAGACGTAGCACCTGAAAACGTAAGCTGAAGACACCTTATTGACAGAACACTGCGGGCTTCTCACTGGTGGTTTTATGTTGCCCCGGTATTAGTCGATTATAATTTGGTGTGCAGCTCAAAACCTTTGAATTAAGTTTCTTTTCGGTTTTACTTCTTATATTCATTAAATGCTTTATTTGTGAACAAGGCTCAGGGTGATTCCTTACTTCTGCAGGTGTACGGGAACCCATGATATTATGAGTGACTTGTTTCCTGTTGAAGCGTCATGAGGACTCGAAATGCAAACTGTTTTCTTCTCCGCCGGTGCTGCCAGACCTGCTGAGTTTTTCCAGGTAATTCTGTTTTTGTTTTGTTTGTCATTGAGCTTTATTGACAAGGCACATAGTTAATGTCCCTAACCAGGCAGATGTTGCTGTCAGGTATCGAGCATGGAGCCTGCGGCCCTGGCATGTGTTGGAGGTTCATTGGATTAAAGCCTCCCGGGTGTCCCTGTCTCCTTGGAGATTGCCTGGGTCAGCATCTATTCTCTTAGCGTTCTCCTGAGCATGCTTGTCCTCAGACTCACTACTGGACTCATCGTATGCAGCCAGAGCATCTGCATCTACATCTTCTTCCTCCACTGCGTCCCCCCTTTCCAGCGCAAGATTGTGGAGAGCACAGCATGCAACCACTATCACCGAGACACGATCTGGAGGGTATTGCAGTGCGCCCCCTGAACGGTCCAGGCATCGGAAGTGCATCTTGAGACGACTGATGGTTCTCTCTACCACAGCCCTTGTGAAGGTGTGGCTCCTATTGTACCACTGCTCAGCTTCTATTCTTGGATGGCGGAGAGGTGTCATGAGCCACCTTCTGAGGGGATAGCCCTTGTCATCCAGCAGCCATCCATCCAGCCGGGCTGGAACACTGAAGAGTCTCGGCACCTGGGAGTGTCTGAGGATGTATGCATCATGGGAGCGGCCTGGGTACCTTGCACAGACTTGCAGAATCAGCATCCTGTGGTCACACACTATCTGTACGTTCATGGAGTGGAAGCCCTTCCTGTTGACGAAGGCACCGGGCTCACTCGCTGGCTCCTTGATGGCCACATGTGTGTAGTCGATTGCACCCTAGACGTAGGGGAAGCCAGCAATCTCCGCAAAGCCTCTGGCTCTCTCTGTCTGTCTTGCCTGTTCCCAACTTGAAGTGGATGAAGGTCAATGCACGCCTGAACAGAGTGTCTGTCACCAGCTTGATGCAACTGTGGACAGCTGACTGGGAGACTCTGCAAATATCACCCACCAACCCCTGGAAAGAGGGAGGCATAGAAGTTGAGGGCAGTCGTGACCTTCAATGTCACTGGCATGGGATGCCCAGCCATACAGTTTGCGGAGATCTCAGGGCATATCATCTGACAGGTGGAGGTCACTGTCTCCCTTGAGAGATGGAACCTCCTTTGGCACTGCACCTCAGACATATTGAGGTAGTTGCTTCGCCGCCTGTATATCCTGACAGCAGGATAGTGGTGTTTTCTACGACCCCTTCCATTTCGCACTTCCTGGTGGCCCTGCGCCCCTTGTGCCTGCGCCTGTCCTCCCAAAAGTGGCTCCCCCTGAGGCTGAATATGGACTCCTGGAATCCGCCCCCTTCTGGCCCTCCCTTCCTCCTCAGAGAAGGTGCCTCCAATGGAGAGCACAACTCCCATTTCCAGGGTGAGGGAAGGCTGTCTGAAACTTACAAGGCCCCAAGAATGATGTTTACTCCAATGTCCTGACCTGAAGCCTATTATTCCTGTCCAAGAAGCTCTGAAGAGATTTGAAGTCGTCCTGTTCACACAGGCAAGTAGGAGTAAGTTTAAACATTAAATGTCTACCAAAGACCACTTGCGAGCCCACTCACCCCTCTTATCCCGCCCATGGATGAGGTTTTTAAAAACGTGTCCTACCCACCTGCTGGTTGCGCCTGTGTGCCTCACACAGGCTCCGAAAAATCTCAGCCTATTAATGGCTCAAGGGCTTTAAGTGGCCTGTTAATTAATGGTGGGCGCGCACCGGAGATCATAGCGCCTGCCCACCGAAATATCGCGATGGCGTGCGGTGACGTCAGGACGCACGCCCTACGTCACTGCGCGTCATTTTACGTGTCGGCATGTCGGTCTCGCCCCCGCACGCCGACGTAAAAATTCTGGCCATAATATGGGACTGCATTTATGCGGAGAAGCTGGAGTGGCCCTTGTGATCAGCGAGGGCAAATTGTGACAGGGAAGCCAAAGCTTTCCTTACAGGATGGGTAGTACTCCTGCTCTTCCTGGTCCTACGTGCAAAATTATAAGAAACCTTACCTCCTCTGGCCCCAATCCCTTCCTCACTGGGCTAGCCGGGCAGATAACCCACTTCCTGTGCAGGTCACCTAGTAAAAATTGCCAGTTGGGTGTAGATTACATCATCTGAGTTTGACCAACTTTTGGGCCAACGGCCTTGCTGCCTGTTCATGAGAGCATGTGAAAACCATGTCAGGTCAGCTCCCTGGGGGCTCAAGGGCAGGTAAGTGACTTGGCAATTTTAATTAATCACCTGCCAAATTTTCACTGGGCAGGTAGGGCTGAAATAGAATCAAGGAATAAAAATGGTTAAGCCACTGAAGGAGACCATTCGGCCTGTTGAGCTCATGAAGGAATTTAGCTAGTCCCACTCCCTTGCCTTTTCCCTGTAGCCCTGCAAAATTTT
Source organism: Cetorhinus maximus (assembly GCF_964194155.1). Lineage (NCBI taxonomy): Eukaryota > Metazoa > Chordata > Chondrichthyes > Lamniformes > Cetorhinidae > Cetorhinus > Cetorhinus maximus. The sequence continues at coordinate 92,835,706 of NC_135879.1, read as the reverse complement.
CCCCTTCAAGTTCTTCTCCAATTCCCTTTTGAAAGCCCTGATTGAATCTGCCTCCATCATCCTTTCAGGCAGTACATTCCTTATTCTAATCACCCTCAGTGTCTTTCATATATGCCCTCGTGTGCACTTCTTCACTCTATCCAAAAATGACTAAAACACTTTAATGAAACAAGGCCAGATATAACTTGTTCAGCTGTTTTATTTTACAGAGAACAAATGGAATACACTGAGAACAAGATGTAATAAAACCTAACCTTGATTCAACAGAACCCTCCTTGAAAACAAGGAAAATAATATAAAAAATACCACAGTATCTCTATGTAAGGGCTTGTTTAATTTTCCCTGGTCAGTGTCTGTTTCTGGCAGGATCTGAAGTTGAAATAAATTAATTCCCCCTTTCTAGACCCAACTGATTGGCTTGCTGATTGATTTTCCTCTCCTTATTTCTCTCTCTCTCTCTCACTGTTCCCATTCAAGGAGGCAAAAAAATTTAAAAGTGTGACTGGCCCTCCCGCTTCATTTTCCTGTTTCTTCCCTAGACGGAAGGGTGTCCCAAAAATGAAACAGATGTCTAAAAGGGAACTGGACAAGTTCCTGGCTGAGGTTGTTTTTGCCTCTCCAGCAGCCATTTAATCTCCTAGGTGGCTGGAAGACATTGGTGGTCCAAATACCTAATTAATTAGCTTGCTGCTTCTTGTCGTTCAGTTTTGTATGTTCATAGGCTCGTTAGAGAGAGCCAGTCTTCCACTTAGACCCCCTTGGGAGGTGTCAGCTGTGGCTCAGTCCATAGCACCCTCGCCTTTGAATCAGAAGGTTGTGGGTTCATGTCCCACTCCCGGAAACCAAGAACTGTGATTGTACTCAAAAGAGTTGCAATCTGTGACTGTTGATAACTCGAAAGAATTTTTAAGACCTCTCCCATGATCCTCAGGCCTGGAGGCATTCTGGCTGATGTTGGATGACCATGACCGTCATGGCTGCTGCTGAACCCTTCTCAGGCTTGCAGTGGTAGCCAACTTAACTGCTTCAGTGCCGAACACAAGGGATGGGCTTGCACAGGGTAGGTGACTGAAGCATGAATGATTTGGCCAATCAAATTTGGCTGTTCTGAGGCCTGGAGTGGCACACCACACATTTATTCATTAACTGTAATTAAAACCGTCAGAGAATAAAAGGAACTAAAACGTACTCATTTTGTTAATTTAGTTTAATTGGTTGACTCCAAAAGAGTTAAAACGTACTAATTAAATAGCTATGAGTGATTAATGGATGAGATGAGATGAAATGGTGTTCCATTTAGAGAAGCTACTCCCAGCAAATAGTACCCATTTGAAGTGGGCACAATACTGGCTATTAGAAACCTCAACCCAAGAAAATATATACTCATAGTAGCACATATCTCACAGCAACACATTTTGCATTTAAGAATGGCAGATGAGGAGTATGCATGAAATAAAGCCCTTGTTGAATGATCATTGGGATTTAGGTAGATAAGTTGTTAAATGTTAATTCATATATGCAAAAATTATCAATAATATTAAGATGTTGCTGGGCTTCTTTGAATTAAAAAAATAAAACAAGGGAGGACTGCTGCACTTATGCAAGCTCTGGTCAGATGCCATTTGGCGTATTGCTGCCAATTATCTACCGCCTCCTCCTACTCCCATTCCTGCTGATGAACAATGCAGTACTGTCAGCCTGCATCAAGACACTCAAGGAAGTTGGTGAGGAAAAGGTGGTTGGAGATGGGGTAGTAGCTAATGAAACTAAGGGGATCAAGAGTGGGTTTTTGAGAGGAGGATTGATGATGTCAGTTTTGAAAGGGTGAAGAAAACACCTGAGGAGTGGAAGACTTTTATAATATTGGGCAGTCTGGGAACCAGGAAAAGAAGTTGCCCAATTTATGTATATTGGGAATAGGGTTCAGTGAAGCAAGAGGTGGCTCTCCTGGATGAGTTGAAGTGGGCGATGTCAGGTGAAGGTAAATGGGGGAGAAATTAGGGTGTTAGAGGTTCAGAACTAGAATTGGGAAGGGATTGAGATGAGGAGGGATTTGGTTTAATGAGAAAGAAGCAACAGGGAGGGGAGGAGCAGAGAGCTAGCTGCATGAATAATCTTGTTGAGGAAGAAATTCATGAGCTTCTTGCAATTGATGTTCAAGGAGATGGTGGAGGGGATGGGGAAAAGAGATTAAGGATGTATTTGTTGAACAGAAGATGAGCCTGGAGTTACCTTTAGCCTCCATTACCTTACTCCTTCCTACATTACAAAAGTGATTACACTTCAAAAGCACTTCAATGGCTGAAAAGCTCTTTGGGACATCCTGTGCTCGTGAAAGGCACTATATACATGCAAGTCTTTCATTCTCTGGAATGATCCTAGACTAGTGGACTGTTTTGATAGAAGGGAAGCAAGACCCATTCGAACTGGATATAGTTATGCCAGATTTGTGATGGATGGTAAATCTAGTTTTGTGTGCTCAAGTTTGTGCCCCTTGCATCTGAGGAAATGAAGATGGGAACCATTTCAGGTGGATAAATTGGCCTAGAGTGTGGTGAACGTTTTATGGGATAAAGGGCATGAAGGTTGAGAAGCCTCTATTTGGAAATTCAAATACCTTCTCCTGTCACCTTATCTATTTTAGCAGCAGTACAAATGGCCAGCTGCAGTTACACTGCCCATTCTTTGTGCAGCAATCGAAAGGAAAGCCTTTCATGCTATGGCCAGATTGCTAGTGTGTGGCACTCTTATCATGTGTTTTAAAATTTCCAACAGTAGTGTGCTGTCTTTCAATTTCTACCAGTTGGAAAAAGCTGACCAACCCACCAAATTTTTCCACTTAGATGAAATTGATATGAGACAGGGCTGGCCTGATAAGCAGCTCTCTGCTCAGGTTTCCAAGTCCACAAATGCAGAGCTCTGCCTTTCCTATCCTGCAATGCTCATTTGAACTGTCTCCAAGTGCCTTCATAACAGAACATTGTACCCAACCAACTGAAAACCATTCCACTCCCGCTCACAGACATCACTCGCCTTGACATCAGTTGTGTGAGTTTTCACATTTATGCTGACGATACCCAGCTCTATCTCACCGCTATCTCTCTTGACTCCTCCACTGTTCCTAAGGTATCAAACTGATTATCTGATATCCAGTGCATGATGAAAGGAAATTTCTTCCAATTAAATATTGGGAAGACTGAAGCCATTGTTTTTGGTCTCAGCTCGAAACTCTTACTGACTCCATCCCTTTCCCAAGCAACAACCTGAAGCTACACTAGTCTGTACGCAAACTTGGTGTCATATTTGATCCCAAGATGAGCTTTTGACCTTGTTTTCGTACTATCATTAAGACCGTCAATTTCTACATCACCTAACTTCACCCCTACCTTAGCTCATCTACTGCTGAAGCCCTCATTCATGTCTTCATTACCTCTAGACTTGATAATTCCAATGCACTCCTGATCTTCCACATTCTACCCTCCGTAACCTTGAGGTCATTCAAAACTCTGCTGCCAGTGTCTTAACTCCTATCATGTCCTGTTTGCCTATTACCCCTGTGCTCGCTGATCTACGTTGGCTCCTGGACAAGCAACATCTTGATTTTAAAACTTTCATCCTTGTTGAATATGAGGGCCTCACCCCCCTCCCTATCTCTGTAATATCCTCCAGCCCCAGATCCCTCAGATTTCTGTGCTCAATTAATTCTGATCTCTTGAGCATCTCCAATTTTAATTGCCCCACCAGGTAAAGCTAGACAAAAATAGGAGGGAAAATGGAATAAATGGTTACGATGATAGTTTTGGATATGGAAAGATGGGAGTAGGTTTGAATTGAGCATAAATGCTGGCATGGTTTGATTAGGCTGTATATCCTATGCAATCCTATGTAAGTAAAACCTTATGGGCCTGGATAAAATTAAGAGAAGATTAAGAGGGGTTGGAAGATCAACTGAATGGAAGACATTTTAAATAAATTATGAAAACTATTTTACTGGTCAGTAATAATGCCTTAAATTCAAACTATGATCCCTTCTACACAAAATCCCATATACCACTGTTAATGAATTGGTATAAACATGTGGGTCCTGTCAACAACTTGCAAAGAAACTATTCTTTTCCTTCTTGCTTAGCCAGAGGTTTCCTCCTTCATTTCAGCTCATACCAACCATTAGGGACTCTATAAGTGTCAAATTTGTGCTGTGCCAGACTTCCATTGCAACCAAGGCCTGGATTTTCGCTGCTGAGGTGGGTGAGCAGAATTGGGATATTTTCTGGCTTGCCACTCCCACCTTGGGGAGAAATTGCCCTGAATTGTGGGATTGTTCTGGGGGTCGGTGGAGGGGAGATGGTTGTTGGGGGGGAGATGCGTACATGCTGGAGTTAGGTCCGTTGCCCCTAGAAACAATTCATAGGCAGGTGTTTAAATGGCCCACCTCAGTTCTCTGGGATTTCATCCCACTTGTGTTGTTCAATATTCGGCCATCTAACCCACACCCCTCATACCCCTCAACCCTTCACCCACTCCCCATGCCCCATCCATGCCAACTCATGCCAACCTCTGCCCCTCCACCTGCCCCCATACCCTCCAAAACAACCCAAGGTCATCTACTCATCCCCATGACCCCTTATCACCCTCTGCCAGCTTAGTGCTAACTCATGATCCCCAACCATCCCCATGACCCCTTATAGCCCCTTATGCCAACTTGATGTCAACTCATGCCAAGCCATGCCCCCCCACTCTTGATAAAAACCTATTCAATACATTTAAATCCCTTCCAGTACTTAATCCCTTATGAAAGCAAACATTTGGGAGTGGGCAGTTGGGAGGGGAGGGCGAGGCCAGTCTTGGGGGGACGGGAAAGAGGGGGTGACAGTTGGGGGTCAGACAGCTCAGGCAGTTGGGGGAGGGTCCAACATTTGGGGGGGAGGGTTGGGCAGTCGGGGATCAGACAGGTCGCGCTGCCGGTGGGGTGGGGGGCCAAGAGTCAGGGGGGAGGGTCGGGCAGTCAGTGGGGGTGGAAGTCAGGTAGTCAGCCGATAGGGAGAAGGGGGGTCTGGATGGGTCCAGCGGTAGCATGGAAGGGGGGGCAGTGTTCAGGGATTGGGGGGAATTCCAAGGGGATGGTAGTCTGGTGGAGTGGAGGGCGTCCCATGGCTGGGAGTACTGGAGGGAGTGGGGGAGTCCCCTGGGAGTTTGTAGTCGTTGGGTGGGGGGAGTCCCCTGGGAGTTTGTAGTTGGTGGGTGGGTGGAATCCACTGGGGGTTCATTGTCACGGGGTGGGGGAGTCCCATGGGGGATTGGGGGGGAGTCTCATGGGCAGTCGATGTGGGTCTGTATAATAGTTATCCAGAAGTTAGGAATGGTTTTGTTTCTTCTAACTTTTTCTGGTTAACTGTTGATGCAACACAGTTGGAATCATCTGAAGTTTGCAATTCAAATCACATTTTTGGATATTTCACAGTGCAGGGAAATTGCCCATCAGAAGTTTGCGATTCCTAGCAATTACCATGCAATCCTTACCTGGGAACGCCTGGGTTTTGGAGGGGGGTTCCCCAGTGCATCTTTGGAGTACCCCCCCACTTACACTGCCCTGGAGCAGGGCTCGTAATTTGTGGCCCTAATTCTCGATTTTTTTAATAAAAAAAGCTAATTCATATTTCAAATACAAACCTGCAAATCGAATATAACAATAAAAACGAATCAGTTGCCATGGTACTTCAACTTGCTGTGTAACGTAGAGTTAGGAAGAATGATCAAAAACCCATATTTCCCAGAGTTCCCAATCTCAGCTGTGTTACTGGGAGAAAGAAAAAGGCTAGGCACTGCCCTTAGGAAGGGAAAATATATAGGTGAGTTAATGTTGCAAAACTGCTAGTGGCATTTAAAAAGAGAATGAAACTGAATGAAATAATAGGTAAAGGTAACACTTGGTATTATGCTAAACCTGCAGACCTGCAGGTTTGAGTTCTAGTTTGTGCTGCAAATTGATTGAATTGTGACAGCATTTCAGTAGCTACTATTGATCTTTGTGTTGCAGGGCTAGGGAGGGGGAAAATTTGATAGAGTCCCTGCTCTTTATTACCATTCAGTGATTTTTACTGGGAAACTGGGTGAGGTCAGAATTGGGCTTGGTTGTGATAATCTCCACAGATAAATAGACTGCTGATGCTTAGTATGGACTGACATGTGAAGAATTGTCACTTTGATGAGGGACTAGAAAGTTAGATGTGGCTGTGGAAGTGTACCCTGGTGAGGTTCAGCAACTTCAGGAGCATCTTATTTTAACAAAACATTATATTAGACTAGCTACACCAAGAATAATCTCTTCAGGTATTCAGGAGATGTGAATTTCTTAAGCACCATTCCTGTATTAAATGAAGCCATCTTTATGGGATTACTTTCTGATATTTGTTCTTAGCCATCTATTATTTTTAGCTATATAACAGCAATTTATTTTAACATTTCAAACACGCAATATGAACTTCCAAGAATTTAGTTATCATGTTGTAAAGTACATTTTATGGTCCTATAAATATGGTTGTGGCTGAATGTTGTCACTTCCTGCAGAGGCTCTTTTAGTGTACCTTGACCTTTTAGACAAGGTTTAAATAAATAATGAACTTTCTTGAAGATACAGCCATGATTGGTCTCATGGGAGAGAAAATAAAAGCAGAGTTAACATCTAAGTTTCTGCTGCCTGGGATAAGGTGTGTCTCACTGAACATTAACCTAACTTAGGTCAAACATACATAACCAGTTGGGTTACACATTTTCACAGTTTCTATCAATTCTATTTATATGCATCATTGTGCAATATATGCAGCTTGCCTTTTTATTTACAGGGAGTACTGTCTTTTGGATGAGACATTAAAATGACGCCCTGTCTGCCCCCCAGAGTGGATGGGAAAAATCCTATGGCAATACGTGAAGGAAAGCAGGGGAGTTCCCTCTATGTCCTGGCCTGTTTGTCCCTCAAACAGCATAACTAAAACATTATTTGCTTATTATCTTGTTGCTGTTTGTGGGACCTTGCTGTACACAAACTGGCTGCTATGTTTCTCTACACTGGAAGAGTAACTACTTGACTGTACAGCCAGCACTTTGGGAACACCTTAGGTTTAACAGTATAAAATCCATCACATTTCTACCTCTCTTTAGCTCTGAAGAAGAGTCATACGGACTCGAAACATTAAATGTACCTCTCCCCACAAATGCTGCCAGACCTGCTGAGTTTTTCCAGCATATTCTGCTTTTATTACCTTAGGCTGTGGGTTGTTCTGTAATTGAGAGTCCTTTATTTTTTATCATGTAGTGAAAAAAGTTGTTCAGTGACCTTACCACTTAATTCGCCACCCCTATTTGATATTAGCCTACAACATACTACAGACTACCTGTAATGTTTATTTAACAGGCAGATCGCTGGGTTATGAGTTGCAATGGCAGAAAATAACTTACTGGTTATTTAATCAACATGATTGAAATTAGTTGACAAAATCTAAATCTAGTTGATAAACAGTGGGGAGAATTTTCCCCATGTCGGGCGGGCCGTGCAGGAGCGGGCGTGGGTGGGCGCAGACCTGATCTCCGCTCGCGATCGGGTCCGCACCACCATTTTATGTGGGCTGGCGAATTAAAGCCCACCCAGCGTAGTTCATGATTGCTGAGGATAGCGGGAATGGTTGGGCAGCGGTGAGCGTACACAGACCGCTGGGTCCAATGGCGACCCGGCGGCCTGTTTAAATGAAGGCCTGGCAGCCTTTGCAAGGCTGCTCACAATGGCTGGGAGAAGAGCACATCAAGGGGGCAATTTGCCTGACGCAAGTCCAGAGGGTAGGCCATCGGGGCAGGCCAGGCCAGAGCGTAGGCCAATGGGGCAGTGAACCCCTCGTTTTTCTGACGAGTGCCTAGCTGCCCTCTTGGCAGCTCGGCGGGAGGTCCTTCTTCCGAGGGACAGGAGGCAGAGGTCCCCCCCACCTGACCAAACGTGTGTGGGAAGAGGTGGCCGAGAGTGTCAGCACCCATAATGTCCTGCTGCGCACATGAGTCCAGTGCCACAAAAGATTCAACGATCTCCTATGCTCGAGAAGGGTGAGTACCATGTTGCCTCAAGTCACTTAATGCAGCCGTCTCCCTTTCCCCCCGACCCCAGCAGCTCTGAGTACAGTAACGGCATTGAATCCTTCATGGCATGTATCCCTCACTCGGTGGGCCAGCAGAAATTGCCCATGCCCAGTTTACCCTGAGAGGGTTGAGCTAGGATGTGTTCTGCATTCACAGCATGTGTGACACTGACACCTAGAGTATAGAATGGGGGTGAAAGTCAAGGATCTGCACCTAGGCATTGTGCTAGTGTCCTGGGGCACAGCGGTGAGGGCACTTCACACTCGCTTGAGGTGCAGGCAGAGACAGAGAGTGCCCAGGGCACCGGCAGCTGGAGGACTGCTGGGAACCAGGTACATGCTCGGTCGGTGGCTGATGATGTGCCTCTGGAGTCGTCCGTGAGGCAGCGAACACTGGAAGTGCAGCAGGCTATGCGGGACGATCTGGCGGAGATACATAAGGCTATGCGTGGCATGGTGCCCGTGCTTGAGGAGTCCACGCGGAGCATCACCGATGCAATAAGGCTCATGGCTGAGCACCATGCTTCCGCCATGGAGAGAGTAGCGACTCTCGTGGAGAGGTTCCTCCTTGAGACCAATCAGGGCCTCCTGGGGTTGCACTTGGACCTGCAAGCTGTCACAGCGGCATTGACTGCGGCAGGTCAGTGCCAGTGTGGAAGATGCTTTGGGCACCAAGTATCCCAGCTTGGTGCCCATCCATCTGCGGCTAGCTGGGAGGTTTGAAGCGACCTCATGTCGGCGCAGCAGCTGCCTGTCGTCTCTGCGTGCTCCTCTCAGGGCGCTCCGGATGAGGGCAGCAGCTCCTCCGCCCCTCTGCCGATGACCGTGGCATCCGATGAGTCTGCGGCGATTGGGAAGAAGCCAGCTGTGGATCTGGCCACTCCCTCCCTGGCGGGGCCATCAAATGCTCCATGGGCCAGAGGACGTCTGCCAAGGTCATTGAGGCCAACAGGACAGCACAGTGAGCAGGCTGTCTCAGATGCCAGTGCCAGCGAGGGGTCAGCACCAAGACGTAGCACCTGTAAGCGTAAATTTAAGGCACCTTAGGTACACCACGGATTTCTCACCGGTGGTTTTATTTTGGCCCATAGTACTTTCTGGAAGACTTGGTGTGATGTCCAATACCGTTTTTATTTTGCTTTATGAAGTTACATTTGTTCACTCAATAAATTTTAACATGCTGCCATGCCTCAGGGTGATTCCTTACTTCTGCAAGTGGATGGGAAGCTATGATGTTGTGAGTGAGTTGTTTGACATTGAGCTTTATTGACAAGGGTCTTAGTTAATGTTAGTATCCAGGCAGATTTAGCACTCAGGTATCAAATGTGGAGCCTGCAACCCTGGCGTGTGTTGAAGGTCCATCTGTGTTGGGCTGGCTGAAGGTTCTTTGGATTAAAGCCTCCTGGGTGTCCCTTCCACCCTGGAGTATGTCAGGGTCAGTGTCTACCCCCTCAGCATTTCCCTGTGCATGCTCATCCTCGGACTCACTGCTGGACTCATCATGTGCATCCAGAGCAACTGTGTCTACGTCTTCCTCATCCACTGCATCACCTCTTTACGGTGCCAAATTGTGGAAAGCGCAGCATGCAACCACTATCAGCGACACATGATCTGGAGGGTACTGGAGTGCGCCCCCTAAGCGGTCCAGACATCGGAAACACATCTTGAGAAGACCGATAGTTCTCTCCATTACAGCCCTTGTGGAGGCATGGCTCCTATTGTACCACTGCTCAGCCTCTGTTCTTGGATGGCCGAGAGGTATCATGAGTCTCACAACGCTCAGGGGATAGCCCTTTTCACCCAGCAGCCATCCATCAAGCCGGGCTGGAGCACCCTGGACATGGGGGAAGCCAGCAATCACTGCAAAGCCTCTGGCTCGCTCTGTCTGGCTGGCCTCGTCCCAGTGGTAGTGGATGAAAGTCAAAGCATGCCTGAACAGAGCGTCTGTCACCTGCTTGACACAAGTGTGAACAGCTGTTTGGGAGACTCCACAGAGATCACCTGCCGACCCCTGGAAAGATACGGAGGCATAGAAGTTGAGGGCAGCTGTGACCATTAGAGCCACTGGCATGGGGTGTCCACCCACACAGTTTGTGGAGATCTCAGGGCCTATCATCTGACAGATGGAGGTGACTGTCTCCCTTGAGAGATGGAGCCTCCTTCAGCATTGCACCTCAGATATATTGAGGTAGCTGATTTGCTGCCTGTATACCCTGGCAGCAGGATATCAGGTGTCTTCTGCGGCCCTTCCGCCTTGTACTTACTGTTGGCCCTGCGCCCCTTGTGCCTGCGCCTCTCCTCTCAAAGGTGGCTCCCCTGGAGGCTAAATGTGGACCCCTGGCCTCCCCCCAACTTCTGGCCCTCCCTTCCTCCTTAGATGAGGTGCCTCCGGTGGTGAGCAGAACTCCCATTCCCAGGTTAAGGGAAGGCTTCCTGAAAGCCGCAGGCCCCAAAAATGATCTTTACTGTAGAGTCCTGACCAAGGCTTTTACTCCTGTCCAAGCAGCTGGTATAAGTTTTGAAGTATTCCTGCTCACACAGGCAAGTATCAGTTACTTTCACACTTATATATCGCGATGGCGTGCGGTGATGTTGGGACACATGTCCAACGTCACTGCGTGTCATTTTGCGCATTGGCGGGCCCTGCACGTCAACGGGAAAATTCTGCCCTGTGCTACAAACGTGAGGTTTTATAACGTTGCTATGTTTCGAGACTGTGTCTTTATTTGGGGTAAATTGGAGGAATGGGGTGGGGGGGGGGTTCATGTGACCTATTCTGGATTCTGCCTGACAACAAGCTCGGGTGGCTTGGTTGTTAAAGGTTGCAAGGTTGTCTTAATGGGAAGAAGGTGTGAGATATTCAGGCCTGTAAACAATGACCAGGGCACCTGTGCGAATGGTGGGTAGACTGTTTGGGCGGGTTTTTCTGGTCCTGCCAGCGGTGGGCACCATTGAGGGTGGGACGGGAAAATCCTGGCCTTAGTCTCCAAGTCCCAGGGAAGTACTAGGAATATCAGGTTTTGTAAATGGTTATACTTTAAAATGTCTATTTTATTCCAAGATAGAATTATTTGTGGGGGAGGGGAGGGTGTCCAGTGGTTAGCTAATTAGCACTTCTACATGGGTAGAAGGCCCATGTCATTCACGTTGCCATGGAGATGGGCTTTGAGAGGGGAAGAGCCGATTGGAAACCATTGTAGGATTGGGTTCAGATTTTTCTAAAGTATCTCTGATCCTTACAGAAAGGGTCACCTTGAAAGAATAAGAGAGAGAGAGATGGAGAGAAGCGAGATAGAGGCAGAATCAGCACATGGTTAAGCATGCAAGAATGTGGATGGGAGCCCACACTTGGATTGAAGAGACTATGTTTGTAAAACAAGACTGGAAGACTTGCCTAGCTTTGGCTTGAGGAAAGAATCTCCAATGCATCCCTCGCTGTAAAAGTTAGTTCTGGGATTAGGAGTTATCTGGCTGGGAAAGGAAAATAATGTAAGCAAGTCCTTAGGAGCTAAGAATTGCTTTGGACTCATTCTGAGAGAATAGAGTGCTACTTAAGGGTCAGAGTAAAGTATAACTGTGGAGGGAGATATTTGCTCATTGTAAATGTTAAATGAGAGATCTTTTCTGTAGTTAGAGTATAAGTTAGCTACTGAAATAGGGTTTCATCAATGTTGCTTTTAGTTTGTGTGTTGCAGTAAAAGTCTTAAAACTTGAAACCTTTGTTGTGTAATCCTTTCAGCCATTCATACCAGAAGTTCGAATTTCTTTTTAAAAGTAAACAGTCTCTACAAGGATTATAACAACAGATCATTTGTACTTACTGACCGAAAATGGTAGTTTGTGTGAATAGATCATGGAAACTGAGTTGATGAACTAATTGCTTTTTTTATTTTTGGAAGACTTCAGTCACATGGTTTGCTGTGTCCTTGTATAAGACACAAGTGCCACAATTCTAGAAGTGTTTAAATTGAGAAACAGAAGTGAAGGGCCAAGGTCCACAATCCAGGACACAATAAAGTGAAACGTAAAAAGTAAGGTGAAGTAGGTTGAGAAGTAGTGACTGGGCGATGCCAAAACTGAATATAAAAGTCGATAGATTGTAAGAAGGGAAGATTGAAGTAGGTGTGACAAGGAGTTCTGCAGATTTAACATAGACCAGGAATTTCCCCAGAGATGTTCCTGCTCCACTGCTGCAAATGTCTGTCACAAGGTCTCTGCTTCTTCTTGTGAAATTCCGGTAGGAATTTTCTAAGGAAATTCCTGACGTGGGTGACAGTGATAAATTTATATTTGACAATAAAATGTTTATTTTTATTAGCAATAGGTAAAAGGCCATTTGGCTTAACTTCCAGGTATTGTTTTGAGTGTAGAATTGATGCAATTCAGTTGTGGGGTGAGAGGGGGGGGGCACATGGGAGGTGGGGAGAGTGGAATTCTGGACAGAATGGACTGAATTTTAACTTTTGGATCCACTTGCAGTGGGGGAGGCCAGCAGCTTGTCAGAAGTCTGAAATACTGAAAGCTTGGCTCAGCCATGGCATTAGCATCACATTTCGAAGTTTCTACACCAATCGGAGTGGGTGGATATGATTGCGACCTGCACCTAACTGTTCAAACCTCAGGACTTAAAAGGATCCTGGCAAGTGACAGAATTAATCCAGCCTGCAGTTGTCAGGAGAGAGACAGCAACTCCACTGATTGTCATGATCTCCAGCTGAGGTTACCACTGGACAAGCCTGATCCCTGATCCTGCTTGGTTTGATCTTTAAGCTTTTTATGATATTGTTGTTTCTCCAGATCCCATTTCGAAAAGGTCTTTTCCACTTCTCTTTGAGCAGTGTCAATTATATTCTCCCCGTGGAGTTTCATAGTTCGTTCCAACCCTTAAACTCTTTTGCATAATCCATGAACTATATCATGCCACTCCTTTAAAGATTTTGAATGGTCTTTTGCAAACTGTCTACTTGCCTGGATTCCAACTGCTGTGTCTTGTATATTAGCACAGCAATCACTTGTAAATCAGTATCTCTGGTCATTGACTTTTTCAGGCCATTTTGCGCTTTCAGTCCTTTTCCTTGATAATACTTAGGCCAGGATTTTCCCTTCTGTGATTTGGGGGTGGGGCCCGCTTATCGAGGGGAAAATGGCATGGGATGATGTTGGGAGGAACCCCCGACATCATCCCGGTCCATTTAAATATTCAGGAAGGCGGGCGGACAGCAAAATCAGCTGTCCGCCCGCTAACCTGTCAATGGTCAATTAAGGCCATTGACAGGCTAATTAAAGTAATTAAAGACCTGCCCGGCCAACCTTAAGGCTGGTGGGCAGGCCAGGAGCCCCAGTGGGCTTCTGATTATTCATGAAACTTCATCCACTGGCGGGATGAAGTTTCATGTCCGTTTTGTAAAAAATTAATAAAGTTTATGTGTTTTTTATTAACATGTCCCATCTCGTGTGACATTGTCACATGAGGTGGACATGTTAATAATTTTTTAATGTTTCTATTTTTAAAGTTTTTTCCGCTGTCACAAATCTCCCTGAGGTAGCACTTTGCCTCAGGGAGAGTTTCGAGCGCACGTGCGAAAAAGCGCACTTTGACAGATGGGGAATCCCTCCCCTCCTTGCACAGGAAACACATAGTGCTTCCCGTTGGGGATGCCACAGGGCGGGCCTTAATTGGCCCGCCCACTTAAAATGGTGGCGGGCCCCGTTTCAGTGGCGGGGGTCGGCTGGCCGCCCACCGCCGAGCTGGTGGGGCCCGCCCATCATCCAAGGGCAAGATTCTGCCCTTAGTTTTCAATTCTGCAGGCACTTGAGTTGTTTTCATATTGTCAATTACTGAGGTTGATTTGTTAAGTTTGCTTCTGCAAGTTTATCATTTAGACATTTCAAGTCCTCAGTCAAGTATTCTACTTTCTGTGACTTATTCTCAATTGTTCCCGCCCATTTTCTTCTTTCATTAGCAAACTCCTCTTTTATACATGAAAGTTGATTTTCATCAGTTAATCAGGTTTTCCTTCAATTGCTTGTCATCTGCAATAAGAGTTTCATTTTTGGCCACAGTAGTTTTCTGAAATTTGCTAAAATCAACATGATCCACCACCTGGTGCAATACAGTCATCGCCATATTACTGTCTCCACTAGCCAAATCATTACCCAGAATAAAATCCACCCCTTCAATAGGTGATTTAGGAATAATCCCCACCGTAACAATTCCATTTACAAAATGACTTTGTAAGTTGACTTTACACAAAGACATAGGTTCATAAATTCCATTAATACCCCTTATCAATCCTTTTTCTTTCATAAAACTACCTGGAACACATATTGTATCATCAGCCACCATTAATGATTGATCTGCCCTGGATCTCTCAACATTTTAATCTGATTACTTATTTTGTTGGAGGAGTAAGGGAGCACTACCCCCTTTGACACAAAACATCCAGACCCTCTGTTAGCCTGACTCACTTCAACAGTAATCAAAGAAGAATTCTCTGGGCTATCCCGAACAATATTCCCCTCCGAGGGAACATGTTTCACATGTACTACTGCTACAATTTTAACAACCATTTCCTTTTCTGATGCAACCTTTCCTGAGGATTTCTTTGGCATTCCTACTACTGCAATACGTCTGCCATTTAATCTCCAGCAATCTGCTCTAATATGTCCCAACTTGTTACAATGGAAACACTTAGGCTTTCGAATATCACTACCACCCTCAGTACCTTCCTTTCTGGTCTGAGGAGAAATTTCCTGAGAATTCCCAATTGTTCCTTCTCTCCCCTGGCTACTTGCCTTCCTTTCACCTTCCCATCTTCTATCCTTCCTGGGTCTATGGGAATGATGGAAAAAGGGTTCAGATTTATGAACCAGTTCATAATCGTCAGCCATCTCTGCTGCCTGTCGAGCTGTTTTAATGCAAATTACAAAAGCTATCTTATACTCTAATGTTCACAGAAAGTACACAGTCCATGTAAACCAATAAGTGACCTGTGGTCAGATACACCACACTCTGAAACCAAGCGCTAGATGCCACCTCAACTAGATGCTATGGACCTCTCATCAACTCCCATCAGACTCTTGTCACCGTGAGCCAATCTGTCTCAACTGACACTTTCTCTCAGATGCCTTCCACAAGGGTTCACCTCCAGGTTTTGAACTTTCCTTCTGACGTTCCTCTTCCCTGGGTCACCACATGCATTCAAGCTGTCTTCCATGCACTCTCTCTCATCCACTCAGCCAACACCAGTACGCCATTGCTTTTCATGCCCATAGCAAAGAGTTACAGACCTTCAGTTGTCTGTTTGGACCTTCTTGCGTCTTGCAAGTTGTTCTCACTTTAAATCTGCTTTCTGCAGCTTTTATGTCTTTAAATCTGAAGCTTGGAGCCTTTCTCTCTGCCCCTCACTCTTACCTTCACTTAACAGGACTTTTTCGGGTTCCTGTCCTTCGTTTGATTAGAAGGTCTTCTTGGGATTTTTCCCTGTTTCTGTCCCACTCAGCCCAATTCTTCTACTTTTGTTTGCTTAACTTAGCTTACAGTCATAAAAACCCTCATTAGAGACGCAGACACCTTTTTAAAGTGAAACTAGTTCTCAATTTAACCTTTCTTAACACATAAAATCAAAAATGCAAACAAACTTAAACTTTAAAGCTAAAACTCATTCTTAATACCTACAAATACCAACATAACATACTTAAATTGTCTCTATTTCCTAACACTATCTCATCATGTATAATACCATGAAAGATCATTAATTATAAACTAAAAGTTTTTGGGTGGAATGATCCCAGATTTGCACTAAGTGCAGTTGCGGGCGGGATAAAGGATGTTTTATCCTCTGGCAGCAATGCTGGTTTTTCACACTGTATCATCCGAGTTCTGCCTCATTAATCATGCTTTCCCAGGAAACACGCCGTTTTGATGGCAGGTGGGCTCTCATTTGCCTGCCACGCCATAACCTCACTGCTTCCTCATGCTGAGTACCATATTTAAAGTGCAGCCGTGTGCACACCTCTCAGTGCTTCCAGCCCAGGACTGCTGCACAGAAGGCATGGCCTCGAAAGGCAAGAAGACTGCAGCCCTCCGATTCAGTAACGCATCCCTAAAACGTCTTTTGCATGCTGTGGAGGCCCGCCATGATGTCCTCTACCTCTGCTCTGGCCACAGGAGGTCCAGCAATCGCACCACTCTGGCTTGGTAGGCGATGGCAGTGGTGGTCAGTGCCAGTGCTGTACAGAAGAAGTTGGCCATCCAATGCAGAAAGAAGATGAATGCTCTCATCTGTGCTACCAGGGTAAGGCAATCATCTCATCACACTGAACTTACAAACTCAAGCCCATCACACATTCACTGGCATTTCACTCACTTCCAGCTCAAGGGACATCAACACTTACTCTCACACACACGCTCTTACATCTCCATCAGGCCTCATCTCCTCTGGAGACTGCCTCCTCAGCTCTCACCATCTTGAGGCCACTTGCACAGATCAACATGTGCCCCCACACACATCCTGGGATACCCTCCTTCCCCAGTACAGCCCTCACCCCTTCCTTTGCCTAAGGCCACTTCTCCCTTCCCCCAAGCAAGCCCTAGCCCTGCAGCTTTTGAAAAGCCATGCCCATCTTATGGCGGGTCTGGTAGGTAGATACTGGCCCGTAAGCCCCCACTAGAAGTGATGTGGCGCTGTCTGCAAATCCTGGCACTGATGACTGTGAGTGCTGACCGAAGCAAAGTAGGTAAAGAAACCTCAAAGTCCTGAGTGAAGTGCAGCTCACCAGGTGCATGTTGCTTATGTATAGTTGTGAAACACATCGGCGTGATTATCCAGCGTGGGGTGATGATTCCAGAGAGCTGGGCTTATAATGATATGTCGCTGTATTACAATGATGTCCGTAGGTGGGAAACATGGCCTGCCATTGAGGGGCAGAGCGGATGGTTGCAAACTGGTTTCATGACGTTGTGAAACCAATTTTTGGCCTTCTCGCCATATTGTCCACTCACGCCGTCAAACACGCCCGACGCCAACGGGCATGAAAAATTCCGCCCTTTGTGTCTGCACTCATTTCTGTTGTGTAATACTGCCTTCCAATAGGTCATACTTTTACCATCACATTTTCTGCCAAACTTTGTTGATTATATCAAATTAAGATATAAGTAAATTGGAATTGAAGAAGCAGGGAACGTAAGCATCAAATGTGAGAAACTACTGAGAACTGATAAAAAGAACCAGAAACACCTTTTGGATAAAATGTCTTTGCCCCTATTTTCTCAGTAACTGAATTTTTCATGTACAAAGTCTGTCCACCATCTACAAGGCACAAGTCAGGAGTGTGATGGGATACTCTCCACTTGTCTGCAACTCCAACATCACTCAAGAACCTTGACACCAACTAGGACAATGCAGTCTGCTTGACTGGCCCCCATTCACCACCTTAAACATTCACTCCCTTCATCACTGACACACAGTATCAGCGGTATGTACCAGCCATAAGACGCACTAAAGCATCTTGCCAAGGCTCCTTCAAAAGCACCTTCCAAACCCACAACCTCTACCACATAGAAGAATAGGAACTGCAGACCCAATCTAAAAGTTCCTCTCCAAGTCACAAACTATTCTGACCTGGAAATATATCAGCATCCCTTCATTGTCGCTGGGTCAAAATCCTGGGAAACCCTCCCTAACAGCATTTAGCAGGTATACCTACATCACAAGCAGCTCAAGAAGGTGACTCACCACTACCTTCTCAAGGGCAATTAGGGATGGGCAATAAATGCTAGCCTTGCCAGGAATCCCTACATTCCATGAATAAATGAAAAAACGTTGCTGAAAATATATTATTTTAACACAGGGTCACAGTGTCAGTGGGGTTAAAAACATCTAGTGAAACTGGGTGCAGTGTTATTGAAAAGTGTCAGCAATGATAGTTTAACAAAACTTTAGCAATAACAAATTGCAAATTGCTTGACAAGGCTACATATACTCACAGACAGCTCTATTTTTATACATCTTTGCATGAAGCATTACACATGTTGGAATAGTTTTTTTGTCCAAAATAAAAATTTGATGGTACTGTCTTTCTTCATGCCTGTTATTTTTGCTAGGTCATTTGGATTGTTTCTCAATAATGCTTCCTCACCTTTGTTTATGACAGTTAATAGTTTTAAAGGTTTTACAAAACTGCACTGTGATATTAGTAACTGGCAGCAATATTCCTTGTAGTTACCAAGTACAGTTATTAAGTACAATACGCAAACTCGACTCTCTGCTGTACCAGATTACTGTAAAGTGCCAGTCTCTGGTGTTGTGGTATATTGCTCCACTTCACACAGCTCTACTTTTTTTGCTTCATTCTATACTTACATAAAAGGCAAACTCCAAATTGTGGCAAAAAATATCTTGCCCTGTATGCAAGAATAGACAATATAAATCCTTCACTACACAAAATGTAGACAAAATACACAAGTAAACTGGCAGGCATTGAAAGAAAAGGAAATTGGAGCCTTTTCAGTGCGCTAATGAAAGGAATAGAAATCACTAACCAGTGTTAGACTTAAAAAGCTGTTAACAGGCATAATTATCCAGTTCATTTTTTCAACATTTTAAGGAAATTTTAATATTGTTCTTTTTATAATAATGTATGACAAAGATTTTCCTCCAATCCAACAAAAAGAAATGATGCAGCAGCTGGCTTCAAATGTTTAATTATGGCACAATGGAAAGCATGATTTACAATGTTTTTTTTTTGATTCAGAAAATTTCAAAATAACGTTTACATTTCTACTTAATGTTTATAGAAATTCTCAGTCATACTTGAAGAAAGGATTAATATCCAAGACGACTTTACAAAGGGTAAACAACATATTTTATAGAGTATTTTTGAACTTATATAACTTTCCCATTGAAAATGTTGTGGCATTTCATTTTCCATATGTTCTCAGATTAACCAATAAATATACACAATATTGAATAAATGCTCTGGTAATTAGTTATTCTTATTAGAGAATGAAGCAGCATTAACTTAGTTTTTTCAGCTAGTTTTTTTCTTGCATTGTCAACAACCAGCAGCAAAATCTGAAGATTTCTTCCTGTTTAAATTAAAGATTTTTCCAGACAAAAAGCCTGGAAACTGTTGAGGGTGAAATTGTAATGCTTGCATTATTTGTACGGTAATGAAAAGAATGTGAAGTAGAATACATTTTCTACCTATACATTGCATTGTATTAGATTGCAATCGAGGCTAAGAGGCTTCTCTGCGCCACTGTAGTGGAGATAGACTTGTTAATGTCAGGATGATGTCACTAAGAAGGAAGTGAACCATATTCAAAGGTTCTGTAGAGTAAAGCTTTAAAATACCAAAATCTTTGTAAAATGATATTGCTAGAATTGTACTTAGCTAAGGACACGCAACATGAGAAGGGAGAACCTGCAGAGATGTTAGGTAAACAGTCCAATACAATGACTATGGTCCCCATCAATTTATTGTTACAGTTACCTAGTATTGGCTGAAGAACAGAGCATTAGGAAGCTATGCTTAGCATTCTGTTAGAGTTCTGAAGCAGCTTTTCTGAAGTGTTAGAAACATAGAAACATAGAAAATAGGAGCAGGAATAGGCCATTTTGTCCTTGGAGCCTGCTCCGCCATTCAATATGATCATGGCTGATCCTGTATCTCAACGCCGTACTCCTGTGCTTTCCCCCACTTTGACACCTTTAGAGTCCAGAAATCTATCTGTATCCTTCTTAAATACATTTAGTGATTTGGCTTCCACAGCCCTCTGTGATAGAGAATTCCATAGGTGCACCACCCTCTGAGTGAAGAAGTTTCTCCTCGTCTCAGTCCTAAATGGCCCACTCCATACCCTGAGACTGTGACCCCTTGTTCTAAAGCCCCCAGCCAGAGGAAACATCATCCCTGCATCCAGTCTGTCCACCCCTGTCAGAATTTTATGTTTCAATAAGATCTCTCATTCTTCCAAATTCCACTGAATACAGGCCTAGTTGGCCCAGCCTCTACTCATATGACAATCCTGCTATCCCAGGAATCAGTCTTGTGAATCTTTGCTGCACTCCCTCTATGGCAAGTATATGCTAACTTACGTAAGGAGAACAAAACTGCACTCCAGGTGTAGTCTCACCAAGGCCCTGTACAGCTGCAGTAAGACATCCTTGCACCTATACTCAAGTCCTCTCGCAATGAAGGCCAACATACCATTTTCCTTCTTAACTGCTTATTGTACCTGCATGCTTGCTTACAGTGACTGGTGTACAAGGACACCCCAGTCCCTTTGTACATCAATATTTTCCAATCTACCAGCATTTAACTAATACTCTGCCATTCTGTTTTTCCTACTGAAGTTCACAAGTATCCGCGATAAACTGCATCTGCCATGTATTTGACCACTCACTTAACCTGTCTAAGTCGCCTTGAAGTCTCTTAACATCCTCCTCACCACTCACATTCCCACCAAGCTTTGTGTCGTCAGCAAACTCAGAACTATTATATTTGGTTCCCTCATCCAAATCATTGATATATATCGTGAACAGCTGGTGCCCAAGCACTGATCCCTGTGGTACTCGAATAGTCACCACCTGTCACTCCGAAAAAGAACCATTTATTCCGACTACAACAAAAAACAAAAAATGCTGGAAAAACTCAGCAGGCCTGACAGCATCTGTGGTGAGCAAGACAAAGTTAATGTTTCGAGTCCATATGACTCTTCAGAGCAGGAGGGAAGTAGAAATGTGGTGAAATATATACTGTTTAAGGGGAGTGGGTGGGGTGGGTACAGATGAAGCTGGATAGAAGGCCAGCGATAGGTGGAGGCAAAGGAGAGATTGTTAAAGATGTCATAAGCAAAAGGTCAAAGAGTTGCTAATAGTGGTAGTTCTG
This sequence comes from Cetorhinus maximus, assembly GCF_964194155.1. Lineage (NCBI taxonomy): Eukaryota > Metazoa > Chordata > Chondrichthyes > Lamniformes > Cetorhinidae > Cetorhinus > Cetorhinus maximus. The sequence goes on along the minus strand of NC_135879.1, from coordinate 92,814,692 downwards.
GCCAAAGGAGCTGCTAATGGTGACATTAAGAGTGGAAAGCAGAATGTGATAATGGAAGGACCTGGGTAAGCACTCTGGAAAGTGACAGATGGCCCTAGTCGGGGTGGGGTGGGGGAGGGGACGGTGGTGGGAAAAAAGATCAAAAAGGCTAAAAGCTGGTGGTAAAACAATGAATAAAATGGAAATAAATTTTAAAAATAATAATAATGAAAATAAGTAGGGGAAAATTAAAAAAAAACATGAATAAAAAAAAAGGCAGGGGGTGTGGGGATCAGAAAGGGGTGGGGATGGAGGAGACAGTTCATGGTCTGAAGTTGTTGAACTCAATTTTAAGTCCGGAAGGCTCTAAAGTGCCTAATCAGAAGATGAAGTGCTGTTCCTCCAGTTTGCGTTGAGCTTCACTGGAACATTGCAGCAGGCCAAGGATGGACATGTGGGGCATGAGAGCAGGGTGGTGTGTTGAAATGGCAAGCGACAGGAAGGTCTGGGTCTGCGTTTGGTCTCTCCAATGTAGAGGAGACTGCATTTGGAGCAGCGAATGCAGTAGACCAAATTGAAGGAGGTGCAAGTGAAGGAGAGGGGAAGTAAAGGGGCAGATGTTGCACCTTCTGCGGTTGCATGGGAAGGTGCCGTGGGAAGGGGATGAGGTGTTCGGGGTGATGGAGGAGTGGACCAGGGTGCCCGGAGGGAATGGTCCCTGTGGAATGCTAACAGTGGGGGTGAAGGGAAGACGTGTTTGGTTTTGGCATCATGCTGGAGTTGGCGGAAATGGCAGAGGATGATCCTTTGAATGCGGAGGCTGGTGGGGTGAAATGTGAGGATGAGGGGGATCCTATCATGGTTCTGGGAGGGAGAGGAAGGTGTGAGGGCAGACGTGCAGGAGATGGGTCAGAAATGGGGAGGGCCCTGTCAATCAAGAAAAGAGTTGTGGGAGGGGGCCTGAGTAGGAATGGAACAAGGAATGTTCCCCATACTCCAGAAAGAGACAGGAATACCTGGGACCCATGTGGGTACCCATAGCCACACCTTTTATTTGGAGGAAGTGAGACAAGTTTAAGGAGAAATTGTTCAGTGAGAGAACAAGTTCAGCCAGATGGAGGAGAGTGGTGGTGGATGGGGATTGTTCGGGCCTTTGTTCAAGGAAAAAGCAGAGAGCCCTCAGACCATCCTGGCGGGGGATGGAGTTGTAGAGGGATTGGACGCCCATGGTGAAGAGGAGGCGGTTAGGGCCAAGGAACTGGAAATTGTTGATATGATGTAGGGCATCAGATGAATTGTGGATATAGGTGGGAAGAGACGGAACAAGGGGATAAAGAACAGAGTCAATATAGGAAGAAGTGAGTTCCGTGGGGCAGGAACAGGTTGACACGGTCGGTCTACCGGGACAGTCCTGTTTGTGGATTTTGGGGAGGAGGTAGAAGCGGGCTGTCTGAGTTTGGGAGACTATGAGATTGGAAGCTGTGGAGGGAAGGTCTTCAGAGGGAATGAGGTCAGTGACAATCCTGGAAACAATGGCTTGATGTTCGGTGGTGGGGTCATGGTCCAAGCGGAGGTAGGAGCAAGTGTCGAGAGTTGGTGTTCAGCCTCTGCGAGGTAGAGATCAGTACACCAGACAACAACAGCATCACCCTTGTCGTCAGGTTTGATAACAAAGTCAGGGTTGGACCTGAGAGAATGGAGTGCGGCGAGTTCAGAAGAAGACAGGTTAGAGTGGGTGAGAGGAGCAGAGAAATTTAGAAGGCCGATGTCACGCCAACAGTTCTCAATGAAAAGATCAAGATCAGGTAAGAGGCCAGAGGGAGGGGTCCAGGTGGAGGGAGAATACTGGAGGCAGGTGAAAGGATCTGTTGAACGGGGGAGGACTCCTGCCCAAAGAAGTGAGCATGGAGACGAAGGTGGTGGAAGAAGGGTTCAGCATCGTGCCGAGCCTGGAATTCATTGAGGTGAAGGTGTAAGGGTATGAAACTGAGTCCTTTGCTGAGTACTGAATGTTCAGCATCAGAGAGGGGAAGGTCAGGGGGTATAGTGAATACACGGCAAGGGCTGGGGTTAGAAGATGGGATGGGGTCAGAGGGATGGGAAGGGGTGGAGGGTCCTGGATGGGTGTCAAGATAGGAAGAAATGAGTTCCGTTGGGCAGGAACAGGCTGACACAATCAGTCTACCGGGACAGTCCTGTTTCTGGATTTTGGGGAGGAGGTAGAAGTGGGCCATCCGAGGTTGGGAGACTATGAGGTTGGATGCTGTGGAGGAAAGATCTCCAGAGGAGATGAGGTCAGTGACAGCCCTAGAAACAATGGCTTGATGTTCAGTGGTGTGGTCATGGTCCAGGGGGAGGTAGGAGGAAGTGTCTGAGAGTTGGTGCTCAGCCATTTATTCCTACTCTGTTTCCTGTCTGCTAACCAATTCTCAATCTGTGCCAGTATATTACCCCCAATCCCATGTGCTTTAATTTTACACACTAACTTCTTATGTGGGATTTTATCAAAATCTTTCTGAAGATCCAAATACACCACATCCACTTGTTCTCCCTTACCTATTCTACTAGTTATGTCCTTAAAAAACTCCAGCAGGTTTGTCAAACATGATTACCCTTTCACAAATCCATGCTGACTTTGTCTAATCCTGTTGATATTTTCTAAGTGTCCTGTTATCACATCCTTTAAAATAGATGTTGCATTTTCCCTACTACTGTCTACAACTCAGTCTGTAATTTGCTCTTTTCTCCCTCCCTCCTTTTTTAAACAGTGGGGTTACATTTGCCACCCTCCAATCTGCTGGGACTGTTCTAGAATCTACAGAATTTTTGAAGATGACAACCAACGCATCCACTAATTCCATGCCCACCTCCTTTAATACTGTGGGATGTAGATTATCGGGCCCTGGGGATTTATCGGCTTTTAGTCCCATTACTTTCTCCAGCACTATTGTTTTAGTAATACTAATTTCCTTTAGTTCATCCTTCTCTCTAGACCCTTGGTTCCCTAGTATTTCTGGAGAGTTATTTGTGTCTTCCTCCATGAAGACAGAACTAAAGTAAAAACAGAATTACCTGGAAAAACTCAGCAGGTCTGGCAGCATCGGTGGAGAAGAAAAGAGTCGACGTTTCGGGTCCACATGACCCTTCAATAGAACTGAAGTATAGTTAGGAGAGGGGTGAAATATAAGCTGGTTTAAGGTGGGGGGCGGGGGGGAGAGAAGTTGAGGGTGGGGTGGTTGTAGGGACAAGCAAGCAGTGATAGGAGCAGATAATCAAAAGATGTCACAGACAAAAGGATCAAAGAGGTGTTGAAGGTGGTGATATTATCTAAGAAAAATGCTAATTAAGAATGGATGGCAGGACACTCAAGGTACAGCTCTAGTGGGGGTGGGGTGGAAAGATTGACAAGGTATTAGTTGTAGATTTAAAAATAATGGAAATAGGTGGGAAAAGAAAAATCTATATAAATTATTGAAAACAAAAAAAAAAAGTGAGGGGGAGGAAACGGGGTGGGGATGGGGGGAGGGGGAGTTTAAGATCTAAAGTTGTTGAATTCAATATTCAGCCCGGAAGGCTGTAAAGCGCCTAGTCGGAAGATGAGGTGCTGTTCCTCCAGTTTGCGTTGGGCTTCACTGGAACAATGCAGCAAGCCAAGGACAGACATGTGGGCAAGAGAGCAGGGTGGTGTGTTAAAATGGCAAGCGACAGGGAGGTTTGGGTCTTTCTTGTGGACAGACCGCAGGTGTTCTGCAAAGCGGTCGCCCAGTTTGCGTTTGGTCTCTCCAATGTAGAGGAGACCGCATTGGGAGCAACGAATGCAGCAGACTAAGTTAGGGGAAATGCAAGTGAAATGCTGCTTCACTTGAAAGGAGTGTTTGGGCCCTCGGACGGTGAGGAGAGAGGAAGTGAAGGGGCAGGTGTTGCATCTTCTCCGTGGGCATGGGGAGGTGACATAGGTGGGGGTTGAGGAGTAGTGGGTGATGGAGGAGTGGACCAGGGTGTCCCGGAAGGAACGATCCCTACGGAATGCGGCCGGGGGGGTGAAGGGAAGATGTGTTTGGTGGTGGCATCATGCTGAAGTTGGCGGAAATGGCGGAGGATGATCCTTTGAATGCGGAGGCTGGTGGGGTGATAAGTGATGACAAGGGGGACCCTATCATGTTTCTGGGAGGGAGGAGAAGGCGTGAGGGTGGATGCGCGGGAGATGGGCCGGACACGGTTGAGGGCCCTGTCAACGACCGTGGGTGGAAAACCTCGGTTAAGGAAGAAGGAGGACATGTCAGAGGAACTGTTTTTGAAGGTAGCGTCATCAGAACAGATGCGACGGAGGCGAAGGAACTGAGAGAATGGGATGGAGTCCTTACAGGAAGCGAGGTGTGAGGAGCTGTAGTCGAGGTAGCTGTGGGAGTCGGTAGGCTTGTAATGGATATTGGTGGATAGTCTATCATCAGAAATTGAGACAGAGAGGTCAAGGAAGGGAAGAGAAGTGTCAGAGACGGACCATGTGAAAATGATGGAGGGGTGGAAATTGGAAGCAAAATTAATAAAATTTTCCAGGTCCCGACAAGAGCATGAAGCAGCACCGAAGTAATCATCGATGTACCGGAGAAAGAGTTGTGGGAGGGGGCCGGAGTAGGACTGGAACAAGGAATGTTCCACATACCCCATAAAGAGACAGGCATAGCTGGGGCCCATGCGGGTACCCATAGCCACACCTTTTATTTGGAGGAAGAGAGGAGTTAAAGGAGAAATTGTTCAGTGTGAGAGCAAGTTCAGCCAGACGGAGGAGAGTAGTGGTGGATGGGGATTGCTGGGGCCTCTGTTCAAGGAAGAAGCTAAGGGCCCTCAGACCATCCTGGTGGGGGATGGAGGTGTAGAGGGATTGGACATCCATGGTGAAGAGGAAGCGGTTGGGGCCAGGGAACTGGAAATTGTTGGTGTGACGTAAGGTGTCAGAGGAATCACGGATGTAGGTGGGAAGGGACTGGACAAGGGGAGAGAGAAGGGAGTCAAGATAACGAGAAATGAGTTCCGTGGGGCAGGAACAGGCTGACACGATCGGTCTGCCAGGAGAGTTCCGTTTGTGGATTTTGAGTAGGAGGTAGAAGCGGGCCGTCCGAGGTAGTTGTTTAATTGCTCTGCCATTTCCTTGTCCTCTATTATGAATTCTTCCATTTCAGACTGTAAGGGATCTACATTTGTCTTCATTAATCTTTTTCTTTTTACAGACTTATAGAAGTTTTTATAGTCCTTTTTTATGTTCCTTTCAAGTTTACTCTCATACTCTATTTTTCCCCTCTTAACCAATCTCTTGGTCCTCCTTTGCTGAGCTCTAAACTGCTTCCAATCCTCAGGCTTGCTAATTTTTCCAGCAACATTATATGACTTATCTTTGGATCGAATACTATCCTTAATTTCTTTTGTTGGCCATGGATGGGCCACTTTTACTATTGTGTTTTTGCACCAGACTTTAATGCCAGGAGTATTACAGGTAAAACGGATGAGTTAAGGGTGAGGATTGACATGTGGAATTGTGATATAGTAGCTATCGCTGAGACTGTGGTTGAGGGAAGGGCAGGATTGGAAGCTCAACATTCCGGGATATAGAATCTTCAGGATCTGGCCAAGGTAGATTGGGAACTGTTACATGTGGGGAAATCTACAAAGGAGCAGTGGGGTGTTCAAAAAGGAAATGGGGAAGGTATAGGCTCAACATGTTCCCTCTAGGGTGAAAGGAAGGAGGAACAAGCCCAGAGAACCATGGATGACCAGAGATATTCAGGTTACGATGAGAAGGAAAAGAGAGGTTTTTAGCAGGGGCAAGGGAAGCAAATCAGCAGAGGCATTAGTGGAGTACAGAAAGTGCAGGGTGGAGCTTAAGAAAGGAATTAGGAGAGCAAAGAGGGGATATGAGAAAGCTGTGGCTGGTAAAAGTAGGGAAAATCCCAAGATATTCTATAAGTATATCAATGGGAAGAGGATAACCAGGGAAAGAGTATGGCCCATAAGGAACCAAGGGGGCAGTCTATGGGTGGAGCCAGAGGACATCGCTAGAGTGTTGAATGAATACTTCACATCCGTCTTCACCCAAGAGAATGAGGATGAAGGTATCAAACTCTGGGAGAGAGACTGCAAGGTTCTTAAGCAAATTGATATAGGGAGTGACAAGGTATTGGAGGTGTTGGCAGGCTTAAAAGTGGACAAATCTCCAGGTCCAGATGATCTGTGTCCCAGACTGCTGAGGGAGGCAAGGCAGGAGATCGCAGGGGCTCTGACCCAAAAGTTAAATCCTCTCTGGCCACGGGGGAGGTGCCAGAGGACTGGAGAACAGCAAATGTAGTTCTGCTATTTAAGAAGGGTTGTAGAGATAAGCCAGGGAACTACAGGCCAGTGAGTCTCACGTCAGTGGTAGGGAAACTATTGGAGAAAGTTCTGAAGGAGAGTATTTATCTCCACTTGGAGAGGCAAGGTTTGATCAGGGATAGTCAGCATGGCTTTGTCAGAGGGAGGTCATGCCTAACAAATTTGATTGAATTTTTTGAGGAGGTGACCAGGTGTGTAGATGAGGGTAGTGCAGTTGATGTAGTTTATATGGATTTCAGCAAAGCCTTTGGCAAGATCCCACATGGGAGACTTATAAAGAAGGCAAATGCACATGGGATACAGGGTAATTTGAAAAGGTGGATTCAAAATTGGCTTAGTTGTAGGAAGCAGAGGGTGTTCACAGAAGGATGCTTTAGTGACTGGAAGCCCGTGTCCAGTGGCGTAACACAGGGATCTGTGCTGGGTCCTCTATTATTTGTCATTTATATAAACAACATAGATGACTATGTGGGGGGTAGGATTAATAAGTTTGCGGATGACACAAAGATTGGCCGGGTGGTTAACAGTGAGGTTGAGTGTCTTGGGCTACAGGAAGATATAGACAGGATAGTCAAATGGGCAGATAAGTGGCAGATCGAATTTAACCCTGAAAAGTGTGAGGTGATACACTTTGGAAGGAGTAATTTGACAAGGAAGTATTCAATGAATGGCATGACACTAGGAAGTCCTGAGGAACAAAGGGACCTTAGCGTGTGTGTCCATAGATCTCTGAAGGCAGAGGGGCACGTCAGTGGGGTGGTGAAAAAGGCATATAGGACACTTGCCTTTATCAATCAAGGCATAGATTACAAAAGTAGGGAGGTCATGTTGGTGTTGTATAGAACCTTGGTGAGGCCACAGCTGGAGTACTGTGTGCAGTTCTGGTCACCACATTATAGGAAGGATGTGATTGCACTGGAGGGGATGCAAAGGAGATGCACCAGGATATTGCCTGGGATGAAACATTTAAGTTATGAAGAGAGGTTGGATAGACTTGGGTTGTTTTCGTTGGAGCAGAGAAGACTGAGGGGCAACCTGATCAAGGAGTACAAGATTATGAGGGGCATGGACAGGGGGGGATAGGGAGCAGCTGTTCCCCTTAGTTGAAGGGTCAGTCACAAGGGGGCATAAGTTCAATGTGAGGGGCAAGATGTTTAGGGGGGATGTGAGGAAAAACTTTTTCACCAGAGGGTGGTGACGGTCTGGAATGCATTGCCTGGGAGGGTGGTGGAGGCGGGTTGCCTCACATCCTTTAAAAAGTACCTGGATGAGCACTTAGCATGTCATAACATTCAAGGCTATGGGCCAAGTGCTGGAAATGGGATTAGGTAGGTAGGTCAGGTGCTTCTCACGTGTTGGTGCAGACTCGATGGGCCGAAGGGCCTCTTCTGCACTGTGATTCTGTGAAAAGAGTGTATAACTGTTGCAATGCATACATTAGTTCCTTAAATATTAGCCATTTTCTATCCACCATTATGCCTTTTCATGAAGTTTCCCAATCTATCTTAGCCAACTCACACCTTATATCTTCATAGTTTCATTTGTTAAGATTTGGGACCCTAGTTTCAGGTTTGACTACTTCACTTTCCATCCTAATGAAGAATTCTATCATGTTATGGTTACTATTCCCTAAAGGACCCACACAAGAAGATTATTAATTAACCCCTTCTCATTGCACAATACCAAATCCAGGCTAGCCTGTTTCCTCGTTGGTTCCTTGACATGCTAGTCTAAAAAAACATCTTGTACATACTCCAGGAACACATCTGCCACAGTATTATTGCTAATTTGGTTTGCCCAGTCTTTATATAAATTAAAGTCACCCATGATTACTGTAGCACCCTTGTTCCATGCATCTCTAATTTCCTGTTTAATGCTGTCCCCTATCTTATCACTACTGTTTGGAAGTCTATAGACAACTCCCACTGATGTTTTCTGCCCCTTGTTGCTTCTTACCCCAACCAGACTGATACCTGTATATCTAGATTTTCTGAACCAATATCCTCTCTCACTATTGCACTGATTTCATCCTTAACTAGCAAAGCCACACCACCTCCTTTTCCTTTTTGCCTGTCCATCCTAAATATCTAGTACCCTTGGATATTCAGTTCCCAGACTTGGTCACCTTGCAGCCATGAATCCGTAATCACAATCATATTGTACCCATTTACATCTATTTGCGCTGTTACTTCATCTACCTTATTGCGAATGCTCCATGCATTCAAATACAGTGCCTTTAGATTTGTTTTTTAAACATTTTTACACATCTTTTATTGTACTATGGCCCTATTTGCTGCTAGCCTTGTTTCCTCTGCGTTCCCCTTTTGCTTTCTACTTCTCTGTCTTTCATTCTATCTTTGTGTTCCTCTCTTATATCTCCCCACTCAGATTCCCATCACCCTGCCAATCTAGTTTCAAGCCTCTCCCACACGACTAGCAAATACCCCTGCGAGGACATTGGTCCTGGTCCTGCTGGGGTGCAACCCATCCAGCTTATATAGGTCCCATCTTCCCCAGAATCGGTACCAATGCCTCAGGAATCTAAATCCTCCCTGCTGCACCATCCCTCTAGCCACGCATTCATGTGGTCTATTCTCCTATTCCTGATCTTGCTAGCACGTGGTACTGAGAGTAATCCTGTGATTACTACCTTTGAGGTCCTGCTTTTTAATTTATTTCCTAGCTCCCTATATTCTGCTTTCAGGACCTCATCCCTCTTTTTACCTATGTTGTTGGTACCGATATGGACCACAACCTCTGGCTGTTCACCCTCCACCTACAGAATGTCCTGCAGCTGCTCAGTGACATCCTTGACCCTAGCACCAGGGAGGCAACATACCATTCTGATGTCACATCTGTGGCCGCAGAAACATCTATCTGTTCCCCTTACGATAGAATCCCCGATCACTATTGCTCTCCCACTCTTTTCCGTTACTCTTTGTGCAGCTGAGCCACTCGTGGTGCCACAGACTTAGCTCTTGCTGCATTCCCCTGAGAAATCATCTCTCCCAGCAGTATCCAAAACAGAAAATCTGTTAGAGAGGGGTTTGGACCCAGGCAACTCCTGCACTACCTGTCTAGTGTTTTTACTCTGTCTGGTGGTCACCCATTCCTTTTCTGCCGGTGAACTCTTTACCTGCTGTGTGACCACCTCACTGTACATGCTATCCATGAAGATCTCATCCTTGCGGATGCTCCACAGTGACTCCAAGTACAGCCCCAGCTCCAAAACATGGATTTCGAGTAGCTGCAGCTGGAGACACTTAATGCACAGATGGTCGCCCTGGACACTGGAAGTGACTCTAACTTCCCACATCGCACAGGAGGGGCATTCCACTTGGCCGAGCTGCCCTGCCATGGCTTACTCTGATATTACTCCCTTTACTTTATTTTCCCTAGCTTAGAGAATATTAAGGACAGAAAAAATACTTACCAGTTCCTACTTGCCAAGGCCACAGCTCTTCTTACTGAGGAAAGGTAGAAAATGAAAGGATCACCTCCTTCCCTCTTCACCAAAGTCCCTCTCTCACCAAACTCCAACTGCAGCACTCAAATGCAGGCCAACTCGGCACTCCAGTGCAGACAAAATCAGCACTGTAGATGGTTTGCTTTTATGTTGTCTGAATCTAGCTTCTGAAAACCTGTTTAAGCCAGCTAACTAATTTACTAGCTGTAGCTGCAAGCAGAGCCTGTATAACCCCTGTTTTAAAGCTGGACTAAAGCTCACCTTCTCCCAAACAAAACAACAACTTTTAGTTAGTTGCTAATTTAAAGCAAGATTAGACTTTAAATAAAAATTAACCCTTAGAAGTCCCTCTCTCACCAAACTCCAACTGAAGCACTCTAATGCAGCCCAAAGCAGCATTCCAGTGCAGACAACGGTAGATCAAATAGTGTATTGCAATAGCGACTCTTCTCCCAACCCCACCTCACCCTTAGGTCTCAGGAATCATGATTGTCCACTGCGTACTACATAACTTTGCTCCAAAAAGGCCTCAGTGTAGATCAAGAGGAACAGAATCCTGAAGCCATACTGGATCAGAAAGGCAACAGTGACAAGAAGGCTGATGCTGAAACAGCAATGTAAGACTGGTTCACCAGGCATCAGTACAAGATATATTCCAATAAGCGTCTGAACATCACTTTTTGTGCAAATTCTAGTGCATATCTACAAAATAAACTGCCCATAAAACTTCTGCTTGCTGAACCTTTTCATTGTTGCTCAGTGAAAAAGACACAGAAATACTCAACACAATGTTCAAATCAAATATGGTGCATTTCTTTAAATTATATGGTGTGTAAATGTCATCAACCCATTTTGGAATGGTGCTGTTTCATGTGCTGTGGTTTTTTTTTTGATGTGTGAAACTTAAACCTACCCCTTCTCAATAATCTCCTTGTGGAAAAGGGGATGAGTGCTGGATGTGGGTCTGACTAATAGCTGTGTAAGTCAGTCATGTCCTGCTCACTTTCTGATGAATCTAACGTAATTTCTGTTGGGCCAAATGGGGCTTTTCTTTGAGAGACTTATCCAATTCCAGACACATGCCTTCCATTGGGCACTCCCTAAGAATGCAGGCTGCAGAGGCAAATGTTTGCTCGGGAACACTGACTGTGGCAGCAAGCCGTTCTTCAATTTTAAGAAAACAGAACGTTAGTATGCTGCCTTTATTCTGACTACTTCTTCCATGAATAATGTCTGCTGTTATTGAGGAAGAAAAAAAAAACTTGCACTTATACTGCACCTTTCACAACCTTAGGATGTTCCAAAGTATTTATAAACTGAAGTCACTGTTGTAATGTAGAGAAATGTGCCAGCACCCAGGTAATGTATAGCAATGCCCAACAAATCACTCAGTTATTTGTTTTAGTTATGGTGGTTAAGAGATCAATGTTGACCAAGACACCAGGAATACTCTTGCTGTTCTTCAAATATTGTAATAGAATCTTTTCTGTTCATTTGAGAGAGAAGGCAGAGATTTTGACAGGGCAGCACTATCCCTGTACTGTACTGAAGCATCAGCTTTGGCTATGTGTGCTCAAGTTCTGGATCAGGGTGTAAACAAATGACCTTCTGACTCAGGGGCGTGAGTACTACAACAGAGGCATGGCTGACCCTAGTCCAAGTGTGCCTGACAGTCTCTAATTGGGACATTACATGTTATTCGCCTTCAGCTTCACAGTTCCCCAATTCCTCAATGCTGCTGTCTCAGAAGAGCGATCTTTTTAAAAAGGTGAAGTGTTAAAATTTCTGGTGGTCCTATACGAGCGTAAATTTATTATAGATTTTATGCTATCTTATTCTGAAAGCAGAAGAATAGTAGAGAGATATTGAAAGCACGTTAAGTAGAAACAATGCCACACAGCTGCATAATTTCAATATTATGCCACGAAAAGCAGGACAAATTGAATCTGGCCAATTACCATCCCATCAGTCTACTCTTGAGCATCAGCAAAGTGATAGAACATGTCATCAATAGCGCTTTCAAGCAGCACTTTCTCAGCTCACAGATGCTCAGTTTGGGCTTCACCAGGGCCACTCAACTCCTGACCTCATGACAGCCTTGGTTCAAACATGGACAAAAGAGCCGAACCCAAGAGGAAAGGGGAGTGTAACTGTCCTTGACATCAAGGGACGATTTGACCGACTGTGGCATCGAGGGGCCCTAGCAAAACTGGAGTAATGAGAATCAGGGGAAAAAATCTCTGACCATACACAAAGGAAGATGGTTCTGGTTGTTGGAGGTCAATCATCTCAATCCTGGGACATTGCTGCAGGAGCTCCTCAGGGTAGTGTCCTAGGCCCAATCATTTTCAGCTGGTTCATTAATGACCTTCCTTCCATCATAAAGTCAGGAGTGGGGATGTTTGCTGATGATTGCACAATTTTCAGCACCATTTGCAACTCCTCAGACACTGAAGCAGTTCATGTCCATATGCAGCAAGACCCGAACAACATTCAGGCTTGGGCTGAAAAGTGGCAAGTAACATTTGCACTGCACAATTGCCATGCATTGGCCATCTCCAACAAAAGTGAATCTAATCATCTCCACTTGACATTCAATGGTCTTACCATTGCTGAATTCCCCACTTTCAACATCCTGGGGGGTTACCATTGACTAATATCTGAACTGGGCCAGCCATTTTAATACTGTGGCTACAAGAGTAGGTCAGAGGCTAGGAATCCTGCAGTGAGTAACTCACCTCCTGATGCTCCAAAGTCTGTCCACTATCTGAAAGTCAGGGGTCTGATGGAATACTCTCCAATTGCTGGCAGAGTGCAATTCCAACAACACTGAAGAAGCTCGATACCATCCAAAACAAAGTAGCCCACTTGATCAGCACCACATCCACCACCTTAAACATTGAGTATTGCTGAAAAAAAACATTTTTGTCGAAGATTTTCATCTTGCACTCATCAGGAAAATTCGCAAGAATACCAAATATAAAGGGACAGCAATTTATACTGTATGAGAGGAGAGGAGATTGCTGGTTGATTGGCTAGTGGACTCTAATTGGTAGAGACATTGCCATGGAGAATGCACTGGTTGATGGTGACTGACAGTTAACTGCCAACCAGTGTTTGAAATTTAAACCAAACAACTTGACTCTGATTGGTCAATGCATGGTCCTGAGGAATGAACCAGCACAATATACAGTGTGAAATGATCTGATCAGGGTAGCCATTATCCCTCAGGATCTTTGATGTGGCCTATTTTAGCATCAAGTTTGCATGGTGAGCAACTAGCTTGGGCCTTATTTATGAGTTTGCATATAAGGCCAATCAAAGTGCATGGAACTGTAAGAATCATAATGTGTGTATTGACCAGTGAAGGTAGGCTCGCGGGAGACCATGGTAGAGAACCCCTGGTAGATTTCTCAACTCGTACATCGAGGAAAGGGAGTTCATTTGACTGTTCCATTTCAAAGGTGAATTTGAGCACAGGATGGAGCCCATTAAGACATGTAACAAAATTATTACATGCAACTACAGATTTAGATATAGCAGATGTATAATCTACATGTTGGACATATGCAAGGAGTAGGAGGTTAGGTGTCATTCCATCGGAGGCATGTTTCTCATGGAGCCCAACAAAGATGTTTGTGAGAGCTGGGCCGAGAGGGGATCCCATAGCAACATCATCTATTTGGGCATATATTATATCGTTAAAACTGAACTCAACTGCGTGAGTTGCCGAGTTCGTAAGTTCAATGAATATTGATTCACACAATGGTGGCGGGCCCAGATCACAGTGATATAGTGCTGCAAATAACTGTGGCTTCCTTAAGTTGGTGAACATTGGTGAACATTGGTGAATAGGCTAGCAATGTCAAATGAGCATTGCTATCAACTTGGTGAGGTGAGAGTAACTAGCCTTGACATCAAGACAGCATTTGACCGAGTGTGGCATCAAGGAGCCCTAGCAAGGGGAAAACTCTCCACTAGCTGGTGTCATACCTAGCACAAAGGAAGATGGTTGTGTTTGTTGGAGGTCAATTATCTCAGTTCCAGGACATCACTGCAGGAGTTCCTCAGGGTAGTGTCCTCGGCCCAACCATCTTCAGCTGCTTCATCAATGAACTTCCTTCCATCATTAGATCAGAAGTGGGGATGGTCGCTGATAATTGCGCAATGTTTAGCATCATTCACGACTCCTCAGATACTGAAGCAGTCCCTGTCCAAATACAGAAAGACCTGGACAATATCCAGGCTTGGGCTGATAAGTGGCAAGTAACATTCACGTCAGGCAATGATCATCTCCAATAAGAGAGAATCTAACCATCGTCCCTTGATGTTCAATGGCATTACCATCGCTGAATACCCCATTATCAACATCCTGGGGGTTACTATTGACCAGAAACTGAACTGGGCTAGCCATATAAATACTGTGGCTACAAGAGCAGGTCAGAAGCTAGGACTCCTGTGGTGAGTAGCTCACCTCCTGATTCCCCAAAGCCTGTCCACCATCTGCAAGGCACAAATCAGGAGTGTGATGGAATAATCTCCACTTGCCTGGATGAGTGCAGTTCTAACAACACTCAAGAAGCTCAACACCATCCAGGACAAAGCAACCCACTTGATTGGCACCTTATCCACATACAATCACTTCCTTCACTACTTGTACCATCTGCAAGATTGCAGCAACTCACCAAGACTCTTTAGACAGCACCTTCCAAACCCATGACTGCTATTATCTAGAAGGACAAGGGCAGCAGATGCATGGGCACACAACCACCTTGAAGTTCCCCTCCAAGCCACTCACCATCCTGACTTGGAAATATATCGCTGTTCCTTCACTGTCACTAGGTCAAAATCCTGGAACTCCCTCACTTGCAGCACCGTGGGGGCACCTACACCACAGGGACTGCAGCGGTTCAAGAAGGCAGCTCACCACCACCTTCTCAAGGGCAATTAGGGATGGGCAATAAATGCTGGGCTAGCCGGCAACAGCTACATCCAATTAATAAAAAAATGCAAGTCTTGAATGGTCTTTACACACTTTAAACATTCACTCCCTCCACCATTAATGCACAGCGGCAGCAGTGTGTACCATATACAAGATGCAATGCAGCAACTCACCAAGACTCCTTTGACAGCACCTTCCAAACCTGCTACCTATACCACCTAGAAGCACAAGGGCAGCAGATGCATGGGAACACCCCCACTTGCAAGCTCCCCTCCAAGCCACACACCACCCTGACTTGGAAACGTATCACTGTTCCTTCACTGCTGGTGGGTCAAAATCCTGGAACTACCTGCCTAACAGCACTGTGAGTGCACCTACACTAAATGGACTGCAGCGGTTCAAGAAGGCAGCTCACCAACACCTTCTCAAGGGTAATTAAGGATGGGCAACAAATGCTGGCCTAGCCAGCGACACCCACATCCCATGAAAGAATTTTTAAAATGCTACTTGCTAGAAATTGAAATGCATATTCCTTGTGTGAAGCCCCTTTGAAATGTTGTTATATACACTTGGTAATTTTAAGTACAGTGTACAGGCTAAGTGTCCTCAATCATGCAAGCATTCCATGATCTGCCTCTTTTGTGGTAGGACTGAATCTGGTTAAGCTCCTGATAAAGTTCAGCATGTTACAGGAGAAAAGGATGAAAGAAACAGCAAACAGAAAATTCTTGCTTAAGTACTTGCGGCAGGTGCTTGTCATGCATAACAATATTGTTGGCTTATTTTAGCAGATCTTTTCAAATCAGACATCTTCCATTTGCTTGTCATGCTGAAGATAATGCTGACCTTTTCTGCCATTTGTTCTCAGGAGACTTGTTGCACTCGTCTCTATTGCAGGTGCCGGATGCCCATTTGTGCCACAGAATGCCTTTCTCTCCTTCACTTCTTTAAACAAGGCCAGCGTAGCCGCATCTGTGGATCTGGCACGTATCTGTCTGGATAGTTACATTCTTCGGCAAAATTACTGTGGTAACAGCTGGCCTGCATTCTGTTAGGGCTTTAAATGCCTCATCATTGCATTTATCTAGTGTTTCTCTGTATTAATTAACATGACTCTGCATTGGATAGTCCTCTGTATGCATGTCAAAGCACAGATCTCAAAACACCTACTGAAATCAGTCAAATCAGATGTTAAGCATCTTTTTGTGTAATCCACAAATATCCAAATTAATACTTGATTAACCCTTTGTAGTGCACCAACAGCAATTTCAATGCATTTTATCAATTGAAGTGCTAGTTTTGGTGATAAAATGTAATTGAAGGACTGTGCTTTCTGCGTGACAATCACAATCCTCTTCTGTTCCACATTGAAGTTTACAACATAGAAGGAGACTATTCCTCCCCTTGTGCCTATGCCAACTTTTGCTTAATCCCACTGTCCCCCTCTCTCAACATAGTCCTGTATCTTTCTCTGCTTCAAGTATTTATTAGCTTTTTCCTTAAAAAGTGAAAGGATCTTTGCCTCAACTATTCCCTATGGCAAGTATTCATCTCCTGCTTAAGAACCCTTCTTTGCACTCTCATCAGTTCAAAATTGATGACTCCTTATCATTGATAGCCATTTATCCTATCAAAACCTCTGTAATTTTAAATATCTCTATTAAATCTCCTCGCAGCCTTCTCTGTTCCACTAGAAAGAGTCCCAGTATCTTGCCACTCTTTATAACTATATTCTCCCATCCCTGGTATCATCCTGGTGAATCTATATAAGCACATTCTTTGGGATACATTTCTAGCTTCACCACTTGGACGGTATTCTGGTGGAGTGGATCCAACCTGATTTTCATTCGATTGATTTTCGGAGAGTCTTCTAACAATCCCTCTTAAAACCTGAAATGGGACTGACATGCATCATGCATTTCTTCTTAAAAGTTGCAACTGGGGTCCAACAGGCATGGTGCCCTGAACTGCATATCTAAACAGCCACTGCTGCATGTCAGTTTAAAGGCCTGGCTGAAAGCTGATTCAGATAGGCAATTGCAAGGTCCCAACCAGATTTTCAACTGGCAGTTGCTTGTTTTTAAGGTGAAATTTCTCCTGCTCTTCAAGTCTCTTTATGCAGATATCTTTGAAAATACCGAGGTACAATTATCTTGGCCAAGTAAGGGTGACTCCTTCTTAAGGATCTAAGGTATAACGACAATTGTCATGCACGTTATTTCTGATCCTTTTTCTTTTCCTTAACAAATAGATAGAGGGCAATGAGAAGTGGGATACCCACAGGTCTTAGTTAAGTAGCATTCAGTTCCCTTAGAGATGTAAAATGAGGTGAAGCTTTAGGAAGTCTGAGTAGCTTTAGTGCTGAAAGCAAAAAGAAATACTAAAAGCAAACAAATTAATCAGATATGCAGTTGACTGATCTATTTAGTGTTTCTAGCATTTTCTGTTTTTGAAGCAGCCAAATTTCCACCTATTTGCCACAGCCAACTGCTTCGATGTCATTGCGAGCATTAGTGAGATTTTACAAATGCCATGCTTTCTAGTCTTACCGAACTTTGATGAGCCTTTGCTTCCCTATGACAGACTTGAGATAATTGGTATGGTTTAACTTCAAACAATTTATTAAGAACTATTTACAAAGACCTCAGGGTAAGCAAATGGTGTTCAGGACACAAACTATTTTGCTCCTAGCTCTCATGGAGCCTCTTGGTCATCTGAATATTGACGTCAAAATTAATATCATCAGCATCTCATTAGCATATCCATTAACCCACTACTCTACACTACCAAGCAGAATCTATTTATGAAAAAGGTCCAACATAGCCAAATGAGCCTGCCATGCAGTACCCATTCTATGAGGGCACTGACAGTCATTGCTCGTCAACATAATCAGCATGTGACATTGCTTTAGTAGCAATGGCTACTTAATAGCCATTTAGTAGCTGGAACCCTTGCTTAGTGAGAAGGGTAATATTTATGTTTTCTTCTACTTCTTCCTCTCCACTTTCGCTCCTCTTCCTCCTCCCCGTTCTTTGCTTCCTCTGAATTCCTCTCCATCCATTCCTCTTGCTTATCTTCTTCCCTTTCCCTTCCCCTTTTCCCCCTCTTGTACTGATATTTCCTGCTTCCTTATTCTCCTATTCCTTTGCCCTTTCCGCCCTGTCCCATCATTCCTTTCTGTCCTCCGTCTTACACCTCCTTTACGAGAATTCGATAATCAGGTGATCAAACAAAGAAGAACAGTAAAACTGAATTGCTAGAACTGACCACTGAGAGAGATGAACATAAATAAGTTGGACCACGCTATCCACTGCTGGTAATATGATATGAGAAAAATCAGAGCTGCAATGAAATGTAACTAATAAGACAATTGGCTAAATTGCAATCCAAGCAAACTGGATTCATTTGTTCATAATACCATGACTAGTTAAATAGCCATTGAGTTTAAATGAATGAAGACAAATCGTAAGGAGACTGTCATCAAATTATAGTGAATTAAATTGCCAGGAATGATAAAACCATAAATTAAACAAGCTGAATGAAACACAATTCTAACAAGCAAAAACTGTAGTGAGCTTGTACCTACTATGTTGGTTAGGGTAAATTCCCAACTTGCCACCAGGGCATATGTGTGGAATTTCAGATCTGCTGCCTGTTGCAGAAACTTCCTGATTTTCTATTGAAATCTAATTCTATAATGGTTGGCAAGTTACAAATCCACCCCATTATGTATTAATGCATTGAATGGATGGGACAACAGTGAACAGAGGTAGATGAACCAGAAAGAATAGAGAGTTTTAACCCACCAAGAAGAACAAAGAAGCCAACAGACAACCAAATGTTCCCTGGTGAGAATACAGATATCTGATCATAGCAACATTCCAAACCCAATAAATATACCAACTTTAACTAACATAATAATAAGATTGTTAAAACGAATCACCATTATCGGCATAAAACATTAAAATAAACAGGAAAAATAACATTGCTTGTCAGACAGAACAGATTGTCATATGTAATCAGAGTCCTAATTTCTTTGAAACACTGCTGCTCTGCTATATTTTTGATATTTAAAGTGCCCCTTGGCAATGCAAAGCAGGCTCGAAGGGCTGAATGGCCTACTCCTGCTCCTATGTCTTATGTTAATACACAAAATTATCTTGTCTTTTCAATAAAATGAGAAGATCAGCGTTCTTGTTCTGCTTGCTTATCTGTGGCACCTGGACACAACTTGAGAGTTCAGTGCCAATTGGATTTTAGCCAACACTGAATTTTTGATTTGTATATTTTTGCCAGGGTTGGCATCAAGGATTTAGATGTTCAACCCAGCTCGGCTTAATGGAGACAGATCCACCCAGATTTGTTATCTGAATAGTTATTTTGTGCCAAACTCCATGAGGTTGCTTTTTAAGCGATAAAATACAGACTGTATCTCCTCAAGCAATTATTAGAATTTGCTGGGAAAATAATGGCAGGTCAGGATGTCATTACCAGTGCGTAAAAATCTCAGCAATTTGTGGTAAGGAAGAGATGTGTGCAAGTTGCGAATCATGACTAATTTCTGGATGATTTGCTTCAACAAAGCTGAAGGTCATTGTCATCCTGCCATTGAGCATCAAGAGATTGCAGCATTTGTGCTGCGAAATTAAATTTGCTCCAGGCAGTTAGAGCTGGCATTTACGACATAAGGACAATTCTTAGTTGTGAGATTTATGTTCCTGCAATGCCATGTGATCTTGGAGGCCCAGGAGGGAAACAACTGAAACTGTGGAGTCTCACTCAGGCAGGTTGTAAACTGTTCTGAGTAGTCTTAATAATTTAAAATAATTTTATGTTTTTCTTACATTTTCTTTCTGTATTTTTTTCTTGCTCTTAATCTAATCATTGTTTTTTACCTCTATTTCTCTTTCTGTATTTAATTTGATTCGAATCACCCTATTTTCTTTTCCATTAGTCCTCTGTTTTTCTATTAGTAAATCTCATTGGTTAAGGAGAGAGACTGTTAGTTCCATCATTCAGCAAGGTCCCAGATCCCCTGAACCCCTTAATCAACTCGCATTTGCAACAGATTTCTGCACTAATTTTTTTTGAGCTGAAGGGAGGGGAAAAAGTCTAAAAAAGCCCAGCTCCAGTGAATTCTGGGCCAATCTTTAGAATCCTCTTTAGTTTTTCTAGCAAGTATATATTAAATTCCAAGTAATCGTGTTGTTGTGCCACTTCCTAAATGAAAATCCTCCCTTAATCAAAATTCAACAAATAGTCCCTTTTAAATTTTCCTTTCCTTTTAACTTTTTAAATATTGTGAAACTGCATTTATTTATGTTCAGCTTAATCTTTTAGCAGAGTTTAAACATTAATGTCATTGCAATCAAACAGAATTAAATCCCAGATTTTTTTAGACTATTTTCTGAAAGTTAATTTTAAGACCATATTGCTTTGATAAATTTCTTGTTACGCAGGGTTGACAACTGTTTTTACTGTTACTAACTTACTAATGAGTCTCATGGGAATTAGTTTGCTACCTGCCTGCCAGATGAGGATGATTCACTTCCTCTTCATATCAGTAAGTTTCAAATATTTCTTTAAACCAACCCAAACCCACAGAACCTAAAAACAGTATTCAATTACAACAGTACAGACAGAGGGCAAGTGTACTGATAAAGAAAAGGGCACAGTCCTCATGAAAAATTGTCTCGCAATGTTTCTTTGTTTGTGAAGCCAGAAAAGTCAGTAGAGCCGTCTGTCATTTTGACATGATGTCACACCCCAGGGACAGAACAAAGTGCTTTGATGTGATTTCTGCCATTATATTTAATGCTTAAGAAGAAACAAGCAACTGTAGGTAAAGCAGCATCTATAGAGAGAGGATCAGAGTTAATGGGCTGAATTCTGCCTTAGAGATGGAGGCGGTTTCAGAGGAGGTGGCTGGGGTGTGGGTGGGGTGTGGGTAGGGTGTGGAAATTCAGATAGCTGTCCCGCCTTCAGGCAAGTTTCTTGGGCTGGGTTGCCACAGGAATCGGAAACCCACTCCAAGGAGGTGGTCAGCCAATTAGGCCAATTAAGGTCCAACTAGGGGCTATTTTCAGAACCCACCAGCATTTTCCTGGCATTGGACTCTCCCCATGCTGAGTCCAGAGGCCAGCAGCAACTTGGAGGTGGCCTCCTGGCCGCAGGCTGGAGGGCCATCAGTATCTTCTCTCACTGGTTGAATGAATCAGCCACAAGTATGAAAAGGCTGCAACTGTGGCGAAAACCATTCCTGTAGAGGGATTTCCCATCCACACTTATGGCTCCAACAACTGTGGGCCTTCCTTAATTTTAAATTTTTAGCAGGCTTCTGAGAGAGATTTTGTTTTGAGGTGCCCTCGTGCTCATCTTTCTCAGCAGCACCTGCCTCTCCAGGTGGGGCTGCCAGCCAGCCAATGCTGCAAGCCATCGAGCTGGGCCTCCCACCTCAGGAATCTGCCCACCATCCTTATTTGAATGCAAGTGGAGAAGCAACCAATTAGGAGCCCACCTTATGTAAAGTTGTGCCAGCAGGCGTGTTAATGACAAGGTCAGATTTTGGACCTGCATATGGTCTTGACATTGTGCTCCTGTTGCCTACGGGAAAATTCAGCCCCCAGTGTTTCACGTTGATGACCTTTCATCAGAACTGGAAAAAGTTAGAGATGTAATTTGTTTTAAGCAAATACAGAGGCAGGGAAAGGAAGAGGACGGGGCAAAAAATAAAAGCGAAGACTTGTGATAGAATGAAAAGAAGGTTTAGATTAAATGACCAAGGGACAATGGTGCAAGATAAATGATGACAAGTAAAGAAAGAAAGTATGGGTCTACAGGAAGTCTAAATGGCATTAGTAGGACCATTGGCCTGGATTTCCCGGTCCCTCCATGGCGGGACCTGCCGCGGGGGATGCGGCAGGCCATCCAAAAGTCCATATACTTTCAGCAACACCGGAAGATCCTGGCAGCAAGTGGGACTGGAAAATCCAGGCCATAGAGACATAAGCTAGGATTTTCAATTGTGGTTCAGGAACTTGGCCACCAGAGCAGTCTGGATCCTGACCCAATGTCACATCCCCATCACTGACGTGATGCAATTATTGGCCGGCGGCAGGCTTTCCATGCAATTGGTGCTGCCAGAAGCACCTGGAGGGGGGACTCAGTCCCAGAGGGCCTCTGAAGAGGTGAGTATTAGCCTTACTTGGGCGTGGCATTCGTGATGGAGATGGCTGTCCAGGCACAGAAGGGGATCAGGCCAGTGTTGAAAGGGGGTGTGGGCACAGGAAGTCCCCAGACCTCCCTAGAGACCCTGACTGAGGCTGTGGGCAAGAGGCGGCAGATTCTCTTCCTGGCCTCTGGCTAAAGAAACCACAGCCAAGAGGACAAGGGTAAATCATGCCAGATTTGCGCTAGGTGCAATAGTGGGTGGGTAAAATGACATTTCACTTGCCAGCCATGATGGCGGCTTTTCACGGTCTATCATCCCAAACTCACCGCATTAATTATGCATTCCCGGTAAACATGCTGTTTCCATGGCGGGCGGGTGGGCTCTCATTCACCCACTACGTTGTCACCTCGCTGCTTCAGCACGCCGGGCACCATATTGGGTTGCAGTCCAAAAACCCCTTCCTGTTGAGAAATCTGGCTTGCTGGTCCATAAATGCCCTGATGGCTATGTGAGTACAACTGATCACCCTCTGGACTTGGGGGAAATCCATTGTTGGTGGTGAAGCTCAATGCCCTCTGTGCCTGTAATGATCTATCTATGTCAAAGTGAATGAATTCCTTCACCCTCTGGAATAGAGCATCTTTGATCTGCCTGATGGCGCGATGCACTGCTGACTGCAAAATGCCTCCCAGGTCCGCAGCTGACCCCGGAATGACCCTGATGCATAGAAACCCAGGGCGATGGTAACCTTGACGGCTACAGGTAGGGGACATGGGGGCCATGAGTTCCACGAGGCGTCAGGTCAGTGGTAAGCATGGAGCAAATCTTTGACACCAACTGCTTTGATAGCCGCAGCCTCATAGGCACCGGTGTTCTGTCATCTGGAGGTGACCGATACCTAGGAGGTACACCCGATGTCGTGGGTAGCACCTTCTTCTTGATTCAGCCCTCCACCGAGGCTCCACCTCATTGCTCTGCTCAATGTCAGAACAGTCTATTTTGATTTCCAACCTCTGAGCTTCCGGTGATTTGTTCAGCAGGCCAAACTCTGCCAGCCTCTGATGCCCTGGTGAAACTAACAGCCTGCCTCCCCGGACTCCAACCTCTCACTAGTGAGCATAATATGCCTCTGTGTCACTGTTTGAACAAACAAGTATGATTGTCCATCTTTTTAATGAATTTCTGAGGATGTCCATTAGCTTTGCTGGCTTCCCGCTCTGCGCATGCCAGGTGCACCCTGATGTGTTCCGGACATTGTGTGTTCCCTGTGCTGGCAGATTGAAAATTCAAAACTGACCCTTTTCATTCGCTTTGCAACTAGTTCAACAGCCACTTAATTGGAAGAGTGGTGGATTCCAAACAACCCCCTCCTGCTCTACCATTGGAAATTGCATGGTGTTCCAGAGACAGCGAGATCCAGTGCTGCCCTCTGGGATCGCTATTTGCAAATTGTGCCCGCAACTGTTCCAGACCCTGGCAGCAATTGAAAATCTGGCCCATTGAATCATAGAACCATTCATGGTATTGAAGGAGGCCATTCAGCCCATCATATCTATGCCAGCTCTCCGTAGAGCAATCCAGTCAGTCCCGTTCCCCTGCACTCTCCCTGTAACCCCATAAACCATATTTCCTCGAGTGCCTATCCAATTTCCTTTTGAAATCATTCATCATCACTGCTCCCAGCACCCTCGTCGGTAGCGCGTTCCAGTTCATTAACACATGATGCATTAAAAATTCTTCCTCACATCCACCCAACCCCCCCCACACCCCTCCACCCCAGCATCTCTAGGAGACTAATTGAGACAATTGACAGGGCTGCCCGTCCAACCTTAAGGTTGGTGGGCAGACGAAGAGCCCAAGCAGCCTTTGCGTTTTTCAGGAAACCTCATTCATGGGTGGGATGAGGTTTCCTGAAGGTTTTATTAAATAAATAAATATTTTTTACAAATTTCATAACCATTCCCAGCTTATGTGACATGAGTGGACATGTCTAAGTAATTTTAATATTTCTTTATTTTAAACTTTCAATTTGAACTTAATCTCCCTGAGGCACGGAGCTGCCTCAGGGAAGTTTCTGCGCTCTTTCTCGTGTATCGCAGGCCCCGACTCTCACTCCTCCCCCTGCCTGCACAGGTAGTGCTGAGCGCTACTAGGCGCAAATCATGCTGGGCGGGCCTTAATTGGCCTACCAATGTAAAATGGCGGTGTGCAGCCGATCGCAGGCAGCAATCAGCTCCACGCCCGCTCCCGACCGACAGGCAGAAGATTCTGTCCCTTGTCACCAATAGCTGCTGTCCAAAAAAATGGGAGCAGTGATTATCATATGAGAGTGTTGATCTCAATGTTGAGCCCGGAAGGCTGTGAAGTGCCTGATTGAAAGATAAGATACTGTTACATTGAGCTTCATTGGAAACAATATAAGAGACCAAAGACGGACAGATCAGAATGGTAGTGAGGTAGAGAATTAAAATGATAGGCAACCAGAAGCTCAGGGTCAATGTTTGTGGAGCGGAAGGACTGGACAAGGGGAATCCTAACATGGGTCTAGGAGAGAGATAAGGTTGAGAGCTGAAGTGCAGGAAATGGGATTGACACAGTCGAGGGTCTTGTTGTCGTTGTTATATCTGTAACTTTTTCCAGTTTTTGTGAAAGGTCATTGACCTGTTTTTCTCATCACAGATACTGCTTGACCTGCTGAGTATTTTCAGCATTTTCTGTGTTTATTTCAGATTTCCAGCATCTACAGTATTTAGTGTTTGTATTTGTTAAATGGAGCTATTTCTCTATTGGAGGACATTTATACATGGATTAAAGGGAGTTATTTCACATTAAGCAACATTCCCCCTTTATTTTGCATGTAAAAAAAATCCTCTTCCTCATCACCATCAGTAAATTTTTCTTGCATGCTCTTCTCTGAAAGACATCCTGCGCATGTCACCTGAGTATTCTATTCCGAGTTTCAAGTCTGAAATAACAGATTTCCACAGAGCTGAGAGAGAAGATCACACCATAGAATGGCCCTGTTAGGTAATCCATACTGGCAAAGGAGATCTTGCTAGTGTGGGGAGTGTGGGTTGGAGATTTGAAGGACTGGGATGTAATAAGAATAATGTGCTAAAATAATAAATGTAAATCAAATTGTATATTCTGGACACACACAAGTAAATAGGGTGTAAAGCTGTTACCTAACTAGAAACTTGGGTACCAATGCTTTCGGTATTAATCCTATAAACTGTAGTATATGAATACATTGTACGTAACAAAAGTTGGACTATTTCCTCTGTTCGTTATTTTAACACAGGCCTTAACATGTTTATTTTAAATGGGTTAGGACTTGAATTAAAATCATGGAGAGAGAAATCCCTTACAAAGTTTATTCAAGTTTTATATGATGATATCACTGACAGCAATTTACAGGCTAACATTACATTTCATTTCTTTCCCATCTTCTCAACATTAGAGGTCTAAATCCATTTTCATCAGCTCTAATATAAACATGTGTGGGAAGAAGTGGCCGAGAGTGTTAGCTCCCTTGATGTGGTGCGGCGCACATGGGTCCAGTGCCGCAAAAGATTCAATAATCTCCTGCGCTTGGGAAGGGTGAGTACCCTGTTGCCTCAAGTAACTTAATGCAACCTTTCCCCCCAACCCCCCCCCCCCGACCCCGGAAGCTCTGAGTACAGTAATGGCATTGAATCCTTCAGGGCAGGTATCCCTCGCTGGGTGTGCCAGCAGATATTGCCCATGCCTAGTTCACCCTGAGAGGGTTGAGCTAGGATGCGTTCTGCATCCGCAGCATGTGTGACACTGACACCCAGCTTATAGAATGGCGGTGAAAGCCAAGGATCTGCACCTAGGCAGAGTGCTGGATCTGGAGAGCATGTCAAAGTTAGGACGCTAACATGCTGGCAGGGGAGTTTCCAGGTGGTGGGGCACCAATCCATCTGCTGGTCTTTGCGCTCCAAGTGCTTGTGCCTCCTTGCTTAGCAAAGTTACACCTTGTGGTGCCACATGTGAAGGAGGCAGCATTTGGGCAATGGGAAGGGTGGGGTCAGCCCTGGCTTCTTTGCGTGAGTGTGCGGCAGCTGCGGGGTGATGAAGAACTGGAGCCCTGCAACGTCCCACTCTGGTTGGGTTGGCAGGGAATCGATGGGAATTCAGGTGCAGGCTGGACGAATCAATGCTATTCTCTCCTTTTCAGGAGAAGACTGCGCACAATTCCGCCGAGCGGATGCGGACTGGTGGAGGCCAGGCCCAGTTGGCAATCCTGACACGTTTTGAGCAGCAGGCCATGGATCTGGAAAGGCGCCATGCCCCGAGGTCCACCGGTGGAGGTGAGGCTGGGGTGCCACGGGGAGGTATGTTTGTCGAGCACTCAGGTCACCATGTGTGTCCCAAAAACCATGGCACTGCTGAATGCTCAGTGATTGAAGTTAGCAACATAGGTTGACTATTGATTATGGGAGGATGAGCGCATAATGATCCGGGGGAGCGGCATGCAAATTGATATTGTCTGCACTGTAACTAATCAAATGTCCTTGTTCTTCCTTTCAGCATCACTGGAGCAAGGCCAGGAGGAGGAGGCAGCGGGGCCACTTCTCACCCCTGAGGGCCCAGAGGAAATCCACTCACCAACATCACACCATTTCTGCCAGACAGGCACCAGCGCAGATACTAGCACCTCGGTGGGAATTAGATCTTAGGCTAGTGTCCCGGGGCATGGCAGTGAGGGCACTTCACACTCGCTTGAGATGTGGGCAGAGACAGAGAGTGCCCAGGACGCCGGCAGTTGTAGGACATGCACATGCTCAGTCGGTGGCTGATGATGTGCCTCTGGTGTCGTCCGTGAGGCAGCAAACATTGGAAGTGCAGTGGGATATGCATGAGGATCTGGCGGAAATACATGAGGCTATGTGTGGCATGGTGCCTGTGCTTGAGGAGTCCACGCGGAGCATCACCGATGCATTGAGCTTCATAGCCGAGCGCCATGCTTCCTCCATGGAGACAGTGGCAACTCTCATGGAGAGGCTCCTCCAGGAGAACAATCAGGGCCTCCTGGGGTTACACTTGGACATGCAAGCCCTCATAGCGGCATTGACCCCAGCTGGTCATTGCCCGTGTGGGAGATGGTTTGGGCACAAAACATCCCAGCTCGGTGCCCATCCATCTATGGTGAGCAGGGAGGTCCGAAGCGACTTCACGTCTGCACAGCAGCTGCCTGTTATCTCTGTGGGGTCCTCTCAGGGCGATCCAGATGAGGCCAACAGCTCCTCCGCCCCACTGCCAGTGACCGTGGCATCCAATAAGGCTGCAGTGACTGGGGAGAAGCCAGCTGTGGAACTGGCCGCTCCCTCCCAGGCGGGGCCATCAAAGGCTCCACAGGCCAGAGGACGCCTGCCAAGGTCATCGAGGCCAACAGGAAAGCACAGTAAGCAGACTGTCTCAGATGCCAGTGCCAGCGATGGGACAACACCTAGATGTAACACCTGTAAGCGTAAATTTTAGGGACCTGAGGCACACCATGGGTTTCTCACTGGTGCTTTTTTGTTGGCCCATTGGTGTGATGTCCAACACCATTTTTTTTGGTTTATGAAGTTACATTTGTTCTCTCAATAAATTTTGATATGTTGCCATGCCTCAGGGTGATTCTTACACCTGCAAGTGGACATGATGTTATGAGTGAGTTGTTTGACATTGAGCTTTATTGACAAGGGCCTTAGTTAATGTTACTATCCAGGCAGATTTAGCACTCAGGTATTGAGTATGGAGCCTGCAGCCCTGGCGTGTGTTGAAGGTCCATCTGTGTTGGGCTAGCTGAAGGTTCTTTGGATTAAATCCTCCCGGGTGTCCCTGTCTCCCTGGAGTATGCACGGTCAGTGTCTACCCCCTCAGCATTCTCCTGTGCGAGCTCATCCTCAGACTCACTGCTGGACTCATCGAGTGCATCCAGAACAACTTGTCTATGTCTTCGTCCACTGCGTCGCCCTTTCCAGCGCCAGATTGTGGAGAGCGCAGCATGCAACCACTATCAGCGACACACGATTTGGGGGGTACTGGAGTGCACCTCCTGAGCGGTCCAGGCATCGGAAGAACATCTTGAGAAGACCAATGATTCTTTCCACCACAGCCCTTGTGGAAGCAAGGCTCCTATAGTACCGCTGCTCAGCATCTGTTCGTGGGCGGCCGAATGGCATCATGAGCCACCTTCTGAGCGGATAGTCCTTGTCACCCAGCAGCCATCCATTAAGACGGGCTGGAGCACTGAAGACCCCCGGCACCTGGGAGTGTCCGAGGATGTAGGTGTCGTGGGAACTGCCTGGGTACCTTGCACAGACTTGTAGAATCTGCATCCTGTGATCACACACTATCTGCATGTTCATGGAGTGGAAGCCCTTCCTGTTGACGAAGGCACCGGGCTCACCTGCTGGCGCCTTGATGGCCACATGTGTACAGTCTAAAGCACCCTGGATACGCGGGAAGCCAGCTATGGCCGCGAAGCCTCTGGCTCGCTGTGTCTGGCTGGCCTCGTCCCAAAGGTAGCGGATGAAAGTCAATGCACGCCTGAACAGATCGTCTGTCACTTGCTTGACGTAAGTGTGGACAGCTGATGGGAAACTCTGCAGAGATCACCCGCCGACCTCTGGAAACACCCGGAGACATAGAAGTTGAGGGCAGCTGTGACCATTAGAGCTACTGGCTTGGGGTGCCCACCCACACAGTTTGCAGAGATCTCAGGGTCTATTATCTGACAAATGGAGGTGACTGTCTCCCTTGCGAGATGGAGCCTCCTTTGGCACTGCACCTCAGACATATTGAGGTAGCTGCTTTGTTGCCTGTATACCCTGGCAGCAGGATAGTGGCGTCTTCTGCATCCCCTTCCTCCTTGGACTACCTGTTGGCCCTGCAGCCCTTGTGCCTGCACCTCTCCTCCCAAAGATGGCTCCCTTGGAGGCTGAATGTGGACTCCTGGCCTCCTCCCCCTTCTAGCCCTCCCTTCCTCCTCAGAGGCGGTGCCTCCAGTGGAGAGCACAATTCCCATTCCCAGGTTAAGGGAAGGCTTCCTGAAAGCTGCAGGTCCCAAAAATGATCTTTACTGTAAAGTCGTGACCTGAAGGCTTTTACACCTGTCCAAGTAGTTGGCATGAGTTTTGAAGTATTCCTGCTCACGCAGACAAGTAGCAATAACTTTCACACTTAAATGCCTAAAAGACAACATTCGCGACCCCACTCACCCCTCTTATCCCACCAGTGAATGAGGTTTATACAAATGTCTCCTACCTGGCTGCCTGTTGCGCCCATGTGACGTCCTGAAGATTGCACGGGCCCCAAAAAATTGCAGTCAATTGCTGTCTCAACGGCCTTAACTGGGTGATTAATTAATGGCGGGCGAGCTTCCGAGAACATCTCACGCCCGCCTACCTAAATATTGCGATGGTGCGTGGTGATGTCGGGACACTCGCCCAACATCACCGCGCGTCATTTTACACGTCGGCGTGCGGGGCCTGCCCCCCACTCGCCAACGGGAAAATTCTGACCATAGAAACACTAGAGGACCTGTCATTGGAAGGAGCTGCAACCTGTTTAAGAAACCAAAAAAAAATGCTTCTTCCCAGCATCTGATGTCAAAATAATGTCAGCCATTTAACCATCTCCTGTTTTCCTTTTAACAAGGTGACAGTTCACTACAATGATATTTCCTCTCTTGCATTTTCCTTTTTGTCTCACCTTCCTTTTTCTTCTTCCCTTTAGTCTACTTTCTCAGTACTGAGAAGGGTTACACCCAAAGCTAATTGTTCTCGCCATTGAAGCTAACTGACCTGCTGTGTGCTTTCAGCATTTTATGTTTTTATTTCTGAATTTCACTTGCAGTTTTTTTTTGTTTCTTTCATACAAGTAGAACCCAGTCAACCTTATTGGTGATGCAAGCTTGACATCCAAGCCTAGGAGCAATGTGGTTGATGTGTGTTCAGGAGAAAAAGAGTTGCACACACTTAGAGCTCTATTTTGAAACCTGAAGAACGACGATATTATTGATCAGCTGTATATCATTTTCTCAACAAAGCCAATGCTATTTGGCATGGATTTCGACACATAGCAAGTTGTAATCACTTTATATGCCAGAGAGGGTGTCCTATATTCTTGCAACCAATTACTTCTTCATGTTCGCTAAATGTGGGAGCATATTACATGCAAAACACCCCATCCCATGCCCCCACCATACATATATATGCACACTCCTTAAAAACAAAACCCCTGAGCTGGACTTGGCAGTTAATCATGAGGAAATGTCACTGTTCACTGATCTCAAAGAAAGCTGCCCATAAAAATCTAGTGATCTCTATAGTGTGGATTTTCTGTTTCCTGATGTCAGTTTGAATCTGGCGCCAAGTCAAATGGATCTCCAGGCTTCCAGCAACAGTGATGTCATCAAACAAGGTATGCAGACAATCACATTAAAGTATTCTCAGACTGCAAACCAAGAAGTACAAACCACTGACTCACGGCAGTTTTAGTTTTTAAATCTTGCAGATACAGAAATAACTGATTGGCCCATATGCATGGGATTAAGGTAGAAGCTAAAATGTCATAAACAAATCTCAAAATATAAATTTTAAAATGTGTCATTTCTCATCATAATGGAAAAATTTGACATTGAGCATATAAAGTTACCTTTTTAACACCGTTTAAGTTAGTTAACAATAATTATGAACTTAGTACGCCTTAAAAACCCAGTTATACCTCATTCAACAAGGTGTAACTTCTCCAAGGTTGTTTTTACAGTCACACTAAGAGCGTTAAGAGTGGAAGTTCCCATCAGGTCAATGGTTTCTGATTGATTGTAGAAATCTCAACAGTGCACCCTTTGGAGAAGCATTGAATCCCTAACAGCAGCTTTTGGATTTCCGCACTTAACTTCACATTTACAGATTCCAAGAGTTGCTGCCAGGTTCAGAGGAGTAATGAAGGCAAAAGCTGTCAGTTTTGCCGTTGTTGCTACCATAAAATCTGTGCTATTGTCTAATCCTGCCAGCAAGCTTCAACATGAAAAGTAGTTTAGTTGCTGTTCTATCTTCCTGACTGGTGTCTGACTCTTTCACAGCTGTTCTTTGGTTATACACAGATCTTCTTAATAATGCCACTGACATTCGTTACTGATTTCGACACAGTAAATAACAGTGTTTGCATGAAGCAGCATGTATTATCACAATCTGACTCAGTCAATTTTATAGTTAATAGATTTCGCAATATGCAGCCAGTGCCTGCAACAGTCAAAGCAACTGTCATTACTGGAACTGAACCAGTCATCCCACAAGGACTTTAAAAATGTTGGGATTTTGACAGCTGTGTTTTCTGCAGAGAGGATGACATTCAAGACTGCTGACCTCCAATGATCATCTTCTTAAAGGGTTGCATTCACTCGCTAGTGTGGCAGTCAACTGAATGGCATCACAAAACCAAAAGAAGGCTACAGAGTAAAATCGAAACAATCTGTTGACAATAGAGGCATAGCCAAAGCAAATCTAAAGTGAAGTTAAAATTCCCTTGGTCTCCAGTAGCTGCTGGCCGCATGATACATTTGACTAACAATACTGACTGATAAAAGGAATAGTTTCTTGGAAATCAGGAAGAAGCGATGGTTAAGGTAAAATTAGCCTTGGGGTTGTCCTGAATTTTTATCCATTTATAGTTATCTTTCAATCAATTTAATCACCTTGACATTACCTTGAAATAAGTTGATAACACATTTAAACTATCAGATAAAATATATTCTGTTAACTGTGCAATGAGGCAAAATGAAAGGGAATTCTGTCATTTTTTTTAATTCATTCACAAAATGTGGGCTTCACTGGCTAGGCCAGCGTTTATTGCACATCCCTAGTTGCCCTTGAGAAGGTGGTGGTGAGCTGCCTTCTTGAACCGCTGCAGTGCATGTGGTTCACCCACAGTGCTGTTAGGAAAGGGGTTCCAGGATTTTGACCCAGCGACAGTGAATTCATTGTTACTTTGTTTGAAAATTCTGTAATTGTGTTTAACAAATAAAATGCATGGAGTTTTGCTCAGATCCATTTAAAAAGTTTGGATGTATGAACATTTGCAATAATTTTGATTTATTATATTAAGTTACTAAAATAAGGTTGTTTCAAAATTTATTTGGAACTACTTTGACATGAATAACATTTTGTTTGAAATATTTTGTCAGGTAGATTTAACCTCGATATAACACTTTACCCAATTTTCCTTTCCCTTGGCAGGGTTTATATGATACCACCAGTTTAACTCTGCCAATAAAGCGGAATGTTCCACCCAATTTGTGTTGATTTTTTTGTCCCTGCCTTTGAGGCAGGGCAACTTTCCACATAGTCACAACTTAGGAAAGGATTTTAACCTTATGTCTCTTGCAGAAACTGCTCAGGGTTACCCTGCCAGAAAACTGCCTGAATCCCACCATTTCTGACATGCACAGGCACTTTGGACGGCTAGCAAAACTAGTGGCATCCTAATTAACATAGGCTAATCAAGGTCCACGTATATCATTGGGCCCTGACAGTAATGTTAACTTAGGTCTCTGACTTTCCCACCAGCTGAATGCCAGTGCCAAGATGATTGGAAAGCTGCCGAAGCACTCCAGAAGAGCTTTTTAACTTTCCTTTGTGAGGCCAGAAATGTGCATAAGAGGCCGCCAATCTCAAACCATCCGTTTTATGTTGTTACAACTGGGATGGGAGGAGTGCGCAGTTTATCCAGCCCCACTATTCCACAGGTCATACCGTTAGTGTTAATGTTTAATTCACTTATCAAAATGACCAATTATTTACCTTCGCTGCTATTACGCCCAGAATAAAAGAGGCTGTAACCAGGTTTCTTTCAATAAACTCAGTAAGATTGATTTATTATAAAACAAAACTTGTTTTTTAAAACAATTTGCAATAACTGGCTAATGCACAATTTGTAATCTGGAAGTGAAACTATCTATCTCTTTTAAAATTCTCCAGTACACACACACATACAAACAAAGGACAAACAAATAGGGTCTCTGCAGAGATGGGCGCTTGAAAGAAAAACTTTATAAAAAGAATAAAGTTCACAGGGGTTTGACACTGTCAACCTGGTGCTCCCTCATGCGAGAACTGCTTACTAGTCCTAGTAGGTGTCTGGGGGTTCTCACCAAAGGGGCTTCAGCATGAAGGAAAGCGGAGCCGGATCAATCCTTCTCAAATACAGGCAAGTTCCCCTGAAATGGTGATCCCCCGCTGGATACTGATAACCACACTGTATTTTAAGCAAAAAGGAGAGCAGCTTTTCCCCTTCTCAATTCATTCCCAACTGAGTTCAAATCAACAAGTTCAAAACATAAACATCCTCTTTGTCAGGTGATTTCCAGTAAATCACCAGGCCTTTGCCTTTAAATAAGTTTTTCCCCCATCAATTAAACTGATTGCAGTTCAAATAAACAAATCGCTCTCCTCCACAATTGCCATGCTGGTCATTTAGCTGACATTATGTGATTTCTTAGAAAAGGCAAGCTTGCCCACAATCCAAGGTGAACTTATGACCGCTTTAAAAAAATACTCAAATGTCCAAATAATGCAATGTTCTTCCAAATTTTAGAAGAAAACATAGAGTGGAATTTTCCATAAATGAGAATCAGACCGGGATTTTCCATGCCCACCGGTGTCAGGCATGTTCAGTGGTGTGAGCAGACGATATGGTGCAATTGGTTCACGATGGCATGAAACCAGTTTGCGATCATCTGCTCAGCCCACCAATGGCGGGCTGTGTTCCCTGCAATTGGACATTGGAACCTCATTGTAATATGCCAGCATATCATTATAAGGCTAGCCCTATGGACTCATTCCCCATCCCCACCAGATCATCCGCCCATGTCAACGGAAAGCATGCCGTGTTTCACAACAGCACATAAGCGACATGCACTTGGCGGGTTGCAATTTGATCAGGACTTCAAGGTTTGTTTGCCTACCTTGCTTCAGTTGGCACTCACAGTCACCAGCGCCAAACTTCACAGACAGCACTACATCACTTTTAGGGGGGCTTACAGCACGTCTCTACCTACCGGATCCGCCCTATGTGGGTGACTTTTCAATGGCTGCAGGGCTAGGGCTTGCTTGGCAAAAGGGGAGAAGTGGTCTCAAGCAAGGGAAGAGGCTGCAGTCCGAGGGCTGTCCTGGGGACGGAGGGTAACCCAGGGTGTGTGTGGGGGTACTTGTTGATCTATGTAAGTGACCTCAAGAGGGTGAGGGCTGAGGAGGCAGTCTCCAGAGGAGATGAGGCCAGATGGACATGAGGGTAGTGTGTGAGAATGGGTGGTGATGTCCCTTGAGCTGGCAGTGAGTGAGATGCCAGTGAATGTGTAATGGGCTTGAGTGTGTGAGTTTAGAGTGATGAGATGGCTGCCTCACCCTGGCTGCATGGGTGGGATCATTCATCCTCTATCTGCATTGGAATGACAACCTCTTCTATGCAGCATTAGCACTGACCACTGCTGCCATTGCCTACCAAGCCAGAGTGGTAATGTTGCTGCCCTCCTGCGGCCATATTGGGGGTAGAGGACATCACCGCGGGCTTCCATGGTGTCCAAAAGGCGCTCAAGAGCTGCAGCCTTCTTGCCTTTCTTGCCATGGGTTGGAAGTACTGAGCATGGCTGGACTTTAAATACGGCACCCGGCATGATGAAGCGGCGAGGAGATGTTGTGGTGGGCGAATGAGAGCCCGCCCACCATGGAAACGGCGTGTTTCCAGGGAATGCATAATTAATGTGCCTGATTCTGCGCTTGGAGATTCATTAGTTATGTAAAGGTGCTTATCTGTCTGAATCTCCTAGTGGGTTGGGAATTGATTTGTACGGCTATTGTCAGCTGGTGGGTTCGAAGGTCTGGGTGCCATATTTAAAGGCCAGTCCAGCACACAACCTCACTCTCTCCAGCACACCAGAGATGTCTGGCAGCCAGAAGAGGAAGGCCGAGAACCTGAGGAAGAAGGCAGCACCCCACTTTACACGCCAGGCCCTCCAGGCCTTGATCGGGGGGTACAGGCACAAAGGTATGCGCTCTATCCCAGGGATGGCAGCAGGAAGCACAGGCCTGGGAGGCCATCGTGGAGCAGGTCAGCGTGGCTAGCGACCATGCCCGAAATGCCACCCAGTGCAGGAGGAGGATGAATGATCTCATCCACTCTGCCAGGGTAAGTCATCCTTCAACCAATATCAAACTCTCATCATGGCATCATACACTCAAATGGCTACTCTCTACATGGGTCTCATGCAACCATTAGCGGGAGATATATATCAACACTCGTTCTCTTGCCAAGGCTTTCACATCACCACCATCCCAGCTGTCATGCTGCTCACACTCCATCCTCTGGCCCTTTCGGGGAGGGCTCACCACACACAGGGAACATGCATCTCACCTTTATTTCTTCTTCATGCAGGCCAAGCAGGTGCACAACAGGCACGAGAGAGCACAGACTGGGGGAGAGACAGCTGACACCATCTGTGTTTGAGGAGGCTGTAGCCGAGCTGGCTGGGGAGGACAGGTATTTCTCCTGTGGGGAAGGGGAGATTGGCTTATCCCATCTACCCAGTACAGATCACAGCTCCATCACTTCATCAAATCCTGACATTCACAGTGAGTCACATGCAGTCTGATATTACTCATGCTCATTAGCTGAAACTCTATTTTCTATTTTCTAGACACCAGCAGATCAAGGCCCCCAAGCCAGTCCAGCACCACCAGTGTGAGCCCCCAGACTTCATCCAAGGAGGAAGCTCTGGAAGAACCATCACGGCACTCAATTGCACCCTCCACCAGCTCAGAGACACACACGTCGGCAGGGCACAGCTGTAGATTAGGCTCAGGGTCACTTTCTGGGGAACACCTTACTGATGTGTCCACGCAGCAATTAGAAGCAAGGACAGCCCAGGTCTCTGGCACTCAGAGGGCTGCTGGAGGCCAGCCATTCGCTCAGTCTGGGTCACATGATGAGCCTCTGAAAACAGCCTGCCAATCAATGCTGGAGATGCAATGACAGGCGGTGGAACATCAGGCAGAGATTCGGCCGTCACTCAGCAGACTAGAGTGAGCGATGATGAAATCCGTCTGCGTTCTGTCTGATGTCGTGGCTCTGACATGCAAATGCCTCGAGGTCACCATGGGAAGGCTGGCAACCACCAAAGAGGCCTTGGTCCAGCAGGTGTTACTGGATTTGTGATCGACCTTTCACTCCATGGCCATACACCCCGGCAGGCACCATCAGGATGTAAGCCACATGGGGACTGGGCACCTTGACTCCCCTCCAGGTGCACCATCACCTGCAGGAGTGAGCAGGGCCTTCGGGCACCAATGGGGAGGATGAGCGTCAGCCAGACCCCGGGAGGGCTCCTCTCAGGACACTCCAAGGGTGTGCAGTTGCTCACAGCCCATTCTGCCTTTCACCCCATCCACTCCAGCTTCTCAGGCTGCTGAGGGCGCTTTTGCCCCTGAGCAGGTGACCCCCCTCAGGCTGGGGCCCTCCAGGCCACGGGCCACCAGAGGACATCTGCCAAGATCATCATAGACATCAGGACATAGCAGTCAGCAGGCTGCCTCCACCTCTGCTGCGGATGTTGGGGCTGCACACAGGCCTAGCGGTAGAGTTAGGAAAGGTAAGAAAAAGATCATGTTACTTTTGGGTCACGGGTGCGCTAGACATGTAAATAAATTGCACTTTTGCTGAGACATTTGATAGTTATGTGAATGTTCTTGGCAGCTGAAGGTGTTGTGATTTTGTACTTTAGGATCCTCATATTTCGAGGTTTAGCCTTCGTCCCATTCAGTGATAGTGTCCCACTGGGGGACTCACATTCCTGTGATGTCAACCTCAGTTGAACTAGTCTCTGCGCCCTTGCGTGATGTCAGTGAGATGTGTTTAAAGCTTTATTGGAAGTGTGTGATGTAAGTGTTTCTAACCTTTCTTCCTCAAGGAACACCATTGGGCGAGGGCAGCTCATCAGCATTGATATTTTAGCAGCATTTGTGTCTCCTCAGTGGTATTGTCAGAAGAAAAAACATGCATGGGAGGAGGAGATCCTGAGGCATGTCCACATCTCAGTTACAGCAGCACTTGCAACATTGGATTGCGGCGAAGGTTTCAAGTCTTCTCTCACATTGCTCTTGTTCCTAAGTGGGCTCAGTTCCCAGAGCGAGCTCACTTTCAGGG
Organism: Cetorhinus maximus; assembly: GCF_964194155.1. Classification (NCBI taxonomy): domain Eukaryota; kingdom Metazoa; phylum Chordata; class Chondrichthyes; order Lamniformes; family Cetorhinidae; genus Cetorhinus; species Cetorhinus maximus. The sequence goes on along the minus strand of NC_135879.1, from coordinate 92,777,558 downwards.
TCCCATGGACCAAAGCAAAGATCATGGCCTGGCAATTCATGAGGTAAGTGTACATGCAGGACTTGTTCTTGCTTCAAGTGGGTGGACATCCCCTGAGTGGAAGGAAAATGGTGTTGAGGGCTAGGAGAGATGTGGCTATATTCCCTCACTTGACTTTACTCTTCCTGGAACTTGTCTGTGATTAACATATCATGGGCATGTCTCCCATGTCTTCCTTCCTCCATGGCATGACCGCACTCATACTGACCCTCAGCAGCCTCTTGAGGTTCTTGGGCCTCCAGATCTTCATCCTCCGATGAGCTCTCATCCTCCTCCAGGTCATCCTCTGGCAGGGGCTCACCTCTTTGCATAGCCAGATTGTGAAGGGCACAACACACTGTGATGATGCGGGAAACCCTGTCGGGATTATATTAGAATGGGCCATCTGGGTGGTCCAAGCATCTGAAACACATCTTCAGAAGCCCTATGATCTGCTCCAAAAGGGATCGTGTGGAGCTGTGTGCAGCATTGTGCCTCTCCTCGGAACAACTCTGAAGTCCAGGAGCACTGGTGTTATCATCCAGTGTTTCAGTGGGTATTCCTTATCCCCAAGCAGCCATCCTTGCAGACATAATGGCCCCTCGAAAATCTCAGGCACCTGGGAGTGACTCAGGATGTAGGAGTCATGGCAACTCCCAGGGTACTGTGCAGTATGTTCTCCCACCATGATTACACACCAGTTGTGCATTGATGGAATGATAGCCCTTGCTGTTTAAAAACATTAGGGCCTGCTGCCATGGAGCCCGTATAGCCACATGGGTGCAGCCTATTGCACCCTGCACTCTTGGGAAGCCTAAGATGGCGGCAAAGCCAGTGAATCTCACAGCCTGGTTATCTTCATCTAGACCAAACCTGACATAATGATGGGATTTCCTGTAAAGGGCATCTATGACTTCTTTTATGCATCGATGTGTTGTGACTGAGAGATGCCACACAGGTTGCCTGTTGATCCTCGGAAAGAACCAGAGGCCAAGAAATTGAGTGCAGCAGTCATCTTCAAAGCCACTGGCAGAGGATACCCTCCAACTCCACATGACGTCAGGTCTTCATGAAGAATGTGGCACATGTGATGTACCAGATCTCGTGGCAAGTGCAGACATGCACAGCATTGCCTCTCGCTCATTTGTAAATAGGAGACTCTTGAACGATAAAGCCGAGGTCTGATGTGTAGCCCCCTGTCTGGATCTCTCCCCCTGACCGTCATGTTCATGCTGTGTTTCCGCTTGACCATGGCCCTCCTGCTGAAGCTGCATGCAGAGTTGCGTCTCCATCCTTCACCTCCTCCAGTGCGTTAGGGCCCTGACAAAGGCGTCACTGAGCCCTGGATCCATATCTGCTTTTGCCTTCTCTCTGAAAGGAAACATTGGAAACATTAATGATTCAAGGGGTAAGAAAGCAAATCTCAGAAGATGATACATTCGGAGACTGTAAGTGTCCATAGCTTTTCCCGCCCTACTTGCATGGTGGCTGATGCCGCTAGTAGGGACACTAGCACACACATCGAGGTGACCAACATGGCATTGCAGATATGTACCATCTTGAGCCCTGTGTAGGATGCTAAAGTTTAATTGAGATGAGTGACCCAACCTAGTTCTGTGCTCCAATCTCTGATGTGGCATATTAATGCCCAATCAGTTGCTCATGAGTGGATGCCCTTTGGCCCATTAGGAGTGTCACATCTGGTGTACATATGACAGGCTTTCACTGATGGAATGGCATATATGATTTGGCTGTGCCTCCTTCACTATTGCCTGCATTCCCAAATTCCACATTCCTAACTGTTACTCTTGAGATGCAGTGACTGTGATGTGAAACTACTGAGTTCGAAGTAGCCCTTTAACAGTGCGAATGAAGGCATTGGCTTTAAGTGGCTTTCATTGCAAGGGTGTATTCCTCCTTTCTTGGAGCAATCCTCCACCCTTCTTCCAGTTTCGCTATCGGGGGAAGATGCGGCTACTTTATCTACGCTGGGTAGCCCAAAGTCTGTCGCTCATGTGGCAAATCTGGTCATGAGGCGGCCAACTGCAACGCTGTCCTCTGCAAGAATTGCAAGCAGGAAGGGCACCAGACAAAGGACTGCAAACAGACTAAGCGCTGCAACCTGTGTGGCGAGACAGGCCACCTCGACAAGACCTGCCCCAAACACTGCCTCACTTATGTACAGGCAGCCAAAACCAAGGAGGGCCAAGCAGACGAAATGGTGAGTGTCATTACTGCCAAGGAGACTTGCAAACCTCCACGCACTAAGGCCTCCAGCGAGCACAATGGGGGAAACAGGACTCAGAGAGAGACAAGAGGAAGGAAAGGATTGAGGCAGTAGATGGCCAAACATCTGCACCGCCCCCAAACTTCCCACACCTCAACAGAGCAAATCAATGGAGGAGGGACCAGCAAGTGATCAATTGGGGGAGTGGCAGCTGGTGAAGAACACCAAAAAGAAGAAGAAGCTAAGAAGGGTCCAAGGGACACCCCAGCTGAGTGGCAAGAGACAACTGTTATGACCGATGCAGTTGGTAAAGCGGAGTTATTTAAAAATCCCAGAGGGAAACTTTAAATAACTGTCATAACCTATAATTTTAAGTGTTATGTTTGAGATGCAACTCTAAATTCAGGAATCAGACCACCAGTTCTCGAGGTTCTACATTAAACTAAATGAAACATTTTATTAATTTACACAGGTTAAAATATATATACACATGGCTACAAATTACTACTATTATAACTTTTAACAAATTCCCAAATTAATCTCCATTAAGATAACATCAACCCATAGACTTAACCAAACACCAGACAAAGCATTTTCACCTTACAAATTCAAAATGAGGTTCTTTTCACTTTGGTTTCTGTGGAGCAACTGCCTTTTGATCTTACATTGCCTCTGCTCTGTATACTCGAAAACTGCTAAAGTTATACCTACCACTGCCCATTGAATATTAATTCACATTGTATCAACAACCTCTGAACTAAACCTCTCCAACAATAAACCCCTTTCATAGTACCAATTTTATTAGTAATATAAACATGTAGCTTGGTATCTGCTAGATAGGTGTCAGTTTTCACCCTACTTCTTGAATGCTCTATTCAAAAAATGCAAATGCACTCTATCTCTCCCACATCTCAAAACTAATCAAAGCACCCACACTAGCTGGCTTCAATCCAATTAAGACACGCCCATGTCTATACCTCTATTTTAAAAAAACAATTCCAATAATATTATATACATTAATAGCCTCATGACAGCAACTCCCATCTAACACAAATGACAGGGGCTGCTGCGCTTCAGATGAAGAAGGGCAAGGGCAGCACCGACAGAAAAAGCGGCAAAGCTCTTGGGAACTGGAGGAGGAGACACCCAAGCTCCAGAATATTGGAGACAACTAAGAGGTCAACGCACCCCAACTTGGCCCTTAACTTGAAGAGGCCAGCGCACCCCAGCCCCAGGAAGCTAGGAGCAGTGAAGTGCTCAGCACACCCCAGCTCCGGGAAGCTGGGAGCAGCACCGCCCCGGAAGGGAATGGACTGGAGAAACTCCTCCAGCAAAGAACAGTTCAAACCTCGATCCTTGCACAAGCCCCCCAATGTCACCTGAGCGGAACATCTCCAAAGGGGTGGTTCAGGATGTTTTCCTTAGCCCATCAAAAGTGAGACAATTTGCGAACACTATGGGCAGGATTTTCCCGTCGGCGAGTGGAGGACGCGTAACATGACGCACGGTGACGTCGGACGGATCTCCCGACGTCACTGCGCCCCATTTAAATTGAGGCCATTGACAGAGTAATTAAAGTAATTAGTGGACCTGCCCGTCCAACCTTAAGGTTGGTGGGCAGGCCAGGAGCCCCGGCGGGAATTAGAAAAGGCATGAAGCCTCATCCACGGCGGGATAAGGTTTCATGTAGGATTTAAAACATTTTAATAAAGCTTTTGTAAAAATTATGGACATGTCCCAACTTATGTGATAGTGTCACATGATGAGACATGTTAGGGAAATTTTATTATTCTATTTTTAGCTTTTTGACATTTAGAGCCGATCTCCCTGAGGCAGCACTTAGCCTCAGGGAGATGAGTGCACTCTTTTGTGCGCATGCGCGAAAGAGTGCATTCTCGATTTTGGGATTCCCCCCCACTGCCCGCACAGGGAGCACACAGTGCTTCTGTGCCGACGTCACGCTGGGCGGGCCTTAATTGGCCCACCCATGTAAAGTGGCGCCACACCCCCGATTGGGGGCGCCAATCAGAAGCGCGCCTGTGCATGCCTGCCCTTCAACTATGCCCCCGACGGGGAGAAAATCCTGCCCTATGGGTATACAGGAGCAGACCAAAGGACTGGAACTGTCAAAGACAACAGGTTTGGTAAGTGACAAAATGCTTTAAAAATGGGGATAAAAATAGTGTCCATTAATATCCTTTGCGTTAAATCTACTACGTGATGTATTGCGACCTTGGATTACCTTGCAAAGGTCAAAGCTGGCTTGTTTCTGCAGGAATGTGCCATACCACACCTCAGCTCCTGCAGGCAATGGTCACCATGGTGGTCCCATGGGCCATCAATCTGGTCGGGAGAAAAGGACTCACGTTCCTCTGGCTTAGGCATTCTGCTGTGGGGAGGCAATTTTGCTATCTCCGAGGTTAAAGAGGTGGTGGGCAGACACCTCCTTGTAGCAAACATATTGTACAAGAATGCTCCGTTCCAGCTAATTAACTTGTATGCCCCGGCTCAAAATAGTGAGCGGCTGGCGGTCCTTCAGCAGCTCCCACTGCTGCTGGCGACTTCCAGGAAAGTCATTCTGGGCAGTGACTTCAACTGCATTATCGATGCAGCTGGACGATCCGTCGGGGCCGACAACAGACTGGACGCCATGTCCAGATTCCTGATGGAAACAGTAAAGGATGCCAAACTGTACGACATCTTCAGCGGCCCTGCAGATGCAGCGCAGCGTAGATACACCTGGTCGCAGCCAGATGGGTCCATCCATTCCAGGATAAACGACGTGTTTGTGTCCCACAGTCAGATCCACCGATGTCAAATCGGTGCACTTCTCTGACTACTGCCTCCTACTGGTCACTGTCACTTAAAGTAAGCCCAGAGGGTTGGCAGGGGGACATGGAAGTTAAACGTACAACTGCTGACTCCAAAGAACGTTAAGGAATTCAAGAGGGGTTACAAAGGTTGGAGAACCGTGAAACCCCTCTTTGAGTCCTTGACACACTGGTGGGAAGCGATCAAGTAGAACATCAAGAAGCTTTTCATCCTCAAAGGTGTTCAGAAGGCTAGAAATGAACATAGGGAAATGTCCCAACTCCAGAAAAACATGCAGAACCTGCTCCATCTGCAGTCGGTGGTGGTCGATGTCAAGGAGGACCTTCAAGAAGCCAAGAGCCAGCAAGCCTCACTCGTTACCTCAGAGGCTTCCAACATCATCTTTCGGTCCAGAGTCCCCTCCGTGGTGCAGGATGAGATGTGTTCACGTTTCTTCTTCCAAAAGGTACACAGAAAGAGCTCTGTGATCAGCAGCCTGAAGGAAGAAGACGGTTCAGTAAAGTCATCGCAGTCTGACATTTTGAGTATCAGCAAATCCTTTTATGTTGGAAATGTATGGCGTGAAGCCCAGGCTTCTTGTTGTCTATCAAGGAGGTCTTAGATGACAGTACACGGGAGAGCCCGGACAAACCGCTAAATCCTGATGAACTGACTGAGGCCCTTGAGTCCTTCGAGAAGAGTAAAAGTTCCAGATGCAATGGCCTACTGGCTGAGTTGTATTCGACTCTGTGGGACTGGATCAGCCCACACCTTCTGGAAGTGTACATGAGCATGCTTCTGGCTGGCAGCAAATCAGAATCCATGAGGAAAGGCATCATCACTTTCATCTACAAGCGGAAGGGGGAAAAGGAGGAAATTAGAAATTGGCGACTGATTTGACTGATGAATGTGGACTATAAAATTCTGTCAAAGGTTATCGCCAATCGGCTCTGAAGCTGCTGATCCACCCTGATCAGACTTGTGCTGTACCCGGCGGGAAGATCTCTTACAGCCTCACGCTACTCAGGGATACGATTGCCTATGTACTGGACAGGGGTGTGGATACCCGCTTCATCAGTCTTCATCAGAAGGCCTTTGACAGGTATCGCATACCTACATGGTGGATGTGCTCTCCAAAATGGGTTTTGGGGAGGGAATCTGCAACTGGATCCAACTGCTCTACACTAACATCTATAGTGCAGTTTCAATCAATGAGTGGGAATCAGAAAACTTCCCAATTAAATCTGGAGTCAGGCAGGGCTGCCCTCTCTCCCCTGTCCTGTTCGTGTGTTGCATAGAACCCTTTGCTGAGTCCATCAGGAAGGATCTGGGCATAAGAGAAGTGATAATCCCAGGCAGTGGAGACACTCAGGTCAAAGCCTCCCTGTACATGGACGATGTCACCGTCTTTTGCTCAGATCTGTTGTCGGTGGGCAGACTGATCAACATCTGCGGCCAGTTCGAACTGGCCTTGTGAGCCAAGGTAAATCATGGCAAGAGTGAGGCCATGTTCTTTGGGAACTGGGCTGACCGATCCTTTGTCCCCTTCACCGTCAGGGCTGACGGCCTGAAGGTGCTGGGGATAGGGTTTGGAGGGACCAGGGCATGTGTTAGAAACTGGAAGGACCGAGTGGCTATGGTGAAAAGAAAATTGGACATATAGGAGCAAGGCTCCATCTCCAATGCAGGTTAAAAACCTGGTCATCAGGTGTGAGGCACTCTTGGTGCTGCTGAAACGTGGTGCAGGACTGGCCCATTCCTCACTCCTGCGTGATGGTGATCACCCGAGCCATCTTCCGCTTTATCTGGAGGTTGAAAATGAACCGTGTTCGCAGGGACACGATGTACAAGCCTCTAGATAAAAGGAGGAAATAACGTGCCCAGCACCACCCTCATCCTGATGGCCAACTTTGTGTGTGGCTGCATCAAGCTGTGCGTAGACCTTCAGTACACAATCACTACTATGTGCTGAGGTTCTACCCATCCCCGATGTTGCAAAGGATGGGTCTGGCCACACTGCCGCGGAACACTCCAAGTAGTTGGTTTGTGCCATACCACCTGTCCCTCGTGAAAAAATTTATGCAGAGAAACACCTTTGACCACAAGCCCATCAGGCAGTGTTGGCACGTAGCATCCTAGAGGCCCTGTGGGAAAAGGAGATGGTGGATCCTGTCGGATGATTCCCCGAGCAGACTGTCAAAGTCATTTGGCAGAATGCCTCATCACCAGAACTTTTCAAAAAGCACCAAGATGTAGCTTCACTGGTGGTGAGGAAAGCCATCCCGGTCAGATCCTTCCTACACGCCAGGAGTCTCACCCCCTGCACACGTTGCCCTTGAGGTGGCTCTGGTGGGGAAGAGACTGTTGTCCACCTCCTTGTGGAATGTGCCTTTTCAAAGAAGGTCTGGAGAGAGATGCAGTGGTTTTTGTCGAGGTTCATCCCGAGCAGTTCTGTGTTACAGGCCTCTGTGCTCCACGGGCCGTTCCCAGGGATGCACAATGAGACAAGCATCAACTGCAGCTGGAGGATCTTAAACTCAGTGAAAAATGCTCTTTGGTCTGCCCGAAACTTGTTGGTCTTTCAGTGCAAAGAGTTGTCCCCAACCGAGTGTTGCAGACTGGCACATTTCAAGGTCCAGGACTACGTGCTGAGGGACGCACTAAAGCTTGGGGTAGCTGTCACAAAGGCGCAATGGGGAAAGGTCACTGTCTAAAGCCTTTCAGCCATTGTGCACCAAGGGGCTGGGAAAGGTATAGACCCCTCGAGCTGTATGACTCACTTTGAATGTATGCAGTGAATATTACATGTATCACAATGGTATTGAAGCACCTCAGAGTGCAACATGATCTATGTAGACAACTTAAATATGATTGCACTTTTTGTGATGGCCATTTTGAAATGTTTTACAATGTTCTTTCAGATATTTTATGAATAAAGTATATTTTTGCAAAAAAAAATGTATTTCTCCTTTCTTTCTAAGCAGACGACTGCTCACTGCTGCAGCAACAAGAGGTTAGAGGACGACCCTAGAAAGGTCCCCATCATGTTCAGCCTTCCCTCTCACTGCCATTCCACAGCCCTCCCTCCCCATTGCTCCCTTCGTGTTCGCCAACCCGACCCTCGTCTCACAGCCCACCCTCGGTTGAAGTGCTAGTCTTTGAAAGTGGAGGGCTGCATGAGTACCACAGCACAGTGGTGTTCCTCAGGACAATGAAAGTAAAGAGAAGGAGCAGTCCAACCCTACAGCCCTAAGAGAGTGGCCTTCACCACAACAAGTCCGGCACAGCGCTATGGCAGGTATGTTCCACTCACCTCGAAGTTACCAGCGAACTGTGGTCCGCCTTGTGCACACCACCCTTTTTCGAACATATTTGAGGCTGATGTAATTTCCCGCTGGTGTGACGGAAGATTGGAAGGTGTGGCAAGATTCTGGCGAGCAGCTGTTTTAATGAACATTCATGACATGCTAATGAATGCAAGTTGCATTTGTACTACTAATTGACGAGATAGCTGACCCGCCATGAACACACCGTCGGGAGAATTGCAACTTGTTTTTACGACAGCGGATTTGAGACTTTTTGCCTGCTGCTGGATTCTCCGCTCCTGCCTGCCACAAAACCCGCCACGGGCAGAATGGGAAAATTCCAGCCATAGCTCTTGAAGATATGGTTCTAACACTGCACCCCCACCAGATTTGAAAGTTCCGCCAATATATTGGTGAAGGGGATAGACTTCAATCACACATGTAGTATAATACACCAACTTTCTGTTTCACTGGATACAATGCATACTTGGTGATAATAGTGAAATTAATACATCACTTGTGTGGCAAATAAGTACATCAATCTGCCAGGCCATAATAATTTTTTGTTTTTGCCCATTTGCCTTTTACAACACTGAAATCTCTTGTGATCCCATAATTTAAAATAAACAAACCCAATGGCTGGTCAATAGACAGAGTGAAATAGCAAGCACTGATTTTTCAAAACACTGCAGACAGTTCCATTTTAAATATTTAATAAGCAAGAGTTTTAAATGGCTTGAAAGCTTGAAAGTTCATTTTGACAGTTCCAGTGAGCTGACAGTTCCAATGACTGGAGGTAGCTGCTGTTTTATATTTGCAGCTGCCTTCATGAACCAGGGTCAAAATCCTGGAACTCCCTCCCTAACAGCATTGTGGGTGTACCTACACCACATGGACTGCAGCTGTTCAAGAAGGCAGCTCACCATCCCACCTTCTCGAGAGCAATTAGGGATGGGCAATAAATGCTGGCTAGCCAGTGATACCCACATCCCATGAACAAATAAAAAAAAGATGCAATTTGGAATCCGCCCCATTCCCCTCACCTGCGACAATGGTCGGTGTCATGTTTAGGGGCGGGACTTCCAGATCCGGGCCTTTGCAACCATTTTTGTAAAAAAGGAGAGGCTCTTTGTCTTTATGAAAATCCAGGCCCATGTATTCACAACTTAAACTTGAAGACTGCCTGCGAGGTAGGCTGAGATTAAGGTTCAAGGGCTCCTTGAAGGCAAACCTTAGGAAATGTGGCATGTTCACTGCAGACAGAGAAAAAAATGCACAAGAAAGAGCTACCTAGAGAGTGATCTCAAGCAGTGGCGTTGTTTCCTTCGAACAGTAAAGAAAACAGACAACGAAGGAGAAAAAGCAAGCCAGAAAGACCAGGCAATCCCAACAAAATCAGACAATTCAACCTTGCTGGCACTGTAGAAAGCCATGCAGGTCTGCAATCAGGTCCCACAGTTATGTTACAATGCATAACAGGTGAGTCTACACATACAAGAAGCTGCCATGTTCTGGCGTCGGATGTCATGGCGGGCGTGAGTGGACAATGTGGCGGGAAGGCCAAAATTCGGTTTCACGACGTCGTGAAACCAGTTTGCAATTGTCCACGCCACCCATCAATTGTGGGCCACATTTCCTGCCACTGCATATCAGGAACTTCATAGTTATACATCTGCAAACCATCATAAGCCCTGATCACCGGAATCAACCCCCACACTGGATCATCCGGGCACGTTGGCGTTATTGCACGTCAACGTGTTTCACAACTGAACATAAGCAACGTGCACCTGGCGAGCTGCACTTTACTTGGGTCTTTGTGGCTTGTTCGTCTACCTTGCTTCAGGCAGCACTCACGGTTATTGGTGCCAGGCTTCACAGGCAGCACCACATCACTTTTAGGGGGGCTCACGGGCAGGTCTGTACACACAAGACCTGCCATAAGGCAGCTTTTCAATGGCTGCAGGGCTATGGCTTGCTTGAGGAAGGGGGAGAAGTGGCCTCAGGTAAGGGAAGAGAATGCAGGACTAGGGCATTACTGGGGAAAGGGGGTATCCCAGGGTATGTGTGAGGACACATTGATCTGTGCAAGTGGCCTCAAGAAGGTGAGGGCTGAGGAGGCAGTCTCTAGAGAAGATGAGTCCAGATGGTGATGTGAGGGTGTGTGTGAGAGAGTGAGTGGCGATGTCCTTTGAGCTGGCAGTGAGTGAGAAGCCAGTGAATGTGTGATGGGCTTGTGAGGGTGAGTTTAGAGTGATGAGATAGTTGCCTTACCCTTGTGGCACATATGAGATCATTCATCCTCTTTCTGCAGTGGATGGCCAACCTCTTCTGTGCCGCATTGGCAATGACCACCTCTGTCACTGCCTCTCAAGCTGGAGCGGTGAGACTGATGGGCCTCCTACGGCCAGAGCAGGGGTAGAGGACATCCCGGGAGGCACCAACAGTGTCCAGAAGGCATCCCAGGGATGCGGCACTGAATCAAGGGGCTGCAGCGTTCTTGCCTTTCGGGGCCATGTCTTCTGTGCAGCAGTCCTGGGTTGGAAGCACTGAGTGGTGTGCGGGCGTCTGTACTTTAAATATGGTGCCCGGCGTGAGGAAGCAGCAAGGTTATGATGTGACTGATGAATTGGAGGCTGCCCTCCAGCGAAACAGCGTGTTTCCAGGGAATGCATGATTAATGAGCCGGGCTTGGGACAATACAGCGTGAAAACCCACCATTGCGGCCAGCGGTCAAAATGTCCTTTTTCCCGCTCGCTACTGCACTTAGTGCATATCTAGGATAATTCCACCCTATAGTTCAACAGGACTTTAATGGCTGTGAAAAACTACAGCATGTTCTGAGGTCATGAAATGTACAATATAAATGTAAGTTTTCTTGAACTGGGAACAGATTACTACTGAAAGACTGAAACCTTTCATTGTTAAATAATAATCTCTAATGTACCCCCAGAATATGCTGTGAGTTTAATTTCATTATTCAGCTCTCGTGTACCAGCTTGCTATGCAATTCATCAGCTGAGCTAGCTTATTCAATAGAATGGTACAATTACAAGAAAATAAACAAAGCGGCACTATAATCCTATTTGAAATGGTTTGTCATGGGGTTTAATGGATTTACAAGCCATTAATCTTACTGGACTTACTATGGGTAACAGAAAATTATAGTTTAATGTTTTCTTTATTGCTTTGGCACAGACTAAATGAATGCATACTTATCAAGACAATAAATTAACCATTAATTAGTTTACTAAAACATATGCTCTAGCACATATTTGGAAGACTTGGATCAGGGAAGGTGTCACTGAAGTAATTAAATATTTTAGAACTATTGGGCAAAAGAATGAGTGTAACATACCCTGTAGGTTAAAAGTACCTCCAGCATGAATTGTCACAGCTTTTGGGAGGCAATAATGTGGTTTATATAAGTTTTTGATTAGTGTTTCATTAGATTGATTAGGGTTGTGGAGTTGCTGTATAAGAATGCATATTGTGTCTTGTACATCTTGAGTAATAAAATTTGAACATAACTTTAAAATTTGTTATGATTTGGTTAGGGGCCATTGACATTTAAGAAGAAATCTGTCTATCTTGTTTTAACCAATACAACAATGCCACAAGGTTTCACTTTTTTAAAACTAAATAAACTTAATTTGATATCAAGGAATTAAACTAAACAAGCAATATTAGCTTAACAATATGGTTTATAACTACATATGTTACGTGCTCAGGTTTACTTCTTACTTCCCCCAAGAATTCTCTCATAAGACACATCTGAAAGTTATTTATTTGTGTAGAGACCACCCATGTGTATGCCACAGTCCCTTGGAGAATTTTCCTCAGCTCCAGCTATTCGCAGAGGTAAAACTTTCATTTACTCTCTCTTGACTGTGGAGGCCTCAGTCCCTTGTTCTGGTTACTTTTCCAATATTTCCAAGCTAATCTACTGGTTACTTTCTTTTGCAATAAGACACTGTGAGGCCTACTGTAGATTCTCTCACTAGCTTCAAACTAGGCAATCTTCCAGCTTCTGTTCCGCACAAAATTCAAACTGAGATTAAGCCTCACCCACCTTCCATGCGGTCAGTGATGAAGTTAGTGCTTTACTCTGCTTACAGTGCAGATCTGTCTAACTGTCATGTATTTTGGCTAATTTCTCTCAGTGAGCTGCAACCACACAAGGTCTAAACTGCAACTGAAAACCTCTCCCAGCAAAACCCAGATAAATTGAAATTAGGGAGTCTTCCTAAGCTCCACCCATTTCCATGGCGATGAAGCCTGCTCTGGGCTATCCTCAAACTAAGCTTTAAGCTAATTATCCCTCACTTACAAGTTCTCCAGCTAAGTGAGCCCCACCTGCTACTTTGTAGCTCTATATCTTCTATTCTGACTCTAGTAATCGACCATAAGACCATAAGACATAGGAGCAGAAATTAGGCCATTTGGCCCATCGAGTCTGCTCCGCCATTCAATCATGGCTGATAAGTTTCTCAACCCCATTCTCCCGCCTTCTCCCCGTAACCTTTGATCCCCTTACCAATCGAGAACCTATCTATCTCGGTCTTAAATACACTCAATGACACTCAAAGGCCTCCACAGCCTTTTGTGGCAATGAATTCCATAGATTCACCACTCTCTGGCTAAAGAAGTCTCTCCTCATCTCTGTTCTAAAAGGTCTTCCCTTTACTCTGAGGCTGTGCCCTCGGGTCCTAGTCTCTTCTACTAACGGAAACATCTTCCCCACGTCCACTCTATCCAGGCCTTTCAGTATTCTGTAAGTTTCAATCAGATCCCCCCTCATCCTGCTAAACTCCATCGAGTATAGACCCAGAGTCCTCAAACGTTCCTCATATGTTAAGCCTTTCATTCCTGGGATCATTCTTGTGAACCTCCTCTCCAGGGCCAGCACATCTTTCCTGAGATACGGGGCCCAAAATTTCTCACAGTATTTTTTATGTGGACAAAAGAGCTGAACTCGAGAGGTGAGGTGAGAGTGACTGCCCTTGACATCAAGGCTGCATTTGACCGAGTGTGGCATCAAGGAGTCCCAGCAAAACTGAAGTCAATGGGAATCGGGGGAAAACTCTTTGCTGGTTGTAGTCATACCAAGCACAAAGGAAGATGGTTGTGGTTGTTGGAGGTTAGTCATCTCAGTCCCAGGATATCACGGCAGGGCTTCCTCAGGGTAGTGTCCTAGGCTCAACCATCTTCAGCTATTTCACGAACAAACTTCATCATAAGGTCACAAAGATACGGAAGCAGCCTGTGTCTATAGGCAGGAAGACCTGGACAACATTCAGTCTCGGGCTAATAAGTAGCAAGTAACATTCGCACCACACAAATGTCAGGCAATGAACATCTCCAGCAGAGAGAATCTAAGTTTCTCCCTTTCACATTCAATGGCATTACCATCACTGAATCCCCCACTATCAACATCCTGGGGGTTACCATTGACCAGAAGCTGAACTGAACCAGCCATATAAATACTTGGCTACAAGAGCAAGTCAGAGGCTGGGAATTCTGTGGAGCATAGCTGGCCTCCTGATTCCCCAAAGCCTGTCCACCATCTACAAGGCACAAGTCAGGAGTGTGATGGAATACTCTCCATTTGTCTGGATGAGTTCAGCTCCAACAACAGTCAAGAAGCTTGACACCCTCCAGGACAAAGCAGTTGGCTTGATCGGCACCCCATCCACCACCTTAAACTTTCACTCCCTCCACCACTGATGCACAGTGGCAGCAATATGTACCATCTACAAGATACACTGCAGCATCTCACCAAGGCTCCTTTGGGAGCACCTTCCAAACCCACGACCTCTGCCACCTAGAAAGATAAGGGCAGCAAGTGCATGGGAACACCACCAGCTGCAAGTTCCCCTCCAAGCCACTCACCATCCTGACTTGGAACTAGATCGCTATTCCTTCAGTGTCACTGGGTCAAAATCCTGGTACTCCCTACAGCACTGTGGGTGTACCTATACCACATGGGCTGCAGCGGTTCAAGAAGGCAGCTCACCACCACCTTCTCAAGGGGAACACATGACAAAGGGAAAGTGGTGGCATAGTGGTATTGTCACTGGACTAGTAATCCAGAGACCCATAGCAACGTTCTGGGGACCTGGCTTCAAATCCCACCATAACAGGTGAAATTTGAATTCAATAAAAAATCTAGAAATAAAACCCTGATGATGATCATGAATCCATTGCTGATTGCTGTAAAAACCAATCTGGTTCACTAACATCCTGTAGGGAAGGAAATCTGCTGTCCTTACCTGGTCTGGCCTACATGTGACTCCAGACCCACAGCAACAAGGCTGACTCTTAACTGCACACTGAAAAATGGCAATTAGGGATGGACAATAAATGCTGGCCTAGCATCTCATGAATAAATTAAAAAAAGACTATGGGCAGAATTTTCCAAAAATGGTTGGAGTCTGACTTGATTTTACAGGTGGCAACAGATGAATAACCTGCCACCGGAATTGGAGTCCTGTGCAGGATGGTTGCCTGCCTCTCGAGCAGCTAGAGGGCAGCAGTGTCACTAGGAGTGTTGGCCACTGCTGAGGAAGGCAGGGGCCCTGCAGCCTACACCAGGTAGGCCGAAGAAACTTTAAAAACGTCAAAATTATACTGAAGGAGGGGAAACCACTCTGAGCTACTCGCTGGGGCTGTGGGAGCTATCTTTCCTGCCCATAGCTCCCTCTTCAAATAAAAATAAACCTCCCCTGGGGTTGGAAGGCCGTTTTCCATTCAGCTGGTGGCCTCAAAAAAAAACTCTTTGCCCACCCCTCAAATTGGAGGAGCCCTTGAGTTGCCACCATTCTTGGTGGCGCTGCCAAAGCAGAGTTGCTTGCCCTCTGATTGGATCAGCAGTGTGGAAGGTCCACCCGTCTTCCGTAATTGACTGCCTCCCCTGCCTGTCAGCTTTTGATTGCCTCATCTTGATGGTATTGCGGGGAAGGTCCAGCCTCTTACCCGAGTGTGTTGGCCAGCTGAAAAGCCCCCCAATGTCATGACTTCCCACCTTCTGAGAATATCTCACCCCCTATTTCTCAGATAGTCTACTTATTCCTTACTCCCTCCATTCCAACATTGGTGGCTATTCGTTCAAATGTCTCTGGAATCCCTTTCCATATTCCATCCACTTTTCACTTCCCACCCTGTTTTCAAATTCTTCCTTCTTTTCAAGAAAGTTTTTCCTTCTATTCCCTAATTCCTATTTTTCCTGGTTCCCTTTATCTCTTCTACTTTAACAATGACATTAATGGGTAAAGTGAATAGCTGATGGATCTTCATATCTATATGTTAATAGCCCACATTTTACCAGATAGGTAATAATCATTGAATGTTCTTGCTTTGCTTCATACTAAATTTCTTCAACAGCACCTTCCAAATCCAAGACCTCTCTCACTTGAAGGACAGGGGCTGCAGGAACACCACCACTGCAAGTTCCCCTCCAAGTTACACAACATTCTGACTTGGATATATCACCATTTCTTTACCATTACTGGCTCAAAATCCTGGAACTTGCTGCCTAACACCACTGCAAGTGTACCTACACCACACGCACTGCAGCAGCTCACCATCATCTTCTCAAAGGCAATTAGGGATGAGCAATAAATGTTGACCTTGCCAGTGACACCCACATCCCATGAACGAAAAAAAACTAAATACCTCTACGCATAAGCACCGAGGAATAGAACAGGGAAAGCTATCACTATGAGTAAAGAAATAAAATCCTATAAGATTACAAAACCCATTTGAATAATCTATATCCATATTTTCATTCTTGTAAAAAAAATATTTTTAAATGAAAGAACGTTTGATACCAATCATTATCATTAAGTACAAAGCAATCAAATATATCATTGCTGTTTCCTCTTATTCAAACCTGGGCTGTCTGATCTTTGACTTTAAAGGGAGTAGTTTCCTTTAATTAATCATAAATCACCTTCTAAAGATTACCATCAAAGAGAAGCAATAAAGCTATTTGCTT
The DNA here is from genome assembly GCF_964194155.1 of Cetorhinus maximus. Lineage (NCBI taxonomy): Eukaryota > Metazoa > Chordata > Chondrichthyes > Lamniformes > Cetorhinidae > Cetorhinus > Cetorhinus maximus. The sequence continues at coordinate 92,761,204 of NC_135879.1, read as the reverse complement.
TACTCCTGCAATCCAATACAGACACGATTATAATTACTGGTATTTTGTTACCAGAACATCCATTTATTTCAAGGCTTGTCAAAAGTAACCATCAACATTTCTGTTTCCCAAGACCCAAGGTAGAAGTTATAGTTGCTATTACCATAGATAAAAAAAACTTGTCAGAATAAAAATCTCTCTTAGTGGCAGAGGATATATTGTTCAGTGAGAATGGATACTGTGACACTGCAAGGCCCTAAAGCATCTAGATGGTCTACATGTGACTTAACTAAAGCCTCTTTAATTAAATAAATCACTGCAATACTTACCAGCTCCTGACACCAGCATCTTTATAAAACTATCTTCTGAATTGCACTATTTTAAAAATAAAAATATCATACTAATTCAAAACAATGATACTTGGACTATTAGGCAATGACTCAATAAAATCAGTGTATTATTGAGTAATTAGTATATCATGTCCATTTGTTTCCTTATGCCTGTGTCAACCACCTTGGAAAATTTTTCTACATTAAAGGTACTATCTAAATGCAAGTTGTTGTTATGAAAATTAAAAGACTGTTCATTTTGACTGTGCATTTCAAGCTCCCATGGTCTGATTGTAGTAAATTTTTACAGTAACAATGCATAGCTAAAGATACTCTTGGTTAGATTAGGTTAGGTTAGTCATCTGGAACTTGCTTGATTGCCATAGGGAATGAGAGCATTTTTCCAGGGTTTGTTTTGAACTAATGACAGCTTTTATTCCCTTCATCATTGACATCATTTAAAAGGGACAAGTTCCTAGGTCAAAAGGGCATCTATAGTTTTATGGTGTAAGTTGTTAGTTGAGATTGTGATGAATTATGAGCATCCGCTAAATCTTGCCTGATTGCCTTAGGAAGTTGGCGTAGAATGAGCAATTGCCTTTTGCTGTGTTTTTGCTCCTCCCAGGATATCGTGTTGCTAGGAAACAGGTATGCAAGATTACTCCATGGACTGGTTGGGGTGATGGTTGTTTTTTCACCTTTTCTACAATTTACGTGGCACTAACGACCATTTTGATGGTGTTATCTTCATACTTGCTTAATGCTAGTGAACAGGAAGCACTGATTTAATCAGTCTTGGGGCGGAGGTGTATGCAGATTTAATCAAGTTAGTTTGCCATTTTAAATTTAATAACATCACAACATCACCTTATATTAAATCTTTGTGAAAATAGGATTTACTAACTCCACTGGACAAAGTTTGACTGCATAAGTATCATTTGCATAAAATGCATTGACCAGGAATACACATAAAATCCAGCCCTCACAGGTAATAACCATAGCTAACTTTCTGAATATCAGAGCAACTTTTCACTTGCTTAAAACCTGCTATATCTCTAACTTTTCCCTTTCTGATGAAAGGTCATTGGGCTAAATTTAATGGCCATGGTGGTGGCTTCATCCACCGATGCAAAGCTGATGGTGACCCTATCTCCCTGATGGGATTAGATTCCAATCAGGCACTTACCTGTCTTTCAACAGGCATCCGGGAGCTTTGGGATGTCGAGAGTGGTGGTCACTGCTGGGATTGCATTTGACCCAGGGACTGGAGCACTGCTGGAGGCTCAGAGGAGAGGTAAAAGGGGTAAGGCAGGCTCCAGCAAGGAGGGGTCGGTGTGGAGGGCAGGGGGGGTTCCACGGACGTAGCCCTTACTGCTGCAAGGGCCTCGATGGGGCACAGGCTACTTGATTTCAGGAGGGGTGCCCACCACCTTCCCACAAAGCTGACATGCAGGCAAGCCAGCAAGGCATACCTGGCGGCTTGCACTGCTACAATGGCAGGATGGGGCCCTTAAGTGGCACCTCATTGACCACAGATCAGGGGAAATCAGGAAGGTGATGGACTCACTCCTCATCTTCCCACCCGATCAAGTGGCACCCCTCCAACACCTCCCAGCCTGCTCCCTGGTGTGGCGGGGATGGGGGGGGGGATTAAATTCTGCCTCTCAATTCTGTTTTTCTTGCAATAGATACTGGAGACCTGCTGAGTATTTCCAGCCTTTTCTGTTTTTATTTGAGATTTCCAGAATCTGGTGTATTTTGTTTTTCCCTTGATTATTAGAACATAAGAACATAAGGCCCCTCGAGCCTGCTCCACCATTCAATATGATTAATGCTGATCTTCTACTTCAAATCCGCTTCCCCTATTATCCCCATATGCCTTGATTCGCTTTGAGTCCAAAAATCTATCGATCTCTGCCTTGAATATATATACTCAATGACTGAGCATCCACAGCTCTCTGGGGTAGAGAAATCCAAAGATTCACAACCCTTTGAAAGAAGAAAATTCTCCTCATCTCAGTCTAAATTGGCTGTTCCCTTATCCTGACTCTATGTGCCCTAGTCCAAGACTCTCCAGTCAGGGGGAAACAGCCTTGTATCTCTGAGTAATTACTTTATGGTACTGCACAATTGTGCTGTATATATCTTGCTATTGCTTTTAAGGCAAGCCCATCGACTTCTATTCGTGAACATAAATTCTGCAATACCTGAAACCTGACAAAGATCTCCTTAATTCAGCCTCCTGAAATTATAGCACAATATACACACAGTGGGTGGAATCTTCTGATCTCGCTGGTGGTGAGCTTGGAGGCAGGAAGGGAATTTAATTAGGCAGGATGGTGGTGTGCTTGAATCCTGCTGCCATCCTGCCTTGGCCAGAATTAAGTCTTGGGCGGGAAGGTCTATGGTCGACCTTCCCGCCCCACCGCCATTTGAGGCCCTTAAGTGGCCAATTAATCACCACTTAAGGGCCTCATCATGCTGCCGCTGGCATTAACCCAGCTGCAGGCGGCCAGTCGCCGTGCCCTGTGCAGCTAAAATCGTGCAGCCAGCTTGTCACCTCCTGGGTGTGGTCCCTTGATCAAAGGCACTCAGTGCCTGATTCGAAGGATTGGGCATTGGGAAATGGGGGCCTGCTGAGAGCCATCCCATTGTAATACATCTGCATATCATTATAAGCCCAGCTCACTGGAATCATCCCCCTCCACACTGGATCATCTGGGCACGACAGCATGATTGCACAGCAACGTGTTTCACAACTGTACATAAGCAACGTGCACCTGGCGAGCTGCACTTCACTCGGGACTTTGAGGCTTGGTTCCCTACCTTGCTTCAGGCAGCACTCAGTCATCAGCGCCAGGCTTCGCAGGCAGCACCACGTCACTTTTAGGGGGGCTCACAGGCAGGTCTCTACTTATGAGACCAGCCAGAAGGCGGGGGTAGCTTTTCGATGGGCTACAGGGCTATGGCTTGCTTGGGGAAGGGGGAGAAGTGGCCTCAGGCAAGAGAAGAGGTTGCAGGGCTAGGGCATTACTGGGGAAGGGGGATATCCCAGGATGTGCGTGGGGGGCATATGTTGATCTGTGCAAGTGGCCTCAAGAGGGTGAGGGCTGAGGAGGCAGTCTCCAGAAGAGAGGCCAGATGGAGATGTAAAGTTGTATGTGAGAGAGTGAGCGGTGATATCCCTTGAACTGACAGTGAGTGAGATGCCAGTGAATGTGTGATGGGCTTGTGAGTGTGTGAGTTTAGAGTGATGAGATAGTTGCCTTATCCTGGTGGCACGGATGAGATCATTCAACCTCTTTCTGCACTGGATGGCAGACCTCTTGTGTGCAGCATTGGCACTGACCACCATTGCACTGCCTCCCAAGCCGGAGTGGTGACACTGATGGGCCTCCTGCGGCCAGAGTGGGACTGGAGGATATCGTGGTGGGCTCCAGCCGATGTCCAGAAGCCGTCCCAGGGATGCGTCACTGAATCGGAGGCTGTAGCCTTTTGGGGTCATGTCTTCTGTGCAGCAGTTCTGGGCTGAAAGCACTGAGAGGTATGCATGCGGCTGCACTTTAAATATGGCGCCTGGCATGGGGAAGCAGCGAGGTGACGGCATGGCAGTGAATTTGAGGTGGTCCGCCACTGAAACGGCATGTTTCCGGGGAATGCATGATTAACGTGGTGGGATTGGGACTATATGACGCAAAAACCCGCTATTGTGGCCTATGGGTAAAACGTCCTTTTTCTTGCACTTAGTGCAAATCTGGGACAATTCCGCCCATTGTCTCTATACTGGTGTTTACTGCAGCAATACATGAATGCATGTGCTGTTCTGAATGTGGGATGCTGTGTTTTATTAGACTGTAAATGATTTCAAATCCATTTATAGATATAAGAAAACATTGAGAAGTATGGAATAAACCCCTTGTAGCACAAAGAGAACAACAGTAATATGTGTTACTCGGAGTTTACTGTTAAACAGAGGGAATGATATACATATTTAGGTAAGATTAATATTTATATTAATATTTTATGTGACTATTATTTGAAGAGGCATTCTTTTGAATGAAAACCTGCTGGAGTTAATCTTCCCATGTATCTGCAGCAACATTTCATTTTCCCTTTGCCTGTTGTTAGCTCCTTCATTAGTAACCTTTCCCTACAAGTTGCTCTTTGGTCTTAGCTGTTGAATACTGTCTTCTTCTCAATGGTTTTCTTAACATTGCTTAGCTATTTACACAGCTCATGTCTGGTTCTTATATTTGCCAATAAACTGTTCAGCTGCTGTCAGTTTCCTTCAGATCTCCCTCCTTGGTGCACAGGGCCAATGGAATCACTCCACTACACCCTGGCCTCCTCCATCATCGGATCCAGTTCCCACTCAGTGACGCTGGCCTTATGATATTTCTTGATCAAGCAGGTTATCTTCCTGCCATCAGTATGACTATATTTTCCTGCCAGCAGTATAATAATGTGGCCACTTCCAAGTGTTAAGCACCGTATATCCAGCTTGATGAAGTGTTTAACCTGATTATAATTGGTCTTTGATAATTGGTGACTTAATTTTTCACCAATGGTAAACTAAAGCTCAGTACGACAGAAAACAGTGCACAATCAGCAATAACTGTGCATAATTACCATTTCAAAGTGCTGTGGCTCAGTTCATAGCACCCTCGCCTTTGAATCAGAGGGTTGTGGGTTCATGTCCCACTCCCGGAAACCAAGAACTGTGATTGTACTCGAAAGAGTTGCAATCTGTGACTGTTGATAACTCGAAAGAGTTTCAAAGTTAAATAAACTGTCTTCATGACCATCGCTCCAAAGATAGAATCCCAATTACTAAGATTAATTGAAGCAAATAGTTACTCTAATCAGGATTGTCAAATTCTGTACAGAATACTTTGACCAGCTAAAACAGTTACTTTTCCCTTCAGAAATTTACATTGGTCTCTGAGAAAAATATAACCTTTCGTGTTACAACAATATGGTCCAAGCAGAGTTAATGATTTCATGTAATTTGACCTTAATGTTACAGGGAGCACAGAAGAACTTGAAAGAAATTGTGTTGGGACCCCAACAGGCAAGTCACATATTTTCCATATCCTAAATCATGCTTTAGCAATTCTTGTTAACTAAGCAATTTTTAACTCTGCATTTGGACTTCTGCCTTCCAGCTTCAGGGAAGCACCTGGCTGCAGTACATGGTGAGTAACTGGGAGGATACTTCAACAAGATGCTGTCTCAGCTACTTTCTAAAAACATTAAATAAAAGGCACAAAAAGGAGGCAGGTGACCACTGGTGGAGGGTGGTGAGGGGACGCTCTCTGGGTGGTCTTTGACTATACTCCCACCCAGGCCAGTAGGGAAGGCCAGTAGGCTTGCCAGAAGCGCTGGCACCCTGGCCTTCCACTGTTCCCATCATTAAGCAGTTGACCTGCCCTCCATCGTGTCGGGAAACTGTAGGCTGACGGGAAAATCCCAGTCAGGAAGCTGGCACACTGGCCGGCCTTGTAATTTGTGGGCCCCGACCTTCCCGGCATTGGTGAAGCCTGATTAGCTATCAAATAACTATCATAATTGTCTGTGTTTTTAGCTAATATTACAGAGATAATAACACTATTTCAAATAGTCATTTTAAAACCATTGTACAATAGCAACCCATCTTTTTGCTTCTGTTCTTCAGAGAACATCAGAACTGTTCTGGTTAGTTTCATCGAACTGCATTTTGTAGGTGTGGAAATAAATGTAATTTATCACAGCAACGTGACAATTTCCAGATTCAAAACACGTTTAGTCTAGCATCAAAAATACCCTTACTCCAGAATCAATGCGCTGTAAATATTTTTGGCACCATATTATTCTAGCCCGTCAACCCTGCTTTGTTGAGTAGAAACATATTAACTAAGAATAAGAAGTACTAGTGGCAACAGCTCGTGAGATACAAAATCCACTACTGTATATCAAACACTCTTATTCCCTTTTTATCCCATGTAGGAAGAGAAAATGAAGTTCCAGAGAATAAACAAAAAATGAAATACCAGAATTACAAATTCCCTGCTGTTTGAAGTTCAGTAAAAGTACATTGAAGAAGAAATTTGGCTTCAACATCTTCAAATGCTAGGTGAAAGGTTCACTAAAGTGGAAAATGTTCCACCATCACATTATGAAGGTATCATAATATTTATATGTTCGATCAGTCAACATTCCTAAGGCAGGCACTTACTTCCTGGATGTGCCTTAGGAAAGAATTGGAAATAAATGATAACAGTGTGAAAGGATTTAAGGTAGGGACATTCCCTAAGAGATAAAAGGTTGTCTGTTCATCTTTTCAGCAATAGTCAATAAAGTTCTGAACTACCAAACGACTATTTGTACACTCTGTTAAACTGTGGTCAGGCACCATAGAATGGGCACTAAATCTAGGTGGGTAGCGTCTACTTTTTGGATGGTATGAATGCCTTCAGCATTCCAAACAGGGCCAGGATTTCATCAGCTGCGTGCCATTCCTGACTTTGTAACTGGAACTCTGCAGCACTTCCACTCTCTTTTTGTTGTTTCCCACATTATTATAATTAAAGTTCTAAGTGCCAGCGGTGTGCACGTGAAACACATATGCAATTAAATGATGAGGGCAGCTTTTCAGAGGTGAAACCTGCTGTAAGCTGACAATGCTACATTTACTGGAGTGTTATTAAAGAGCCTCCTGTTGAAACAGGGATGCTGTACATCATTGCCAGAACACTGCAATGCTGGAGAGTGCCATATTTGTCTGAGTTTCGTCTCAAGAACCCAGCAGTCACGATGTCTGATTGTCGAACCAGGCCAACCCCATGGTTCAGCAATGGCTGTCTGCATATTCTCCTCCAGGCCATCAGGGAAAGGCGGAAGGTGCTGTTTCTTGAAGATGGCATCAGAAGGCTCTGCTACCAGACCAAATTTGCTTGGATGGAGGTGGCAAAGGAGGTGAGCAACCATGCGGTGACAAATCAAACCTGGGTCCAGTGTAGGGAATGGCTCAACAACCTTGTCTGATCTGCAAGGTTAAGTGCCAGTATTGCATCATCAACAGGAGTCTCTCATGTGGTCATCAGTAATGTATATGCGCAAGTGGGCAGCTATGCCCGAAGAATGAATGTGTGATCAATCTTTGTGGCACATGGCAATTGAGGCCAAAGAGTATGGAAGTTTGGCTTTTGTATGCATTTGAATGCAACTTTTGAATGACAGGCCCTTATGTGTGATGGGGATGCATGCAGACAAGGAGGCTGGGTATCACTTGACATGTCACTAACTCTGCACTTTGTCATGAAGGACAAGCAGATGCATAATGTCCATGAGAGGAGACACACAGGAGATGGAATTCCTGACCTTGGGATCCTCACAGCAGCTGTGGAAGAGGCAATGGAGATCATTGAGGAGGAGGGAACAGGATCTATCGCAGACTGGACCAGCCAGGTAGAAGGAGGATGAGGCAACCAAGTTGCTGTTGGCAAATGGACACACAGGATGGGTGTGATGAAATGTGAAGCACTCAAACTGTGATGATTCTTAATAATTATTTTTGTTCTCCTCTATAAGTCATCATCATCCAAGGACCAGGCTGCAGCCAAGCCAGGAGCCAGAAGATTCCACATCTCGGGATGAAGCAGCCAGTGCCCCAGAGAAGTCATTATAATCTGCCTCATCATCCACTATCGCCAGCACAGTTACACTCACATGGTCCAAGGAGCGTCGTGTGTAAAATCTGGTGACAACACCTCTGACATGTCCCAGCAGCTGAGGAAGGATGTGACAGCTAGGTCCCCAAATGATTGGAGGATTACTGATGATCAGGCCCCTGCTGAGCCTAATGCTGATAATGGGTCTCTGGTCACAGTCACAAGAAGCCTGTTGGGCATGCAATAGAGGCTGAGGAAAGTATCCCAGAGATGCCAGGGATTATGTGCAGCTTTGCGCATGGTGTGGAGGAGTCCATCCACGCCATGAGTTCTGCCATGTCTCAGGCATTTGAGCACATGGCTTCATCCAAGGAGAGGATGGCAACTGCCATTGAGAGCCAGGTCCATATGCACTCTGACTTGCATTCCATTGCTCTAGCCATGGGCTCAGTACAGCCGTGGCTAGGAGAGAAGGGGCAAGGCCCCTGAACCCCCTTCCAGGAGTCCCTTCCCCTCAGGGAGACAGGAAGGTGCCATTGTGTACCAAAATGAAGGAGGAGCATGTGCCAGATGGCCCTGGGTCTTCCTCTCAGGACACCCCCAGGGTTAGCAGCATTTCCTCATCCCCTTCACAATGACGTCAATAGCTCCAGCAGGCGAGGCTGAGGGGGACACCCCTGCACCATGCAGGAATTCCCTGATAGGCAGGACCCTCAAGACGCCATCCCTCCAGAGGGCGCCTCCCACAGTCATCCAAGGCAACAGGGCATCACACTGAGCAGACTGCCTCCACCTCAGTTGCTAATGCTGGGGTTGCACCTAGATGTGGTGGCAGAAAAATAAAAGTAAAATAAGTATGAGCACAAGGGTGGCATGGGTGATTTATCCATGTGTTTATCACTTGTAAAAATATGCACAATATGATTGGTGAGGCCAACTTTGGAGTATTGTGTGCAGTTCTGGTCGCCTAACTACAGGAAGGATATCAGTAAGATTGAGAGAGTGCGGAGAAGATTTACTAGGATGTTGCCGGGTCTTAAGGAGTTGAGTTACAGGGAAAGATTAAACAGGTTAGGACTTTATTCCTTGGAGCGTAGAAGAATGAGGGGAGATTTGATAGAAGTTTACAAAATTGTGAGGGGTATAGACAGAGTAAATGCGAGTAGGCTCTTTCCACTTAGATTAGGAGAAATAAACACGAGAGGACATGGCTTTAGGGTGAAAGGGGAAAGGTTTAGGGGGAACATTAGGGGGAACTTCTTCACTCAGAGAGTGGTGAGATTGTGGAATGAGCTACCATCTGACGTGGTAAATGTGGGCTCATTCTTAAATTTTAAGAATAAATTGGATAGATACATGGATGGGAGAGGTCTGGAGGGTTATGGACTAGGTGCAGGTCAATGGGACTAGCGGAATAATATTTTGGCACAGACTAGAAGGGCCGAATGGCCTGTTTTCTGTGCTGTAGTGTTCTATGGTTCTATGATTTCTTTTCTGTAATCGTTTATAATTATTGAGAAAAGTTACAGTATGGACAGAATTTTTCTCTCGTCGGGTGGGCGCGTGCCCGACCTGAATGAGCGTAAAATGATGCACAATGACATCGGATGAGCGTCCCAACATCATCGCGCACTTGAGCAATATTTCAGTTGGCGGGCACGCATAGGATTCGGCACCCACCGACAATTAAGCGGCCTATTAAGACCCTTAATCAATTAATTGACTAGAATTTTTTGCTGCCCGTCCAACCATTTGGTTGGTAGGCGGGTGTAAAGGCCGAGCGACCTTTGCATTTTTGGCAAAATCTCATTCACGGGCGAGATGAGGTTTCAACCAGTGATTTAAAAAAACTTTTAACACTCATATATAACATGTCTTTGCTCATGTGACAGAGTCACATGAGGGGACATGTTTTCATTATTTTTAATATTTTTATTTTTTGTTTTAAAAATCTTCAGCTTTTACTGCGTTCACCCGCGCACATGTGCAAACTTCTGTGCTCACCCTCCCCCACCCCTCCCACCGCCGGCAGCACTGAGCACTGCAGCATGCGATTGACGCTGGCTGCCAGTTAATTGGCCAGCCAGCGTGAAATTGCGGTCGGGGCCCGATCGCAGGCGGCGGTTGGCTTTGGCCCGCCGAGCCTGCCCAATGACCGGAAAATCCTGGCCTATGTCATAGTATCAAATATAATAGTTATGGGATGCCCCATATTTCTCACAATTTGATGGCTAGAGAGGAGATAGGGACATAGACATTATTCCTGAATGAGATGTGTAGCATTCTCGTGCTTTCTTTATTGAATGTTCATGTGAAGCATTACTTCCGCTTTGATCAATCTGTGGGACAAGGTTTAAAATGCAGACACAGCTGGCCACTCAACTATGCACTCTAGAGAATATTGACCCATTTTGCTCTCAGTGAGTATGAATGAGACAGATGCAATTGTAATCCAAGCACTTTAAAGATGATGCTGGATCAGAATAATTGGACAAGGCAGGTTGTTACATGGGTGTGCATATACCCCTAAAATGTCCTTGGTACCAGCACTCACTAGCGAGTATGTGCGACAAAGCTCCATTACCCATTCTATTCTAGGTGGTAGAGGACGCAAGTTTACAGTTAACTCAGCAAGGGAGGATGTGCAGGGCTAGGTCTACACCCCAGGAAGGCAATGGAGGTCTTGTCGATAGAGTGATGGTCATGCAGAGACATTATTGTGCGAACCTTGTGTCGATCAGGTTGTCCCTAGCATTCCGTGTATGTCTCTCCATGGTCCTGGCACCTATAAATGGCTCCTTTCTGGATTTCTGGCCTCCTACTCATGCTCTGACAAATCCTCCCCATCTGAGGAGGGCTGTTGTTCTTTGCACTCTTCTCCTTGCAACAGCTGTCCATGTTGCTGCGCCAGGTTGTGCAGCGCACCACTATTCGTGAGACCCTCTGGGGTATGTATTGCTCCTTGCAGACTAGTCAAGGCACTGGAAGCTCATTTTAAGAAGCCCAATGGTGTGCTCTATCATGGTTCTGGTGGAGGCATGAACTAGATTGTAGCACTCCTCTTCCTTGCTCTGGAGGTGCTTCACTGGTGTCAATAGCCATGTACACAGGGGATAGCCCTTGTCACTGAGGATCCTTCCATCAACCTGGGCCAGGGCTTCAAAAAGCTCTGGGAGCCATAAATCATGCAAGATGCATGTGTCTTGACAGCTCACTGGGAAATGAGCACAGATTTGGATTATTCTTCTCCTATAGTCACACACCAGATGTATTTTCAAGGAGTGGAACGCTTTACAATTTAGCTGGCTGTTCTCAGGGAACTTTCATGGCCACATGAATGCAGTTGCTGATACTTTGCACTCGAGGAAACTGAGTGATGGCACTGAACATGGCTGACCTTGCTGTCCAGCTGTCTCTTCGGTGGTGAAGTGGATAAAATCATTGGCACGACTAAATAGGGCATCGGTCACTTCCTTTATGCACTTATGTGTGGTAGCCCATGAGATGCCATAGCTCACCCGTTGCACCCCGGAAGCCACGGCTGGCATAGAAATTGAGCACGGTCGTAACCTTGAGGTTACACTGGCATGGGGTCACCACCGAATCCATGTGGCTGCGCATCTAAATGAACGATCGGACATATCTCTGTGACCATTTCCAGGGACATCCTCAGATGTCTGATGAGGTAGCCCACGCTACTCTCCTATTGGTTACAACAGATCATGTGATCTTTCTTAACAAGTATTATTCTTGAAGGTACATTACATACTAAATAGAACCATAATTACTACATTCGTCCCCCTTTAAATCAGCTATACATATTATATATACAACTACATATTTTTCAAGGCACATGATATTTACACTGGGTAAGGGATTTACAAGTTCAGTTTTTCAGGTGATTTCCTGGCAGGTGGGCAGGTGGTTTCCTGGTATGTGTGGAATGGCGCAGCTCCACAACTTCAGATTCTTTGTCGGGAACCTCCTTTTTCTGAGTTGCCTGAATATCAGGTGCTTCTGTGGGCACTTGCAGCTCTGTATCCTCATCTCCTACAGGAACATCAGACATGTCAGTCCTGGGTTGAGTATCCTCAACTGGAAACGCAGACCCGTTCATGGTCACTGGTGGAACCAAATTTTAGTGATTTGTATTTGTCTTCCTTAAATGGTCCACATGTTTACGGATAACCCAGCATTCCACCTCCACGGGGTAAGATAGAGGCCCAGTCTCTGCACTTATTTCACCCAGTAACCATTTTGGTCCTTCCCCAAAATTCTTCACATTTACCAGCTCTCCCACAGTAAATTTCTTCTCGTGACTATGCCAGTCGTGTCTGGTTTTCTGGCTTCACTGACTCCATTCCACCTTCCCCTCTAAATTCAGCATTATTAAGCTCACTCTCGTCCTGAGACGGCGTTTCAACAATAACTCTGCAGGTGTGACACCTGTTGTTGTGTGAGGGGTAGTCCTGTAATGAAAAAGAAAGCCTGCTAGCTTGGTTGCCAAGGAATCACCAGTTAGCTTTCTCATCTCTGCCTTGAATGTTTGAACTGCCCTTTTGGCCTGTCCATTTGAGGAAGGGTGGTATGGTCAGTTTTTACATAAGTGATATGAGGCTGATAAACCGTTGAAACTCAGCACTCATAAATGCCATGCCATTATCGGAAACGACTATTTCTGGTAGTTTGTGAATAGCAAAACTTTTACGTAGTTTATCAATTGTAGCAGCCGACGTTGGTGACTTCTCCTCATGTATGTCCAACCATTTTAAATGGGCATCGACAATGAGCAGAAACATTGTTGCCAGGAAAGTTCCAACATTGTCAATGTGTAACTACATCCAGGGTCTACCTGGCCACTCCCATGGGTGTAATGGAGTTGTCGCTGGCAACTTTTTCAGTTGCTGACATTGCCCACAATGTTACTATACTCTCTATTTCGCCATCCATCCCAGGCCACCGTAGATAGCTGTGTGCTATGGTCTTCATTTGAGAAATTCCTGGATGGGCACTGTGTAGTTCAATTAAAAGTGGCTCCCTTCCCTTTAGAGGAACTATCACTCATGCTTCCCACAATAAGATGTCATCCTGGCTGGTTCTTTCATGTCTTCTGTTGAAGCACAGTTTCATCAGTTCATCAGATACAGGCTCCTCTGACCAACCATGTAGCACTTGTCCTACTTGAGATAGGACTGGGTCCCGACTTGTCCAGTCTCTGATCTGTCGAGCACATTCCGGCGGGGATCTAAGAAATTTAACAGTAAAACAAGTTCCTGTGGAACCGGGACGTGCTCATCATTTTCTTGTAAAGACAAACGACTAAGGGCATCAGCGTTCGTGATTTGATTGCCAGGCCTATGTACAAAAGTGTATTCGTAAGCTGCCAGAATTAAAGCCCATCGATGTATTCTTGCTGAGGCTATGGGTGGTTTAGCCTTGTCTTCTCTAAGCAATCCTAGCAATGGTTTGCGGTCTGAAATGATTGTTAAATGGTGGCCGTGAACGTACTGGTGAAATTTCTTGACACCAAAGGTGCCGGACAGGCCTTCTTTTTCTATCTGCGAGTATCCCTTTTCTGCTGTGGTGAGCGATCTTGATACGTAGCTATACACGACTCACAGGGCTTCTTATGAGCCCTCTCTGATCACCAGGGCTTCCCCTGAGCCCTTTTTGTGTTCCTTCTGCTGTGCTTCCATTCTACTGTTTGAGACAACCTTAATTTCTTCATGTTGCTGAATGGTTACGCATTCCTTTTGCATTTGATCTTGAAGGACAATCAACTGTTCTTTCAACTGTTTAATTTCTTGTTGCCCTCCCTTTGGGGTCTCCTGTTGCCCTTGGCAGAGTTGTCCTCTCCCTGGGTCTCTTGTTCCCTTCAGCAGAGTTGCCCTCTCTCTGGGGTCTCTTGTTCCCTTTAGCAGAGCTACCCTGTCTCTGGGGTCTCTTGTTCCCTTTAGCAGAGCTACCCTCTCTCTGGGGTCCCTTGTTCCCTTCAGCAGAGCTACCCTCTCCTGGGGCCTCTTGTTGCCTTTTGCAGAGTTGCCCCCTCTCTGGGGCCTCTTGTTGCCTTCTGCAGAGCTGCCCCCTCTCTGAGGTCTCTTATTCCCTTCAGCAGAGTTGTCCCCTCTCTGGGGTCTCTTCTAATTTACTGTCCATAACCATTTTTCTTGTATTTACCACTTTAAATGTGTTACTGCTTTAAGAGCAGTCACCATTTTTTTACGTGGGCTGTCTCTGCAGCTGTCGGCTTTGCTGTGTTTATGTTTCCCGCCCTTTTCAAGTTTTGGCAGGATCCCCACGATTGCAGGCCTTCCTCTCTTTCAACCCTGTGAAACTTCGTTCCTGTTCGGAAAAAAATGCAGCAGCGATTTTCTTTCCTTTTTCTGGGCGATTCTACAGGGTTTTCCCCATTTATTCCACAGGTTCTTTTGATCTTGGACATCCCTCACTTCGGGAGACCCAGTGGCCTCGTGGTTCAATCAGGCTGTTTTTTTTTAATTGTTTTTTTTATTTTAAAACTACAACACTGTTTTCTGCTTTGATTGCTGCTCCTTCCTTTTAACTTGCAAGTTGTGTACCAGCCTCCCCAACCCACTGAGCCTGCGGGGCTGCCGCCCACTCTACAATGTAAGTACAGATTCTCTCCCTTTTCCAATGTTTTGCTCACTCGTCCTGTGGACTCTTACTCAGGGGTCCTGCAACCCCGGCACTATTTTTTCAATGTCAGGAGTGCTCCGAGAGATTTCTCAGCCATTTGGACCGGGGCCCATTTCTTCTTTAACCTAAAGCGACAGCATACCTGGTGAGTATATATTTCTTTCTTTTTAACTTGATTCCTTCTGTTCAGTCGTGTTTTATCCTCGTCGCCAGCTTGTTGTGGTGGCCGCGTTGTACTATTAGTGATAGAGTCAATCTGCAGACACTTCTTGGGTGGAAACATTAAGTTTATTTACAATATACTCAGCAGCAACTACACATGTGCTTTCAACTCTCACTTCATCTCTGCACTGCCTAATGAGGTGGCTCACGCTACTCTCCTATTGATTACTACAGATCATGTGATCTTCTTTAACACGTATTATTCTTATAGGTACACTACACACTAAATAGAACCATAATAAATACACTCTCTGTGAGAATGCTCCTGTCATAGAGACGCAGTGGAGGTAATAATCACTTGACTGCAGGAGGATGATGATGACATGCAGTGAGGATGCTCCATAGATCTTCACATAGCCTCTGAGAATGTCTGACTCCTGTCTGGCTGAGGACAGCTTGCATGCGCTCTGTGATCAGGGTCATGTCATGGAGATGCAGCATTGAAACTTTAAAAACATCTGATCCTTCAGCTCCTGACCCCTTCAGGAGCACAGCGTCACTGGTCACATATGCTGAAGAGATGGGGGCCAGTCTCACCTTAAAGGTGCTGAGACCACACAGAGGGAATGACGGAACATGGTGATACCTGCCCATGGCATTTTGGCAGCAATGACAAGCACCATTGAGTTGCAGGCATCACGAATGTGTCCAGGGAGTGTGAGGCTGGACCATCACTTTGGTCTGAAGGCTGCACAAAGCACAGGGAAGAGGCCCTGGACTGAGACACCTACCTTCATCTTGTGCAGAAAGATTTCACATCTGAGTGACATGAACACTGCTCATCAGAACAAGGAGCCATAGGCAGGGAGACATTCTTGAGATAAAAGCAAAACACTACGGATACTGGAAATCTGAAACAAAAACAGAAAATGCTGGAAAAACTCAACAGGTCTAGTAGCATCTGTGGAGCAAGAAACTGAATTAACGTTTTGAGTCTATGATGAGCTCGAAATGTTAACTCTGTTTCTCTCTCCACAGATGCTGCTAGACCTGCTGAGACATTCTTGGGAGTTTATTTGCAATAATGAATATTATGTAACAGTGGTTAACACCTGTGCCCAGGCTGTGCAACCAAATCTTCTTAACATTCTTAACCCTGCCGCTACTCTTGGTGCTCCCTGGACATCCACAGCAGAGGTGGAAGCAGCCTGCTGACTGCTATCCCCTGTCTGTGATGACTTTGACAGGCATCCTCTGGAGGGCCGAGACCTGTAGGGCCCCGGCCTGCTTTCAGGGTTGGATCCTCCTTGGCCTGTGAAGCTGGAGCTGCTGAGGTCACAGGAAGAGGGTATTTGGATGGGCCGGACACTCCCGAAGTCACCTGGATGGATGGCTCCGTGTGGTACACCTGCTGATCCTTCTCCCCATGGGTGGCGGAGGACCCGTGGTTGACTCCTTGAAGTGAAGGGGTAGATGGAGTGAGATCGAGCTGCCCCGCATCCGTCTCACATACACACTGTTGGAGGCTAGCTATGGCATCAGTGGTGGAGTTCAACCTGTGCAGCAGTGCTGGAGCAAAGTCCTGGACCACGGTCTCCATGGCAGCCACCATCCTACCAGCATTGACCTCGGTGCATTGGCATGCCGACGCTGTCACCTCAGCCTGAAGGTGGATGAACTCCTCCATTGTGCCTTGCAATCTGAGGAGTGTAGTGGACATCCCTTCCTGATGTTCCCTAGCTTGCCTTTGCAGCTCCAACAACTGTGACATGAGGCTCATCATCTGACTCAGACTCAGCAAATTTATGGCCTCCAGCTGTCCTCCAAGCTCCAGGGTCCTGAGAAGTCCCTGCTGGTGCCTGCTGTGGATCAGGCAGTGTGATGTGCTCACTAGATTGTGATCCCGGGGCTACTCTAAAGCTAGGTCCCACCGAGCTGTATGTCTCTGCGTTGGTGGAGGGTGTAGCTGAGAACTGTGACAGGTTTTCAGGGAGGATTTCAGCGGATTCCTCTTTTGAGCTTCCCTTGGGGCTTGTTTGGAGGTCCTGGGTCATGGACGGTCTTGGCTGTTTCCCAGATGTGCCTGCGAAAGCAAAGGGAGATAATTAGTGCATGACAGTGGCCTGTGAAACAGGACACATCGCTTATATCTTAGTTGTCTGATGGCTGCTGCACCACTAGATCCTCACTTAGTGGAGCACTGCCAACCTCGCCATGAGTGCAGGAACGGTCCAGATCATTGCCAGCCAGCTGAATGGCTCCATTTTCGAAGTCTGTGAGGACCTTAATGTCAGGTATTCCTAAATTGATAAGCGACATCTCCCTGTTGCTGTGTGCCAACTTGTCCTGCAGGAATAGAGATGAAGGGAATGTAAGCAGGATGCCTGCCAGACCAGACGATAAGTATGCCTGGCATGTGTGGGTGGTGAGTGGTCCCATGGACAGGTTAAGGACAATGAAGGTACGTATGACATAGTGAATGGTGATGTCCCTTGAACTGGCAGTAAGTGAGGGCCCTGTGGATGTGTGATAGGTTTGTGAGTATGTGAGCTGAGAGTGATGAGAAGAGTGACTTACCGTGGCAGAATGGAGGAGATCATTCATCCTCTTGTGATGCTGGGTGGCTGTCCTCTTTTGAAGGGCGTTGGCGCTGATCACCGCTGCCACTGCCTCCCATGCTGAATTAGTCATGCCACTGCCCCTCCTGCAGCCAGAGCGGTGGTAGAGGACATCCCAGCGGGCCTCCACAATGTCCAAAAGGCGCTCAAGGGACGCACCACTAAACCGGGAGGCTGCAGTCTTTTTGCCTTTTGGGGTCACCCTGTCTTCCATGTGGCAGTCCTGTGCTGGTAGCACTGAGAGGTGTGCATGCGGCTGCACTTTAAATGTGACACCTGGCATGATGAAGTGGCGAGGTGATGGCGTGGCAGGTGAATGAGAACCTGCCTACCATGGAAATGGCGTGTTTCCTGGGAATGCATCATTAACACGACGGGTTTGGGATGATAAGATGTGAGAAGCCGCCATTGTGGTGGTGCAAATCTGGTACAATTCCACCCATAGTATCAGTATATGAGCTGATGGCTGCAAGAGTGCAATCAAGTAATGGCACTGTGTCTTCATTGTACTTTTATGGTTCCTCACTGCCTGGCAAGGTTGCACTTCTTGGGCATCTAAAAGGAAAAAAGAAACAGGATAGGGTTGTGGTGAGAGGAGAGGGGAAAGAAAGGAAGTGGGGCGTGAGAAGGAACATTAGGTATGAAGCTATCATCAGCTTGGTCCGCTTCTGGCCATGGCCTCAGCAAATAGATCACAATAGACCAATTGATCATCGTTCCTGCATTGTTGCTGGGTCAAAATCATGAAGCGCCCTCCTAACAGCACTGTGGGTGTACCGACATGCATGGACTGTAGTGGCAACCCCATGCCAGTGTCCAGTGTAACCTCAAGGTTGCCCTTCTCAAGAGCAATTAGGGATTGACGATAAAAATACTGGCCTAGCCAGTGATGCCAGCGTCCCATGAAAGAATAAAAAAATGGCCCTTCTGATAATGGCAAGCACTGTCTCACCCAAGCAAGTGTGCCTTTCTCCCCCTGGTTAGTTCCTGCTGCCTCCAGTTGTGTGCCACCTTCTCCTGCAAGAGTGTATCAGTGAGTGTCATGGAATATATTTGGATGATGTGACTGTCATGGTTGAACAGCTGGCAATGTGTTCAAGCTGTAAGATGTGGGTGCGAGGCTTCCAGCAATGATAGGCACGTGAAGGTGACATGAAGTGTGTGAATGTTAAGTATAAATCATGATTGGTAGAAATTGTTATTAGATTAGTGATGGGGGTGTGACGACTTGAGCAGTGGCTGAGACTAGGGGTGCAGTAAGTAGGCATTTGAAGATGCATTCACTGACCTTGACCATTCTTGTGAGGTCATTGAACATCTTGTCGCACTGCATCCAGGTTCTCAGGGTTTAACTCCTGGCATTGACCTTCATGGTTTTCTGGTCCCATTGACTCTTGACCATGTGTTAGATCTGACATTGTGCCATATGGCTGTGGCAAGAAGCACAACTCATTTAAGAGATACATGATACCCATAACTTATAATAATAAAATGATGAGATGAATGCCAGATTGAGTATCAGAGCAGAAGTTAGAAGTTAGCAAAGCAAAAGATATTTTCTTTATTCATTCATGAGACGTGGGTGTCACTAGATAGGCCAACATTATTATTATCCATCCCTAATTGCCCTTGAGAAGGTGATGGTGAGCTGTCTCTCAAACCACTGCAGTCTATGTGGTGTATGTACACCCACAGTGCTTTTAAGAAGGGCATTCCAGGATTGTAGCCAAGCGACAGTGAAGGAATGGCGATATATTTCCAAGTTAGGATGGAGAGTGGCTTGGAGGGGAACTTGCAGGTGGTGGTGTTCCCATGTGTCTGCTGCCCTTGTCCTTCTAGGTGGCAATGGTTGTGGGTTTGGAAGGGGCTGTCTAAGGAGTCTTGGTGAGCTCTAGCCGTGTATCTTGTAGATGGTACACACTGTGCGTCAGTGGTACAAAGTGATAAAAGCAACTCCTTTCATAGAAACTATTTCTATGTCAATATTTGCATAAAATCAAACACATATGTTAGTATTAGAACTATGATTAACTTTGATTGTTCAAGTTTAACTTATGCTGTAGCATAGCTTCTTGGCACTGAATTAGTTTAGCTGCTCATCCTACTTGTTGAAGGAGTTCGCTGCCATTGCAATGTGCACTCCTGATACTTCCTCACATTCTGTGGAACAGTGAAGTGTCAAACAAGTATTTCATAGTGTGCAAGGGCGTTTAGGCTCTACACATAAATTGTAATGGGACTAAGGCCTCACGCTCTACATTTTGATCTAAAAAAATATATATTTATGTCGCCATAGCTACTTCCTAAAATTTTAAAACTTGACAACGACCTTTTCAAATGACTGTAACTATGTCTGGCTGTGACCCTTGAATAATAAGAGCCATTTAACAGTATCGCAGCACCTTGCACCTCGTTATCTCTGAAGAGATGCCAACAGCTTGTGTGGACTGCAGAGACTAAATTCATAAGACATGCTTGGCCACTGGAGTCTAACAGCTGCTTGGACAAAGAGCCCTGAAACCTTCCTCAAATTCTTAAAAGTTGGAACATTAACAATCTCAGGAACCCAGACAAAGGAATATACACCCTCTGTCAAAAACAAAGTGGAGAGGTGGGAGTCATGTGACTCTCCACTAGCTGGGAAAACAAGCTATAATGCCTTGCTGTACTTCAAAGCAGCTTGCCATCTTCCATCTACTAAGCAGCAGCATAGAACAAGGGCTCTGTACAGGTTTGAATGCTTGGCCCTCATCTACAATGTTTCTACTGGGACCTCAGAACTTCTATACCATTGCCTACAAGACTAATTCATCACCTTGTGCCTATCTCATCATGAAAGTCATCTCTACTGGAAAAGTGAATTATCCAGCATTAGCTTTCAACCTGCTGACCTCTGAGAAGGAATACATCATTGGACCTTGATTCTGGACTCTGGACTCATGTGAAACAATAATTCTTTGCTCTGTGGTCGTTGCCCTGTAAATCTTTCTTTCTCTATTCCTCGTCTATTGTTTGAATGCACAGGGGGCTTCGTAGCGACAGCCCCTCTGGCGTAGTGAGTGTGTGCATATAAACTAACCTGAGTTCACCCTATCTCGAGTTTGCTGTGGGGTTATTATTAGAAATTGGATCACACCAAGACTGAGGGGCTGGGAAATACACCACCGCTTATGAAGGGGGAAATCAAAATTAAAACACTTCCTGTTTACGGACGGGTAGTGAAAGGAGAAATCAGGGTTGTTTAAATTAAACCTCCTCTTCTCCATAACAGAAATTGGGCGATCAAATCTGGGATAACCCATTTGAATTTTACCCAAGCCCAAGTTCAGAGATGAGCCAAATCTGATATAAAAGAGTCAATCAGAAGCCAAAAGGGGAAAACTCGGTAGCTGGAATGAATTTTAAAACCCAAGTAACTTACCATAGCTAAATTTATTTTCCCTAACACCAAGAAAATGGCACCTTTTGATGCCCAGATGTGGATCAGGCAAGGAAATTTGAATGGTGAAACTTTGGCGGCCCTTAGTACAGAACAACTGAAAGCTGTAGCTAGGGAGGTACAGTTAAAATTGTCCAGTAAAGTGAAGTGAACTGATCCAGTTGTTGGTAGAACATTTGGATTTCATGTTACTGGTAGTACAGCTAGATGTAGAGCTCAACCATGACTCCGAAACCCCTCCCCTTGTCAATTTTGAACTGGAAAAGCTCAGATTGCAGGAGAGTTTCAGGATTTCAGAATTTCAGGAGAGAGAGAGAAAGGGGAAGAGAAAAAGAAAGAGCAAGGGAGCAAGAAAGAGAGACAGACTCAGGAGAGGGAACAAGAAAGGGAAAGATAATTCCAGCTTTGAAAATTGGAAATGGAGTTGGCAGCTCAAAGGGAGCAAAAGACCAGACAATTGGAAGCTGTGAGGGAAAATCTCTCTCTACCCGGTAGCGTCCCTTTTATGTCTTGAGCTTATTAGTTCACTAGTTGAGTAAACTCGAATTGCAAGCCTTCGTATACACTTGTTAGTTGATGCTTGCTATCAATAATGGAGAGAGGCCGACATAAGAAGAAACTGTGATTGTTTATTGCAACAGAAGGCAGAGCACTAAATCCTTGCGTGCTCCCACAACCACCTCCAGCTCTAGACTTACAGTTATCCAGTAGCCCATGCTGTACAGTGATTGGTCAGTACTGTCACATGGTTAGTCCACTTGCATTCTTTTAAAGGTACTCCACTTTACCACATCCCTCTCCCTTTACTTAAAAAATACAGTAGACAAACTTAATAACATGTGAACTATTTATACTAATAACTATTTACAAATCAAATCTCTCATGAGGCTTTCTCAGATGTGTTGAGCATCGCAGTTCAACAACCTTGGCTGGTTTTTCCAAGACCTCCTTTTTGGGGGACAATTGTTCACTAGGTTCCTTAGTGGAAATTGGCAAGTTTGTCTCCCCAACCCTCTTGGGTCCCACAGGCCCACCAATACTTCCAAATCATGTGACCTGTCCTCTACATGCGGAACAGACTCAAGCATAGATGAAGACTGCATTTCTTCTTGTGGGACTGGCATTCTTTTGCGGAGATGACCAATGTGTCATCTAATTATTTGGCCGTTTACCGATACATTATAGGAGAGGGGTCTAGTTACTGCACTCACCTTGCCTAACAGCCAATTGGGCCCACCTCCAAAGTTCTTCGCGAGGACCGCATCTCCCACCATGAAAGTTCTTTCGTGACCATGGCCATCATGCCTGGTCTTCTGAGCCTCTTAGCTTTTCTCCACCCTCCCCTCTAAATTCGGCTTATCAGTGTCCTCACTTATCACCCCACCAGCCTCCGCATTCAAAGGATCATCCTCCGCCATTTCCGCCGACTCTAGCATGATGCCACCACCAAACACATCTTCCCTTCACCCCACCCCCACTTCTCTGCCCCCAACCCCCCCACCTTAAACCAGCTTATATTTCACCCCTCTCCTAATTTTACTCAGTTCTGTTGAAGGGTCATGAGGACTCGAAACATCAATTTTATTCTTCCCCGCCGATGCTGCCAGACCTGCTGAGTTTTTCCAGGTAATTCTGTTTTTGTTAAGAATTTATCTAATCCTGCCTTAAAAATATTCAATGACCCTGCCTCCATCACCTTCTGAGGCAAAGAATTCCAAAGTCGCACAACCCTCTGAGAGAAAAAAAATTCACTTCATCTCTGTCCTAAAAGGGCGGCCCCTAATTTTAAAACAGTTCCCCCTAGTTCTGGACTCACCCACAAGATGAAATATCCTTTCGACGTCCACCTTGTCAAGGCTGTTGGCCCAATAGGGCTCCATATGAGTACTCCCCTGAAGGATGCCCCAATGGCCAGTGCAGCAGAGCAGGCAAAGACTCTTGCTATAGAAACTTACCCCTTGGAGAACATGTGTGTCTGAGCCGGACAAACTCCCAAAGAGCTTCTGGAGTTTTGTCCTCACAGGAATAATGTTCCCTACCTGTCCCAAAATGTGAGCAAGTCCGCTGTACTGCTCCAGGACACAGGGGCCACTGAGTCCTTAATGTTGGATGGAAATTGAAACGCAGAAAGAGTGAGAGTGATGCCTTACTTATCGGAAAATCCATCAGGAGGTACAGTGAAAGCTGATCACCCATCAGAGAGCAGTGGTGTCCCAAAAGACACGGAACCTACTACCCAACTGACCAGCAGGGGGATCCCAGCCAGATTGGATCCCATCATCACTCGCCTTAATGTAGAATCAAGAGGCAACCTGACAGGGTTTCCCATCACATTCCATGTCCAAAGCATTCCATGTCCAAATGCAGCAAAACCTGGGCTGACAAGTGGCAAGTAACATTCGCGCCACACAAGTGTCAGGCAATGACCATCTCCAACAAGAGAGAATCCAACCATCACCCCTTGATGTTCAATGGCATTACCATCACTGAATTCCCCAATATAAACATCCTAGGGGTTACCATTGACCAGAAACTGAACTGGAATAGCCATATAAATACTGTAGCTACAAGAGCAGGCCAGAGGCTAGGAATCGTGTGATGAGTAACTCACCTCCTGACTCCGCAAAGCCTGTCTACCATCTACAAGGCACAAGTCAGGAGTGTGATGGAGTACTCCCTACTTGCCTAGATGAATGCAGCTCTCATAACACTCAAGAAGCTTGATGCCATCTAGGACAAAGCAGCCCACTTGATTGGCACCACATCCACAAACATTCATTCCCTCCATGCACAGTAGTAGCAATGTGTACCATCTACAAGATGCACTGCAGGAATTCACCAAGGCTCCTTCGACAGCACCTTCCAAACCCATGACCACTACCAACTAGAAGGACAAGGGCAGCAGGTAGATGGGAATACCACCACCTGGAAGAACCCCTGGTATGGATGCGGGAGAGGCCCCTTCCCAAAGGCTATCTTCCTATCATCTGGACCCAGAATGGCTGGCCCAAGTTCAGGATTGAGCTGCCTCCCTGTTGCTGTGCCAAACCCAAGCACCTAGCAACACAAGCTGGAACACCCCAGTTGTGCTAGGGCCCGAGCTGGACACTGAACCAGAATCCCTAAAGAGGCCAATGGCCATTTAAAACACCCCAATCTCCTGACAATCAGCCTAACCACAGTCCCTGGGTTTGAACAGCCAAACCACAGTTTACCAAAGTGGACAGGCTGGAGCTAAGCTGGACAGGAGCAGCTCAGCCCTATGATAAAAAGACAGAGTGAGATACCCAGCATTGTCCTGTGAATAGCCGAGAGTAGCTTGACCTTCACTCACCCCCTGAGTGCTAACCACCCTGTAAAACTCCCCAACTCTTTAGAGGATACTTAATCAAGAATTGAACAGGCAGAGTTCTGAAAGCCAATGGCTTTGTTTATGCCTGACCCCCAACAGACTGAATTCAGAACCCTAGCCCCAAATATACTTCCCCATAAGGACAGATTTGTATCATCCCAGGTCACCTAAACATTCCACAGCCCAGGACAGCACATTGTCCTTGCTGATGCACTCACTCAGGTTTAAACCTCAAAGAAAGAAAATTGCCTCTGCTAGCTGTGTGTCTGTCATACCAGTGTGAATGACAATATATGTATACCTCTTCACTTCCTATTCTTCCTTCATAAGACTACATAAAAACAAAAAAAAGAATTAATTCTTTTTTCCCCGATGCTGGGAGGAATGTAACGGGGCTAAGACCTCACACTCGATATTTTTATTAAAAAAAAAATATATATATAGTTACATTCTAAAATTTTAACACTGGACAACGACCTTTTGAAATGACTGAAGCTATGTGTGGCTGTGACCCTCGAACAATAAGAGCTATTTGGCAGTATCGCAGCACCTTGTGCCTTGTTATCTCTGAAGAGATGTTAAAGACCCCTGTGGGCTGCAGAGACCAAATTCAAAGGCCATCTATATTTCATAAGCTAGGCCTGGCCACTGGAATCTACTACTCTGCTAGGACAAAGAGCCCTGCAACCTTTCTCAAATTCTTAATGGTTGGAACATTAACAATCTCAGGAACCCAGCCAAAGGAATATACACTCTCTGTCAAAGCCAAAGTGGAGAGATGGGAGTCATGTGACATGACCCCCCAAATGCCATAAGGCATTTTGATATTTTGTGTATTTCTGTGACGCTGTAAGGCCTCCCTTTGTTTCTTTTTTAATATGTATTATCTTTATACTTGTGTCAAAATGTAACTAGCTGTGAGGTAGACCAACACCCTGAGCTCAGAACAAGATGGTAGAAACATGGAGTGCCGAAGACAATGGATGAAGGGAGAAGATTTTTGACCGAAGACATCAACTCTGAGGCTTATATGGAACTTAAAAAAAATGACTGGACAAGGATATACACGCACACGGGCACAGATGTGTCAGGACATGCCGCTGGGGCAGTGGTTATCTACCAGACACCCTGATTACAGAAACTGACCTAAACAACAGCCTCTCGGGTATGTGTGAATGGCCCTCCCCCTGTCTTACCAAGATACAGAAATCACATCCATTGCTGGCAGATACCTGGAGACACCCCGTGCTGAGAGTAGGAAATTACCACATGCAGGTTGTCTTTGCATGGCCAGGGTGGGATTGATAACCCAGTCAGATGACTCGATTTAAGACGTTATCTTATATGTGAAGATTCCAGGGTAAGGAAGGGTAAGGATAAAGCCACAGCTCTCAAGGACATTGGTGCTGCAACCAGGAAGTGTGATTTGGTCACACTTGGAAAGTGTAATTGGAAGTTGTGGAGGAATTCGCTAAGTGAACCAACGAACTGGGGACGAGCTCTTGCATGCAGGTCTTACTAAGCAACTGGTATTGTAAGTATATACTATTGCTTAGTTGGTTAATAAAGGCTTTCCACATGAAGTAAAAATTGTATCCATAGTTTGTTTTGTGTCATTGATACCAAGTACAGGATGAGGACCTTAGAGGGTAGTGAATTAATAGTATTAACTACAGCTGTTAACCTTAACACCTAGTTATATTAAATAAATTTAACTGCAACTAAAATTCTAATTCCCAATGCAAACCTGAACCATAATCCTTATCTTAACATTAGTTATTATTCAGAACTGAAGGTGACCTGCACCAAATATTATTGCTATCAAATTGAAAAGATATTCTGCATCCCTGCTAGTTGGAAGAACCAGTTATACCGTCTTGCTTTACTGCAAATCAGTCTGCCATCTTCCATCCACTGAACAGTAGCACAGAACAAGGGCTTTGTCCAGGTTTGAATGCTTGGCCCCCACCTACTCTGTTACTACTGGGACGTCTGAACTTCTATACCATCGCCTACAAAACTAATTCATCACCATGTGCCTATCTCATCATGAAAGTCATCTCTACTGGAAAAGTGAATTATCCAGCATTAGCTTTCAACCTGCTGACCTCTGAGAAGGAATACACCATTGGACCTTGATTCTGGACTCTGGACTCATGTGAAACAATAACTCTTTGCTCTGTGGTCTTCGCCCTGTAAATCTTTCTTTCTCCATCCCTCGTTTGTTATATGAATGCATAGAGGGCTACGTAGCGACACCAACCCCACCCCTGTGTTTTGAGTGTCTGCAAATAAACTAATTCTCTGAGTTCACCCTATCTCGAGTTTGCTGTGGGATTATTAATAGAAATTGTATCAAATCAAAATTGAAGGTTTGGGAAATACGTCACTGCTTATGAAAGGGGAAATCAAAATCAAAATGCCTTCCCGTTAAATGACGGGTGGTGAGAGGAGAAATCAGGACTGTTTGAATTAAAACCCCTCCTGTCCATAACAAAATATTATAACATTTTTATAAATAGCCTCTCAATTTCTTCTCAGCTCAAAGATTCAAAATAATGTCAACAAAAAATGTTTTCATTGCTACCAAATTGGGTTAAAAAGAAAACAAGAAACAGAAATGACTATTCATTTTCTTGTGTTCTTGGAAGAAAGTCTTACCTAAATAGGCAATAATTTCAATCATGTCAACATTTAAATCAATGTGAAAAATAGTTAACCCCAGTCTTGCCCATTTCCACTGAAGCTGTTGGAGGTTACCTTTAGAAATCTGAGCATATAGTATTAAAATAGAACCCTTCAGCCCTCAGTCAGGTATTTTCTTCTTTACAAAATGCCAGTGTGTAGCATCAATAACAGCAATAGAGATATAACTAGAGAATCCTTTGACAAGGTCCCACATAGGAGGTTAGTTCAGAAGGTTCAGACACTTGGTATCCATGGAGAGGTTGTAAACTGGATTCGAAATTGGCTGTGTGGGAGAAGACAGAGAGTGGTAGTGGATGATTGCTTCTCAGACTCTAGGTCTGTGACTAGTGGTGTGCCTCAGGGATCTGTGCTGGGACCATTGTTGTTTGTTGTCTATATCAATGATTTGGATAATAATGTGGTGAATTGGATCAGCAAGTTTGCTGATGACACTAAGATTGGAGGCGTCGTGGACAGCGAGGAAGGCTTTCAAAGCTTGCAGAGAGATCTGGACCAACTGGGAAAAATGGGCCAGAAAATGGCAGATGGAATTTAATGCGGAAAAGTGTGAGGTGTTACATTTTGGAAGGTCAAACCAAGGTAGGGCATACACAGTGAATGGTAGGGCACTGAGGAGTGCGGAGGAACAAAGGGATCTGGGAGTTCAGATACATAATTCCCTGAAAGTGGTGTCACAGGTAGACAAGGTTGTAAAGAAAGCTTTTGGCATACTGGCCTTCATAAACCAAAGTATTGAGTATAGGAGTTGGGATGGTATGGTGAGGTTGTATAAGACATTGGTGAGGCCAACTTTGGAGTATTGTGTGCAGTTCTGGTCGCCTAACTACAGGAAGGATATCAGTAAGATTGAGAGAGTGCAGAGAAGATTTACTAGGATGTTGCCGGGTCTTAAGGAGTTGAGCTACAGGGAAAGATTAAACAGGTTAGGACTTTATTCCTTGGAGCGTAGAAGAATGAGGGGAGATTTGATAGAAGTTTACAAAATTATGAGGGGTATAGACAGAGTAAATGCGAGTAGGCTCTTTCTACTTAGATTAGGAGAAAAAAACACGAGAGGACATGGCTTTAGGGTGAAAGGGGAAAGGTTTAGGGGGAACATTAGGGGGAACTTCTTCACTCAGAGAGTGGTGAGAGTGTGGAACGAGCTACCATCTGACGTGGTAAATGCGGGCTCATTCTTAAGTTTTAAGAATAAATTGGATAGATACATGGATGGGAGAGGTCTGGAGGGTTATGGACTAGGTGCAGGTCAATGGGACTAGCGGAATAATATTTTGGCACAGACTAGAAGGGCCGAATGGCCTGTTTTCTGTGCTGTAGTGTTCTATGGTTCTAATGAATGTCAAAATAATTTATTATGTAGAAAACTTGAACCAAACAATGTTTCTCATGCATTTCAATCTCAAGTGTGTGCACCATGATGCTAACTTCAAGCCTTTCGCGCAGAGCAACACTCTGATTGGATTCAGCAGAATATCTTTTCAATTTGATAGCAATAATATTTGGTGCAGGTCATCTTCAGTTCTGAATAATAGCTAATGTTAAGAGAAGGATTATGGTTCAGGTTTGCATTGGGAATTAGAATTTTAGTTGCAGTTAAATTTATTTAGTATGACTAGGTGTTAAGGTTAACAGCTGTAGTTAATACTATTATCCAGTAAAGTGACTTCAATAGCAATTAAAGAGAGAAAGGATTCCATAGACTTATGCATTCTTCAAACAGATTTAATTTCTTGCAACACTAGTTAGCTTCTCGAACTCTTGATTTTTTTTTGTTCTTCCCTTGCCCTTTTTATTAAGTCTGACAAAGGAGCACATCAAGATATCATCCACTATTTAAAAAAAAATCAGTTTTTGCAGATTGTTTTTTCTTTTTATCGCAACATTAATCAAGGTCTTCCAAACAAAAAAAGGTAAAACTTAAGGTACAATTTCTGCTAAATAACTGTGCATTTAATATAATTTGCAAAACTATTTACAGAAAAACTCTAGCCTGAAAAATGGAGGAAGAGGCTGAAAATCAGAAGTCCTGCCCCAAATAATTTTCATGGGGGTGGTATTGGGGGCGGGTCACATCTTGCACATATGCATTTCACGGAGGTAGCTGTTTGCCCATGTAAATCAGAAGATGCCTCCAATCGTGTCTTATTTTGGTGACTCAGGTGTGAAACACAATGGGCGGAATTTTCCGTGCCCGTTGGCGGCATGAGCGGACAATATGACAAGAAGGGAAAAAATCGGTTTCACAATGTTGTGAAATAAGTTTGCTATCGTCCGCTCTGCCTGTCAATGGCAGGCTGTGTTTCCTGCTGACGGAAATTGTGAACTTCATTGTGTTGCATCTGCGTATCATTATGAGCCTTGCTTGCCTGAATCATCCATCCCCCACTGCTGGATCATATGAGATCACGCTGATGTGTTTCACAACTGTACATAAGTGACCTTACACCTCTGACAGGCTGCACTTCACTCGGGACTTCAAGGGCAGGATTTTGCCCTCAGCGGGTGGGCTTGGCGGGGGAGAGCAGGAGTAGTCGGGAAGCCGACCACTGCCCGCAATCGGGCCAAACTGCGATTTCATGCTGGTGGGCCAATTAAACCACGCCCAGTGTGAAATGCACGCTGCAGTGCTGCCTGTGTGGGAAGGGGAAGAGGGCAAGCATGCAAATTCACGCATGCATGCGGGTGCATGCAGGAAAAGCTCCCTGAGGCACAGAGCTGCCTCAGAGAGAAGAAGATTTTTGAAAGTAAAAAGAAAGATTTTAAAAATGTTAAAAACATGTTCTGTCATGTGACAGAGTCACATGAGCAAGGACATGTTATGAATGAAATTTAAACATTTTTATTTAATTTTTATTTGTTATTGGAAACCTCATCCCGCCTGTGGAAGAGGTTTCCTACAAAATCCAAAGGCCGCTTGGCCTTTTTGCAAAAAATTTAACTTAATTATTACTTTAAAGGCCTTAACTGGCCTGTTTATTGTCGGCGGGCGCACTGCCGACTCCTGCGCGTGCCTGCCAACTGAAATATCGCGCAAGTGTGCGATAACGTCGGGATGCTCGCCTGGTGTCATCGCGCGTCATTTTACGTTCATTCAGGTCGGGCACGTGCCTGCCCGACAAGCGAAAAGTTCGAGCCCAAAGTTTGTTTGCCTACTTTGCTTCAGGCAGCACTCAGGGTCATCAGCGCCAGGTTTGGCTGACAGCGCCACATCACTTTTATGGGGGCTCATGGGCAGGTCTCTGCCTATCAGATCAACCATAAGGTGGGGTGGCTTTTCAACAGCTGCAGAGCTAGGGCTTGCTTGGGGAGGGGGGAGAAGGGCCTCAGGCAAGGGAAGAAGTTGCAGGTGAGAGCTGAACTAGGGAAGGTGGCCATTTCAGGGTGTGTGCGGGGGCATAAGTTGATCTGTGCTAGTGGCCTCAAGATGGTGAGGGCTGAGGAGGCAGTCTCCACAGGAGATGAGTCCAGATGGACATATGAGGGTATGTGTGAGAGAATGGGTGGTGATGTCCCTTGAGCTGGCAGTGAGTGAAATGCCAGTGAATGTGTGATGGGCTTGAGTATGTGAGTTTAGAGTGATGAGATGGTTGCCTTACCCTGGCAGCACGGATGACATCATTCATCCTCTTTCTGCATTGGATGGCTGACCTCTTCTGTGCCGCATTGGCACTGATCACCACTGCCACTGTCTACCAAGCTGGAGTGACGAGAGTAGTGGATCTCCTGCAACCAGAGCGGGGGTAGAGGATATTATGCTGGGCCTCCACGGCATCCAAAAGGCATTCCAAGGATGTGTCACTGAATCCGAGGTGGGAGAGGTGGGGTGGGTGTGCGGCTTCTGCTGCAGTCTTCTTGCCTTTTGGGGCCAGGTCTTCTGTGCAGCAGTCCTGGGCTGGAAGCACTGAGAGGTGTGCTTGCGGCTGTACTTTAAATATGGCACTCGGTGGAGGAGGCAGCAAAGTGAAAATGTGGGTGGAAAATGAGAGCCCACCCTTCATCAAAATGGCGTGTTTTCTGGGAATGTATGATTAATGAGGCGGGATTGGGATGATGCAGCTTGAAAAGCTGCCATTGTGGCCTATGGGTAAAATGTTCTGTTTCCTGCCCACTACCGCACTTTGTGCAAATCAGGGACGATTCTGCCCAATGTGTGCAGGTCAGACCTAGTAGGAGCAGGTCTAAACTTTGTGGAGTGCTTTGAAGAGGAGGGATATCCTTTTGGAGAGGAGGGATGCCCCTTTGCATATGGTCCCGGGACACATTTGAAGGGGGGTCAGCTGCAATTTGGGGGAGGTCAGGTGCCCCATGGGGGAAAGGAAAGGTGCCCCTTGGGATTGATAAAATTAGGCATGAATGCGTGTAAAATGCACATAAACTCATTAACTGACAAGCTTATTGGAACTGTCTAAAATGTCAAAATGAATTGTCAAAGGCAACTGTAAAGCTATCAAGCCATTAAAACTTTAAATCTTTGAATAAAATGCCTGGCGTGTTAAAAAAAACATTGTTTGCACTTTCACTTTGTCTGTTTAAATAAGCCTGAGGGATACCATACTGGATTAGTGTTGCATGCCTGATTTCACGATCTTCCATTATCACAGTAGGGTGCCTGCCATTTAATAGTTTGATTGATAGCTCCAAGTAGTTATAGACTCTTTGAAGTGGGGCAATGAATTCCAATGTTTGTTTTAATAAGGGATTATGCACTTGAATGAAATGTTTGTTCTTATAAGGGATTATATAGTTGAAGGAATGTAAATGTAGTAAATTGATATTTATAAATGAGAGGATTTCTTAAAAATGTTTGCAATAGGCACTTAGAACTTAATATTATTTCATCCAAGCATGGCTCCTGTGGTCTGCCTATGGTGGATACTGGATGAGTTGGCATTATAAGTGTAAGGACAAAGAGTGGCGGGTAGGGGACATGGGTTTTGCAAAGTTGGCATGTGGACTATAAAGGGCCACAGGCGTGGGCAGAGGGGCATAAGGTGGCATGGAGGGTATGAGCCTCAGAGGTGGTCAGAGAGGCATTGGTTGGCTTAGGGACTATAAAGGGCCATGAGGACAGGAAGAGGGGCACAGGTTGGTATGGAAGGAATGGAGTGCTATAGGGGTGGGAAGAGGAGTATAAGTTGGCATGGAGGATATGAGGGGCCAAGGGAGGGTGGGCAGAGGGCCATGGGTGTCATGGCTGGGGCATGGAGAGTGTGTGGAGGAGTGAGAGGGCTGAGGGTCGGAGGCTTGTTTCATGTTTTATAGCTTTTTAAAAATTTCAACACAGTGCTGGAGCACTGAGGCAAGTCTTCCACCCAGCCTGCCTTCACACCCGGAAGCCTCTGTACTTGTTCTGGGCTCACCTGGCCCGAGTCCCAGAGAACTCAGCCACCCTAGAATGAAAATCCCAATTTCCAGGGCACTTTCTGCTGGGTAGGGTTTGCGGAGCCAGGAAATGCCCCAACTCTGCGCTCCCAATATGGGGGCAAAAATTCAGGCCCCAGTTTTTCTATGGAACCTGCAGGGCATGGAATATATCAGGTAAGAAAATATAAAATATCTTATAATGACAATAAAATAGAAATTGTATAACTTATTGTATAACATTAATTTTTTGCTAAAAAAAGAATCTGACAACATGGGATTCCTGATTTGTAGAATTATTTTGAAATATTGTAAAATACATTTTGATTTAATACAAAACTGTTAAAAGGGAAGAATAATTGTTTTACTTACTGGTCACATTGCACACCATCGGCTGTATTTTCAGGCCTTCCTGGTGGTAGCAGGGTGATAGAACCACAAAAATGGTCAGAAGTGACTTAGCACCCTGTTGCCACCATTGCTGTCTCCCCCTTGGCCTATAAAGTGGGCAATCGAATCAAGTAAGCCCATTTAAAATACTAATCAGAGTTCTGTAATATAGATAGGACCTGTTTGCACTGGGTGAAGCATGCAGCATGCATACTCCAACAATTATCAGATGGCAGCCCTGTTCAAGAGAATCTCAAAGACAAATTCCTCAATTATTGTGTGACCAGGAGAAGGAGTGCTCCTCCAGGATCCCCCAGACACTGGACACCACCCCCATGAGCTCAGCTTCTTCCAATAGGGAGGTTGGTCAAGCTACCAATTTTTGGAGCTTCCTCAGGGTGCACAATCTCTGTCTGCAATTTGAATCCTCTCAACCTTCTCTTCTCATGAGAATATGACCATAAGACCATAAGCTGTAGGAGCAGAAGTAGGTCATTCAGCCCATCAAGTCTACTTCGCCATTCAATGAAATCAAACTGATCTGATAATGCTCAACTCCACTTTTCTGCCTTTTCCCCATAACCTTTGATTTCCTTACTGATTAAAAATCTGTCTATCTCAGCCTTGAATGTACTTAATGACCCAGCCTTGGCAGCCCTTTGCGGTAAAAAATTCCACAGATTGGCTACCTTCTGAGAGAAGAAATTTCTCCTCATCTCTGTCTTAAGTGGGTGCCCCCTTACTCTGAGATTAAGCCCTCTGGTCCTAGGCTCTCCCACAAAGGGAAACAACCACTCAGCATCTACCCTGTCAAGCCCCCTAAGAATCTTCTATGTTTCAATCAGGTCACCTCTCATTCTTCTAAACTCCAATGAGTACAAGCCCAACCTATTCAACTTCTCCTCATAAGAAAATCCCTCCATCCTTGGGATCAACCTAGTGAACCTCCAATGCCAGTATATCTTTCCTTAGATAAGGGGACCAAAACTGTTCACAGTATTCTAGGTATGGTCTAACTAGTGCCTTGTATAGTTTTAGCAAGACTTCCCACTTTTATACTCCATTCCCTTTGAAATAAAGGCCAACATTCCATTTGCCTTTCCTATTACCTTCAGAACTTGTATGTAAGCTTTTTGGGATTCATGCACGAGGACCTCCAAATCCTTCAGTGCTGCAGCTTTCTTCAGTCTTTCTCCATTTAAATAATATTTAGCTCCTCTATTCTTCCTGCCAAAGTGCATAACCTCATATTTTCCCACATTATATTCCATTTGCCACGTTTTTGCCCACTGACTTAACCTGTCTATATCCCTCTGTAGACTCCTGTGTCATACTCACCACTTGCCCTCCCACCTATTTTAGTGTCATCCGTAAACTTGGCGATAATACATTCATTTCCCTCATCCAAGTCATTCATATAAACTGTAAATAATTGTGGCCCCAGCACTGACCCCTGTGGCACTCCACTATTTACAGCTTGCCGTCCTGAAAATGCCCCCCATATCCCAACTCTCTGTCTTCTATTAGTTAGCCAGTCCTCTATCCATGCTAATATATTACCTCCAACACCATGGGCTCTTATCATATTAAGTAGCCTTATGTGTGGTACCTTATTGAACGCCTTTTAGAAATCCAAATATATTACATCTACTGGTTCCCCTTTATCTACTGTGCTTGTTACCTCCTCAAGGAATTCTAGTAAATTTGTCTGGCATGATTTTTCCATCTTGAAGCCATGCTGACTCTGCTTGATTATATTATGCATTTCTAAATGCTCTGCTATTACATCCTTTATAATAGACTAACATTTTCCCAATGACAGATGTTAAGCTAACTGGCCTATTTTTTACCTCCCTTTTTGAATAAGGGTGTTACATTTGCAGTTTTCCAATCCTCTGGGACTTTTACAGAATCTAAGGATTCTTGGGAGATTACCACCAGTGCATCCACTATCTCTGCAACTCTTTCCTTTAATATCCTAGGATGCAACCCATCAGGTCGAGGCGACTTATCAGCCTTTAGCCCCATTAGTTTCTCTAGTACTTTTTCTCTAGTGATAGTTATTGTATTTATTTCCTCCCCCTAGTTTGCCCCATGATTATTTGGTATTTTTGGTATGCTATTAGTGTCTTCTACCATGAAGACTGATGCAAAGTATTTATTCAACTCCTCTGCCATTTCCTGTTTCCCCATTATTATTTCCCAGCCTCATTCTCTAATGGGCCTATATTGACTTTGGCCTCTTTCTTCCTTTTTATATATTTAAAGAAGCTCTTACTGCCCGTTTTTATTTAGTATATCCTCAAAGTTTATTTTCTCCCTCTTTTTTTGGTCATCTTCTGTTGGTTTTTAAAACTTTCCCAATCCTCTGGCTTACCTCTAATCTTCGCCACATTGCATGTTTCTTCTTTTACTTTGATACTATCCTTAAATTTCTTGGCTAACCATTGTTGGTTTATCCCCTCCCTACAATCCTTCTTCCTCATTGGGATATATCTTTGTTGTGAGTCAAGAACTATTTTCTTAAATGTCTGCCATTGTTCATTAACCGCCTTTTCTGCTAAACTCCTTTCCCAGTCCACTCCAGGCAACTCTGCCCTCATTCCTTTGTAATTACCTTTATTTAAGTTTAGTACAGTTGTTACTGAACTAAGTTTCTCACTCTCAAACTAAATGCTAAATTCCACCATGTTATGGTCACTATTTCCTAGGGGATCTTCTACTCTGAGATCATTTACTAAACCTGCCTCATTACACATTACCAGATCCAAAATAGCCTGATCACTGGTTGGATCCACAACATATTGTTCTAGGAAACATTCCCGAATACGCTCTATGAATTCTTGCTCATGGCTACATTTGTAAATTTGATTTTCCCAATCTACATGAATATTATAGTCACCCATGATTAATATACTGCCTTTTTTACATGCCCTCATTATCTACTGATTTATTCTTTGTCCTACAGCAAAGCTACTGTTAAGGGGCCTATAGACTACTCCTACCAGTGTCTTCTTCCCCTTGTTATTTCTTTCCTCCACCCATGTGGATTCCACATCATTCGATCCAAGATCATTTCTTGTTATCGTACTTATTCCATCTCATACTAACAAAGTTACCCCACCACCCTTTCCTTCCTGCCTGTCCTTTTGAAAAGTCACAGACCCCTGAATATTTAGTTCCCAGCTTTGATCTCCTTGTAGCCATGTCTCTGTAATGGCTATAAGCTCATACACATTAACCTCTATTTGTGCTGTTAATTCATTTATTTTGTTCTGAATACTATGTGCATTTGAGTAAAGAGCCATTAATTTTGCCTTTTTACCATTTTCCCTCTTTGACCCTATTTGCTAGTTTTTTATATTTGTACACTCTGTCCTTTCCTGTCACACTCTGGGTATCAGTACCTAAGTAGTTGCCCTGCAATGCTGCCATATCTGTTTGCTTTGTAAGCCTACTTATCCCCTCTCCATCTAACCTCAGATTCTCTAATCTATCCACATAATTGAAGTTTCCTATCCCTGGAACCACTCTCCTAAATCTTTTCTCTAACACCTTTGCATCCTTCCTAAAGTGTGGTGTCCAGAACTGGATACAATACTCCAGTTGAGACTGAACCAGTGTTTTATAAAGGTACATCATAAGCTCCTTGTTTTTGCACTCTATGCCTATGCCTTGATTTATAAAACCTAGGGTCCCATATGCCTTTTTAATCATTTTTTTCAACTTGCCCTGCAACAGTCAATGTTTCGCGCACATATACTCCTGCACCACTTTAGGATAGTAACCATAATTTTTATTGTCCTGCCTTATTCTTCCTACCAAAATGTATCACTTCACCCTTCTCTGCATCCAGTGACGGGATGAGGTTTCATGCAGAGTTTTAAAAGTTTTAATAAAGTTATTCTGTAAGTTATGAACATGTCCCAACTCATGTGACATTGTCACATGAGGGGGACATGTAAGGGATTTTTTTTCTTCTATTTTTAATATTTTTCAAAGTCCAGGCGATCTCCCTGAGGCTGCACTTAGCCTCAGGGAGATGTGTGCACTTCCGTGCGCATGCGTGAAAGAGCGCACACTTGCTTTTAGGGAATCCCCCCCGCCCACACAGGGAGTGCATAGCGCTTCCCACTGGACGTCACATTGGGTGGGCCTTAATTGGCCCGCCCATGTAAAATGGCGGTGCGGCCCGCTTTGCTGGCAGGGATTGGCTCCGCGCCCACCAGAGATTGGGTCAGGGCCGCCCACCTGACAGGCAGAAAATTCTGCCCCTGGTGTCTTATCAACTTTAAGTACAGTTAGCATTTCTAATACCTCCTTTCTGTCAATTTTCAGCCCATCCAGTGCCTCAACTACCTCCTCTTCCATAATGACTTTGGCAGTATCCCCTCCCTTGGTAAAGACAGATGCAAAGTACTCATTTAGTACCTCAGCCATGGCCCCTTCCTCTATCTGTAGACCAACTTTTTGGGTCCTAATCAGCTCTACCACTCCTTTTTGCTATTTATATGTCTATAGAAGTCTTCTGGATTCCCTTTTGTGTTAACTGCCAATCTTTTTTTAGGCTTTCTCTTTGCCTTCCTTATTTCCTTTTTCACTTCCCTTCTGAACTTTCTATATTAAGCCTTGTTCTCACTATTAACCTGATATCTGGTATGTCCACCCTTTTTCTGCTTCATCTTACTCTCTCATTCTTTCGTCATCCAAGGAGCTCTGTCTTTGGTTGCCTTTCTCCCTCACAGGAATGTACCTCGCCTGTACCCGAACAATCTCAACTTTAAAGACTGCCCATTAAATCCTGGTCTTGTGTGTATGTGTGGAGTCAAGGGCACAAATGTGATTTAGAATGGTGATATCTTTCAGCCCTAATACCTTCATTTACTGGATAAAGATAATAAAAAACAAAAACATTAGGGGCATTCAAAATGCAGTTATATGTGAATCCAAGAGAGCAAGGTACCAAAGAGCTGTTCCATGCATAACATCTGTAAATGTTTAGCTGCATCTTTTGTTCTACTGTATTTTACTGTAATCTGCTTAAAAATAACTTTACTTCTCTTTCACTGTTCCCTGTATGCTCCTTTTAAATAACTTACCACAGATATCACTCATCATTAATTGTCTGCTGTCATAATGGCTGAGGAGCTGTTGTTTGGAAAGGCACCCAATTTTCACTGTAGTCAAGTATACATCAAGTTCTCCTTGTACTCTAATGGAAGGAGGGGTGAGGGAGAAGGATTGCTATCAATCTGATGTCCAATATTTCCAGTGATGTAATGGTGAAGTGCATGTCTATCACTCTTGATAATAATCAGCAACTCGATCAGTTCTGAGAGAAGGAGTCTGCATCTGACTTCTGTGAGTGTAAAATTGTGTTTTCTTTTGTGTACTGGCATTAAAGAAAGTGTTTGCATTTCAATTACTTGCCAGTAAATTCAGATTCAGGTAGCAGCTAGCAGAATAAGTATATTTTCTTCATAAATTTCACAAAATCTAAGACCTTTGAAATCAAATTTTGAACAGTAATAAAACAATCCATGTTTAGAATTGTGTGCTTCAAACTAACAGATCTTTTGGCATCTGTTCATAAAGCATCAGTGTGTTGTGTGATCCTAACATTATAAGGCAGAAGCTACTGGCAATCACCATTGTTTTCTTTAAGTGCACATCAACGTTAATCTTATCTTGAGGACAAAACATTCACAATGTGGTTTACAATGTGTGTCTGTTTCCATATGTGTAGGCACGAGTCCTCTTTACAAAAACTGCTAACATGCCAACCTTCTAGCAAAAAATCCCAGAGCAGCACAAAATCTAGCTTCTGCCATGTGAAGTATTGCAACATCTCAA
Source organism: Cetorhinus maximus (assembly GCF_964194155.1). Classification (NCBI taxonomy): domain Eukaryota; kingdom Metazoa; phylum Chordata; class Chondrichthyes; order Lamniformes; family Cetorhinidae; genus Cetorhinus; species Cetorhinus maximus. Next base: position 92,722,703 of record NC_135879.1, on the reverse strand, counting down.
ATTCCAGAACTACTGCTTGTTTACATACCAAATTGTTTATCTCTTCTAGCTTCTGGATATATATTTGGATTCCATTTCCTGTTGTCGGAAAACTGATTTTTTTTCAATGATTCATTCATTTTTATTCCTCTACAATGTTATTGACGAAGTGTCATAGTCAAACTGCTTCAATGTTCAGTCGGAAAATATGGAACTTGATTTGATATTGAAGCACAGAGACCAATGTCTCAGATTTGATCCCTTGATCTATGCAGGGTTAGGCATCTAAGTAACTTTGATTGTTTCTTTCTCCAAAATTCTTTACTACCACTAAGAAGTGATACAAAGCTACATGGGTTAACATAGGGCTGAATTTTGCTGTTGGCGAGCAGGGGACGGGTCCCGCTCGCCGACGTGTAAAATGACGCGGGATGACATCGGGGGAACCCCCAACGTCATCCCGGCCCATTTAAATTTTCAGGAAGGCGGGGACACAGCAAAATCAGTTGCGGGCCCGCCGACCTGTCAAAGGCCAATTGAGGCCATTGACAGGATCATTAAAACAATTAAAGGACCAGCCCATCCAACCTTAAGGTTGGTGGGCAGGCCAGGAGCCCCGGTGGGGAATAGAAAAAACATGAAACCTCATCCACCGGCGGGATGAGGTTTCATGTAGGGATTTAAAAAGTTTAATAAAGTTTTAGTGTAAATTATGAACATGTCCCATCTCATTGTCACATGAGGGGGACATGTTAAGGATTTTATTTTTCTATTTTTAATGATTTTAGAACTGTTAGCGATCTCTCTGAGGCAACACTTAGCCTCAGGGAGATGTGGCTCTTTCGTACGCATGCGCGAAAGAGCGCACTCTTGCTTTTGGGGAATCCCCCCCACCTGCACAGGAAGCGCATAGCACTTCCCGCCGGACGTCACACTGTAAAATGGCGGTGGGGCCCCCTTCTCCGGTGGGGATCTGCTCCCTGCCCGCCAGAGATTGGGTCAGGCCCACCCACCCGGTAGGCAGAAAATTCTGCCCATAAAATACAATGTCTAAACATGGCTATTCCAATTTTAGTAATAAAGGACAATTTTTTACATAAAAAGTTTAACGGCACCAGTGGCATTAAAATACAAGTGTATAATCAAAGTCCATAATTTTAAAATGACCACTTTTTTTGATTTTTTTAGAGCAAGACTATTTGAAACTTTCCTCTATCTTGAATACCTTACCCCTACAAAACTTATTTCAGTTTTGAACATAATTGTATAACTTAGCAGCATTGGACAGGGTGTACTCCTTTTGTGTAATATTTGGGACTGTTAAATATATGTGTCTCAGTTATGGGGAATAAAAATATATATAAAATTGGGGGAAGGAGAGATTGAAATGGCTGTGTAAATGGAAATGAGTAAAGTTTTTTTATTTAAGAACAGGAAATAAATCTAATTCACTATTTCTTTTCAGAATCTGACCAGGTGAATCAAAGGGAATGTGTGAAGCATCATCCTATGGATAGCCCACTCTTGGTCTCTTTGGGAGGAGGCATTACAAAAACAATAAGCAAGAGTCAGACCAAACTAAAATAATTTAAAGAGAGTACAAATTAAAGTTTAAATTAAAGTTTAAGCAGATCCAAGGAGATGAATTAGTGATAGGTAATGCAACAAATGTTGCTATTAATTCAACAATCTGATTAATATCTAGAAAGTAATTTATTTACTGGTGCATATTAGAACACAGGGTAAAGGTGTCCTCTGTTGCCCACTTGCCTATTATAGGAAAGCAGATTGTAATATATAAGGGAAAAGAGATAGATTAACTAGACTTAGGAAAAAGATGAAGACAATGTGTGAATGGATTGTTGAGACCACCAAAGTAAGGAATGGCCTAGCAAGGGTCAGGAAATATTTCCATGATGTGAGTAAAAAAAAAAAAATCAGCTAAGTAGAAACTGGCATCCATCCATCAAACATATAAAATCCATTGCTAGAAGACCACATAGTACACACAATGTGCATATATACCATTCATGAAGAGCAATCAACAAAAAGAAGGCATATGACTATATGCAACTGTGGAAAATGCATTGTTTTGCATTTTCAACATTTTTCACCCAAGAAGCACTTGGTTTAAGGGATGTCTGTGCAATCCTAGTGTACCATGCTGCTGAAAGTCACCAGGGGATTTAAAATGTAATAGTCTGGTTTGCCAGAGCAGCCAACTGCATTTCCAAACAAAACCATTTTTGTAATATTTTCATTGTACCGCCATAGTCTGTGGGGTCTTGGGGGCAGGGAACTTTACACTCTATAACTCCCCTGCCGTCGGCCTAACCCCAAGTGAGGCAGATGTTCTATTTTCATCAAAAATTGAGCAGATAATGCCTACAGGGCAGAATTTAATGATTGCGACCGGAGCCCAAAGCAATTACCAGCCAATCAGGGGGTCAAAAGCAAGGACAGGGGCGTAGCTTCCTGAGGGGGCCCTCCTCCCTGATGCTGGGTTCCTCGATTGGATACAGGGTGCCTGTAAATGAGGGACCACTCCTCCATTGTAGTCCAATGATAGGGTTTGCTGAGCAGCCTCCTCAGGTGGTGAGCCCCCTACCCACCACTAGCTGAATACCTTATGTGGCCCATAGGTGGCTACTTAGGGCCTCAATTGATCTTCGGGGGCAAGGAAAGGCTGCCCTCCGCCCTACCTGCCCTGAGATTGATTGGGGAGATCGGGAAGGTGACCAGGGTGCCAACTCCATACCCACCCGATTAAACGTCCCCCTCCCAGCCTCTGGACCTGCCTCGTGGGGAGGGGGGCGGTAGTGGTGGTGCTATTAAATTTCACCAACAGTAACAAATGCTGACATTGGGATTTGGAATAGGATCAGTTGTGTATCCATGGGACTGGTGGAAGTTCTGTCCACTCAGATCTGGCTTCAAAAGTCTGTCAGATGATTATCTGGCACCTGTTAATTTTGCCTAATATATAGCAAACGGGACAAAGGTAAAGATGGTGACTTAGATCAAGGCCAGAATTTTATCCAGGCAGTGCAATCAGGGTCCATCCATGGTCACAGAGGTTCTAGACCAGGAAGTTTAAATCATATGAAATTGTTAATAGTGTAAGAAAAAGAAAAGCTACACCTTGATAGCTAATTTATTTTATGCAGAAATAATTCTGCACAACCTCTGTTTTGCTTCTTGTGGCACAAGGCTCTTGTGGTGGAATCATACAATGGTTATAGCACATTAGGAGGCCTTTAGGCCCATTATGGCCATGCTGGGCTCTCTGCAGTAGTAACTCAGCTAGTTCCACTCCCCAGCCTTCCCCTGTAGTTCTGAATTTTTTTTCTCTTCAGATAATTATTCAATTCCCATTTGAAAGCCACACTCTCAGATTGTCCGCTTCAGTTCCTAACCACGCACCATGCAAAGAAGTTTCTCATCATGTTGCCCTGGGTTCTTTTGCCCCATTCATTTTAAATCAGTTCCTCTGGTTGATGAACCTTCTGTAAATGGGAACAGTTTCTCTCTAGCTACTCATGGTTTTGAATGCCTCTATCAAATCTCCTCTCAACCTTCTCTTCTCCAAGGAGAATAGCCCCAGCTTCTCCAATCTATCTACATAACTGAAGTGCCTCACCCCCGCAACCATTCTCATAAATCTTTTCTGCACCTTCTCTAATGCCAAAATTAGACACAGTACTCCAACTGAGGTCGAATCAGTGTCTTAAAAAGTTCAAATAACTTCCTTGCTTTTATACTCGATGCCTGTATTTAGAAAGCCCAGGACTCCACATACCTTTTTAACCACTTTCTCAACCTTCCCTGCCTACTCCAAGGACTTGTGCACATATACCCCAAGACAATGTTCCTGAACTTCTTTAGAATTGTATCTCTGATTTTATATTGTCTCTCCTTGTTCTTCTGGCTAAAATGTATTACTTTATGTAAATTTTGCAATTGTGCCCTGCACACCCGAGTCTATGTCCTTTATGTAGTTCAAAAAAAATGCAGTGGTCCAGAACTCCATGATATATCATTCTCCTGTCAGAAAAGTAATCGTTCACTATTACCCTGTTTCTGGTCGCTCAGCCAACTTTGTATCCTTGCTGCCACTGTCCATTTTATTCCATGGCATTCAACATTGCTGACACTTTATCAACGCCTTTTGGAAGTCCGTATACACTGCATCAATTGCATTACCCTCATCATTAGGATCAGATGAAGAGAGATGGAATGGCACTCCTCTTTTCCCACGCATTGTTAACAGCAACAATTGGCTTGCCAATTCAGTACGTGTTTAACTGTTTAAGTTCTGTGACATAAAAGATACACACAGACAGATTTTCTAGAGTTTTTTTATAAAAAGAAAAGAGGATTGTATTTATTGTACTTAACCCGGCCTAAGTAAAATAATAAAAATGCTCCAACTTTCATGCACACATAAACTCACATTCACACACACACACAAATAGATTGCAGAGTGGGAGGATAGATTAAGTGATATCTTAAAGTCCAACAAAGATTCAAGTTATACAGTTCTTGTAGGTTGATAACTTGGGTGGATTCAGGCTGTGCTCGGTGGTCCTTCTGGTTTTGGCATCGAGGGAGTTTAAAGATGTACTCAGATGATTTATCTGTTCTTCTGGAGGCATCAGCTGCTGGGTTGAGTTCTTTAAAATCTCTACCTGTGGCAGGTGAATTATCAAACAGCAGACAGAGTTTAAGCTTGCAAGATGAGTAGCGAGAGAGGGAGATAGAGAGGGTGTCCACTCGGGACATTTTGTCCCCTGGCACTTTTTCTATGCTATTGGTTTCTAGATTGGCTTGTTTGTCCCTGGTTCTTGGAGTAAATAAGATTTGTCAGCTGATGTCAGTTTGATCAGGTGACCTCATGATCAATAATTCCATTGTTCGCATCAATGATTCGAAGCTAGAAGCCACAATGGGGGAAATGTATGGTAGCAGTTCACACTTACTTATGAGGAACTGGTTTCTCTGCAGCTCTCTTTATTAAGTATCGAGCTCAGAGACAGTGAGTCTGGGAGCCCATGGATTCTGAGTTTTGGTAAACACACAGACATTAATTTACAACTACTTGTAAATTCCACAAATAGTTTGATCATAGCATGTCCTTTCAAGGGAAGGTATACCACCCAGTGTCATTCTAATTAAGAACTTCCTGAAGACTTGAGGTAACACTGAGTTTTTACAGAAATGACAAAAGTTACTGACTCTCGGTGGCCATCTTAGCAGCTGGTGTTTGAGACTTTTGAAAATCAGTGTTTTTTGGTCAGTAAATACATAAAGTAATTTTTGATATGAAACATGGCTTTGCCACACATGTTAAAGATTGGATAAATATACATAGAACAGAATTTTCAGGTCGGCGTGCGGGTATGCCCCCAACCCGATCGATCATTAAATATCACGTGATGACGTTGGGCGAACATCCCGAATTCACCCTGTACTCCCACGAAATTTCAGTCAGTGGGCATGTGCAAAAGTTGGAAGCGTGCCCACCTACAATTAAAAGGGCAATTAAGCCCATTAAAGTTGTAATTATCCCCAATTTTTCATTGTCCGTCCAACCTCATGGTTGGCGGACGGGTGAATTGGCCAGACGGCCTTTGCGTTTTTCATGAAACCTCATCCAAGGGCGGGATGAGGTTTCCATAATTAAATTTAAAAGAACTCTGTGGACAGAATTTTTATAATGTACATGTTCACGTGACTGTGTGCGATGCTTGGACATTTTTGCCCTGATTTTAAAATCTTTATTTAATACTTTTGAAGTCTTCAGCTTCCTGAGGCAGCTATCTGACGTCTCTTACGTCAGCGCTCGCCTCCTCCTGCCCCAACCCCGGTAGCACTGAGCATATTGACGCATGCTTCAAACTGGCTGGGCGTTAATTGGTCAGCCAGCGTGAAATCACGTTCGGGGGCTGATTGCCATCTGAGTCTGTTCCCCGGCCACTCCCAGACCGGCTAATTACGCCCGCCCGCCGACCTGAAAATTCTGCCCATAGGTTTTTGTGATGTGGGTTTTTTGCATGGATTTCTTGCTGCCTTGTTCGATGTTCGATGGGCTTCAATGGCCCTCGGTGAGCTCCCAAAGTAGGGAGGGCCAAGTCTGTTCATTTCCTCAGATGTGTCAGTGTGCATGGAGAGCCTGGGCATTGGGCAATAGATATCCATATGAAGGAGGCAATGTCCTGCCAAAGTTTAGGTAAGTTTTTATTGAACAGGCATTGAAGTGACATCATGGTTGAAGGAGGCGGTTGTGAATTAGATTGTCCCTAGTCTCCCTCGCACATCTCTCATTTGCTCTTGCCTCTAGTATGAGGACCATCATCCTGTTCTGCCTGTTCTGTCTCCTCTTCCACATTTTCCATGTCAGATGAAGAGTGATGCTCATCCAAGTCCTCTGGCTTCAAAGTCTCTCCCCTCTGCAGTGCTAGGTTGTGCAAAGCTAGCAGACAACAATGACATGGGAAACTCTCACTCCAGCAGCTCGGTTCAGACAACAGAATCTCATCTTTAGGAAGGCAATGGCCTGTTCAGTTGTGGCTCAGGTCAACCTGTGGAAGATATTGTAATGTTCCTTAGCTGCAGAGCGAGGGTTCCTCACCAGCGTCTGAAGCCATGTGATAAGTGGGCATCTCTTGCCTCGGAGGATCCAGGCCTGAAGGCATGGAGGATACTGGAACAGCTGTGGCACCCGGAAGTGTCAAAGTATCTATGTGTCATGACTGCTCCCAGTGAAATGGGCACATATCTTCAGGATGTGCTTTTGGTGGTCGCAGACCAGTTGACTATTTATTGAGTGGAACCCCTTTCTATGTATAAAGCCTACAGGCTGGTCTGTAGGAGCTTGGTGGCCACAAGACCACAATTTATTGCACCTTGCACTTGGGGGAATCCTGCAATGGTTCTGAAGCCAATGGATTCTGCCATCGGGCTTTCAAGGTTAATCTGGTAGTGTACAAACTCTCCAGTCCTCTTAAACAATGCATTGGTGATCTCCTTAATGTAGCAATGACCTGGATCCTTGGAAGGAGCTGTATGGTACAGTAATTCAAAGCAACAGTTATGTTCAGGGCCACAGACTCTGGATGTCCATTGAGTCCCAAAGATTGTAGCTCATCCTGCAGCATGACGCACAGGTCGGTGCCTGCCCCCCTTGACAGTCGCAGTCATCATTGGCACTGGCATTCCGATATCCGCAGGTAATTGAGGCGGGTCCGGAGGACCCTGGGCCAAATTGGGCCCCGCTTGGCCCACACGCATGCTGCCGGTCCTCCATGCGCCCACCTGCAGCTTGCCCAGCCTGAGCCTCGCCCTATTGCTGCTGCTGCTGCTGCTGCAGTGGTGTCTCCAGTGACTGGTCCTCTCCCCTCTGCACTGCTCCTGCACCGCATGGGCATCCAGAAGGACTGGCTGGATGAATCACTGTTGGTCTCTTCTTTTATAATGCGCTTCCCTAGGACCCTGCCCTTGTCAGCCACCTTTGCTGACCCTTCCCTTGACACCCCACTTTTACCTAGCAGTCACTCAACATGCCTGTTGAGAGGACAGAACCATAATCTGCTCCCACAGATCCTCTAAGTCCAACACCAGGCTCCTACACCTCAGATGCTCTGAGCCCAACACGGGGCTCCTACCCCTCAGCTCCTCTGAGCCCAACATTAGGCTCCTACCCCTCAGCTCCTCTGAGCCCAACACCAGGCTCCTGCCCCTCAACTCCTCTGAGCCCAACACCAGGCTCCTACCCCTCAGCTCCTCTGGCACTTTGCACAAGCCATGTTGTGTTTGTTGCTCCAGGTATTGTAGGAGACGTGCTCAATGCTCCTAATGTTGTGTCACTTGCTGGTGACGTTGTTGATGTTGCATCACTTGTTGGTGATGCTGTTGATGTTGTCTCAGTGGTTAGTGATGTTGCTGGTGTTATCTTTTCTGCTTTTCCAGCTCAAGGGTAGGGTTGAATATGGACTCTGTTCCTGTTTATTTGCTTACTGGTTTCAATTTCAATGATGTATGATCTTGGAGTCTCAGCTTCACCAACAACTTTTGCTGGGTTTGGGTTTTCATGATTGGTTCCTGTACATGTATAATTTGTCTTTTCAACAACTTAGGCAGGGATTTAGCATGCTTGTCGAAGTGTTAACCTCCTTCTTCCTGAGCATCAGTGAGTTGTCGTCTTACTTCCTCCTGGTCTCATGAAGGAAGTATCTTGCTTCACAGTGTTGTCTTATACTTTCTCCCATTCAACGGCTCTGCAGGCAATTTCATGTCAGCCTTGGGAAGTGTAGATCGGAGTGACAAGACAGCAAGGTTTGGGTGATCCTTTGCATCCTTGGTATTTCATGAGGATTCTCTTGACTGTCTGGATGTATCTATCTATAAACACATGGCCCCTTGGGTAATGTGATGATCAGGTGGTGATGTTGAACCCATACTGTTTAGTCAATTTCTTAAACTCTCCATAGGTGAATTGGGTTCCATTGTCACATATTAATCTTTCAGAAAGCCCTTGCTCAGTGAACAGAACAGATACTGCTGAGATGATTGTTGTAGCTCCAAAATCTTTCACCTTTCAGATAAAAGGGAACTTTGAGTAGCAGTCTGCAACTATGCCATTCTTTATTGTGAATAAACAAGCTTCCACTGTATGCCATGGTTGGGTGGTACTTCAGTAGCTATAATCTCTTTCTGCTGTTATCTCTGCACTTCTGGCATATGTTGCATGTATTCACCATTCTTTCAATGTCTTTGTAGGTGCCTATCCAGTATACAGCTGATCTGGCTCTGTGTTTACACTTCTCTGTTCCCATGTGTCCTTCATATATTTTCTGGAGAACACGTTCTGCATCATTTTGGGTATAATTATTCTGGATCTGGCCAACAGGACACCACCTTTTAGTGAGATGTCATCTCTGATAAACCAGCACTGCCATATTTCTGGCAGTGCTTGCAGTATCTTATCAGGCCATCCTGGATCACTTGTCGAATCTCAGCTCCCCCATATGCCATTAGCATGACATTGCTTGGTTTAAGAGTAAAGAAATCAGAAAAGAACCATTTTCTTTTACATTTTCAGGAAATATTTTCTGGTATAGTTTGACGAGGATGATGTTACGTTGTGCTCCAGAATCAAATTTCAGCCTTAGAATAATGGTTGTGGGCTTATTTCTTTTATTGCTGTTTCACTGCATCAACCCTGCTGCCTTTCAAATGACTGAAGGCTAGCTGCTTGGATAACCAGTGTCTTCATCTGTCTACTACTGGCTTCATGTGCTCTGGCAGTGTTTACAGCCTGCAATATTGGGAGCTTGTGCTTTCCGACCAAATCTTTTTGTACTTCAGGATGTGCAGAATCCCAAATGAGCTGATCCAACGCCTTTCATCAGTGTCCTTGAATTTACAATTTCTGGCTGCATTTTTCAATCTTGTTAATAAATCATTATGGACAGAAGGGGGTTTAATTTAAAACACTGATTTTAAAAGCCTTGATTTCTCCTCTCACCACCTGTCTGTTATCAGAAGGGTGTTGTTGATTTTTGATTTCCCCCTTTATAAGTGGTGGTGTATGTTCCCCAACCCCTCAGTTTTGGCGTGACCCAATCCTCTATTAATAACCCCACAGCTAACTCGAGACAGGGTAAAATCAGAGGGTTCGTTTATTTTACACACATTCAAAACACAGGGAGGGGGTTGCTATGTAACCCCGGTACATTCACACAATATAAGAGGGATAAGGAAAAGAAAGAGGTACAGGGCAAAGACCACAGAAAAAATATTAAAGTAATTGTTTCACATGAGTCCAGAGTCAAGCAAGTCACCGTCCAGTGAAGGTTTTATCAGTTGGCTTTGTCTGGCAGAAGTCCTCGTCTTTTTCCTAGGAACTCGGCCGAAGGCTGAGGCAGGTAAAAATGCAGCAAAGTATTCTTGTATTCTGGGAATTAGTTCACTTTGTAGGTGAAATGCAGGATCCTATCTGGAAACTAGGCTTTGAGAGAGACAGAGGTTGGAGGCAGGCTGCTATAACCTGGAGTCCTGTTATCTCTTCTGAGGTTAAACAGTAACTGAAGTTGGAATCCAAAAGTTGTTTAATTAAAACACTTCAAACAGCTCAAGTCTCGGTCATGTGACCATTCCGCTAATGAAGTATCTAAGGCCCGTTCATTAAAACCAATTCTGTTTTGAGCAGGTAACTGTAGAACCATTAGCACAATGTAGGATATGAGGAGTCACAAATAGCACTGCCTTTGTCCACTGCTTACTGGGGCAGGCATCTCGTCCACTGGTCCTTTGTGTTGGCTTGGCTGGAATGTTCATACAATACAAGTCACATTCCAGGAGGTTGATGAATTTGCTTTTGTCCATTGGAACTGCTCAGAATTTTCCAGAACTACCTTCATGGGACTGATAAAACGACCAACTGCGGTCGTTTTATCAGTCCCGCGATTGTCCATTTTTTAAAATCAGAATTTGAATACGAGGATATAGAAGAGAAACAAATTTCTTTTAGATTTTTTTTCTTCATGCCTTCTCGGCATGACACAATTGTCAACAGGCTCACCTGGTTCCTGCCTCAGGCTATGAAACTTAAACAAAAACAGAATTACCTGGATAAACTCAGCAAGTCTGGCAGCATCGGTGGAGAAGAAAAGAGTTGACGTTTCGAGTCCACATGACCCTTCAACAGAACAGAAACTTATATCGGTAGGACCCGCGATTTGACTTTGGCTAGAGATGTGTGTTGAATTTTTTAAAAATTTGTCAGGCCTTTTACCATCGTCCTCATTCATCTCCCAGCTGGTAAAAAAATTTAACCCTTTCTCTCTTGCCCACAAAAAGATGTAGCTGACCCTTCTGGCTTTATTGGTGCCTTTTAGAAAGCTGCTGAATATCAGTCTGCGCTTGCGTTTAAAGTTCTCAAATGCCTCTACAACATCAACAGCTGACACTAATTTGGGTTGTTTTTTCTCCAGGAATTCTCCCATCCCTGTGCACCCAACCTGGGAGTGAAAATCTGGCCCATATCAGCATATTTGCACACCCTACAGTCTTACAAACAGCAATGTGATAATAACCAGATAAGCTGTTTTTAGTTAGTTGAGGGATACATATTGGATAGGACTCCAGAGAGAACCCCCCCTGTTCTACCTTGAAATCGTGTTAACAAATCTTATGTCCACCTGAAGAACAGGCAGAGTCACTACCTGAGGAACTCCTGCAGTGATGCCCTGGGGCTGAGAGGATTATCCTGCAATGATCACAACCCTTTTCCTTTGTGCCAAATGTGACTTAAGCCACTGGATGGTTTTCCCTTTTGACATCTATTGACTAGCTTTTCTAGAGTTAGTGTGTGATGTCACACTCAGTCAAATGTAACCATGTTGTAAAGGGCAGTCACTCACACCTCATCTTTGGAATTCAGCTCTTCTGTCCAAATTTGGCTGAGGCTGTTAGAAGTTTGTAGCCCTGTGGTCTGGCGGAACCCAAATTGAGCATCAATGAACAGGTTTTGATGTGTAAGTATTGCTTGATAACATTGTCAATAAATCTTTCTGTCACTTTGCTGATAATGGGAATAAGCTGATAGTGCATTAATTAGCCAGGCTGGACTTGCACTGCTTGTCACTTTGTTGGGTGAATGCCAATGGTGTAGCTGCAATGAAACTGCTTACATAGAGGTGTAAAACAAAAACAGAATTACCTGGAAAAACTCAGCAAGTCTGGCAGCATCGGTGGAGCAGAAAAGAGTCGACGTTTCGAGTCCACATGACCCTTCAACAGAACTGAGTATTGTTAGGAGAGGGGTGAAATATAAGCTGGTTTAAGGTGGGGGGCGGGGGGAGAGAAGTTGAGGGTGGGGTGGTTGTAGGGACAAGCAAGCAGTGATAGGAGCAGATAATCAAAAGATGTCACAGACAAAAGGATCAAAGAGGTGTTGAAGGTGGTGATATTATCGAAGAAAAGTGCTAATTAAGAATGGATGGCAGGACACTCAAGGTACAGCTCTAGTGGGGGTGGGGTGGAAAGACTGACAAAGTATTAGTTGTATATTTAAAAATAATGGAAATAGGTGGGAAAAGAAAAATCTATATAAATTATTGAAAAAAACAAAAGGGAGGGGGAAGAAATGGGATGGGGATGGGGGGAGGGCGTTTAAGATCTAAAGTTGTTGAATTCAATATTCAGCCCGGAAGGCTGTAAAGTGCCTAGTCGGAAGATGAGGTGCTGTTCCTCCAGTTTGCGTTGGGCTTCACTGGAACAATGCAGCAAGCCAAGGACAGACATGTGGGCAAGAGAGCAGGGTGCAGTGTTAAAATGGCAAGCGACAGAGAGGTTTGGGTCTTTCTTGTGGACAGACCACAGGTGTTCTGCAAAGTGGTCGCCCAGTTTGCGTTTGGTCTCTCCAATGTAGAGGAGACTGCATTGGGAGCAACGAATGCAGTAGACTAAGTTAGGGGAAATGCAAGTGAAATGCTGCTTCACTTGAAAGGAGTGTTTGGGTCCTTGGACGGTGAGGAGAGAGGAAGTGAAGGGGCAGGTGTTGCATCTTCTGCGTGGGCATGTGGAGGTGCCATAGGTGGAGGTTGAGGAGTAGGGGGTGATGGAGGAGTGGACCAGGGTGTCCCGGAGGGAACGATCCCTACGGAATGCCGCCGGGGGGGTGAAGGGAAGATGTGTTTGGTGGTGGCATCATGCTGGAGTTGGCGGAAATGGCGGAGGATGATCCTTTGAATGCGGAGGCTGGTGGGGTGATAAGTGAGGACAAGGGGGACCCTATCATGTTTCTGGGAGGGAGGAGAAGGCGTGAGGGCGGATGTGCGGGAGCTGGGCCGGACACGGTTGAGGGCCCTGTCAACGACCGTGGGTGGAAAACCTCGATTAAGGAAGAAGGAGGACATGTCAGAGGAACTGTTTTTGAAGGTAGCGTCATCAGAAGAGATGCGACGGAGGCGAAGGAACTGAGAGAATGGGATGGAGTCCTTACAGGAAGCGGGGTGTGAGGAGCTGTAGTCGAGGTAGCTGTGGGAGTCGGTAGGCTTGTAATGGATATTGGTGGACAGTCTATCATCAGAAATTGAGACAGAGAGGTCAAGGAAGGGAAGAGAAGTGTCAGAGATGGACCATGTGAAAATGATGGAGGGGTGGAGATTAGAAGCAAAATTAATAAATTTTTCCAGGTCCTGACGAGAGCATGAAGCAGCATCGAAGTAATCATCGATGTACCGGAGAAAGAGTTGTGGGAGGGGGCCGGAGTAGGACTGGAACAAGGAATGTTCCACATACCCCATAAAGAGACAGGCATAGCTGGGGCCCATGCAGGAAACAATCACTGACCTCATCTCCTCTGGAGATCTTCCTCCCACAGCTTCCAACCTGACAGTCGCCCAACCTCGGACAGCCCGCTTCTACCTCCTACCCAAAATCCACAAACAGAACTGTCCCGGCAGACCGATCGTGTCAGCCTGTTCCTGCCCCACGGAACTAATTTCTCGTTATCTTGACTCCCTTCTCTCTCCCCTTGTCCAGTCCCTTCCCACCTACATCCGTGATTCCTCTGACACCTTACGTCACATCAACAATTTCCAGTTCCCTGGCCCCAACAGCTTCCTCTTCACCATGGACGTCCAATCCCTCTACACCTCCATCCCCCACCAGGATGGTCTGAGGGCCCTTAGCTTCTTCCTTAAACAGAGGCCCGAACAGTCCCCATCCACCACTACTCTCCTCCGTCTGGCTGAACTTGTTCTCACACTGAACAATTTCTCCTTTAACTCCTCTCACTTCCTCCAAATAAAAGGTGTGGCTATGGGTACCCGCATGGGCCCCAGCTATGCCTGTCTCTTTATGGGGTATGTGGAACATTCCTTGTTCCAGTCCTACTCTGGCCCCCTCCCACAACTCTTTCTCCGGTACATCGATGATTACTTCGGTGCTGCTTCATGCTCTCGTCGGGACCTGGAAAAATTTATTAATTTTGCTTCTAATCTCCACCCCTCCATCATTTTCACATGGTCCATCTCTGACACTTCTCTTCCCTTCCTTGACCTCTCTGTCTCAATTTCTGATGATAGACTGTCCACCAATATCCATTACAAGCCTACCGACTCCCACAGCTACCTCGACTACAGCTCCTCACACCCCGCTTCCTGTAAGGACTCCATCCCATTCTCTCAGTTCCTTCGCCTCCGTCGCATCTCTTCTGATGACGCTACCTTCAAAAACAGTTCCTCTGACATGTCCTCCTTCTTCCTTTACCGAGGTTTTCCACCCACGGTCGTTGACAAGGCCCTCAACCGTGTCCGGCCCAGCTCCCGCGCATCCGCCCTCACGCCTTCTCCTCCCTCCCAGAAACATGATAGGGTCCCCCTTGTCCTCACTTATCACCCCACCAGCCTCCACATTCAAAGGATCATCCTCCGCCATTTCCGCCAACTCCAGCATGATGCCACCACCAAACACATCTTCCCTTCACCCCCCCTGGCCGCATTCCGTAGAGATCGTTCCCTCCGGGACACCCTGGTCCACTCCTCCATCACCCCCTACTCCTCAACCTCCACCTATGGCACCTCCACATGCCCACGCAGAAGATGCAACACCTGCCCCTTCACTTCCTCTCTCCTCACCGTCCAAGGGCCCAAACACTCCTTTCAAGTGAAGCAGCATTTCACTTGCATTTCCCCTAACTTAGTCTACTGCATTCGTTGCTCCCAATGCAGTCTCCTCTACATTGGAGAGACCAAACGCAAACTAGGTGACCGCTTTGCAGAACACCTGCGGTCTGTCCGCAAGAAAGACCCAAACCTCTCTGTCGCTTGCCATTTTAACACTCCACCCTGCTCTCTTGCCCACATGTCTGTCCTTGGCTTGCTGCATTGTTCCAGTGAAGCCCAACGCAAACTGGAGGAACAGCACCTCATCTTCCGACTAGGCACTTTACAGCCTTCCGGGCTGAATATTGAATTCAACAACTTTAGATCTTAAACTCCCTCCCCCCATCCCCACCCCGTTTCTTCCCCCTCCCTTTTGTTTTTTTCAATAATTTATATAGATTTTTCTTTTCCCACCTATTTCCATTATTTTTAAATCTACAACTAATACCTTGTCAGTCTTTCCACCCCACCCCCACTAGAGCTGTACCTTGAGTGTCCTGCCATCCATTCTTAATTAGCACTTTTCTTCGATAATATCACCACCTTCAACACCTCTTTGATCCTTTTGTCTGTGACATCTTTTGAATATCTGCTCCTATCACTGCTTGCTTGTCCCTACAACCACCCCACCCTCAACTTCTCTCCCCCCGCCCCCCACCTTAAACCAGCTTATATTTCACCCCTCTCCTAACTATACTCAGTTCTGTTGAAGGGTCATGTGGACTCGAAACGTCGACTCTTTTCTTCTCCACTGATGCTGCCAGACCTGCTGAGTTTTTCCAGGTAATTTTGTTTTTGTTTTGGATTCCAGCATCCGCAGTAGTTTTTTGTTTTACATAGAGGTGTAGCTAGGTCTGGAGCACAGTTCAACTCCCCAGATGGAATGTGCCCAACTTGTAAATATTTTCAGGGCTCTTCCCTGAACAATTTCAGAATTTCTGACTTAGCTTACCTACATGTTGCAATATACCCCTCTTCATATTGAAAAACAGAAAAAGTTGGAAACACACTGATGATAAGTCAGCATCTGCCAAGCTTTCCTGTTTAAGTTTCAGATTTCAGTTTTAGCCACCTGCTCAATCTATGTATTTTCCCCTCACCGCCTCTGTCCCCCCTCCTCTCTATTCCTTCTCCCCTCCCACCTCCCTGCTTCCTCTACATCCATTCTCCTCCCAACTCCACTTCACCATGCACCTCCCTCTTCCCCATTTCTCCTCTCATCTTTTCCTCTTCCTCCTCATGCCCATTCTCCTCCTCTTTTATCCTCCCCTATTTTCTCCCCCCTCTTTCTCCACTCTCCTCCTCCCTCCTCAGCATGTGCATGTAGGCTGTTGACTGCTGGAGATGATCAGAAGCTAGAAGGGCACTTATAGAGGAGAATGTTGTGGGACAGAGGACTCCTAAACTAAATATTGCTCTTTTAAGTTTCTGATCTCTGCAAGAGACGTGAACTGAGGAGACTGTGGTTAGCTTCAGAGTCAGCTGTTCTTCCAGCTCCAATGTAAACACAAAGGGAGCCAGGAAACTGATTGCCATTCGAAAAATGGATGGTTGGTGACTCGGGCCCACTATTGTGTTTGATCCCTTAAAATTATGCTTTCCACCATGCCCGAGATTCAGTAAGTCACAAATTCTACCATACATGACACCTTTTAAACTGTACTTACTTCCATGTCAGAGATCCCTTATGCAACACAAGCTCCTCTGTTAACCCATGTGACAAAAGTGCAGGAATATTTCACTAAAGCAATACCCTCTTTTCAGGAGTGGCACCTCAGTTTTGCATTTCCCATTGAAGTCAAAAACCACTTCCATCCACAAAACAGATAGGGACAGCTAGATATCATCAAGGGGAAAACACCACAAAGCTACCCAATCAAATTACTGAAATGTTTTTGAAACCCATCAATCTTGGAACTAGCAGTAATCACATGGTGAACCAATCAAGCAATTCAAACATTATTAAAAAATACTCTGAGCCATTATTTTCCTTCTGCACTAATGTCAGTCAAACAGCCTGCCTATGCTCAGGCTGGATTGACATGTGAAGAATTCAGAGTTGGTGAGGAGCCAGAAGACACAACAGCAATGGGGCTCCAGAGTAATTCAGAGATCACATTCCTTCAGGACAGGAGGCTAAAAAAATGATCTCAACAAATAAAGAAAAAAGTGCAATAAAGGGAACCAGGAAGAGAAGTGCGTTCATGAGATTAAGAACATTATTCAGGTGGAGGATAAACACCAATAAAGAATGATTGGGCTGAATGGTCTGTTCTTGTTTTGTAATTTCTATGTAAGAAGGGTATCCATTGTGGTCCACACATCTGCCTGAAGCACAAGGGCCCTTCCTCTTGCCATTTAATAATTGCAGACAGCAAGGTGGAAAGAAAATTCCACATTTGAAATGATGAGACAAGAGTAGGGTATGGAGCCTCTTTTTATAATATAGTCCATGCAGCAAACCAAAGTGAGAATGCTGCCTCTTTCAAGTGTATCTCAAGAAAATGGCAAACTTGTTGCTGAAATGGAGATATATTCTTGTAGCTATTTTTTAACTCCACCACCAACAATTTATAGCGAAACCACAATGAAAGATCACTTTTCATTCATTAAAGAGCACCACTACAAGAAAGGTTGCTGGTTGCTATAATTTTAACCAATGCCATAAAAAACTGAACAAATTGAAAAAGGCGGTTCACAGAATAGGCTTATTTCTTTACTTTATATTTTTGATTAAAAACTGTGGTTGGGGAGGGGAATTGGCGAGGATATCACCAATTGTTGCATTAATCCACCTATGAAAGCAGGGTGAGCAACTGTTGTGGAGAAAATTAAGGGAAACTCTGGCATGATGGTGTATTAGAGCAGTGGAGGGTGGTTGGGGGCGGGGGGGGGGGGGGGGGGGGGTGCGGGGGGCACAGGGTGGGGTGGGGATTGGGCAAGGGGTGGTTCTGAGGGGGCACGACCAGGAGGAGAGCAGGTGCTGCATGCGCGTGAGACATAAAGTTCCAAAAAAAAGCGTCTCAGATGCATGCAACCCAGGACACGGGTCAGTGGCCTCAAATATAGGACAATGCTGAAAAATAAAGGCCATTTGGTCACCCTTCATGAAACTGACATTCTTGACTGCCTGTATAGTGTAAATTATACAATCTGCCTTTCCACTTGAAAGGATAAAAATGTATTTTAGTGCTTCCATGTTTGCTCAAACAGTTACAACTTCTGGATCGGCTGTCAATTAAGTGCAAGCATACTTTTATATCTTTTCAAAAGCACTGACACAAAAATTCAGATAAACAGAGTAATCAAAGACGTTTCATGCAATATGTTGCACAAGTCAACATTCAAAAGTTTTTGAGGTCACCTAGACGACTTTATCAAATACGCATTCATCAACTGCCTTGGCGCAAGCTCTGGAATTCCCTCCTTACATCCCTCCACTTCTCTCTCCTCCTTTAAGAAACTCCTTTGATCTCATATCTACATGCTGCCACTTGGCAACATCATCTGAAAACACAATGCCAAGTTTCACACTTATGCTGAGAACACTCTCTACTGCATGACCTGCCTTCTTGATCACTCCACTGCTTCTGATTTGCCATACTGCTTGTCTGACACTTAGTACTTGATAAGCAATAACTTTCTCCAATTAAATATTGGGAAGATTAAAGCCATTGTCTTTGGTCTCTATCACAACTCCTGTGCCGTATTCACTGATTCTATTCCTCTTCCTTTCCACTGTCTGATGGTGAACTAGACTGCTCACAACCTTGAGATCCTATATGACACTGAGCTGAGTTCCAGAATCCATATTGTCTTTGGTCATCACCAGGGTCGCCTACTTCCACCTTTGTGAAATCTCCTGTCTCCACCTCGCCCTCAGCTCTTTTTCTGCTGAAAGCTTCAACCATGTTTATGTCACCTCTAGGTTTGAGTATTCCACTTGGCTGCACCCTCTGTAAACTTGAGCTCATCCAAAACTCTGCTGCCTACATCCTAACTTGCACAATTTCTATTCACCATCATCCCTGTGCTTATTGACCTACATTGACTCTCAATCCAGCAACAACTTGACATTAAAATTCTCATCCTTGTTTTCAAATCCCACCATGGTATCTCCTTTTAGGAGGAAACTGTTCCCACTCATAAAAGGATTGTGAATGAGAGGGCAAAGATTTAAAGTGATTTGCAAAAGAAGCAAATGTGTTGTGAGAAAAAACCTTTTCCACACAATGACTGGTTTGAGTCTGGAATGCACTGCCTGGAAGTATGGTGGAGGAAGGTTCAACTGAGGCATTCAAGAGGGCATTATTTGAATAGAAACAATGTGTAAGAGTATGGAGAAAAGGCAGGAGAATGACACTAAGTCATGATGCTCATTTGGAGAGCTGGTGCAGACACGATGGGCCGAATGGCCTCCTTCTACGCCTTAACAATTTTGTGCATCTTTCTTTTTCTGTAATCTCTGCCAGCCCTACAACTCTCTAAGATATGTGGGCTGCTCTAAATTCTGGCTTCTTGCACATCTTCGATTTTAATCACTCCACCAGCAGCGACTGTGCCTTCAGTTGCTTAAGCTCTAAGCTCTTGAATTTCTTCCATAAACCTCTCTGCCTCTCTATCTCTCTGACCACCTTAAAATCTAACTTTTTGACCAAGCTTTTGACCACAGGTCTTAATATCTTCTTACATGGCTCACTGTTAAATTTTTGTTTGATAACACTTCTGTGAAGTGCCTTGAGACATTTTACTGCAATTTTAATGGAGGTTGCTGTTGTTATTGTTGACGAAGGGGCCAGGAGCTGGCGTATATAACTCATGTTTTCCCTGCAAGGCATATCCTGGTACATTTGTAGCGTTTAGGTGCCTTTTCCACAAATGTTTGGAATTATTGCTGGTGTTTACTGCATTAACTCATTTATGATAATCGAAGAAAATTCAAGTGCTATAGATAAATGTCACTGTAAGGTAAGCTAATAAAGCTTTGGTAACTGATATGTTGGTAACTATAGATAAGCATATTCTCTCCTTCATCTTTCATGGTACTTTATCAGTTTTGTGGGCATTCCCTGATGGTCGATTTTGAATTACTATCATTAAGTTACTGTTAGGAAATCCTGTAGCATCACTGACCAAAACGATTGGTATATGAAACCACAGATGAGGAATGATTGGGAGATTATTAGTTATGCAGGACATTATAGTTTGTAGATGATGAAGATGAGCAAAATGCGAAACTAACTAACTAAAAATGCCACCAACAGTGTCACCAATCCAGGAGTATAATCCGTAAGTGTACCTTAGATCTGTTGACCGTGGCAATAGTTTCTTCTTTCCACCAAAATGCCCTTCAAATTGTTCTGTCTTGAGTCTATGTGAGTAATCAATATACCCAGAGATCTCTTGGCCATGAGAATTGTAGTCTCGGATGAAAATTATAGACTGAAAATTAGAAAATAGGGATTTTTGTATTAAAGCCTAAAATGTAAAATTAAATTGAGCAGAGTTAATAAACTATTAAATATATTTCATTTAAAAACGGTTGTAGGAACTTCAAGATGTTATTTTATTGGTACCCTGTGTTTGTTTATACACATACAATCACTCATGAAACAGACTTAGAACGCAGTAACAGGTATTATCCAAATCATGATAACGTTTCGAGTCTGTATGACTCTTCAGCAGAACTAAGGAAAAATAGAAATGAGATGAAATATAAGCTGGTTGAGGTGGGTGGGACAGGTAGAGCTGGATAGATGGCCAGTGATAGGTGGAGTCAAAGAAGAGATTGCCAAAGATGTCATAGACAAAAGGACAAAGGGGTGTCGACGGTGGTGATATTAGCTATGGAATGTGCTAATGGTGACATTGAGGGTAGAAAGCAGGACGAGCAAGTGACAGATAGCCCTAGTGGGGGTGGGGTAGGGGGAAGGGATCGAAATGGGCTAAAAGGTGGAGATAAAACAATGACTGGAAATACATTTAAAAATAATAGAAATAGGTGGGAAAATAAAAAAATATATGAAAAAAATATATATATATTTAAAAAAAACAAAACTTATTGGAAAAAGGGGGATCAGAAAGGGGGTGTGGATGGAGGAGAGAGTTCATGATCTGAAGTTGTTGAACTCAATGTTAAGTCCGGAAGACTGCAAAGTGCCTAATCTGAAGATGAGGTACTGTTCCTCCAGTTTGCGTTGAGCTTCACTGGAACATTGCAGCAGGCCAAGGACGGACATGTGGGCTTGAGAGCAGGGTGGTGTGTTGAAATGGCAAGCGACAGGGAGGTCCGGGTCATGCTTGCGGTCAGACCGGAGGTGTTCTGCAAAGCGGTCACCCAGTCTGCGTTTGGTCTCTCCAATGTAGAGGAGACCACATTGGGAACAGCGAATGCAGTAGACTAAATTGAGGGAAGTGCTGCTTCACTTGAAAGGACTGTTTAGGCCCTTGGACGGTGAGGAGGGGGGAAGTAAAGTGGCAGGTGTTGCACCTTCTACGGTTGCTGGAAAAACTCAGCAGGTCTGACAGCATCTGCGGAGAGAGAAACAGAGTTAACATTTCAAGTCCGTATGGCCGGGTCTGAAGAAGGGTCGTACAGACTCGAAACGTTAATTCTGTTTCTCTCTCCACAGATGCTGTCGGACCTGCTGAGTTTTTCCAGTATTTTTTGTTTGTAAGAAAGATGTCTTCTATCTCACTTAATTTTATGGAAATTCAATATATCATGGACAAAAATGAGATATTATGAATAAAGTATTTGTTTGCCTTCAAATTTCTTACTACGGCAGTTTAATAAACATCTTTTTATGTTACTCTTTTCAGTTACAAAGGTTTGCAGAGCAGTGACTCAATTCTCATGGGAATTTGAAAGGTTCCCATAATTGATTCTATTAGGTTACTACACTGAACCAATAGTGATTCTGGTTTACCTACTTCATTTACAGGTGCTATTAATATTGGGCCAAAGAGGCTGCTGACACACAAGGGAGATCCAGTAGGGAGGGGTACCTCTATTATACACTGAACACAGAGCCCATGTCAAACATCTGAAACTAGAGTATGATGCATGATCAGTGTCATAAATTTTATGATCTTTCACCAGTCACCTCACTGACTAATCTATTCCAACAATAACAACTGGAACATGAAGACACTAATAGATTCTATGGGGAAAAGCAAAGTTGTTGGTGGGGGAGGGGTGGTGGTTGGACCTGACCCACCCAAGTAAAACAATGAATACAGACACAGAGGGAAAACAAAATAGTGAAATATTTACCAAAGTCTCTTTTCACATAGTTCACTGAAGCATTCCTTCTTTATAACTATTAATTTTACTATTTCTTGTGATTTTATACAAAAGTGTTTAAAGTAATATATGTTGATAATTGCAGTTAGTAAAAATCTAAAGAGTCTCTTCGGGCAGGATTTTTGAGATGATCAGGGCTTCCTGTCCTACTACCCAAAGAGTCGACTGAGAATGCATCCCCACCGATACCAACTGCCTCACAGCCATTTACAATCCGAGGAGCGTTAATTGGCCAGAGACAGGACTTCTGGCCCTCACTCAGGAGGAAGTCCCGCCTCAGAGAACTGCTGGCCAATCTGTAGGCCCAGCAGCGCCAATAGCAGTTATGGCCAGGACAGGGAGTACAAGTAGTCCCAGATTCATAGTCCCGGAGTCCAGGACCAGGTAAATGTGGGTGGTCTCAAGGCAGGATGTGAAGGTGAAGCCTGTGGAGGTGTGAAGAGAGGAAGGGGGCCTTGATGGAGAGGCAGGGAGAGGGAGCCCCCTTGGGGGAAGACCTCATGGGGGGGCACCTGAAGTGGGAATGAGGCCATTGAGATTGGTGCCCCTGCTTCCCTCCCATCTGAGACCTGAACAGTACAACTTGGTATGGATCCCCTCTGTCCCTGAATGCCTCCATCCAGCCTCAAAATTGGGGTTGGGAGGGAAATGGCTCTAAAGTAGTCATTAATTGCCCACTTAAAGGCCTCAGTTGGGGCAAAGGTGGGTGGGCTGGCCTACATCTCATCCCTCCTCCATAAAATTGCTGACAGGTCATGGTGGGTGGGAGGGCAGTGGGAAGGCCATGTGGGGAATTTCACGGGCTAACCACTCCCCTCTGAGTGCAAACCTGCCAGTGGGGACTGTAAAATTCGGCCCATTGTAAAATAATCTCACACAGATTACTCTGAAGCCTTATTATTATCTTTTTGACTGAAGTAAAAAATGGGATTCACTGACCAGAATTCCTACTTCCTGGCAAAGGAATCTAGACTGAGAGTAGACTCTAATTCTTTAAATATAAAAGACAGAACAAAAATAGCAATATACTCTGAAACAAAAGCATGAATTGCCCATAGCAAAAAAACAAATAATGAACTGTTTGCATAAAACAAATGTAAAACCAGCTTATCTATTATTGGGAATGATATATTATCTGGTGGCAGTTATACTGGAGTAAGAATCTTAAGCTAATAAAGCCATTTTTTCTCTCACCCTATGTTTTTATTGGGCAGGATTTTCCAGTTGTCGGGCGGGTGGACCCGGGAGCGGTTGGGATACGGCCCGCTACCCCCGATCGGCCCCCGACCGCGATTTCATGCTGGCTGTCCAATTAACAGCCATCCAGTGTGAAATACACACTGAGCAGCTCAGCGCTTCCAGGGTGGAGGCAGGAGGAGTGCGAGTGCTAAAGTCTGCACATACATGGAGGAGCGCGCACTGAAAGCTCCCTGAATGCACAGAGCTGCCTCAGGGAGCTGAAGAATTATACAAACAAAAAGAAAGATTTTAAAAATGAGACAAACATGTCCTCACGTGTGACTCAGTCACATGAACAGGGACATATTAAAAATGAAGTGTAAATTTTAAAAAAGAATTACTGCTGGAAACCTCGTTCCGCCCGTGGATGAGGTTTCATAAGAAATCTGAAGGCCGCCTGGCCGATTTGCACATCCGCCAACCATAAGGCTGGGCGGGCAGCGAAAAATAGCTTTCATTTATTTGATTAAGGCCCTTAATAGGTCTCTTAATTGTCAGCGGGCATGCTGCCAACTCTTACGCATGCCTGCCAACCGAAATATCGCACAAGTGCACGATGACGTCAGGACGCTCACCCAACGTCATCGTGTGCTATTTTACGCCTGATTGTGTCAGGTGTGCACACACCCACGGGACATAAAATCCTGCCCATTAACTTTATCGTCTATTTTTTGATAAACCTACCAGAGCATTCACAGTAATCTTAACGATTTGTTGCTTGACAACATGCAAAGGTCAGGCTAATCTGCAGTAAAGGATTATAAATATGCTACCAATAGGACTCTACCCGATGGTTCCATTGACAAATCTACTATCCAGTGCACAACAGAGCCATACAAGCTGGGAATTTCCCAGGTGTGATCCCTGATCGGGCTTGTGCTCAGTTAGCTCAAATCAGTTGGCATGACGACAAACTTATTACAATTAATTTAGGGCCTTGAACCACAGATGGGAAACAATTAGTTAGGATGTCTGTTCCTTAGCATTATCTTGTGTGATTGCTGGATAAGGACATAATTGAAACGTTTCTATTGGGTGAATAGTCTCCTGACACTCATTGGACATAACTTTCTAAGCATGTGCTGATAGTGGGTAAGGCTCCCTGCTGCCAGCATTCACTTTAAACCAATATTTGAACTTGGAAATGAATGCTATCTTGGACAAGGGTGAGACAAATGTGCATTTATTGTCAGAAATCCCCACCATCAGAACATCTAAAGTACTGGGATCATTTTAAGGTGCAAGATTTTGCTTGTTGAAATCGGAAGTGATTTCAAAAAAATATGTTTTTTTAATCGAGTTCTGTTGAAGCAATTGTCAACGGCTGATAATTTACTTTGTGTATCAAAAGTGAGAAAAAGAAGAACAAAACCTACTTAAGATCAACAGAATCTTTTCTGAAGCCGCGTTGTTTCTAAATAATCAGATTTTCAGTAAAAGGAATCTTTTGACTTATTTCACTTTAGAAAGAAAGATAGAGATAGCTAAGATCATTGAGCTCATGTGAAACCAAACACTAATACATCCCTCTTTCTGCCAAACAGATCCTATCAAGTACAGGATTGGCTGCTTTCCCAACAAGATACCCAAAATTTTGCCATTCAGCACAAATACAGAAATGAATTAGCCAGATGGAGGCAGCGTAATGGTTGGAAATGGAAAGTGTACAGATCATTTTTCTTAATATGTTATTAGCCACCCATGAAAGACGCAACTCAACAAAGCAAAACTAGAAGTTAAAGCCAAAACAAATGATCAAATAAAACTAGGGGAGAACCAACTTCGCCAATCTACATAAGTGCTTTAAAGGATCAATTTTCTAAACTGGATCTCAGTGAGGACAGAAAGAGTATCATTTAAATTATTTAAGCTATGCACTGCAATTTCACTCTATCCCCCACCCTAAATGCTTGTGCGCTATATTCAATGGGAGGGCTGCCCTTGCCACCCCAAGCTTGAAGTCCATTAGGCAATCCTGGTGAGCGTTGCACATTGTTACTCCAAGTTCCCCTCAAAGTGCAGCCCGCCAAGCCTTTTATGAGCTGTTGTGAAACACATTGGCATGCTTTCCCACCGACGTGGATGGATGATCCAGCGGAGGGGGGGGGGCAATTCCGACACGCTGGCCTGATAATGATATGCTGATGTATTACAATGAGGTTCCCAACGTCTGATGGCAGGAAACGTGGCCTGCTGTTGACAGGCTGAGCGGATGATCGCAAACTGGTTTCCCACTGTCATAAAACTGCTCACGTCATATTGTCCGCTCACGCCGACCGATCACGCTCGATGCCAGCGGGCACAGGAAATTCCATCCTCTATCTCTGGTGCAGTTTACATTTTTGAAAATAATAATGTACATGAACATACCTGAAATTCACTGTGTTCAATGGACTTCAATCTCAAGTTTTCTTATTAATAAGTAATTAATAAGTATAATAATAAGCAAAAGATAAATTCTTACCAATAAGTTTTCTTATTTTTGGAAAATAAATTTAGCCATGTTGTTACTATCAGCATACTCTCAAGTAAACAATCCTCTTTGTTGAAATTACTGCCATTTTCAAACAGTAAAATCTTTTACCTTAAAATGATCCCTGTGCTTTAGAGACTGTGATGGTAAAGCCAGCTTGGTAACGTCCAAGTTCATGTGTATTAGAATCAGCCAGCCACAAATGTACTTATACTGTCATTATAATAGCAATTTAGTACAAAAGGCAAACTGAAGTTTCCGAGGGGATCCTCTTTCACAATCCCATCTGATTTTGAGTGGAATCATAGTGGAAAATGAGGAAAAATGTAGACACGAGCCCTAAACGCATCACAAATCAGGATTTCCTTCCTTTATCCCTCCCATGATTGGAATAGCTGTTTCTTCCCTGCTTGCTGCATGCAAATGGTGGAATTCCTTCCCGTAAGGCCAATTTACCATTGTTTTCCAGGGCTGCCATAGGGAAGGAAGCGCTAAACTCTGGGAAGTGGCAATAAAAGCCGCTAGAAGCCCCTTGGTGGGAAAGGGCTTCGTAACAGCCCCCTCTTCCTTTAGTCTCGGGCATTTACCTGCTTAAGTCTTGGTCAAAGACCTCAGTTACTCACAGCCCAATCTTTGAGCCTCTTTTGGTGATGCAGCACCATCCACATTGCAGCACAGCAAGTGATGTTCCCTCTTGGCAGCAGGAATCATGCCAAAAACTGGTCATGCACAGTAAATGAACCCGATCTAAGGAAATGAGTAGGAGTTGGAGTGGATCCAGAGGGTCAGACAGAATTCCCAGCCTGCTGGAACTCCACCCTGAAGAGGAAGAATCCTGGCATCAATGTTAATTCAACACCATGTTGCTGGTGTAACAGGCATATTCCACTGGAATGATTATCTATTGTGAGGGACTAAGACCCCACCCTGTATATTTTTATAAAATATACATAGATATCCTCCTTGCTACTTCATAAACTTTAAAACTGAACAAGATCCATAAAATGGTTGAACCTTTGTCTGTCTGTGACTCCTGAACAAAAGAAGCTACGTTGCAGTTTCAGGGAAATCCATACCTCGTTATCTCTGAGAAGCCACTAACGACCACCTGTGGACTGCACAGCCCAACTTCAAAAAGAGCTATTCAAAGGCCATCTGCATTTGATAACCCACGTTGGCCAGAAAGATACTGATGGTCTGCTAAGACAAAGGGCCCTTTCTTTCAGTTTGTAATGGCTGAGAAATCTAGCAATCTTCAAAACCCAGCCACATTCCAAACGATGGATACACATCATTTGTTGGAGACCGGTGGAGAGGTAGGGGTCTTGTGACATAGGGCTCTGGCTTGTTGAACAAGTTAATAATGCCTTGCTGGGCGAAATAACTCAGTCATCTCTTTATCATCTGACTAGCAACTTCACAGAGAAGGAGCTCTGCCCAAGTGGAACATCTGGCCCCATCTACACTGTTTCTGCTGGAAATTCTGTACCATCACCTACAAGGCTGATTCATCACTGCGTGTCTATCTCATCTTGTGAAGTCAGCACTACTGGAAAAGTGAACTATACAGCACTGGGTTTCAGCCCGCTAACCTCTGTGAAGAAATATCTCATTGAACTTTGATTCTTGTCTCTGGAACCCATGTGAAACAATATTCATTTGCTTAGTGGTGTCTGTGCTGTAAAACCTTCTCTCTATCCCTCTTATTACTGTATGAATGTGAGGCGGTGTCATTGCGACCCTCCTTTCCCAGTGTTGAGTGTGTGAAAATAAACTAACCCATTGAGTTCATCCTATCTCGAGTTTGCTGTGGGGCTATTAACAGAAAATTGGATCATACCAAAACCGAGGGGTTGGAAAATACGCCACCGCTTATAAAGAAGGAAAAAAATCAAAACACCTTTCTGTTTACAGATGGGTGGTGATGGGAGAAATTGGTGCTGTTTAAATTAATACACCCTTGTTCGTAACACCCTGTTTAGTTCCAGTCAGTCTTCACAAAATGAAGATCTAAACATGCTTCAGCTTCAGCACAACCAGAAACCAATATGAATAAAATCTGATTTGCCATATTACTATCATTAATCCAAACTTCTGCCTCCCCATAAGCTTGTGTTTGTAATGGGGTTGTGTATATAACTGAGAAAAATTATCTATAATTATTGAGTGATCCAAATTCATCTGAAAATTGGAATTCCACTGTTTATGAACAGGCATGAGCATGGATATGACATTCTGAGTTTTAGATGAAATGAAGCATGCTCAACATAAACCACCGATTGTGTACGAAGCAGTATTGTTTAAGTAGTCTTAATAATAATATTGGTGTCTGTAGAGATTTAATTTTTTTCCTTGGAGGGCGAATGAGCCAATTCCAATAAAGCAAATCAGTGGTAATATTAAAAAGAGGATTCAAAGAAATATTTCATTATTTTCTCAATTTAGAAATAAATAATATATTCAGAGATTTTGGAATTCGCTTATAGTCTCCCAAAGAAATGCTTGAAAATTTAAGTTGTGAATAAATGAGCATGAGCAACATTATATTACAATATGATTTGTTTTGCAATCTAAATGCATATAAAAGATCATAAAAATTAAATAATATAAACATTCTCCACATAATGTCCCATAATAGAATTGGTTTCTTTCATGAGAGATGAGTGAAAAGGGTGCATGTTTACTTGACAAATAAATCTAAAACTAGAAGAGATAAAACTGGTAGGAGTATTTTATTTGAAGACTTGATTTGTTTCAACCGATGGGCTTCCTTGAAGATTGTGTTGCTCAATGTCAGTGCATTGACTTCAAGAAGCGAGATCTTCATTAATGAATTACAGAAATAATCTAGTCTTAAAGTATGGGAAATCAATTAACCATTTAACCAAATAATGGGGAGGTGGTGGCGTAGTGGTATTGTCACTGGACTAGTAATCCAGACACCCAGAGTAATGCTCTGGGGACCTGGATTTGAACCTCACCATAGCAGATTGTGGAATTTGAATTCAATAAAAATCTGGAATTAAAAGTATAATGATGACCATGAAGTGATTGTTGTAAAAACCTATCTGGTTCACTAATGTCCTTTAGGGAAGGAAACCTGCTATCCTTACCTGGTCTGGCCTGCATGTGACTCCACAGCAATGTGGTTGACTCATAAATGCCCTCTGAACAAGGGCAATTAGGAATGGGCAATAATCGCTGGCCTAGCCAGCGATGCCCACATCCCATAAATAAATTATCTGATTTGACTCCTTTCCTACTGCAAATTTAGATCATCACCTGGAAAATCTAATTAACCATCAATAGCAACTGTTGGTAAATATGCCAAGGCGAATCCCAAGAAGAACAACTTAGACTGATAAGCCAAATTCAACATTGTGTTGATCTGTAGCTGCAGGTGTATGAAAAGAATAACTGTATTTTGCTTAGCAGTGTTGATCTTCGCCCTGTCAAGGTTTAATTTCTTTCAGCCCAATTGGCCTGTTTTTCTGTGACCTTCCTTAAAAGTGTCAGCCAAACTCATGAAACAAATTTTCATTTCATGAAAGACATCAAAACATGATTGTTCATGACAAAATAAGAATTGTTGTAATTGCTGAAAACCTTGAAACCAAACCAGATCAAATTTCTAGATTAAAAGCGAACGGGAACTGAACAAAAACTAAAGAAAAACTCTCAAACCCGCTAAGCAAGTAGATAATAGTGTTTGAAAAAAGCACCATTAATATTTTGACTAAATAGCATGATTGCTACTGATACTGGAGACTAGTAGAAAAGGAACTAAACATATTTAACTGAATACTCCTTAATAGTGCAAGGAAAGAGAAAGTCTGGTGCTTTGAAGAGTTAATCAACAATTTTTCTCAGCTATCTCAGTGATCAGGGAGAAATTTCACAAACCGTTTAGTTTTTGAAGTTTTACTTGTGCTTATTTGCCTTCATAAGGGTATTAAATAGGTGTAGGGAAGTTTAGCATGGTTCATATTTAGTTAGAAAAAAAATTGAATTATGGGATAAATGTCTTTTTACATTCTGTTCTTTAATGTGTCTGTGATTACTTAATTTACCAAACCTACTTGAAATGAAGAACAGTAGATTAGAAATAGTCAGGTCATTTATTGCATTGTTTTATTATTATTTGCTATGGATTCACTGTCTAATGTTGTCACACATTGAGCCACGAGCATAACTGCTCTTGAACTTGTTATTTTGATTCGGAACAGGTGTCCACAGTCTTGTCCCAACCCGATATGAGCAGAATTTTCTGGCCAGTGGGCAGAGCAGGAGCGGGCGCTGACCAGATCGCCACCCGAGATCAGGTCCGCGCCGCCAATTTACGTGGGTTGACCAATTAAGGCGCACCCAACGTGAATCGTGGCTCCTGAGGACAGCGGGAGTGGGTGGGCGGCGGCGGGACTGCAATGACTATCGGGTCCAATGGCGACCTGGAGGCCTGTTTTAAAAAGCGGCTGCAGCCTTTCAAAGGCTGTCAAACATGGCTACTGGAAGGGGTCCTCAGAGAGCTGCTGGTGAGCAGGTCAGGCAGGAGTGTAGGGCAGGGCAGGGGACCACTGTGCCCCTCATTTTTCTGACGATTGCCTTGCTGCCCTCCTCGAGGAGGCGGCAGCATAGTGGGAGGTCCTCGTACCCCAGGATGGGAGGAGGAGGCCCCCCCACATGACCAAACGCGCCTGGGAGGAGGTGGCGGAGGTGGTGAGCTTCCACGACATGGTGTGACGCACGTGGATCCAGTGTCGCAAGCACTTCAACGACCTGTTGTGCTCGGGAAGGGTGAGTACCATGTTGGCAGTGGTCACTTAACCCAGCAGGTAGGCTTTTCCCCTGGCGCTCCCCCTCTCCCCCACCCCAAGTCTGAGTGTAGTGACTGCATTGAATCATTGACGGTATGTGTCCTTCGCTGGGTGAGCCAGCAGATATTGCCCATGCCGAGGTCACCCTGAGAGGGTGGTGAAGAGATGGGTTCTTCCCCCGCAGTGTGTGGTAAACTGAGACCCACATGACTGTTTTGGGGGCAGCCTGGAGGAGCTGCACCTAGGCGCAGTGCTGGAACTCCAGGACCGGTCAAAGTCAGGGTGATGACATGCTGGGAGGGGAGCTTCAAGGTGGCATGGCACCAATTAATCTGCTGCCCTCTGCGCTCCACGTGCTTGCGCCTCCTTGCTATGGAAAGTTAGACCATGTGGTGCCTGATGTGATGTAGGCAGCATTTGGCCAAGTAGATGGTGGAAGTGGCGGGGGGAGGGGGGACAGACCTGGCATCTTTGTGTGAGTGTTCAGCAGCAGCGGGGCGAGGAGGCACTGGAGCCCTGCAATGTCCCACTCTGGTTGGGGTGGGCCGTGCGTGAAGAGAATTGCACTAATCAATGCTCTTGTCTCCTTTTCAGGAGAAGAATGCACATAATGCCGCAGAGCGGGTGAAGACTGCTGGAGGGCCGGTCCAGGTGGTGATGCTCAGCTGCTTCGAGCAGGAGGCCCTAGGCCTGGAGAGGTGACATGCGCCCAGGTCCACTGGTGTCAGCGAAGCTGGGGTGCCATGGGCAGGCATGTATGCCCAGCAGTGAGCTCACCATTGTTCTCCCAACAGCCATGGCAGTGCTGAATGTTAAGTGATTGAAGTTTGCAACATGGCTCGACCATTACTTATGGATGGATGAGCTCATAATGATCCAGGGGACAGGGATGCACATTGACATTGTCTCCATGTTAACTGATCCAGTGTCCTTGTTCTTCCTTTCAGCGTCAGCGGATCAGGGCCGGGAGGAGGAGCAGCAGTGGCCCCCTCTCACACCTGAGGGCCCTGAAGTCTTGGACTCACCAGCGTCACACCACCTCTGCCAGGTAGGCACCAGCGCAGATACTAGCACCTCGGTGGGAATTAGAACATCGGCAAGTGTCCCGGGGCACAGCGGTGAGGGCATTTCACAGTCTCTGGAGTTGCTGGCAGAGGCAGAGAGTGCCCATGGCGCCAGCAGTTGGAGGACTGCAGGGGACCAGGCACATGCTCAGTCGGTGGCTGAAGATGTGCCTCTGGAGTCGTCAGCGACTCAGCAAATGCAGGAAATGCAGCAGGGTGTGTGGGAGCATCTGGTGGAGATACATGAGGCTATGCTTGGCTTGGTGTCCGTGGTGGAGGAGTCTACGTGGACTATCGCCGATGCAGTGAGCCTCATGTCCGAGTGCCATGTGTCCTCCAAGGAGAGGGTGGTGACTCTCGTGCAGAGGCTCCTCCAGGAGTCCAATCAGGGCTTCCTGGGGATGCACTCAGACCAGCAAGCCCTCACATTGGCATCGACCTCAGCTGGTTAGTGCCAGTGTGGTAGATGGTCTGGGCACCAAGTTTCCCAGCTCAGTGCCAAACCATCCACGGTGAGCAGGGAGGTCCGAAGCAACCTCACGTCGGCGCAGCAGTTGCCTGTTGTCTCTGCGGGCTCCTCTCAGGGCGCTCCAGATAAGGGCGACAGCTCCTCCATCCCTCTGCCAGTGACCGTTGCATCCGATGAGGCTGTGGCGACTGGGGACATGCCAGCTGTGGAATTGGCAGCTCCCTCCCAGGCGGGGCCAACACAGGCTCCATGGGCCAGAGGACAACCGCCAAGGTCATTGAGGCCAACAGGACAGCAGAGTGAACAGGCTGTCTCAGATGCCAGTCCCAGCGAGGGGGCAGCACCAAGACGTAGCACCCGAAAACGTAAATATAAGGCGCCTTAGGCACATTACGGGTTTATCACTGGTGCTTTTATGTTGGCCCGCAATGAGGTCTTTATGAGTTGGTGTGATTTTTAACACCTTTGTCTTTTTGCTTTATTGAGCTCCTTCTGTTGTAATATTAAATTCAGACATGTCACCATGGCTGAGGGTGCCCCTTTTCTTCTGCAGGTGGATGGCTACCAATAATGTTATGAGTGATTTGTGGGACATTCAGCTTTATTGACAAGCCCATTAGTCAATGTTCTTATCCAGGCAGATTTTGCACTCAGGTATTGAGAATAGAGCCTGCAGCCCAGGCATGTCCTGGAGGTCCATCTGTGTTGGGCTAGCTGAAGGTTCGTTGGATTAAAGCCTCCTGGGTGTCCCTGCCTCCCTGGAGTATGCCTGGGTCAGCGTCTACCCCCTCAGCATTTCCCTGTGTGTGCTCATCCTCGGACTCATTGCTGGACTCAACGTGTGAAGCTGCAGCCACTGTGTCTACATCTTCAACGTCCACAGCGTCCCCCCTTTCCAGTGCAATATTGTGGAGAGTGCAGCATGCAACCACTATCAGCGACACATGATCTGGGGGTGCTGGAGTGCGCCTCCTGAACGATCCAGGCATCAGAAGTGTATTTTGAGAAGATTGACGGCTCTCTCCACCTTAGCCCTCATGGAGGCATGGTTCCTATTATATTTCTGCTCAGCTTCTGATCTTGGATGGCGGAGAGGCGTTCATGAGCTACCCAGCAGCTATCCATCCAGCCGCGCTGGAGCACTGAAGAGCCCTGGCACCTGGGAGTGTCTGAGGATGTAGGCGTCATGGGAGCTGCCTGGGTACCTTGCACAGACTTGCAGAATCTGCATCCTGTGATCACACACTATCTGCACGTTCATGTTGATGAAGGCACTGGCTCACCTGCTGCGCCTTTATGGCCACATGTGTACAGTCTATTGCACCCTGGACGCGGGGAAAGCCAGCAAAGGCCACAAAGCCTCTGGCTCGCTGTGCCTGACTTGCCTGATCCCAACGGTAGTGGATGAAGGTCAATGCACGCATGAACCGAGCATCTGTGAGCTACATGACACAAGTGTGCACAGCTGATTGGGAGACACCGCAAATATCACCCACCGACTCCTGGAAGGAGACAGAGGCATAGAAGTTGAGGGCAGCTGTGACCTTTAGAACCACTGGCATGGGGTGTCCGCCCACACAGTTAGGGGAGATCTCAGGCCCAATCATCTGACAGATATAGTTGACTGTCTCCCTTGACAGACTGAGCCTCCTTCGGCACTGCACCTCAGACAGATTGATGTAGCTGCTTCGCCGCTTGTATTCCCTGGCAGCAGGATATTGGTGTCTCTTGAGGCCCCTTCCGCCTTGGACTACCTCTTGGCCCTGTGTCCCTTGTGCCTGCGCCTGTCCTCCCAAAGGTGGCTCCCCTGGAGGCTGAATGTGCACTCCTGGCCTCCTCCCCCTTCTAGCCCTCCCTTCCTCCTCAGAGGAGGTGCCTCCAGTGGAGAGTTCAACTCCCATTCCCAGGCTAAGGGAAGGCTTCCTGAAACCTGCAGGCCCAAAAAAAATTCCTCACTGCAGAGTGCTGACCTGAAGGCTGTAAGTCCAGACAAAGCAGCTGGTATGCGTTTTGAAGTATTGCAGATCACACAGGCAAGTATCAGTAACTTTGAAGCATCAATATTTGACAGTGCACACTCGCGACCCTACTGAGCCCTCTTATCCCGCCCATGGATGAGGTTAATACAAATGTGTCCTACCCACCTGCCTGCTGCGCCGTGAGACTGACCCAAAGATTGCATGGGTGCCAAAAAATCACCATCAATTGGCGCCTCAAGGGCTTTAAGTGGCCCATTAATTAATGGCAGGCGTGTATCAGAGATCATCGTGCACCTGCCCAATGAAATATTGCGCTGGCGTGCGGTGATGTCGGGACGCTCACCCGACGTTTCCGCACATCATTTTACGCGTTGGCGTGCGGGTCCTGCCCCCGCACGCCAACGGAAAAATTCTGCCCTATGTTTAATAGAAATAAAAATTGAAATGAACTGAAAGGGAAATATTTATTTTCTTGTTGCAAAAAGTAAAATATTTCTTGGTTTGTAGAAACTGTAACAATAATATGCATCTCTTTTTGAACATAAAGCGTACAGAATTTCCAACTCAAAAACCTGACGTGTTACAGCACAGCAACAGACTATTCAGCACATCAAGTCCACATTAGGAAATTCTTCCACATGAGTCACCTTGTCTAATCCCACTGTTAATCCCTTCTTATACATCTTAATATTCCTCTTTTACAAGCAACTATTTACATAAATAACCTGAATTCAGCTCAATGCAAATTAGGTCAAATTTGTATTTGATGCCAAGCTAGGAGAAAAAATGGAAGCAGCATAATGATTGAGCAAACTATTTAGGTAACAGAACAACAATAGTTAATGTAGGCAACTTTGAAGTGCTACGTGTAAGGAGGACAAAAATAGACTTCATGCGTACTTCATAAATGGTGTAATAATAGCTAAAGTTCAAGCCTTGACACTAAACATGTTCCGCCAATGCAGAACAGCGATCAACAAAGCCAATGGGATGTTGAACCATACAGCAAAAACAGAATATCAGTCATAGAGAAGTTAATGAAACAAAAACAGAAAATGCTGGAAAAACTCAGCAGGTCTGGCAGCATCTATGGAGAGAGAAACATTTCGAGGCCGTATGACCCTTCTTCAGAGCTGAAGGACTCGAAACGTTAACTCTGTTTCTCTCTCCACAGATGCTGCTAGACCTGCTGAGGTTTTCCAGCATTTTCTGTTTTTGCTTCAGATTTCCAGCATCCGCAGTATTTTGCTTTTATCATAGAGAAGCTAATAATACACTTTATAATGTCCCTGAGTACTGTGTCCAGTTCTGGTCACCATAAATAAGAATGATATTCAAACACTGAAAGTAGCGCAAAGATGATCTTCAGCATCAGAGGTCGGGGTATGAGGAAATACGAGAAAAACTTGATTTATCAGTTTAAAAAGAGCGATTGTTAAGCATATAGAGAAAGTTAATTTAGATTATTACTTCAAAATCGACTGTGGAGTAGAACTAGGACATCATATGTTCAAACAAATAAAAGGCAATTTCAGGACTGATGTTAAGAAATGTTTTCACACAAAGGGAATAGTTTAATGTTTATCAGCAGGCAAAAACCATGTGATTTTGAGTTAGCAGCTTGTTTTACACCTTGCCCAATCTTATTTTCCACTGATCACTGATGTCAGTATGAAAACATTGGGTCAGGTGTCATAAGATGGCATTGTAACATCACAACAAAGATAAAAGATAAAAAGGTAAAAATGACTTGGTGTAATCACCAGTAAGTAAACAAAATCCAGTGAAATAGGGTCTTCCTTGCTGTTGGCCTATAAACATTTGGCAGGTTTATGTTGATGTGGCCTCTAGCTGTGGGAAATCTGTGATACAAGAACTGGTTGCCAAATAGCATTTTAAACCAGTCCCAAGTAGCTGGCTGTGCCACACCTTACTTGCAAGGGCTTGATAGTGAGATACATGTTCAATCTAATTACAGCACATGTCTACCAGCTTGAAGGGTCAAGCCTAGGCTCAGATATAAGATTTCATGACTCACGTTGGATTCTGGAACATATTGTCAGTTCCAGGTGTCATACCAAAGTCAACACAGTGCGAATTCACCCACAGACTGCTTCTTTGATGAGGAGTGGAATCGTCCCAGATTTGCACAAAGTGCGGTAGTGGGCAGGAAAAAAATTGTTTTACCCGCTGGCCGCATTAGCAAGTTTTTGCACCATATCATCCCATTCCTGTTGTGTGTCCCCCTCATTAATAATGCATTCCTGGAAAACAGTTGGATTGCTGCCGGGTCGGCCTCTGGTTCACCTGCCCCATCGTCACCTCAGGCCTTCAGTAATGCGGGCACCATATTTAAAGGGCGCCCCTGCACAGAGCTTGCACTTTCTATGAGAACAAAAGCTGCTGCAAAGTCATGGCTGCCAAAGGGAGGAAACGTGCCGCCCCTAAATTTAGCGACGCCTCCCCCGGCTGCCTACTGGACGCAGTGAAGGCCCGCCGTGAAGTCCTCTAACCCCGCTCTGGGTGAAGGCCAGCAAACAAGGTCACCAATCCAGCATGGGAGGCGATGGCAGTGATGGTCAGCGCCAACACTCTGCAAAAGAGGACAGCCACCCAGTGCCAAAAGAGGCTGAATAATCTCTTCCATTCCACCAGGTTAAGTCACTCTTCTCAACACTCTCAGCTCACACAGTCATAAACCCATCACACCTGCACAGGGATGTCACTCACTGCCAGTTCAAGGGACATCACCACTCACTCTCTCACACAGTCCTCCACCTGCCCTGCGGATCATGTCCTCATCCCGTCCATGGCACCACTCACCACCCACACATGTCAGGCATCCTTCTCATCTGGCCTGACAGGTGTTCCGCTTACACTATCTCCATCTGTATTCATCATGCAGGACAGCAAAAGGGAGAGGTTGTAGACTGGTGGAAGAATGCCCAACATCAAGGTCCTCACAGGCTTTGAAAATAGAGTCATCCAGCTGGCCGGCGATGATCTGGGCCAGCTGGTGAGCACATCATAGGCGGCAGCAGAGACTTCCCAGGTTTCCGGCACTCGGAGGACTGCTGGAGGCCAGAAATCTGCTGAGTCTGAGTCAGATGAGGAGTCTCTGGACTCAGTTATACCTCAGTTGCTGGAGCTGCAAAGGCAAGCTCGGGGACATCAGGAAGGGAGGTCGCTGCACTCCGCAGATTGCAAGGCACGATGGAGGAGTGTACCCATATTCAGGCTGAGGTGATAGCATTGGCATGCCGATGCACTGAGGTCAACACTGGTAAGATGGCAGCCACCATGGAGACCTTGATCCCAGAAAATCAGTCTTGCGCTGCTGTATGGGCTGAACTTCATCGCTGACACCATAGTTGGCCTCTAATAGTGTCAACATGAGAGGGGTATGGGGCAGCTTTATCTCACTCCAGTTTCCCCTTCTCCACAAGGAGTCAGCCAGTGGCCCTCAAGCACCCATAGGGAGGAGGATCAGCAGGTGCACCCCTGGGCCATCCATCCAGTTGACTCAGGGAGTGTCTGGCCCATCTGAATCCCCTCTTCCTGTGACCCCAGCAGCTCCAGCTCCACAGGCCGAGGAGCGTGCCACTACCACACAGCAGGACCCCGAAAGCAAGCTGGGGCACTCTAGGTCTCAGCCCTCCAGAGAATGCCCAAGGTCATCACAGACAGGGCGTAGCAGTCAGCAGGTCCATAAGGGCAATTATGAGGGCATGAAAGCAGTACTGGCTAAAGTGAATTGGCAAATTAGGTTAAGGCATAGGTCAATAGAGATGCAGCGGAAAACATTTAAGGGGATGTTTGAGAATGCACAGAATAGATACATTCCAATGAGTAGAAGTCAAAGGCTAGGAATCCTGCGGTGAGTAACTCGCCTCCTGACTCCCAAAGCCTATGCACCATCTAAAAGGCACAAGTCAGGTGTGTGATGGAATACTCTCCACTTGCTTGGATGAGTCCAACAAACACTCAAGAAGCTTGACACCATCCAGGACAAAGCAGCCCGCTTGATTGGCACCATCCAGAAATATTCACTCCCTCAACCAACAACGCACAGTAGCAGCAGTGTGTACCATCTACAAGATGCATTGCAGAAACTCACCAAGGCTCCTTAGGCAGCACCTTCCAAACCCACAACCACCAACATCTAGAAGGATAAGGGCAGCAGATACATAGGAGCACCACCACCTGCAAGTTCCCTCCAAGCTACACATCATCCTGACTTGGAAATGGATCACCATTCCTTCACTGTTGTTGGGTCAAAATCCTGGAACTCCCTCCCTAACAGCACTGTGGGTGTATCTACACTACATGGACTGCAGTGGTTCAAGAGGGCAGCTCACCACCACCTTCTCAAGGGCAACTAGGGATGGGCAATAAATGCTGGCCTAGCCAGCGATGCCCACATCCCGTAAATGAATTGAAAAAAAGAAAAAAGGGACAGACACATCATCCATGGTTAACTAGAAAGTCAAAGATAGTATCAAACTTAAAGAAAAAGTATATAATTGTGCAAAGATAGATGGAAGGCCAGAAGATTGGACAGAATATAAGGAACTGCAAAGGATGACGATAAGATTAATAAGGAAGTAAAAATTAGAGTACAAGAGAAAACTAGCCAGAAATATGAAAACAGATATTAAGAATTTCTATAAATATTTAAAAAAGAAATGAGTTAATAAAGTGAGCGTTGGCCCTATAGAAAGTGAGTCTAGAGAACTGTTAATGGAAAACAAGGAAATGACAGATTAATTGAACAGGTATTTTGCATCAGTCTTCACAATAGAGGATACAAGTAACGTCCCAGAAGCTGCTATAAATCAGGAAATTGAAGGGAGGGAGGAACTCGGGAAAATTACAATCACCAGAGAAGTGGTACTGAGTAAATTGTTGGACCTGCGGGCTGACAATGCCCCAGTCCCTGATGGACTTCATCCTAGGGTCTTAAAATAAGTGGCTAGTGAGCTAGTTGATGCATTGGTTTTAATTTTCCTGACCTTCCTAGATGCGGAGAATGTCCCATTAGATTGGAAGATTGCAAATGTAACTTCATTATTCAAAAAGGGAGGGGGACAGGAAGCAGGAAACTACAGGCCAGTTAGCTTAACATCTTTCATAAGGAAAGTATTAGAAGCTATTACTAAAGAAGCAATAGCAGGGCACTTGGATAAGTTCAAGGTAATCAGGCAGAATCAACGTGGTTTTATGAAAGGGAAATCGTGTTTAACCAACTTATTGGAGTTCTTTGAGGAAGTAACATGTGCTGTGGATAAAGGGGAACCAGTGGATGTACTGTACTTAACTTTCCAGAAGGCATTTGATAAAGTGCCACATCAAAGGCTATTGCGGAAACTAAAAGCTCATGGTATAGGGGGTAACATACTGGCATGGATAGAAGATTGGCTGCATAACAGGAAGTAGACAATAGGCATAAATGGGTCTTTTTCAGGTTGGCAAGATATATATCTGGGGTCTGTGTTGCGATACTCCACCAGACCTGTCGAGGCAGTGGAACCTAATTTTCAAAACGCCTATCATTTGCTCCAGCAAAGTCCGGGTTGCGGCATGAGCTTTGTATACCTTCGCTCTGCTGCAGTTGAGGCCGCGCGGGTATCATCAGCCATGTCCTCTGTGGGTAGCCCTTGTCCCCGAGGAGCCAACCCTGCAGCCTCTCTGGACCCTGGAAGATGTCAGGGTCCTGAGAACTGCTAAGGATGTAAGAGTTGTGGGTGCTCCCGGGCCTCATGCGTAGACCCGTAGGGTGCTTTTGTGGTGGTCGCACACCAGCTGAACATTCAGCGAGTGGAAGCTCTTGCGGTTGATGTAGTTGACTGCTTGTTGCCACGGAGATCTAAGTGCTGCATGAGTGCAGTCAATGGCAGCCAACATCTATGGAAAACCTGAGATCTGTGCAAATCCCAGCGTTCTTACTCCTTGGCTTTCCTGATCATTGGCGAAATGCACAAACCTCTGTGCCTTCGTGAAGACGGCATCGTTGACCTGCTGGAAATACTTGTAGGTGGAGGCTTGCAAGGTCCCGCACAAGTCACCTGTGGAGCCCTGGAAGGAGCCACTGGTATAAAAATTGAGCGCCACGGTCACTTTCACGGCCACTGGCAGTGGATGAACTCCATGTCCCGTTGGGGCCAAATCCTGCAGCAGGCAGCATATGTGACTGACCATTTCCCTAGACATGCGCAGTGTTTGGCGACATTGCTTCTCGGTCATCTGCGGGAATGACAGGTGCCTTTTAAAGACCCTGGGCCTTGCGAGAAGCCTACAAGCGATGGCTCTCTGTGAGTCTTCAGCTGCATGCTCAGCAGGCCCTGCCGCCCCCTCATCTTGAGGGTGATGCTCCTCCCTTTGCTGAGCCAGGCACCTTGGCCGCTCTCTTCTTCTTCTTCTCTGGTCTCTGTAAGCCATGAGGCATACCACTAAATCACCAGGCGCCATGATCCTGATGTTCTCCTCTGCAGGATCTAAGAGAAAGACACGTGGGTTAGCATAGGTGTACTAAGATCCTCTCTGAAGAGTCTGAAGACTCCTCCACGCTTGTAGGAGAGTGCTGGCCACCTCTTGGATGGCCAACGTGTCATGCGCTTATTGGCTGTCCAAACCCACCTCCTGCCACCTCTGCCCCACTCCACTTGACTGATTGGTGGTAGCTTCGGCCACTAGACTGCATGTTGTGCTCTCAGCTCAGGCATTCTACTAACCTGCACTTCAAGGCTGTACTGTTAGCTTGAACCATAATGGATATTGATCCTTAATAAAGACATTGCAAGGGGCTGTGAGCACCTCCACCAGTGACTGCTCCACGGCCATCTCTCGCAAGGGGATTGTACAGCTTGCTCAGTCGGCCCATTGCTCTGCTGGCCCCTAAAACACACGCTAACTTGCAGTCTGCGCACGAGGCATGAAAAGTTCTGGAGCATTTGGTGGCACTTTCATGCTTCTGCGTTGCTTGAGTGGGCAGGAAAGCTTCAGAGGCCCGACTCTAAGCATGTCAATGGAGCTGCAGCTGAACGGTCTCAACTGTGGAAGAATGCTCACTTCTGACAAGCTTTTCCAAGTGTCTGGCCGCTTCCCTCATCGCCCGCTCCCCGGCATGTGCTTGAGTATTTCCTTCATTCTGTGCTGCCTTGCCCCCCACCACGCAACCCCGGCCTGACCTGCACTGGAGCCCTTGTCCTGGCACCGCACTGAAAGCCAGCCAGGAAAAAGTGACTTGCCTGTGTTCCCTGAATGCTCAGCACCTCTTCTTTGATGCCCTATGGGTGATGCTCGCGACTGCGGCGCAAGGTTATGTGCACTCATCTCCGAGTTCCTCTTGAAGTTCAGGCCGCTGTGGGGAACGCCTTTTAAAGGCAGTTGTGAGCACACTGTTCTGAAGTCTTGCCGACATGAGTGCTAAATTTGACGTGAGGAGATGATTTCAGTGAGCAGGGCTTATAATTAGATGCAATGTATTAAAATGTTCCTGACATGTAGCAGCGGAAATGCGACCCGCCATTGACTGTTGGAGTGGATGATCGCAAACTGGCTTCACGACGGCGTAAAACCGATTTTTGGCCTTCTTGCCATATTGTAACCCCCTCCGCCTGCCGATGACGCCCGATGCCAACAGGGCCGGAATTTTCCTGCCCTAGGTCTCAGCGTAGGCAGTCTTGCACTATTTCAATGCTTGATTCTTGCAAAATGCTTTTGTCAGTTCACTGTTCCCCATTATGCTATCAAACATATTTGGTCACATTAGTCACAGGTTTTAGATCACAAGACCATAAGACGTAGGAAGAGAAGTAGGCCATATGACCCATTGAGTCTACTCCGCCATTCAATGAGATCATAGCTGATCTGATAATCCTCAACTCCACTTTCCTGCCTTTTCCTCATAACCCTTGATTCCTTTACTGATTAAATATCTGTCTATCTCAGTCTTGAATATATTTAATGACCAGCCTCTACAGCTCTTTGCGATAAAGAAATCCACAGTTTGACTACCATCTGGGAGAAGAAATTCCTCCTCATCTCTGTCTTAAGTGGGCAACCCATTACTCTGAGATTATGCCCTCTGGTCCTAGACTCTCCCACAAGGGGAAACAACCTCTCAGCATCTACCCTGTCAAGCCCCCTAAGAATCTTATATGTTTCAATAAGGTCGACTCTCATTCTTCTCAACTCCAATGAGTACAGGCACAACCTACTCAACCTCTCCTCATAAGAAAATCCCTCCATACCCGGGATCAACCTAGTGAATTTTCTCTGGACTGCCTCCAATGTCAGTATATCTTTCCTTAGATAAGGGGATCAAAATTGTTCACAGTATTCTAGATGTGGTTTAACAATGCCTTCCTATTTTCATACTCCATTCCCTTTGAAATAAAGGACATTATTCTATTTGCCTTCCCTATTACCTGCTGAACTTGTATGTTAGCTTTTTGTGATTCATGCAGGAGGATCCCCAAATCCCTCTGTGCTGCAGCCTTCTGCAGTCTTTCTCCATTTAAATAATATTCAGCTGCTCTACTCTTCCTGCCAA
The DNA here is from genome assembly GCF_964194155.1 of Cetorhinus maximus. Classification (NCBI taxonomy): domain Eukaryota; kingdom Metazoa; phylum Chordata; class Chondrichthyes; order Lamniformes; family Cetorhinidae; genus Cetorhinus; species Cetorhinus maximus. The sequence continues at coordinate 92,680,154 of NC_135879.1, read as the reverse complement.
AGTGCATAACCTCATAATTTCCCACATTATATTCCATCTGCCAAGTTTTTGTCCACTCGCTTAACCTGTTTATGTCCCTTTGCAGTCTCTTTGTGTCATCCTCAGCAGCCTAAAAAGAGCACGGAGAGCGGGGAGATTTCATTTTAAAAAGAGCGCAGAGCGCGGTGAGACCTCATTTTAAAAAGAGCGCGGAGAGAGGGGAGACTTCATTTAAAAAGAGCGCAGAGAGCAAGGAGACTCCACTTTAAAAAGAGGGCAGAGAGCAGTGAGACTTCATTTTAAAAAGAGAGTAGAGACTTCATTTTAGAAAGAGCACAGAGAGCAGGGAGATTTCATTTTAAAAACAGCACAGAGAGTGGGGAGATTTCAATTTAAAAAGACCACGAATAGCGGACCGAGTGCTTGCACTTGTGGAGCGAGAGGTGAGTGGGAGAGGATAAAAGGTGCAGATCGAGAGACCGACCTGCAGAGAGACCAGCAGCAGAGTGACGTCACAAACCACAATGTGACGCGTGTGCAGGGAAAGCAGTTGATTGGTGAGTAAGATTGGTGAGTATATCTAGTCTTTGAAGTAGAAGTAAGGTCGTTAGTTTGTAATTAAGTCTCTCGTCTTTTTCTTAAAAATAGCTTGTTAAATGTAAGATCAATACTGGTATAAAAAAAAATAATTACAATAAAATGTAAAGAGTGGGGGATTATTCAGGTGTAAAGAGCAGGGACACTAGAGTAATTGACTAATACATTAAATAAAGTACGATAGTGTTGGCAGGATGGGTGATGTGTTGCTGCTGCAGCATGTGGCAGCTGCTGGACACCAAAGTGATCTAGAACGAACACATCTGTAGTAAGTATTTGCAGCGCAAGGAGCTTTGGATCTGAGTTGAAGAGCTGGAGTTCTGGAGTCCGAGCTGCAGATATTGCGCCACATCAGAAAGGGGGAAAGTTACCTGGACACTTTGCTCCAGGAGGCGGTCACATCTCTCAGATTAGGTAATTCAAAATTGGTCTGTGATCAGGGACAGGAGGATGTGACTGCAGATGAGGACCCAGGGGGTAGTGTCCAAGGAACCTAAGCCCCTGCAATTGTCCAACAGTTATGAGGTTCTTGCAAGCTGTGTGGACGAGAGCGGGGACTGCAGGGAGGATGAGTGAACTGACCACGGCAGGGAGCCATTCAAGTCGGGGGAGGAAATAGGAACATAGCAGTGGTAGGGGACAGTTTAATTAGGGGGATAGACACTGTTCTCTGCAGCCATGAACGTGAGTCCTGAAGGCTGTGTTGCCTGCCCAGTGCCAGGGTTAAGGACATCTCCTGAGGGCTGGAGCGGAACTTGGAGTGGGAAAGGAGGGATCCAGTTGTCGTCATCCACGTTGCTACCAATTAAATGGATGGCACTAGAAAGGAGATTCTGCTGAAAGAGTTTGAATAGTCAGGAGCTAAATTAAAAAACAGAACCTCCAAGGTAATAATTTCGGGATTACTACCTGAGCCATGGTCAAACTGGCATAGGGTAAATAAAGTCAAGGAGTTAAATGCATGGCTCAAAGATTGGTGTGGGAAGAATGGGTTTCAGTTCACGGAGGGAGCACTGGCACCAGTACTGGGGTAAAAGGGAGCTGTTCCAGTGGGATGGGCTTCACTTGAACTGGGCTGGGACCAGTGTCCTGGCGAATCGAATAACTGGGGCTGTCGAGAGGGCCTTAAGCTAAATAGAGGGGGAGAGGAGATATGTAGGCTTACAAAGCAAAAGGATATGGCAGCATTACAGGGCAGCTAGTTAGGTAATGATACCCAGAGTGTGACAGGAAGGGACAGAGTGTACAAACATACAAAAACACAGCAAATAGGGTCAAAGGGAGAAAAATGGTAAAAAGGTAAAATTAATGGCTCTATACTTAAATGCACGTAGTGTTCGGAACAAAATAATGAATAAACGGATGATCTTATAGCTATTACAGAGACATGGTTATAAGGAGATAACAGCTGGGAACTAAATGTTCACGGCTATGTGACTTCGAAAGGACAGGCAGGAAGGAAAGGGTGGTAAGGTAGCTTTGTTAATATGAGATGGAATAATACAATAGCAAGAAATGATCTTGGTTTGGAAGATGTAGAATCCATATGGGTGGAGGTAAGAAATAATAAGAGGAAGAAGACACTGGTGGGAGTAGTCTATCGGCTCCTGAACAGTGGCTATACTGTAGGACAGAGAATAAATCAGGAGATAATGAGGACATGTAAAAAAGACAGTACATTAATCGTGGGTGACTTTAATCTTCATGTAGATTGGGAAAATCAAATTGACAGAGGTAGCCACAAGCAAGAAATCATAGAGTGTATTTGGGACAGTTTCTTAGAACAATATGTTGTAGATCCAACCAGGGATCAGGCGATTTTTAGGTTTTACGCTGGAATAGTCTTGCTACAGTCTACTGTCAGGTTCAAGTATAAAATGTAAAGTTGGATATTACAGTGCATGTAATTAACATACAGATGCTTAAGATTTTCATGTGAAATTACTTTAGTTAACAGAGAATGGGCTGAATTTTGCCATCGGCGAGCAGGGGGCGGGGCCCACTCGCCGACACGTAAAATGACGCATGATGACGTTGGGGGGAACCCCCGATGTCACCACGCCCCATTTAAATTTTCAGGAAGGGGGGCCTGCAGCTGATTTTGCCAATTGAGGTCATTGACAGGATCATTGAAACAATTAAAGGACCTGCCTGTCCAACCTTAAGGTTGACAGTCAGGTCAGGAGCCCCGGTGGGAATTAGAAAAAACATGAAACCTCATCCACCAGCGGGATGAAGTTTCATGTAGGGATTTTAAACGTCATCATGCGTCATTTTACGTGTCGGCGAGTGGGCCCCGCCCCCTGCTCGCCGATGGCAAAATTCAGCCCATTCTCTGTTAACTAAAGTAATTTCACATGAAAATCTTAAGCATCTGTATGTTAATTAGATGCACTGTAATATCCAACTTTACATTTTGTAAAATTGTCACATGAGCTGGGACATGTTTAAATAATTTTCAATTTTATTATATAAAATCCTTTATTATGTACTTACTCTCCCTGAGGCAGCTCTGTGCCTCAGGGGGATTTCTACACTCTTTCACACACATGCGTGAAAGAGCGCAGGTCCCGACTCTCTCTCCCACCCCAACCCGCACAGGTAGTGCTGAGCGCTACCAGCCGTGCGTCATGCCGGGCAGGCCTTAATTGGCCCACCTACGTTAAATGGCAGCATGCAACCAATCACAGGTGGTGATCAGCTCCGTGTCCGCCTGCGCCCAACCGGCCCACCCAACATGCAGAAAATTCTCCTCCATGAAAATTGTGGAGGACTAGGACATACCTATCCTGCAATGGAGCCGGCCAGGTCAGGAGTCCAGGGTGCAGGCGTATGACCAGAACCAGCCCGCACCTTTAACAAGCACTCCTGAAAAAAGGAAACCCCAAGAACAAGGTCAGGAATCCCAGGATAGAGTCCCGGCTTCCATTTTTAAAGGGCACCTGAGTCATCTCGACTTGGCAAAAATTGAGCCCATTAACCAATATAATATACACAAAACCCTGCCAATAAGTGTCAGATTTAAGTATAATTTCAACTCCAAAAATTCAACATAGTTTTAAAACTAATATTGACAACAGATTTGATATTGTGAAGGTAAACAATTAGATCTTAAATCATAGGCGGGCCTTTTGGGAGTGGGCGCGGGCGGGTGTGGAGCCAATTGCTGCCCGCAGTCGGCTCGGTGTCGCCATTTTGCATGAGCGGGTCAATTAAGGCCCGCCCAGTGTGAAGCGCGGCTCCCGAGGATAGCAGGAGTGGGCGGGCGGCGGCAGGAGTGTAATGACCGCTGGGTCCAATGGCGGCCTGGTAGCCTATTCAAAGAGAGCGCAGGCAGCCTTGCAAAGGCTGTTCATCATGGCCATAGGAGGGCTCCCAAGAGTGCTGCTGGTGAGCAGGCCAGGCAGGAGGGTAGGTCAGTGGGGCAGTGTGCCCCTCGTTTTTCTGATGAGTGCCTAGTTGCCCTCCTGGAGAAGGTGGCATCACGGTGGAGGTCCTCGTTCCGAGGGACAAGAGGAGGAGGCTCCCCCACCTGACTAAGTGTGCCTGGGAGGATGTGGCAGACATAGTCAGCTCCCATGATGTGATGCGATGCACATGGGTCCAGTGCCGCAAGCGATTCAACGACCTCTTGCGCTTGGGTAGGGTGAGTACCATGTTGGCAGAGGTCACTTAACACAGCAGGTAGGCTTTCCCCACAGCACCCCCACCACAACTCTGAATGCAATTACAGCATTGAATCCTTCACGGCATGTTTCCCTCACTGGGTGGGCCAGCAGATATTGCCCATGCCTAGTTCACCCTGAGAGGGTAGCGCTGAGATGGGTTCTGCACCCGCAGCATGTGTGACAGTGACACCCAGAGTACTGATTTGGGGGCAACCTCACGGATCTGCACCTAGGCGCAGTGCTGGAACTTGGAAACATGTCAAAGTCAGGGTGCTGACATGCTGGCAGGGGAGCTTCCAGGTGGCGGGGCACCAATCCATCTGCTGCCCTTGGTGTTCCACGTGTTTGTGCCTCGTTGCTTTGCAAGGTTAGACCGTGTGGTGCCAAATGTGATGGAGGTAGATTTTGGGCAAGGGCGGGGTCAGCCCTGGCTCCTTGGTGTGAGTGTGCAGCAGCTTCGGGGCGACGAATCACTGGAGCCCTGCAATGTCCCACTCTGGCTGGGGTGGCAGGGATGCAATGGGAACCCAGGTACAGGATGGACTAATCAATGCTCCTCTCTCCTTTTCAGGAGAAGACTGCGCACAATGCTGCCGAGCGGATGCGGACTGACAGAGGCTGGGCCCAGTTGGCCATCATCACCAGATACGAGCAGAAGGCGATGGATCTGGAGATGCACCATGCACCCAGGTCCACCGGTGGCGGTGAGGCTGGAGTGCCACGGGGAAGTAAGATTGCTGAGCACTGAGGTCACCATGTGTGTCCCAGCAGCCATGGGACTGCTGAATGTTCAGTGATTGAAGCTTGCAACATGGGTTGACCATTGATTATGGAAGGATGAGCACATACTGATCTGGGGGACAGGCATGCACATTGACATTGTCTGCACTGTAACTAATCAAATGTCCTTGTTCTTCCTTTCAGCGTCACCGGAGCAGGGCCAGGAGGAGGAGGCAGTGAGGCCACCTGTCACACCTGAGGGCCCTGAACAATTGACACTAGCGTCACACCATCTCTGCTAGGCAGGCACCAGTGCAGAACCTAGCATCTCAGTGGGAATTAGACCACAGCGGTGAGGGCACTTCACACTCGCTTGAGGTGCAGTCAGAGCCAGAGTGTGTCCACGACGCCGGCAGTCGGAGGACTGCAAGGGACCAGGCACATGCTCGGTCGGTGGCTGATGATGTGCTTCCGGATTTGTCTGTGAGGCAGCAGACGCTGGAAGTGCAGCAGAGTATGCGGGAGGATCTGGCGGAGATATCATGCGTGGCATGGTGCCCCTGCTGAAGGAGTCCGCGTGGAACATAACCGATGCAATGAGCCTCATGGCCAAGCGCCATGCTTCCTCCATGGAGAGAGTGGCGACTCTTGTGAAGAGGATCCTCCAGAAGAACAATCAGGGCTTCCTGAGGATGCGCATGGACCTGCAAGCCCTCACAGTGGCATTGACCTCAGCTGGTCAGTACCAGTGTGGGAGATGGTTTGGGCACCAAGTATCCCAGCTCTGTGCCCATCCATCAATGGTGAGCAGGGGAGTCTGAAGCGACCTCATATCAGTGCAGCAGCTGCATGTCGTCTCTGCGGGCTCCTCTCAGGACGCTCCGGATGAGGGCAGCAGCTCTTCTGCCCCTCCGACAGTGACTGTGGGATCCGATGAGGCTGCGACGACTGGGGAGATGCCAGCTGTGGAAGTGGCAGCTCCCTTCCAGGCAGGGCCACCAAAGGTTCCACGGGCCAGAGGACGCCCACTAAGGTCATCAAGGCTAACAGGACAGCACAGTGAGCAGGCTGTCTCAGGTGCCAGTGCCAGCGAGGGGGGAGCACCTAGACATAGCACCCGGAAATGTAAATTTAAAGCACCTTAGGCACACTACGGGTTTTTCACTGGTGATTTTATGCTGCCCCACTATTAGTTGATGACAATTTGGTGTGATGTGTAACACCTTTGCATTCATTTTATTTTCTGCTTCATTTTGTTGAATCATTAAATTTTGATATGTGAGCATGGCTCAAGGTGATTCCTTATTTCTGCAGGTGGACGGGAACCCATGATGTTATGAATGACTTGTTTGACATTGAGCATTACTAACAAGGTACTTAGTTAATGTTCCTACTCAGGCAGATTTTGCTCTCAGGTATCGAGTATGGAGCCTGCAGCCCAGGCTTGTCCTGGAGGTCCATCTGTGGTGTGCTAACTGAAGGTTCGTTGGATTAAAGCCTCCCGGGTGTCCCTGCCTGCCTGAAGTATGCCCGGGTTAGCGTCTACCCCCTCAGAATTCTCCTGTGTGTGCTTATCTTTGGACTCACTACTGGACTTATTGTGTGCAGCCGGAGCAACTGCGTCTACATCTTCTTCCTCCCTACGTCGCTCGTTTCCAGCACAAGATTGTGGAGAGCGCAGCATGCAACCACTATCAGTGACACACAATCTGGAGGGTACTGGAGTGCGCCCCTTGAGCGGTCCAGGCATTGGATGCGCATTTTGAGAAGATCGATGGTTCTCCATCACAGCCCTTGTGGAGGCATGGCTCCTATTGTATCGCTGCTCAGCTTCTGTTCTTGGATAGCGGAGGGGCATCATGAGCCACCTTTTGAGGGGATAGCCCTTGTCATCCAGCAGCCATCCATCAAGCCGGGCTGGAGCACTGAAGAGCCCCGGCACCTGGGAGTGTCCGAGGATGTAATTATCATGGGAGCTGCCTGGGTACCTTGCACAGACTTGCTGAATCTGCACCTTGTGATCACACACTATCTGCACGTTCTTGGAATGGAAGCCCTTCCTGTTGACGAAGGCAACAGGCTCACCCGCTGGCACCTTGATGGCCACATGCGTGCAGTCGATTGCACCCTGGATGCAGGGGAACCCAACAGTCGCCGCAAAGCCTCTGGCTCACTCTGTCTGGCTGGCCTGTCCCAGCGGTGGTGGATGAAAGTCAATGCATGCCTGAACAGAGCGTCTGTCACCTGCTTGACACAAGTGTGGACAGCTGATTGGGATACTCCGCAGAGATCACCCACCGACCCCTGGAAAGAGCCGGAGGCATAGAAATTGAGGCCAGCCATGATCGTCAATGCCACTGGCATGGGGTGCCCACACAGTTGGCGCAGATCTCAGGGCCTACCATCTGACAGATGGAGGTCATTGTCTCCCTTGAAAGACGGAGCCTCCTTCGGCACTGCACCTCACACATATTGAGGTAGCTGCTTCGCCACCTGTATACCCTGGCAGCAGGATAGTGGCATCTTCTACGACCCCTTCTGCCTTGGACTTCCTGTTGGCCCTGCACCCCTTGTGCCTATGCTTCTCCTCCCAAAGGTGGCTCCCCTGGAGGCTGAATGTGGATTCCTGGCCTCCTCCCCCTTATGGCCCTCCCTTCCTCCTCAGGGGAGGTGCCTCCAGTGGACGGCACAACTCCCATTCCCAGGCTGAGGGAAGGCTTCCTGAAACCAGCAAGGCCCCAGAAATGATGTTTACACAGGGTCCTGTCCTCAAGGCTGTTACTCCTGTCCAAGCAGCTGTGAAGTATTCCTGCTCACACAGGCAAGTATCAGTAACTTTAAACATTAACTGCCTGACAATTAACACTTGTGACCCCACTCACCCGTCTTATTCCGCCTGTGGATGAGGTTTATAAAAATGTGGCCTACCTGCCTGCCTATTGCGCCCGTGCGACGTCCTGAAGATCGCACGGGCCCTAAAAATCGCCATCAGTTGCTGCCTCAAGGGCCTTAAGTGGCCCGTTAATTAATGGCGGGCGCGCATCAGATGTCATTGCGCACCTGCCCAACGGAATATCGCGACGGTGCGTGGTGATGTTGGGACACTTGCCTGACATTACTGTGCGTCATTTTACGCATCAGCGTGCAGGGCCCGACCCCGCACACCAATGGGAAAATTCTGGCCCACGTATCTGATCTTATAACTTTTGGTAAATATTATTGGTATATTAGACCTGAAAATAAATGAATGCAATTAATGTACTTTCATAACCTCAAAAAAGCTAAATAAACTAAATTCATATAACCACCTGAACATTCAGCCGAATCATCTTTCCTTAAGCTTCAATACCACAAAATAGTTACAGAAACAAAGATTATGGTGATTGTGTAATGAAGCCTATGAATCATCTCATCATTTTCAGTTAATTGGGCTTTGAATTGCTTATTTCACTTCAAACAAATTGTAATCGTCTCTCAGTAACTGATGATAATCATGCTTAACAGCATCAACCCCATGGGCAGAATTTTGCCCTTGGCGTGCGGGATCGGCAGGGGCGGACGGGAGCAGTCGGGAAGCTGACCACCACCACGATTGACAGCGCACACGATTTCATGCTGGTGTGCCAATTAAGGGCTGCCCAGCGTGATATGCGAGTGGCAGCGCTGAGTGCTGGGGCAGGGTGAGGAGGGCGAGCAGGCCTAGCGCGAACTTCGTGCATGCACGTGAGAGAGCGCTGAATAATCTACCTGAGGCACGGAGCTGCCTCAGGGAGATGAAGAAGATATTGAAAAAATTAATAAAGAACAGGAAAATGTTATAAAACATGGGACATGTTTTTAATTCAAGTGTAAAAGTTTCATTTGATTTTTATTTGCTTTAGGAAACCCCATCCCGCTCGTGGATGAGGTTTCCTAAAAAGTGCAAAGGCCGCTAGGCCTTTTCGCCTGCCGGCCAACCGTAAGATTGGAGGGCAGCGTAAATTTGGATTTAATTACCTTTTTAATGGCCTTAATAAGCCTTTTAATTGTCGGCAGGCGTGCTGCCAACTCCTGTGTGCGCCCGCCGACCGAAATATCACGGGACTGCGTGATGATGTCGGGACACTCGCCTGACATCATTGCGCCTCATTTTATGCTCAGCTGGGTTGGGTGCACACCCATTCGCCGAGCTTAATATTCTGCCCCATCTCTTTTTCTTGTGGGCCATGAAAGTGATGAGGTTAAATATCAACTAGTCAGTCTCCTGAGCAATGGGCCACTGGGCGGTCACAGCATTAAATTGTGAACTAGCATAGCAGCTTCGTGAGTGACTCCGTAACAACTCAGGAAGTGCATAAAAGGGTCTTTCACATCTGCTTTTCCTCTCACTTGCTCTGCACCATCACATGGCTTGGCAGCCTTTCAGAACCATATAACGTGTTTCGGTAGTACCCTGTCAGGCAGCATTAGTCTTCCAATAAAGTGGAAATGTTCCAGGACGATAGCTAACTAGCTTCCTTTAAGACAACAATCATGTACTGTGAATGATTCTGCAGGTGTCTTGGGGTCTCAGCTGGCTGTTGTTTATTAAGGTGCACTATGTGCGGGGAGGCAGATGAGGTTGCCACTGACAGCTTTGTATAAATGTGGTAGGGAAATGGAAATATTACTCTTAGAGGAACATTTGAATACCGTGCTTTTGGCATTTGTGACATGATTCCACTACTTAAAAACTGCTACTTGTTTCAGAGGGAATAGGTTTCCACACAGCAGACCCTGTGTGAAAGTATGCAATAGAGAAACCAGACATGGACACAGGTGTGCATTTACTTTGCCATCTATAGAAAACTGTACTTCCTAGACATCTTTCATAAAAATACTGTTTATTTCAAACCGCTACATTTACTTAAGAATTAATAATTATTGTAGTATAAAAATAAGTAAATCTTTGGAGCAAAAGCATGGCCAAAAAGAAAACTGGAAAATAACATAAATTTATACAGTTCACTGCAATTATTGGGAGGAAGAGTGAAGCTGAGCAGCTTAGTCCTCATGACTAACTGTTATGGTAATGAGCAGCTGAATCCAGTATATAGTATGTATACATTTCAAATCTATTGTCCATTTTTTAATGACACTGTGTAAAGTTACCTTTGTATCTCTAGTTATCTAACAAAACTGATCACTTTGTTCTGTTTCATTATGAATTTACTTCAGAAGCATTAGATATGGTGCAGGAGTAGGGGGGCGGGGAAAGGGGAAGAGATAAGGAAACCTCAGACTGAATTAAATTGAGGGATATTGACATTTTTAGGTAAATTTTGAAAGTGATTAGTGGCATTTGACAGGGATCTGTGTTGGATTGTATTGACTAACAATTTAGATGATGGAATGGAAAGCCATGTGTTAAAGTATCAATGACACTAAGGTAGGCAACATGGTAAGCAGTGTACATGGAACCATAAAATTGCACAGAGCTGTTAATTGATATAGTGAATGAGCAAAGCCGTGGCAAATGGATTTCAATAGTTAAGTGTGAGGTCACCGGCTTTGGAACAAAAAATACTTTTATAACACTTAGTAAATGATGAAAATAGTGGAGGTCTAAAGAGATTTAGGGGCCCATGTACATAGATTGTTAAAATATCATGGACAGGTACAGAAAATAATCAAAAAGGCTAACAGAATGTTGGCCTTTATATTTAAAGGACTAGAATACAAGGGATAAGCTATGTTACATCTATACAAAGCTCTAGTTAGACCACAGTACCTGGAGTACTGTGCTCAGTTCTGGGCATCACACTTTAGGGAAGAGATATTGGCCTTGGAGGAACTGCAGCTTAGATTTAACAAAATGATACTTGGACTCCAAAGGTTAAATTACAAGGACAGGTTACACAAACTAGAGGTGTATTCCCTGGCATCTAGAAGGTCAAGAGGTGATTCAGTTATAGTTTTCAAGATATTAAGGATAAATGATAAGTAGATACATAAAAACTTTTCCTCTGGAGAGACTAGGACTAGGGGAACATAGCTTTAAAGTTAGAGCCAGGTCTTTCAGGAGTGAAGTTAAGAAACTCCTCTATGTGCTCAGGCTGGTAGAGGTTTGGAACTCTCTTCCACAAATGGCAGTTGATGCTAGATCAATTGTTAATTTTAAACTGAGATTGATAATACCTTTGGCTAAAAATAATCTTATGGGACGCGGGGCAGAGGCAGGTATATGGTGTTGGGTCACAAGTCAGCCATAGGCCTGAATTTTTCAGGCGGCAGGCGGGCTCATTGGGAGCAGGTGGGGGGCGGCCGCGGAGGCGATCGCCACCTGCGGTCAGCTCTGTGTCACCATTTTACGTGGGTGGGCCAATTAAGGCCTACCCAGCATAAGATGCGAGCCATAGCGCTCAGCACGACCTGTGCAGGCAGGGGGAAGAAAGAGAGTCGGGGCCAGTGCTCATTCACGCTTGCACGTGAAAGAGCCCTTCAATTTCCCTGAGGCACGGAGCTACCTTAGGGAGATTGAATCACCATTGCAAATAATGAATAAATGATTTAAATGTTTATTTAAACATGTCCCCTCATGTGAGTATGTCAGATGAGATGGGACATGTTTTGTATTTAGGAAATTTTTAAACTTTAATTAATAAAAGCTTTAGGAAACCTCATCCCACTTGTGGATGAGGTTTCCTAAAAAACCCTTTTCGCCTGCCCGCCAACCTTAAGGTTGGACGGGCAGCGTTAACAATTACTTTAATCACTTCCTTAATGGCCTTAATAGGCCATTTACATATTAGCGGGCGCACAGCTGTCTCCGGCACACACCCGCCGAACGAAACACCACAAGATAGCGCAATGACGTTGGGACACACGCCCGACGTCATCGCGCGTCATTTTACGCATCGGCGTGTCGGGCCTGCCCCCGCACACCGACTGAAATATCCTGCCCATAATCTCATTGAATGGTGGAAAAGACTGCAGGGACTGAACATCCTAATCTTGTGCGGACGTTCAGCAATTTACTAACCTACATACAGGGATAGAAACTGTACCTTTTTGTACCGTTTTATACTTAGAAAACGGGCACAACAAGGCATAGTTTCAGAAACCAATGTCCTGCAACTCCCAGGATGCTTGAAAGATATCCAATCCAAAACTGGGTGAGGCGATATTTATGAAGGCTGCCTGAAAGAGGTGTTGGCTTCTTAAATATGCAATTGAAGGGTTTCAAAGCCTGTTTTTAGGATATTTCAGGAGCTTCACATGGAATGGATGTGGTTTAGAAACCTGCTGCTACCAAAAAGATAAGCTTTTGGTATTTCTATTTTAAATTCAGGTCATTAGCAGGAGGAGCATGCATCCCACAAGCCCAGCTCTTAATGATACCTCTGGCTTTGTATTCAGCAGACAAAGGCTCCACCTTAAACAGGAGATTACAATTTGTTTAAAATGAAATAAGCAATTCAAAGCCCAATTAACTGAAAATGATGAGATGATTCATAGACTTCATTACACAATCAATATAATCTTTGTTTCTGTAACTATTTTGTGGTATTGAAGCTTAAGGAAAGATGATTCGGCTGAATGCTCAGGTGGTTATATGAATTTAGTTTATTTAGCTTTTTTGAGGTTATGAATGTACAAATGCCGTAAGAACAGTTGCATTTAACCAAATCATTGTTTTTTAATAAAATATTGCAACTGCTTTCAGTGTGCAAAATGTTTAAAATTAGAAACTAATGCTGAGCTAACTAAGTAACCAAGCTAATGTTAAGTTTTTCTTCACTTGGTATAGTGCGAATTTGATGTTGACACATTAGAGTAAGTGTTACAAATATGAAAGTTCACTTCTTCGTTATGTTAGCATGCAAACACAGAAAGAAAGCCAGAAAGAAACAACACTATCTGATGTTAACCAAATTTCAGGCAATCTGAATAATTACTCAGCCAAATGAGCGTTTAACCAGAGATCAGACTGATTGTGCAGGCAGAGATGAATGAAAATCAACAGCAAAGGAAAAGCTGTAGTGACTCAGTGTGAACGTCTGTCTTGCAGTTTCCAGTGGAACGTTCTCAGACTCAAAAAAAGATCAGTCAGCAGGAAGTAGTGAGCTTTGACAAAACGTAAAAACCTTGGGAGGTCAACACAAGTAAAACAGGATAGATTGTACAAAATCTGGGTGGAATTTTCCGTGTCCGTTGGTGATGGGCGTGTTTGGTAGCGTGAGTGGATGATATGGCGAGAAGGCCAAAAATTGTTTTCACGGCATCATGAAACCAGTTTGCAATCGTCCGCTCTGCCCATCAATGGCGGGCCATGTTTCTCGCCTTCGGACATCAGGAACTTCATTGTAATACATCCGCATATAATTATAAGCCCAGCTCACTGGAATCATCCCCCCCAAGCTGGGTCATCACGCCGACGTGTTTCACAACTATACATAAGCGACGTGCACCTGGCGAGCTGCACTTCACTCAGGACTTTGAAGTTTGTTTGCCTACCTTGCTTCAGTCAGCACTTGCAGTCATCAGCGTCAGGCTTCGGAGACAGCACCACAGCACTTTTATGGGGGCTCACGGGCAGGTCTCTACCTATTAGACCAGCCTTAAAAGGTGGCTTTTCAATGTCTGCAGGGCTAGGGCTTGCTTGGGAAGGGGGAGAAGTGGCCTCAGGCATGGGAAGAGGCTGCAGGGCAAGGGCTGTACTGGGGAAGGGAGTTTCCTAGGGTGTGTGTGAGAGCACAAGTTGATCTGTGCAAGTGGCCTCAAGATTGTGATTGCTGAGGAGGCAGACTGCAGAAGACAGGAGGCCAGATAGAGATGTGAGGGTGTATGTGAGAGAGTGAGTGGTGATATCCCTTGAGCTGGCAGTGAGCTCTGCATTGGATGGCCAACCTCTTCTGTGCAACATTGGCACTGATCACCACTGCCATCACCTACCTAGCCGAGTGGTGAGATTGTTGGACTTCCTGCGGCCAGAGCAGGGGTAAAGGAGATCATGACAGGCTTCCACGGCATCCAAAAGGTGTTCCAGGGATGCATCACTGAATCAGGGGGCTACAGTCTTCTTGCCTTTTGGGGTCATGTCTTCTGTGCAGCAGTCCTGGGCTGGAAGCACTGAGAGACGTGCGTGCAGCTGCACTTTAAATATGGCATCCGGCATGAGGAAGTGACAAGGTGACAGCATGGCGGGCAAATGAAATCCCGCCCGCCATTGAAATGTTGTGTTTTCCGGGAATGCATGACATGCATGATCAATGAGGCCAGATGGGGACGATATGGTGTGATCATGCATGATCAATGAGGCCAGATGGGGATGATATGGTGTGAAAAGCTGCCAATTTTTTTTCCCGCCCGCTACCGCACTTATTGCAAATCTGAGATGAATCCGCCCTGTGGATCAACGTAGAAAGTTGCAACAAACAATGCAAGGTGGTAGCTGAAGTTCATTACCCTCTGAATATTGTTCATTTATGCCAAAAATGATAAAATCTACCAGCTGTGTTTCATCAGTACTTTTGAGGTGGAGCAAGTACATGAGCAGTGAGGAATGTTCAGTAGAATAAAGTCAGAAGAGTTGGAAGAGCGAAGGCAGTGGGTAGGAATACAGAGTCATAGAGGCCAGATGTCACAAGGCTCTGGATGCCTTGGAATAAAAGAGTCATGGCAGCTGCCGGGGAAACATGCACATATATGCAGGAAGGCTTTATTGTGGTCACATGCAACCTGCACGTTGATGGAGTGGAACGACTTTTCTATTCACAAATGTCTCCAGCTGCTGCACTGGTGCCCTGAAAGTGATGTGTGTACAGTCTACCACTCCTTGAACTTGTGGGAAGCTGACTATGGAAGCGAAGTCCATTTCCCACTGCATCTATGACGCCATATCTGTGGGGAAGTTAATGTGTTTCTCCCCTGAGCAAAGAGTGATGGTGATGGTCGTGATGCACCGGTGGGTGACTGATTGTGAAATGTCATAGAGGTCTATGGCAGACCCTTAGAAAGAGCAAGCCGCATTGAAATTGAAGGCCATGGTAACCTTGAGTGCAAAAGGAGAGGCATGAAGATTGGTTGATTGTGGCACAGGATCTTCCTCCACCATTGCACAGATGTCTCTCACCACTTCTCTTGACATTCAGAGCCTTCTTCTGCACTACCTCTCGCTCATGTTGTGATAACTTCTTCGGTGACTGTATACCCTTTGCTCAGGGTAGTATCCTCTCCACCTCAAGTCCTCCTCCTTCCTGCTGTGGTGGGTCTGTCAACACCTGGCGGGATACCCTGGCTCTGGCAATATTTTGCTGCCGCTGCCCTTCCTCCATCGTCCATCTGTGGGAAGGTGCCGTGCACATTTTTTCAACTTCCTTCCTTTGCTACGCAGAAGAGTTGGAAGAGCGAAGCCTGGCAGTTTGTTCTGTCTCCCACTTAGATGTCCCGGGCAAGGAGTACTCCTGAGGGGCCACATAGATATGCCCTTCCTCTATCACAATGACCCAACCTCCCCCATTCCCTTGTGGTCTGGCAACAACCTCTATCTTTGAAGTAAGGCTTCTGTGTTCAAGATTTAACTTTGCAGAGCTCTGAAAAAGGGAAACAGATCTTTTAGGAGGCCTTCAGAAGCGTATGCGACTCCTTCATAAATTTGTGATCCCTATACTGCGGGTAAAGGCACTTGCAGCAGCAAAAATTGTGTCTGTTTAAACTTGCCACTAATGTTAAATGGACAACAGATTCATGATTCCTGCCTGTATGAGTCACACCCTGCCCCCTTTCCACTACTGGTGCAAATGGTTTCAGCTGGAAATGGGGGCAGGACTTCCCTACTTTGCAAAAATCCTGCCCAAAGTCTCTTTGGGCTTCCACTATTTCTAGCATTTCACCAGTTAGATACTACCCTGTTCTATTCTTTATAGATCCTAAGTGGATGACCTCACATTTACCTATATGAAAATCCATTTGCCACAGCTTTGCCCATTCACTTAATTTTTCAATATCTCATTGCAATTCTATATCTCCATCTTCACTACAAAACTGACTATCTTTGTGTCATTAGAAAATTTCCATATATGGCTTTCTATCACATTGCCTAAGTTGTCAATGAATAAAGTGAATGGTTGGAGCTCCAACACACATCCTTGTGGGATGTCACCAATCAAATCCTGCCATTTTGCTGCTTGGCCAATTTCCAAATTAGGTCAATAATTTACCTTCAATTCCATGAGCTTCAACTTTAGCTAACAGTCTCTTATGAGGGACTTTATCATATACATTCTGGAAATCTATATAAATAACATGCATAGGCCTGTGATAGCACAGAGTGGTCATGAAAAGAGTGCAATGTTAACAAAGTGCTAAAGTCTGTTGCAAATGGGAATTTGATGCAGAGGGGAAAGGAGATGCTGTCTTTTAAAATTCCCAATACTTGTAATGGTTACTGTAACATTTTTGTTCACTACTTAATGCAAGCCAATGTGTAGAAGAAGAAAAAAAACTTACAATAAACAAAAAACTAGATATAAATAACATAAATAATTTAGTTTAAGATCTAGCAGAGCAGGTTTTAATATCTGGACTGCAATATATGGGAGTTTGTGAACAGCGATACTGTCCTGAACGAACACTTCAGATCTCTCCGGCTTAGAATCATTGAACTGGAATGTGAGTTGCAGACACCCCAACACAAAAGAAAGGGACAGGAGCATCCAGACAGTTTGCTGCAGACTTCAGTCACACCGTGTGGACAGGTACAGATTCAGAATGGTGTGACTGATAGTAGAGGTAAGTGAGATAGAAACTGA
This sequence comes from Cetorhinus maximus, assembly GCF_964194155.1. NCBI lineage: Eukaryota > Metazoa > Chordata > Chondrichthyes > Lamniformes > Cetorhinidae > Cetorhinus > Cetorhinus maximus. Next base: position 92,663,419 of record NC_135879.1, on the reverse strand, counting down.
GGAACCACAGAAACAGATCCTTGTCCAATAGGTACAATGTACTTCCTACCTGTGAGGATAAGGATAAGGATAAAGACTGTCAAAAGGACAGCCAGAATGCAGACTATAGCATCTTAGAGCAGGACATCGTCCAAAGTGGGGAGGAGAAGGGGAAGCTTAATGTGCTAGGGGATTCAATAATTAGGGGGACAGATAGCATCTTTTTTAAGCTGGATCGAAAGTCCCATATGGTTTGCTGCCTACCTGGAGCAATTTGTATTATGGAGGCTTCTCATGCAGTCATTATGATCTAGAAGGTACCACCTGAATCCACCAAGTCCTCACCTTGAGAAAGTTGATGGATTACTTGATGCTCAGGAAACACAGTTGAAAACAGTAAAAACTCAAAAGTAGTATCATATTTAAGTTCCAATGTGCCTCCTATGATTTGGTTGGTCGTCCATCCACCTTCTGACTTCAGTTAAAGCCAGAAACAGATAGGTTGGAGGTGGGTTTGGGTCACTTGGAACTTCCACCCAATCCAAACCTGCCCATTTTTTTCAGTTTAAATTAAGCCCAATATGCCCAAGGACAAACAAGGGGGTATGCTATATTAGATTTAGTAATGAGCAACGAGCCAGATTTAGTTAACAGCTTAACAGTGTGTCAACATTTATCAAATAGTGATCATAATCTGATTGAGTTCAATGTAGTGTTCGAAAGGGGGAAACATGATACAACTATTAAGATTCTAGATTTAGATAAGGCTGACTTCAGTGGGATGAGATACAGACTGTCCACAGTAAACTGGGCAAATCTGTTTATGAGTAAAACGACAGATCAGTGGGAAGTGTTCAAAAATGGATTTATTGTGATACAGAAGTAATTTATACCTGCAAAGGGCAAGAGTTCTACTTGTCAAAATGGACAGCCATGAACAACTAAAGAGGAAGAGACAACAGGGGGAGATTTACAGCCCTGCAGCTGGCCTATTTGCAGGCAAGTTGCAGGCACATAAAGTCAGAGGGGTGGCTAGCCCACCACCTTCCCACCCATCCCCAAGCTGTCCCCCATAATATGGTGGGCAGGTAAGGCACCAGGCCTTAGGTCTATTGAGGCCCTTAACTAGCCAATTAATGGCCAGGTAAGAGCCTCTTTCTGCCCCTGCAGCTGGGGAAGGTGGAACGAAGGAGGTAAGCCTGCTATTTCACCATCTCAGGTGAAAAGGTGGGAAGGTACCCAAACTACCTTTGGGTAGTTCCCTGTGCCCATTGGGGCACCCCTTCCCCCAAGATGTTTCTCCCCCTTTGTGATCACTCAATTCGGCCTCAAAATCACAATCCTCCTCCCATCACTACCCCTCTCCCTAAGGTCCCGATCCCCCCCAACCAAAAACCACAGACTCACCTTAGTCCGGTATCCATGTTGTCCTTCTTGCATTCCCAACAGCAACTCTGACTGAGCTCTTGAATCAGATTGGTTGGCAGCTCTCGAAGGCAGGATTTCTTTCCAATGAGGGATGGAAGATCCACTCTGAGCTTGCTAAGGCCACCTGCAGCATATTATTGCAGTGTGGTAACCTTTTTTAAAAGTCGGTTGGCTTGCGATTGACTTTTCTACCAGGGGGCGAGCAATTACACCCTGGAAAAATTCAGCCCAACATAAAACCAAAAGAAAAAGCCTAAAATTGCAAGAAGTAGCATAAATCCTGGTTTTACAGACAGGAAAGAAAGGCAAACTGAACTTCTTCCCTCTCACCAACTGTCTGTCAGCAGAAGGTGGTTTTGAATTATTTTTAAAGTAGGCTGTGGCATGTTTTCCCAAATCCTCAGGTTGTGTGATCCAATTCAGTAATAACTCATGGCAAATTCATGTTATGATTAGCTCAGGAGGTTAGTTTATTCACATTCAAACCCAGGAGAGGAGTGTTCACAACGTCCCATTCCACTACACACACACACAAACAAACACACGCACATACACACGCACACACAGTAAGGGGGGAATAGAAAAAATAAAGTTTTACAACCATTGATAGTATCAGTAAAGGAACCACAGAAATGAATATTAGTTCACATGATTATCAGAGTTCAAAGTCAGAGTCTAGTGAGGAGTTATTTCACATAGGGGCTCGAGTTTAATTAGCTGAAGACTGGAATTATAAAGTTGTCTTTAAGGTTAGTGCTGATACTGCAAGATGAAGCTGGTACACAGAGACTGGGTCAACTCTGCAGGCGATGGTAGGAAATATTCCAGCAGAAATAGGCTATGAGGAGCAGGCTGTTTTTCAGCCTGGAGTCCTGCTTCTTGGTGTTCAATGGTTGGATAGTAAACAGCAGATTGAGTGGTTTCTCAGTTCTCAAAGGAATATAGAGATTTCAAAATGGTCGCTTGAGTCATGTGGCCTTCTTTCTCCATGATGATTTCAAATGGGATGTTTATCCAGTGTCTGGAATGGCTTTGATTTCAGGACTGATAATGTCCCAGCCATTAACTTCTAGTGTCAGGAAGTCATTGTCTAGGCAGAACCTCTGACTCCACCAAAGGGTTCCGCTTATCAAGATGCAAATGATGTCCAGTGTCCCCTCAATGGTCCTCTTTTGAAATGGACCTGTAGACCGCCAGGTGTGAGATGGGTCTGTTAACAACTTTGCAGGCATAATGAGTTTTGATTTGCGAGACCCCTGGTTTCGCAATTGTAACATTCTTACAATTGGGTGTGAGATTCCACGATGATAACAGGAGGATTCTTTTGTCTTTGTAACTCTTGTTGATAGCTTTCAGAACAAAAGATCAATCCTGTGATCATGTGGTTTGTAGCAGTCATCGTTTTTTGGTTCAGCAGAAAGTCAATTTTAAAAATAGCAAAAAACAATAGAGTTTGATATATACAGTTTTGGAATTTCCTTCATGTCTTATTGACCTAACACTGGCAAGTGGGAAAGATACAAAAGGGTGACAAGGCAAATAGTAAGAGCTACAATAGGGGAGTTTGAAAATAAACTTGCATGGGATGTCAAAATCAACACTTTTTTTTACAACAACATTAGGATAAAGAAAGTGGTTAGAAGCAATGTGGGTCCCCTGGAAACAGATAATGTGATGTTGTCAATGAAAATAAGCAAAATTGAGTACTTGCTGAATAATCACTTTGTATAAGCATTTACAGTAGTGAAAGGGTTCAGCATGTCAGACATCCCACAGATTGTTGAATCAGGGACAGGGAGCCAACAAAACTATGTAAGAAAGATAACAGTAAAAGAAGAAGAAGAAGAAGAAATTAATGGCAATAAAGAGTGACAAATCCCCAGGACCAGATGGTTTCCATTCCAGGGATTCAAGGGAGCAGGTAAGATCATTGCAGATGCCTTAACTATAATCTTTCTAAGTTCTCTCAATTTGGGAACCATTCCTTTAGAATGGAAAATCATGCATGCAACTCTGCTATTTAAGAAAGGCAAGAGAAGGAAACAGGGAATTATAGATCAGTTCGCCTAACAGCTAGAAACTGTACACCTTATGAGCTGATCTGAGCATTCTAAAGGGTAGGTCATGCTGTTTTTGAAGAGGTAACTAAATTAGTCGACAAGTGAATGTCTATAAATGTTATTTCATATTATTATTCCTTTTTCTTACCAACCAATTGGATTTCTTTTTCCTCCTTTGTTCCTGTTTATTAAATTTTCCCCCTTAGTTCCATTATTTTTCCATTATTTTTCCATTTTCTGTTTAATTCAATTTTGTTGGCTTTTTTTTTCCCTTTCCATTTTATGTATCCTTTCCTTGAATCTTTGGTTTCTGTTATATTTTCCTTTACCATTTATTTAATTTTATTTGCATTCTCTATATTCTAACTTCGCAGATTAGCCTCAATGTAAATATTGAAGAGAGGAACTCTGGCTATTATAGGGACACGTTTTAAATTTACATTCATTGTATTCTAAGAGTTTACGTAGATGTAACACCAGGAAAAAAGGCAATATGCTTTCTAGAGCCTGGTGTTTTTTCCCATTGTGTACATCAAGGTTACAAATTATAATGGTATAATTGTTTTTTTTAACTATTTCATGTGAAGTGCAAACATTGAGCATTGCAAGCCTAGATATGATGTGGAGGAGTAGAAATTCCAGATTCTATTATAATATGCCTAGCAATGCATAAGACCATAAGTTATAGGAGCAGAGTAGGCCTTTCTGCCCTTCGAGCCTGAGCTGCCATTCAGTAAAATCATGGCTGATCTGATCATAGCTTCAACTCCACTTTCCTTCCTGTCCCCTCATAACTCCTGACTCTATTGTGGATCAAAAATCAATCTAACTCAGCCTCAAATACATTCAATGACCCAGGCTCCACTGCTTCCTAGGGCAGAAAAACCCAAATATTAACAATGCACTAAAATCCCAATTCAAATAAAGAGTTTCCTGGTACTGATCAGTCAACCAGCAGCAACTTAGGTTTATTTTTAGCATCCATGTAAATTTTGTGTATTCATTCATGAGATATTGCCATTGCTGGCAAGGCCATCATTTATTCCCCATCCCTAATTTCATCCCTTAGATTTGAGAACTAATTTCCCTTGAGAAGGCAGTAGAGAACTATCTTCTTAAACCTCTGCAGCTCATGTGGTGTAGGAAAAGCCTGTGTTCTGTTAAGTAGGGCGTCCCAGGATTTTGATCCAGTGACATTGAAAAACAATGGTGTGTGATTTGGAGGGGAATTTGCGGGGTTTTTTTTATTCTTTCATGGGATGTGGGTATCATTGCAAGGCTAGCATTTCTTGCCTATCACTCAGCTCTTGAATTGAGTGGCTTGCTAGGCCATTTCAGAGGGGAGTTAAGGGTCAATCACATTGCTGTGGGTCTGGAGTCAGGTAGACCAGGTAAAGATGGCAGATTTCCTCACCTAAAGGACATTAGTGAACCAGATGGGTTTTATAATAATTGATGATAGTTGTCATGGTCACCATTACTGAAACTAGCTTTATATTCCAGATTTTATTAATTGAATTTAACTTCCACAAGCTACCGTGATGAAATTTGAACTAATGTACTGAGGGCATTAGCCTGGGCCTCTGGATTACTAACCCAGTGACATTACCACTATGCCACATCTCCACCAGGTAGTGGTGCTCCCATTCATCTAAAACTTAATCTTCGAGGTGGTAAATGTCAGTGGCTGGCAGGTGCTGTTGACAAACCCTACGTGAGATGCTGCAGTTCATCATGTAGATGGTACGCACTGCTGCTGTGGTGCACTGTGGTGGGAGGATTCAATATTTAAAGTGATGAATTGGGTGCCAAACAAATGGGTGCCTTTTGTCCTGAATGGTGTTGAGCTTCTTGAATGCTGTTGGAACTGCACTTATTCAGGTAAGTGAAGAGTATTCCATCAGTCTCCTGATTTGTACCTTGTAGATAGTGGAAAGGCTTTGGAAAATCAGGAGACTATTCACTCGCTGTAGAACATCTAGCCTCTAACCTGGTCTTGTCACAACAGTATTTATATGTCTGGTCCAGTTGAATTTCTGATCAATGGTGACCTCCAGGATGGTAGAGGATTTGGCAAAGCTAGTGCCATTGAAAGTCAAGGGGGGAGTTGGTTAAATTATCTCATGTTAGAGATGGCCATTATTGCTTGACACTTGTGTGGCACAAATACTACTTGCCATTTATCAGTTCAAGCCTGAATGTTGTCCAGGTCTTGCTGAATACGGGCATGGGCTACTTCAGTATCTGAGGAGTTACAAATGGAACTGGCCACTGTGCAATCATCAGCAAACATCCCCATTTCTGACCTTATGGTGGAGGGAAGATCATTGATGAAGCAACTGAAGGTGGTTGGACACTGCCCTGAGAAACTCTTGCAGCAATGTCCTGAGGCCAAGATGATTGGCCTCCAACAACTATGCTATGAGTCAGGCAGTGAAGAATTTCCCCCCTGAACCCGATTGATTTCAATATTATTAGGGGTTCATGATGCCATACTTGGTCAAATACTGCCTTGATATCAAGGGCAGTCACTCTCACCTCACCATTGGAATTCAGCTGTTTAGTCCATGTTCGAACCAAGGCTATACTAAGGTCTGGAGCTAAATGGTCCTGGCAGGGCCCAAAATGAGCATCAGTGGTAAGCTTGCTGGTATTGTCATAGACAGCTTCCATCACTGTTGATGATTGAGAGTAGACTGATGGGGCAATAATTGCCCAGATTGGATTTTTTTGTGAGCAGGACATGCCTGGGCAATTTTTCACTTTATGAAGGACTACAAAATGGACATTTTGGTGGTATGAGTCAGTACCACCTATTCAATATTGTTCCACTGGACATATATTGATAGGTGAATTTAAACCATGAACGCATAATTACATGAATAAATAAACCAATTATATATTAGAAACGGGTGTTAAAGAGTCCGAACAATGTGCCACATTGGCTAGAGAAATGAACATCAGGCTCATGGGTGGTTTAACACTTGCTTCAAGGCACTTTGTCAGATTGCATCGCTCCACCCGGTTCCAAGTTTAACGACGGACTATTGTTGGGCCATGTTCACCCTACCTCCCAACTACCTCCTTCTCCCACCCTAGGCCAGTCAATCTTGCTTTCCCCCTGTGACTAAAGGACTGCAACTGGCACTCACAGAATGCTAGTAATAAACCAATGAAGTTGGAGGAGTGTAGTGATTGCTGGTGCCTGGATCAAACTCAAATTTGGCTACAAATTTCAGCACAGTAGTTTTGGCAGTTAAAGCAAACAGTCTCCTGTTGATTAATAAAGGATTGTGAGCTTGAATCAATTCATTCCAAGGGCGGGGTCTATGTGCAGGTGTTTTTGTATTTTCATTGCCTATATAAGAAAAATATACAATTTTTGCAAAGGACCAATATGGCCTGAGTGGGAGCATTAATTTGCAATATTTTATTAAACTAGACATATTAATACCTTGATATTTCTAAAGAAAGGCAGGGATGGATCAATACCAGTAGGTTTCAAATTAACATGGAAATTTTCAAACTTGCTCACAGAAGCACAGCCTAAGTATAAGCTTACCTGATGCCAGAGCTCTGCTGCTGAATAACAAAGGCTCCTTGCTACAAACTTATTTTCAGTGGGATGAGAACATGAAGAATGCCTCAAAGATAAAAGGCCATCTGTATTTCTCCAATACATAGAGTGAGACAATGAAGTGAGCTCATCCAGAGCCCCTTATAGCTATTAGTGAGGAATGTGACCTTGAGCCAATAGATTTAACACCAGGTAGATAGTTCTTTAACTATCCAGACTGAAACACTTTCTAACTTGGATTCATGCCTGGAATTCAGGCATGGATTCAGAAGCTGGCTTGCATTGGTATGAGCATTGGATACAATGACTGGAATTGGGCAAGTCCTTATTTTCATTTTTTGTTATTCACTTATGAGATGTGGGCGTCGCTGGCTAGGCCAGCATTTATTGCCTATCCCCAATTGCCCTTGAGAAGATGGTGGTGAGCTGCATTCTTGAATCGCTGCAGTCCATGCGCTGTAGGTACACCCACAGTGCTGTTAGGAAGGGAGTTCCAGGATTTTCACCCAGCGACAGTGAAGGAACAGTGATATATTTCCAAGTCAGGATGGTGAGTGACTTGGAGGGGAACTTCCAGATGGTGGTGTTTCCATGTGTGTGCTGCCCTTGTCCTTCTAAAAGGTCATGGTCGTGGATTTAGACGATGCTGCCTAAAGAGCCTTGGTGAATTCCTGCAGTGCATCTTGCAGATGGTACACGCTGCTGCCACTGTGCATCGGTGGTAGAGGGAGTGAATGTTTGTGGAAGTGGTGCCAATCAAGCAGGCTGTTTTGTCCTGGATGGTGTCAAGCTTCTTGAGTGTTGTTGGAGCTATACTCATCCAGGTGAGTGGAGAGTATTCCATCACACTCCTGACTTGTGCACGGTGGACAGAATTTGGTGAGCTGGGAGGTGAGTTACTCGCTGAAGGATTCCTAGTCTCTGACTTGTTCTTGTAGCCACAGTATTTAAGTGGTTAGTCCAGTTCAGTTTCTGGTCAATGGTAACTCCAAGGATATTGATAGTGGGGGATTCACTGATGGTAATGCCATTGAATGTCAAGGGGCGATAGTTAGATTCTCTCTTGTTGGAAATGGTCATTGCCTGGCACTTGTCTGGCGTGAATGTTACTTGCCACTTGTCAGCCCAAGCCTAGTTGTTATCTAGGTCTTGCGACATTTGGACATGGACTTCTTCAGTATTTGAGGAGTTGCCAATGGCACTGAACATTATGCAGTCATCAGCAAACATCCCCACTCCTGACCTTATGATGGAAGGAAGGTCATTGATGAAGCAGCTGAAGATGGTTTGGCCTAGGACACTACCCTGAGGAACTCCTGTAGTAATGTCCTGGAACTGAGATGATTGGCCCCCAGCAACCACAACCATCTCAGCCAGGTCCTCGACTCAAGCCTCAAAGGCATCTCGGAAGAAGAATCTGATGACACCCTAATTGAAGACACATCACAGCGCTCACCCACATCCTTCACCAACATGAAGACACACACTTTGGTGGGACTCTGTTCTAGTGTAGCCTCGAGGTCACAATCTGGTGAGCACATCGCACTGTCTGATCCACAGCAGACAGTGGCAGGGACTTCCCAGGTTTCCAGCACTCGGAGGACTACTGGAGGCCAGAAATATGCTGAGTCCGAGTCAGATGACGAGCCTCTGGACTCGGTCATACCTCAGTTGCTGGAGCTGCAAAGGCAAGTTCAGGAAAGGATGTCCGCTGCACTCCTCAATTTGCAAGGCACAATGGAGGAGTCTGTCTGCCTTCAGTCTGAGGTAATGGTGCAGGCATGCTAACTGAGGTCAAGACTGGTAGGCTGGCGGCCGCCATGGAGACCTTGGTCCAGGATATCGGACCTGCACTGCTGCGTGGGCTGAGTTCCATCACTGACATCATAGTTGGCCTCCAGGGGTGTCATTGCGAGAGGAGTGCGGGGCAGCTCAATCTCACTTTATTTTCCCCTTCTCCTCAGGGAGTCAGCTAGGCACCCAGAGGGAGGAGGCCCAGCAGCTTGACACCCCGGGGCCATCCATCCAGATGACTCCAGAGATGTCTGGCCAATCCAAATCCCCTCATCCTCAGACCCCCACAGCTGACTCATAGCAAGGCACCCAAGGCAGGCCGGGGCACTCCGGGTCTTGGGCCCTCCAAGGATGCCCACCAAGGTCATAATAGACAGTAGCAGTCAGCAGGCTGCCTCCAGCTCTGCTGTGAATGTTGGGGGAGCACCAAGCAAGGTTAGGGAGGTTGAGAGGATGTATTTGCACTGCCTGGGCAAGAGTATTAATTACTTGTACATGATGTTCACTATTGTAAATAAACTCCCAAAAATGTCTCCTTGTCTATGGCTCCTTGTTATGATGAGCAGTGTATGTGCACTGTCATCAGCTGCACAGGAGTCAAACATTCACAGATGCAAGGTGAGGATGTCAGGACCATCCTCACTACATCTAATAACCATCCTCCACAAATTTTGTGGCTATGAGGACCTCCCGAATGCGCCTGCCTCGTCTGGCCAATGCGATGGCCTGATCATCATATCCCCTTCGATGTCCTCCTCATCGGAGGAGATGTGCAGCTCATCCATCTCCTCCTCAGCCAGGTCCTCCCCCCATTGCAGCGCTAGGTTATGGAGTGCGCAGCAAGTGACATTGATGTGCGACACCTTCAGTGAACTGTATTGCAGCACTCCACTGGACCTGTTGAGGCACTGGAACTTCATTTTCAAAATGCCTATCGTTTACTCCATCAAAGTCTTGGTCGCGGCATGAGCCACATGATACCATCACTCTGCTGCAGTCTGATGCCACTGCATGGGCGTCATCAGTCATGTCCTCTGTGGGTAGTCCTTGTCCTCGAGGAGCCAACCCTGTAGCCTCTCGGGACCCAGGAAGATGTCAAGGATCTGAGACCTGGTAAGGGTGTAGGAGTTGTGGATGCTCCCTGGGAATCGTGCGCTGACCTATAGAATGCATTTGTGATGGTTGCCCTGCCAGCCCAGAACCTGCCTCCATCAAAATGGCCAGTGCCAGGTAGGAACAGGGTTGGTAAACTGGAATGCTGGCTGGTGCTGGCATTTCCTGCCCTTGGTGCAACCCAAAAATCCTCCTCGATGTGTTGTCTCTGCTTCTTCACCTCCCCAAACAAAAATAAAAGATATGCCATACAATTTTTCATAAAGCCAATACTCCTTTAAGAAAATATAAACATTACTTAAAAAAAAACTCTAAACATAGTTAACCAAAAAGCTTATCAAACAGCCTTGAACGTAACCTCCATTTCAGTCTAGTTGTCAAGGAGAGGTATCAGTTTCAAATTCTGTACGATCCCTTAAAGTTTAAAATCATTCTACAGTAGAAAACCAATGGCCAAATTCTGAGGTAATTTAATCTATGTTCCTGAAACATTTACTTTGCAACTAGTCTTCTGGAAGGCAGGGAAGTCTAAAATCCTCTTAAGAGTTCTTAATTAAACAGCCCAGAAGGAAATTTATACGATAAAATTCAAGTTCAGAAGAATTACCTAAGTTTAAAAAAAAATCCTTTTAATTGGAGGGCTTTCATTTTATTGATTTCACATCCGTCCATTTGTAAATAACTGCTCTCTTTCAAAAAGATAAACCGCATGCTAACAAAGAAAATGTTCCATTCATGATATGCATCTTCATTTTCTGTATACCAGTTTCCAAAGATTAATTGTTTGAATTAGCCCCACCAGTATATCACAATTACTTTTAAGTTTAAAAAAGATGTCTGCATGCTGGACATCCCTAGGATCTAATATTCAATCAAGGGCAGGGACTCAGCAAAATTAATGTAATTAATTGAGATAACAGCAATGAAGGAAATAATGGCACTAAGGAGTGACAAATCTCCAGGACCAGATAGTTCCATCCCAGGATTTTAATGGGAGTTTTTCTCTTTGGGGAACTGTTCACTTAGATTGAATATGCCACTCCACTATTTAAGAAAAGGTGAGAGAGGGAAGCTAGCAGTTATAGACCATTTAGATTTATAACTGTTTTTGGGAAATTACTAGAGTTCATAATTAATGATAGGGTGACTGAACATTTTTAAAATTTTAAGCTGATCAGAGAGAGCTAGTGTGGATTTGTAAAGGGTGGGTCATGAATTTGATTGAATGATTTTTGAAGAGGTGGCTAAAATAATAGACAGGGGAATGTCTATGGATGTTACTTATATGGATTTCCAGAAGGCATCTGATGAAGTCTCTCCTAAGAGACTGTAAGCTAAAGTTGAAGCTCACGGAGTTAAAGGCAAATTATTAACCTGGTAAGGAAGGTGGCAAGTGGAGATAGAGAATAATGGGCAGGTACTTAATTTGCAGAATGCGATTCATGGTGTCCTGCAAGAATCAGTATTATGGCCTCAACTATTCACCGTATTTAGTGACTTTGATTTTGGGAAAGAAAGCCACATATCTAAAATTGCCGAGACACACAGATAGGTAGTACTGTAAGCAGTGTGGATAGAAGTATAACATTACAAAGAGATATGGTTAGATTAGGTGAATGGGCAAAACTATAGCAAATGGAATGCAAATTAGGAAAATATGAAGTCATCCACTATTATGTCTTAAGGGTTCCCAGGACTCTAAATTAAATCACACTTTTGACACAGATTCTGGATCTTACATCTTATATAATTTCTCTCATTGCTTCATGTGTTGGAATGATGCAATGTGTGTTTGGTACGCAGGCTGTAGTGCAGTAGTGAGTGATGTGGCATTATGAGTAGGCATGAAAACAATATAGATCACAAATCCTTGAAATAATTTAACATCCACTTTCATTTGGTGGCATCTATTTGTAAACTGTAAGCAGGGGTGGATTTACAATGAAGCACACCATGTCATGACACAGGGCCCCCAAATTACAGGGGAGCACCAAAATGAATGAATTTCAAAACATTCAAACTGGTTGCACAAACTGTTGCTACATTTGCAAAGTTAAAAGGGGAAGCGTTGAGTAAATGAGATATTTTTGGGACCGAGTACTGTGTGTGACGAGGCACCCAGGGTGTTCTCGGCAACTGTGGTAATCTGATGTGTAACATACCTTTAGTATCCAATAGCACAGTAACGTGGGCTACCTCTGTAGTTAGTAGTCTGTATCAGTAGTTGGTAGTTGAAGAGTGTCGTGTTTGAAGAGTAAACACATGTTTAGTTGCAGCTGAGTACATTTGTAAATAAACACAGAGGCCAGAATTTTTCTGTCGGCGAGTTGGGGGCGGGGCCCGCTCGCTGACACGAAAATGATGCGGGATGACGTTGGGAGGAACCCCTGAAGTCATCCCGCCCCATTTAAATATTCAGGAAGGCGGGCAGACAGCAAAATCATCTACCCACCTGCCGACCTGTCAATGGCCAATTGAGGCCATTGACAGGATAATTTAAATAATTAAAGGCCCTGCCCGTCCAACCATAAGGCTGGCAGGCAGGCCAGGAGCCCCAGCGGGCTTCTGAAAAAACATGAAACCTCATCCACTGGCGGGATGAGGTTTAATGTCTGTTTTTAAAAACTTTAATAAAGTTTTAGTCATATTTATTAACATGTCCCATCTCGTGTGACATTGTCACATGAGGGGGACATGTTAATAATTTTTTTATTTTTCTATTTTTAAACTTTGAAGCACTATCAGTGATCTCCCTGAGACAGCACTTAGCCTGAGGGAGATGTGCGTTCTTTTGTGCGCATGCACGAAAGAGCGCACTTTGACAGTTGGGGAATCCCTCTCCCCTCGCACAGGAAGCACATAGCGCTTCCCGTCAGGGCCCGCCCACTCAAAATGGCGGCGGGGCCCGTTTCGGCAGCAGCGATCAGCTGCCCGTCCACCACTGAGCCAATGGGGCCCGTCTGCCCATCAAGGGAAAAATTCTGCCCAGAGTGTTTGCTACTCAACTCTGTCGTTAGTACCAACTCGGCCATCACTTATAACAGGTGTGTGAACAGGGTCCAACGAACTGGTGTCTCGGATCCAACAAACTAACATATGAACATATGAAATAGAAGCCGAAGTAGGTTATTTGGCACCTCAAACCTGTGCCGCCATTTTAAGATCATGGCTGATCTGTTTGTGTTTCAAATTCCACATTCCCAATTACCCCCAATAACCTTTGATTCCCTTGCCTAACAAGAATCTATCTACCTCCACCTTCTGAGGTAGAGAGTTCCAAAGTTGCACAACCCTCTGAGAGAAAAAAATTCTCCTCATCCCTGCCGCTGATCAGCTACAAAAACATACCCAAAGAAAACACCTATCAGATGCACTCACTTTACTGACAAATGATCATTTCGCAAAGCAGATCTGTCTCAGTCTCTGTCCAACCTTCACAAAGTAAATAGAAAATCTCCGCTTTTCCACCAGGAAAGCGATGTTTAGAAAAGTAAGTTTGAAAGGAGATTGAAATATTCAGAAATGATATTAAGAAATAGCTAGGAATTGCTCCTTTTCCAACCAGGTTGCCACAGCAATTATATATCCCTTTTTTTTGATAAATTCCTCTCCTCCCACATACACTCTCTGATACAAGGTGTGCCACAGCAGACCACGAGGGGCACACCGTGAGCCAACTTGCTATGCCCAACAATAGTAAAGTGTGTTCACTCCCCTCATCCCATGATTGACAATGCAAGTAGGGAGCTCACTCACTAGTCGTTTGAATGAATAGCCAGGGCCACAGGTTAAAGGTGTCAATGGTGGCTCTGATGCTAGCAGTCTGGCCTCTGGGTCAGACGGTTATGTGTTCAAGTCACAGTTCTGTCCAGACAAGACACTTCAGGGAAGTGCTGACTTATCAGAGATTCCATCTTTTGATGTAAAAAGTCCCATGAGGCTATTTTGAAGAAGAGCAGGTGAATTACCATTGGTGTCCTGGCCAATATTTAACCCTCAATCAACATTACACAAAACAGATTCTGGTCATTATCACATTGTTTGTGGGAGCTTACTGGCTGCAAACTGACTGTTGTGTTTCCCACATTCTTACTTCAAAAGTTCTTGATCGGCTGTACAGCTTTTGAACTTCTGGTCCCCGTGCCAACTTAGTGCCAACTCATGTCAACCAATGTCACCTACCCACCATCCTTTCCCCTTACCCCCTCCATGCCAATTCACCTAGTATCCTTGGGCAGTTCTTTGACAGCTTTGATACTTCCTGGATAGCTTTGACTGGTCTGGCAGCTTTGACAGTTCCTGGATAGCTTTGACGGGTTTGACAGTTTTGACTCTTTCTGGATAACTTTGGTAGGTTTGATAGATGGACAGCTCTTTAACAGTCCAATGAGAGCTGGACCGTTCCTTGACAGCTGGACAGCTCTTAAACAGTTCTTTGACAACTGGACCATTTCTTGACAACTGGATAGCTCTTTAACAATTCCCTGACTTTGGGACAGTTCCTTGACAGCTGTTCAGCTCTTTGATAGCTTGACAATTCCAATAATTTTGTGTGTCAACAGTGCATAATCATGTTTACTTCTAACAATCCAAAGCATGCCTTACCTCATCCAAAGTGTGTCTTAACTCTCCCAAAGGTGTTCTGGGACCCTATCTAAACACATCCACCAAGTTCAGACCTCCTCTTACTTGCTCGATTCTGCACACTTCGGATTCCACACTCCTGGGCCATGATTTTACGGCCCATCCCGCCTGGCTGAATATTAGAGTCCTGCTGCGGCGGGGGCCTTGCACTTCCAAAATCCCACTTCAGTGGACAGTGGATGCAGTTGCTGATTTAAATGGCCAGCTGCCTCCACGAATTACATATGCAAAAATCCCAGCCCAACTCTAGTCCCACCCCCACTAAGGGAAATGTTGGGTTTGGGGCAGAAAATCTAGGCCCAGGTCTCCACCCTGATGATGCCACATTAGGAATTTTTATTGTGGCAGGGATGGGGAATGGAGAAACAGAGCAGGATGGAGGGAAGATTCCCGCCATGCAACAGAATTCTAAACGTATGTCTGGATTTTCCATAAGGATTCTTGTAAGCTCCCGCTATAATGGCGCAAACTGACAATTATTCTGGGCAGAATCTTCCTGAAAAATAACTACATGTTGATGATCCTGTGCAAATTGGGCAGCAAGTTCAGGGTGTAAAAAACATAGAAACATAGAAAATAGGAGCAGGAGTAGGTCATTCAGCCTTTCGAGACAGCTCCGCTATTCAATATGATCATGACTAATCCTCTATCTCAATGACATAGTTCTGTTCTCTCCCCATATCCCTTGGTGCCTTTAGAGTCTAGAAAACTATCTAATTCCTTCTTAAATATATTTTGTGACTTGGCCTCCACAGCCTTCTCTGGCAGAGAACTGCACAGATTCACCACCCTCTGAGTGAAGAAGTTTCCCCTCATCTCAGTCCTAAATGGCCTACCCCATATCCTGAGACTGTGACCTCTTGTTCCAGATCCCTCAGCCAGAGGAAACATCATTCCTGCATCCAGCCTGTCCACTGCCTCTATGGCAAGTATATCTTTTCTTAGGTAAGGAGACCAAAACTGCATACAATACTCCAAGGGTGGAATTTTCAGTCGGTGTGCTGGCGCGGTCGGTGGGCCTGTGATTGGCTGGGAAATGAGCCACTGCCCACGATCAGCCCCTGACTGCGATTTCACGCTGGCAGGCCAATTAAGGCCCACCCAGAATGAAACGCGGCTCCCCACTGGTTGGGAAGGGCCAGGTGGGGGCCGGGGGCCTGTTGGCCACCGGGTCCAAAGGCAACCCAGCGGCCAGTTTAAAAACGGCACAGGCAGCCCCTGGAAGGCTGCCATGGAAGAACGTTTGCTCTAAGTTAGCAAATTCAAGTGATGAAGTCGAGTGCGGCTGGAGACGCCAGACAGGAGTGCAGGTTGGGTGCGCACTCGGTCCCTGGCTTTTCGGATGAGTGCCTCGCGGTCCTCCTGGAGGAGGTAGCTGCCGGGAGGGACACCCTTGTCCCCAGAAATGGGAGGAGGAAGCCACTGCAACTCACAAAGAGAGCTTGGGGGAGGTTGCAGCACAGGTCAGTAGCATGGGTGCAGTGCCGGAAGAGGTTCAAGGACCTGCTGCACTCAAGAAGGGTGAGTACCGTGTTGACATTGACCAGCGGCAGAAGTCTTAAGGTGTATGGTCTCCCCATGGACCTCAGGGGTGCTAGAATCTGAGTGCCAACTATCAATGACACCGGAGCTGGTCAAGGGGGTGAACCCTGGCCACTTGGACTGAGTGCCATGCAGCTCAAGGGCTGCAACTCGGATGTGCCCTGCAAGGTGTTTCTCAGGTGGGGTTGGCCAGGCTGCAATGGCACTGCAGGTAGAGAGTGGACTAATCAATGCTCCTCTGTCCTTTCAGGAGAAGACAAGCCATTACCAAGCAGAGAAGTCACGTACAGCTGGAGGCCCGCACAACCTGCTGCTGCACAATAGATTCGAGCAGGACGTCCTAGAGCTCAAGAGCCAGCACGTTTCACGTGCAACTGGGCGTAGAGAGGCAGGGCTGCCAGACAATGGTAAGAATGCAGTTCACAGAGGTGAGAGTTTTGGATTGTGCAACCATTCTAGTGTAGTCCCCTCATTGAAGGAAGCCTCAAACCTACATTCTCCATTAATCATTGAAAGATGATGGCACCATGATGCAGATCTCCATTGCCTCACCAGGGTGCCTGGCATGCACAGGGCAGTGTGATGACGCTAACTAATGACATGTCCTTGTTTTCCCTTACATTCGCCAGCACACACTCACTGTCTGGATCTTGAAGGGCTACCCCTGACACCGGAGGACCATCAGACTTCATTTGCACCTGTGTCACACCTGCTCTCTGAACTAGGCACCAGCGCAGATACCAGTACCTCAGTGAGCATTAGATCGGCGGCTAAAATGTTGGTGCACTTCACACTCGCTTGAGGTGCAGGGTGAGGCAGAGAGTGCCCAGGGCGCCGGCAGTCAGAGCACTGTTGGGGACCAGGACAATGTTGGGTCGAAGGCTGATGATGAGCCCCTGGAGTTGTCAATTAGGCGGCAGATCCTGAATGTCCAGCAGGATGTGCGGGAGGATCTGGTGGTGATCCAAGAGGGTCTGTGTGCCACGGTCTCCATTGTGGAGGAGTCCATGCGGGGCATGAGCACTGCGTTGACCCTCATGGCCAAGGGCACTGCCTCCTCCATTGAGAGAGTGGCGACTCTCATGGAGAAGCAGCTCCAGGAACAGAATCAGGGGTTCCTGGGCTTGCTCTCGGACCTGTAAGCCCTCACACAGGCAATGACCTCAGGTGGTCAGTGTCAGTGTGGGAGATGGATGAGGCACCCAGTATCCCAGCCAGGTGTCCATCCATCAATGGTGAGCAGGGAGGTCCAGAGCGACCTCATGTTGGCGCACGAGCTGCTTGTCATCTCTGCAGGCTCCTTTCAGGGTGCTCTGGATGACAGTGGCAGCTCCTCCGCCCCTCCACCAGTGACCGTGGAATCTGATGAGGCTGCGATGACTGGGGAGATGCCAGCTGTGGCATTGGCCGCTTCCTCCCAGGCAGGGCCATCACTTGCTCCAATGGCCAGAAGACGACTGCCAAGGTCTTCAAGGCCAACAATGCAGCACAGTCAGCAGGCTGCCTCCAATGCCTGTGCCAGTGAGGAGAGGGCACCAAAACGTAAGTTGAAGGCACCATGGTCACAAGAGGGACAGGTCACAGATGTTTATCTGTTCATTGATGTTTGGTTTATATGTCTACATGAGTAATGGCAATGTCATTATGCATTCAATGTGACAATAGCATTAAATTTGCTTTTGTTCTGTTGGCCTGAGTATGCTTCACCTTTTTTTTGTCTGGTGCAGGGTATGCCAGTATGTAATGCTGGTTGTAAGTGGCCAGACACTTTATCGCACAGGCATTGAGTAGACTTTGGATTCAAATGAAAGGATCATTTCAGACATCCAGGATGGAGGCGGCAGCCCTGGCTTGAGGTTGGAGCGGTTCTTTGGCAGCCTAGCTGAAGGAGCATTGGATCAAGATGTCCCTGGTGTCCCTGCCTCCTTGGAGGTTACAGAGGTCTGTCTCCATGCCCTCAGCATTCTCCTCACCATGCTCCTCTTCTGACTCACTACTGGATTCATCACCTGTGGCCTGTGAAGCTGCGTCAAGATCATCTTCCTCCAGTGGGTCCCCCCTTGCCAGTGCTAGATTGCCAACCACCATCAATGATACTCGCTCTGGAGGGTGGAGGGTGTTGTAGAGCACCCCATGAACGGGCCAGGCATCGGAAGCACATCTTGAGAAGACCTATAGTCCTCTCTACCACCACCATTGTGGAGGCATGAGTGCTATTGTAACGCTGCTCTGCCTCTGTTCTTGGGTGGCGGAGAAGCATCATAAGTCACCTTTTCAACTGCTGGCCCTTGTCACCCAGCAGCCATTCATCCTGTCGGGCTGGAGCACTGAAGAGCCTTGGCACGTGCGAGTGTCTCAGGATGTAAGTGTCATGGGAGCTGCCAGGGTACCTTGCACAGACCTGCAGAATATGCATCCTGTGATCACACACTATCTGCACATTCATGGAGTGGAATCCCTTCCTGTTGAGAAAGGCACTCAGCTGACCCGATAGCATCTTGATGGCCACATGTGTGCAGTGGATGGTACCCTGGTTGTGGGGAACCCAGCAATTGCTGCAAAGCCTCTGACTCGCTCAGCCTGGCTGTCCTCGTCCGTATGGTTAAGAATAAATGTCAATGCCCACCGGAACAGAACTTCTGCCACCAGCTTGACACAACTGTGGACAGCTGATTGGGAGACTCCACACAGATACCTCCACTGATCTCTGGAAAAAGCCGGAGGCATAGAAGTTGAGAGCCACAGTGACCTTCAGAGCCACTGGCATGGAATGTCCACCCACACTGTTAGAGGTGATCTAAGGCCCAATCATCTGACAAATGGAGGTCACGGTCTCCTTGGAGAGGCAGAGCCTCCTTCGGCATTGCACCTCAGACATATTGAGGTAGCTGCATCGCCACCTGTAAACCCTAGCAGCAGGGTAGTGACGTCTTCAGTGGCCCCCTCTGCCTTGGATTTCCTGCTGGCCCTGCACCCCTTGTGCCTGTGCCTCTCCTCCCACAGGTCACTCCCCTGGAGGCTGCTTTGGGACACTTGGCCTCATCTCGCTTCTGCCCCTCTCTTCCTCCTCAGAAGAGGTGCTTCAGCGGAGACCACAACCCCCATTACCAGGGTAACAGAAGGCTGTCTGATACCTGGAAGGGTCCACAAGAATCCTCCGGGGGCCCTGGAGACACCAGTAAGTCCTGAAATGAAGCCTGGAAATGCTAAAGAATGAAGCCCCGAATAGAGATTAAGCTGCCAAGTATCAATAAGCAACCAGCAGTAAACTATCTCCAAAACCCCTCACTGCTCACACTGGCAATGCTGCTGGCCCTTTTTATCCCGCCCTTGGATAAGGTTTTGCAAAATGTCGGCTGCCTGTTTTGTCCTTGCAACGAGTGCAAAATTGAACAGACAACATAAAATCTACCTTAATTGCCTTTTTAATGGCCTTAATTGGCCTCATAATTGATGGGGCGTGGCTTTGACTCCCGCGCACGCCTGCCAACCGAAATATTGCGCGAGTGCATGATGACATCGGGACGCCCACCCGACAGCATCACTCACTATTTTACGCTTGAGAAGGTCAGGCTCGGAACAACTCTGCCCCACGTGTGGTCTCACCAAAGCCCTGTACTGCTGTAGTGAGACATCCATGCTCCTGTACTCAAGTCCTCACGCAATGAAGGCTAACATACCATTTGCCTTCTTAACTGCTTGCTGCACCTGTGAGCTTGATTTCAGTGATTGGTGCTTAAGCACACCCAGGTCCCTTTATACATCAACATTTCCCAATCTATCACCATTTAAATAATACTCTGCCATTCTGTTTTTTCTACCAAGGTGGATAACTTCACACTTATGAACATTATATTGCATCTGCCATGTATTTTGCCACTCACTTAACTCCTCTAAATCACCTTGAAGCCTCACCACTCACATTCTCACCACGTTTTGTGTTGTCAGTAAACTTGGAAATATTACATTTGGTTCCCTCATCCAAATAATTGATATATATTGTGAATAGCTGGGGCCCAAGCACTGATCCCTGCGGTACCCCACTAGTCTCTGCATGCCACTCTAAAAAAGACCCATATGCCTTGCGCAAATACTCTCGCCTTTACTCTTCCCACAGTTTTTAAGTGTCTGCTGGATTTGCACAATTGTTGCCCATAAAATTCACCACCAAAAATTAGGGTTTATAATGAATAATCTAAGTACCCTTTCAGCAATGCGATGATTGTTAATGCAATGTGAATCAATTTCTCTGGCCCAGAAAGGCAGCAATTGATATTGTTGAGCCACATTCCTGTGCAGTAAATTAAAGATTTTAAAAATATACAATCTTAAATTAAACATTTTTTCTTACATTTTTTCCTGCTTTTTCTGTACATAATTTAACTCTAATTCACCCTCTTTCTCCGTTGTTCATCCAATTTTTTTCTAAATCATTAAATTCCATTGGTTTTGGAGCTACACTGTTAATCCTGTCATTCACTGAGGTTTCAGATGCTCCGTTGCCCCTGGTACCAGCTCACACCACCAGCAAGTTACAGTGAAAATATTTTTCAGCAGAAAGTGACAGGAAATTCTCTAACTAACGGTGAACACCTCAGGATGCCCTGCTCCTGCAAGATCTGCTTTACTGTGTCTCCAGGGTGGCTACTGAAATTATAGAGGCTGAAGCTGGGTGAGCACAGGTAAATGGTTTGCATGTTTTTATTTTATAAAATTGTTTACTTGGTTGTTTATTTAAATACTTTTATCACTGCAATGTTGGTATTTTCTTTGCAGCATGGAGCATTTAGACCTGAAAATGTGCAAAACTGACCAGCGAAAGGGTTTACCTGCACCTACGTCAGGAAACCAGTCTGGAGTTAATTGAATGAAAATGCTATTCATTGTAGGCGCGACATGCTGTTCTCAACCACAGTATAATGTTGAAACAACATAAAGGCAACTCAGCAACATCAGATAGGATTGAGATTTTTAATGAAAAAGACCGGGATTTTCCGGCCCTGTTGCGGGCAGGACCTGCCGCGGGCGAGGCGGTGCCGCAGCCAGAAGTCCTTTGACTTGCGGCGGGACCGGGAGATCGCGGTGGTGGGCGGGTGCGGAAAATCCCACCCAAAGAGCGAAACATCAGAAACTTATTCAAATGCATGGAAATTTGTGTCCTTTTACAGAGTGAGATATGTCAAAACATTTCATTATCTTAAACCAAAATGAGCAAAATGCACCAACATTTTTGACTTAGCTTCCGCCTCTCATGTATTAAAATATCCATAAATGTTTCACCGAGGTGGAAATAACTGGAAATTAGAAATTGAAGGAAGATTGGAAGGCGGCCAAAGGCAAAATCAAGAAAGTAGGTACTAAATTTGTTTTTGGAGGAAGGGAAAGCTATAACAGGATGGCGAGGCTGAAGTGAAGTGGTCTGCAGAGATAGTTAGCAGGTTTGCAGTGCTGCTGTCAGACAGTATACAGAAAAAAAACATAATATTTCCACTGTCAGTGGATGCAAAATATAAAATAAATCTTCTTTCCAACACTATTATCAACAAATAACTGAGCACCAGAAACTCTCTGATGGATTCTAGCAACACATCTTAAGAAAAACAGTGCAGCAAAGTAACAGTGTAACACATGTTTATTGCAAATCAGTTTCATTGGATGGAATGTGTTTATTTGATAGGACATGATAGAGCTTGTTTTGCAAAGTGAAGGCACAGTCTTCTCCAATTTCTGGATGTATGACAAAACATGGAATCATAAAACTGTTTGTGAAGCCCGTGCCATAATAATTACATAAGCTAACAATTTTACAAGAAACAATGGTTGCCTCTGCATTCTGCTGAAATTTGTTCAGTTCACTGAAAGCACACAATTCAGGTAATGCCACCTCCCAAAAGAAAAACCTCCATGTCAGTAGCAGTTTTAAAGAGTATGAAAAAGTAAAAAATTATTTTGTCCACAAGTCTTCAACAAAGAAAGTCTATTATCTCCAAAATAGTGTTTTAGAATGAAAGATAGGCTATATTTATCTGATAAACATCTGCAATGTGAGGTGATTACATTTTATAAAGTTGAATCTAATTGTGAGAGGATGAAAGCAAAAAACTGCGGATGCTGGAAATCCAAAACAAAAACAAAAATACCTGGAAAAACTCAGCAGGTCTGGCAGCATCTGTGGAGAGGAACACAGTTAACGTTTCGAGACTCAGTTCTGTTGAAGAGTCATCCAGACTCGAAACGTTAACTGTGCTCCTCTCCACAGATGCTGCCAGACCTGCTGAGTTTTTCGAGCTTTTTTTGTTTTTGTGAGAGGATGAAATTGTTTTTGAACATGCTGCACTGTGAAGAGTAAGTATTTGACTGACTATTAGCACATTATGGGATAGTTTCTTTACCGGAACAGTACTGAAGCGGCCTCTGGGCAACGTTATAGTTCCAACCACCCAATCACATGGTCAGAAAGTTCCGAAGAAGTGTCATATTGAACTCGAAAAGTTAAATCAGTTTCTCTCTCCACAGATGCTGCCAGACCTGCTGAGTTTTCCAGCACTTTCTGTTTTCATTTGGTCAGAAAATTTTAACGGTTGCACCTTATGTTCATGTCATTGGTGGTAGCTCACATGTCAGGATCACTGACAGGCCAATTCAGAGGTGGGATTTTTGCCTGGGAGCTCCCTTATTTAAAGGGTGAATGTACCTTAAAGGCAGGTGTCAGGTCATTCTCTGTAAATTGTTACCTTCTGACTGGAAGCAGTTTGTGAGGAATTGTTTCTGAGGCCTAAGGTGAGTAAAATATGCTGTTTAAGTGTGTATCCTTCTTTGCATTAACTATTTGTTCTATGGCCCAGAGAGTACAATGAAGAAGTATTAACATTCTGCAGGAAAAGAGAGCCCACAGCAAAAGCTGGGGGGTTAGTGGAGGAGGGGTGTGGGCTTGCCTCTGTTCATCCATCTACTTACTTAGAGGAAGAAGCCATGCTGATATTGCATTAGGATAGAATGCAAAGCATTGGCAATGGCAAGGCTGGCACAATTAGCCCAAGCCTTTATTACAACCAGCCCTCTCCCTCAATAAACTGCATGTAGACTTAGTGATGCCTTAGTGCTGAAGGTCCTATTCTATTTTGTAGATTGTCACCTCCATGGTAACCCCTATCTGCTCTAACCTGCTCCAGGTTCTCTTCATCTTTCAGAGCATCAAACAGAAGCTGGGGAGGAATTTGCTCTATCTTCTCCAAGCACCAACTCAGATATCAACAACGCATTAGGGTTGAGATTGAGGTAGAGGATATTCATGTGGTTATTCACATAGCATCTGTTAGTTAATAGGAGGTAGTGGATTGGGAAACCATAGCATGACGTACTGTACAGCAAGATCAGGTCTGATCTCTACAGTCAAAGATTGAGATGCAGACCTCAGTGCCCAGCTAACAGAAGGAAACTCCCTGAAATGGACCAGGAGCTGATGGGGATACTGGATGAGCTGCTTAGGAGTTGCTGCAGAATTCCCAAAAGTTTGGAGGAGTTCCATTTCAGCAAGTGCAGCAGTCTGCTCAGTGGCATGTGCAGTCTATAGCCCAGCATGGGCCAAGTGGTCAACTCTGTGAATGCTGTAGCCAGGATTCTGTACAAGAGTCTATCACCAGCTCAAGCAGTTTTGATTGAAGAACAGACTGATGCCATACAGTCTCTAGGCTTCTCAGTATCTGCCGAGTTCTGGTGGAATGCATGGGCATGGGATTCAAAAACATCTCTGATCTCCTATAGTCTTCCTCCCCACAGATTACTAAATCTGAGGTCCTGCAGGCCCATGGGTGTGACTGTGGCCCAATGGAAGTAGCAAGTTCTGCCCTCTCTCTCTAGATGGCAACAAGTCTGCTATCATGCCAGTGACTGAATCAGTGCCCACCATGGCACCTAAACTGCTGCTGGACCTGATTGCCTTGACAATAAGTAAGATGTTGCAGTCTTCAGCCAGCCCTTAGAGGCCTGATCTGCTACAGGTCATCAGCCTTGACAATAATGTCTCCTATTAGCCATTCCTGCTGTTGCTCAAAAACAAGGTGAGATTTTTAATGCTACAGGATGAACCTCTCTATGTTGATCTCAGGTTATGCTTGAATGAGTCTTTAACACACTAGTCACACACAAGCGGCACATTGAAAGTTTAAATTGCTCCCTATTCATAAAAGGCTTATGTGGCAACATTTTCATCATGACAGGAGTGCAGTCTAAAGCAACCTCGACTAGTGGGAGCCTGGAAATGGCTGAAAATCCCACAGCGCTGTCATGTTGACTGGCAGCATCCATGGAGAACTTGATGTCCTCACCTGCCTTAGCAAACAAAAGCAACAATAATTTGAATAATTCAAAATAATAAAACACACCAAAGCACTTCACAGGAATGTTATAAAGCAAAATTTGACACAGGCCAGAAAAGCTTGCTCGAAGCGGTAGGTTTTAAGGAGCTTCTTATAGGGAAAAAGAGGTAGTGAGGCAGTGAGGTTTCGGGAGGGTATTCTTAAGCTTAGGACATTGGCAGCTCAATGTAGAGCCACGACTGGGGTTGCTCAATTGGGGATGCTTAAGAGCCCAGAATTAGAGAAGCACAAATATTTTGGAAAGTTGTGGGGATGGAGGAGATTTCAGAGATGTGGAGCTGGATTTTAAGGGGTGCCATGGTGTCTGCCCCCACCATCTAAGAAGTCATGGGGAGCCTGCCCAGGGGAAGAACAGCTGCTTTGCTGTCATTTAACAGTTAATTAGCTGTTAATAGGCTGGAAACTGGATTTCTACTCCTCGGGGACAAGGAGAACCACCTTAGACTGCTAAGGATGGCTGGCAGCTTTGTGGTCCCAGCAGCACCTGACGGGAGTGGTGGACACTGCTGGGCATACAGGCAGTCCCCACTGGAGGTCATTGCTGGAGCTGGATACCAAGGTAAGTGGGGAAGGACAGGGGATGGATTTCAACGGGGTCAGGCTGGCAGGTCCTGGCAAGAGGGGTGAGGTAGGAGTGGAGCCAGGTTTGAGAGACCAAGGGAGGATGAAGTGGGAGGCATTGTCTTGTTTCTAATAAGCACAGGGGACACTCAAAGGGTGTCCTGCCCCACTTACCTGACACCAGCTGCTGGGCTTCCCACAAAGCTACGGCCTCCCCCTACCACAGGTGAGGACGGGATGAGGCCCTTAAGCGGCCATTAATTGGCCACTTAAGGGCCTCAATAGACCAAAAAGTGGGTAGGCTGCTTGATGCCTCCACTGCCTCCTATAAAATTTGATGCCAGTTAGACACAGAAGGGTAGATGGCAGGCAGGCCATGTGCTGAATTCTACCAGCTCCCCCCACTCCACCCTTACCTTCAAACTCACTGGTGCGGGAGTGTAAAGTCCAAGCATGAGAATTTTAAAATTGAGACATTTCTTAACCGGCAGCCAATGTAGTTCAGCAAGCACAAGGGTGGTGTTTGTATGGGAGTTGGTGTGAGTTTGAAGATGGGGAACAGAGTTTTAGATGCCCTCATGTTTACAGAGGATAGGACATTGGAGGCCAGCCAGCAGTGCATTGTCAGATCTAAAGGTAACAAAGGCATGAATGAATATTTCAGTAGGAGACAGTTGACAGAGGAGACAGAGCAACTTTATGCAGGTGGCTGACTGGCTAACATATGCCACCTTGTCCACTACAGCCCTGAATGACTATGATGCAAAGATATTGAGAGTGATGGTAACTTTGACTGTCACTAGCTGCACAGGCCTGCAACTGTCTGCCAGGAGAATCTGTGCTGCCTCACACATTGTTCTTTGGTGAGCTCATGTTAATTGACTCTGGGTCTCGAAATCTCATATGGGGGATACTTGCCTGCATGTCGTCCTCCTCCTTCCTGATGCTCTGATAGTACCTGGTGCAGTTCCAGCATGGTCTCCTTGTTTCTCATGCTGCTGCTCTCCTTCCTCCTGCCTTACCTCTATTTTCTCTTCTTCTTCTTCTCACAATTGGGCTTCCAGAATCACTCCCATTCTTCCTCTGCTCAGCCATTCTCTGAAGGCAAACAATTCATTTTGCCAATATTCGCCACAAAACCTGTGTTCAAATCACTACTCAAGTTGCAACTTCTTCCAAAGCACTGAAATCTCACACACAGCCAAAGTACTGACCAGTACTCTCTACAGCTGCATGGTCCTTTAAATACAGCTTCCAATTCACATCTGATCTTCAAACATACATACATACAAACATACGAATTAGGAGCTGGGAAGACCCCTTATTTTTAAACTGTGTCCTCGAGGTCTAATCTTTCCCACATCCTTTCGGCATCCACCCTGTCAAGTCCCCTTCACTGCCAAGGATTAATAGACAGTCCCACCCCTGGGCGCTACTTCCATTTAAGTGCCGAAAAATGTTTCACCATCTTAATCATTTCATAAGACTCTGATTTAAACATTACTGGCTTAAGTGGCCATCCAAACTGCCTAACTTAAGAACCCCATGAAACTTGCACCAGCATCATGTCAACCAAAATGGGACGGTAAATCATTATTTACTGTTTTTGGGGCCCAAATGTCCAGATTCCACTGAGTTCAGCTCAAAACTCTTTCTCTTCTTTAAAGGTTAATAGCTCAATTAGTTTGACATCAAAGCTGCCAGCCAGTAACATTAATGTTATACCATTCAGCCTTTTGAGCTCAACTTGACATATGGATTCGGAAACTTAAAGCAATGTAAAAGGTATTTCCAGCAGGAAAGATTTACTATATTTTGTAATCCTTTCTTGAAATTGTGAAAGAATGAGATCAGAAGAAAGTGGTTGCTTTGGTGCAGAGAAGCTTTAGAAAACGAGCACAACACTTTCAGGGAGCCAATGTTTTAGATCACTGTTTTTTCAGACCATAAACCTGGCAAGGCATGTGTTACAGTAGCAAACTCAATATGAAAAAAATGTTTTTATGATAGATGAAGGACCCGCACTTAACTTTTATCAAACAAGGATAAAACAAGGTAAAGCAGCCAGCATAACATGGCTTTCAACTGAAAGAATTTTGGCAGAAGAAAACACAGCTTAACTAATTACAAGTGTGAAGAAAAATGTTCAATATTTACTTGGTATTTTTGCTCCCAAATATTCATATGAATCACTGTCCAATTCAATATAATAAAAAATGTTTATGCTCCTGTAAAACACCATGATGCATTTTACTCTCTTAAAGGTGTTTTTTAAATGCAAGTCATTGTATTGGAATTAGAATTATAGGTGCACGAGAGAAAAAGAAGAGAGCAGCACAGCAGAACTTACCCAACAGAGAAGGGTGTTTTGTAAAATATTCAACTATGTGATATCTGATGGTGTTCTTCTTCTGACTTCAGACTTCTTCTGGCCCATCGTTGGAAATTATTTGGAATTGCACTGAGCATTGGCTTGAATAACTCATTGGCCCGGGTCCTCTAGTCAGTGAAGTCGTGGCATCCAGTCCTGCCTGCAGCATGGATCAATCGGCGAGGTGATCAGAAGGCCTAGTGGCGGAGCGTAGTTTAAGCAGACACATTGCCCTTGTCATCATGAACTGAAGGCACGCTTTTGAGGTCTGCTTTCAGTTAATTGTTTGCAAGTGTTTTCAAGGTAATTTTACATGCCTTCTTCATTTGAGCTACTCCCCTGGTGCCGCTCACCCCATTCCTTTCATCCTCCAACCCCAGTGCCGCTCAACAACATCCTCCCTATACCTGGTACTGCTCCTCCCCATCCCCATCCACATTGCTGGTGTCACTCACTCCTCAGTGTCGCACACTCCCCTCTTGTCACAAACCACCGCAACCCCCCTACTGCACCCAAGAGAGAGGAGATGGGGGCATGGTTAAGCCAGGGGTGATGAGATGGGGGTGATGGGAAGGGGTGAGTGGCACTGAAGTTGGAAGGTATGTTGTGCGGGGGAGGCTTCTCCAACGTGTTTGAGAATAAAGGGGTGAGCCAGGGGTGCTGGTGGGTAAGGTGGTGAGCCAGGGTGCGGTGGATAAGGGGATGAGTCAAGGTGCAGTGGGTAAGGGGGTGAGCCAGGGTGCGGGTGGGTAAAGGGATGAGCCAGGGGTGCCTGTGGGTAAGGAGGTGAGCCAGGGTTGTGGGTGGGTAAGGGGGTGAGCCAGGGTGGGGGTGGGTAAGGAGGTAAGCCAGGGTAAGGGAGGGTAAAGGGGTGAGGAAGGGTGCAGGCAGGGTAAGGGGGTGAGCCAGGGCGCAGTGGGTAAGGGTTGAGCCAGGGTGTGATGGGTAAGAGGGTGAGCCAGGGTGCGGTAGGTAAGGGAGTGAGCCAGGGTGTGGGGGTGGGTAAGGGGGTGAGCCAGGGTGTGGTGGGTAAGGAGGTGAGCCAGGGCGTGGGAGGGTAAGGGGGTGAGCCAGGGTGTAGGTGGTGGGAAGATTGAGCCGGGAGCCCGGGGGTGGCATTGGTGGCGGGGGCTGGGGGTTGAGACAGTGGTTCGGGTGGGCTTAGCAGCACCAGCGGTGACAGGAGTGTGAAGACACTCTTCATGATTTAAAGGGATGCTCTAACCAGTCTCTATGCCTGTTAGGAACAGCCCTAATAAATCAGTACAAAAAAAGTAGATAACTTTGCGTGCTGACAGATCAAGGCAAGAGTTTCAGCATGGGCCCGCCCAAAGCTATTTCTGGTGAACCGGCGGTTTGGGGTTCTGGCATAAGTTGGCTCCCCTGAACTTCCGATTTCATTACACCCTCAATAGTGGTGAACGCTGAGATGTCTTAGCGTTTGCAGCTATTGGGATCGGAAGATCTGGGCAGTTGACCTGATTATCAATGAGATAGAACTGATGGACATTACATCGAGTCTACAGCACAGAAACAGTCTAATTGGACTACATCAGCGTTTATGCTCTACACAAGCCTCCTGCCACCCTCTCTTCATTTAATTTAATCTTATCCTTTTACTTTTTTTCTCCCTCATGTGCTTATCCAGCTTCCCCTTAAATAGCTTTTTGCTACTCACCTAAACAATTCCTTGTGGCAACACATTCCACAATTCAATAAAAATGAAAAGTAACACCATTTCTGATGAAAGGTCATCAACCTGCAACGTTGGGCGAAATTTTCTGGCCCCACCAGCAGTAGGAATCATGGCGGGTGGGACTGGAAAATTCAGAGTAGTCGTTTGGAAGTACAGAATTTGAGTATTGCTGAAAAATGAGACATTTTTTATTGAAGCTTTTCATCTTGCACTCACCAGGACAATTCACAAGAAAGTACCAATGTCAAGAGAAGAACATCTTTATACTGTATGAGAAGAGAGTGCTGATTGATTGGTAAGTGGACTCTGATTGGTAAAGGCGTTGCAATGGAGAATGCACCAGTTGATGGTGAAATGTCTCTTGTCATACAGCATAAATATGTCACTCCCTTGACATTGGCATTTTCTTGCAAACTGCCCTGATGAGTGCAAGATGAAAAGCTCCAACAAAATGTGTCTCTTTTTTTCAGCAATACTCAATTTACGCCCCACTAGCGGGAAGTCAGACCGTTATGTTTCCCGATCTGCAAATGTGGCGTGCACCCGGCACGAGAGATCACTTTCACATACCTGCCACTAGAAGCTGCCTTTGCCATTCGCACCACTCTTCTCAGGGCTGCGGCAGTGTATTGCGCAGATGTCATGCACATGAGGGAAGGAGGGATGTGAAAGGAAGGAGGCATGAAAAGATGTGAAAGAAGGGGTGCAGGTTGGAACACATGAAGGAAGGAGGGGTCAGGTGGCAAAGTCCAATGGGGGAGGTCCATGTAACAGCAAATCGTCCAGGGATCGGGTATCCCAAGGAACGGCAACTCTACAAGGGGGGGATGGGGTGGGTGTCTCGGTGCCTTTTAACTATGGTGCCCGGACATGACGGTGGGGCAGCTAACTTCCCGCCCTACCTGCCACGAGATTCAACATGGACCTCGCAGCTGCTTAATTAATGAGCTGAACATTGCTTGATTCAACGAGTTTGCCTGCTACTCTCTGTGGCGGGACTCCCACCAGCTTCCCATCCCCGCCATGGGACTTAGTTCCAGAGTGTAAGATTCCGCCCGTCAACTCTGTTTCTCTCTACAGATGCTGCCTGACCTGCTGAGTATTCCCATCATTTTTTGTTTTTATTTCAGATTTTCAGCATCGGCAGTATTTTGCTTTTCAATAAAAGTTGCAATGCAGCTTAATAGAGCCATAAAAGAAAACAAACCAAGTACAGGGATTTATTTCTAGAGGGATAGAATTAAAAAGCAGGAAGGCTAGGTTAAACTGTTACAGAATCTTGGTTATGTCAGTATTGTTCACAGTTCTGCTCTCCGTATTCTGAAAAAGGATATAGAGGCATTGGTGACAGTGCAAACATAAGAGACTCACAAGGATGATACTATATATGTATCGGGAAAGATTGAAGAGACTGGGGCCCTTTTTCCTAGAAAAGACTGAAGGGTGACCTGATAGAGGTCTTTATTGAAAGGGTTTGATATGGTGGACAAGGAGCAAATATGCTCCAGCTCTTGCCTCTCACTCCATAAGTTTTGAACAAATATATATTGAGAAGTATAACAGCATCCAAGTACGTTGGCCATGGAATGTGGTAAAAATCTGATGACAAATTGATGTGTAGCGCATATATTATAAAATGGGTTTTAAAGGCCTAATTCAGTTAGCAAAAGTTATGATACCAGCACAATTATTTTAAACATGCATGGGTGGGTACAGTGGTGACACTAGAACAACTGCTCCAAAACTCCCACTATAATTAACAGTCCTTTTACTGAACTACACTGAGTCTTAACATGTTTTTCTTAAACTCCCTCAATTAGCCTCATTCATATTGCTGCCAACATCGCCAGGTGGTCCAACACCAAGGAAGCAAAACAGGGATGTATTGATAGGGATCCGATTTTGAGTGTTTATGGGATTAAGTTCCAACTGTGATGTGTGAAGCAAATGAAAGAAGCCAGCCATTGTCCTGTCAAGCACAAAGTACAGACTATAGTGTTATCTTTGTTTTCAATCTAATATGCTGTATTATATGAATTCTTGTCTTCTTTGATCCAAGCACAAAGTTATCAGGAACGATGGTATGTGTCAGTTTAAATGTACAGGTGCTGATTGCATCAAAGTTTTAAGGTGTTAAAAGTGTAACACAGAGACTTCACTTGGTTTATGGAAATGCTGGCAGTTGTGGATCTCTCCATGACATAATGGTTCTTAACCCCTTCAAGTACTGAGATCCTTGGGAACTCCTTTTGTGATCAATTTATAACCAACCCTCGTGTGGCTAGTCCTAAGGTGCTCAAGTGTCCACCTTGAAACAAAATAACTGTATGACTGATATCAATGCTGTATTATACATTCTCAAAGGAGAGGGTTCTTGCTATTGTTGATGAAGGGTGGATGGGGGTGCGGTTAGATGTAGCAGGCTATGTGATTTGATCATCCCTGTATCACTATGCTTCTAATATGGAGCAGCTCTTTGAATTCTTGAAAATTTCTTTAATGAAGATTGGTTTTATAAACACAAACCATATCAGCAGTTATCTTAATAGGTGTTATCAATAGGTGTTATCTTAATAGGTGTGATCAATAAAAATACTGATCTGTAAGTTCCCAGTTACACTGCATAATGTTGTGCAGTATTGGGAACAATCCTGAGAGTGGTGTAAGTGAGTAGCCATAAAAACCACAGTTATCTGGGAAATCAGAGAAAAGCTGATCTGCAGTCCGAAGTGCTTAAATATGTGGAAAGAGCTGTGACACAAACCTCTGACTACCAGTGAAATTTAAGGAAATAAGAAAATCTGAAGCAAGAATAGGCGTTTGGTTTCTCAAGCCTGCTCTATCCAGAGTTCACATTTGGTCATTCTATCATGGATTTCCCTCCCACATTGCTCCTTTCTAATTTACAGGACACTAAAGGGGTGATTTTAACTCTTCTGGATCAGTTGGAACAGAGTTGTGGAGCAGGTAAAATGGAGCCTGTTCCCATCAATTTGGGATTTTAATGCTGCTGACTTTGGTGGCAGATGAGGCTCTTGTCAGACTCCATAATAAATATAAATTGGAAGCCCTGTGATGTATCTGGGTATTTGATGGAATTTTAACCTGCCCTTAAGTGGGATATATTTGGATAAATACCTTTGAACACTGTGGCTTGTCATACTCATGTGACCTCAGATGTCATATATGTAAATAAAGGTTTTGGGCAGTAGTCATTTCACATGCCACATGGAACATGCTGTCAGAAATGTGTCGCTGGGATTGAACAGGTTTTGATAGCTGTAAAAGAGCCAGTGGTTGTTAAAAATAGCAGAGAATAATTTAAAGTTCAGTCAGCAACTTAGTATAAGACATCGATTGTTGAGTGAATCATTATGACTTCAAATATTCCAATAGCTGCTCCTATAGAGAAGAAGGGGTGAGGGAGGGGTGGTTGAGAATGGCAGAATTATAAGATTATGAGACTGAAGGATAATTTCATCAGAGATAGGATTGTCTTAGGAACAAGAGTTCAGCATTGAGAGCATGTCTGCTGAAAGAAGGGAAACTTACTCTCAGGAAAACTATTGACATTTGCAGATGGGAGAACTGATGAGGCTTTGCACTATGCTGAGAAGCAGTCCAAGCCTTCCAAGCACTAGACAATGGAGAAAGGGAAGAACTACTAACAGAAGGGCCAGCAGAAAGATCAAGGCCAAAGCACTCGATGGAAACATTGTGGAGGACACCACAAAAAAGAAAAGGCAGTGAGTCCAGTGTGGGGAAAGCAGTGCTTTAATTGCAAGAAGTCAAACTACTTTGGACGCCAGTGTTTTGTTGGAAAGAAGAAAAGCAAGCCTATAAAGATGGTTGCTGGAGAGATGTTGGACAATGATTCTGAAGAATCATTTTACACCCTAGAACAGGTTGGCACCATCAAGACTCAAGGTAAAAAATGGTTTGTGACTGCTAGAAGCTGCTCAAGATGGTGACCCAACAATGAAACTGTCAAAGGTAAAGTTGAGTCTCTGTTCTGGCAGTAATCTCACTCCAAGAGGACAAACTAAGCTGAAAACCCAATATAACGGGAAGAAAAAAGATCTCCAGCTCCAGATAGCAGACACTAAACAAAATCCCCTCATGTCAGCTGAAACAAGTCAAAAGCTTGGACTGGTAACCCTTCACGTACCGGAAGAGATTTGCAGTGTTTTGCATGACACCAAGCCATTGACTGTTGAACAGATCCTGACAGACAAGCATCTTGCTCAGATCAAGCATACTACACAACAAACTCTTCAATTGCAACAGGAAGTTTTGATGGAAGTATGGCCTGAAACCATCAACGACCTACCTGTTGCTATAAGAGAGTATTGGGCATACAGAGATGAAATGATCACCTAAGATGGCATTTTGTAAAAAGGAACTAGAGTCATTACCCCGACAGAGAGGAGAAAATAAACGCTGAAGTACATCCATGCAAGCCATCAAGGAATCAAGTCCAGGTTGAGGAAGGCAAGAGAAATGCTCTACTGGCCAAACATGAGCAATGAGATAAAGGACCACGTCAGCCAGTGCATGGATTGTAGCGAAGGTCAAGCTAAGCGATTTAAAGAGATGCTCATGGCTCATGGCATCCCAGGCAGAACACTGGGTGTTTGACCAGCTGACCAAAACCTTTATTTACACATATGACAATGACTTCAGACCATAGAATGCCTGAAAGCATATTTCAGCCGTCATGACATTCCCAACATTGTGAAGAGCGACAATGGCCCTCGTTTTACAAGTGAAACATTCAAACACTTAGGAATGATTGGGAAATTCAGTACTACACATCAACTCCACACTATCCTCAGGCAAATGGAAAGGATTGTGTATGTGGAGTAAGTTGCAAATTATAGGGCATGCAATTTCTTTTCTTTTTATGAAAAGGGGGATGTTTGGATAAATACCTTTACACACCACATGGAACAGGATACTCATAAATCTGCCAGGAAGCAGGTGAAGGTAAGTTAAAAGAAACATTTTCTTCTGGATCCCACGTGGAAAGTCAGGGCCTTTGTTCTTCCTGGGATCCTCCCCCAATTCCACCCTAGCCATGAGAACCTTGGAATAGTGCTCACATAGACCTACCACCACGTGACTCAATTCTTGTCCTTCCCTGCCGGCCAACTGCTGCTTTCTGCCAAAAATGATCAAGCAGCTGACTCGGGGAATCACATGAGGCCTTGCAGTTGACGTCTATCATGCCTGCGACTCACTCTTGCACATGGGATTGCCATTCATTCTCACTGGCCTCCCACCAGGAGTGAAGTCTTACTTCTGCTGAAGTAAATGAAGTAAGTGCAATTATTTTATGTTTTAGAATTTTACACTATGCTCCTACAGTCGGGGATCTTGCTACTGTATACTGTATATAAAAAAGTCCTATTATTGAACTAAACTTAGTTCTCAAAGGTTAAAATGACATGACAGCAGAGCTGGCAGGTGTATTTTTACTATGGATAATTTTAATCTAATTGGCTCAGCAACAAACTAATGGAATTGTTTCAGCCTTCTGTTTTACACCCTGCCCAGTTTAAATCAGGCTGGGTATAAAATGGGCAGAGAGTCTGATCTTTTAGGTTTTCTGCTGGCGGGTTATGTTAAAATTACCCCCTAGGTTTCAGATAGTGCATCTGGATAAATGTCCTTTAAACAATGAAAGTTAGCTTGACATTCCAGTGGTTCTACACACTCATTGCACCTGCAAAATCTCTATTCATTTGAGCTTAGCAGGGTCCATTGCCAAGTCAGGCTGGTGGATTCAATTCTTTTCAAAGCTGACACTGGAGTCAGTCTTTTGAAGAAACAGAGAGAGGGCTGTGAAAGCAGGAGGCTGTCAGGCAGCAAGTGCTGCTAGAGAATTGATGAGATATGAGGTTGCAGGGAGAGAAGTCTCTGCACTGTGTCGCAGGACATGATGTAGAGCAGTTAAAGAAGACAACCCACTGAAGTATGTTCATTAATTTTAAATCATTGGACAAAGATAAGTTTTGCTGATTGAACTAAGGGAATCTAACCATCGCTGATGCCTTGTACGTTCATCTCGCTGTGGAATGAACCAGCTTAATCACTCATATCAAGTCTCACCTAATGATAACTTGGCACACAGTTGGAGAGATTGAAGAAATGTTCACACTAAAGACACGAGTATCCAGTTCAGATCACAAGGGGATGCTATTGTTACAAAATCTTTTAGAAGGGAATTAGAGAGAAATTAAAAGATTTGGAACAGTATCCCTTCGTGACCTGTCCACAGCCTTTGACTTGCTGACCACATCATCCTCCTCCAACGCATTTCCACTGTTATCCAGTTGGGTTGGGACTAATCTCGCCTGGTTCCATTCTTATCTGTCTAATCATTGCCAGAGAATCACATGTGAGGGTCTCTCGTTCCATTCCAACACTGTTACTCTGGTGTCCTCCAAGGATCTATCCTTGGTTTCCTTCTATTTCTTATCTATTTGCTGCCTCTAGGTGACATCGTCTGAAAACACAGCATCAATTTCCAAATGTACTCTGATGACACCCAGCTTGACCTCACTGCCTCTTTTTTCAAGCACTGATTGTCCTAGTATCTCCTTCCATGGCACAATGTCAAAGTTTTACTTTATAATATTCCTGTGAACCATCTTGGGACATTTTATTCCACTAAAGGTGATATATAAATATAAATACACGTTGTTATTTTTACTGAGAACAAGTGGGAGAGTACAATTAAACTAGGTGGAGATGAGATTAGTTTGCCACAACTGATGCAAATGGGTGCTAATTATTAAGGTGCTGTCGTTGTTCCTCCAGTACAGCTGTTGCCCGTTTTGAAAGGGGCCTACCAACTATGCAGTTGAAGTGCCACCTTGTTTCCGGTTATTCGCCTCTTTACATATGTAAATTGGGGTCCTGTGATATATACTGCCATCTTAGGAAAGAACTGATGGGAACATATGGTGTGCACTCT
Organism: Cetorhinus maximus; assembly: GCF_964194155.1. Classification (NCBI taxonomy): domain Eukaryota; kingdom Metazoa; phylum Chordata; class Chondrichthyes; order Lamniformes; family Cetorhinidae; genus Cetorhinus; species Cetorhinus maximus. The sequence goes on along the minus strand of NC_135879.1, from coordinate 92,627,297 downwards.
CCAATTAGTTCCACGGGTGATAAGGAGACGAGGTCCAGCAAATATAAGCTTAAGATTATAGTTGCCGAACCAGCTTGAAGAAAAGTGCTTCTCAGGGCCCTGCAAAAAATAATCAGCCTCTGCCATCCCAGAACTGTCCCATCCCTACCACCAACATACCCCCTGCTAGCACTTACCTTACTGCTGGTTGGGGCTGCCCAATGTTGATGAGTCATAATCCAGCGAGCTGCATCAGAATTCTCATTTAATACCCAAAGCTCACCGGCCAATATAAATGAGATCTGTTATGATCCCAGCTGATGTTACTACTGGACAAGTCAGATCCTGGGATGGAACCTGGCTTGATAGATCCTAACCTTTATTTTTTGTTTAGAAATGTGGAGGGTGGCTACTGAACAGAGTCACAGAATCTGCTGATGAACTTTTAATAAAAGAATAAAACATTCATTAAACAAGAAAAAATGAACTATATTACAATACTCCTTCACCTACAACCATACATTTACAGATATATACAGATTCGTAAGGTTAGCACAAGTTACAAAATCTATGTTATACTCTAATGTTCACAGTAAGTATACAAGTCCATGTAAACCAATAGGCGATTATAGGTGTCCCTGTGGTCGGACACACCACACACTGAAACCAAGTGACAGATGTCACCTCAAACAGGTGCTAGGGATTCCTCATCAACTCCCCCCAGATGCTGGTCAAACCATGAGCCAACTGGTTTCATTGAACTCCATCTTTCTCCTGAGAGTTTCCAACCTCAATGCTCGAAGTACTCACCTTGGAATTTTCTCCCAAGCTAGGCTTCCACTTGGATGTCCTCAACAAGGATCCACCTCTAGGGTTGCAACCTCTCCCTCTGATGTTCCTCTCCCCAGATCAACACATGCATTCAAGCTTAGCCTTTCATGTACTCTCTCAGGTACTCAGCCATGCCAACAGAACATCGCTGCTTCACAGACCTGTAGTACGGAGTCACCAACCTTTGGCTGTCTTCTCGGATCTTCTGGCTTTTTGCAAGCCCATTCTGCCTTTATTCTGCTCCCCGCAGCTTTCTCTCTTTAATTTGGAGCCTTTTCCTCTGGCCCTCACTTTATCTTCACTGAACAGGTTCTTGCTCCAGATTCCTGTCCTTGTCGTTTGACTTAACTTAAAGGTCTTCTTGGGATATTTCTCCTTTTCCTTTAGGACCTGCTTCCTGCAGTTCCCTTCCCAGTAGACTGCTGACAACTTGGTATCTCCTTTGAGATCCAGAACTCACTTGACATTCACTATTACTTTAATTTTAGAGCAACTCACCTAAGATTCTTAGATTTAGTTTCCTCAGCACTCTGCTAGTGTGTTCAGCTAGAGAGAGACTTAAAATGCTCCCTTCATCTTAGAGCATGGTCACCAACTAAATTCAAACTGCTTTCTGTTTCTCTGTCTCTGTGGGCCCCCTATTTCTGGGCAACACCACAGCTATTCCTATTTTGTTTCAACTTCCCTAAACCACTTCAAGGGTTGTAAAACCTCATTAAAATGCAGATATACAAACAAATCCACAGACTTGCAGGCAACATTCTAAAGTGACCAAAACCCAGGTTTCCCTTTTCTTAACACACACATACAAAATATAAATTAAACTTAAACTTAAAGCTATCGTTTATTCCTAACACACACAAATTCACACATAACTTACTTAAAACTATCTTTAGTTCCTAACAGATCAGTGCTCCAAAACTATAGCAGTGTTTATGTTGTTTGGACAGGTGGCCAACAGGCAGATGCTCCACAGGTTAGTTAGCCAAAAATCAAAATTAACCTCAGTGAAGAATGGCATAGGCCCTGATTTTCGCTACAACAGAGTCTCTCCGTCATTGCAGAAGTGCCTGAAAATCATAAGTCCTGCCCCCGAACACAGTGCTTCCCATTTTTGTGGGGGTGGGAATGGGGACGGTTCACATTTTGCACATGCATGGTTCACAGAGGCAGCTGGCCATTTAACTCATCAGCTGCCTCCAAGAACACAAGAACACAAAACATAGGAGCAGGGCTAGGCTATATAGCCCTGCTCTGCCATTCAATATGATCATGGTTGATCTTGCACTACAACTCCATTTGCCTGCCTGTTCCCCATATCCCTTAATTCCTTGAGAGACCAAAAAGCTGTTCAACCTAGCCTTAAATGTATTCAATGATGGTACATTCACAACTCCCTGGGGTAGAGAATTCCAAAGATTCACAGCCCTTTGAGTGAAGAAATTTCTCCTCATTTCAGTCCTAAATGATTGGCCTTGTATCCTGAGACTGTGTCCCCGTGCTTTAGACTCCCAACCAGCGGAAACAATCTATCAGTGTCAATCCTATCAATCCTATCAAGTTTCAATGAGATCCCAGGAGTGTGAAACCTTAAGTATGTAGAGTAGACCTGGTAAGAGTAGGTCTGAACTTGGTGCATTTCTTTGGATAGCCAGGGTACCCCTTTGGACAAGTAAGGTAGCCCATTGGATGGTCCCAGGACAGCCTTGGGGGAGGTCAGATGCCTTATGGGGGAGATAAGGTGACCTTTGGGGGAGGTCATATCCCTTTGGGGAGGTAAGCTGTTCCTTGGAATTTTTAAAAGTAGGCATGAATGTGCATAAAAAGCACATACATTCATCAACTGTCAAGCTCATTGGAACTGTCAACATACCTGTCACAGTTAACTGTCAAAAATGTAAAGAGGACCTGCCAAGAGGACCGGCCAAAAGTGCCAAGAGTAACTATCAAAAGCACCTGTCAAAGGAAGCCGTCAAGGCATTTAAAAACCCTGCCCTTTAAATCTCTGGAAAAAAATGTCTGGAGTGCTAAAAAAAATTCATTGCCTGATATTTTACTCTGCCTGTTGACATAAGCCTGAGGGCTACCATTACTAAGTTACTGCTGCATGACTTGTTTTCAGTACCATCCATTATCACAGTAGGATGCCTGGTATCTCACAGTTTGATTGATAGCTACATGTGGTTATAGACTTTTTGAAGTGGGACTATGAATTTCAATTCTTGTTGTTCTAAGGAATTGTGCACTTGAATTAAATGTTTGTTAGAAGTCTTTATGTAGTTGAAAGAATGTAGATGTAGTAAATTGGTTTTTATGAATGAGAGTGTTACTTTCAATGTAGTGAAGTCTGCAATAGACATTTAGCCCACCCACCATATTTAAGTAAATAATTAAGGGTCAATTAGGCTTGATTCCAAGCCTATTGATCCTGATAATACACTGCCCAAATCATAAAATGGTTGATATGGGCAGTCAGGAGGAGTGGGCAGGCTGATTTTTATTTGCAAAGTTCTTCAAAGGGCAGGAAGGGAGTGGGAAGGGGTTCAATCTTTGAGGGGATGCCCTTTGCTGATTGGGAGGCAGCCCTCCTAAGATGGGACACCCCTTTCCTTCCTACCGCCTCCAGCCTTAAACCCACCCCTCCCCCACACCCCTCCTCACACCCCCTCCCTGCCCAAACCCTTACCAGTTCCGTGGATCCATGGGCATTCTGCTTTTTTGTTGCAGTTCCAACAGCAGCCACTGACACACTCTTAGCATTGCTGGGGCTGATGGAGCTACTGGTCAATTGGATTGTCTGGCAGCTCCAGAGGGCAGCACTTCCTCCCCAGTGTGGGGCGGAAGTCCCACTTGGCCCTCATGTAGCCTGCCCAAAGTGCTTTATTGCTGCAGGGCAGATCAGTGTAGAGCATGTCGACCCCATGCTGACTTTGCTTCTGGGGAGGCATCCTCCCATCCCCCACCATATTATTCAGCCCTACAGGTGCATGTTTGTGGTATTTAACATGTACTGTGGTGAGACTGTAAAAATAAAACACAAAGGCTAATCTGAAACAAATCAGATAATGCTGAAAATTCACAGCAGGTGGACATAGTCAATCCTGCTGATTGACTGATTCCCCCTCTGTGTTGGCTTTAATTAACAAATACATTTAAGGGGCAAATAGATAGGTACATGAAGAACAAAGGAATAGAAGGTCATGCTGAGAGGGTTAGATGAAGTAAGGTAGGTGGAGCTTCTTCAACCTCTTCACATAATTTACATCCTTCATCCCTGGTATAATCCTGGTAAATCTCCTCTATAACCTCTCCATGGTCTTAACATCTTTCCTGAAGTGTGGTGCCTAGAATTGCACAGCGATTTGTAAAAGTTTAACATAACTTCCTTATATTAGTATTCAATGCACCTATTTACAAAATCACATACGTATCCCATACACTTATCAACTCGCCCTGCCACCTTCAGTGATGTGTGAATATGCACTCCCTGGTCTCTCTGCTCGGCACCCTCCTCAAAATAGCACCATCTAGATTATACTGCCTTTCCCTGATGTTTGTCACAAAGAGCATCACTTCACGCTTCCCTGCATTAAATTGCCATGTGTCTGTCTTCAGTCTATGTCCTCCTGAAGTCTGTTACTATCCTGTTCACTATTTACTAAAGTCTAGGCCATTCATACATAACAAGAAAATGCAATGTTTCTAAAACCAACTATCCTGGGGAACCCCTCTGCATACTTCCCTCCAGTCAGAAAAACATCCATTAACTACTACTCTATGCCTCCTATCATTTAGCTAATTTTTTAGCACTGTTCCTATAACAACATTTGTTTCTACTTCCTAAATAAGTTTGCTATGCAGTATTTTATCAAATGCCTTTTGAAAGTCCCCATATATAAACAAGACTTATCACATTACTTTCATCAATGCTCTCTGGTACTTCATAAAAGAATGCAACAAGTAAAGTGGATACAATTAGCCTTTAGCAAATCCATGCAGCTATTCCTCATTAACCTATGCTTCATGAAGTGAGAATTAGTTTTGCCATAAGAACTTAAGATCATAAGATCATATTGTCTTTCACAATAGTCTCTATGGCCAGGAATTTTCACTGAGCGGGCGGGTGTGCGCCTGACCCGCTCGAGCAAAAAAAATGACGTGCGATGACATTGGGCGAGCACCCCGACATCATCGCACACTCACACAATATTTCGGTTGGCGGGCATGCGCAGGAGTCGGCAGCGTGCCCGCTGACAATTTAAAGGCCTATTAAGGCCATTAAAAATGTAATTAAATATTATTTTTCACTGCCTGTCCAACCTTAAAGGTGGGCAGACAGGCAAAAAGGCCAAGCGGCCTTTGCACTTTTTAGGAAATCTCATCCATGGGTGAAATGAGGTTTCCAGCAGCAATTAAAAATAAAATATACATTTTAACATTTCATTAAGAACATGTCCCTGCTCATGTGACAGAGTCACATGAGGGGACATGTTTTTTAACACCTTAAAATTCTTTAATTTTTATTTTCAAGACTGTCCAACCCCCTGAGGCAGCTCTGTGCCCACACTCCCCCTCTTCCCCCCACCCTCTACGCAGGCAGCACTGAGCGCTGAAGCACACGTTTCATGCCCAGCGGCCTTAATTGGCCCACCAGCGTGAAATCACGGTCTGGCCCCGATTGCGGGCGGTGGTTGGCTTTCCGACCGGTCTCGCCTGTGCCTGCCGAGCCCGCCCGACGAGGGAAAATTCCTGGCCTATAAGGTTTTTCACCACTAAAAATAGACTAATTAGCCTGCAGTTACCAGATTTATCCCTCTCCCTTTTTTGAACAGCAATGTAACATTTACAATTCACCATTCCTCTGGCACCATCTCCATACTGAAGGAGGTTTAAAAGATTGTGGTCAGAGCTTCTATCTCCACCCTTCCTTCACTTAGTGCCCTGTGATGTATACCATCTGGACCAAATGATTTGTTAACTTTGAATAATGCCAATTTTCTTAGTACCTCCTTTCTACTTTTTTTTGCCTATCCAATATTTATTCCCTCCTACTGCAATATTAACTTCATCCTCTTCTTTTGAGAAGTTACCATTCAGTACCTCGGTCATGCCCTTTGATTTCTCAGGAAGATTTCCATTTTTTATAACTTATCAACCTCATCGTTCTTTTAACTATCCTTTTATGTGTTATATATTGCTTTGGGAGAAAAGATGTTCCTGCATTATGCTGGGCCCAGTGAAAACCACATTTGCTGAACACAGACAAAGGTTACATGAAGCACCTTCCTAAGGCCCTAAACAGCTCAAGGAGACAGAGGGGATACCAAAGGGAATCAACTACATTACAATGCATGACATGGATTCTCTCTGGGGATGCACTAAAACTTGAACACTTGCTTTTCGATCCAGTAAGGGCATCTGCATCCTCCAATTGAAACGACACAGCTCCTGTCTGATTTTCCAATACTTCCTTGGAATGCGCACTTTAGTTACTTCACTATAGGTGAATGCAGCCAACCCCAAATGATCCGTTTTCCAATTGCTCAATTCCCATGGCTACTTTCCAATGCTCCATTCTGTTTTCTGGATTTCCATCATATTTTGCTGGATTGGTTGGACCATTTCAGGCTCCTGTTGCTGCTTCCAACTTTGTATACTTCATGTTGATCTCCAACAGTACAGGTATTTTTGATTTGCTTGGTACTCTCCTCTGGCTCCATGATCATACTGCTCATAATCCCTCAGATCCATTCCTACCCCTTGATGCTGTTCTGCTGGTATATTGGTTCTGTTGGTTTGCACTTTTAGTGTTTGAGGCCACTATACACCCCTGCTGAACCCCTTAGCCAACATCTACTGGTTTCTCAGCTGAACCAGAATGCATACAAACTTGATGTCTTGTATTCCACTGATTTTCACCTTCATAATGTAGTTCCTCACCATTGAGAAAACAATCAATTTGATTTTCTTGTATGCAAAACGCACACACTTCCCCACATGGGATTTCAACTTCTACAGTTTTGCCCATTCATTTAATCTGCCTATATTCCTCTGTAACTTCCTGCTCCCATCAGACAGCTAAAATCGGACAGGAGACTTACCTACCAATGCCTTGCTCCCTTCCCGCAGTCTTTAATTTTAATTTGCTCTCTGGCAGCAAGTACACATGCCTCATTGAGGACAAGCAAATGAGGCTCAGATAGTCAAAGCACCCGTGCCTTAGGCTGCCAAGATCAGGGTGGTGGGGCTGCGGAGGTGAGAGACATCGGACTGTAGATGGCCTTGGCCCCTGCCTAATTCCAACTCCATGTTAAAATCAGAGCTCTTATGCAGATTCATGAAAATACATTATGGAAACAGGTTCATTGTGGGTGTACATTTTGCTTGGTATATCTTACCATTGGAGAAATAAATATATACAAAAGGAATTTTCTGACTTTGCACAGCCAGTGGGTAGTTGTGCCTGCTGAGCTTGCATATTTGAGATTCTGGTGTGTACTGACCATTACTGCTGACTGAGTATACTGGAAACTCTAAAGTGCTCAGCTTGAATTTCTGATCATTATAGTTTGCACTGTGTGCTGGAATATCCAATACGTGCTTTCAGTGGGTGAGGCTCCCCGCCAGTAGGGCGAAGTTGGTAAATTAACTCTACAAGGAAAACAACCAAAATACAGGAAGAAGTGTGATCTGTGGGAAAGCCTGTGCAGAGTGCAGAAATGTGGTTCATTCCAAACCTCTGACATTATGTACATTAAGAAAGATTTTTGTACCTGTTATCACCATAAATTTCAATCAGCTTTGTATACTGGTGCTATGCAGATGTGTCTAAGAAATCAGAGCTGGACTTCCCAAGCAAATATTGGAAAGTTAGCTTGGAACACACGATTGTAAGGTAGATCTTACAAATTTCTTTCCACTTAAATGGATGGAGGGAAGCGGGCAAATTCTTTTACAGGTACAGTATGTGCTTTAACTCCCCCATTATTGCAATACTGTACTGCATCCAGCTGATCCAGTGCATCTTAGGCTCAGACTTGCGAAAATCTCCCACCTGTGTAGTCTCTTGCTACATCACAAAGGCTATGTCAAGTTATGTTCACCAAAATTCATTTTTTTGTAAGGTAACAGTAAAATCCCACTTGTTTCAAAGCATAAAACCCTTGTTCTACTCCATGGGCAGAATTCTCCGGTCCGCGAGTGGGGATGGGGCCCTCTCGCCGACGCGTAAAATGACATGTGATGAAGTTGGGTGGGCGTCCCAACGTCACCGCGCGTCATTTAGACTTTCAGTTTGGTGGGCACGCAGCTGAGTTGGCTGCATGCCAGCTGAACTGTCAAAGGCCTATTAAGGCCATTTAAAACCTAATTAATTCAATTTAATGAGCTGCCCGTCCAACCTTAAGGTTGGTGGGCAGGCAAAGAGCCCAGGCGACCTTCGCATTTATCATGAAACCTCATCCACGGGCGGGATGAGGTTTCATGAAGTGTTTTAAAATCTAATAAAAATTTATACATTTACTCTTTGACATGTCCCAGCTCATGTGATAGTGTCACATGAGGGGACATGTTTTAAAAGTGTTAAAAACCTTCATTTAAAATTTTAGCACTGAAACAAATCTCCCTGGGGTACCTCCGTGCCTCAGGCAGATCTCTGCGCTCTTTTGCACGCATGCGTGAAAGAGCACAGGGAACCTCTCAGGGAATTCCACCCCCCACCCACAGAGGGAGTGCTCTGCGCTTCTGGGTGAACATCACGCTGGGTGGGCTTTAATTGGCCCGCCCACGTAAAATGGCAGCGCTTCCCCGATCGGGTTTGCGCCCCCCGCCCGCCCGCCCCTGCACAACCCACCCGACGGGAGGATATTTCTGGCCCATGAAACAGATTCTACTGGCCACCAAAAATTCAAAATAAAATACACAAAAAAGAAATTGGCAATGAAAGGTTAAATACATTGGAGCGATGTTGAGAATGGCAGCTCCCCAATTTCGAATTGTTTTGGGGGTGGCATTCAAATCATATTCAAACAATTACATTGTGTGTAAACCATGGCTCTGTTGGTAGCACATCTCTGAGTCAGTCTCACCACTCTAGGACTTGAGCACAAAAATTAACACTGACACTCCAGTGCAGTACTGAGGGAGTGCTGCACTATTGGAGTTCCGTACTTTAGATGAGATGTTAAACTGAAGCTCCAAATTCCCTGTCAGGGGGATGTAAAAGATTATGGCACTATTTCAAAAAAGAGCAGGGAAGTTATCCCCAGTGTCCTGGCCAATATTTATGCCTGAATCAACATTAAAAAAATATTGTTCGGTCACTATCATGTTGCTGTTTGTTTGAGTTTGCTTTGAGCAAATTGACTGTTGTGCTTTCTACATTACATCAGTGACTGAGCTTCATTGGCTGTAAAGTGCTTTGAGATGGCCAATGGTCATGAAAGGCGCAGTATTAATGCAAGCCTTTTATTTATAAAGTAACATCAAGCCAACTTTGCAATTGAAGCATAAAATATATTGCTAAAATTAATATTAATTTTCCATGGTTATCATTAACAACAAAGCATTTTATAATTCTTTCCCAGGGTGTAGGCATCACAGGCTAGGCCAACACTTTTACTGCCCATTCCTAATTGCCCTTGAGAAGATGGTGGGGAGCTGCCTTCTTGAACTGCTGCAGTCCATGTGGTGTAGGTACAACCACAGTGCTGTTAGGGAGGGAGTTCCAGGATTTTGATCCAGTGGCAGTGAAGGAACAGCGATATAGTTCCAAGTCAGGGTGGTGAGTGGCTTGGAGGGGAACTTGCAGATGGTCCCATGTTATAGGATCACCAGGTTTTTTTAGGTATGCCTGGCGCTGCGCTTCTTATTGATCGAGGTTTGATCCCTCAGTTTGTGGGTAATGATAGAGCGAGGGATATGCCAGGCAAGAGGTTACAGTTTCTGGTTGTATATAATTATGCTGCTGCTGATGACCCACAGCACCTCATGGTTGCCCAGTCTTGAATTGCTAGATCTGTTCGAAATCTATCCCATTTAGCACAATAGTAGTGCCACACAACATGATGGAAGGTATCCTCAATGTGAAGGCAGGGCTTAGTCTCCAAAAGGACTGTGTGGTGGTAATTCCTACCAATACAGTCACGGACAAATGCATCTGCGACAGGTAGTTTGGTGAGGACAAGTTCAAGTATGTTTTTCCCTCTTTTTGGTTCCCTCAACACCTGCCGCAGATTCAGTCTAGCAGCTATGTCCTTTAGGACTCAGCCAGCTTGTTCTGTGGTGGTGCAACTGAACCACTCTTGGTGATGGACATTGAAGTCCCCCAGTCAGAGTACATTCTGTGCCCTTGCCACTCTGTGTTTCCTCTAAGCAGTGTTCAACATGGAGGAGTACTGGTTTGTCAGCTGAGGAAGAGCGGTAGGTGGTAATCAGCAGGAGGTTTCCTTGCCCATGTTTTACCTGATTCCATGAGACTTCCTGGTGTCCAGAGTTGCTTCTGAGAACTCCCAGAGCACTCCCTCCCAACTGTATATTACTGCACTGCCATCTCTGCTGGGTCTGTCCTGTCGGTGGGACAGGACATACCCAGGGATGGCGATGGTGGTCTCTGGGACATTGTAAGGTATGATTTGGTGATTATGACTATGTGAGGCTGTTGCTTGACTAGTCTGTGAGACAGCTCTCCCAATTTTGGCATAAGCCCCCAGGTGACAGTAAGGAGGACTTTGCAGGGCCAACAGGGCTGGGTTTGCCCTGGTCGACTCCGGTGCCTAGGTTGATGCCGGGTTTTCTAATGTTCACCTTATTCATTTAAATGGAACTTGTGTCCTGGCACTGTAGGCAGGAGCCACTACCTTCCGGTGGTGCTGCTGAATACAGAAGAGGACTTCTACCCCCCTGGACCTTGATTTCAGGGAAGGCCCGCCACTGAGCTATCAATTAAGTACCTGATTGGCACAAAATGCAGCGGACCTCCTCGAAAAGAAGGGGGTCTTGTTGGCTCTCCAGCTGGCAGCCAAGACCCCCATCACCTCCACAAGATTCTGTCCAATGTGCCCTTCTCCCGTTTTAACTTTTGCTATTGATGTTAAACCATCCCTCTTGGTGGGAGAAATTCAAGCTTGGAGCCAAGAAATTGCTGTTGATGTGCAATTGGAGATTAACTATAAACTGCTAAAGATTTTTGGGCAAGTTCTCACTTGCCCCGTCAACCTCCAGTATCACTGTTTATAGCTATATGTGTAAAAGCACAATGTCCTGTCAACATAGCCTGCAGTTTGATAGAACATCGGAAATCATTGTCATACAGAGCAGAAGTTCAAGGGATTAAGCAGCCAGGTAACCTCCTGCTTTTGTTGCAGAATGGAGCTTGGAATAGGAAGGGTGTTAAGATTTGATGGCTAAGTACATGAAATTTGGGAAAAGAGAGCTGCTCTGTTTGGAACTGAAGACACCCTCCTTAAAAGCAACTGGTTCTGCAGGAACCAGTGGAATTTACACACATCAGGAACAGGATAGTTCACCTCAAGAAAGCTGTAGAGATAAGACTAAAGTACAGCTTCATATACCCAGTATGTGCACAAGTAGTTATTCCACATCATGTATTCATTTTGTTTGAGCCATCTTAAAAAGTAATAGAAGCTTATCCTGTGTCTTCCTGCCATGAGACAAAGTCTACTTAATATTTATCCTTCACAGCTGACTATTTTTGTATCAAGCTGCTATAAGATTCCTCTTTAACATGGCAAAAATGTGCACAGCAGCTTTTAATTTGAACTATAGTCATCCAGAAATCTTGAAGTGGCTTGACAAAGGAAACAAAAACAGAATTACCTGGAAAAACTCAGCAGGTCTGGCAGCATCGGCGGAGAAGAAATCAGTTAACGTTTCGAGCCTTCATGGCCCTTCGGCAGAACTGAAGCATAGTTAGAAGAAGGGAGAAATATAAATTGGTTTAAGGTGGGTGGGTGGGGGTGGGGTGGTGGGGGAGAGAGAGACATTGAGGGTGTGGTGATTGTGGAGATGAGCAGATAATCAAAAGATGTCACAGACAAAAGGGTCAAAGAGGTGTTTTGTCTGAGAAAAGTGCTAATTAAGAATGGAAGACAGGATATTCAAAGTACAGCTCTAGTGGGGGTGGGGTGGAAAGGCTAACAAGGTTTTAGTTTTAGATTTAAAAATAATGGAAATAGGTGGGGAAAGAAGAATCTATATAAATTATTGAAAAAAAAGCGGGGGAGGGGGGGGTGGGGTGGGGGGGTGGGGGGGGAAGAAACGGGGTGGGGATGGGGGGAGGGGGAGTTTAAGATCTAAAGTTGTTGAATTCAATATTCAGCCCGGAAGGCTGTAAAGTGCCTAGTCGGAAGATGAGGTGCTGTTCCTCCAGTTTGCGTTGGGCTTCACTGGAACAATGCAGCAAGCCAAGGACAGACATGTAGGCAAGAGAACAGGGTGGAGTGTTAAAATGGCAAGCGACAGGGAGGTTTGGGTCTTTCTTGCGGACAGACCGCAGGTGTTCCGCAAAACGGTCACCCAGTTTGCGTTTGGTCTCTCCAATGTAGAGGAGACCGCATTGGGAGCAACGAATGCAGTAGACTAAGTTAGGGGAAATGCAAGTGAAATGCTGCTTCACTTGAAAGAAGTGTTTGGGCCCTTGGACGGTGAGGAGAGAGGAAGTGAAGGGGCAGGTGTTGCATCTTCTGCGTGGGCATGGGGAGGTGCCATAAGTGGGGGTTGAGGAGTAGGGGGTGATGGAGGAGTGGACCAGGGTGTCCCGGAGGGAACGATTCCTACGGAATGCCGTCAGGGGGGGTGAAGGGAAGATGTGTTTGGTGGTGGCATCATGCTGGAGTTGGCGGAAATGGCGGAGGATGATCCTTTGAATGCGGAGGCTGGTGGGGTGATAAGTGAGGACAAGGGGGACCCTATCATGTTTCTGGGAAGGAGGAGAAGGCGTGAGGGAGGATGCGCGGGATATGGGCCGGACACGGTTGAGGGCCCTGTCAACGACCGTGGATGGAAAACCTCGGTTAAGGAAGAAGGAGGACATGTCAGAGGAACTGTTTTTGAAGGTAGCGTCATCAGAACAGATGCGACGGAGGCGAAGGAACTGAGAGAATGGGATGGAGTCTTTACGGTCGTTGACAGGGCCCTCAACCGTGTCCGGCCCATATCCCGTGCATCCTCCCTCATGCCTTCTCCTCCTTCCCAGAAACATGATAGGGTCCCCCTTGTCCTCACTTATCACCCCACCAGCCTCCGCATTCAAAGGATCATCTTCTGCCATTTCCGCCAACTCCAGCATGATGCCACCACCAAACACATCTTCCCTTCACTCCCCCCTGACGGCATTCCGTAGGGATCGTTCCCTCCGGGACACCCTGGTCCACTCCTCCATCACCCCCTACTCCTCAACCCCCACTTATGGCACCTCCCCATGCCCACGCAGAAGATGCAACACCTGCCCCTTCACTTCCTCTCTCCTCACCGTCCAAGGGCCCAAACACTCCTTTCAAGTGAAGCAGCATTTCACTTGCATTTCCCCTAACTTAGTCTACTGCATTCGTTGCTCCCAATGCGGTCTCCTCTACATTGGAGAGACCAAACGCAAACTGGGCGACCGTTTTGCGGAACACCTGCGGTCTGTCCGCAAGAAAGACCCAAACCTCCCTGTCGCTTGCCATTTTAACACTCCACCCTGTTCTCTTGCCTACATGTCTGTCCTTGGCTTGCTGCATTGTTCCAGTGAAGCCCAACGCAAACTGGAGGAACAGCACCTCATCTTCCGACTAGGCACTTTACAGCCTTCCGGGCTGAATATTGAATTCAACAACTTTAGATCTTAAACTCCCCCTCCCCCCATCCCCACCCCGTTTCTTCCCCCCCCCAGCTTTTTTTTCAATAATTTATATAGATTCTTCTTTCCCCACCTATTTCCATTATTTTTAAATCTAAAACTAAAACCTTGTTAGCCTTTCCACCCCACCCCCACTAGAGCTGTACTTTGAATATCCTGTCTTCCATTCTTAATTAGCACTTTTCTCAGACAAAACACCTCTTTGACCCTTTTGTCTGTGACATCTTTTGATTATCTGCTCATCTCCACAATCACCACACCCTCAATGTCTCTCTCTCCCCCACCACCCCACCCCCACCCACCCACCTTAAACCAATTTATATTTCTCCCTTCTTCTAACTATGCTTCAGTTCTGCCGAAGGGCCATGAAGGCTCGAAACGTTAACTGATTTCTTCTCCGCCGATGCTGCCAGACCTGCTGAGTTTTTCCAGGTAATTCTGTTTTTGTTTTGGATTTCCAGCATCCGCAGTAGCTTTTAGCTTTTTGTTTTTATCTTTGACAAAGGAAATCTTTGCAAGCCAACTTAGCTACATAACACATGTTTATGTAGCATCGGACAGCATGGACGACTGCATGTGCTATTTAAACTAGCAACATCTCAAGGTTACTTATCTTTTTGCAGGAGAAAATGGTACATGGTAAAATGTAGCAATGGGAATCCACAGGTATCACAAACCATTAACATCAATTGGGGAGATAAAATCATTACGGGAGTGGACAAGAATGAAGCCAGAGGTTTTCTAGAGGCTCAGGGCTGGAACCTGGTCTTGTTACACCTACTTCACTTCTCAGTTACACAGGAACACAATCATATCATAACTTCAATCATATCACACAGTATGTTGCAACTGAATGACTGCTGGAAGTGCCTCTTTGAGGCAATGTAGTGATATATATTTCTTTATTGTTTTTGTAGACCTGACTGCCAGAGTTACAGTGAAAACAACAACAGTTATAAACACTTATGTCACCATTTCCAAATACCAACACATTCACGCACATACCCCAGAAGATGCTTATAGTGAGCTTCAGGAAGCACTGTCAAATAAATCATGGGGCAGAATTTTCCCGTTGGCGTGCGGGGGCAGGCCCCGCATGTCTGCACATAAAATGACGCATGGTGATGTCAGCGAGCATCCCATCCTTAAGTGGCCCGTTAATTAATGGCGGGCGTGCGATGACACCTGCTGTGCGCCTGCCATTAATTAATGGGCCACTTAAGGCCCTTGAGTCACCAATCAACGCTGATTTTTCGGCTCCCGTGCAATCTTCATTTCGGCGCATGGGTACAACGGGCAGGCGGGTAGGACACATTTGTATAAACCTCATCCATGGGCGGGATAAGAGGGCTCATTGGGGTCGTGAGTGTGCTCTCTCAAGCATTGATTTTTCAAAGTTATTGAAACTTGCCTGATCTGCAATACTTCAAACACATACCAGCTGCTTTGTCTGGACTATTAACCTCAGGTCAGCACTCTGCAGTGAGGAATCTTTTTTGGGCCTGCAGGTTTCAGGAAGCAAACCCACAGCCTGGGAATGGGAGTTGTGCTCTCCATTGGAGGCACCTCCTCTGAGGAGGAAGGGAGGGCTAGAAGGGGGAGGAGGCCAGGAGTGCATATTCAGCCTCCAGGGGAACCACCTTTGGGAGGACAGACGCAGGTACAAGGGGCGCAGGGCCAAGAGGTAGACCAAGGCGGAAGGAGCTGCAGAAAACGCCACTATGCTGCTGCCAGGGTATACAGGCGGTGAAGCAGTTACCTCAATATGTCTGAGGTGCAGTGCCGAAGGAGGCTCCGTCTCTCAAGGGAGACAGTCAACTATATATGTCAGATGATTGGGCCTGAGATCTCCGCTAACTATGTGGGTGGACACCCCATGCCAGTGGCTCTAAAGCTCACAGCTGCCCTCAACTTCTATGCCTCTGGCTCCTTCCAGTGGTCGGTGGGGGATCTTTGCAGTGTCTCCCAATCAGCTGTCCACACTTGTATCAAGCAGGTTACTCACGCTCTGTTCAGGCGTGCATTGACCTTCATTCACTTCTGTTCAGACCAGGCAAGCCAGACACAGCGAGCCAGAGGCTTCGCGGCCATTGCTGGCTTCCCCCGCGTCCAGGGTGCAATAGACTGTACACATGTGGCCATTAAGGCCTTCGTCAACAGGAAGGGCATCCACTCCATGAACGGGCAGATAGTGTGTGATCACAGGATGCTGATTCAGCCAGTTTGTGCAAGGTACCCAGGCAACTCCCACGACGCCTACATCCTCAGAAACTCCCAGGTGCCGGGGCTCTTCAGTGCTCCAGCCCGGCTGGATGGATGGCTGCTGGGTGACAAGGGCTATCCCCTCAGAAGGTGGCTCATGACGCCTCTCCACCAGCCAAGAACAGAAGCTGAGCAGTGGTACGATAGGAGCCACGCCCCCACAAGGGCTGTGGTGGAGAGAACCATCGGTCTTCTTAAGATGTGCTTCCAATGCCTGGACGTCTCAGGAGGCGCACTCCAGTACCCCCCAGATCATGTGTCGATGATAGTGGTTGCATGCTGCGCTCTCCACAATCTTGCGCTGGAAAGGGGGGACGCTGTGGGCGATGAAGACGCCGACGCAGTGGCTGCGGCTGCACACGATAAGTCCAGCAGTGAGTCCAAGGATGAGCATGCACAGGGGAATGCTGAGGGGGTAGACGCTGACCTGGGCATACTGCAGGAAGGCAGGGACACCCGGGAGTCTTTAATCCAACGGACCTTCAGCTAGCACACCACAGATGAACCTCCAAGACAAGCCTGGGCTGTGGGCTCCATACTCGATACCTAAGTCTGCCAGGTTAGGAACAGTAACTAAAGGCCTTGTTAATGAAGCTGAATGTCCCATAAAGCACTCCTAACATTTTTGGAAACTATACACATACAGAAGAAAAGAGGCATTCTCAGCCATGGTCACAGGTCTGAATTTTATATCACAGGCAAAGAAACTTAAGCCAAAAAAAAAGGCAAAATTCAAAGCAAAGACCTCATCTCGGACCAACACAAAAACACCAGTGATAAACCCGCGGTGTGACTAAGGTGCCTTATGTTTACGTTTCCGGGTGCTACGTCTTAGTGCTGCCCCATCGCTGGGAGTGGCATCTGAGATAGCCTGCTGACTCTGCTGTCCTGTTTGCCTCGATGACCTTGGCGGTCGTCCTCTGGCCTGTGGAGCCTGTGCTGGCCCCACCTGGGAGGGAGCTGCCAGTTCCACAGCTGGCATTTCCCCAGTCATCGGAGCTTCACCAGATGCTTCGGTCACTGGGAGAGGGGCGGAGGAGCTGCCACCCTCATCCGGAGCGCCCTGAGAGGTGCCCGGAGAGTCGAAAGGCAGCTGCTGCGCCGATATGAGGTCACTTTGGACCTCCCTGCTCACTGTGGATGGATGGGCACCGAGCTAGGAAACTTGGTGCCCAGACCATCTCCCATACTGGCACTGACCAGCTGAGGTCAATGCCAATGTGAGGGCTTGCTGGTCAGAGCGCATCCCCAGGAAGCCCTGATGGGTCTCCTGGAGGAGCCTCTCCACGAGAGTCGCCACTCCTCCAGGTTTCCCCCTGTCATGTGGGTCTCAGTGTAACACTTGCTGCAGACACAGAACCCATCTCTTTACCACCCTCTCAGGCTGGCCTTGACATGGGCAATATCTGCTGGCCCACCCAATGAAGGACACATGCCGTCAATGATTCAATGCAGTCACTACACTCAGACTTACGGGGGCGGGGGGCAGCAGGGGGGAAAGCCGATCTGTTGGGTAACATGACCAATGCCAACATTGTCCTCACCCTTCCAGAGCGCAAGTCACTGAAGCGCTTGCAACACTGGATCCAGGTGCGCCGCACCACGTTGTGGGAGCTCACCACCTCCGCCACCTCCTCCCAGGCACATTTTGTCATATCGGGGGGGCCTCCTCCTCCCGTCCTGGGGAATCAGCACCTCCCACCGTGTTGCCACCTCCTCGAGGAGGGTAGCAAGGTACTCATTGGAAAAACAAGGGGCACACTTGTCCCTCCGCCCTACGCTATGGCCTGGCCTGCTCCGATGGACTAATCTCTGGCCTGGCCTGCCCCAATGGACTACCCTCTGGCCTGGCCTGCCCTGATGGCCTACCCTCTGGCCTGGCCTGCCCTGATGGCCTACCCTCCAGACTTACGTCACTTCCATTACCCCTCTGCAGAGCCCTTCGCACAGTCATTGCGAGCAGCCTTTCCACGGCTGCCAGGAGTTCTTCCCACCCACTCCCGCTATGCACGGGAGTCGTGAAGTACGCTGGGCGGGCCTTAATTGGCCCGCCCACGTAAAATGGCGGCATGGACCTGATCGCGAGTGGTGATCTTGTCCGCACTCACCCGCGCCCCCGCCATCCAGAAAATTCTGCCCATGGTGTGGATAGTCTGGAATATTCCAACATCACTTGCAGTTTGGTACCACTTAGGGTTGCCAATCTTCCTAGAATAGCCGGGTGTCTACTGGAATCGTCCGGAAGACTTTAAAATGATATTTTAAGCAAATCAAGCACATAATTCGTACAGGGGCTGTTAGAGATTCAAAGTAAGCAAAACAGTGATCTGATTATCTGATTGCGTACTTGGCAGCGTGATGACATAAAACATAATCGTGTAATCTGGTACTGACCTGTATGCACACTGCGTTCATGAACATCGTTGCCTGTTTTCCCACCAAGCATCAGGAGGTGAAAGGAGCAAATACTGCAGGTTGCACCTGCAACTACCTCACCTTCCAGAAAATTCATAGCTAAGCCAGCTAGAAAGCTTTCTTCCCACCAGAAGTTCCAAGGCTCGAAGGAGCGATGCTGGGATAGAAAAATTACATTAAAGCCTAGGAGACAGTCACCTGAGGTAAAGGGAGCACTACTGTGTGTGCTGCACTGGTAGAAAAATTACATGAAAGCCTACTAGTCTAGAAAGTTTTTTACTCGACTCGGTCAAGGTAATTTGGTAAAAGGAGTGCTGCTGCTAGAAAAATTACATAGCTAAAAGATAGAAGAAAGCTAGCCTATTTTGCTATTAACATTGCATAGCTCAATTTTGTCAATATTTACAAGGCAGTTGTCATAACCGTGGATCATTGTCCCCAATTACTTAGACACATTGAACTTTTAAGTAAGATGTGTCTTTTTTAAAAAAAGGACGTACAAGCAAAAGCTGGCTGAGACTGTAAAGTAACCACTTGCTGGAAAGCTCCTATGTGGATTACATTTGACCAACTAGACAAGAGGGAACAGAACATTGCACCTAAAAATGTGTCAAGGTCTCCTTCAGGCAGAGACACTTCAAAGGAAGAGATGCAATGCAATAAAACTGATTACGATCTCAGCAGAAACCATCTCCTGTTGAGTTATATCCCAGACTGTGTACATGATTTGAGTTGAAAGAAAGCAGTTTCTGGGCAAAAGACAAGTTTGTTTTTCTCTTCCAGGAATACACAAAAAAAGGGGTTAAAAGCCAACTGCAACCCTGGCCTCTGCGGACTAGTTTTGGTGTTCCAGGCCTGGTGTGCGAGGGTGTGCTGTGAAGATCACAGCTAAAGAACATCAACTAGGCATCCCTGCGCTTACAGGTAAAAAGGTCCTCTCTCTCTGATTGCTGGAGGCAAGTCACAAGTCCTGCAAAGCTGCAGTCGAAAAGGAAACAGGACAACTCCTTTCAGTTAACTTGCAGAACCAAGAATCTCCAAACCAGTTGCTCAACTTCCAAAATCAGCTCTACCAGAATCACCCAACTTAACGCCCGCAACTATCTACTCCTCATAGACAAGCCAAAGGCTGATATGTATATCTTTCTTAACTTCTATTTTTGGACTCATTTCTCATTTCTAATCTGTTGTATGTGTGTTGTGTTTTATTATTTTTTCTTGTGCTTTAGTAACTAATAAACTCACGCTTTCTTTGACTCAAGAAAGCCTGGTTAAATTGGCACATTTTAAAATAAAAGGTATCTACGAGGGAAGGGATCCTTTTTAAATTAACCCTGTTCTGACCAACTGAGGGGGTTGAATAAAGAAGGGGAACCAGTTCATTCCTCCTCACCTGGGAGCATAACAATTTGGGGTACCTCGTCTGGGATCATAAATTGGGGGAACCTCGCCCCCAGGGACCAGCCGTAACACAGTAAAGTAAATGTTGCTTCCTTTAAGAGGTCCTGGCTGCTCTTTTGTCTACAGAGGCATTTTCTATTTTGGGCTACTTCCTGCAGCAGTTATAAAGTATGCGATGTACTGATGGTGGCAGAATGATAATAGCAGGAACAACACAGCTATAGGGCGGCACGGCTCTAAAGCTCTGGTATTGTGCATGGGTTGAAATGGCTGGTCAATCAATGATGTCCTCATTTTCGGGAAAATAGTCCCCCAAATCGCTTCAGTCAGAATTGGCAAACCTATACCACATCCAGGAGCTCTATGCTACATTTTAAAAATTTTGCACAAATCAACAAACCACATATAGGGCAGCATTTTTCCCCCGTCAGGGGGGTTGTGCAGGAGCGGGAGCGGGCGGGCACTGCCATTATACGTGGGTGGGCCCTGTGCGGGCAGGGTGGGGGGAGGGATTCCCCGAGCCAGGAGTGCGCTCTTTCGTGCATGCGTGCAAAAGAGCGCATAGATCTCCCTGAGGCAAAGTGCTGCCTCAGGGAGATCGGCCCAAGTATGAAAACATTATTAAAGGCAGGAAAAAATATTCCTGATTTGTCACCTCATGTGACACTGTCACATGAGCAGGTACATGTCAATTAATTTTATTTAAAAATTTTACACACATTTTAAATCCCTCACGAAACCTCATCCCGCCCGTGGATGAAGTTTCGTGTTTTTTTCTGAAGTCCGCCGGGGCTCCTGGCCTGCCCGCCAACCATAAGGTAAATAACTTTTTTAAAGGCCTTAAGTGGCCGCTGACAGTTTGGCGGGTGCACAGCTGATTCGGCTGTGCGCCCACCGAACTGAAAATCTAAATGACGCGGGGTGATGTCGGGACATCATTTAACGTGTCGGCGAGCAGGCCCCGCCCACCAGTTCGCCGACCGGAAAAAGCTGCCCATAGGGTTCAATTTTCCTTCAATATCTCACCAGTAACCAGATGTGATTGTGGCGGTAAAGGGGTGAAATTGGGTCCGGTTCCCAAGCAAAGCTTGATTTCTCTCCTCCAGCTCCTGCTGGGGGCACCCTGACAACCATTTGTAAATGCAAGGAAAATTGTGATGGTAAGCCCTAGGGTAATGATGATATGTTCCCAATGCCCTTGAATGGGGAGAAGAGGCATAGTAGTCATGTCATCTACTCCATATGGGCCCCAAGGATCTAAAAATCATTGGTTCTACTCTGGAGCTTTTTGGCTCACTTTAAAATGATGGCTGCCTCTTTGCTGCAGTAGCAGCAGTTGCACTATCCAAATTCTTCTCTTTGGCATTGGAAGGCTTCCTTCCACTGGGAGTCCGCCAAACAGGCCAAACAGACCAAACAGACCAAACAGTTCTGACACAGTCACTGCAGCAGGCAGAGGTTTCAAATCCCCACCATGGGGCATAGAAGCCAGTCCATTTTTTTTGTGTATATAGTATTGTGAAGTTGGCAGTTCACCAGTTTTGTCTGTGGACCAGTGAGATTTTAGCTTGCTGCTTCTGCTACAAAAGGCCCACATATTTAATTTCAAGAATTAAACAAGTATTAACTAAGTCTTACATAATTAAAGCCAAAATCTTCAGCATTAACAAAAGCAGAACAAAAAAAATGGGGAAAAAAGCAGGGCCAAGACTGATTTTAATATATCAGCCAATATATATGTGTAACATATATGAATAGTATCCTTCAAATTTAGTTTCCTTAAAGCATATCGTATTAGTGCCAGATCATAGTGAGGTCTGCATGACCCTGAAACATCCGCTGGCATATTTTTTCACCATATGGACTGCTTGGTCACAGTCCACATATACAATCTGTGTGCTAAATATTTTATTCACAGAAAGGAGAAGGAACTGAGTTTATTCCTTAAATGATTTTACTTTCTCAGATTTACATGTTTTGGTTTGCTGATGAACTAAGGTTTTGCCAAATATAATTAATGTAAGTGCAATATTACAGCTGTTATGACTCTATCATGGAAACATACTAACAGGCGAACAAGAGGGAGTTCTTCCAAGCCACACTAAGAAAGGAAGAAATGAGAAATGCAAATGCATCTTAATTATGGTTTCAGTGATTTACTTGTGGCATAAGATATCTTGACTTTTTTTAACTGAATTCAACTTTTTCTGACATCAGTAACAGACTTTTTTCAACTTTTAACTAGTAAACTCAAGTTTATCTTTATATTTTTCATGATATTTTTATGAGCCCAATTATGCCTGAAAATTGGGTCACTTCTGAATTTTAATCCAACCCAGATTAATAGAGTAAAAGTCCTTGTTTTTTTGGATGTAATGGCCCTATATGAAATTTTTCAGCTGCATCAATTCATAATCCATACACTACCATGTAAAACTGGCTTTACTTGCCAGTAGATTGGCAATCTCACTTAAAGAAATTCGGTGGGTGACTTATGTAGGAAGCTGAAAAACCCTCTTGGCACAGAAACTTTTCTAAGCAGGGCTTAACACATGTTGTTGAGACAAAGCAAGGGGTGGAAATTTATCTTGGGCAGTGGTGCACAACAGGCGGTGTTGGCTCAGATGCCTGTTATATGAGCGTCTCATATTTATTTCCATTGACTGAATATCAGGTGCTGCATATAACGGGCAGCCCATCTGATATTGCCTGTTTTACGCCATCACCATAGAAATATTTCTACACCTAAGAGCTTTACCCTCAATCCGCCTGCACTGTGCCTAACTCTCAAGAACGTAATATTGGCATTTGATGGCTGAATTTATTAATGGATGCTTCTGGTCAATTGTGCAATTTTCTAAAATCTCCCAATGGTGCCACAAGCTGAAAAGTATTTCATTCCCCAGCATTCATATCCTTTACTTGATTAAAACAAAAAGTTGTAGATAAAATTAAAATAAAGCTAAAATATAAATTTTTAAAATTCTAATGAATATCTGCTCCTACAAATGTGCAACTAGTATTTGGATACATTTCATAAGATAGATAAGTTATTATGCTCAAAGATTTCACAATTGGATTATAAATCAAAATAGGTCATTTAAATTTGCAAAACACACTTATAAGCCCTTGTTTAAGAGTAAATTTTCCAACTTTGAACTCTGGCATCCTGGTAGCAAAGACTGGAAATGTGGGTACCTGCTAACTATGATTTTCTGACCATTAATTTAAACGGTTGCAAGCAGATGTTTGAATTTCCACCATGCGCTTCCAAGGAGTGAGGTTCCCCAAGGTAGGAGCAATGGCAGAATATAATCCCTTTGGAGTTCAGATCCTGGGACTTAACAAGTTATATTATGGAAAAAAAAGATTCACTATATTGAACTTGTTTTTATTGGATAAAAGCAGATTGAGTGATGAAATAATCTAGCTTTTTAAAATAATGGGAGGCACAGATAATGTTGTGAAATGACAGAAACTTCAGTTGGTCCATCATGCTTATATGGATTAAGGCTCCACATCAGAGCTATTGTGAGGCAGGGGGTGAACCAGGTGGCAATAAATCATCCATCCATTGTGCACACTGCCCGATTGGCCTTTGGAGAGTGCACAACGATCAACTAATGTGCTAACGCCTGTTTTGCATTTAAACCAAAGTTGAATTTTACCTCCATCTACTTGTGGGGCATTTCAAATCTGACACCAAATATTATTGCAGCAAACTCCTATTATCATGTTTGACCAGGTCCACACACACGCACAATGCCTTTAAGCAGTAGACATTCAGAGAAATAAACACAATTACCTCCAGATAGAGAGGTTACTGTTATCAATCTGATTCTTAACCTGTTAAGGATAGCTCAGGATGTTTATAGGTCACTACTCACTTGTTGATTCATTGTGGTATGGCAAGTTTTATGTGAACAAGACTCACAGAAATAAGACACTTTCTACAAAACACCAGATGCCCACATGCTTACCATCCTAGTTGATTGACCCACTTACAATTGCAAGATGGGTTTGGCTATCTTGTTTCACAATGTGGCGACAAAAGTAAATCAGACAAGAATCACACATTCTGCATTTTCAGCTGAAGCTAAACAGCACCGTCAGCTAAATTGTACGCTGACACATTAAATTCTAAAGCATCCTGGGAATGAACAACTTTAACCATTTCATTATTCCTTGCTACAGTACAAATCCTCAAATCATTTATAAGTAAAAAGAAAATAAAAACCTCAACCATATGAAATTAAACCAAATTCCAACCCTACATATCGATGTACACACAACCAGGGTAACTTGCATACTTAAAACCCATTCCTTCCTCTTTCATGTACTTTTAATATTTTTCTTATTAAAATGTTTATAGCTAATTCCTTTTAAAACATTGTGATTGATTTGGCTTTAGCAGATGACTCCAGTGATACATTCCATATTCGAATAGGTCTTGTATGGAAAAATTGTAATTTCCTCTTTTTGTTTGTAAAATTAATCCTCTCAAATCTTTTCAAATGTTGAACAGTTCTATTAAATCTTTCTTCCGACTTTGTTTCACTCTAGAAAATAGTTTTTAAAATTTCTCTTGAACATTCCCTCTCATGCCTCACACCATTGGTGAATCATCATTGCAGTTTCCACACCTGATGTATACCTTCTATAAAGGTTGTCCAAAACTGCACACAGTAGTCCAACTGTGGTCACAAAATCATGGAATGTTGAATTTTGCTTACACAGAAGGAGGACACTAAGGCCATTGTGCCTTCTCCAATCCACTGAAAGTGCTGTCCAATTACTCCATTTCCTTACTTTTCCTATATACTTTTTTTAAAATCAGGTATTTATCCACTTCTCTTTTAAGTGCTAACTTGGATTCTACATCTACAATTTCATAATCTGACATCCCTTAATATAAACAAAAAAAACCTCTAAAACTTCTCCATTTGATAGTCTCGCAATCATCTTAAATCGATGCCGTCTTCTTACCAGCTCCCTGACCAGTGTCAATAGTTCTACCATGCCTGCCTTGCTTTTCTGGAACTCCATTTAAAATTCCTCCAGTCAGGTTTCTACCCTGCCACAGTACCAGAATAACTCTTCTTCAAGTCACAAATGACACATGCACTCATTTCATACTGACATCTTGTAATTGCTCTGCCATTGGTGGCCATCTCTTCAACTCTCTAGATCTTTAGTTCTGATTCTCTCTCTAAATGTCTCCAATCTTTATCTCTCTTTCTTCCTTTAAGAAGCTCCTTAAAATCTACCTCTTTGACCAAGCTTTTGGCCATCTGCTTTAATATCAGCTTATGTAGCTCAGTGTCAAATTCTGTTTAGAAAGCTCTTGTGAAGTACCTTGGGATATTTTATTACACTAAAGACACTAAATAAATGCAAGTTGTTGTTATCAAAACCTCTCACAATTTTGAACATCTTAGTCAGATTGCCTCGAACTTTCTTGGTTCTAATGAAAAGCCTCTGTTTCTTTAATCTCCCCCTAATCTGTTATCCCTGATATCATCTTAGTTGATCTATTCTATGGGCTGAATTTTGATGTCGTCGGGTGGGCGCGGTGGGTGGGCCTTGGAGTAGCTGGGAAACGGCCAGCCAGCATGAAATGCTTGCTGAAAGGCTCAGTGTTGCCAGGGTGGGGGCTGGAGGAGGGCAAGCACTGAAGTCAGCACGGGCACGGGGGAGTGCGTAATGAAAGCTCCCCGAAGAGCCAGTCAGAGGCTAGGAATCCTGTGATGAGTAACTCACCTCCTGAATCCCCAAAGCCTGTCCACCATCCACAAGGCAGAAGTCAGGAGTGTGATGGAATACTCTCCACTTGCCTGGATGACTGCAGCTCCCACAACACTCAAGGATCTTGACACCATCCAGGACAAAGCAGCCGCTTGATTGGCACCCCTTCCACAAACATTCATTCCCTCCACCACCGACACACAGTAGCAACAGTGTGTACCATCTATGAGATGCACTGCAGGAATTCACCAAGGCTCCTTAGATAGCATCTTCCACTACCATCTAGAAGGACAAGCGCAGCAGATAGATGGGAATGCCATCACCTGGAAGTTCCCCTCCAAGTCACTCACCATCCTGACTTGGAAATATATCGTTGTTCCTTCACTGTCGCTGGGTCAAAATCCTGGAACTCCCTTCCTAACAGTGCTGTGGGTATACCTACACCACATGAACTGCAGTGGTTCAAGAAAGCAGCTCACCACCACCTTCTCAAGGGAAACTAGGTATGGGCCCACCCAGCGAAGCACACATCCCATGAATGAATAAAAAAAGATGCCATAGTTTGCTCCAACAGTGTCAACGCGAGAGTGGTGTGGGACAGCTCGATCTCACTCCAGCCAGGAGTCAGCCTGGGGCCCTTGGGCGGCCATAGGGAGGAGGATCAGTAGGTTCACATCCCGGGGACATCTACCCAGGTAATTCAGGGAGTGTCCGGCCCAGCCGAATCCCCTCTTCCTGTGACACCAGCAGTTCTAGCTCTACAAGCCGAGGAGGGTGCCACTGCCACACAGCAGGACTGCAAAAGCAGGCTGGGGCCCTCCAAGTCTCGGAACTCCAGAGAACGCCTGGCAAGGTCATCACAGACAGTGCGTAGCAGTCAGCAGGCTGCCTCCACCTTCACTGTGGATGTCAGGGGAGCACCAAAATGTAGCGGCAGGTTTAGGAAGGTTAAGAAAATGTACTTGCAGTCTGGGCACGAGTGTTAATGGATGTACTAAGAAGGCCCCTTCAGGAATGCAGGAGAGTGCTGGCCATCACTTGGATGGCCAGTGTGTAGTGCGCTGGTTGGCTGTCTGAAACTCCACCCACCTCCGCCCATTCCACTTGACTGATTGGCAGTAGTTTCAACCACTGGACTGCATGTTGCGCTCTCAGCTCAGGCTCAGGCATTCTCCTAACCCGCCTCGCAAGGCTGCACTGTTGGCTTGAACCATAATGGATACTAATTCAAACCTTAATAAAGACATTGCAAGGGGCTGTGAGCACCTCCAACAGGGACTGTGCTATGGCCACATTTTGCAAGGGGATTGTACAATTTGCCCAGCTGGCCAATTGCTCTGCTGCCCCCTAAAATGCCAACTAATTTACAGTCTGCATCTGTCAGGTGAAACGTCCTGGAGCATTTGGTGGTACGTTAGTGTGCTTAAGTGGACAGAAAGGCTTCAGAGGCCTGCCTCCAAACATGTTAATGGAGCTGCAGCTGCACGGTCTCAGCTGAAGAAAAATGCTCACTTTTGACAAGCTTTTCCAAGTGCGTGGCTGCTTCCCTCACCACCCCCTCACCCCCGGCACGTGCTTGAGCATTCCCTTCCATCTGTCTGTGCAGCCTTGCCCCTCACCCCCCCAGCATATGCTTGAGTCTTTCCTTCAGCCCTGCCTCCCCACTGGCCTGACCCGCACTGGAGAGAAAAAGTGACTTGCCTGCACCCCGCACGAATGTGCAGCACCTCATCCTTGATGTCCTGCGGGCGATGCTCGCGAGAACTACGCAAGGTTGTGTGCACTCACCTCTGAGTTCCCCTCCAAGTTCAGTTTGCCAGTGGTGCATGCCTTTTAAAGGCAGCCGTGAAGCACACTGTTCTGAAGTCACGCCAATGTGGGCTGTGACTTTGACGTGGGGGGATGATTCTGACGAGTAGGACTTATAATTAAATGCAAATGTATTAAAATGATGTTCCCGACATCCGACGGTGGGAAATGCGGCCTGCCATTGACAGGTAGAGCGGACAATGGCGAGCTGGTTTCACGATGGCATAAAAATAGTTAATGTTCTTCTCGCCATTTTGCCCCCCACCCCGCCCGGCATGATGCCCAATGCCAATGGGACCAGAAAAATCCAGCCACTCACTCACACAGACTGACTCACTCCCCACTTGGGCCCGAGAGGTTTGGGTATCTTATTGAGGAGGTAATTGGGATGCTGTGAAGGGACGCACTCCTTCACTCCATCCTGTCTGGGACTTCAGCTGCACCAGGTGGGTGGGGGGCCAGGTGGGTGCTGTTGCCATGACTCTGCTGTTTCTTGTGGTCTCCCCAGCCCACTCCGCCATCTTGACCGCTGTGCTCCTTTATGGGGCTGGCACCTGCACAGGTGGGCGAGAGATAGAGAGCGAGTGAGAGAGCGTAGCAAAAGGCGGCAAGAGCCACGCTGTGGAAACCATGCAGAAACGACTCATCCTCCCTCTGTTCACTGATCCTCCAGTAAGAGACTGCTTCTCTCGTGGGTTTGCTGCTGACAGGCTCACTAGTGTGTGGCCTGTGATTGGAGGAGCAGCTCTTTGCAGAATATTTCATTGAACTTACCCATAGTTTGAACACTTGCTCCGGAGGCCGAATACAGGGGCTTCAGGGCCATATTGTCTTTCTCGGGCCATGGGTTGGACAAGCCTGCTATACCATACCTTCAAATCAAGGAGCATATGTGGGACAAGGGACCAAAAAGGTATGGGCCTGAATTTTTAGGTCGTCAGGGGCGCATGATCGGCGGGCCCGGTAGTGGCCGGGAAACGGACACCTGAGTGCAATTGGCCCCCTACCGCGATTTCACACTGGCTGGCCAATTAATGGCTAGCCAGCATGAAATACACACTGAAAAGCTCAGCACTACCAGGGTGGGGGCGGAAAGAGGGCGGGCAATGATGTCGCCGCGGGCACAGGTTAGCGCTGCGAGAGAGCTCCCTGAATACAGACAGCTGCCTCAGAGAGCTGAAGGCCTGCAAATGATGAAATAAAGGTGTAAAAAGCTGCAAAAAAAATGTCCATGTATCACAATCAAGCACCTGAAAACATACCTCATAAAAATGCTGTCCACAGGTATTTATTTTTACTTTATTGCATAACAGAGATTTCATCCCGCCTTTGGATGAGATTTGATGAAAAATGTGAAGGCCGTCTGGCCGGTTTGCCCATCCGCCAACCATAAGGTTGGACAAGCCATGAAAAATTGCAGACAATTGGGCAGCTAATTGGCTTAATTGCTCGTTTAATTGTCGGTGGGTGAGCTTTTGCATGCACCTGCTGAGCGAAATATCATGCAAGTACGCAATGATGTCGGGACGTTCGCCTGACGTCATCTTTTGCGATTTTACACCTGATTGGGTTAGGCGCGCGCCCGCCAGTGGGACGTAACATTCTGCCCATGTTACCTTATACCAGGTGAATGATTCAAAATGTTAACTGCCAACTGTTCTTTGTGCATTGCTCATTGATGACAATATGCTCCCACAGCCGTAAACCTCTTTTCATTGTATTGTATCTTTATACTTCAGCAGAACACACTTTCAAACTGAAATCTGGCAAACTCACACCTTCAATGTCTTCACACATTAAATCATTCTCATACATACTGACACCCAGAATGGAATTCAGGTTGAAGACATGGCAATGACTAATGACCCTCTTTATTTTCGGGCACACCAGCGTGGTAGATTAATTGCAAAATATGCTGGCCATGCTTTGTGGCACATAGTCAACTGTTTGATATATGTTTAAGTAGCACGTTCAATGATTTTACAATGGCTGCTGAAAATGAACCACAGAAGTAACATTCAAGGCCAGTGGTGATCTTGCCAACCAGTGATAGTGCTGCATCTACATTGCTATTTGGCAATAATTATTCTTCCTGCAATGCTCTGCAACTGCTCCAGGTTAACCTGTGGTAGTCATTCTTTTGGCTACTAGCACCTAAATGCAGCAAGGTCTGCAAATATGTCATGCTCTCTTAGCCCAGTAGAGGTATTTAACATTATGACGTGGTTTGAAAGGGTAGATTTAGAGATGATAGGCAGAATTTAATGCCCCACTGAGTGGGCTAGGCAGTGGGAGGGGTACTGTTTAATCAGGCGAGAAGGCGTGGGGTGGAAAGCACATTACCTTCCTGACCCCACCCCACCCCTCCCCCCACCATTAATGTCCTGGGACCTCCCTGCCCCTAGGCCAATTGAGGTCCTTAACTGGCTAATTAAGGGCCACCTGTGGACCTTATCCTGCCACTGCTGGTATTCTACCTCCCTGTGGGATTGGGGGAGTGGGGTGCACCTTCTATTCGGGCATGCTGTGCCCCATGGAGGGCCCTGCTGGCGGCATGGGCTGCCTCCATGGGAAAAATTCCCCTGTCCTCCTCCCCCTTCCTACCAGTGTCTGCTTGACAGGCCCCACTGAGGCCACCCCAGTTACCTCTCCTCCAGGTCTCCATGGCTGCTTGATGTCCCAGGTTTACTACAGTCCACCAGCACCTCTTGGAGGCAGCATCCTTGTCCTGAAGGCTCCAGGAAACCCAATGCAGATTGATAGGTGCCTGATTGGGATTTAATCCATTGAGTGTCCCTGAAATGGATGAAGCGGGGTTGCCACTGGCTCTCCAGCTGTTGGACAAGGCCACAGCTGCGGCCATTAAATTCAGTCCAATGATTCAACCTGTAGCAGAGTTCAAAACTAGGAGCCACAAATATAAGATTAAAAGGTTATTATTAAATCCAATAAAGCATTAAGGGAAACTTGTTTGCCCAGAGAGTAAATCTTGCTACTACATGCTGATAGGGTTAGATGAAGTAGAGTGGGAGGGAAGCCTCATCTGGAACTTAATCACCAGCGTAGGGCAAATGGGCAGAATGGCTGTCTTGTAAATTATATATAATTCTATATTTTGAGGCTTGCTGGACTTTCAGGTATGCCTTCTCTCACTCTGTATCACTTCAACCATTAATCTGATGTACCCAAGTTTGCAGTGCTCTCAGATCTTTAGTGCAGAGAGGAGAGGCAATCTTGGCAGATTCAGCGAGGTCACCTCATTATGATAATTTGAATGTTCTCCCTACACATTTTCCAAATCTGTTGCACACTGTGGTTTCTGACACCTGTTGTGGTTTCTGGTTCCTGTTATTGTTATTGGCTCCCACTGTTGTTTCTAGCACCTGCTGTGGTTTCTACATATTACTGAGATTTCTTGCTTGTGCTTGTGGCTCTTGTGGCTCCTGCTGCTACGCTGCTTCAGGCGATCTTCCCTCTTGCCATGCTGCTCTTCTACAACTGCTGGCTTTCCTCTGGCCACTACTGTTCTTCTGGCATAGGTCTGCAGAAATGGCAGTGGGAACCAGCAATGGTAGCAGCAGCCATCCTGGAAATCACTGGCTTTCACCTGGCAGCTCAGCTACATTACGGCAAGGAAGCATGGTGGTTATGTTATTAGCAATCCAGGGACCTGGACCAATGATTTGGAGACATAAGTTCAAATTCAAACATAGAAGCAGTAGAATTTAAATTTAGTTAACTAAATAACTCTGGAATAAAAAAAAACTAGCATCAGTGATGGCCAGATTTCTGTAAAAATTCAGCTGGTTCATTTTTAGGAAAGAAATTTGCTGTCCTTCCCAGCCTGGTCTACATGTGATTCCAGACCCACAACAAAGTGGTGGATTCTTCACTGCCATCTGAAATGGACAAGCAAGATGTGTCAAACTACTATGAAAAGATCTAATGAGCATAAAACCAGAAGGACCACTTTATATGATCTAGGCATTGGACATGACACAGGCACACAGACAAGTTGACCCATCTCACTAATATCTATTCAAAATTGGAAGGGCTATCCCCAGACTAGTCAAGCAATGGCCTCACAAAGTTATACTCACAGAACCATACTTCTTGGCCAACATTCCAGACTTCTCCATCACAATCCCTGTCCCACCAGACAGACACATAAGAAGTGTTTGTTCCCTGGGGAGGGAATAGCTATGGGAATCCTGAACATTGATCTATGAAGTCTCAAGGCATCAGGTTAAACATGAGCAAGGAGGAGGTGGAGATGGGTCATGCAATTTGCACTTCTGGCTGAAGATAGTTGCAAAAGCATAGCCTTGACTTATGCACTGACGTGCTGGGCTCCACCATTAATGATATGGTTGTTCATCGAGCCTCCTCCTCTTGTTAGCCGTTCAGCTGTCCACTGTCACTCACAACTGGATCAGCAGGATTACAGGTCTTTGATTTGATCTGTTGGTTGTTGGGTCACTTAACTTTGTCATCAAGTCAAACATGGGCAAGGAAACCTCCTGCTGATTACCACTCAACACTTTCCCTTAGCCGATGAATCAATACACCTCCATGCTAAACACCACTTGGAAGAAGCACTGAGGGTAGCAAGGGCTCAGAATACACTCTGGGTTGGAGACTTCAATATCCATTACCAAGAGTACCACTCACGAGCAGCACCACTACTTATCGAACTGACAGGTCCCGAAGGACATAGCTGCCGGACTGAGCCCGTGGCAAGTGGTGAGAGAACCAACACGAGGGAAAAACTTACTTCACTTTGTCCTGCAGTCTGTTGCAGATGCATCTGCCCATGATAGTATTGGCAGGAGTGACCACTGCATTGGGCTTGTGGAGTCAAAGTCCCATCATTAGACTGAGGACACCCCCCTATCACTCTACTACCATGTTGAACGGGGTGGATTCAGAACAGATTTAGTTGCTCAAAGCTGGACACCCATAGGCATGTGGGGCACCAGCAGCAGAATTTATTCCACCACAATCTGTAACCCCATGGTCCAGCATACCTACCATTACCATCAAGCTCAGGGATCAAACCTAGTTCAATGAGGAGTGCAAGAGAGCATGCAAGGAGTAGCATCAAGTATACTTAAAAATTAGAAGCCAGCTTGGTGAAGCCGCAACACAGAGTACATACATGCTAAACAGAGGTGCCGTGTTATAGACAAGGCTAAGCAATTCCGCAACCAATAGATCAGACCAAAGATCTGCAATCCTGCTTATCCAGTTGTGATTGGCAGTGGACAACTGAAGGAATTGACAAGAGGAGGAAGCTCGATGAACATCCCCATCTTTAATGATGATGGAGCCCAGCACATCAGTGCATAAAACAAGGCTATGCTTTTGCAACTATCTTCAGCCAGAAGTGCTGAGTGTATGACCCATCTCCACCTCCTTCTGATATCCCCATCATTACAGATACCAGTCTTCAGCTGATTCAATTCACTCCATGTGATATCAAGAAATGGATGAGTGCACTGGATACAGCGAAGGCTCTAGGCCCTGAAAACATACTGTAGTGTTGAAGGCTTGTACTTTAGAACTAGCTGTGGCTCTAGCCAAGCTGTTCCAGTACAGCTACAACACTGGCATTTACCTGACAATGTGGAAAATTGTCCAGGTATGTCCTGTCCATAAAAGCAGGGCAAATCCAACCTGGCTGATTACCAGATCAGTCTACTTTCATTATCAGCGAAGTGCTGGAAGGTATTGTCAAAACAGCTATCAGGTGGCACTGACCAATACCTGCTCAAGAGTGCTCAGTTTGGGTTCCACCTTGGTTCCAGGCCTCATCACAACCTTGGTCCAAACATGGACAAAAGAGCTAAATTCAGAGGTGAGATCAGAATGACTGCCCTTGACATCAAGGCAACATTTGACTGAATGTAGCATCAAGGAGCTAAATTTGAAACCAGTGGGAACCAGGGGTAAAATATATCACTGGCTGGAGGCACACCTAGTGAAAAGGAAGATGGCTCTGGTTATTGGAGGCCAATGATCTCAGTCCCAGGACATTTCTGTAGGACTTGCATGGTAGTGTCTTAAGCCCATTTTCACCTGCTTCATCAGTGACCTATCCTCCATCATAAGGCCATTGATATGGATGTTCGTTGACAATTGCAATTTTTACTTCTATTCGCAACTCCTCAGATAGTGAAACAGTCTGTATCCACATGCAGCAAGACCTGGACAATATTCAGGCTTAGGTTGATAAATGGCGAGTAATATGCGTGCCACACAAATTTCCATCACAACAGTGTAATCACCTCTCCTTGACATTTAACATCACTATCATCGCTGAATCCCCCACCATCAATATCCTGGGGGTCCCCATGGATCAGAAACTTAACTGGGCTAATCACATAAATACTGTGATTAAAAAAGCAGATTAGATGCTGGGAATTTTGTTGCGAGTAACTCACTTCTTGGCTTCCCAAAGCCTATCTACCATCTATAAGGCACAAGTCAGGAGTGTGATGGAATAGTCTCCACTGTCTGGATAAGTGCAGCTTCATCAACACTCAAAAACCTCAACACCATCCAGCCCGCTTGATCAGCACTCAACTTACGCTTTAAGCATTTGCTCCCTCCGCCACTGGCACATCAGTGTAATATCTACAAGATGTGCTGCAGCAACTCTCCAAGGCTTCTTCTACAGCACCTTCTAATCCCATAACCTCGATGACCTCAGGCAACAAGGGTAGCAGGCACATAAGAACACCACTACCTTCAAATTCTCCTCCAAGTCGGACACCATTTTGACTTGGAAATATATTGCAGTTCCTTTATTGTCATTGGGTTAAGATCCTGGAACTTCCTACCTAACAACATTGTGGGTGTACCTAGGCCCTATGGGCCACAGTGGTTCCAGAAGATGGCTCGCCATTACCTTGTCACGGGCAATTAGGGACGGACAATAAATGCTGGCCTTACCACCAGCGATGTCCACGTCCCTGGGGAATAAAAAAAATCCAATCACTTAGAGTGAATGGTCAACCGGACCAGGTCCCTGACAGGATCTTAATTTCCTGTCAGATAAGCCAAGCAGCTCTTTCCTGTGAGTTAAAGATTAAAGATGTAAATGATAAGACTGCACAATAAGTGGGGGGTGGGGGGTGGTGTGGTTGAAAACTGTTCTGAAACATGCATGCAAGTAGCTAGTTATCTCTGGGTCCAGCTTTTAAAATTTCACCCAATGTAGTCTTCAGATTCCTACCCTCAAGAAATAACCTTTGTCCAGCATGCAGGAAGGTTCAGGATTCCATGAACTAGTAATTCATGAGCACATAAACCACGGTGCCAGTTCAGTACAGAGGGAGTGCTGCACTGTCAGAGGTGGTGTCTTTCAAACGAAACATTAAACTGAGGCCCCATCTGCCCTTTCAGGTAACGTAAAATATCCCTTGGACTATTTTAAAGAAGAGAAGGGAAGTTCTCCCCAGTGACCTGGACAATATTTATCCCTCAGCTAATGCTTGAAACAGATCATCTCATTACTTTGTCATTATTATTTTTGAGACCTAACTGCCCACAAATTGGCTGCTGTGTTTCCTGCCTTGCAACAGTGACTACTTCATTGGTTGTACATAGTGCTTTGGGATGTCCTGAAAGGTACAAAACAAAGTAAGTTATTTCTTTCCATCTTTATATCTACATTTGTACACAATTGTGACCTGATAGAAATCTTTACAATTATGAAAAGTTTTGACACAGTAGACACAGAGATGGGGGGAATTTAATTTCCTTCCCCTGGCGAGTTTGGGTGGTCAGCAGGGGAGGATTTAATCAGGCGGGATGGTAATGGGTGGGGACCCCACCGCCTTCCCACCACTGCCCAAAGAAAGCCCATGGCTGAAAGGTCTGTGGATGACCTTCTTGCCCTGCCACCAGTTGAGACCCTCAAGTAGCCAATTTCTCCCAGCAACAGGCTGGGGACTTGCCATGTGGGAAGCCAGAAAAGTAAACCCAGTTGGGCTGGCGGGTTCCTGGCAGTGCCTGACTGGGGGATCCAGCTTTTGGAAGTGTGTGAGTGAGTGCGCTGAGCCAATTCCTGCACTTGATGCCGCTCCCCCTCCCCCATCCCTGCAGCCTCTCCACACCATGACCCCATCCCGCAGCCTCCTACCGCCATCACTCACCTGTGTCTATTGGCAATCTAGGCCTTGGTTGGGTATAGTACAAGCAGCAGCCACTGTCCCCCTGGCGGTGCTGCCAATCAATGAGAGCTGCTGGTCTCTCGATGGGCAGGACTTCCCCCCACCCCCCACCCACTCCGGGTCTTTGTTCCTGGGAGAAGGCCTACCACTGCCCAGTTAAGTGCCTGATTGACAGTTAATTCAGCGAGCATTCCTGAATACACGCACAGGGCTTTCGCCGGCTTTTCAGCTGTGGGCAAGACCCCCATTGCCTCCATTAAATATCTCCCAGAGTGTTTCGACTTGTGAGGTAGAGAAAATCTGAAAGTTATCAATATAAGATAGTCACCTAGAAATGAAATAGGGAATTCAGAATATACTTCTTTACCCAGAGCATTGTGAGAATGTGGAACTCACTAACAAAGGGAGTAGTTGAGGAGAACAGTACAGATGCATTTAAGAGGAAGCTAGATAAGCATTTGAGGGAGAATGGAATGGAGGGTTATGTGGATAGAGTTAGATAAGGAAGGATGGGAGGTGGGTCAAGTAGAGCAAAAATGCTGGCATGGGGTAATTGGGCTGAATAGCTTGTTTCTGTGCAGTATATTCTATGGAATATGCAGTGATCAGGAAAAATTCCACCTCAAGACACAATTATAATCAACAAAATAAAGTAAAATGAAAATGTTGACCAGGGCACCAGGAGAATTCACTTGATCTTCTTCGTAAAAGTGCCACAAGACTTTTTTTACAAGGGGGTAACAGGGCGCTGGTTTAAAGTCTCATCCAAAAGACAGATTCAACAGAGCAGCTCTCCCTCAGCACTGTACTGAGCTGTCAGCATAGACGATGCGATTAAATCCTAGAGTGGGCTTGAACCCGCAACATACTGACTCTGATCTGACAGTGTTACCATTAAGCCAAGAAACACCAAAAAATATTCTATCTGCAACATTGTTTCAAAATTAAATACTGCAGATGCTGGAAATCTGAAATCGATATAGAAAATGCTGGAAATATTCAGCAGGTCAGGCAGCATCTGTGAAGAGAGAAACAGAGTTAACAGGGAGAATTTTACCAGCCTCCAGGAGAGGAGATCATGACGGTGGAGGGCAGTAAAATTAGAGGAAGCTGGGTTTGATTGGCTCCCTGAAGAAGTCCTGCCATCGGGGCATTTTACTATGGGAGACGGGCTTCCGACAGGCTTCCCACCATAAGAAGGCAGAGTGCTAATTTAGTTATTGAAATAGCCTACTAATGGCCATTCTACCAGGCTGTCAGCATCTTGCTGTTGGTGAATTAACCTTCTGGCAGGTGGGGAGGCCAGTTGAATGTAGGTGGCCTCCTAGCGGCAGCCCAGCAGGGAAGAATTTGTTCATTCAAAGAGGGGACTGCAGGCATAGGAAATTGAGGTGGAAGCCCTGCCATCCTCCCGAGTATGTTTGAGACTCGGATTCGCGCCCAACGTCTGGTCACTGACTTGAAACGTAAAATTCTGCCAGTGTTTCAGGTTGACGATCCTTCATTT
Source organism: Cetorhinus maximus (assembly GCF_964194155.1). Lineage (NCBI taxonomy): Eukaryota > Metazoa > Chordata > Chondrichthyes > Lamniformes > Cetorhinidae > Cetorhinus > Cetorhinus maximus. Next base: position 92,590,312 of record NC_135879.1, on the reverse strand, counting down.
TTTATGTTTGTACTGTGATTGCACATGTCTCCTGTGGTTGTTTGCTGCTCCACTATAAATTAGAGAGGTTTCCCCTCCATCGATATCTTTTTAAAGTTTGTAAAAAGTTTCTTCAGCCTGTTTTGTGTAGGTATCAGGGTCCTTGCACACCTCAGCAATGGCCACCGCTACTGGTGGCGCTGCTGAGCTGCCGGCCTTCTGATTGGACCAGCAGCTCTAGTGGGCACAGGACAAGCACAAGCTGATTCAACAGCTGCCGCCAGTAAAATTGAGGTGGAAACCCTGCCATCCTCCCAGCTGCGTTTGAGACCAGGATACACGTTTGATGTTGGGTCCCCAACTTGAAAGGTAAAATTCTGCCCAGTGTTTCAGGTTGACAACCTTACATCATGTTTTATGTCTGTACTGCGATTGCACTTGTTTCCTGTTGTTGTTTGCTGCTACATATTTTTAGGTCTATTGGTCTTGCAGATTACAGTGTAATTTAATTTAATTTGCTGCAAACGTGTAGAATTGTGGCAGAGGCTCACAATTTCTGCTGCAAGATGTCCTGGTAGAGAGCTAGACTGAGAACAGGTAGAGTTGTTCAATTTCTCAAAGTAACATTCGCAAATTGGATTCAGAATACAGTGAGGAAAATTCTTCTAATAATGCATATATAATAACTGGTTTTCAGATTACTGCCAAAAAGAGAAATTCAGCATAACCCAAGTCTCTAGAGTGCCATTTGAACCCATTATCTTGTGACTCAAACACTACCACTGAGCCACAACTGACACTCTATGAGCTATAGAAAAGATTCCCAGTAAAATGATTAATGATGTGCCCATAAACTCTTCAACACGTTAAATATCTGTTTCAAAATGTGACTGAGCATTTTAAGGATAGAAACAGATGATCAAATTCACTGTGAAGATAAAGTTTTGTGCTCCTGGGACAATGGATAATTCATCTGTAGTCTGTCATCCAAAATTGAATACTGTGAGTTATTCTCCTCGAGTTTGGGTTGGCAATAAATTCCATTGAGCTTTATTTTCTTGTGAGTTAGACCCCTTGAAAGATTGAACAGATTTGGTATAATCCATTGGATTTTGTAGTATAACCAGATGGGATATGCTAATATTCGACATAGATGATGATGTATCACTGACATTAGTCAGTCATATATTGGACTCGAGAGAGACAGAGAGAGAGAGGGGTTAGAATCATGCCTAGATGCAATGTACCTACTCTGTAACCTGTTTAGATGTCGTACTAATAAACAAGTGTTAAGCAGATACCAGAGTATGTCTACAGTCTGTCGACTAACCAAGTCCCACGCCTAGAGTCCAAGATAGAAGGACCATCTCAGAACAGATTTGACCTGTGGTTGGATTGGCTGAACGACCTTTCTTGAATTCCATACCTGGTTTTAAATCAGATGCAATCATTGCTCCTTAAGTGCATTGTTACCTGGACCCCTATTTTTTTCTTATTCGTTCATAGGAAATGGACATCGCTGGCTAGACTAGTATTTATTGCCCATCCCTAATTGCCCCTGTTCAGAGGGCATTTTTAAGAGTCAACCACATTCCTGTGGGTCTGGAGTCACATGTAGGCCAGACCAAGTAAGGACAGCAGATTTCCTTCCCTAAAGGACATTAGTGAACCAGATGAATTTTTACGACAATTGGCAATGGTTTCATGGTCATCATTAGACTTTCAATTCCAGATTTTTTTTTTGAGTTCAAATTTCACCATCTGCCATGGTGGAATTTGAACCCAGGTCCCCAGAGCATTACCCTGGGTCTCTGGAATACCAGTCCAGTGTCAATACCACTATATCACTGCCTCCCCTGTTAGAAAACAAATAAAGGAGAAAAAATTTGGGATTTTATTGATGATATTTGTTTGAAGAGTAGATCCAACTGTAAAATATACCAATCTGTTTTACTGCTAGGCTTATTATTGGATAAATATCTCAGCTAATTGGACTTCAACACATTTTCTATTTATATCATAGTGCGTGTTGTTTTCTTACATTAAGTTAGTATATTTTAAATTGTAGCTATTAATTTCTTTAGGACAAGTATTTAAATTATTTTAAAATTGGAATTGTGTAATTATATGTATACATCTGTGGAGCTGAATGCAGTTTAGTAGGAAGAATATTATTAATTTTATGATCACACAATTGCACATTGTTCTTCATATGTGGGAGCAATGTTGGTTCAGAAATTTCCTTGGAACTGCTCCCGCTTTGTCACTGTAACCTTGCCATGCGGGAAGCAGAAGCCCCATTTATATGAGCAAATGGGGTTTTTGCTGCATTTTTGGTGAAATTACAGCAGCAAAATGGGAACCGCTCTGAGGAAACCCCAGTTGTTGTCATGATGAATGCTGTATGTGATGCATAGAGAGGGACTAACTGTAATCTGTCAGGTCAATTAGATTAGTGCCTCAGTGCATCTCCACATAAATAGGATTAAAAATCAAAAAACAGGTCCAATAGTGGCTAGAAATTTGAACCATGCAGCAAATGATAATTGCTGACAGAAGCTGAACCTATACCAAATCAGGCAAAAGCAAGCCAAACCAAACTAAGCCGAACCGAACCAAGCAGTGTGTGGAATTGTGAACTCAGCTTCTTTAATACGAAAGCAGTGTGCTTTCATCTGGAGTTGTGTTTCAATTTAATTGATTCCTTTCTTAATTATATAATTAAGGATGTTGTTTTAAAATTGCATTTGATTATTCTCAGATTGATTTCTGTAACTGAACACAAAATTCTCAAATCATACTGTATCCTCTACTGATTATAAGAATACCAGAAAAATGTTAATTCAACAAGAAAATTGCAGCACAATTTGAAAACTTAGTTAATACAAGTCACAATTTTTTTCTAAGATGAAATACTGATTGAAAGTAGCAAAAATGATTGCAGTTACTGATTGTGCCAAATCAAATTTGCAGTGGAGACCGGCATCATGAAATAAGAGCAGCCATAGTCTAATATATTCCAGTATGAGGTGGGATAGTAAAATGCCCTCTGCAGTTTATTTTGATGAAAGAAGAGATTTCAGGCAAGGGTGAAAAGGCTGGCGATGAAACTAATACAGCGGATGTTTTTGCTGGCAACAAGTTCTTAATGGCAAATGGTCAAGTTATTGTTAAGAAGCAACAGCTGAATATTTTAAGTCTTTAGCTCCCTTCTTCAGTGGAGAATAAGAGGCATCCAATATCCTCTGATTAATTGGATTATGTCGGCTTTCCACTTCCCACCCGGATTGTTTGTTATTCACATATCACCCTCAAGGGGTGAGAGTTTAAAACCAATAACCTTCATAAAGTTCTTTTCCCTGCAGCAATCTCAGCAGATCAGATCTTGGAATCACTGTTAAGCCACTTTTTGAGGCTCAAATGTTATGCAAAGCTCTATTGCAAGCCACAGTATTCACAAACCACAGGCTTTTGCCAGTGTCATTCATGGACTGTGGAACTTTATTGTTGACATGAGCAGACATGCTAAAGGCTACATTTAGCTCTCTGAATTTAAACAGCCATTCCAAATCCACATGAATAGTGAGGCAATGATCATTGAAAACAAGTTGATTTAACATTGCGTAAGAAACAGGTGTCTGTGTGGCTGAGAGTACATTCCCAAAGCAAATTGCCAGTGTCTACTGAAGTTCATGTAAGATCAGAAAGGGTTTCTTAGCAAATGTAGATTTGTTCATATGTTTAACTCTTAAGTCCCCACTATGTTGAACACAAATCTTCTATCAATAATTAGAACAGCCACTAAACTGAACTTCAATAATGTATCTTTTGTAATTAATGAATTAAACATATTTTCTTATATAATACAAATGTGAATTGGAAACCTGTGGATTATTTTCTGTTGCTATTAATTCTGGATGTGCCTATGTCAGACCTAACAGTTATCTCATTGTTCCTGCCCTCTTCTGACCATCATTTTTCTCCGACTCGACCTCTCCTTGCCTGTCCCCTCATTAGCACACATCCACTTCTATTATGATTATCTCATTGTTCTTGCTTTTTTTCCCTGATTTATTCCACTAAATGTTGAGTCTCCTTCTCAGCCTGTTCCTCTTGCTACCATCACAAAAAAAAATAAGAAAGCATGGAACAAGGAAAAGGCATTGGCCCAATTAAGGCTATATGTGTAGTGTTCCCCATCATGGTATCAACCGCTGAGAGTTTCAGCAAGTAAAATCCGTAAGGAAAAAGGAGAAATTTCTTTCCGACCCCGGTGTGTACAACCAGAAATGAATGACACATTTATATTCGGCAACTTAGGAACCATTTCATTTCAAACAGTATTGTTCTTAAAACATATTTATCCTGCTCTTTTTTAAAGGAGTTAACATAGCACAATAACCTTTTGCTGTGAATCACATATCACTTATCTACTATTCCACAGGACAATGGCAATTCTTCTAGGGCCTGATATCCCGAGACAAAGTTGAACTTCCAACTACCTAGTGCGGAGGATTCTAATGCCATTGGAAGCCCTGTGATCACACCATTTAATATATCTTGCCTGGAAACCTGTACCAATTCTAGCACAGCTGGGATCACCGCCTTGTGGGAGGAGAGGGGGTTAGGAGCAAGGTATCCTGCTATGATACAATGCACTGTCATCATTTGCATGATAATACTGAACATGATAATACTGGTTCTCAAAACACTGGATGCCAGAGACTCAAAGGCATTCCTTAGACCTACCTTGCTAAAAGTATAAATGAAGGAAATACACTGCATTTTCCTCATTTGCATTGTAGTACGATATGACTCCTCACCCAACAAATGGTCAGGCCCATAATAAAACCACTCTTAGATGAGCTGGAATTTCCAAGAGTGTCAGAAAAGAGTAGGACATTACCAAATCAAAAGTTTTGACAACAGACACTGTGCCCTAAAATTGTCCTATCCACTCCACTAAATCCTATTCTCCACTATTAGAATTATTTTGTATTCAAGTGCTATACTTCTGCAATCAATTTCAAAGTTAAATAGCTTCTTAGTAACAGTGTTGACATTTTAAAATGCTTGACACGCTTCTAGATATTACAACGTCTCTGGAGTGTTAAGCAATTATTATCACCTTCTGCTTCTGTTGTATAGGCATCTTGTTAGTTATTATTAATCCTTGATCTATTCTTTGATTTCAGAAGTTTTTATATTCAACTTTATCAAAAAGCCATCTGGAAATCCATGCAAATTATATTTGGTAGCGCTCATCCACTAAAATGGTTACCTCCTCAAAGAAATCCATTGACGTGAAAGGCATAATGATGCTTCTAAAGCTATGCTGGCTATTCCTCATAATAGCTTAGAAGAATATTGACAGCATTTCAAATATTTTCTTCAACATTACAGTAACTAGTCTACTATTATCTTATTATAATATTGGGATATAATTCACTATCCTCCACTCTACAGATATAGGCCCTGTGTGCTCATCCTGATTTCCTTAAGGGTTCTAGAGAGGTTCAAATAATCTGTGGACATTCTGAAGCAGATGTTTCCACTAATAAAGCTGAACTGTTAGTACTTCTTAGAAAATTTAAACATTATTTTCATACATAAATGGCATCACCTACTACAGAAGACTACCAAAAAGCTTAGATCAGTAAGTTCAACAGGGAAAAACAATGTGAAGCTGAGTCAATGAGACTAGAAGGTTTGTGTTTCCAGTTTTGTAAATGTCTGTGGTGAGTTTGTTGATCTCAGTGAGGAGGAGTACTATAATTGGTTTCAGTACTCCTTTGAGAGAAAGGGAAAGGGACGTGGCTTCATGAAGGGGAAATCATGCCTGACAAATTTATTATAATTCTTTGGGGAGGTAACAAGATAAAGGGGAGCCAGTAGATGTAATATATTTGGATTTCCAAAAGGCATTCGATAAGGTACCACACATAAGGCTACTTAATAATAGCCCATGGTGTTGGGGGTAGTATATTAGCATGGATAGAGGATTGGCTAACTAATAGAAGACAGAGAGTTGGGATAAGGGGGGCATAGCATGGTGGTAGTGCCACGATGGAGGGTATCCTCAATGTGAAGAAGGGGTTTTGTCTCCACAAGGACTGTGTGGTAGTCACTCCTACTGATACTGACATGGACTGATGCATCTGCAGCAGGCAGGTTGGTGAGGATGAGATCAGGAATGTTTTTCCCTCTTTTTGATTCCTTCACCACCTGCTGCAGACCCAGTCTTGCAGCAGTGGCAAAGTTCAGGGAGAAGAACTGCTCCCTGAACACCCTGGTTGGATATGGTCTCCTGCTCCTTCTCCCTTTTCAACAGGTGTACTGCTCTGTGTGTCCTCTGTTCATTCTCCAAGTAATGCTGTATTTCAAGGGTAATGCATGCTTGTGCACCAACGTCTGGGAGCAACTAGTTCGTACAGAAGCCTTGAAGCCTGCAAAATTTCTTTCAGCACCTGCCAGACCGCTCCCTGCAGGCATTCGCATATGGAACAACTATGGAAAGACCAAATATTTGTAGAATCATACCAAGAGTCAGAAGAAACCAAGCGGCAACTAGCCTGCAAATGGTTGATGATCCTTTTAAAGCCCACTAGGGGAATTGGTGGTGAATAGGTGCAGACGGGGGTGGGTTCCTTCTAGGGGGTTATTTTCTTTGGAGCAGACGATGTAGAGGGGAGATTTAACTGGGGTGGATAAAATGATGAAGGGCCTAGATAGAATTCAGAGTGTATAGAAAGGTCTTATTTTTCCTGGGCAGAGAGATCAATAACCAGAGAGCACGGATTTAAAGTGATTGGCAGAAAGATTATAAGGAAATTGAGGAAAAGTGTTTTCACACATGTGGTAGCGGTCTGGAATTCACTGCCTGAAAGGGTGGTAGAAGCAGAAACCCTATTGCATTTAAAAAACACTTGGATGTGCACTTGAAGTACTGCAACCTACAAAGTTGTGGACCAAGAGCTGGAAAGTGGGATTAGACTAGATAGCTCTTTTTCAGCAGATCAGACACATTAGGACAAATGGCCTTCTTCCATGCTGTTCTTTTTCTATGTTTCTACAGCAGAATCATCCCAGATTTGTACTAAGTGGGTAGGAAAAAGGACGTTTTACCCGTTTGCCACAATGGCAGCTTTTTGCGCCACATTATCCCAATTCTCAATGTTGTAAACAATCAGTCCCTCTACCACCGACATACAGTTGATCATGTATTCCTGGGAAACACGCCAGGTTGCTGGCACGCTTCCAGCCCAAGACTGCTGCAGAGAAGGCATGGCCCCGAAAGACAAGAAGACTGCAGTGATTCATCCCTGGGATGCCTTCTGTACACTGCTGGGACCCGCTGTGATGTCTTCTACCCCGGCTCTGGCCGCAGGAGGCCCATCAGTCTCGCCACTCTGGCTTGGGAGGTGGTGGCAGTGGTGGTCAGTGCCAAAACTGCACAGCAAAAGTTCGCCATCCAGCGCCGAAAGAGGATGAATGATCTCATCCGTGCCGTGAGGGTAAGGCAACCATCTCATCACTCTAAACTCACACACTCACAAGCCCATCACATATTCACTGGCATCTCACTCACTGCCAACTCAAGTGACATCACCACTCACTCTCTCACACACACCTTCACATTTCTATCTGGCCTCATCTCCTCTGGCGGACGCCACGCTGGGCGGGCCCTAATTGGCCCGCCCACACAAAATGGCGGTGCACCCCCAATTGGGGGCGCAGATCAGAGGCACGCCTGCATGCACCCTCTCCTGAACCTCTCCCCCGACGGGGGAAAATTTCTGTTCCCAGGCTAATACTCTGGGGACAAAGGTTCAAATCCCGCCATAACAGCTGGTGGAATTTAAATTTAATTAATAAATCTGGTTTGAAAAAAAAAACTAGCCCTAGTAACGGTGATCATGAAAAAATTCTCAATGTTGTAAACATTCAGTCCCTCTACCACCGACATACAGTGGCAGCAGTGTGTACCATCTACTAGATGCACTGCAGAAACTCACCAAGGCTCCTTTGAAAGCATCTTCCAAACCTGCGACCACTACCACCTGGAAGGACAAGGGCAGCTGATAAATGGGAACACCACCACCTGGAAGTTCCCCTCCAAGCCACAAACCATCCTGACTTGGAACTATAACACCGTTCCTTCACTGTCGCTATGACAAAATCCTGGAACTTCCTTCCTAACAGCACTTTGGGTGTACCTATGCCACGTGGACTGCAGTGGTTCACGAAGGTGGCCCATCACCACTTTCTCAAGGGCAGTTAGAGATGGGCAATAAATGCTGGCCTAGCCAGCAATGCCCACATTCCATGAAAGAATTTAAAAGGGCCCAATTTTTCACCCAAAGTCTTAGGAGGATACTGACAGATTTCTAGAGGATAGAGGCAGTCTGGTGGAATGGGCTGACAGGTGGCAGATGAGATTTAATGCAGAAAAACATGGTGATACATTTTGGTAGGAAGAAGAAGGAGAGGCAGTATAAAATAAGGGGGTTGCATGAACATTTGGCCCTTCGAGCCTACTCCGCCATTCAATATGATCATGGTTGATGCTCTATCTCAACGCCATATTCCTGTTTTCTCTCCATACCCCTAATATCCCAAAATTTATCAATTTCTTTCTGGAATATACTCAGTGACCTGTCCTCCACTGCCTTCTGTGGGAGAGAATTCCACAGATTGACCACCCTCTGAAATTTTTCCTCATCTCAGTCCTAAATGGCCTGCCCTGTATCCTGAGGCTGTGCCCCCTGGTTCTAGACTTCCCGACCAGGGGAAACATCCTCCCTGCATCCAGTCTGTCTAGCCCTGTTAGAATTTTATATGTTTCAATCAGATCCCCTTCATTCTTCTAAACTCTAGTGAATACAGACCCAGTCGAGCCAATCTCTCCTCATATGACAGTCCTGCCACCCCCAGTATCAGCCTGGTGAACCTTCACTGAACTCCCTCAATGGTAAATATATCCTTTCTTAGGTAAGGAGACCAAAACTGTATACAATACTACAGGTGTAGTCTCACCAAGGCCCCTTTTAACTGCAGTAAGACATCCCTACTTCTGAACTCAAATCCTCTTGCAATGAAACTCTTTCGAGTTATCAACAGTCACAGATTGCAACTCTTTCGAGTACAATCACAGTTCTTGGTTTTCCGGGAGTGGGACATGAACCCACAACCCTCTGATTCAAAGGCGAGGGTGCTATGAACTGAGCCACAGCTGGCCAACATACCATTTGCCTTCCTAATTGCTTGCTGCACCTGCCTATTTACTTTCATTGACTGGTGTACAAGGACACCCATATCCCTTTGTACATTCACATTTCCCAATATATCACCATTTAAATAATACTCTGCCTTTCTGTTTTTCGCACCAAAGGGTATAACTTCACATTTATCCATGTTATACTGCACCTGCCATGTGTTTGTCCACACACACAACTTGTCTAAATCGCCCTGAAGCCTCCTTGCATCTTCCTCACAACCCGCCCAATTTTGTGTCATCAGCAAACTTGGAAATATTGCATTTGGTTCCCCCATCCAAGTCATTTATATATATCGTGAATAGCTGGAGCCCAAGCACTGATCCCTGCGATACACCACTAGTCACTGCCTGCCACCCAGAAAAAGACCCATTTATTCCCAATCTCTGTTTCCGGTCTGTCAGCCAATTCTCAATCCATGCCAGTATATTACCCTCGATCCCATGTGCTTTAATTTTGCCCACTAGCCTCCTATGTGGGACCTTATCAAAAGCTTTCTTGAAATCCAAATACACCACACCTGGTTCTCCCTTATCTATTCTACTAGTTACATCCTCAAAAAACTCCAGTAGATTAATTAAGCATGATTTCCCTTTCATAAACCCATGCTGACTTTGTCTGATCCCTTTAATGCTTTCCAATTGTTCTGTTACCACGTCTTTTATAATAGACTCTAGCATTTTCCCCACTACTGATGTTAGGTTAACTGGTCTTTAATTCTCTGCTTTTTCTCTCCCTCCTTTTTTAAATAGTGGGGTTACATTTCCTACCCATCAATCTATAGGAACTGCTCCAAAGTCTATAGAATTTTGGAAGATGACCACCAATGCATCCAATATTTCCAGGGCCACTTCCTTTAGTACTCTGGGATGTAGATTATTAGGCCCTGGGGATTTTTCAGCCTTTAAACCCATTAATTTCTCTCGCATCATTTTTTAACTAATACTGATTTTCTTCAATTCCTCCCTCTCACTAGACCCTTGGTTCCCTAACATTTCTGGGAAATTATTTGTGTCCTCTTTTGTGAAGACAGAACCAAAATATGAATTCAATTCTTCTGCCTTTTCTTTGTTCCCCATTATAATTTCCCTCATTTCTGACTGTAAAGGACCTACATTTGTTTTTGCTAATCTTTTTTTCTTCATATATTTATAGAAGCTTTTATAGTCAGTTTTTATATTCCTTGCAAGTTTACTCTCAAACTCCATTTTCCCCTTCTTGACCAATCTTTTTGTCCACTTTTGCTGAATTCTAAACTGTTCCCAATTCTCAGGTTTGCTGCTTTTTCTGGAAATGTTATATGTCTCCTCTTTGGATCTAATACTTCTAATTTCTTTTGTAAGCCATAGTTGAGCCACCTTTCCTGTTTTCTTTTTGCACCAGACAGGAATGAATAATTGCTGTAACTCATGCATATGTTTCTTAAATATTAGCCATTGCCTATCCACTATCAACTCTTTTAGTAAGGTTCCTCAATCCATCATTGCCAACTCGCGCCTCATACCCTTTATTTAGATTCAGAACCCTAGTTTCGGATTCAACTTCTTCACTCTCCATGCTAATGACCAATTCTATCATTTTATGGTCACTCTTCCCCAAAATTGTTAATTAATCCTTTCTCATTGCACAATACCCAATCTTTATAGACCGCTCTCTAGTTGGTTCTCAATGTATTAGTCTAAAAAACCATTACTTACACACGCCAGGAAATCCTCCTCCACAGTATTATTGCTAGTTTGGTTTGTCCAATCTATATGTAAATTAAAGTCACCCATGATTACAGCTGTACCCTTATTGCATGCATCTCTAATTTCCTGCTTAATGCCTTCTCTTACATCTCCATTACTGTTTGGGGGCCTATAGACAATCCCCGCGTTTTCTGCCCCTTGATGTTTCTTATCTCCACCCAAACAGTTTCTATATCATGATTTTCCAAGCTAATATCCTTCCTCTCTATTGCATTGCTTTCTTCCTTTACTAACAATGCTACCCCACCTCCTTTCCCTATTTGTCTGTCCTTCCTAAATATTGAATATCCCTGGATGTTTAGTTCCCATCTCCAGTCACCCTGCAGCATGTCTCCGTAATTGCAACTATATCATAACCATTTATATGTATTTACGCTGTTAACTAATCTATCTTATTGCGAATGCTCCGCACATTAAGATACAATGCCATCAGACTTGTCTTGTTAACCTTGTTAGACATTTTAGCTTTATTTTGCACTATGATACCATTTGTTTCTTGCCTTTGTTTTTTTCTGCCTTCTACTTTTGCTTCTTACTTTTCTGTCTTTTGTTTCTACCCTTGTTTCCCCTTCAAAGATTTCTGGGGATATACGTACACAAATCAATGAAGGTGGCAGGACAGATTGAGAAAGTGTAAAGGCATGTGGGATTGTGGGCTTTATAAATCGAGGCATAAAGTAGAAAAGCAAGGTGGTTTATGATGAAGCATTATAAAACTTTGGTGGAGGCTCAACTGGGGTATTGTGTCCAATTGTGAGCACCGCCCTTTAGAAAGGGTGTAAATGCTTTAAAGAGGGTGCACAAACGGTTTATGCAAATAGTTCCAGGGATGAGGGAGTTCAGTTATGTAGATAGATTGGAGAAACTGGGGTTGTTCTCCATAGAGAAGAGAAGGTTGAAAGGAGATTTGATAGAGGTGTTCAAAATCATGAGGTGTCTGGAAAAACTAGATACAGTGAAACGTCTCCCTTTGGCAGAGGGTTTGAGATCAAGAGGACATGGATTGGTGGTTGGCAAAAGAACTAAAGGTGACATGAGAAAACATTTTTTTTGTTCACAGGGAATGGTTAGGATCTGGAATGCCCTACCTGAGAGTATGGTGGAGGCTGATTCAACTGGGACTTTCAAAAAGGAATTGGATAAGCACCTGAATATTAAAAAATTGCAGGGGTGCAGGGAAAGGATGGAGGAGTGGAACAAGCTGAACTGCTCTTGCAGAGAGCCGGCACAGCTTTGACAGACTCAATGGCTTTCTTCTGTGCTGTAACCATTCTATGATTTAGTGAGAATTCTTCAATCTGATTGATTAAGGAGACAAGTGTTCACACAGGTCCCAGATCCCCTGCAGAGGGCACTGTGCTGTATCGGACTCCCAATGACTGTAAAATGCCATGCATAAGCCCTGGAAAAGTGTGTGAGCAGCTGTAAGCGTAATGAACAGCAAGCACTGTTTGATCGCTGCTGACTGCAAATCCTGCACCAATGTCTTCTGTCTATGATTTGCCAATAACATCTAAAGTTCAGTATATCACATGTGATATGCCCTGTGTCCATATTGATTTGTTGTGCTTGCTGCAAATAAATTAATTTTGATTTCTGTGTCTTTTGGAACTGGCACATTGTAATAGCATATGCAGTACATGACTAGCACACAATTAATGTAAAACGAATTAATATCTTCACAGGTGATCCACCTTCTCCCAATTCCCCAGAATCTCAGAATCCCAATCCCAAAGGAGTAAAAATTATGGCCAAAAAATTCAGCCCTGTGGTGCTGCTGGTGTTGGTGCTCTTGAAACTGAAACATTGGTAAATGGAGGCCAAACTGCTTCTGGCTGCTTCCGGTGTGGCCAACACACCGTGCCATGCTTGTGACAGGGTTAGCATGGGTGTGCTGTACATGTGCCAGAAGCACACAGAATGGACAGGTATCGACGTCAAAAGGAGTTTAACGCTGATTTGGCATCCAATTTGCCATTTTGAACCTCATAGGTTCGGTTAAGACCCTACCTTAAGTCTTCTCAGCTGAACGTGCTTGAACCCCCGCCCTCCATTACTCCCCACAAGTGCTATTCAAAGGGATCAGAATGAGACTTTCAGGAGAGGTGTTTTGATTTTCTTCCATTGCTGCAAAGTGAGTGGAAGAACAGTTACTGTATTGTTGGAGGAGTTCTAAAAGCATGATGGAGTCATAAGGAAGTGGTGGACTTTAATGAGAAGGTCAGGGGAATTTGAAATCCTGTCAGCAGAAAGCCTGCTATCACTAATGAGGACAAAGTTTGTAAATCCTCTTGGGCTGCAGCTCAACAGGGGCATGAAGAAATGAAGCTGTGCACGGAGGGAAGAGGAGAGGGGTTTTCATTAAAAGGCCCTACCCACCAGGGAACACTTCCCCTACCTCCATCTCAGCAACGGGCTATGCCTAGGGCAGCTACGATTCAACAAAGAGGTGATCACTGAACTGAGCTATCTGGTCCAGTAGGGTGAGAACGGCATTGCCAGTAGCCATGAAGATCGCCATCACCCTGAATTCCGACACCAGTGGATCCTGCGAGCCAGCAACATTACCAACAAATCACAATTTGCTTTCATCGTTGCATTAGGGAGGTAACAGATGCCTTGTAGGGGATGAAAGGGGGCTGTCTTCTCGCTAACCAAAGAGAAGCAGGAGAAGTAGACATGCGGCCTTGCCAGGATAGCATGGTTCCCAGTTGTGCAATGACTGCATTCGCTGGGCTTTGCGGGTGCCACACGTTAACGAGGAGGTGTACTGCAACTTTAAGGGGCACAACAACCTTAACATGCAGTTGAGGTGCAGCAGCCATTCCTCAGGGTAATGCTTTGTCAATCCTTGTATTCTGCTGGAGCACACATTTCTGGACTCTGCAAGATCCTGCAAGCCTCTTTGCACCTTGGTAGCAACAGCCATATGATAGCATCTGAGCCTGCATGGCAGCAAAGCAGCTTGCATGGCAACAAGCATCAATCTCGAAATCTCACCGAGTTTCCATTGTGGCCCTCTGACTGTGGGTGACTTCTGCCTGTGTTGCAATGGAAGTTGAGGCATTGTTCACCTGACACTGCATCACCTCCTGAATGCAGCACCCCCCCACCCCGCCCAACTTTAAAAGGGGCAGGTTGCTTTTAAGTGCAGATTTGCTGTAAGTCGTACTAGCCACGCACACACCTGGGACAGAAATTTTCACTTGGCGGGTGGGCGCATGCCCAACCACTCGAGCGCAAAATGATGCACATTGACGTTGGCCAAACGTGCCAATGTCAATACCCCGCGCCCGCCGACAATTAAAAGGCCTGTTAAGCCATTAAATAATCAATTAAATTAAATTTTTCACTGCTCGTCCAACCTGATGGTTGGCTGGCAGGTGAAAAGGCCAAGCAGCCTTTGCAGTTTTTTGGAAACTTCATCCACGGCAGGATGAAGTTTCCAAAAGCAAATAATAATAAAATAAAAGTTTTAAATTTAATTAATAACATGTCCTTGCTCATGTGACAGAGTCACATGAGGAGACATGTTTTATTACATTTTTATTTTCTTATTTTTCTTTTTTAAAAACGATTCAGCTCCCTGAGGCAGCTCTGTGCCTCAGGAAGGTTATGCAGCGCTCGCTCGCGCGCATTCGCAAAGTTCCCACTCGCCCCCGTTCCCCCGCCTGCACAGGCAGCGCTGAGCCCTGATACTCGCATTTCACACTGGGCGGGCCTTAATTGGTCTGCCAGCATGAAATCGCGGTCCAGTGCCAATTGCGGACGGCAGTCGGCTTCCCGACCAAGCTCGCCCGCTAAGAGCAAAATTCTGCCCCTGGACTCCCTGCTGAGTGTGCAGCTAGTCAGCAATGCCTTTCACACTGGGTTGCATGCCACAGTCATTGATTTGTACAAGCTGCCTGCCTCAACTTGTCCGGGCATGGGGTAATCACACATGGTAATCTGTGCCCGTTAATAGGCCTGATTGGATCTCTAGCCCTTTTAAAATTCATTCTTGGGATGCAGGCTTTGCTTGCAAGGCCAGCATTTAGTGCACATTCTTACTTGCCCTTGGAAGATAGTGCTTGAGTTTTCTTCTTAAACTGACCAGTCTATAGAGTGAAGGTTCTCCCACAATGTTGTTGATCAGCGAATGAATGGCAATGAATGTCCAAGTCAGAATGCTGTGTGACTTGGAGGGGAATTTGGAGGGTCTGGTGTTCCCATGCAGCTGCTGCCCTTGTCCTTGTAGCTAGTGGAAGTCATAGGTTTGGAGGTGCTGTTGACGAAGCCTTGAAGAGCTGCTGCACTGCATCCTGTAGGTAGTACACATTACAGCCATGATGTGCCACTTATGGAGGGACTGATTGGTGGCTTGTCAATGAAGTCGGCTGCTATACCTTTGATGGTGTCAAGCTTCTTGAGTATTGTATTGTTCCAGGCAAGTGGAGAGTATTCCCTTGCACTCCTGACTTGGGTTTGTAGGTGGTGGAGTCAGGAAATGAGTCATTCAGCATAGAATACCAAGCCTGTAACCAGCCTTAGCAGTAGTCATTGCATTTATATTGCTGGTCTAGTTTCAGGCCTACAGTAAGCTCTTGCCTGTTGTTGGGGAGCGTTTAGCAATGATAATGCTATTGAATGTCAAAATGAAGTGACTGGAGGCTCTCTTTTTGGAATGAGAATGACTTAAGAGTAAACTGAAGCTTTGAGGAAAGATAGTAAATTCCAGCCTCAGAAGGCATGTCGTTCAGATATTAAACTTCACATTGCATTACTGAGTGAAATGAAGCCCAGTTATTAGATTCTCCTCAGGATCTTTTGAAGTACACCAGGAGGGCCTGCAACATCATGTCAGAGACATGCCAACAACATAATACTGATAATCATGGGGATTTTAATCTGCATATAGACTGGGAAAATCAGATGGGCAAAAGTAGCCAAGATGAGGAGTTCATAGAATATTTTCAGATAGTTTCTGAGAACAGCATGTTCTGACTGAGTTTCCACTGTGGCCCTCAGCCAGTGGGTGGCTTCTGCCTGTGTTGCAATGGAAGGTGAGGCATGGTTCACCTGACACTACATTACAGCCTGGATGTACACCTCTCCCCCACCCCCCCAACCCCCCCTCCCCACCATAAGAGGGGCAAGCTGCACCAACTAGAGAGCAGGCTACACTCGACCTGGTGTTGTGCAATGAGATAGGATTAATTAATGACATCATAGTGAAGGCACACCTAGGTAGTAGTAATCATAATATGATTGAATTTTACATTCAGTTTGAGAGAGAGAAGAGTAGGCCTAAAACTAGTATTTTAAACTTAAATAAGGGCAGTTATGAGGGCATGAAAACACAGCTAGCTAAAATGAACTGGCAAATTAGGTTAAGGCACAGGTCAATAGAGATGCAGTGGCAGACGTTTAAGGGTACATTTCAGAATGCAGACAATAGATGCCTTCCAACTAGAAAGAAAAAATCCAGGGGCAGGACCCATCATCTATGGTTAACTAAAAAAATTAAAGATAGTATCAAACGTAAAGAAAAAGCAGGTAATTGCGCAAAGATAAGACAGGTCAGAAAATTGGACAGAATATAAAAAACAGCAAAGAATGGCCAAAAGATTGATAAGGAAGGAAAAATTAGAGTACAAGAGAAAGCTAGCTTGAAATATAAAGTCAGATTATAAGAGTTTCTATAAATGTTTTGAAAAGAAGAGTTAACAAAGTGAGTGTTGGTCATATAGTAAGTGAGTCTGGGGAATTAATAATGGAAAATAAGGAGATTGCAGATGAAAACGTGTATTTTACATCCGTCTTCACTATAGAGGATGCAAGTAATATCCCAGAAATAGCTGTAATCAGG
Organism: Cetorhinus maximus; assembly: GCF_964194155.1. Lineage (NCBI taxonomy): Eukaryota > Metazoa > Chordata > Chondrichthyes > Lamniformes > Cetorhinidae > Cetorhinus > Cetorhinus maximus. The sequence goes on along the minus strand of NC_135879.1, from coordinate 92,573,462 downwards.
AAATGAAAAGGAGGGAGGAACTTGGGAAAATTACAATCACCAGGGAAGTGGTACTGAGAAAATTGTTGGAGCTGTGGGCTGACAAGCCCCCAGGTCCTGATAGACTGCATCCTAGGGCCTTAAAAAGAAGTGGCTAGTGAGATAGTTGATGTTTTTTTTAAAGTTTCCAAAATTCCCTAGATTCAGGGAAGGTTCCATTAGGTTGGAAAATAGCGAATGTAACTCCATTATTCCAAAAGGGAGAGAGATAGAAAGCAGGAAAACAGAAAGCAGGCCAGTTGGCTTAACATCTGTCACAGGAAAAATGTTAGAAGCTATTATTAAAGACGTTATAGCAGGGTACTTGGAAAAATTCAGGGTAATCAGGCAGAGTCAATATGATTTTATAAAAGGGAAATTATGTTTAACAAATTTATTGGAGTAACATATGCTGTGGATAAAGGGGAACTGGTGAATGTACCATATTTAGAAGGCATTTGATATGGTGCCACATCAAAGTTTATTGTGAAAAATAAAAGCTCATGGTGTAGGGGGTGATACATTGGCATGGATAGAAGATTGACTAGCTAACAGGAAACAGAGGGTAGGCATAAATGGGTCTCTTTCTGGTTGGCAAAATGTAACAAATGATATGCCACAGGGATTAGTGCTGGGGCCTCAGCTTCTTACAATTTATATAAATGACTTGGATGAAGGGACTGAAGGTATGGGTGCTAAATTTGCTGATGACACAAAGATAGGTAGGATAGTAAGATGTGAAGAGGACACAAGGAGCTACAAAGGGATATAGATAGGTTAAGTGAATGGGAAAAGATTTGGCCAATGAAGTATAATGTAGGAAAGTGTGAAATTAACCATTTTGGCAGGAAGAATAAAAAAGAAGCATATTATCTAAATGGTGAGAGATTGTAGAGCTCTGAGACGCAGAGGGATCTAGAGGTCCTAGTGCATGAATTGCAAAAGGCTAGTATGCAGGTAGGGCAAGTAATTAGCAAAGCTAATAGAATGTTATCATTTATTGTGAGGGAAATTGAATACAAAAGTAGGGAGGTTATCCTTCAGGGCATTGCTGAGACCACATCTGTGCTGTGTACAGTATTGGTCTCCTTATTTAAGGAAGGGTGTAAATGCATTGGAAGCAGTTCAGAGAAGGTTTACTAAACTAATGGGTGGGCTGTCTTATGAGAAAATGTTGGACAGGCTAAGCTTGTATCAGCTGAAGCTTGGAAGAGCAAGAGGCGACATGATTGAAATGTAAGATTCTGAGGGGTCTTGACTGGGTTGATATGGAGAGGATGTTTCTTCTTGTGGGAGAATCTAGATGCAGGGATCACTGTTTAAAAATAAGGGGTTGCTCATTTGGGACAGAAATGAGGAGGATTTTTTTCTCTGAGGGGGTTGTGAGTCTTTGGAACTCTCTTCCTCAAAAGCGGTGGAAGCAGAGTCTTTGAATATTTTTAAGGCAGAGGTAGATAGATTCTTGATAAGCAAAGGGATGAAGGGTTATCAGGGTAGATGGGTTACAATCAGATCAGTCATGATCTTATTCAATGGCAGAGCAGGCTTGAGGGGCTCGAAGGGCCGAGTGGCCGACTCCTGCTCCTAATTTGCGTGTATGTTTGTACAATAGCTCATGGATTTCTTAAATTCCTACTCTTTAAATCAGGGACAATGGTGCAGTCTTTGTGCTCCAAATTCTAGTTTAAGAAGCGGTGGGATGGGGGTTTATGCTCATCACTGTCTATGTGGTGTTCTGTGATGTCAGCTGTGCTGTTGTTAGGCAGCTCTGTGTGGCAATGGGTACTTATCTACAGAACGAGATAGGGGGGTAAATCTGGAAAGTTATGTTATATATTGGTTGGACTGGCTGAGGAATGATTGCCAAGACATTGGTATGTCTAAACAATATGCGGTTTATTAAACATAACTGAACTATATAGAGCTATGCATTACTAGGGGCGGAATCATCCCAGATTTACACAAAGTGCGGTAGCGAGCGGGAAAAAAATCGTTTTCACCGCTGGCCATAGCATTGCATTCCTGCCTCATTAATTGTGCAGCCACAGGAAACACAACGTCTCGCTGGCGGGTGGCCTCTGATTTGCCCGCAATGCCATGACCTCGCCGCTTCCTCACGCAGGGCCCAATATTTAACCTGCAGCTGCACGTACACTCCTCAATGCTTGCAGCCCAGGACTGCTCGGGTGAAGACATGGCCTCAAAAGCCAAGAAGAGTGCTGCCCTACCCCCACACCTCGATTCAGTGATGCATCCCTGGGATGCCTTCTGGATGCCTGGAAGGCCTGCCACGATGTCCTCTACTCCTGCTGTGGCCGTAGGAGGCCCATTAGTCTCACCACTCCAGCTTGGGAGGCAGTGGCAGAGGTGATCAGTGCCAAAGTTGCACACAAAAGATCGACCATTCAGTGCAGAAAGAGGATGAATGATCTCATCCATGCCGCCAGGGTAAGGCAACCATCTCATCACCCTAAACTCACACACTCACAAGGCCATCACACATTCACTGGCATCTCACTCACTGCCAACTCAAGGGACATCACCACTCACTCTCTCACAAACACCCTCACATCTCTATCTGGCCTCATCTCCACTGGACGCTGCCTCCTCAGCCCTCTCTTGAGGGCACTTGCACAGATCAACATATGCCCCCACACACACCCTGGGATACCCCCCTTCCCCGCTTCAACCCTCACCCTGCAGCCTCTTCCCTTGCCTGAGGCCATTTCTCTCCCTTCCCCAAGCAAGTCCTAGCCCTGCAAAGGTTGAAAAGCCACCCCCGGCTTACGGCTGGTCTCATAAGTCAAGACCTTCCTGTGAACTCCCCTAAAAGTGATGTGGTGCTGCCTGCAAAGCCTAGAGCTGATGACTGCGAGTTTTGCCCGAAGCAAGGTAGGCAAACAAACCTTGAAGTCCCAAGCGAAATGCAGCTCACTAGGTGCACATCGCTTATGTAAAGCTGTGAAACACGTCGGTGTGAGGGCCCGGATGATCTAGCTTGGAGGGCTGATTCCGGCGATGCTAAAGTATTGAAATTGGGTTCCCAGTGTGTGGCGGCGGGAAATGTGGCCTGCCATGGATGGGTCAAGCAGACGATCACAAACTGGTTTCACGACGGCATGAAACCAATTTTTGGCCTTCTCAACATATTGTATCCCCCCGCCCAGCGCCAACGGGGCCGGAAGATTCCAGCCTAGGTGTTATTCTGCTGAAGCTCTTATATATGGACTGCAGACTATGGTAATTGAGCTTACAAGCAGACTGGAAAATCAGTATATAAACTTTTGATTTCCAGAAGAACTGCGTGCAAGTAAACACAGAAAATTGGCTTTCCTGTTGGCTAAAATGAAAAAGATGGGTCAGAACAATCCACATTTCAAAGTAGTGGTGACACTTGGGGATTCAACTGGACACTGTTCTCTCCATTCTAAAGGCACTACTGGCAAACATTGGAACTTCATCATGTACTCCTCCTGAAGTTAGATTTAGATTTTGATGCATTTTAAATTTCAGTATTTAATTAAAGACATAAATCCAGAAATTGTTGTTGGTGCAACTTAGTCAAATGCTCAACATGTTTGTGTGAGATTCCTTTGCTACACTAATTTAGTGGACGCAATAATCTGTGTAAAATATCAAAATGGAAGGATGTCAGCGACAGGAATTTCTACTTTATGGTAGTATCTTCCCTCTGTCCCCTCCCAATTTCATGTAATTCAAAACTTTCAAGGACAGACTTGCAGTAAATTTCCCATATCCCGTATCCCTTTCTGCGTCTCTATCTCTCTCTTCTTCTTTATGATATCCTTTAAAGCCTATCTCTCTGACTAAGCCCTTGGTCATTGTCCCAATGGGCCTGAAATTCCTTGGAGTGGCCTGAACTTCCTTGGAGTGGCAATCAGCATTGGATTGCCACTCTGCTTCTAGTTCTTTACCTTAATATTTTTCCCAGCCTGTCTCGACCGACCTTCTGACTCTGGCCGGCCAAGGCCTCAGTAGTGCAACGCGTCCCTGGGGTCTAGCGTCAAAGTGCAGCTCTGTCAAAGGGAAAGAGGCCACGCCACCATTTTTATGACACTAGCTGCCATAAACCAGGTAAGTTAAAGGTCCATTGAAGTTTACAGATCCTTGAGAGACCAGGGAGAAGGTAAGTGTATAAGGTAAGTGGGTAAGACTAGGGCTGTCAGGAGGTGAGGAGATGGTCGGGGAGGGGAGGGGGGCTGATGGGGCTGGGCTTTGGGGAGGTGGAGGGGGTGTCGGGCCTCGGGGGTGGAGGGGGTCAGGCCTTGGGGGAGGTGGTGGGGTCGGGTCTCGGTGGGGTGGGGTGGATGATTGGGTCTTGGGGGAGTGAAGGGGTCAGGCCTTGGTGGGGGTTGAGGAAATCGGACCTCGGGGGTTAGGGGGGGGGAAAATCAGGTCATTGGTGTGGTTGGGCCTCGGGGTGGGGGAGGTTCGGAGGTGGGGGGGAGGTCGGGGTGGGGGAGGCCATAAGGGAGGTGGGGGGTCAGGCCCTGGGCCATATGGGGGAGAGTGGGGGGCGTGGTTAGGTCTTGGACCTTAGGGAGGGTAGGGGGTTTAGGCCTCAGGGCATGGGGGTGTGGGGTGTGAGGGGTGTCAGACCTCGGGGTAGGGGTTGGGGGGGGCTCATGCCGGACCTTTGAGGATGGTGGTGGGCAGGTTGGGATCGGACCTTGAGTGGGTCGGAGGGGGGATTGGGCCTTGGACCTCTGGGGGTGGGGGGAGGTGGGGTGGGAGGTTGGGGAGGGTTTGGGTTGGGGCCTTAGGGCGGGGGAGGGGGGTGAGTTGGGCATTGGACTTTTGGGAGGGTGTTGAGTCCAGTTGGGTCAGGTCTTGGGGGGAGGGGGCGGTCTTGGGGTAAGAGTCCGGCCTGGGCAGTGGTGGGGGCGGTGCAGGTAGAATCCATGTAGGGGTGGGGGAATCCCGTGCGTTGGGGAGTTCCTGTCAGGGGGTGTAGTCGCTTGGGGTTAGGGGGAGTCCAATGGCAGAGGTTGGGGTGTAGGGGGTGTGTGGGGTAGTCAGGGGCTGGGTGGTGTCCCGTGTTGGGGGGGGTGCAGGTGGCAGGGGTGAGGTAAGTCCCCTGGGGGGTTGGGGGAGGAGTTGGTGGTATGGGGGGGTGTCCAATGGGTCTGTACAATTGTTACCCAGATGTTAGAAGAGGTTTTAATTCTTCTAATTCTTTTTGGTAACTATTAGTGTAATCCAGTTGGAACCATCCAAAGTTTGCGATTTAAGTTGCATTTTTGGATTGTTTCCATTGCAGGGCAATTGCTCAGGGGAAGTTTGCATTTCCGGGCAATTGCCATTCAAACCTTACCTGGGAATCTCCGAAGGAGATTCCCCAGTGCATATTTGGGGTGCCCTCCCCCCCCCACTTCAATACGACATCCTGGAGCTCAGAAGTTACGGCTGAAATCTCTTTATGTAGCTCAGTGACAAATTTTATTCCGTAATGATTCCATGAAACATCTTTGGATGTTTTACTTTGTTCAAGGTGCTATATGAATGTACTAGGGATCCCTCTCTGCTGTAAATTTGTCAAAAGTATCATGGAAATTCTGGGAACAGGGTAAATTGCTTAGGAGAGTTCCTACAGAAAATCACCCCTCCTGGCACCATGCAAACAGTTCTACCTGCTTTATTTTTACCTGTTAGCCTATGCTACCCATTCATATAAACACATTTGCAATAATTTGTTCTCTCACAAGCACAAACTCAGTGGGCTGGATTTGATATTTTTTGGAGGGGTGAGGGAGACTTAACGGAAAGTGAGTGGTCTGCTCATTCCTACCCTTGCCGTCTCAGCTTGGTGAATCAAATGTCGGCTGACCAATGAGTGGCCGCCCGGCGGGAAGGCTGCCAATTAGGGGTGTGAAGGGATTCCAATCGGGAGTCATGGCCAGTGGTGTCTTCAGCTGCCTAGGCCCAAAGATCTGGAATTCTGCCTCTTTACTTTGTTCTCCCCCTTTAAGATGCGTCCTAACACCTACCTCTTTGACCTAACTTTTGGTCACCAGTCCTAATATCTTCTTACATGATTCAATGTCAAATGATATTTGATAACATTCTTGTGAAGCATTTTGGGATGTTTTACTATGTTAAGGGGCTATATAAATGCAAGTTGTTGCTGTTGTAACTTAGTAAAGCTGCAGCTATAGAATGCAAGGCAGCAAGAGTGGACCTGGGATATAGCAGTGAGAGTGTACTTGTGATAACGCAGCAAGCACAGACCTGGGATAGAACAGTGAAAGTAGGTAATTAGCCATAGTCCGTAAAGAACCATAGGCATCTCTCTTCATTACAGAGAAGCAATTGGTTATTTCTAGCCTGAGGGGCACCATTCCGCAAGCATGGGGCAAGATAAGAAGGCAGGCCTCCATGAACTACCACAGCCAGTACAAGGATTGAACCCACACCATTAGCATCATTCTCTAGCCAGCTAGCCAACTGAGCTAAATGACCCTCAAAGCAGTGAGAATGAACCTTTGATAAATCAGCAAGGATGGACCTGGGATAAAGCAGAGAAGATGGACCTGAGATAAAGCAGCGAAAGGGGACCTGGGATAAAGCAGTGAAGGTGGACCTGGGATAAAGCAGCGAGAGGGGACCTGGGATAAAGCGGTGAAGATGGACCTGAGATAAAGCAGCGAGAGAGGACCTGAGATAAACCAGTGAGAGAGGACCTGAGATAAAGCAGTGAGAGGGGACCTGGGATAAAGCGGTGAAGATGGAGCTGAGATAAAGCAGCGAGAGGGGATCTGGGATAAAGCAGCAAGAGGGGACCTGGGATAAAGCAGTGAGAGGGGACCTGGGATATAGCGTGAGAGGCGATCTGGGATAAAGCAGTGAGAAGGGACCTGGGATATAGTGTGAGAGGGGACCTGGGATAAAGCAGCGACAGGGGACCTGGAATAAAGCAGCGAGAGGGGATCTGGAATAAAGCAGCGAGAGGGGATCTGGGAAATAGTTGCAAGAGGAGACTTGGGATATAGTTGCGAGAGAAGATCTGGGATAAAACAGTGAGAGAGGACCTGGGATATAGCAGTGAGAATGGGAGCTGGGATAAAGCAGCACAGCTGTGGCAGTGGCAGAGGACAGAGGATATATAAACAGTGACAGGGGAGGACTTAAAAGCAGACCAGCAATAAAAAAAAATAATCAAGAAGTGGTGTTACAGGGCAGCAGGTAGATGATTGGTTGTTAAGTATTGCAGTTGATTTTTGCTCATTAAATTAGGGAGGTGTGTCAAACTCAGAGCTAGGAATTTGTAATTTTTTTCAAGTAATAAACTAGATAAATTAATCATCTGTAGAACTAAAATAATCATTTGAACAATAATTTTAACTAATTGAAGAAGTAAACAGTTTAAATAGATATGGTAGAGCAGGTGGTGTGCCACAACTGGAGCAAGTGGAAGATGGTGGTGAGTATTGTGATTCCGGACAACCACATCTGTGGTTAGCATCTACAGCTTAAGGAGCTTTGGCTCAGAGATGTTGGGCAGGAGTCTGAGTTTCAGATATTGTGGGGCATCAGGGAGAGTAAGAGTTACCTGGACACTTTGTTCCAGGAGGCAGTCTCACCCCTTAGGCTAAATAGCTGAGCAGCCTCACTTGGGGCCACTCCAATGGTGGAAAACTAGTGCACCATGCAAAACGGTCCCTAATTGGGGCATCAATTGCCCTAACTGGCTACCCACCTCCAATCCCCTCTCCATGGGGCTAGGAAAATCCAGACCAGAAACTCTGTGAGAAGGATCCATCTGTGGCATACTAGGGAACTTAAAGGTAGCATTGTATTAAAGAAAAGAGCCTTATAATGTTTCAAAGAATAGTAGTGAACCTGAGGATTGGGGGAATTTTAGAAACCAGCGAAGGGTGTCTAAAAAGTTGATGAAAACAGATTTTAAGGACAAAATTTCAAGGCCCCTCCATCAACGGGTTTACAGGTGGGAGGGCCGTAAAATTCCATGGGGTCCTTCTCGTGGCTCTCCCACCCACCCCCAACCTGTCTGCAATTTTATTGGGGCAGGTGAGGCATAGACAACTTACGCACCATCACCCCAATTGTAGCCCTTAAGTGGCTAATTATTGGCCACTTAAGGGCCACTTCTTGCTCAGCCTCAATTTTGATGTCAGCAGAACAAGGTTGGGGTAGGGTTGGCGGGGGCACCTGGCTGGTCACCCTACTCGGGCCTCAGGCAGGGAGGGGTAGTGGAACAGAAGACTTTGTTCTGAAGAAGAGCCATATTGGACTCAAAACATTAACTCTGTTTCTCTCTCCACAGGTGCTGCTGGACCTGCTGTAATTTTATAGCACTTTCTGTTTTTATTATAGAAAATCTAGGGTCTTGACTATGTTATGATATCATGTTGAGACCTAGCACCAAGTTATACTGTTAGTTCTTTTGCATTAACGCATAACCAAACAGCTTTGTATCAATGCAAAAATGGCAGTATAGTAGCGTCTTTACAAGGATTCAGTGTTTAAAATATGCTGACATTTCCTCCTGGCTTTCTGATTTGAAATAATTTCTACCGGTGTTCAAAAAAACCTTCACATAATTCTCACACTAACAAATCACAAAGATTCTATAATCTTAACTGGGGCCAAAATTAAACAGCAGTCATTTATTTCTCAGCATCATCATTCTCTTAACTTACTCCATATAATATGCATTTCATAATAAAAACAGAAATGCAGCATTAAGGTTTACAGATGAGTTAAGTACAGTTTATGTAGATGTACAATAGCAGCACTGTTCCTTTAAATTTTAACCTAAGGTATTAATTTAGGTCACAGTGAAAAACTCCCCACTGGATAAAATTAAAGACTTGAAAGGTTTTATGCCCAACCCTAGTAATGGTAGGTTTCAGACTACAATATAATTTTACAAATTATGATAATGTTAAAAATGTTTTCTTCCCTCTGGATTTAAAATATTCATCAAAGCACAAATAAAACGTATAAAACTTTCAAATGTTTATCCTTCCTTTTATAACAGCAATTTTCAGAGATCTGTCCTTTATGAAGTACATTTTTGTATACTTCTATGCAAGCAGGCAAAAATTCTGGTTATCCAGGCCTAAACTTATGAGAAACAGACATAAAAATAAATCTGGCAAAGGTTGTCACTTCCAAAGATGTTTAAATAACCTTTAATTCAATGGGACATTACCCAATAACAAAGTCCAGAGGCTTCAGTCTGCTAAGGAATGTTAAAGTTGCAGACTTCCTATACAATATGGGACTCCAGTATGAAGCATATTTGCATAAAAGTCACATGGTAAGCTTTTTTTAATACAAGTGGATATCTATATTAATTTATAATTATAATATAACTTATAATCACTGCACTCTAACTTTGACTTATTTTGTTGAGCTTGTGCAGAAACATTGGTCTGAGCTGGGTGGAGGCATGGAGCAGGTAGATATTCTTGAGGCTCACTTGAACTTGCCTGCAAATTAAATGGGAATGGTACAGTGATGTGGTAGATTGTCTGTGAAAAGAAGGAAGGCACATGCTTGATCTTTATGAATGGCTTGTTTGTTCCATATTTTCTTATATCACGAATGCAGTTGGCGTTGCCAAAAACTCAACATCATGGCTTTTGACCCCGTTCCTCTAACTGGTTATGCTCTCAGGTTGAACTTGATTTTTCACAAACTTGGCACTCTATTTGACTCCAAGCCGAGTTTACATAGCTATATCCTTTCTGTCACAAAGACTACCTACTTCTACTACTTCCATACCACCATCCTTTGTTCCAGTTAAAATAAAATAAAAACACTAAGGCCCTCCAGCTATCACCTCTCACACCCCCTCACCCTCCAAACACACCCTATGCTCCATCCATGCCACCTCATGCCCCCTCCCACTACCTATGACCACCATCCCCCTCCCTGATATGGCACTTCCATGTCTGTTGATTTATAAATAAAAGCATACATAGAGAGGCTGGGCTGAGAGCCCAGACAACTGTTAGATAACTAAAACACCTGCACCCCGGAGAAAACATTGTTTGATTGACAACTCAGGCTCCCTGATCTCTGCTGTCAATTTCACAATGTTTGTTTACACAAGTTAAGTGGTTTCAAGGGTTTGTGGTTTTGTTATTAATACCTTAAAGGGTCTGGATGATTGGCACTTTTATTAGTTAATAGTGAAATTACTTTTCTTTTCAATATATGAGAAAGTAAGGAACAAATTAATTTTTTTAAAGCTTTTTTTTATACATCCCACTTTACACTAAAAGATTAATTGGTTCCAGACGGTGTATAGTGGGTCAATGGCCATGGAAGTGCCATAATTTGGCATGGTAGGGATGAAGGGCCAGAGGATGGGTGGGGGCATGAGCAGGACCTTTTGAATTTATCTGTTAACAGGTTACCTCATGCAGACTAGGGTTCACGACTTTTCTGAGGGGCCGTGAACCACGATTCTTTAAAAACCTTGCCTGACTTCATGAAAATTGTGGACGACTAGGAGATGACTATCTCCTACAAAGGAGCTGTTGGGACTACCAGATGCAGGTTTTTGACAGGAAACAACCTGCACCCTTTAAAGGTACTCTCAAAAATCAGACAGCCCAGGATTGGGGTCGGGAATTCCAGAATTGGGACCCACCCTCCATTTTTAAAGGGCTGCCGAGTCATTCCAACTCGGTGAAAATCCAGGCCAATGTTCTCACTAAACTCACTAAAAGTTCTCACTGGCAGTTTTTCAGTGCTGTCATCAATCACAGAAATTGCAGCACACACAAACTGTTGTTGATATCCAACTGAGCAGCTGGAAAACATGGCAAAATGGGCTTACTTGCAGCTTTTTCTGAACTTTATTGTAGGTCACAAATGTTTTCCCCAGTGATACTTTCTTGTCTGATTCAGACAGATTATGTATACAACTACAACTGCTTCCTGTTGGGCTACAGATGCCTTGTTGGTATCGACAGTCTGACTTATCTGCAATCACACAACCTGAATCAATGAACCGTCAAAAAATAAACAGCAGCTACCGACAGGCCATTCCATATGAAGTCCTGGTACTCCTTTTGTTTGGGTCTACAGTCACTTCAAAATATCCAAGTTACATTTTAATGTAATACAAACTTCCTAGAAGGGTTTATAATGTAGGTTAGAACTACTCAATGAAAACTACAAATTGATAAAAACACACACATTAGCAGTAGGGTGAGGAATATAAATCAAATTAACTAAAATAAGAACAGAAAGTGCTGGAAATACTCAAAGTCAGACAGCATCTATGGAGAGAAAAATAATTTAACAGTTGGAATCTTCCTGCACCCACAGAGGCGGGTTTGAAGGCAGGACCAAGAAGCAAGATTGGAGACAAGGGCATTGGCTTCCCGCCTCCCAACATTTTCGGTGGAGGTGGGTAAACATTGCAGAGGCTAACCCCAGGCAGCAGCAGGTGGCCAATAATGTCACCAAGGGACTAAAGAGGAGGATGGAGGCTCTGTGTCTTAATAACAAGGCTGCAGCAATGAAAGGCCGCAGCCACAGCTAAAATGAATCCCTTTTACTCTAAAGTCCCTAGCATCGTCGGGCCCAAATCTTCTGGTCATTCGATTGTCAGAGGCCGGAAGTATGATTGGCGATGTGTGTCAGGGCCCTGTGGAAGTTCTGACACACGGACCTACGTGGAAGTTTAGTTTAAGTTTAAACTTCTGACGGACAATTTCCTGCTCATTGGGACCTTCCGCAAATGTCTCTTTCTCTTAAATAGTCAGAGGCTTGGGACAGGTCTGCGATACTTACTTGGATAGTCACCCAGGAAATGTCAGACAGCTTAAAACCTGGTCTAACACCTGGGTAACTCCACAACTGACACCCCACCGCCCACAAACAACCCCCTGACTCCCTGACTACACCCTGATCAGCCGACTACCCCTCCCAACCCAACTATCCCCCTTGACCAGTCCCGACTTTCTACCCCCAAACCGCCCCAATTAACCCCTGAACAAACCTTACTAACCCTGACCTGACTACCCCGCCACCTCGCTGGCCTGACTACCCCACACCCACCACCACCCCCCCCACTCCTGACTGGATCCGACTATCCCCCCGACCACCAGGCTACCCACCCTGACCCGACCCAACTACCCACCCCAACCCGATTACCCACCTTGACCACCTAACTAACCCCCCAACCTGACTACCCCCTCTGAACATCTGGCTAATCCCCCACCGACTGCACCTGACTACCCTCCGCACCCCGCCCACCCCCCCCCCCACCCCGCCCCACCCCCGACCCGACTAGCAACCCTCCGACCAGACCTGACTACTGCCCAACCACCTGACTACATGTCGACCCACCTCTCGGCCGGACCTGACGTCTGCCCAGACTGGACCCAACTACCTGCTTGACCTGACAACCCATTTGACCCGACTACCCAACTGGACCTGACCACCCGCTGATCCGACTACACTCGAACACCCAACTACTCTTTCACCCAACCGCCAACTCACCAGCTGCCCAACCACCCAATCACTCACATACCCACCTACCACCTCACCCACCTACCAACCTCACCCACCTACCCACCTATCCATTCAACCATCTACTCACCCATTCGCTTACCTATGGTACTAACTCACTCACCTATCTGCTTCATGCACCTACCAACTCAGCCACATACCAACTCACTTAGCTACCCACTCACCCACCTACCCACTCACCCACCTACCCATCTACCTGCCCACTACCAACCTATCCACTCACCCGCCTACCCACTCACCCACCCATCCATTCACCCACCTACCCATTCACTAACCTACCCACCTCACTCACCTACACACTCACCCACCTACCAACCTGCCCACCTCACTCACCTACCCACTCACCCACCTACCCACTCACCCACCTACCAATCTACCCACCTCACTCCCCTACCCACTCACCCACCTACCCATCCACTCACTCTCCCTCTTATCCACCTACCCACTCAACCACTCACCCATTCACCAGCCCACGCTCAAAGACAGGACCTTTAAACCTACCAGATAGAATACGGAAGCTAGTGCTGTAAAAAAGGGACCTGCCAATTCGTTCCACTCTAATCAGCTGGCTGGAGTTACAGGGAAGACACTGAGTTGCAAATTTATGTGACAGCTGGGATCAGGAAATCCCAGATTAATTGCGCAGAGTGTCGGCTTGGGAGAACTTTCATGTGCAGTGTCAATGCATGCAGCATTGCCGCTGCTCAAAAAATTCAGATTGTTGTATTGATGTTTTTGTGCTCTCCTCTCTGCCTGAGCAGTGGCCACCTTTGCCAGTGGGGTTGCCATCCTTTCAAGGCTGCAGGCCTTCTGATTGGCCTGAAGCCTCAGGAATCTACCCACTGACCTTAATTGGACAGTTGAATGGAGGTGGCCAATTAAGAGGCTGCCTCCTGGAAGATTGCGCTGGAGGGTGCAATGCAGATGGGTTGGGTTGCGGAAACGCTCCTAGCTCCTCAAAAATACCTAGCATCGGAATATTTTGCCCAGCATTTCAGGTTGATGACTTTTTACTCTCAAATCAACTCACCTGTTGCTCCCAGAATGTCCTCCCTCCTTCACTTGATGGCTTTTTAAATTATATTATTGTACTTTTAAATTCAGACCATTTGAATTTTCTGCACTCTCGAGTCTAAATTTATCCAAATGCCTATGTATTAAATATTAAAATCAGTATGTGAAGTACATATCTCATTGAAAACTCATTGTGAGTGCCTGTTGTAACTATTCTTCCTGTTGGTGACACAGTGAAGGACATTTTTAATTTTAAAACTGCCATGCGGTATGACACAAAACAGTCGATGTTTTATAATTTGAGGATATTACACTGGGATTGTAAAATTTGGCCACCAAATTCCCATAAATTGATCAAAATGCTTTCTGAATATTTTTCACCCATTAATTTTTACCTGAAAATTTCAAATATTAGAATTTTGATCATTTTTAGGTTATGGTCTTAGTTCATAAGTTGTTGGTGTCAAATGGGAGATTTTTCTGTTTTTGTTTCGTATTTCCAGCATTTTGCTTTTTAACCTCTTTTCACATACCTTCTTCGAAAATTGTTGAGTTAGTGACGTTGTAAAATAGCTTAAAAGCACAGAAAATAATGGATAGCCAACCTAAGATGCTTTAATTAAATGTAAAGGTGCAAATATGAATAGCCGCTGCATTCAGGTATCTTGTAGTTTATGTGGATCTCTGCAGCTATTTGTTATTTTTATATACTAACCAATATACAAACATGAAAAAGTATACAAGTTACTTACTGTCAGCACTCACAGAAGACTATATTATGTACATCACTCCGCCATATCTGGTCTTTTTAAAATCCCTTCTGCATCTATTTCATGTGGTCTATCGTTTCTGTTGTTACATTTTTCAGTTTGTTATATTTTTCTTTAATGGCATTTTATTCTTCTTGCCCCTACTTAAGGTCTCTTTATCTATATCAAGAGGTAATGTAGCCTGTCCCATATTTTGTAGAACTAGTTATTCTTTATGCATTCATCAATACAAAGGAAGTCAATACCGGGACAATGAAACAATTTCTCCATACCAGGGGCAGGATTTTTGGGTCATCGGACAGGTGCGGTGGGCACGCCCGGGAAATGGCCTGCAGCCCGCAATCAGCCCCCGACTGTGATTTCATGCTGACTGGCCAATTAATGGCCTGCCAGCATGAAAGGCGAGCTGAAATGCCCAGCACTTCCGGGGTGGGGGGTGGGGGGTGGGGGGTGGGAGGAGGGCGGGCGCAAAAATCTGCGCAAGCATGGGGGAGTGCGCACTGAAAGCTCCATGAAGGCAGGGAGCTGCCTCAAAGAGCTGAAGATTTTTAAAATCAAAAATAAAGATATCAAAAATCGGAAAAAAATGTCCACACATAGGACTGACTCACATGAACACAAATATAATAAAAATGATGTCAAAACATTTTTAAAAAAATTAACGTCAGAAACCTTATACCGCCCTTGGATGAGGTATCCTCAAAAATGCAAAGGCCACCTGGCCAATTCGCATGTCCGCTAGCCATAACAGGCCGCTTAATTGTTGGTGGGTGCACTGCCAACTCTCACGCGTGTCCGCCAACCGAAATATCACGCAAGTGCATGATGATGTTGGGACGCTTGACTGATGTTATCACACGCTATTTCATGCACGGGCATATCAGGCATGTGCCCGTGCGCCAAGTGGAAAATCCTGCCCCAGGAGTGTTGTTCGTTTCATGCATGTTCATCCCTACCCCACAGCTAAAATGGCTCTCTAGCCTAACTTTGAAATGGACCGACTCCTTTCCCTAATGCTGGTTTCCTCCCCACATGAGTGTCTTCCATATTGTCAGTAAGCTCTCAACCACTGACACTGCTTGCTTAACTGAACAAGTGGTCTGCAACCTCTTAGGAATTTTGAGTCCCGTTACGGTGAGCCAACAGTGTGTTTTCCAGCTGCTTACATTGTTAAACCAAGTCCTAGGGCAGAATTTTATGTCCCGCGATGGGCACACACCCAACCCAATCGGGCATAAAATTGTGCAAGAAGACATCAGGCGAGCGCCCCGACGTCATCGTGCACTGGTGCGATATTTCACTTGGCGGGCTTGCACAAAAGTCAGAAGCGCGCCTGCCAACAATTAAGAGGCCAATTAAGCCCGTTGATAGCGCAATTGACTCTGAATTTTCCTTGCCCATACAGCCTTATGGTGGGCGAATCGGCCAGGCAGCCTTTGCATTTTTCATCAAACCTCATCCAAGGGCAGGATGAAATAAAATAAAAATAAATTTCTGTGAACAGCAGTTTTATCAGCTATATTTTCAGGTGATTGATTATGATGCATGGACACTTTTTTCAGCTTTTAAAACCTTTATTTTAGCTTTTTCAGGTGTCCAGCTTCCTGAGGCAGCTGTCTTCCTTCTGGGAGCTTTCTTGCAGTGTTCACCCACACCTACAGAAATGTCATCATCCAGCCTTTTCCTGCCCCCACCCCGGCAGCATTGAGCCTTTCAGCATGCGTTTCACGCTGGCTGGCCGTTAATTGGCAACCAGTGCGAAATCGCGGTTGGAGGCCAATCATGGTCGGTGGTCCGTTTCCCAACTGCTCCCAGGCCCACCGATCAGGTGCACCTGCCAAAGGTAAAATTCAGGCCCTAAGCACAAGTTGACATTGACTTGGATTTTCCTTCATTCCTTTATTGGCTTCTGGGGGATATCATGGGAACACATCATTCAGTTATTTCATACAAAAAGTCCCAGCCATCATAGAAACCATTGTTTGGCATTGAGTTGCTTCAATTTCACCTAAAGTATATGATTTTAGTAAGCAACACATGGAGGAGCAATTTTCTGTCTACCACCTATTTCATTCTGAAAAATATAGCACTCATTGCAGTTTTCTTGCTGTCCAATTATATGGAGTACATGTACCTCTTGTCACTGATGAGTATGATCTAAATTTGGTGAAATAGTTTGAGGTAGTCTTGCATCATTTGGGCTTTACATCAGTTGCACCATAACTGTATTCAGTGCAACAACACTGCTTTGCAGGGACCAACATGACTCTGCACAAACATGACAAATGCCACCTGTTTTAGGTACACCTCCAAAAGAGCTGCCTGAGTGCAAAACAGTCTTTAACTTTTTTTTAAACTCAGTATTATTGGTTTAAACTGCACTCAAATCATCAAATGGCAAGAATATTATTAACATACTGAACAACACAGAGTACCCCAATCTAAGCTAGTATATATACTTCCTGCAGTAAGTCCAATTGCAAGTGACTAAAATTATCAGCAGCGCATAAAAATACAAGTTGGGAGGTGGGGGTGGAGGTGGGAGGCAGGTGTATAACCATTGATAGAATTCACAAACTGCATATTTTGAGCTTACATTATTGCTATAAGAGTCACAAATTCAGATAGGAAAACAAATAATCTGAAAGGAAAAAGTCGAAGTACTTTTGCAGCGTGTGTGATACGCATTCTATATTAAGTTCTTTTGAAACATTATTCTTCCCTTGATGACTGACATTGGGACTTGATCAAGGTGAAACCTGTCACTCTTACTGACCAAGGTGGACCTTTGACAAGTCAACACACAGGAAAAGACAATAAATTCTCTGCCAGTAACAAGCACTTCAAACACACATAAATGTAAAGTAACTAAAACAGTATTTAAAGCTGCACATTGTAAAATGGCCAACCATTACGGTGCCTTGGAAAAAACCAGAAGTCTTATAACCATAGAAAAGTTACGGTACAGAAAGAGGCCAATCAGCCCATCGTGTCTGTGCTGGGCAAAAAAAAAGCCACCCATGTTAATCCCACCTTCCAGCACCTGGTCTGCAGCCTTGCAGGTTACAGCACTTCAGGTGCAGATCCAGGTACCTTTTAAATGAGTTGAGGGTTTCAGCCTCAACCACCAAACCAGGCAGTGAATTCCAGACACCTATCACCCTCTGAGTGTATACGCTTTTTCTCAAGCCCCCTTTAATCCTTTGACCAATCACCTTAAATCTGTGCCCCCTTGTAATTGATCTCTCTACTCAGGGAAACAGGTCATTCCTGTCGACTATATCGAGGCCACTCATAATCTTGTAAACATCAATTAAGTCACCTTTCAGCCCCCTCTGTTCTAAGGAAAACAACCCTAGCCTACCCAATCTGTCTTCATAGTTGCAATTTTCAAGCCCTGGCAGCATTCTTGTAAATCCCCTCTGCACTCTCTCCAGGGCAACTCTGTCCTTCCCGTAAGGTGGCGACAAGAGCTGTACACAAAATTCCAGCTGTGGCCTAACCAGCATTTATTCAGTTCCATCATTACATCCCTGCTAGTATTCAATACCTTATCAAATTAAGAAAAGCGTTCCATATGCTTCCTTTACCACCTTATCCATCAGTGCTGCCACCTTCAGGGACCTGTGGACATGCACTCCAAGGTCTCTCACTTCCTCTACCCCTCTCAGTATACTCCCATTTATTGAGTATTCCGTTGCTTTGTTTGCCCTCCCCAATGCATTACCCCACACTTCTCTGGATTGAATTCCATTTGTCACTTTTCTGCCCACTCAAACAAACCATTGATATCATCCTGGAGACAACAGCTATCCTCTTCACAATCAACTACAGAGCCAACTTCTGTGTCATCTGCAAGTTTCCCAAACATGCCTCCCACACTGAAGTCCAAATCATTAATATATACAACAAATAGCAAGGGACCCAAAACTGAGCCCTGTGGAATACCACTGGAAACTACTTTCTATTCGCAAAAACATCCATCAATCATTACCCTTTGTTTCCAATCGCTGAGCCAATTTTGGATCCAAATTGCCACATTTTCCTGCATCCCATGGGCTTTTACTTTTCTGACCAGTCTGCCATGTGGAACCTTGTCAAATGCCTTGCAAAATTCCATGTAGACAACCATTTACAAGGCACAAGTCAGCAGTATGATGGAATATCCTCCACTTGACTGGATGAGTGCAGCTCCAACAACACTCAAGAAGCTTGACACCATCCAAGACAAAGCAGCCCGCGTGATTGGCACCCCATCCATAAACATTCACTCCCTTCACCACCGACACACAGTGGCAGCAGTGTGTACCACCTACAAGATACACTGCAGGAACTCACCAAACCTCCTTAGACAGCACCTTCCAAACCCATGACCACTACCATCTAGACGGACAAGGGCAGCAGGCACATGGGAACACCACTACCTGGAAGTTCCCTTCCAAGCTGCTCACTATCCTGACTTGGACATATATCACCATCTCTCAGAATTGATTCTAATAATTTGCACACTGCCTAAGTCAGACTGACCGGCCTATAATTACTTGGTCTATCTCTCGAGCCCTTTTTTAAATGATGGTACAATGTTCACAGACCTCCAATCTTCTGGTACCTCACCTGTATCTAGTAGAGATTGGAAAATGATCCTCAGAGCATCCACTATTTCCTCCCTGGTTTCCTTTAACAGCCTGGGATACAATTCATCTCGTCCTGCTGATTTATCAACCTTCAAGGATGACAGTCTCTCCAGTATTTCCTCTCTCATTAAGCTTATCGTATCTAATATTTCACAATCCTCTTTAACCAGAATGTCTGCATCATCCCTCTCCTTTGTGAAGACAGAGACAACATACTCATTAAGAGCCTTGCCCATATGTTCTGCATCCACACATAAGTTACCTTGTACATCTCTGATAGGCCCTACCCTTTCCTTAGTTATCCTCTTGCTCTTAATTACTGATAAAACATCTTTGGGTTTTGTTTGATTTTACCTACCAACATTTTTGCATATTGTCTCTTTGATTTTCTACTTTCATTTTTTACTTCACCCCTGTACTTTCTATACGACTCTAGGCTTTCTATAGTATTCAGTTTTTTGTGACTGTCATAAGCTTTATTTTTCTGCTTTATATTACCCAGTATGCTTCTGGATAACCAGGGGGCTCTAGATTTGGCAGTACCACACATTTTCTTTATGGAGCTATGTCTATATTGCACCTATAGGATCTTGCTTTTGAATGCCTCCCACTGATTTGTCAATGATTTTCCTTCAAATAGTTGTATCCAGTCCACTTTTGCCAGATCATTTCTCATCTTCTTAAAATTTGGCTTCACCCAATTTAGAACTTTTCCTGTTCTATCTTTGTCCTTTTCCATAATGATGCTAAATCTAACGATATTATGGTCACTATCTCTAAAATGGTCACCCACTGCCACTTCATCCACTTACCCTGCTTCATTTCCTAAGATGAAATCTAGAATTGCGCCCCCTCTCATTGGGCTTGTTACATGCTGGCTAAAAAAGTTCTCTTGAACGCAGTTCAAGAATTTTGTGCTCTCTGTGCCTTTTACACTGTTTGTATCCCAATTGATATCAGGGTAGTTGAAGACCCAATTATTATTGTCCTATTGATTTCGCACTCAGAAATTTGCTTCCATATTTGCTTTTCTATCTCCCCCTCACTATTTGAGGGCCCATAGTACATTCCTAGGAATGTGGCTGCCGCTTTTTAATTTCTGAGCTCAATCCATATGGCCTCATTTGATGATTCATTTATATACCATCCCTCCTCATAACTCCAATTGATTCCTTAACCAATAATTCTACACCCCTACCTTTTTATCCCCTTTCTATGCTGCTTGAAAACTCTATATACAAGGATGTTGAACTGCCATTTTTGCCCCTCCTGACTTATCCTGCAATGTGTAAGTTATTTTACAACTCATTATCATAAATATCACCTTGTATCTTTTCACTATCAGTTTATGATCCATACTCCTCAAACAAGGTACTTGTGTTTGACTTGTCTGGTTATGTTAGGGACAGGCATGTGACTGCAACTTGCTTTTGTTCTGCTGGCATGCATAAGTCAGAAAAATTTCTTCCTGCCCTCATCTAGGCACCTGTCTTTCCGACTTCACTAAGTGGTTGTTTCTTGACCCGCCTGCTGAGATAATTCCTGCAAGTAAAACAGGGTCCTCCCTAACCCCTACACACATAACATGGCAATTGCTGCAGCAATCTGCCCAGCTGCAAGGTCAAACGCTCATATGATGGTGGGTGTCAATGAAAGCATCTAGGAAATTAAAAAGGCCTAATGTTTCTGCATAAGGAAAAGGAACATAGATATGCCACCCAGAACCAACATGTCAGATAGATACTCTTTCCAGGCGCAGTTTTTGTTCAAACTTTGATGACTTCATTGTTATTTACGATTACTAGTCAGGCAGGCGACATTCACTATGCAAAGTAAGATCAAAGTCACTGATGTTAAGCTTTAAAATCCTTCAGCAGCTTTTAGTCTACAGCAATCAAAGGGCATCACTCCGAATTGCTTAAAGGTGCACTGGGCGGAATCATCCCAGGTTTGCACTAAGCGTGTCAGTGGGCACGTAAAACAACGTTTCACCCGTCGGCCACAATGGCGGATTTTCACGCTGTATTCTCCCAAACCCACCACATTATTTATGCATTCCCGGGAAACACGCCATTTCAAAGGGGGGCAGGCTCTCATTTGCCTGCCCAGCATCACCTTGCCGCTTCATCACACTGGGCGCCATATTTAAAGTCCAGCCGCGTGCACCGCATCTCAGTGCTTCCAGCCCACGGATGCTGCAGGGAAGGTGCCCACAAAAGGCAAGAAGACTGCAGCTCTTAGGTTTAGTGATGCGTCACTGAAATTTTGGATGCTGTGGAGGCCTGCCAGGATGTCTTCTACCCCTCACTCTGGCTGCACGATGGGCAGCGGCATGGCCAACCAGGCTTGGGAAGCAGTGGTCAGCCCTTCCAAAGAGGACAGCCACCCAGTGCCGCAAGAGGACAAATGATCTCCTCCGTTCCGCCAGGGTAAGTCACTCTTCTCAACACTCTCAACTCACACACTCACAAACCCATCACACATCCACAGGGATCTCACTCACTGCCAGTTCAAGGGACATCACCATTCACTCTCACTCACTCACTATCCTTGTCCTCATCTCATCCATGGGACCATTCACCACCCACTCATGCCAGGCATACTTATCATCTGGCCTGTCAGGCATAGTGCTTACACTCTCTCCATCTTTCTTCATGCGGGGCAAGTGGGCACACAACAAGAGGGAGAGGCAGCAGACTGGTGGAGGAATGGCTGAAATCAAGGTCCTCACAAACTTTGAAAACAGAGCCATCCAGGCGAGGATCTGGACCGTTCCTGTGCTGACGGTGAGGTCGACGGTGCTCTACCAGGTGAGGATCCAGCAGTGCAACATCCATCAGACAACCAACTGCTGTGAGTGATATGTCCAGTTTCACAGGCCACTGCCATGCACTAATTATCTCCCCTTGTTTCCACAGGCACATCTGGGAAACAGCCAGCAGAGTTCATGCCCAGGGCCTCCAGTCAAGCCCCAAAGAAACCTCTGAAGAGGAACCTGGAGGCACCCTCCTTGAAGTCCCGTCACAGCACCCGCACCCTCCACCAGCGCAGAGACACACACCTTGGTGGGACCTAGCTTTAGAGTAATCTCAGGATCACAATCTGGTGAACACATCTCACTGTCTACTCCACAGCAGGCGGAGGCAGGGACTTCCCAGGGGTCCAGCACTCAGAGGACTGCTGGAGGCCAGAAATTTGCTGAGTCCGAGTCAGATGACGAGCCTCTGGACTCAGTCATGTCACAGTTGCTGGAGCTGCAAAGACAGGCTTGGGAACATTAGGGAGGGATGTCCACTGCACTCCTCAGATTGCAAGACACCATGTCCGCCTTCACTCTGAGGTTAAAGCGCCGGCATGCCAACGCACTGAAGTCAAGACTGGTAGGATGGCAGTCGCCTTGGAGACCTTGGTCCAGGACATTGACCCTGCACAGCTGCGCAGGCTCAACTCCATCGCTGATGCCATAGGTGGCCTCCAACAGTGTGTATGTGAGAGGGGTGCCGGGCAGCTCGATCACATTGCAGTAACCCCTTCTCCTCAAGGAGTCAGGAGTCAGCCTGGGGCCTGCAGGCACCCATAGCGAGGAAGATCAGCAGGTGCACATCCTGGGGCCATCCATCCAGGTGACTTTGGGAGTGTTTGGCCAACCTGAATCCCCTCTTCCTGTGAGCTCAGCAGCTCCAGCTCCACAAGCCGAGGCGGGTGCCACTGTCACATAGCAGTACCCTGAAAGCAGGCCGGGGCCCTCCAGGTCTTGGCCCTCCAGAGGACGCCTGCCGAGGTCATCACAGGTGGCTGTCTCCACATGCGCTGTGGATGTTTGGGGAGCACCAAGACGCAGCGGCAGGGTTAGGAAAGTTAAAGGTAATTAACTCTTTTGGAGTCAACCAAATAAACTAAATTAACAAAATCAGGGACAAAATAAAAGCAGTCCCTAAATTGGGGGGACTGCAAAACCAAAGACAAAGTTTAAAGAAAACTTACGAACATTAAATCAAAATATGATTAAGAGGGTTGATAAAACACCCCAGTCCCCGTGGTGCCCACCGGGCACGGAAGGCCTCGACGGTGCCGGCAGACACTGTGTGCTCCCTCTCCAGGGACATCCGGCCACGAACGTAGCTGCGGAAGAGGGGCAGATGGTTAAGGATAATTAGTTGCACAGCCTGGGCACGGGTGTTAATCACTTGTACATATTGTTCACTATTGTCAATAAACTCCCAAGAATGTCTCCCTGCCTATATCTCCTTGTGTCACTCAGATGTGAAACCTTTCGGCACAAGATAAAGGCAGGTGTCTCAGTCCAGGCCTCTTTCCTGTGCTCTGTGCAGTCTTCAGACCAAAGTGATGGTCCAGCCTCATACTCCCTGGACACATTACTGATGCCTGTACCTCGACGGTGCTGGTCATTGCTGCCAGAGTGTCGTGGGCAGTCATCACAGAGTTCCATCATTCTCTCTGTGCTCTCAGCACCTTTAAGGTGGGGTTGGCCCCACCTCTTCAGCATTTGTGGCCAGTGACGCTGTGCTCCTGAAGGGCTCAGGTGCTGAAGGCGGATAAAGGATCAGGTGCTTCTAAAGTTTTATGTTTGCATCTCTATGATATGACCCTGAAACAGAGCAGAAGCAAGCTGCCCTCAGCCAGACAGAGGTCAGACATTGTCAGAGGCAATGTGAAGTTCTATGGAGTGTTGTCACTGCATATCATCATCATCCTCCTACAATCGAGCAATTTATTATGGCCTCCACTGCGTCTCCATGACAGGAGCATTATCACAGAGGGTATGTGCACGGCCATAAGCAAGACTAGAGTCAAACGTTCACAGATACAATGTAAGGATCTATGGGTTCTGCTCACTGCATGTCGTCATCATCCTCCACAAATCTAGCAGCAAGGAGAGCCTCCTAAGCATGCCTGCCTCACCCAGCCAGTATGAGGGCCTCATCTCCATCATCATCGCCTGCAAGGACCTCCTCACCCTCATCCCCAGTGGCATCCTCCTCATCGGATGAGACATGCAGCTCCTCCATCTCCTCCTCAGCCAGTTCATCTCCCCACTGGAGCACCAGATTATAAAGGGTGTAGCAGACGATGACAATGCATGACACCCTCTGTGAACTTCATTGCAGGGCTCCACTAGACCGGTCTAAACACTGAAACCTCATTTTCAACATCCTGATGGTTTGCTCCATCAACTTGTGAGTTTCAGCATGAGCCTCATTATACCTTCGCTCTGCTGCTATCTGAGGCCGCTGCATGGGTGTTATCAACCATGGCCTCTGTGGGTAGCCCACGTCCCCCGAGAAGCCATCCCTGCAGTTTCCATGGACCCTGGAAGACTTCAGGGATCTATGACCGACTAAGGATGTAGAAGTCGTGCACACTCCTTGGAAACCATTCGTAGACCTGCAGGGTAAGTTTGTGGTGGTTTTACACCAGCTGCACATTCACCGAATGGAATCCCTTGTGGTTGATGTAGTTGACCACGTGTTGTGATTTGACCACCACGTGAGTGCAGTCGATCATACCCTGCACCTGTGAGAAACCCGAGACCTGGGCGAATCCAATCGCTCTTGCATCTTGGATGTCCTGGTCCTGGGCAAAATGCACAAAGTTGTGTGCCCTCGCAAAGATGGCATCCGTGACCTCATGGATGCATTTGTGGGTGGAGGCTTGGGAGATTTTACAGAGGTCACCTGTGGAGCCCTGAAAAGAGCCACTGGCATAGAAATTGAGTGCCACTGTCACTTTTACGGCCACTGGCAGTGGATGCCCTCCATGTCTCTGTGGCGCCAAATCCTACAGCAAGTGGCAGATGTGATTGACCAGTTCCCTAGACGTGCGTAGTCTTCGGCGACACTGGTTCTCAGTCATCTGCAGAAATGAAAGGTGGCGTCTATAGACCCTGGGTGTTGCTAGGTGCCAACCAGTGACAGCTCGCTGTGGCTCTTTGGCGTGGTATGTGGGAGCCCAGCCACCCCTTCTTCCAGAAGGTGCTGCTCCCCACTCTGCGCAGCCAGGAGCCTCAGTCGCTCTCTCCTCCGTCGTCTTCGCTCTCTGCAGGCCATCAGTGATACAGCTAGTTCGCCAGGCTCCATGTTCCTGATGTACTCCTCCTGCAGGATGAAAGAGAGAGACATGTGGGTTAGCATGAGTGTACTAAGAACCTGTCCTGGTTAAGTCTGAAGGCTCCTTACCGCTTCCCGGAAAGTGCTGGCCACCATTTGGATGGCCAGGCTTTAGTGCGCTGCATGGATGCCCGAGACCCCACCCACCTCTGCCCCACTCCACCCAACCGATTGGCTGCAGCTTTGCCCATTGGACTGCATACTGTGCTCTCAGCCCAGGCACAGGCATTTTCCTAACCCGCACTGCAAGGCTGTGCTGTTAGTTTGAATCATGGGGAAGACTGGTCCAAACCTGAATGATGACATTCCAAGGGGCTGTGAGCACCCCCACCAGTGACTGCTCTATGGCCAACTTTAGCTAAGAGATTGTACAATGTGTGTAGTCATCCAACTGTTCTGCAGTCCACTAAAATGCTCATGTCTTTGCAGTCTGTGCCAGTGGGGGAGGCAGTGAAAAGCTCAGGAACACTTAGTGGCACTTTGATGCCTCAGCATTGCTTGAGTGGGCAGATAAGCTAGAAGTCTGACTCTAATCATATCGATAGCTGCGCTTCAACTGTCTCAGTTGCAGAGGAATGGTCTCTTTATATAAGGTGTCCCTAATGCATGGCCACTTCCCTCACCCATCCTACCCCGCCAAACCCCGAATGCTTGTGTGCTATACTAAACCACAAGACAGAACTTGTTCCGCCCTCCCCCCCAAGCCGTCCCAACTGCAAGGCAGCCCTTGACCTCCCCCTGCACCCCCCACAATGCACCTCAAGCTTGAATTCCAACAGGCGACTCTGACGAGCGCTGATAAACATTATTGTGTATTCACCTCCAAGTTCCCCTCAAAGTGCAGCCTGCCAAGTGCACACCTTTTATATGCTGTTGTGAAACATGTCGGTGTGCTTTCCTGCCAACGTGGACAGGCAATCCAGTGGGGGGCAGGGGGACGATTCCGGTGGGCTGGCCCAATAATAATATGCATATGTATTACAATGAGGTTCCTGATGTCCGATGGCGGGAAACACAACCCGCCATTGGAGGGCTGAGCGGATGATCGCGAACTGGTTTCACGCTGTCATGAAACCGATTGCGCCATATTATCCGCTTATATCACCGAACATGCCCGATGCCGGCGGGCACAAAAAATCTTGGCCACTGTCTTCATGACAAAGTGGTAGAGAAACCTTTGGTTTTACAAGGACACACTTCAATTTCATTGACGATTTGTAGCAGTGGAACTTGAGTATGATGCCACTATGATGAAAATGAGCTTTTTCACACACTTTTAAGAAAAGTAAAACGTTTTTCAAATATATTTCATTAAGAAAATGCCTTTTAAATGTGTAACTAAAGGAATACATATTTAAAAATAAATGTGGTTACTATTTGCTGATATATATTTTTGATATATGCAGAGAAAGCAAAGATTTGTATGTGAATATAAGCAGAGGAATACAGGCATCAATTATCTTGCTTTTAATTCACCATTGGAGCTGCAGAATTCACAAGTGCCACTTATACAGGTGGGACTCATGGGAGAATAGAAAAATGAAGCTATGTTGTTAGAACTATTAACTATGGGTAAAAAACTAATACATTAGGTATGGATATTCCATTTTTGGATCCTTCATTGTTCAAGATTACTTGAACATGCACTCTGCTCTTGATAAAATGCTGGAGAAAAGATACTGAAATGACTTTTTTCCAGACACAGCACAATAGCATTATTTTCACTGAAACTTGTTATAATAATACTTGTCCATAATATCACTGTGCTGAAAATAGCCGATATAATTGCCTGCTTATTAAAATTACAATTTGCATTTATATAGCACCTTTAACATAATAGAATGTCACAAGGGGTTTCACAGGAGCATTATCAAACAAAATTTCATACTGAGCCACATAAGGAGGTATTTAAACAGGTGACCAAAGACCTGGACAGGGCAAAAATACAAATGTGATATTTTTTCCGAGCGTATCCATCTCACAACTTTTTCTCTACGATATCTAAACTCTTACAATGAACCTAAAACCACAACCTAACTACCTCATAGCCAGGGACAGGACAGTTTATGCAAGTTACAACACAATTGGGGAATGCAGGTGAGATAGTTCTGCATAATTGGAGCAATTGAATGGTTTAGACAAATATAAACATTTGGCTTCTTTGTATTTGTAATACAAATTAACAAACTTAATATCCTAGCTACATGAGCATATACCAACAAATGTAAAGAAGATCTTTAAAAATGCTTGCTTCAGAAACACGATGTAATGAAACTGCATTCGGTCCTCCACTATGACATCATCAATCAATAAAGCCACAGCTATTCAGAAGGAGCTAATACAGCAGCAACATCAGCAACAGCAAATGAAAGACCTCTATCTAGAAGTTGTAGCCTTCAAACTTGTGATTTTTAGAATCAATATTTCACATGACTGAAGATATTAATTTATCTGGATCACTTAGCAATCTATTCTTGGACAATCATTATGGAACCTTGAAGGTCTCTGTAATAATCCACCCCGGTGCTTGAAAACTGGAGTCTGAATACTACTTTCTGCATGTAGATCAAATATTGCTGAAACATAATTGAGCTCATTGGACCCAGTGGACCTTCCATAGTACTAATCCTGCCTCAGAATACCACTTGGAGCAAAGAAATTAAAACTATACAAAAGGAAAACATAGAAACAAAACTTTAAAAGTTATAAAAATTCACACCTTCAAAGAACCTTGGTGATGATATCTTTAGGCTTTAAGTTTCTATTCTCCTCCCTCGTGCTCTCTTGAAAGCTTTCCCAGCTGCTGCTGAGTTTTAACTTGTGTTTAAGCACTGTGGAGAGATCCAGGACCAGGAATGATGCCAATCCTTACTCAACTCAACAGCAACCAGCCAGAGTTGAACACAGCACGTGTCATCTGAAAAGACCTTAGTTGGCTAGGAATCTGATAGGCATCTCAATCAGGTTGCATTCTGACTATAAGACTCTGAAATTAGAGTTTTCCACTGTCAGCATATAAATGCTTAACATGTTTGCATAGAATTCCATTGTTCACTATTTTTAATGGCGGCACTAAATACCTTAAAATAAATGGATACAGGACAATACAATAGCGGATAATGGAGTTTCAGGCAAACATATAAAACTTCTGTACACTAATATGCAGACACAGTAATTTGAAAGACTCAGTGAGGATACCTGTTTTTATTCTTTCCTGGTTTGGGGATGCTGTCTTTGGAATCAAAAGATTTCTCCCAGACTGTACTTGCTTTTAATGTTAACTTTTAAAGGTACATTTTTTTCAGAAAAGTAATCATGAAGCAACTTACTTCCAAGAACTTTTAACCAGATACATTCATTGGATGTAACTCAGAACTCTGTGTTTTACATTTTCTTACAATGCACAATCCTCACTTTTTATCTCACCAAAACTACATAATTTATACTAAAATTGTTGGGTGGGTTCCAACATTCCAATCAAAATGTTTTCAAAACTCCCACCAAACTCTTTTCCAAACCCTTGGAAAACCTAGTATCTGCAGTACCCCTTATGCTTGTAGGTGGTGCTGTGATTGGTCTTTACAAAGTTATAATTGTCATGTAATGTTAGTTCAATAAACTGTAGTTGATCCTTGACAATGGACATGTCATTCTAAATGCATTTCCACACCAATGTGATTGGATTTGGAACACTGTGACAATTGTAACCAAGTGTTTGGTGGTTGGTATTGCTATGAAAAATTGGTGAAGTCTACAGGAAATAGTGTGACATGTGATGAGGGCCTTGGTTCTCACGTTGAGAGTTTAGCTCAGATGACTTGCTCATTGTTATGGCTGCTGTACTTTCTATTCCTAGAGAGAATGAGCAGACATGACACAGAGGAGGACAAGCTGTTCAAAGAGGAAGGAGGAGGAAGGGCACTCAGCAGGAGTCCTTAACCACTCTAGGTCTTCAGGAAGCATTTCTCCTATCTCACCCTAACCCAGGAACTGTATGTGCTACATCTTCATTTCACTAAGCAGTGTTCGCTGAGAGGTTGCTACCTATTGCAGGCAGACCCTCAGCTTCAGGGTGCGGACACATTGCCAGTGACTGTAAAAACGACCATGACCATGAAATTCTTCATGTCTGGCACCTTCCAGGTTGGAACAGGAGACATTCAGTAACTCGCAGTTTGCCTCCCAGTGCTTCAAGGTCTATGGTATCTCATTCGATCAGTCAGTCACTTTTATGTCCACAGAAGCGACATGAGCAAAGCCCGTTGTTCAATGAGCATGGTGATTGGACAATGCAAGGGTGAGACTTGCGTCAGTAGATCATATAACATGGTCTCATGAGTATAGACTTTGGAAAATTTTTATTATCCTGATGCTGCTGCACTGAAGTCTGTTCTCTGTGAATGTTATAAGTTTTAAACGTGACCCTACTTGGAGACATTCCAAACAAGTGAATTTTTCAATGGCCTTCATGCAATGACTGTCAGGTCTGGCTGTGGGTTATAGTTTAAATAATTGTCGGGAACTTTAGCCTTTTATGCCAGCCTGCAGCATTAAGTTGTAACTGCATTTATTGCTAAACGTTCCCCTACAATAGTTCTCATTCTCCACCTTCATGATGCAGAGCAATGGACCTAGATGGCACTTGGTGACCTTTGAAATGTCTGCTCTATGGCCAGGACTGCGATGTTATAGGTGTGTGCTTAGCCTCATGATGCTGGCCTATTACTTGTAAGGATGCTGGTTTCCACCTGAAGGTCTGGCTATTGTGGCTTGCCATAATCCCTGTGCTAGCTTTCAGAAAGGCAATCACCATTGCTATCTGATCATGACAGTGCCACCAGTGTCCTCGGCTTCCTCATACATAGCTCAATCTGGTGGAATGAAAGTATGGAGACTTGTAATGGGATGAGAGCGAAGCTCCAGTACATCTGCTGTGTGGCCTTTAATATCAAGGAGGTTACTAAGTAATCCTTAAATGCAGTGTCGAGACTGACTGGGCTACGTCACTCCCAGATGCCATGGCAATGCTGGATGTGAACTTGGGAAGCTCCCTACGAAGGCAAGGTCATGAGTGCTTGTCAATGATCAGATGATAGTGCTGCTGAAGATCTCTCTGTGCACACAAAGATAACCTGCAGGCTCGCACCCATGATTGAGAGTAACAGATCACAGCATCCTGAAGGGCGATCTCATCCTGGGGACTCAATATCAGTAGGAGGCCAGAATATTATTCATGCATGAGGGATGGCCCTTGGTGAGATGCCATTGTCCAGATTTACATCTGTCCTCGGAATGTCAAGCGATAACCAGTGATTGATGATTGTCCGCCTTGAGGCACCTTGCAATGCTCCTGTCATACTACCATAAGTGCATTGATGTTTGCAGTGCTGCTTCTCCCTCTTGAAGGCTGCCAAGGCAATGAAATGTTGGCGCGATGCTTGAAAGGATGGCACCATGTCTACTTACTTCAGATTGTGCGCTGGTGGGGTTCTTATCATCATTGCAGAATGGCCCATACGCTGCCTAGCTGTCCAAGGATGTCCAAAGAAGGCATTAAGGTCTACCTTGCGTTGAAGGGACAGGTGATATGGGCTCATTTGAACTAGTCTTCTTCATCACCTCATAACCTTGTTGCTATAAGAGTCTCATGGGCACATATGCTGTGTCTGGCCCATGTGATGGCATCTTCCTGTGGGACATCATCATCCTCGCCCTCCTTGATGTCACCTCTTTTGGCATCCTCCTCATTGGAGGAGACTTGCAGTTCCTCCATCTCTCTATGTGGCAATTCACCTCCCCTTTGGAGAGCCAGGTTTCGTAGAGCAAAGCAAACCACAATGATGCGGGACACCCTCTGGGGAGAGTACTGGAGAGCACCGCCTGATTGGTCCAGGCATCTAAAATACATCTTTAATATGCCAATGGTCTGCTCAACCAAGGAACATGATGCAGAATGAGCTGCATTGGACCTCTCATCTGAAGTAGTGTGTGGCCGCTGAATGGGTGTCATTAGCCACGTCTTTTGCGGGTAGCCTTTATCACCGATGACCCTACACTGAATGCACTGAGGGCCCTTGAAGATTCCGAGGCACCCGCGAGTGACTCAAGATGTAGATGTCATGCGAAATCCCAGGGTACCTCGCACAAACCTGCACAATCTGCTTTCGGTGATCACAGATCAGCTGCACATTGAGACAGTGGAAGCTTTCTCTATTGATAAATCTTACTGGCTGCTGCCAGGTAACTCTTAAGGCCATATGTGTGCAGTTGAGGGCACGGTGCACCTGTGGGAAGCTGGAGATCACTGCAAATCCCACTGCTGTGGCAGCCTGTCTGGCTTCATCCAGGGAGAACTGAGTGTGTTTGTGTGCCTTACTGAAAAGGGCATCACTGGCCTCTCTCGTGCTTTTATGAGTGGGGGATTGCAATATTCCATAGAGATCCCCAGTGGAGCACTGGAACGAGCTGCTTACAAAAAAATTGAGTGCAGTGGTCACTTTTAGAGGGGGTTTGATCTGGATGAGAACAGCCATGTGTTATCAACCTCGCTCAGGGCACTGTCAGGCTGTCTCCTTTGGAGTGGACTAGAGCCCAGTCTTGCACTCATTTAATGACTGCAATCATTGAGCCCCTGTAAACCCTGACCCTCCCAACTGCAATGTGTATGGTTGTCAGGAGCATGTTGCATATGTATCGTAGCCATGGCACCTTAATAGTTTGATCCTTCTGACTTATGATCATTCATACCAAACCTACATTTGGCCCAAGCCCTAATTGATTCTTGCAAGAATGTGCACCATGAGTTTAGGTGCCCAAAAATTTCAACTGGCATTTGAATCTTCCTAACATGTCTCAGCTGAGCCTTGCTCCCCATGTCCTGACCCAGTAATTATTGGAGTGTCCTTCAATCTGCCCAGAAGTGCAATAGTCGATTCCTCCCACAAGCCCTCATACCCCTCCCCGGCGAATTTTTCCAAGGTTATTTTTCAACTGCATCATTACATCAGATGTTGAGATGGTGCTGCTCCAATACTATTTCAAGACCAGTTTCCAACCTGCTCCGACCCTTCCAATTCCCTCCTATCATCCTCAAAGCTCATCATGTGCAAGTTTCCCTCCCTCCCATCATTCTCCTGCCTCCCCCTTTAACCATGGAGCCCATCGTCATTGTAATCAATATCTGTGTCCTCCCCCCGAACCGTTTACTGTTTTACTGTCGATGTCTCCACGCCCCTTGTCGATCTTACCCCTCCAAATCTTGAGGCCCTATGGACAGTGATCCAGTGGGAAACCCCGCACCCCTATAAGACCATGAATGCACCCCTCTTACTTACCAATTCCCCATTTACAGGCTGCAGGTGCCTCACCTGACAATGACAGTACCATCTGCTGCCCAGTACCAAGCTACCAACCTCCAGGACCCAAATGTATGAGGGACTGACCATGTCCTGCCCACCATGTTGTGCATGACCAACACTGCACAGACAGGTACTCCCCCTCTGTGGACCGGGGCGAAGACATGCATGCCAGGCATAGCCTTGTGGCATGTTTCTCCCTGCCCAGGACTGGCTTTAAATTCTGGTCCCGACCCTGTGCTCTGCATTGCCCCAGGACCGACTTTAATTTCCACCCCCGACACTGTGCTCCACACTGCCCAAGGACTGGCTTTAATTTCTGCCCCTGACACTGTGCCCCACACTGCCCAAGGACTGGCTTACACTTAACTTTCCCTTTCCTTAAAATCCAACCCCCCCACAGTTATGTGTCTCTGCCCACACCTTCCATCCTGGACCCCAGTCACACCACCCCCTCCAAGTCAAGTGTCTGCCTTCCACCCCTTCCCTTGCCTCTGTCCTGACCAATGTCTTTGCCAGTCAAGCATCTGCCTTTCACCCCTTCCCCTGCCTCTGTCCAGTCACCATCCATGTCAAGCCTCTGCCTTCCACCACTTCGCTTGCTTCTGTCCAGTCACCACACCACCACCACCCCACCCCGAGTAAAGCGTTTGCCTTCCACCCCTTCGCTTGCCTCTGGCCTTACCTGAGCAACCTTGGCATGAAGTTGAAGCAATGCACCGAAAGGTAGATGAACGCTACATGTACAAACCTCAAGTCATGAGTGAAGTGCAGGTTGCCAGGTGCATGCCAGACCGGTCTAATTATCTGCTGGTGGGGCAGTTAGATTTGTTGTGTGAACATGATTACGGTAAGCTGGATTTTTAATGAGCATTCATGAGATTCAAAGGCATGCAAATAGAGCTGCAGGAAACCCAACCCCTGTCACAAAAACCTGGAGCGGAAAATTCCAACTGATTTTCCCACTTGCGGAAAACTGACTTTTGCCATCACACCAGGCTTTGTGCCCCCTGCCCACCATGATTCCCGCCACTGGCAGAACTGGAAAATCCCACCCAAAGAGTTCAAATACTAGGAGATACTGCTAAAAAATACGAAGTTAAGACTAAGGAGTGAAGTCAGGCAGGACCTTTCTACACATATGTATTTTTGAGGAAGAAGGATTAAAAGAAATTGTGACAAGGGGACTGGCAGTTGGGCCCAAAAACATCTTGCCATCCCCCAAATTTTTGGAAGTGAATCTCACACAGGGTTCACATTTTTCCATCTTAACTTCAGCAGAAGAGCTAAGAAAACTGAAAAAAAACATTGTAATAGGAGTATATGCCATCTTTCCAGTGTTTATGCCATTTAGTCAAACTTAGGCAGGTAGCAATTAATTCCAATAATTTAAATTTACCCATAATAAAAGAGATTTGAATTTAAATATCTTGTTCTCACATCTCTCAAAAAGAGAATTGAATTTAAACACCTTATCACATCTCTCAAAAACATTTTAAAGGACTTAATTTAGAATTTAATGATTGAAGCACACTTCAGTAACAGTCTAATTTAAGTATTGAAATTCTGGGTTTCCCACAGTCTTCTGACAACCAAGTTGACAACTCTCACAATGCTTCTTTTCGGTGCACATCAAGGGTTAAACATCATGGGACTCAAATTCTTCAGAGGGTCTGCCAGACCCTTCATGAAGTTACGACAGAAGAATTGAAACACCTCCCCCCATCCCCACAAAACTTCAGTCCTCAAGTCTCAGTTTAATCAAAGCAATGTATTCATCTAGTTCTGTTCTTTAAGTTACAGATATGGCAGGAATGATAAAACACAAGGTGTACATCAAAACATTTTAGTTCTACATGTCAGACCAATACTATTGTTCATAAATCTTAGTAATAAATAGTAATTACAGCCTTCTGTGGGTCCACCTAAATGAAGGAATTATGATCTGACAAGAATTATTAAACAGTGTCTCATTTCTTAAAAGTATATACAATGGCCTTGTATCACTTTTTTTTAACCAGCAAACTAATTGCAGTAATAAATCAGAGTTCACATAGTAAACAGAAGGAAGCGGGAAACCTTGCAAAAGAATGTATGACCTTTCAAAATAAAAAGCTTGGAACCTAATAATGTTTTAAACTGGAAGATAACTGTACTGGCAATTACTTTTTGTGAAATTAAAGACTTGAGAAAAGAAGAGTAGCTGGTACAATTTCAGGAATGTCTGATGCTGAGCCAACATGAACTGTAACATATAATCAGTCTTATTAGCGGTTACAATTGATCATGGAACAAATAATGTCTCAGCCAAACCAAGTCCAGGCAATTTCTGTAGGAATTATGGCCTAGAATTTGGTTGGCTATCATGAACTGGGTGCAGGAGAGGATCTACATGAATAAACAGGGTTTGCTGCACACTGCCGGCCAAGTAGCAGCAAGGCACTTGGGAAATTCTCAGGAAATTCCGAGCCAGATCAAGATTAGCTTGGGTAGGTGGATGAAGGAAATGGGTATATATAGAATTTATCCCAACTGATCTATTCTGTTATCTATGCGGCCCTCTTCACGCACCATATCAGCTTACCTTTTTATTCCATTCTCCTTCATGTACTTATAATTGAGGAGATTGAAGGATATGAGAACAAGGTAGGTAATTTAAATCCCTTGCTCCTGTAAGGGGAAAATGCCTACATGGATTCCTTAGGCATATAGTCTGTTTTGGTGTTATTTCTAAGCAATTGCACATGTAAAGTAAATCAACACTCATTGACAGAAATATGTAAAATAGAATGCAGTCAAATCATGCCTAGCACTCAATAAAATTAGTTCTTGGTCTCTCTAGTTCAATTGAAACATAGCTATCAATTTACAAAGATATAAAATGCTACGATGAATTAGTATCAATATTGGAGTGGCAAAATGACAGATTTATAATAAGTAGCAATTTCTTTTTTATGGATTACAGTCTTAATAAAACGGCAATAAGCAGGTATATATGTTGACATATACATGGTTTTCTTGTGGTTGGAGGTATGACAATTTTTAGGTCAGGCTTTATCACTGATCCAAATAGAGTTTTTTTTTTGGCAGTTGGCTGGTGTGCTAACACTAGATTTGT